>NC_045764.1:169707373-170907373 GCF_008692025.1 Phocoena sinus
AAGGTTTTGTTTTCCCTGACATGAAAACGGACATGTTGTCAGTTAAATTCAACTTTCAGGTCTTTCTTTTCAGTGTCAGGACCATAGATGGTCAAGAGCTTTAAAGAGCTTCTTGTCTAAACCGTGCACCATACGGATCACAATGACTTGCCCAGGGTCAACCCATCTCCATCTCCTGTGAATTTTTTTCCACCTTCACTCAGATAGCAGCAGGGATCGATGCGCATGTTAGATTTCTAGCCAGAGTGCACTGCCCCTTCCCTCCTGCTGCAGTTGGGGTTCTGTCTTTGATGTCAAGTAAAGGCCGAGAGATCTGACATCATCGCTTGAGTCTTGTGTCCAAGCCTTGTGCCAGATTCATAGGCACAGATTTAATCCCTACGCTTACCTTAGAGCATCATTGCTCCAACACACGGTTAAAGGACCAGAAGCTCCGAGGAGCGGAATAACTTGCCCGCGGCCACACGGCAGGAAAGTGAGGCTTAAAGCCGGACTCTTTCTGGAATAACGCCATGCTGCCTTCAGTGGCTGGGTGGCGCCTCCAGGGCACATTTAAACCAGGCCCTGAGTCTCCAGAGGCCGTTTCCCGAGCTCCCACATCATGACGTGGCCTCTGCAGGTTGAAGTCTCTGACCATCCTTGGAATGGGGCATGTTCATCCCCCCTTCTCTGCCCAGGCTTTGGGGGGGTGGTCCCTGTTGCCTGCACCGCCCCCCCCCCCCTTTAAGTTGAACTCAAGTCTCTCTGCATGGCCAGAGAAGTTCCCAGAGACCAGCTTTCTTGGGACCCATGAAGAAGGCCCTGACCCAGACCCGGAGCCTCATAGAGGGACCCACACGAGGAGTGAGGCTCACGCAGCCAGAATTGATAAGGAGAGTCATGGGATGGTCTGTGATGCAGGCTGGGCCCCAGCCCAGACTCAGGTCTTCCGCTGAGCCCCAGGGCTCTCCCGAGCAGCTGGGGATGGCTGCTCCTCTCTCGGACCCCAGCCTGGGGCTCCCGTTCTGGCTTCTCCCATGTGAGGCTGGCCCCTGAGCCCGCCCTGACTTGATGGGTCCGTGCTGAGGAAGGAGGGGTTGCCTCTTCAGTAGCTGTTCCTCAGAGAAGGGGTCCTACCATTGCTGGAATATGGACCCCTGCATGCTTCTGCATTTCCCCTCTGCCAGCCGTGGGTGTCGCACACCTGTGTGTGTTTGTGCTTCACCGCACAGACCAGCACTTGCTTTATGAGGTCATGAGTTGCAGTCCTTGGAGCTTTGGAGGAGAGGCCAGGCCAGGGGACACTTTAGCCGGGCATGTCCTAAGGGGATTCCGCCTCCTATAGGCCTTGGGAGAGTCAACCGCTCTGCCGGCCCCTGCTCTGTCTTTCCTGCCCTTTCCATGGGATTAAGTTAAGAGGCAAATGAGACTCCCTTGACCCCGTCTACCCCCCGGAGAAAGATGCTTATACTTCCTTTCAGGGGTCCCCCGGAATCTGAGGGAGAAAAGCAGGGAGGACAGGCTAGTACTACTGGCCTCGAGAGACAACAGGCCATTTTCCAGCTTGTTCTGAACGGAAGGACTCGCTGCCCGCCAACCCACTAGCATCTGTCGGAATCCCTCCCTGGAGACTGGAGACACTTGGCTGCCATCGACACTGCTGTCCGATTCCTTCCAGACAAATGGTCCTCTCCTTCTGCAGGAACTTGACCTTCCCTCATTATTAGTAGTGATATTATTAACAATGATTATTGCTGTCATTACACACCTTCCTTGTGCTGTGTGCTGTATGTATCTCATTTACTTCTCAAATCACCCCTCGGGGACAGGAGTGAGGGTACAGAGAGGTGCACAGTCATTGTCGTCACATTTTTCTGTTGAGAAAGCGGAGGCCAGGCTGTGTGCCTAAGAATCCGTAGCCGGGGAGCTGTGGTTCAGACCCAGGTCTGCTGGCTCTGCAGGCTGGGCGGTTACCTTGCGTCTCGGTCTCCCTGTATCTGCGCACCCTCCATGATGAGCCCTCTGGGATGGACCAGCCCAGGATGAGCCTCTGAGGCTCGGCTGTTCTGGTCCTGGAGAAGGGATTTTGAGTGTACGTCCTAGAAAGGGGCGGGCAGCACTGCCCAGGTATTTACCAGTTGCAGAACCTCACAGCAACAAGAGGCTTTAGAGAGCATCTAATCAGGACCTTAACTTTCGGGAGGTCAGCTGGGGCCACATCATAGATTAGTGGAGAGCTGACAGGTTCCCGGATGGATGCCTGGCCCAGGGCGCTGTGCATTCACTGGGGAACACAGCAGGGCCCTGGATTGCCAGTCCCAGCCTTGGGACAGGCAGCACGTTCTCTGCCAGTTGTCATCTGGCCCCCTTCAGTGCAAGTCCTGGGTGAGCTGGGCTGCCGTGATGGAGACGCCCAAGGAGCTGTGCTTCTGGCCCAAGGGAGCAGTTGGAACCTGAATGTCCCGCGTTTGCCGGGCCCACCTCTCCTGCTTCACCTGCTCCACAGGGCCCTGACCTCAGTCATGTGGTGAGAGGGTCATGATAGGGATGGAGGGGAGGCCGGGTGGCTGAGCACTGAGAGCCCACAGGGGTGGAGTCTGTAATCTCCAAGCGGACAAAGAAGCCACTCCAAGAAACCCAGGTAATCAGAATTCAGTGGTGGCCAGGTGTCCCCAGCAAGTCACTTGTGAGGTCAGACGTTGAGCATTTTCTTTCCCTCTTTTTTCTTTGGATGGGAGGCTGGGGGTAGACAGGGGACAAAACAGTGCAAACCATGGTGATTAAAGGTAGGAAAGTTCCCTCCAGAGTGAGAAAACAGCAGCTATCGGGAGTACAATGGAATTGTCAAAAGTACCTGAAAAGGACTATGTAAATTTTGGAAAAGTCTGCATGGCTTGTTCTGAGTCTTGGTAAAAAGTCATACTTTTTTTTTGGTCAAGATAGAGAATAAAAGCAGAGAAAGCCCTTGGAGGGGTTGGTTGGGCTGCACAGTTCCTGGGGTGTGGTGGGCACCTGCCTTTTGACCATCGTGCACACTTGCCCCTGCCCAGACCTGTCCAACCAGCTGTTTGATGAGGTCCATCGTCTGCTCCTGGGTCCTTTTGCAAGCTGACTTCCTGCATTCCCAGGAGGAGGTGTGAGACCCGTGCTGCCTTGGGAATAAATCCTGACAGATGTACGAGTCACCTTTGCAGGAATTTGTGTGCCACAGCTACTGGGGGAATCCAGAGCCTTCCCTCCCCACCGAGCCCTCTCCACGTGGTTGAGCAGCCACCAGTGGCCCCAGCATCAGTCTCGTCAGCTGTCTTTCCCCCAGTGTCTTAATGAACCAGAGAATCACTGCATTTAGAGTTCAAAGCATTGTCCCAGCAATCCAGATGGTTGTGACCTAGGCTCTGTAAGCTGGCAGGAAGGGAGCTTCCAAACTTTTACACTTTCCTCAAGGACACTGAGTCTCCAAGAGTTTCGGGAGAGTTGCCAGGTCCTGTTTGGGTGAGCAGGAGAGTGGGGTCTTGAGCCGAGGGCATCTATCAATGAAGTTTCTGAACCACTAGGACTGTGGTTCTCAACTGGGGGCGACTTTGTCCCCCAGGGCACCTTTGGCAATGTCTGAAGACAGTTTTGGTTTTCATGAACTGGAGGGATGTGTTCTGCTGGCGTCTAGTAGATAGAAGCCAGGGATGCTGCTGAAGAGCCCCCAGGACAAAGAATCATCCATCCCCCAAATGCCAATAGCGCCGAGGTTGGGAAACCCAGGTTTAGGCTGTGCCATCTCTGACTCCAGAACTATGGGTATCTTCCAAATCTCCACCTTTCCCCATTTGTGGGTCACTTAATAAACCAAAAGTCTCCTGAGCTACAGAAGTGAACACGGTTGCTGCCTCAAGTTCAAATAATTCCAGCCAAGGGCAGTGATCTGGAATCTAGCAAGTTGTTTGGAAATCCAAGTCCTCTCCCTTTCCATTGTCTTGGGCTTTCATGGGGAGTCACCCTGGATGGAGAACCATACAAAGTGGATGTGACAGTGGGGATGAACTTGTCCCACGTCCTCCCACCCAGTAACTGTGGATCTCTGGGACCTTGAGGGACCTGGCTCCTCAACAATATATCTGAGAGGTGCTTCTTGGGGAAAATCTTAGATAGGGTGGAGGTAGGGGAGCTGGTTCACAGCCTTTGGGCAAATCTACATCTTCTCCCGTTCTGACCTTTTCCCGCCCTATTTCTCCCAGTTGAAAGCATACTAGCACTCTTTCTACTATTTAAACTTTATACTATTTAAAGTTTTTTTTTTTTTTTTTTTTTCTATTTAAAGTTTTAAACCTTATGCTTGTAACTAGCCGCAGTCCAGATGCCAATTCTTCATGCCCAGAGAATCGGAAATGTTTCTGTGTCTTACTAACGCTTGCATATTCAACTTGTAAGTGCAAGCAGTTTTCTTAATAAAAAGGAATTTTAACTATTGATGTAGCCCTTTGCTACTGAAGACCCCAGTTTTCGCGATGAAGTCACTAACTTTTACTACAGTGAAAAGGCTATTTCTTTTTTTATTTTACATCTTTGATGGAGTATAATTGCTTTACAATGGTGTGTTAGTTTCTGCTTTATAACAAAGTAAATCAGTTATACATATGTTCCCATATCTCTTCCCTCTTGCATCTCCCTCCCTCCCACCCTCCCTATCCCACCCCTCCAGGCGGTCACAAAGCACCGAGCTGATCTCCCTGTGCTATGAGGCTGCTTCCCACTAGCTATCCACCCTACGTTTGGTAGTGTATATATGTCCATGCCACTCTCTCATTTTGTCACAGCTTACCCTTCCCCCTCCCCATATCCTCAAGTCCATTCTCTAGTAGGTCTGTGTCTTTATTCCTTTCCTGTCTTACCCCTAGGTTCTTCATGACATTTTTTTTTCTTAGATTCCATATATATGTGTTAGTATACGGTATTTGTCTTTCTCTTTCTGACTTGCTTCAGTCTGTATGACACACTCTAGGTCCATCCACCTCACTACAAATAGCTCAATTTCGTTTCTTTTTATGGCTGAGTAATATTCCATTGTATATATGTGCCACATCTTCTTTATCCATTCATCTGTCGATCGACACGTAGGTTGCTTCCATGTCCTGGCTATTGTAAACAGAGCTGCGATGAACATTGTGGTACATGACTCTTTTTGAATTATGGTTTGCTCAGGGTATATGCCTAGTAGTGGGATTGCTGGGTCGTATGGTAGTTCTATTTGTAGTTTTTTAAGGAATCTCCATACTGTTCTCCATAGTGGCTGTACCAATTCAGATTCCCACCAACAGTGCACGAGGGTTCCCTTTTCTCCACACCCTCTCCAGCATTTATTGTTTCTAGAGTTTTTGATGATGGCCATTCTGACCGGTGTGAGATGATACCTCATTGTAGTTTTGATTTGCATTTCTCTAATGATTAGTGATGTTGAGCATTCTTTCTGTGTTTGTTGGCAGTCTGTGTATCTTCTTTGGAGGGATGTCCATTTAGGGCTTCTGCCCATTTTTGGTTTGTTTTTTTGTTATCGAGCTGCATGAGGCTATTTCTTAACGTAGGGTTTCAACATGCTCTTTTGATTCAAAATCTCTAACCTTAATGGATGTAAAAATGTGGCCGTGTGGAATCATGTCCCTTTGACTCATGGCACTGTTGCTGTAGTCGTCATTTTCTAGTATGATAATTAAAAAAAGAAAAGAAAACGTTAACTCCTTTGTGTCTGAATCCAAGCTGTGCTTTGTCTAAAGGTTGCTGTCGACTCACCTCGGAGAGCCTTGGTGCCAGCGTTATTACCTCCATTCTTGTGCTCCTTCTGATAGGGACAGAGTAAAGGGACAAAGTAGGTGATTAATTAGTTAATCCCACTAAAGGATCATAAGTAAAGGAAAAAGTATGGGAGACCCCTGTAAGTTAATGATCACTCGAGAAAGAGGTTTGCTTAACCACGAAACCAAGCAGGCTTTCTTAGCAACAAAACCATGCAACAGAAGTATGAGACTTGCCCCCAAAACAATAAAGCAATGGTGGCAGGAGACCCACATCCTGCCCAGGGAGGTCAGTAAGTTAATGATTCCTAGGACACGCTTCTCTGCACACACTAAAAACAAAAATATAAGGAAAAGGTGACAGTATACTGAAACCGTATGATTTACCGTATTTTAGTATGTGTTACCGCCTTTTTGCTCATTTCCATTGTGCCACGACAGTCCCAGTTTGACCATATAGGGGCCCAGAAAACTTCCCCCCCCCAACCAACGTGGAGGAGGAACTGATCATGGAAGTGTGACATCTGCTCAAGAACAAGGAAGAAGGGCTTCCCTGGTGGCGCAGCGGTTGAGAGTCCGCCTGCCGATGCAGGGGACGCGGGTTCGTGCCCCGGTCCGGGAGGATCCCACATGCCGTGGAGCGGCTGGGCCCGTGAGCCATGGCCGCTGAGCCTGTGCGTCCGGAGCCTGTGCTCCGCGACAGGAGAGGCAGCAACAGTGAGAGGCCCGCGTACCGCCAAAAGAAAAAAAAAAAATGAGGACGAAGGTGGTCTTCTCCTCCCCACTTTTCCTTCGATTATAAAACTGTAGCCCACAAAGATCTCAAGGCGGCGCTCCCTTGCCTGCCCGCTTGTAAACCTCACAAGCGTCCTGTTCTAATAAATCAATTCTTACCTATCACTTTGCCTCTAGCTGACTTCTTTCTGTGCTGAGACAAAGAACCGGGGCTCCTTGGAGCACCTCCTCCCCCAGACGCATTTCTGCAGTGTCACTTCTGCCCTCCTCTCCCAGGCAGAACAATCCCCTCCCCGCTGTGCCCCTCACACACCGCCCCATCATCACCCTGCCTGCAGCAAATCACAGAAGCTGCACTCACTCACCCATCAGTTTTCCCCACCCTCTGAGTCATCTCTGAGCAAAATTTATCTTACTCAACGTTTTATCCCATGCACCTAGCACAGTACCAGGCTCATGGCAAACACAAAACATTCAGTGAATGAACTGCATGGATGGTATCTGAAGGACCAGCCCAGTGAATTTCAACATTACACGGTACGGTGAGTGTGCAGTTATAGCTTTATTCAGTCACTCACTGGTGACAGCAGACATGGCGCTGACTAGGTGTGCAGGGCACTTCTGAGCTCTTGACATGTATGTTAACTCACTTCATCTCCACAGCATTGTATAAAGTAGGTACTATTGTTACCTTGTCGACTGAAAAAAAAAAATGCACAACCTAAAAGTTGAGAATTATGTTTTATTTGGCAGACAAAGCTGAGGACTCAAGCCTGGAAGACAGCCTTTCAGATAGCTCTGAGGGACTGCACCAAAGAGATAAGGGAGAAGCCAGGAGATACAGGAGTTTTTGTAACACAAAACAGGTAGTTCGGACATCAAAAGATGACTGTTAATTAGAGAAAACCAAACATCTCAAGTTAATGAATTTAAGCTTTTCTGTGGACGGCACGACGGCAGGACGCCACGACGCCACGACGCGAGAGCCTCGTCTCACTGAGTCACTCCTTTGATCCGCACCTTAACTACCGAGGGTCAGTGTCTTGGTTTTTGTCCGTCATGATTCCCCTTGGGATGCACAGTTGGGAGGAGCTGCAGTGGCTGCCGCTTGATGGCTGCAATACCCTTTGTTTTCTGATACGGAAGGCAGTATTTTTCATCCATACTCTCCTTCCTGTTTTTACAAATGAGGAAACTGAGGCGTGGAACAGTTTCTTGCCCAAGGCTGTGTGGCGGGTGAGTGCAAAATCAGGACTGGAACCCAGAACTGGCTCACGGTCCATATTCTAAAGGCTATAAAATGCCTCTTAATGTTTGCTGAGCATCGATTGTGTTCGAGGCCCCGTGCCAGGGGGCAGGGATGTTGCCTTGGAACACATTTTTGAGGGGGAGAGAGGCACAAATAATGTCACTGTCAGGTATCACATACTGAAATGCTAGGGGACCGAGTGTTGGGTTCTGCACTAGGGTCCCTTATGAAGGGTCCATATCAGGCCCTAAAGGAGGCCCGCCATGATGGCCAGGACCGCAGCGAAGCAAGGAATTGATCGGATCAGTGGCTTATAGAACAGTTAACAGCTAATGGGAGATTGGACCCAGAGCTCCAGGTGCCAGCTGAGAACCTGGTCATCCTAAAAGGTAGGAGGGGTCTACCCATGGGGCAGGTGCAGGAGGGGCAGGCCAATCAGAAGATTCATGGGTTGAATACCAGGCTTTTATGACCAGGAAGCCTTGGGCTGTGACAGTTTTCCCCTCCCCCAACCATAGGCTTGGCCTGGTCCCAGCTCTTCTAGTCCCTTGTCAGGCAGGAAGATTCCGGTGCTCAGGGCTCCTAGAGCAGGGTCGTTCTGGGCTGGGCAGATTACCTACATCTGCCACTCTCAGGTCTAGCTACCTAATTTGCAGGTCCCACTGTAGAATGAAAATGCAGGGCTCTGGTGCAGAATTATAAAGAATTTCAAGATGGCGACCACAGGGCATTAAAGCAAGTGTGCGGCCCTCTGAGCACGGGGCCCCATGTGACTGCCCAGGTTACCTGCCCACTAAGCCAGCCCTGGCCGCCACTGCTTTGAGCCGTGCAGCCAGGGGAAGAAAGGGGCAGATTAACTCACTCCACACCACACCATGCAATTCGCTCCCCTAGGCTGCTCTTCAGGGAAGTCCATGTTGACTGTGGGAGAGGTGGAAAGGGCTAGAAAATATTCCCATGCTTACACGCAAACTCCTTTCCCAATGTGACTTTGCAGCTCCATCATCCAGAGGGAGAGACTGTCTCCCCAGAATCTGACACTATGGACTGGCTTTGTAACATGTGTCCACACAGAGGGATTACTAGGACTGACGATGGGCCAGTCCTGGGTGTTGGGAGGGCTTGCAGCTTCCTCTGTTGATGACCTTGGAACCCTGTGGAGCCGAGGCTAGCCAGCCCGAGGGGGGCCCAGGGCCTGGCTGCCCCTCTGTCACAAGCCCACAGCCTGTCAACTGCCCCACAGGTGAGTGAGCCAAGGCAAAGAAGGTTTTCCACAATGTAAGTGCGTCATAGGGCTCCTGAGGCACCAAGTAAAGCTAAATAAATCATGGAAGGCTGCCTGGAGGAGGCAAAATTCAACCTTGCATAAAATCTGGAGAAGCAGGTGCACAGCAGAGGGGTGCATGGGTGCTGGGTGTTGGGAAGCCAGGCTGGAGCCCGGAGGTCAAGGCAGCGATGGGGATAAGGCTGCTAAGCCGATCAAGCCAGCTTGAAGGGGCCCCGAAGGACAGGGTGAGGGTCATGGTAGGTAGTGGGTTGCCATCAGCAGCACGCAAGCAGGGCTGGTCCTCAGAGGGAGGAGCACAGTGTCTGGAACAGGGAGGCAGCAAGGAAGATAGGAAGTGACTCCTGACTTTGCCTCTCAAACCTGCCCCTCTGGTCATCTTCCTGGCAGCTGCCCCTGCCCCCAGCTTGGACCTGTAGCCTTGGGTCTTCCTCCCCATGATACAGCATGAGAAGATGGCAGAGGCAGTCACACAGCCCAACAGACTCTGTTCTCAAGACCGACGAGCATCATTTTGAAAGAACAAAGAAAGCAGGTGGCAAGATTTTTCAAGCGAAGGAGACAGCTGCAGTCCAAGCTGCTATATTTCCATTTTAAGAGGCTGCAGCCAGGCCAGCCCTTACCAAAAAATGCCCCCACTGCCCCCCTCCCTGCTAGCCCTTATACTAAATTGTTGGTTTTACAAATTTGGTTTGTAAATACATACGTTCACATTCTACTTCCCTGCTGTGGATCATCTTTGATATTTTAATGGTCTGAAATGGGTCCAGCCTGTTTACAGAGCTCCAGAGCCCACCCTCCAGGGGTACCTTTCCCTTTGGCCCAGCCAGGCCCCTGTTGGTTCAGGGTCCTGCAGGGCACAGGGCAGGAGAAATGGTCCCATGATTAATATTTATACAAGCCAGGCTGCTGGGGCCGTTTCTGCAAACTGAACAAATAACATTAACTACCACGGCAACCAGCACTGGTGGAGGTGCTGCCTTCAGGGTTTGCAAAACACTTTCCAATCCAGCTTCGATCCTCTGGACAGGTACCTCCCAACCAACGCCTACCTGGCCCCTGCCACACCACCTGTCTGGGCTGGAACAAGGCAGGGCCCCTCTTCTTTGTCTTGGGAGGACGCGGATACAGAGGATCAGCTGAAGACAACGGTGTGTAAGTGTGGACAGTGGGAAGCCTGGGACGGCCAGAGGAGGGCCTCCTAATGAGGCTGGCAGCCCAGGCCAGAGGCCGAGCCTCCAGTTTTTAGAAAGGAAAACTGAAGTTCATGTACTTGTTTATTCAATAATTAATGATTGAGCACCTACTCTGTTCGTCTCATGGTGATGGGAGATAAGAAGCAAATAAAGAAATAGTTAAATAATATAGCTGTGACATCATAGGAAATATTTATATCACAGTGTCTGTTGCTAACAATACTGCACTGCATACTTAAAATTTGCTACCAGGGTAGATCTTACATTAACTGTTCTAACAGTAACAAGAACAGCAACAAGAATAAAGGGGGATGGAGGAAACTTTGGGAGGTATGGATTTGTCTACGTCCTTGATGGTGGCCATGATTTCCCTAAATGATGGGGATGGTGACACTTATCTCCAAACTCATCGAGTTTTGTACCTTAAAGGTGTACAGCTTTTTACATATCAATCATACCTCAATAAAGTATTTTTTTTAAAAAAGGCAATATATATTTGGTCTCTGCCCCTGGTCTCTGACACGGGATTCCTAAGACCCTTGTCCTTTCCTGAATGATGAGAGCATCTCACAGAGAGCTCCTAAATCCCTTGGGACTTCCTGGGTGACAGGAGCATCTTTTGTTCTAATGAGGTGGCTGTTAGTGGGATCCTGGATGGGGGCTGGTCACCAGAAAGACCAAGTCACGATCAGAAGATTGGAACTTTCAGCCGCATCCCTCATCCTCTGGGGAGGCGTGCGGGCTGAAGACGGCTCATTATCCGTCCTGCCTATGCGATGAAGCCTCCATAAACATCCTCAAACTGTGGTGTCGCGAGAACATCCTGGGTGATAGACACATCCATGTGCCAGGAGGGGAGCTCACCCCAGACTCCACCGGGGCAGAAACTCCTGTACTCGGGACCCTTCCAGGCCTTACTCTATGCTCCCCTTCATCCGGCTGTTCATCTGTATCCCTTATAATACGACAAACCGGTAAACGTAAATCAAGTGTTTCCCTGAATTCTGTGAGCTCTTCTAGCAAAGTATCAAACCCGAGGAAGGGCTGGTGGGAACCCCCAATTGATAGCCTGTCAGACGGAAGTGTAGGGACCCTGGGGACCCGGTACTTGTGACCTGCGTCTGCAGTGGGGGCAGTCTTTGGGGCTGAGCCGTTAAACCTGGCGTCTAACGCTAACTCCAGGTAATTAGTGTCAGAATGGAATTAAATGACAAGACTGGACACCCAGTAGGTGTCCAAGAGTCGGTTCCTGTAGGGAAAATGGTCCCTCCTCTTTGGTGTCAGAAGTATCGTAAGTAGAAGAACAGTTTCCTTTTAATATCGAACGGTGCTAAGTGTTACGGGAACAAAAATAAAGCTCCTGATGGGCTCGGATGAAGAGGCACGCTGTTTGGAGAGGGTTGTCAGGAAAATGGCAAAGACAACGCGGGCAGGAGTTGAAGCGGTGAGAACAGAGCTTATTCAGTAACAACAGACAGCTGATTTGTGCAGAGATGACAGCTTCTAAAGTGAGGATGAGGGAGGGAAGAGAGGCGAGGGGCGAAGTGCGGGGAGCTCAGGGAAGTGAGAAATCACAAAGGATGGGTCAGTGTAAATGCGCTGAGGCCAGCTGTGTCTGCTAGCTGGCAATTCTATAAATACAGTCTTTCCCCCACCACCCAGGAGACTGGAAGACAGAGGCCCTCTCCTTCCCGAGGATTCCAGTTCAAAGCAATGGCTTTCAGGTCCTTGAGAAAGACCCTCCTGAGTTGTAGGAGATCCCTAGATGTCTCAAAGGGACAGAGGGAGGATTCACAATTGTTAACCGCCCTTTAGTCAATAACCTAAGAAAAGGCGGTCGGGGGACTGTGTCGGGTTAGCTAGAAAAATGGTAAATTCTTCTGACAGCCGGGAGATTTTCCAGACAGGAGCTCATTCGAAGGGGGCTGTGTCATGCCGGGGACACAGCCTCAGGCTGCTAGAAGCCCGCAGGTGTCTTACAGTCGGGGGTTTGGACGGAGCTGCCAGATGCAAAGAGAGCCCTTTGCAGTTCTCAAAACTTCTGCTCCCAGGGTAGAAGTGGCAGTGCTGGCCAAGCCCAGGATGACAACTCAAAGAGATGATCCAGTCACCCCGAGGAGCTGGGTGGAGAGGAGAGTTTTGTATCCAGTTCTTACAAAGTGTTGTCTTGTCCCAAAACTGCCTTTGGAAATAGCATCATTCATTCATTCATTCATTCATTCAACCAACAAGCATTCACTGAGCTTCCACTCTGAGCTGGACAGACAAGAATACAGCCTGGTTCCTGCTCCTGAGGGGGCCACTGTCGAGGCTTGAAGTCCCACTCAGAGATGATCACATGATATGATCCAGCTCTCCCCTGAGATGAAGCCCCTGAAGGCATCTTATTCCCAGCAGGAATCTACATGTGGGTGAGACATCAGCAGGGGACTCTGTCCTTGGGGCATGCCCAGGGGGTGCCCTTTATCTTGTTGGTCCCTTTTTCTAAGTGGAAAGGGCACCCCAGCCGGTGCCCCCTGGGATCTAGCACCTCTAGCAGTCAGGGTTCACTTCCGGCTCTGAGGCTGATGTGCGTTGGTCTTGGACTGCCCAGCACACATTGTCCCCCTTTTTGCTACAGAACCCATCTTCTATTGGCGAGCTACCCCCTCATTTATGTACTCGGTCCATCCCAGGCTCAGTGGTCACAGTGATATGTGCAGGGCAGGCACGTGGCCCTAGCCCAGCCACCTCTGATATCCCATCCCCCTGGCACCAGTGATGGGGCCAGGGATGATTGAGTACATGACCAAGTGGGTGCAGGCAGAATGATCCCCTGACTTGTACAGGAAAACCTCGAAGAGATGCTTTCTGTTTGATGTGAGCCTGCAGTGGCCAAATGCCATCTTGCCCCTGTGAGCGAGGAACCATCTAAGAATGGAGCCACAGAGGAAGCAGAGCCCAGGGGTGGAGAGAAAAAGATAGCTTCTTCATGGGTCTGACCGGACTCCTGGATCAAGCCACACCTGAAGGCCTACCCATGGGATTCTCAGCTATCTGAGCTAATAAATTCTCTGTACATCTGAACCAGTTTGAGTTGGGTTTCTTCCCCTTGTAACAGAGAACCTTGATTGACACGCCATCTGTGCTCTCTGACATTAACCCCTATGAGAACTGGTCCACTGGGAGTTCCAGGGGCCCTGTCTCACGCATCATCAACCAACCCGGGCTCTTTACCTGGCTGCCACCTCAGTCTGTTCCTGCTCCCACTCCAGCGCCCCCTGCCCCCAGCATCTTGTCCTCTGAGTCTGAACACAGGTTCAGCTTTTCTGGCTTGATACATAGCCCCTGCTCTCGGCCTTCTTTTTTTGGCCTCTGACGGCCCCAGGTACAGCCCAGCCCCAATAGAGACCTGTGTAATTATTGTTGCTTTGGGGAGCCTAATATAACCAACACATGCATGGCACTTTATATTTTACAAAGTTCTTTCACTTATGTTTTCTAACTTCATCTGGTCGCAGCCCCTACAGAGCTCTGCCACAGTCCCTCCGAGGACTTGCACATCTCTGCTTGCCCCACCACGCGTGCTTTTGCCTCCAGCTTTGACACCCGCGAACTGCCCTGCAGCTGTGGGAGCAGCAGCTTTGCCCACGTGGCAGAAACAGCCAGAAATGCCTGGGTTTGCTCCTCACTTCCCACCGCTGGGGTGGCCCTTAACCAGTGATCGACAGGTGCCCATCCTTTGCCCTCAAAGGGATGCAATGTACATTCCAGAGCTCCCTGCGGGATCAGGCTGAGGCTGCCTTCTGCAGGACGTTTCCTAAAACTGCTCCCCCCGCTTTGCTCCTGCCCCTGCCTCCTCTGCTCCCCCGATATCTCCCAATATCACCAGAAGCACTTCCTTAATAAATCACTTCACGTGAACCTTGTCTCAGGCCTGTTTCTGAGGAACACATCTAAAGCAATCATCCTAACTGCCCTGAGAGCTAAGACACCTTCATCTCCATTTTACAGATGGAACAGCTAAAGCTCAGAGAGGTTAGGTGACTTGTCCAATGTCACACAGCCAGTGAGTGACAGGGTAGGCTTCAAATCCAGTTCTCCCAGACCCCACAACCCAAGCTGCCCCCTCCTCCACTGATTGGTTAGCTACCCAAGGTTGCCACCAGCAATCAGGCTACCTAAGCCAGGCTTCAGCCTGCTCTCTCCTCTCACACCGTGGCGTGTGCTGCTTTGGATCTGCAGGCACTGGCTGACCTCCAGCGTCACGTTCAGGACCTTAGAGAGCTCTCTGCAGCCTGGAGTCGTCGTTCAACATGGCCATGCAGCCACAAACCCGAGGTTGGTCCCTCGCTCACCTTAACCTTGTCCATCCTCTTTCGTGCTTTGTGAGTCGATAGTGTCGATCCTAGGATGGAAGCCATCACCTGTCCATCCCTAGTAGCCCTGAAGGTGATCAATATGGAGAAGTTCCTACAAGATCCAAACACAGCTGTGACTGCTTTCCAGTCAGAAAGATGCTTGCTACAAACGTCAGTACTGAAACCTAATCTTTAGCTACCATCTTGTAGGCATGAATGAAAGTTCACCAAGCACATATTTTGTTGTGTTGTACACTGCAACTAAAAAGCCAAGGAGTCGGGCTTCCCTGGTGGCGCAGTGGTCGAGAGTCCGCCTGCCGATGCAGGGGACGCGGGTTCGTGCCCCGGTCCGGGAAGATCCCACATGCCACGGAGCGGCTGGGCCCGTGAGCCATGGCCGCTGGGCCTGCGTGTCCGGAGCCTGTGCTCCGCAACGGGAGGCCACAACAGTGAGAGGCCTGCGTACCAAAAAAAAAAAAAAAAAAAAGCCAAGGAGTCAACGTATATTAGGTGCGTGAGCTATTTCCCAAAACCGCAAACTAAAAATAATAAATTGTCAATGTAGTTTAGAAATTGCCAATTTTATTACACTCTTTTGTTGTGTATAGGAAGGGAAGTCAAGGGATTATAAATTTGAGTAAAATTTAAAACCATATATTTTATGACAGAGGGCCTTCGACGTAAGATGGCCAAAGCACGGATAATATATATTTGCTGTAAAGAGAATTATTATGAGTTTTGATTTTCTGATATTAAATATTACTTAATAAAGACTTGTTTCCATTAACTTGGGGGGAGGGCGCTGGGAAGACGTTTGGCACAAAGCCACTTACATAGATTTCTTTATGTTCACTCAAGACTTCCCCCTCCTTAGGGTTATTTTATTACGACTGGAGTGGGGGAAGGAGAGCTGGAGCATTACTTGGCAAATATTAGAATGAAAGTTCCCCTTGACTAATGATAGTCCAGCTGTGGGCACATGAATGAATACGTGATGACCCTTGTCAATTCCACTGGGGCATCAGGCACTGCTGGAGGGCCCTGGGGACATTTGGCAAGAGCCATGACTACATCTCCCCCCTTCCCCGCTTGTGGGACTCTCCTACAGGAAAGGAGTATGTGTGTGTGTCTGTACGTATGTTAATACTCACTTTTCAACCCCCGAGAAACCCATTCAAAATCCCGCCTTGCCCGGAAAACTCCAGTGCATTTAATTCATTATCCAAATTTGCCCCCAGAGGGCACCAAGACTTGCGGGGCCTAGGAAAAGACAGACAGAAACAAAACAAAACAAAACAAAACAAAACAAAAACACAGTAGGCCAGGACCAGCAGGGGGCAGTGTGGCTCTAGGGATGTGAACAGGTGGAACCGGCCAATTGGGCAGGTGGGTTCCAGGCCCACGTCTGCCACTTAGTGGGTAAGACCTGTGTGAGAAATGTGCCTACAGGAAGCACCAGAAGAAGCTCTGAGATGGTATCTTTCAGCAGATTATGTTCCCACAGGGAGTAGCCCTAAAACACGGAGGAAACCGATCCAAACCTTGTGTGCCAAGAGCCTAACCTCCGAAACAAATGCCAAGCAGACATTAAAGCTGGGGTCCAAACTCGTGGGTCCTGGGCCGAACCCAGCCCTCAGACCTCTTCTGATGGGCCTGGGCATGGCTCTGTTTTGATAAAGCTTTGTATTGAAGTATGACACACAGACAGAAACTGCACATGTCCTAGGCGTATAGTTCAGTGAATTTTCAAGGTTATCACAAGCATAAATCTAGGACTCGGGTCCCGTAAACTAAACGTTCTCAGCTCATCCAGAAACCCCTCCAGCCTGCGCAATGCTGTAGAGTTCGTTTTACTTAGTTGCCAATGACGACAGCAATAGAAAATCTGAATTTCTTGACAAAATGGAATGATTGGCCTGCTGCTGCCTGCCCGCAGGTAGAGGGAGCTGAGGTTGGCTACCGGCTTTAAAGGAGGTGGGAGCTTATCAGTTCTTGCCAGCCCCACTCCCCCCGGCCCAGGCAAGAGGGCACCCAGCTCTGAGCCCACATTTTAAAGGACCCGTCCCTAAATCAAAACCATAATGAGGGGTTCCCTGGTGGCGCAGTGGTTGAGAATCCGCCTGCCAATGCAGGGGACATGGGTTTGATCCCTGGTCCGGGAAGATCCCACATGCCACTGAGCAACTAAGCCCGTGCGCCACAACTACTGAGCCCGTGCTCTAGAGCCCGTGAGCCACAACTACTGAGCCTGCGTGCTGCAACTACTGAAGCCCGTGCGCCTAGGCCCCATGCTCCACAACAAGAGAAGCCACCGCAGTAAGAAGCCACGCACCACAACGAAGAGTAGCCCCCACTCGCCACAACTAGAGAAAGCTCATGTACAGCAATGGGGACACAACACAGCTGAAAATAAAATTAAGAAAAAAACCAAATAATGAGATACCACTTTATACCTGTCAGAATGGCTATCATCAAAAAGAACACAAATAACAAATGTTGGTAAGGAAGTGGAGAAAAGAGAACCCTCATATACTGTTGGTGGGAATGTAAATTGGTGAAGCCACTGTGGAAAACAGTATGAATGTTCCTTAAAAAACTAAAAATAGAGTGACTGTATGATCCAGCAATCCCACTCCTGGGCACATATCCAGAGAAAACTCTAAATCAAAAAGATATGTGAACCTCAATATTCATAGCAGCACTATTTAGAATAGCCAAGATATAGAAACAACCTAAGTGTCCAACAACAGATGAATGGATAGAGAAGATGTGGTACATATATACAATGGAATATTACTCAGCCATAAAAAAGAATAAAATGTTGCCATTTGCAGCAACATGGATGGACTTGGAGGGCATTAAGTGAAATAAGTGAGACAGAGAAAGACAAATACTATGTGATATCACTTATATGTAGAATCTTAAAAACACAACACATTAGTGAATATAACTAAAAAGAAACAGACTCATAAATACAGAGAACAAACTAGTTACCAGGGGGGAGAGGGATGGAGAAGGGGCAATATAGGGGTAGGGGAGTAAGAGGTACAAACTATTAAGTTTAAAATAATCTACAAGGATATATTGTACCACACAGGGAACATACCAATATTTTATAATAACTATAAATGGAGTATAACCTTTAAAAGTTGTGAATCACTATATTGTATTCCTATAACTTATATAATATTGTACAGCAACTATACTTCTGTTTGGCTGGCCAGGTGGCCCTATCTACTCTTTAGGAAGAGCTAACACTCAGTCTTACCTTCTAGGCAGTGTTGGCAAACTTTTTTGTAAAGGCCAAATAGTAAAACATTTTAAACTTTCCTGGCCATGTGGTTTCTGCTACAACTGGTCAACTGCTCTTGTAGTGCTTGACACAGCTCTAGACAAGATGTAGCGAAGTGGGCACGTGGGTCCCAATAAAACTTTATTTACAAAAACCGGCAGTGGGCAGACTTGGCCCCTGCCATCCCCAGAGCAATTCTTTTCTCTTGCCTCCCCCAGCACACTAACCAGCCAGGACAGGTGCTTCCAATGAATTTTAAGGCAGAACAGGCCCTGCCTCAACTCTTCCAACCAGGATGAGAGCAGGTTTTTAAGTGCGGTAAGGGGAGGCTGGATGGATACACTGAGCAGTGAGCCCGCAAAGTGGTATTACTGGCTAGGTCTGGGAGTACGCGCCACTGCATAAGGCCAGCTCCTGACATCATCTCATTAAGTCCCTAGGACACTCCTGCATCCTATTCCCGGGAAATGGGACTGTAACAGCCTCACTTCCCTGGCTGAAACACCCAACACGACAGGGAGGTGGGAGGGGTCTTTATGGAAGATCATACATCCTCACGGAGTAGAGCCAGTCTGATATGAACAGCAGGCTGCTAATTCCACCCTCCTCACCCCTTTCCAAACTGATGCTTTGTTTGTTTGTTTCTTTTTTTTGTTTGGTTGGTTTTTTAAATTTATTTTTAATCCAAGTATAGTTGACTTACAAGGTTGTGTTAGTTTCTGGTGTATAAACTGATGCTTTTTAAATCCGGCCATTGCAAACCCAGTTCCTACAGGAGCAGGTGAGTCAGGTGGGACTGATTCCGGCTGCTATAAGACAATCTGGAGTTATAGGTGGGCTGCCTTTAACCTGTACCAGGCCAGAGCACTTGTACAAACAGAGGCCCACATAACATGTGTCCAAATGTGTGTAAAAGCTCTAAATCAGCTACTGGTTGAAATATTCTCCTATCTCTATTCTCCTTTCTTGACAAATACACCGTCACAACAAGCTGGATTTCGGATATAGATTTCCTGGATTCTATTTTGGTTAGAGTTCTAGGTCAACCTGGGTAGGCTACGGTGGCCCAGTTGTTTAGTCAAACGCTAGTCTCGATGTGGCCATGCAGGTGTTTTGCAGCTGTGATTAACATTTAAATCAGTAGACTTTGAGGAAAGCAGATTGCTCTCCATAATGTGGGTGGGCCTCATCCAATCAGTTGAAGGCCATAAGAGAAAAGACTGAGAGAAACTATTCCCAGAAGAGAAAGGAATCCTCAAGACTGAAGCCTAGAAACTCTTCCCGAGTCTACAGCCTTGCTGACCTGCCCTACAGATTTTAGACCCACCAAGCCTCACAACAGCATGAGTCAATGCCTTAAAATAAATCTCTCTCTATATATCTATCTGTATACCCTTGGTTCTGTTTCTCTAGAGAACCCTGACTAATACAGACCCTGTGGGGCTCTGTGCTGGAACATGGTCTTCAGGGAGAGTGGACTCTGGTCTGGGGCCTGCACCTGTTTCCTGCCACCCCATTGCCTGCCCATCTGAGCTCCATCCAATGCCCCTCTTTCCATCTCACAAACAGTTGCCCTTGGCACCACCCCTAAGTGTGCAGACATCTATGGAGTCAGTTATTAGAAATACTCACCACCCAGATCTAGCAGAAAGCACAGAATCCTGGGGTCTTGAGCCTGAAGTGTGGTTTAGGAGGGGGAAGGAAGGTGAGGCGTCCAAATGGACATGTCTTCTGGGCTCTTTGGACCGTTTGTCCTACAGGGCATGAAGAGGAGAATAGGGAAGTGCTATTTTATTATTTTATTTTATTTTATTTTAATTGACCTTTAAGGATATAACACTTTCCCATTTGTCTTGTTGGAGGTTTACAGGAACATCGTGACCTGATCTACATGGTCAGTTGCGAGAACAAACGATTCTGACACCAAGAAGTTTGTAACAACAAACCACGCCCCTCCCTCACCTGGCCTGCCTTTATTTATTTATTTTTTTTTTTGCGGTGCGCGGGCCTCTCACCATCGTGGCCTCTCCCGTTGCGGAGCACAGGCTCCGGACACGCAGGCTCAGCGGCCGTGGCTCACGGGCCCATACGCTCCGTGGCATGCTGGATCCTCCCGTACCGGGGCATGAACCCGTGTGCCCTGCGTTGGTAGGTGGACGCTTATCCACTGTGCCACCAGGGAAGTCCCAATCACCTGGACTTTAAAATTGCTTTGCTGAGGGCTTCCCTGGTGGCGCAGTGGTTGAGAGTCCGCCTGCCAATACAGGGAACACGGGTTTGTGCCTCGGTCTGGGAGGATCCCACACGCCACGGAGTGGCTGGGCCCATGAGCCATGGCCGCCGGGCGGGCGTGTCCGGAGCCTGTGCTCCACAGCAGGAGGGGCCACAGCAGTGAGAGGCCCGTGTACTGCAAAAAAAAAAAAAAAACTTTGCTGTAACCCTTCAGGGAGTTTGTGGGGTTTGGGGCACGAGCCACCCATTCTCCTTGCATGGCCCTGAAATAAACCTTTCTCTGCTGCAAACTCCAATGTTTCATTTGCTTGGCCTCACTGTGTTGGGCAAATGACCTTGTGTTTGGTAACACTGAGAGCTTAGGAGGAGGCGGTTCTGTGCAAGCTGGCACAGGGAAGGCAGACCTACATCCATCTGCTCCCATCTCCTCCATCTTTACCCCCAAGAGCCCACCCATCAGCCCTTGGCTTAAGAGGGGACATACATGGAGTCAGCTTTGGTGGCCGCATAGGCTGCACAGGTTATCAGTACACTGAGGAATTTGACCCAGGGGGCATCTGGTGGGTTAAAATCCAGCTCATGCCGCTCACCAAGCCACGTGCCTGGCATGGGCTACATCTGCCCAGAGAAGAGGGCACCTCCTCATTCTCATAGTGAGCTAGTGTGGCAGCTTTGGTGGCAGCCTGGAGTTTGATTCCAAACCTGGCCCTGACCTTGAACAAGAGACACAAATTGTCCAAACCTCAGTGTCCTCATCTGTCAATGGCAACGAGTAGTGCTGTGACAGACGGAATAAAGGCCCCTCAGGGATGGGCTCATCCAATCCCTCAAACCTATGACCATGTTACCTTGTGTAGATGTGATTAAATTAAAGATCTTGCGATGGGAGATGATCCTGAATTATCCAGGGTGCCTAATATAATCTCAGGGGTCCTTATAAAAGGAAGGCAGAGGGTCAGGGTGAGTAGTAAGAGATTTGAAGAAGGAAGCAAGAGGAGGGAGGGATGCCAGGAAGGGGAGACAAGCCAAGGAATGTGGGCTGCCTCTAGAAGCTCAAAAAGGCAAAGAAAAGGACTTTTCTTTGGAACCTCCAGAAGGAACCAGTCCTGCCAACACCTTGACTTTAGCCCAGCGAGACTGGCTTTGGACTTTTAGTTCCAGAACTGGCTTTGGCCTTCTAGTTCCAGAACTGAAAGAGAATAAATTTGTGTTGCTTTTCAGCCATGAAACACGTGGCCATCTGTCACAGGCAGCAGAGGAGACTCACACAGGCACCTGTCTCAGAGGTGGTTTTAAGGATGGGACAACTGGTCACCCGACTCAGCCCTCAGCAACAAGACAGCCCCCCACCACCCAGGGTGGCTTCCACAGGGCTCCAGCAGGATGGCTTTGTTTGGGGGCAGTGGAGAGTCCTGTGAATGCAGAGGGTCTGCCTGACCTCAGGCCCTCCCCACGCTATCCCTCTGCCCAGAATCTTTTTCCTTCTGGTTTTATCCAGAATCTTCTTCCTTCTGGTGTATCACGACTGGCCCTGTTCAGGGACCCTGACCACCTCTTCTGTAACAGGCCTGCTCTGTAGGTGTCTCCACTCCTGTGCCTTTTCTGTCACAGGCCGAGGACCACAACTATATACGATGTTTGTCTCCCGCACTAGATTTCCGCTTTATCCACCTGAATCCTCAGTACCCACCCTAGTATCTGACATACAGCTGGCACTCAATAAATATTTTTTGAAGGATGGAGGGAGGAAGGGAGGAAAGAGAGAAGGAGGGAAAAGGGAAGGAGAGGAAGAAGAACCTCCAAGGAGTCTATGTCCTTCAGATTCACAGCCCTCAAGATCACTGATTCACGAAAACACACTCCAGGCAGAAGACAGGCTATATGGTGTTTAACTAGTGTGGATGGAGAGTGGCCGGTTGCTGTGTGAACCTTCTAACTGCTGAAGAACAGGTGGAAGAGGTGCGACTCACCAAGTGCTCGCAGGAGTACAGGCTGCCTGGTTTCAGGTCAGGTAGACATCTTCTGGTCCTCAAAACTGTATCAGGCCCCAACTACGTGTGGACCTAAACCAGAGCAGCTGAGATGTCCCCAGCCCAGACCTGGACAAGGCAGAACAAAGCTTTGATCCTCTGAAAGCAAGCTCCCCACCATCCCAGAGTCCCCTCCCCCGAGCACTGAAGCTGTCCTTCCGCTCCCCTACCCTGTGCAAGCACATTCATCCTCGTGTCCATGGCAATGACCATGGGCTTCAAAGTCCTTCTTCCCATTCTCCCATGAGCTGCCAGGGCTGTGTGCAGAGGACTCCTCTCAGGAGCTCTCGGCGGGGCTCACCTTGCAGATGTGAGCACATGGGAGGCAGCCCGAACGGGTGTAATTCAGGCCGGGATGAAGATGCCACGGGAGTCCCTTTCGCAGAGACTTACTGAGCATGTGCTGGGCCCTAGCCGGGAGATGGGCAGCACACAAAGAAAGAAGCTCACCTTGCCATGGGTGTGATGAAGAAGAGAAAAGCAAGACTGGTCCACTTTTGCCACTCGGTAGACCAGGGAGATAGCAGGCCCATTTCCCCCATCGTTCCCCAAGGCTTCCTCCCATGCCTCGGATTTGAGCCAAAAGGGTGACTAATCAAAGATTAGGGATAATATCATATATTGTAAATGGAGAATGAGATGTGAGTATAATTAGAGAGTCACCTTTGAGGTGAGATTTGAAAGAGCTATGAAACTTTTAAACATGTGTACAGCCCTATCACCCAGAAATTCCATCTCAAGGTATATCTACTCTGGAAAAAATCTCTACACTTACACGCAGAAGATACGTACAAAGACTTTATTATAGTATTGTTTGAAGTAGCTATAAACTGGAAACGATGTCTACTGATCCATAATATAGGAAGAGCAGTTTAAAAGGAGGAAGAGGATTTAGCTGCACTGAAGTGAAGATTCTCCAAGATATGATCATTGGGTGAAAGAACAAGTTGTAGAAAAATAAGTGTAACATAATGGCATTAGTTCAGCCTTCTTGGGTCCATGGTAATGAATGTAAATGCACAGAGGACAGTAACCATGGTTACCTCTGGAAAGAAGGCTAGAGGGAGGGTGTGGTCAAAGCCTACAGGCTTGACTCAAATATTCCAGTTTTTACACAGAGAATTATGTACGGATTGTCTGCATAATTTTTACATCTGTATAATTAAACATTTGAAGGAAAGGAAAACAAGGTGATAGAACAATTCCCAAGTTCCACACCTCAATGCCAGCTCAGATGTCATTGTCTAGTTTGACAATAAAAACAAATGCCCTGGTTGCTGTTTACAGAATACACACCCGCACACTTCACTCAGATGGGATAACAGCGCTATTACTTAGCTTTTGTTTTATTGCGTTTTAAAAAACAATCACTCGAAAATGTCGTGCTTAAAAGCACAGTCATTTTATTTGGCTCACACATCGGTGGGTCAGCTGAGTGATGACTGGATCTGGGCCAGCAAGGCTCATGCTTGCTGGGTTTGCCCACGAGTCCATGGTCAGTGGGCAGCCAGACAGTCTAGAATAATCTAACTCACGTATCTAGAATGTGACACCCTCTTCTCCTTGGCCTGGCTCTCATCCTCCAACAGGCTAACTCAGGCTTATTCATGTGGTGGTGTCAGAGGTCCAACAGAATCATGGTGAAATCTGCAATGCGCCTGGAGGCTCTGAAATTACAGTGTCACTTCCACCACCTTCCACTGGTCAAAGCAAATCCTGAAACCAACCCATGTAAAGTCTTGGGAAATAGACTCCACTCCGCCTGGCTAACAATAGGAACCACTACTGTGTGCCAGGCCCTGTGCTTAGCACTGCGGGTATATTTTCTCATTATCTGCTGATAGGAAGCCTTTAACCCACCCACAAATTCTCCCCTGCAGATGTTTAAAATGCCACCATTCCTAGTTCTCTTCTGCTATGAGCTGAATTATGACCCCCACCCCCAAGACTCTTATTGCGAATCCCTAACTCCCCGTGTGGCTGTATTTGGCGTTAGGAAGTAATTAAGGTGAAATGAAGTCATAAGGGTGGCGCCATGATCTGATAGGATTAGTGTCCCTGTAAGAGGAGACTCCAGAAAGCATCCTCTCTCTCTCCGCCACATGAGGACACAGTGAGAAGGTGGCCATCTGCAAGGCTGGAAGAGGGCCCTCACAGGGCGTGGAGCTAACACTTTGATCTTAGACTTCTCAGACTCCAGAACAGTGAGGAATACGTTTCTGCTGTGTAAGTCACCCAGTCTGTGGCATTTCTATGACGGTGGCCTGAGCTAAGACACTCTCTGCCCCCTTCTAAGATATAGCACCCCTTGAGCTGACGGCCAGACCCCCTCTGTAATTCCCCAGAGGCACGTGCAGTTTGTTGTTCTGCTCTCCTTCCCAGTGAGACAGACTTCAAGGTGAAATCCCCCAGGACACCGTGTTTCTGTGTAGAACTAGTCCAACCCCCCTTTTTCTCTGCTTTTTTAAATTCTTTTTCTGCTTGGAAGACACAGGTTTGGCAATGACTGCTTGAACCCAACAGGTGTGTCCTGAGTCGAAAGAGAACATCTCAGGAAGAGAAATGGGTCTGAAGGCACCTCAGCTGTTAGTGAGTATCCGTTGTAAACTTTCCAAGGATAATGAGAATAAAGGAAGAACAGAGCTCCACCTGGCAGTGCACAGGCTCCCCCCATTCCGACACTCACCCGCCCCCCACAGGGCTCAAGCCCTGGCACCGAGCATGAAGGTCAAGGGCAGTGATGCCGACACCAGACCACCCGAACTCACATCCCATCTCTCAGGTTTTAGCTGTACCTTTGGGCACATCTCCCAACCTCTCCAGCCCTCAGTTTCCCCACCTGTACAATAGAGATAACAGTACCGTTTCTCATGGGGTGGCTGACAGCATTAAATGGGTTAGTGCCCATCGAGCTCTCAGGGCAAGCTCTGGGCCACAGGAAGAGCCAACACATATTAGTCACAGTGTAACCACGGTATATACCCTGGAGGGAAGGGCTGGAGGGGAAGGGGCTTGCCTCCCTGCCCCTCCCTGGGACTCCTGAAGGAACTCTCCTGCACAAGGACGCAGACCATGTGTGTGGGCTTCACACACATCCTACTCCTTCACCTTCACAGCAGTGCTCAGAGGAATGTGTGGGGACCCGTGTTAACAGGTGGAAAAATAAGGCTAAGAAAATTCAGCATCTCGCCCTACATTACACACCTGGTGAGCAAACACCAGATTCCCCACTCTGTTTCTGACCTCCAGGAACATCTTAGCACACTTTGGATGAGAGGGATGGATACTGGAAGGTCCCCCAGAGTCACCTGACCCCGTGTTCCCATTTAGAACCTACCTCCATGCATGCCCTTCCTAGCGCTTGCAATGAGGAAAAGCAGGCAGACCTGGGTTTGAATTCAGGCCCCACCACCTATGATTTAGGTAAGTCACTTAGCCTTTCTGAGCCACCATCCCTCAACTGTAAAATGCATAGATTAAACAAGCTGTTAAAAAATAAGTGAGAAGCCCAAGATAGAGGCATTTTTGCTAAAACCAAGACTTAATATTTGACCTTATTGCGGTTACAAATAACCCTCCCCAGGAATGTAATCCTAACCAGTCAGTGTGGAATTTTCTGGAAAGCACCAATGAGGTCATCCTTTCCATCTCCCAAAGGAAGATGAGGCCATCTACCACATAAACCTCATCCGTCCCCCATGGGTAGGTTACCCAAGCCCGAAATAATCTTCTTTGTTTATGACGTCCTTGTATTGCCTTTAAAAACCTTTCCCTTTCTGTAGCCCTTTGGAACTCCCTTCTGTTTTCTAGATGGGATGCTGCCTGAATCATGAATCATTCAATAAAGCCAATTAGATCTTTAAAATTTACTCAGTCGAATTTTGTTTTTTAACAGATTGGTGGCAGTGATAGAGGAGTCCAAAGCAAACTTCTGATGGCGTTCAGGGACAATGAGAAACACAGGCATGGTACCCACAAAGCCTTTTTTGAGTTCACTGTATTTCTCACAATTTCTGAGGGCTGTAGGTAAGTTTCTCTTGGTTCTGAGCTCTGCTCCCTTTGCACTGAGCTCCTGATATAATTGGCTTTCCAGCCAGTTCACCATTTGTCTGGAATCACTCATTCCACGTTGGGGGCTGCTGCTAGTTCAGGCCACGATTTCCCATTTGATTAGAAAACTCAGGCTTTGGTTCTGTTCCCAGGTACTACATTGGGCACCTCTGGTGGCAGCTGTGGTGCCTCATTTGAGGTCCCCTGGTTCAATCCTTTCCCCCGTCCCGGGTTCCACTAGGAACTGGGGAATTGTGGCTGGTGTGCACAGGGCCTTTTTCTTGGCCAGGCCGCGGTGATTGGTCACTGCTGGGGGTTAGGGCGCACATGTTTGTTCTGTTTTGTTTTGTGCAGATAAAGTCTAACTGAAAGAGATGAGATATTTAATTTCTAGAGTCAAGTACATAAGAGTTCTGGCACACTTCTTATTTTATGTCTAAGAATTATAATCCTGGAAGCTGTAAATATCTACAAAAATGGCCAAATCTTACTAAAAACAACCTGGAATTACAATGGCCATTAGAAGGAATGTTCCAATTAGATAAGATCACATGAGAAGTACATTATATATATATATACTTACATTAAAGTATAGCTGATTTACAATGCTGTGTTAATTTCTACTGTACAGCAAAGTGATCCAGTTCTATATATATGTATACACACTACACACACACACATTCTTTTTCATATTCTTTTCCGTTCTGGTTTATCACAGGATATTACATATAGTTCCCTGTGCTATACAGTAGAATCTTGTTGTTTATCCATTCTATATATAATAGTTTGCATCTGCTAATCCCAAACTCCCACTCCATCCCTCCCACACCCCCCTTGGCAACCACAAGTCTCTTCTCTACGACTGTGAGTTTGTTTCTGTTTTGTAGATAAGTTCATTCGTGTCATAAGAAGTGCATTTAAAAGTAAGAATTCCCAAATTAAACAAACAGAATGGAATACCTATTTTATTGGTATACAGAAGCTTCCAGAAGTCTTCAAAATTCCAAAATAGCTTCATTAAAAAGTTTGTTACAAAAGGTTAATGAAAGTTTAGAGACTACAAGACCATAAACAAAAGTCCACCAAGTTGATGGCCTTACAGACACCACCATGTTTACCTTTAAGGGAAGGCCTTCATTTGGGCCCCTCCCAGAGCTTACAGTACTCTGAAGAATTTTCTAGTAAACTGCTACAATATTCCCTTAAACAGCCAAGGGTAAACTAAAGTTAAATTTTTAAAAAATCTTGTCAAATTCTGAAATTGACTGAAACTGTGTTCTCCACTTTAAACCTCACTCAGAGCAGGCAGATGGGATCCGGGGAAAGCTGGCAGAATCTGGCTAAGGGTGAGGATTCTAACCAGAGTCAACTTTCCCAGATCTCTGTCTGTAGCGCCCAGTCGGAAAAGGAAAATAAAATTTCATGTTGTCCCTTCCTTTCCAAATCCAGATCCATTGGTTGTTGATCCTTTCTCTCCTGGGGATAGCTATTGCCTTCTTGCTTTTCTCATTTTGTGTCCTAAGAGCTTGGCTTGGACTTCCACCTTCCTGGGACATGCAGGCTGTGGTTTCTTTCTTTTGGCTATCTTTGAGGGTGTCTCCAGATCTTGGGAAGCTAATAACTTTTACACCCTCTTTGAGGATGCCTCTTTGGTCCATGGCTTGTTTAATACTGTCTGAAATATTTACTTTTTGTCCCAACTGAAAACTGACAAGGTATATATTTAAAAGAATTTTTTTGTAGCTCTGTAAGTCAAAAGGTGGCCAGATTAGAAGCTGATGTTCAGAGTTTCCTAGGAAAACTTTTTTATGCCTTCTCCCCTAAGCTAAGATAAAACTATGTACCCAGAGGGAAAGAAGCAGCAGACTTGGGAAGAGATCTGAAGGAGTTACACTTTTGTAAGAAACATTGACATTTGTAAAGGAAATCTCCATTTGTAAGGGTGTCTCCCTCTCTGTACCAGGAAAATCAGGATGACTCTAAGTCTCTAGAAACTCTTATCAAGGGAAAGGGCCATGAGCTACATCTGCATCACAACCTTGCCCTTGTTTACTGTGTGTTCCTGTGTGTTCATGACTGACTCCCCACCCCGACATCTTCTTTTGTCTTTAGCTGAAGATGGTATTTAAGGTGAAGGCTTGGGCCAGGTGGGAGAGTTACCTCAGTTTTTCTGGATGCGTCCTGGGTACACAGGAGGTATACCTGTTATTAAACTTTTGTGTGTTTTTCTCCTGTTCATCTGTCTTATATCAATTTAATTATTAGAGCAGCCAAAGAACGTAGAAGGGAGGAAGGGAAAAGTTTTCCACCGTACATGTGGATTAAATTAGATACTGCAGGTAATAATCGTTATGTAGTAAATGCTCTGCAGAATCTAGTGTTCTCCCCTGACGGACACAGAAGGTGGTGGTACCAAACAGAACTCGGGTCCACTCGCCCACCAATGTACTGACACTGCATTGTGGTGCAGGAAAACACAGCATTTTGTGCAGGACCCAGCAAGGAGTATGGGCGGTTCATGCTCGAAAGGCCCTGAACTCCCTGGTGGTCTTCAGGGAAGAGTTTTTAAAGGCAACATTTGGGGTGAGGGCTGCAGGGTGCGTGACTTTCCTCTGATTGGTGGGGGAGTGAGGTAACAGGGTAATGTTTCAGGAATCTTGATCAGCAAGCTTCTGGTTCCAGCCTGCCTGGGGTCTGTGTGCTTGTGTTCAGCATGTAGTCACCATCTACCACCTGGTTGGGGACCTTAGTTTCTGCAGAACAACTCAAAGACATGCATCGTATTGTTAAGTATATCCCTTGAGGAAGAACTAGGACTCTGTTTTATTGCTGAACTATTTTTTCCTGACTGCTTTCCCTCTGTTTCTGCATTGCCTCACTCCCCTAATTAGTGACAGCTTGAATCTGCTCTTTGGAACTCAGGGAAGGCCTAGGAGACTGAAGCCTTTTTCTACAAACAAGAAATGGGGATCTCAGAGGGGCTTTTGCAGCCAGGAGGACCCCACAGGATCCTGCTTGGTGTCAGGGGGAGAAGAACCCCAAAGTCATGGGGCCTCCAGCTGCCCCTGGCCAAAAACTTCACAGTTTCTGGGCTCTCTCCCAAGCTCCCAGGTGCTAACTCTGGGATTCCTCCAGGAATTTGCTGGTAAACATCTTAATCTGCTCTGAGAGGCACTGAGTCAAAGAGGGAAAATTAACATTTTGGAAGCAAGTGCATCTGCCGTGGGTCTGATGGAAGATACTTGAAAGCCTCTTTATCAGCCCAACTCTGTACTTTTCCAGGTCAAATTCTTCTCAATTTCCAGAGATCCTGAGAAATCATTCTCTCAGCCTTCCATTGAATAAGCATTTCTTGAGCACCTACTCTGCACTGAGCCCTGCACTAACCACTAAAGAGATGAGAGTGCCTGGTTTCTCTCATTTGTTCAAAGGACATTTCCTGAGTGCCTATGCACTGAAAAATTCATTTTTCTTCTACACTTGTGAGCTCTTGGCTGACACCTCCTGTAATAAAGACAGATGAATAAAAGAAAAATAAACAGAAGTTTATTAACATGTATACTTCATGTGTCCATGGGAGATATCCAGAGAAAAATAAGTAGTTTCCCAAGGGGACCTGAGTGAGCCGTTTAAATACCATCGTCTTCAGCAAAAGACAAAGGAAGGTGTAGGGTGGAGACTCTCATGGAAGGTGACCAGGAAAAGCACAAGGGTAAGGTTTGTCATGCAGATTGAAGTCAAACCTTCTTCACTGATAAAAGTTTCTAGAGATTTAAAGCCATCCTTCTTTGTCTGGTACAGAGAGAGAGACATGCTTACAAATGGAGATTTCCTTTAAAATGTGAATGTCCCTTACAAAAGGGTGACCACTATTCTGTTTTCAGAGCTTCTCCTGTATCTTCTGTTTCTCAGAATAACCTTTATGTCAAAGAGGGTTGTTTTGGGGTGGCATATTCTCCTACCCTTCAAGTGCAAGACCCAGTGGACACAAAGATGGAACTCCTCATCCCTGACCCTGAAGGATTCCATAGTTCCAAGTACAGACAGCAAGAAATACAACAAACACAGAAAAATTACTCCTACCACCTGTCCTCCAGAGCCTTCCTTCACACTGAGTGCTAGTAACATGAGAAAAGGAACAACATTTTAAGCTACAAGCAGTCATGGAGGAATTCCAGGCTTCCCAGCAAAGGTAATGGAAAATTTGGGAGAGGGGAATGGACCTTCCACAAAATCTTTGAAACTGGACCATATAGGTGATACCTAAATGCTGATTCACCCAACCATTTGACAAATATTTACTGAGTGCCTACTATGCTCTAGGCATGGTATCTAACTAGTGCACAAGTCTTACTTCTCTTTTCCCTTCACTTCAGACAGAGCAGAGGCCATGACACTGGAAATATACAGGCACATCCCAGCATTATAAACATGGGTGCCCAAGAAGTATATTGGATACCCTTTTAAGAAAACAACTGCCTTCCTCTCAGGAGAACCATTGCCATTATTAATTCAAGAACATCTTAGAGAAATCACTCCCTGTCAGGGATGTCAATGTAGGGGTGGAAAATTTTCCCTATCTTCCTTCTAGTTTCTTTGGCTGGTCTAATAATTAAATTGATGTAAGACAGATTAACAGGAGAAAAACGAATTTAATTTTGTATGTACAGGAGCCCCATAAATATATGAGACTCAAAGAAATGACCAAAGCAAGAAAGTTTTATACCTTTTAGACAAAGAAACAATAAATTTGTGATGAATTGAAAAGACAGATGCGTTTGGGCTTGGGGTGGTAAACTGGTAAATAAGTGACAAGTTTTGTTTATATAGCATTCTTGGCCCTAAATTCCCCGTATCTGGTGATAAGGTTGCCTCCTACCCTCCTGCTATAGGAAGGGTACCTTCACAAGGAAGATTTATCTCCTGCTTTTGGGACACAAAGGAAGGTCAGAGTGCCCTTTTGTACTGGCTGTTTCTCAAGTACCTATAATTCAAAATAATCAATATGCCAAAATGACATTCTTTTGGGGTGGCATATTCTGCTCCCTTTCCTCAGTTTAGGAAGAAAGTCACTCCCTCTCCTGTCAAAAGCCAGACTGTGCTACATGGTCATCTCCTGCTTGTCTTTACAGCTCTTGGGTAAATAAGCCCCAAACCAGCTTGGCCTCCATTTTAAACCAATGAGGTATGCTAACTAAAGAATGCACTAAAACCAGCAAGACCCTGAAGGGCCCTCCTGGGTACAAAGGCCTCTCCATGCCCCCTCATCTCTTGTTTGTAGAAAAAGCCTTTATTTATAGCCTCCTAGGCTTTCCCTGAGTTCCAAAGAGAAGACTCAAGCAGTCACTAATTAGGAAAGTGAGGAAATGCAGAAACAGAGGAAAAGTAGTCAAGAAACAAGAGTTCAGGGACTTCCCTGGTGGTCCAACGCTCCTAATGCAGGGGACCTGGGTTCAATCCCTGGTCAGGGAACTAGATCCTGCATGCCGCAACTAAAAGATCCCACATGTGGCAACGAAGATCCCGCGTGTCGCAACTAAAACCTGGCGCAGCCGAATAAATAAATAAAATAAAATAAATAAATATTTTAAAAAAGAGAAACAATAGCTCGGAAATAAAACAGAGACTCCTAGTTCCTCCTCAAGGGATATCCTCAACAATCTGATGTGTATCTTTGAGTCGTTCTACAGGAACTAAGGCATCCCCACCCACCCAGGTGGAGGATGGTGACTACATGCCAAACACAAGCACATAGACCCCAGACTGGCTGGAACCAGAAGGTTGATGATCAAGATTCCTGAAACACTACCCTGTTACCCCACTCTCCCACCAATCAGAGGAAAGATATGCACGCTGCAGCCCTCACTCCACATGGTGCCTTTAAAAGCTTTTCCCTGAAAGCCACGGGGGAGTTCAGGTCTTTGGAACGTTAGCTGCCCGTTACCTGGCTTGGTCCTGCAATAAATGCTGTACTTGCCCTCACCACAACCCAGTGTCAGTACGTTGACTTTGCTGTATAGCAGGCAAGTGAGTGAAGCTAGGTTTGGTTCAGTAACAGTTTGGACCTCTGATCTATAGCCAGTTGGCCCCAAGCACAGATGACAACCTGGAATTGCAGGTGGTGTATGAATTTGGGGTGGGGTGGGGTGGGCGGGTGTGATAGTATTATAGAACTGAGCCCTTATCCTTTGGGATCTGATGCTATCTCCAATGTCAGTACTGAGTTGAACTGTAGGACACCCAGCTGGTGTCGGAGACTTGCTTGGTGGTGTGAGGAGGAAAAACCCACACACAGGAATTGGTGCAGAATCCTAAAATGACATCTTTTTCTTTTTTTTTGGACTCAGTTCTTGCCCAGCCCTACCACATAGCCAGGCCCAATGAGTTTGCTAAAACAAAAATTGAAAAGACAAAATAAGGCAGCCCACAGTTGCATGTCAAGGCGTAGAGTCAAGTCACAGTATTGTACAGATGCCAGAGACGGGAGCAGACAGGAAAGGCAGTCTTCCCGGGGCTCCTCCCATCTGTCCACAATGGCTCCCTGCTTACCTGGGCTCTGTACTGGGGTTCTTTGTTCTTTTTATCATAGAATTTTCAAAGTAAACATAGAAGTAGGGAGAATCATATAATGAACACCCCCCCAACCATGTATCCATCACCGGCTTCAATAACCACCCACATTTTGTTCATCTAATTTCACCTTTTCTTTTCCCAGAATATTTTAAAGCAAATATTTCACCATATCATATCATTTCACCCATAAATACTTGTTTGTATTACCAACAGATAAGGCCTTTAAAAGTATATAACCGCAAAATTATTATCACGCGTAATAAAAATAAAAGTAATTCCTTTAAGGGCCAAATTTCTCCAACTGTCTCAATTTTGTTCTAATAAGAATCCGAATATAGTCATTGCATTTGGTTGATATGTCTCTTAAACCTCTTTGAATCTGTAACAGTCCCTTTCTCCCCTTTTTCCTCTGGAAAAATCAGGCTATTTGTCTAGGAGAATTTCCTATCTCCTTGTAAAGTCCTTTAATGGGTTCCTCTAACCTTTGGATTCCCCGTGAGCCAGAAATTCAATCTGGATGCTTGATTATATTCAGGTTGTATGATTTTGGCAGAAAGCATTCATCGGTGGTCCTGGGTATTTCCGATTGCATCACATACCAGGAACGTATAATCTGAGTGGGGTTATGTCTCCCCATATAAAATCCCTCATTAACCTTTTACCTGTTGGTATTAGCATCCAATGGCAGTTCTTAACTAGGTCGTGAGAGGTCGCAAAATTCCAGCTGACCTTTAAAAGACAGGATTGCTCTGAGCTGAGTCTCAGGGCCTAACTTTGTATATAAGGTTAGACATCGGTGTCTCACCCTCTGAATACAGCCTGAAGATGTATTTCATTTAAAATTAAGTGTTTTTTGGGACTTCCCTGGCAGCCCAGCAGTTAAGACTCCACGCTTCCACTGCAGGGGTCACAGGTTCAATCCCTGGTTGGGGAACTAAGATCCCATATGCCACAAGGAGTGGTCAATAAATAAATAAAATGTTTAAATAAATAATAAAATCAAATTCAGTGTTTTTTTTCAACAGTTGAGCCAATATTTTAATGTGGGGGTATTGCACATTTTAAACATGCATATTTCCAGACTCTTTTGAAAAATCAGGAATCCAGCAGTGCTGGGTCAGCCCTTCCACAGGGTGGCAGTCTACAGTATCTGACTAGGGGCCGACACCCTAGAAGCAGTGTGTGTTCCTGGGTCTCCGTGTCCCTGCCACACCCTCCTGTATCCCCAAAGCTGAGACTAGGACTCAGAGGCCTCTACTTGCTGTGCTGTTTTCCTTATGATAGAGAAAGTGTTCTCTGTGCCAAGGCCTCCATCAAAAGTTGTAAACCAAAAGATATACCAAAAGGGAAGATGGTGTCAAGAAAATTAGTAAAGAGAACATTTTCTTGTGAAAATGACTTTTTATTTTTGTAATGAGAATAGTCAAATAAAGCATATCTGTGTTAAAAGAATATGACTTCAGATGCTATTGGCTTTCTGCCAGCCCAGTTTGTTCATTAATTTCTAGGCCACTGAGTTTTCACACCTGTTTACTCTCTCCCTCAATAATATCATTCCCATGACTTCAGCTGCTATCTTGTTATGAACTGAATTGTGTTCCCCCCAAATTCATGTTGAAGCCCTAACCCCCCCAGTGCAGAATGTGACTATATTTGGAGACAGGACCATTAAAGAGGTGATTACGTTAAAATGAGGTAATATGTGTGGGTTCTAATCCAGCATGACTGGTGTCCTTATAGGAAGAGGAGATTAGGACACATAGAGAGATACCAAGTGATGCCAAAAGCTCGGCCTCTGTGCACTGGTGCCAAATCGAATCTCAGAGATAGAGTTTTGGGTGAAGTAGAAAAGAATAGCTTTCTTGCTTTGCCAGGCAAAGGGGGACACAGCAGGCTTGTGCCCCTCAAAACTGTGTGTCCCAACCTGGGGAAATTTGGTGAGGTGTTTTATAGCAATGGTTCAAGGGTGGGGTTTCTGATAAGGATCAGTGTGCGTGCAGGGCCTGAGCTCCTTTGATCTGGCCTCACGTCTCACTGGTCTCCTGATGAGCTTCTCAAAGATATTGTTATGTGTAAACCTTGAGGCAGAGCCAGGACTCTGCCCCAAGGCTGCCTATTGTTTCTTTTTTTAAAAAATTTTTAAAGGCTGAAATGGCCCAAGCCCTTCCTTTTACACATGGGGAAGTAAAACCCAGAAAAAAGGGAGGTCATTTGCTCAACGTCACACATTCGTCCTTTTTCTTTTTTTTAACATCTTTACTGGAGTATTGCCTATTGTCTCTTAGTGGCTTCTCCCCTGTTTCTGCATCCCCTCCCTTCCCTGATCAACAACTGTTTGAACCTGCCCTTTGGAACTCAGGGAAGGTCATGGAGGCTGGGGTCTATTCCCTATAAACAAGAAATAGGGGACACAGAAAGGCTTTTGTGCCCAGGAGCCCCACAGCGTCCTGCTTGGTTTCACAAGAGTGTATGTTCACAGACAGATGATCTTGTGAAGAAGTAGCAAGAGGGTGGCTGTCTGCAAGCCAAGACGAGAGGCCTCAGAGGAAACTAACCAAGTGGCACCTTGATCTTAGACTTCCAACCTTCAGGAGTATGAGCAAAAAAATTTCTGTTGTTTAAGTCACCCAGTCTGTGGTATCCCGTTATGGCAGCCCTAGCAAACTTACACACATCTTTATGATGAAGATCCCAAATCCATGTCCCCAGCTCACACGACTGCCCTAAGCCCCAGACCAGAACATCCAACAGCCTGCATTGTAGCTACAAGCAAAACTCTCACAGATTTGAGCCAAGGTGCAGAGGCAGGAATTGACTATGTTGGGAGGATACAGGGGTAGACAAATTAGAGAGTAAAGAGAAAGAAGTCTGGACAAGTAGGTTGCAGGGAGATTGTGAAGTGCCGAGAAGCAGTAGGTTTTCTGGAGGCCACCAAAGATTTCAAAGTGCCTTTTGTGTGATCAAACAACTGGGGTACTGCTGCTTGCCACTTACAAAATCAATACACACAGATATTGGTAGAAAGGAAAGGTGCCTTTAATCAGAATGTTGGCAATCTGGGGAGATGGTGGACCCAACATCCCCCCAGAACCACCTCCAAAGATTCTGCTCGGGGATGAAAGTTTTAAAGGGAAGAAGGGAAGCAATCTCAGTTAATCATTGAGATACAGGGTCAGAGTCATCACCATCCCCCATTGCGTGCAGGCTTTTGTGCAGGCTCGTTGACTTATTGTCCGTGATCTTCCTCTAGTTGTTATCTTGTTCACACGGTTTTTTCGGGAGATTACTGAAGGGGAAGCTAGGGAAGAGGTCTGGCCATCTCTTAATTACTTATTCTTCATTTCTACTTCTTTGATCTACAGGAAGCACAGAGAGGTAGGCAAGGTATTTTATGATCAAAAGATGTGAAAGGTGTGCTTGGGTCAGAGATGAGTAGAGCATGGGGGTAACTAGTTTAAAATTTCGTTTCAATATAGCTTTGCTAAAGTGACGAGCAAAGGGGCTTTCTGCTGAGGGCAGTTTCCTGCAAAGAGCCGCTTATATTTGGAGAAGATTAATCATGTAACTGTTACCTTTCCTTATTAGGAACCGTCTGACATGCTTTAAAAGAATGTTTTTTGTGTTTTAATCCTCAGTCCTGCCAACCAAACATAGCAGCCTACAATAAACATTTCTTGATTTCAACTGACTGAAGTCATCCCACATGGAAACAAAAGTGCAGCACAGACCTGAGTTAGCATTTTGCCAGACTGTGCAAACAATCACCATTTCATGTTCTAACGGCTCCAGGGGAAGAAGGCCTGGGTTTGGGCCCAAGACAGGGTGGGGATATAGCATACAAGCCCAGGGGAAGAATGAGTTCTACCTGGGTCAGGTTAGGCATTGGGCCACGGGTGGAGATGGGGAAGTTCATACTTGAACACCACTCCCAAACGGGTAGCAATGAGAAAAGAAAATACAAGAAAGAGATACCCATAATGAGACTCAAAAGCAAGGGAAGCATCTCTGTGAACTAGAAAGAGAACAGAAATTCAAAGCACTGAGTGAAATTCAGTGTAACAAGGAGGACGCCTAGAAGGCCTCTTAAGATGGATGGAGACAGAAATCGGAGTGATGCTGCCATAAGCCAGGAGCCGCCAGAATCCAGAAGACACAAGGAGAAATGCTCCCCTAGAGCCTTTGTAAGGAGGTTGGCTCTGCAGCACTTGATCTCAGGCTTCTGGTGTCCAGAACTATGAGAGAATAAGTTTCTGTTGTTTGAAGCCACCAAGTTTATAACCATTTATTGCAGCAGCCCCAGGAAACTAACTCAATAGTGAACCAGAATAGAACCACATATATATAGTCAATTGATTTTCAACAATATAAGTCAATGGGGAAAGAATAATCTTTTCAAGCGATGGTGCTGAAACGACTAGATATTCAGATTTTTTAAAAAACACCCTCAACCTCTACCTCACAGCATACATAAAATTTATTTGAAATGGATCATACACCTAAAAGCTAAAACCATAAAATTTCCAGAAGAAAATAGAAGATAAAATATTTATGACCTTGTAGTAGGCAAAGATTTAAGGCACAAAAAGCACTAGCCATTAAAAAAAAAAAATATATATATATATATATATAGATGAACTGGACATCTTAAAAATTTTAAAAACTTATTCTAAAGACATCATTAAGAAAGTAAGAAAACAAGCTACAGACCACAAGAAAATATTCACAGTATATATATCTGACAAAGGATTTCTATCCAAAATATGCCAAGAACTCTTAAAATTCAAAAGTAAAAAAAAGGGAAGATGGCTCCTCAGGACACGAGTCTACACACGTCTTCTGAAGCCAGCTAGGAGCCTTGCTGCTTGTAGCCTGTGGGCCCCAGATTGGGGAATTTTTGGGTAAGGCCCGGGCAGCTGCTGGGACCGCTTGTCCTCAGACTCTTCCCTTCAAAATTCCCTGAAGCCGCACTGGCTGCCACTTGGCAAGTGGAGCACAGAATTGACATCTGGGAGCTGAAGGGCTCAATACGGTAGGACTGATGTCAAATTGAGGAAAAGAACCAAAAAACCTGTTTGGTCTTATCCAAAAGTGGGACATTCCCAGGGAGAAGAGAAAGTTTCCACTTGGTTCCTAAAATCACCAAAAGCCCCATCCCAGAATACAGCCCAGTTGGTTGATGCCAAGGCAAAAAGGCATCCTTTTAATGGCTAGAGATGATCAATTGCTATTTACGGTTTCACGGTGGCCTTTGAGTGGCTCTATAGCTGTTCTGTGAAGATGTGAGGAAGAATGATGAAATCCTCTATGTGAAAGCATTTCTGCTCTTATACCAGGGTAGGAAAAAGTCAGACAATTGTCACCTTATGGTAAAAGAAACCCAAGGGAAAATCTGTCATACAGGAAGAAAGGAAAGGGAACAAGGTTTAGGATATGGTGCTCCAACCTCTGGCCAAGCTGGCTGTCCCAGCTGCTCCAGCTGTTATGCCAATATACACACCCCTCCCACTGCCTCTTGTTCCCATCCAGCCCCAATTCCCGACACTGGGGCTCAGGAAGCTGTGGTACTGGCTCCCCCTCATTGTAAAATCCTGTGTTAGTTCCTGGGACACAGGGACCTGGTCTGGTATCGCCATCTAAGACCCAACAGGGCACCCAGTTTGGGCCAGGAGCCACTCCCAGGGCAGGGCAATTTCCCTTCCGTCATTGTCCTGTAGGGGCCTAAATGCAGTGCGAGCTTGGACTCCATAACAGCTACACTAAACAACAGATTTTCAATGTAGACGAAATGCCTTATATTGGAAGAAGACGCCATCTAGGACTTTCATAGCTAGAGAGGAGAAGTCAATGCCTGGCTTCAGAGATACTAAGGACAGGCAGACTGTCTCCTTAGGCTAATGCAGCTGGTGACATTAGTTGAAGCCAATGCTCATTTACAATTCCCAAAGTCCTAGGACCCTTAAAAATTATGCTAAATCTACCCTTCCTGTGCTCTATAAATGGAACGGCAAGGCCTGGATGACATGACATCTGTTTACAGCATGGTTTACTGACTATTTTAAGCTCACTGTTGAGAACTACTGTTCAGAATAAAAGATTCCTTTCAAAATATTACTGCTCATTGACAGTGCACCTGGTCACCCATCATCTGATGGAGACATACAGTGACATTAATGTTGTTTTTATGCCTGTTAACACAATGCCTGCAGACTATGGATCAAGGAATCCTTTCAACTTTCAAGTCTTACTATTTAAGAAATACATTTCATAAGGCTATACCTGCCATAGATAGAGATTCCTCTGATGGAACCGGGCAAGGTCCATTGAAAACCTTCCAGAAAGGATTCACCATTCTAGATGCCATTAAGAACATCCATGATTCATGGGAAAGAGGTCCAAATATCAACATTAACAGGAGAGTGGAAGAAGCTGAGTCCAGCCCTCATGGATGACTTGGAGGGGTTCAAGATTTCAGTGGAGGAAGTCCCTGCAGATGTGGTGGAAACAGCAGGAGAACTAGAACTTAGAAGGGCAGCCTAAGGACGTGACTAAATTGCTACAATCTCATGATAAAACTTGAATGGATGAGGATTTGCTCTTATAGATGAGCAAAGAAAAGTGGTTTCTTGAGATGGAATCTGTGAAGATTGTTGAAACAACAGCAAAGGATTTAGGATATGACATCAACATAGTCGATAAAGCAGTGACAGGGTTTGAGAGGACTGACTCCAATTTTGAATGAAGTCCTGCTTTGGGCAAAATGCTATCAAACAGCATTGCAAGCTACAGAGAAATCATTCATGAAAGAAAGAGTCAATGGATGCAGCGAACTTCAGTGCTGTCTTATTTTAAGAAATTGTCACGGCCACCTCAGCCTTTAGCACCCATCACCCTGATCAGTCAGTAGCCTTCAACATAGAGGTGAGACCCTCTACAACAAAAAGATTGTGATTTGTTGAAGGCTCAGATGAGGGTTAGCATTTTTTAGCAAGAAAGTATTTTTTTAGTTAGGGTATGTACATTGTTTTTTGGGGTTTTTTTGCGGTACGCGGGCCTCTCACTGCTGTGGCCTCTCCCGTTGTGGAGCACAGGCTCCGGACGCACAGGCCCAGCGGCCATGGCTCACGGGCCCAGCCGCTCCGCGGGCATGTGGATCTTCCCGGACCGGGGCACGAACCCTTGTCCCCTGCATCGGCAGGCAGACTCTCAACCACTGCGCCACCCAGGGAAGCCATGTACATTGTTTTATTTTATTATTATTATCTTCTTTTTTGGGCTGAAGCCGCACGGCTTGTGGGATCTTAGTTCCCCAACAAGGGATTGAACCCAGGCCCCAGCAGTAACAGCGCAGAGTCCTAACCACTGGACTGCCAGGTAATTCCCTGTATGTTGTTTTAGACTTAACGCTGTTGCACACAAAACAGACTGAGGTATAGCGTAAACGTAACCTTTATATGCACCGGGAAACAAAAAAATTCATGTGACCTGCTTTATTACAGTATTCGCTCTATTGTGGTGGCCTGGAACCAAACCCACAGGACCCTGAAGTATGCCTGTACTAAGTTTTGGTGTAATCGGTTGCTCATAATGTAGTTGGCGATGGGCAAAAGCACTAAACCTGAGACCCAGGGCTGAGTTTCAGTTCCTGCTCTTCCCCTGGTTCTGTGTCACTCTACACTTTGAGCCTGGTTATCGTCCTAGTCAATTCAGAATCAATAACAAGGATACCATAGATTGGGTAGCTTACCCAACATTTACTTCTCATATTTCTGGAGGCTGGAAACCCAAGACCAAGGTGCCAGCAGATCCAGTGTCTGGGTGAGAGCTGTCTTGTCACTGTGTCCTCACGTGCTGGACAGAGAGCTCTGATCTTTCTCCTGTGAGGACACTCAACCCATCATGGGGCCCTCAATCTCATAATTTTATATAAACTTAATTATCTCCCAAAGACCCCCCCACCTAATACCATCCACTGGGGGTACGGACTTCAACATATGAATTTGGGGGGTGGGAGGGAGGAACCATAACAGTTGTCTGTTTTTGTTTTAATAGCATGAAGATACTACTTGCCTCACAAGTTTGTTTTAAAGGGTCAAGCGTGTACAGAGCACCCAGTGCAGGGCAAGGCCCCACTTTTCCCCCCCTATTATGCCACCTGGCAATGGACTGTCCCCAGTGTCAGATGGACTTGGAGTGGCTGCCCGCAGGGTTGCTGCAGGAATCATATGGGAGTGTGTCTGGGGAGGCTTTGTAAACCAAAGCACCACGTGAGGACTGTCATTAGCGTGTCAGGGCCTGTCTCAGGACAATGTGCGCTGTGGGTTCCTCTAGGGAGGCTCAAATTGGGGTGCCCCAGGAGTCACTGCGCTCACGTGGATGGATAGAGAATGGTGGAAAGACTTGTCCCCACTGCTGACATCAGGCCCACACGTTACCTATTGCCAAAGAGTTGGGGCTTTATAAAGCTCAAACTTCAAAGTAGAGAAAGGCATGTGACTCCACAGTTAGGAGACACTGAGGGTCACTGCATGGGCCAAAGATGTAGAGAGGAAGCAAAAATGCCAGAAATAAAGACCCTTCCTAACCACTTCCGAAGAAAGCAGCGGAGTTTCTGCTGCGCTGTGAGTGTCTGCTCCCTGCCCTGAGCCGTCCAGGAGCTCTGCCCTTGGGTCCTCCTGAAATGGGAGCCGGGCTTGCAAGGCTCAGGTCCAGTAAGCAAGCAACCCTCTGAAATCATGTCCTGGGAGCAGGTGAGGAAATACGCAAACCGGGAGGGAAAGAGGAAAGAAAACAACCATGACTTGGTCAAATTATGCCACAAGTCCCTAGGTGCAAAGTTTGGCTCTCTGAAAATTTTGTCTGAAAATCTGATTTTCCTTTTTCCCCACCTCTATTCCTTTATTCCCAAATGCCTGGACAAAGCCATGAATGAATAGTCTTTAAGCAGGCTATACAGCAACGAAACTGAGTGCAGAACAGCTATATAAATCAATATGGATCAACGTTAGGCGTATAACATTGAACCAAAAAATATGTCACAAAACTAGGATGTCCAACCATTCTAATAAACCTCAAAATAAATAGGACTGAACAATTACCATTTACAGATTCATATTCACAACACTACTATTTTTAAAAAGGTAAAATAGTGATATAAGTTCAACTTTGAATATTTGTTACCTCTGGGAGGGAGAGGGTAGATAGGGAAAAAGTATACAGGTGATGTACTTTTATGGCTAACACCGTTATTCCTGGGTGGGTAGTGGGGTCACAAACTCACTTCATTATCATGTTCCATAACCTACATGTTTCGCATACTCTCTTAAAACCTGTATTGCTGTTATGTAGTTTTCCTATAATGTTTTCCATAGAAGTGAATATAAACATATTAAAGAATTTTGAAGAAGTAAAAAAAAAAAAATTAACGGAGAGATAGCAAAAGATGTGAAGAGAGATGTCAAAAAAGAAAATATATAAATGGCCAATAAGTCCATGAGAAGATGTTCAGTGTAATTACTCATCAGGGAAGTGCAAATTGAAACTACAATGAGATACCACTGCACACCTAATAGGATGGCTAAAATTTAAAAGACTGATAATATCAAGTGTTAGTGAGGATAAGAAGCAACTGGAACTCTCATTCACTACTGGTGGAGTGTAAAATAGTATAAACATTTGGAAAACAATTTGACAGTTCTTATAAATATATACTTACCATATAATCCTGCGATTATACTTTTAGGTGTTTACCCAAGAAAGATGAAAACATATGCACACAGACACCAAAAAAATACACACAAATGTTCCTACCAGCTTCATTCATAACATATTCATTAAAAAACTGGACACAGCACAGATGTCCAGCAACAGATATATGGATAAACAAATTGGAGTATAGCCATATAATAGAATATTACTCAGAAATAAAAAGGAATGAACTACTGATACGCACCACAGCATAGACGAATCTGAAAAACATTATCTTAAGGGAAAGCAGCAGGTCAAGAAAAGGTGTATGTTGAATGGTTGCCTTCCTAAGAAGTTCTAAAAACAGGCACAGTTAATCTGTAGTGATGGAGATCAGATCGGTGGGAGCCTGGAACGGTTGATGGGCTGGAATGACTGGAAGGGGATACAAAGAAAACTTATGGGATGCTATAAATGCAGTTATCCTGACTGACGTGGTGTACGGTATATGCAATTATCAAACTCATCAAACTGTATATTTGTGGTATGTAAATTATACCCCAATAAGGTTGATTAAAAACTGATTTCATCTGTGAGTTTTTTGTTTCCTTAAGGACCCAAACTAGTAGGCACTTTACATAGTGAGTGTCTTGGATGTCATTTACAGGCAGACCTTGGAGATGTTGTGAGTTTGGTTCCAGACCACCACAATAAAGTGAATGTCACAATAAAAGTGAGCCACATGAATTTTTTTGGTTTCCCAGGGCATATAAAAGTTAAGCTTACACTACAGTGAAGTCTATTAAGTGTGCAATAACATTATGTGTAAAAAATGTACATACCTTAACTTAAAAAGACTTTATTGCTGAAAAATGCTAACCATTATCCGAGCCTTCAGAGACTCATAATCTTTTGGCAATAGTAATATCAAAGATCACTGACCATAGATCACCATAACAAAGATAATAACTATGAAAAAGTTTGAAATATTTCAAGAATGAGAACAAATGCTGTTGGAAAAATGGCACCAATACCCTTGCTCGATGCAGGGCTGCCACAAAACTTCAGTTTGTAAAAAATGCAGTATCTGTGAAGCACAGTAAAGTACAGTAAAAAGAGGTCTGCCTGTACGTGAGTTGCTGAAGATAACGCGGAGCAGCAGCAAAGCAGAAAAAAAACAAAAAAACCCACAGGCAGCATCATGACCTTGATGGATTTTGCAAGTCCTATAGGTCCCGCTAAGGTATTTGAACTTCACCTGATGTTAGAGGCAGTAGTACGATAGCTAAGTTTTATGGGTTCTTTTTGAAACATTACATTTATATTGTTGACAGACGTTTTCAGGGAAATGTATTTATTTAAAAATATAAGCTATGGACACTGAAGCTGACACATTCTAACCAAGCGGTATGAAATTTATACCCAGCTGGACTAGCAGCCCATCCAAACAAATTCTGGTCCTCAGTGTGTATTGACACAGGTGTTTTATGTATAGCGTCTAATTTTATTTACACAACAGCACTGAAATGTAAGTGTGTTATGTCAGCTTTTACCGCATAACAAAACTACCCCAAAACTAGTGGCTTAAAAAAAAAAATAACCACTTACTTAGCTCGCTGTTCTGCGGGTAGATAATTTGGGCTGGGCTCATCTGGGAGATTCTTCTAACCTCAACTGGGTTTGAGGCAGGAAAGACAGAGCCAGGTCCAAGGACAGCTTCCTCATGCATAGGCATCAGGCAGAAGGCAAAGCCACCTCCTTGTTTTGCACTTAATGAGGCCGTGATGCATGGAGGATGCAGGCAGGAATAGCATCAAAAACAGAAACGTTGTAGCACTGAGCAAGAAGCTCTGACCTTGAAAACTCTGCAACGTGAACAAATAAAAATGCACAGGTTGCTGATACATTTAAGTCCCCTAAATATGAACCTTCAAGTTGCGAACTTTCAAAGATGTGAACGTGCATCTGGTTCCAGCAAGGAACCAGAACCTGTGCCATCAACGTCAGGCGTGAGTGAAATTGCAGCTGGCCCTCTGTCTCCTTTGACTGATGATCCTTTACCTCTACCATCTCCCACCTCCTCCAGTCAGTAACTCTTCTTGCCTGTTCACTCGATGCCAGCCCGTGTGCCAGCTGTTGTACCGGACTACTGTAAGATTAAAAATGTTTTCTTTAATTTTTGTGTGTGTTTTCTATGTATTATTTGTGTGAAAAGTATTATAAACCTATTACAGTACCGTACTATGTAGCCATCTGTGTTAGTTGGGTACCTAGGCTAACCATGTTGGACTTACGAACAAACTGGTACAAATGCACTCTCAGAATGGAACTTGTTTGTATGTAGGAGACTTACTGTAATTGGCTGAAAGACAAAGCAGCTCACCTCAGCCTCCTTATTCCTGTGGTCAAGGAGACATCCCAGCCTGACACCCATGCAGAGGAGGTCTCAAGCTGTCTTCTAGTAACCTTGGCCACATTGTCATATCATTATAATATCATCAGCATTGAGGTTTTGACACACCCCCCCGTGGGTTTCGCTTAGGGGCTCACAGGAAAGATTCAAAATGCTGCGTGCCCCCGTTGCACATTCCTCACTAGCAAGGATGCCCACACTCTTCTTCTCCAAGTGTGTGACTCTTGCTTCTTCCCTCAGTAAACTGCTTCTTTGTGTGCTCTCCCACATATACTGTGCTTCTAATAAATGCTGTGCCTGCTTTACAATCTCTGTCTCTTTGTGGAATTCTTTCTTCAAAGAAGTCAAGGACCAAGGTCCTCTAGCTGCAGAAATCAGGTTCACTTATGCCTCTGTACTCAGTGGCTGGGTAGACCGAAGGCTGGCTGATCTAGAATGGCCTCCACCTGAGTGGCTTATTTCTGTTCCATATGTTTCTCATCTTATATTTTCTCACATGGCAGCTGAGCTGAGTTCCATGAAGGAGCAGAAGTGTACAAGCCTTCGCGAACCCAGACTTGGAACTGGCACCCACCGTTCTCTTGGCCAAAGCAAGTTAAAAGGTCCAACCGGATTCAGAGGGATGGGAAATAGATACCACTTCTTGATCCGAGGACAGGCAAAGCATACTGCAAAGGGGGAGATTGTGATCACTTGTTAATCTACCACAGTTATTATCTCCTTTTTATATAACGAAATCAAGTCTCAGAACAGTTAAGTAACTTTTCTGTAGTCCCACAGCCAGGAAATGACAAAGCTCCCAGGCTCCAGTTCCAAACTTTTCCACAACAAGATGTGGGCCGTCATTTTAAGGAACTTAACGGTATTTCATGCTGTCGAAACCATTATTCCCTCCTTCTGTAATGTTATGGAATCAACAGACTGGAAGAGAAAAGAGCAGGAAGTTTACGTGCAGTAAATATTTCTGAAATGATTTCAAATGTGACAGATTATTTCCTGAGACCTAAACAGAAAAGAATTTCACTTCCTTTGGCAACATCGGGAGCTAAGAATTTTTCCCCAAAATATTCCATTTAGCTCCACATTTCCTCATCCTTTAGAAAAAGAGGAACGTAAAAACCCAAGCAGTCTATTTACCAAGAGCTGTTTGGGACACAGGAGCACGTGTCCATGGACGCGGCTACAATGTTTGCGAGCGGCCACAGCGTCAGGAGAGAAGGGGGGGGGGGGGGGGGGGGGGGGGGGGGGGGTGGGGGGGGGGGGGGGTGGGTGGGGGGGGGGGTGGGGGTGGGGGGGGGGGGTGGGGGGGGGGTGGTGGGGGGGGGGGGGGGGGGGGGGGGGGGGTGGGTGGGGGGGGGTGGGGGGGGGGGGGGGGGGGGGGGGGGGGGGTGGGGGGTGGGGGGGGGGGGGGGGTGGGTGGGGGGGGGGAAGCCTTCTCTCTGTAACTATGCTACCCATTCCTGAGTAGCAATCTAAAGATTCAGCCAAGAGAGCACATGGAAAATTTCCCCGTGTTTAGGAACGTTACCAGATGGATCGTTGCCAAAACAAGACAATTTGGGATTGAGCTCAACAAATAGACATTTGGAGTCGAATGCCAGCAGGGAAGCCCACTGTTTCTGAGATCCCAACAATAGGACAGGGAAAGGCAGAGCAATTAGAGATTGAATTATTGAATTCAATTGAATTCCACCTAATGGCTGTAGCCACCCAGGCCAGTGCAGGAAGTGGGTGGGACCGAAAGTCTGGAAATGTACAACATATATATCGACAAAGGGAGGAAGTGCCTGTAGAGAAGTGGAAATCGTTAGAGCCAGGAGCTTTTGTCTATAAAGTTGTTTACGTGTGAGAATTAGAGTTATTTCTGTTGCACCCCCGAATCTGAACGAGCCAGTCCTTCTTACCAAAATCAGTGGAATGGCATAGTGATCCCCAAACTTGCCCAATCATGGGACTCGCCTGAGAGTTTGTATAGGATACACGGTCGGTCCCGGGCTGCTGCCTGGAGCTTCTGATTCTGTAGCAGGTCGGGGTGGGTCCAAGAGTCTGTGTTTTTACAAAGAGCTCCAGATGATTTTGATGTTCAGGCAAGTGAGGACTAAACGAGGGTGTGTTGTGCAATTTCCCAACCCTTCTCGAGAGGGGAGCATTTTTCCCGGCAGAAAGCAATATGCCCGGGGGCTCTGGGCCCCTGGCTCGGGATAATTAGGATTTTAGCGCTTCTCTAAGAGGTGGGATTAGGCAAATCTGAAGTTACAATAGGGCACAGTCTCTGTCCTCTAGGACTGGAGCAGGATGCTAGAGGACCCCTGCTCCAGCCAAAGTCTGCCCTTTGGTAGCTGCACTGTCAGGGTCTGAAGGCTTCCAGGGGAGGAGCTGGGACAGCAGGATAAGGCAGGAGGCCTTGGGACATATAGGGTCTCTGTTAATTGTCACCTTATAAGGAAGAAGTTCCGCATTCAACACAGCTGTACTGGGGCATCTGGCTGGATAACAGCACTACCCGACGTGCATTCACTTGGGAGTGTTTGAGGCTATGGAAAGAGTTTGGCATTTGGATTCCCATGTAGGCACCAACATGTACTAGCTACGAGATGCTGGCCTCAGTTTTCTCATCTGCTAAGGGAGGAGGATGATGGGCCACCCTCATCAGGTTGTCTTGAGGATCAAACACAGAGTGGAGGCCCTGCCTGGTACTTTTGTCAGGTCCAAACCTTTGGACAGGTGCTGGTTTCTCTCTCCCAGTCATGAAATTTCAGAATGTCTCAGGTGCCTCTGTTTAAATGTTGTTTGGCATTTGGAAATATTCTGAGAGCACACACATCCACGGTCCCTTACCTGCAATGCCCAAGTCCGAAAGCCCTGAATTCCAAGACATCCCATATTTTGTGGGACAATCTGACCTGCTTGCGCTCCTTTCCCAAATCCTGACGTGAGTCTCTTCGTGGTTTATTTACCATCATCATATGGCTGGCTCCAGAAATACAATCGTTTCATTTTAGGGGGTTCCTCAAGCTCCCCTAAAGGTGTTACACAATGTATGTTTTACGGACAGTGTTTTCTTTCGAAAAATCTGGAAAGTCCCGAGTTCTGGAATCATCTGATCCCTGGGTAAAGTTGTACCGATTTACAACACTTATGACACCAAATGTATGGGTTTTCTTCCCCACACCAACCAATTCTCCACCTCTCTAGATACCAACTGGGTGTCCTACGATTCAGTTCCATTCTGACACCAGTGACTCAGAATCAGCCTGAGACCCACAGTTTAAGAGCACGGTCCCACAGGACTGCCCCCACTTCAGATACCCGTCACAAGTTACCTACACTTCTGTCCATCTTGGCTACAAAATCGAGGGGTTCCAGTAACTTCCCCTCCCTTTGAAGTTTGATAGTTTGTTAAAACAGCTCACAAAACTTCAGAAAATACTTTCCTTACTATTACTTGTTTATTATAAACGATATTATAAAGGGTACAAATGAACACCCACATGAAGATGTATGTAGGGCAAGGTCTGAAAGGACCCTGGGCACAGGAGTTTCTGTCCCCGTGGAGTTTGGGGTACACCACCCTCCCAGCATGTAGATGAGCTCCCCAACTCAGAAGCTCCCCTCCTCGATCCATCATTTAAAGGTTTTATGGGGATTCCATTTTGTTGGCATGACTGATGAAATCGTTGGCCATGGGTGACTGAATTCAGTTCCCAGCCACTCTCCTACCAGGAGGTCCAAGGGTGAGGCTGAAAGGTCCAACCCTCTAATCACATGGTTAGTTCCTCTGGCAACCAGCCCCATGCTGCAGCTACAAAGTGTCCACCAAGGGTCACCTCGTTAGCATAAAGTCTGGTAAGGTTATGGATAACAAAAGACACTCCTATCACTCAGGAAATTACAAAGGTTTTAGAAGCTTAGTGTCAGGAACCAGAGTTAAAGACCAACTGTCTGTTTCCTATTCTGTCACACAGAAGTTTCAGAGAAGGGACTGTTGGGTCTGTCCTCTCCCAACTAAAAGTCCTAAAGGTCACAGAATTGTTAGCCTTAAAGAAGGTGTCTGAGATCACTTGCACTCCTGTCAGAAATCTCTTCTACTACATTCCCTATAGATATCTTCTAATTTCTGCTTGGAATCTTCCAGAACCAGAGACCTCACTATTTAAGTCCTGGACACTCATTCCAGTGTGAATCACTTCTTCTCTTCAAAGGACTTCTGGAATCTCCACCAAATCTGTCTCCTTTGTTCCCGCTCAATGGTCCTTATTCTGTCATCTGGAGCCCAAAGAATCCAGCAACCTCTCTTCGGTCAAGGCCAACTCTCAGGACTGGCTACATAATTTATAGTATCTAGTGCAAAATGAAAATGTGAGAACTTATTCCAACCCCCACCCCCGAAAAAAAAAAAACCAGCAGAAAAGTGCCTTCGTAACATACTGAAATACAAAGTATTTCCTTTCACAGTCTCGGTTTGTTATGGTGGTTTTTACTTGCTGTTTAATGTTTTTCTAAGTAAAGAAAAATTAAAATGTTCAATTATTGACATGAGTTTTGTTCAGTGTGTTTCTGTGAGAGGAGGTGAGCTCGAGTCTTTCTACTCTGCCATCTTGTCTCCTCCACCTACACTGTGCATTTCCAGTCTTAAATGCAGATATAAGAACATTGAACTCATATATGGAATCATTGAAAAGCCACAATTCATATTTTATAGCTTGTAGGTACATATGTACTTCTCTCTTTACCAGAACAGGTGAAACACTACACAAAACTAACTCAACTGTTTTCACTTCATTTTTTTTTCCTCTGGTGATTCACTTTATTTATTTATTTTATTAATAGATTAATTATTTAGAACAGCTTTTAGGTTTACAAAATAGTGACCAGAAAGTACAGAGAGTTCCCATAAAACTCCCCTCCCTTCCCCAGTTTTTCCTACCATTAACATCTTACATTATGTGGTATATTTGTTACTGAGTCCAAGCTCATACCGCTTGCCAATTAATAGGCAACAGTCCAATAAATCGAGAGCCGAGTTCTTGGGCAAGGAACAGCGAATTTATTCAGAAAGGCAGCAGACCAAAAAGAAGGTGGACTCGTGTCCCAGAGAACCATCTTGCCTGAGTTAGAATTCAGGCTTCTTTTACACTAAAAGGGGAGGGAGTAAAGTCAAACACTTCCTGGTTCAGGTCAGCCTCTGGACGGGATGTGTTAATTTCTTCCTTCCTGCAGTCATTCATAGGTGGGCCTGGTTGGGATGTTTCCCCTTGAGCTAAACAAAGGTATTTTTTTAAAACATCTTTATTGGAGTATAATTGCTTTACAGTGGTGTGTTAAACAAAGGTATTTTAGCTTTACTCATTACCTGGGAGATAGGGTGCTCAGAGAGGGCCATTATGCATAACTTAAGTTTACAGGCAAAATCCCTTTAGTGATTAACTTGTGATACAGTACAAAGGTTCTTCCCTATCTCATATCTGTTAGAATTGATTAGCCAATATTGATGCATTGCTATTAACTAAAGTTCATAGTTTACATTAGGGATCGATTCACTTTATTTCTCGATATGCACGCATTCTACCTACACTCTTTACTTTGGGCTCACTGATGGGTAAGGAAGGACTGAAAGGAAAAGCAACTATGAGGTACCCTGTCTTTCCCTTTTCTTCTGTCATTGTTTGCACCTTAACTGATTGTCTAATGCAGGGGAATAACATGAATACGAAAGGATACAATAGGGTCCCTCGGTTCCTCTTTCTTAAAACACCATCACCCTACATTCTGCTTCTGAAGCAAGTTCTGATTAGAAAGGAACGTGTGACCTCTTGGGGGTGTCAGAGCACCCTCTTGTCCAGTTGTAGCTGTAACACACTCACCTTGTACTCACTTTGAGTCTCTCTGAACTTGTGCTTGTCATGGTTCATGAGTGTAAGAGCACTATGTGTGAATAGGGTGCAAGGAACAGGGAGCTGGTACCTGAAAACTGGGTTCGCCTCTTGGTGGGTGTTGAACCAAAAGACACAATCAAGACAAAGCATGGGAGAAAGAAGGATTTATTACTTGCAGCAAGTAAAGAGAACACGGGATCTTTCCCAAAGCAGTGCCCCCTGAGCAACAAAACTGGGGAAGTTTTGGTTTTGTTTTCATAAATTTAGTTATTCATTTATTTAGTTTTGGCTGCGTTGGGTCTTCATTGCCACATGCAGGCTTTTTCTAGTTGTAGCAAGCGGGGGCTACTCTTTGTCATGGTGCGCGGGCTCTAGGGGCGCACCTTTCAGTAGTTGTGGCATACGGGCTCAGTAGTTGTGGTTCGCAGGCTCTAGAGTGCAGGCTCAGTAGTTGTGGTGCACGGGCTTAGTTGCTCCGCGGCATGTGGGATCTTCCTGGACCAGGGCTCGAACCCGTGTCCCCCGCATTGGCAGGTGGATTCTTAACCACTGTGCCACCAGGGAAGTCCCGGGAAGTTTTAAGCTCAGGGAACACACATGTTCAGGAAGGGGCTTGGGTGGTCGACAGAGTCCAAGCTGTAGTTGATTGAAGTGAGGTTCAGAAAAGGTCAACCTTATCCTCCTTTAGGTTCCATTTGATCTGGTGGTTGAGGTTTCAGGCTAATCTTTACCATAGAAACAGAATGGGGAGTCATTACAACTGATATAGTATCTTTGCTATAGTTACACCTCTTGCCTGATAACAGTTGTTTCTTTCTGCATTCTTTTGTTCCCTTAAGATCATTAATTACTGAGACCTGTTCAAGGGTAAGCACTGTGGCCAGGCTCAGATCACGAAATGGCTTAGGTGAAAAATGGCTTCTCTTCTGTCAGGAAAGCCATGCCTGGTTCTCTTTCTCTGGGGACCCCTATCCTATCTGACTACAGACACACTTACTGTGTGTATCTCCTTTACTCACACACTCCAGGGTCCTATCAGACTTCACTTACAGAGCACAAGTTCAAAGATAAAACTATTAAGAGTTCAAGACAGCCACCACAAAGCATTAAACCAGCATGAGGTCATTTCTAGTGCAGGGCCCTATGGGACTGCACAGGTCACCCCCCGCAATGAGGCTGTCAATTATATCTTGATTTTTTTTTTTTAATGGAGTACTGACACGTGCTGCAACATGGATGAACCTTAAAAACATTATGCTAGGTAAAGTCAAACACAAAAGGTCAAATATTATAGAATTCCATTTACAGAAAATAGCCGGAATGGGTAAATCCATAGACACAGAACACATACTAAAGGTTGCCAAGGGCTTGGGGGAGAAAGGAATGCGGAATAGCTCCTCACTGGGTACAGGATTTTCTTTTGAGGTGGTGAAAATGTTTTGGAGCTAGGTAGGGGTAATGGTTGCACAACAAGGGTGAAGGTACTAAATGCCACCATATTGTATACACTTTTAAATGGGTGATTTTATATACTGTGAATTTCACCTTAATTTCAAAAAAGAAGAAGAAATATTGCAGGATCTCTTCATGACAGAACAAAACCTCTGCAGCTACTTCAAGCCACTCTGTTGGAACTAGTCATGGCCCTCCGGGCCCCTCCTCTCCCCTCCCCCAAATCTGATTAACGGACTCCCGAGTCCACAACACCTCCCTTAATGACCAGCTCCAGAGGTCTAATTGTCCCTCTGCCTTCCCTTTCCCCAGTTCCATCCCGGGATGTCATCCTCCTTTCTGGAAGACGCCCTTCCCTCAGTGAGTAAAACACCTATTTTGGGAACGAGCCCGGAGCGCAGGAAAACAACTACCAAATAGACATTCTCCCACGGAGGCATTCAATTCGCCAGAGGTGGAAGTTGGAACCACTGCCCTGGAGACCCAGCTTTGAGGAAACGACACTTCAAAGGTTGGCAGGGCTGCTGTCCAGGTTTCCTGGGGCCTGCGGAGGGCCTCAGAAGTCCGTGTCCCTGTCTTTGTCTCCCAGAAAAGGCCTGGATGAGTGGAATTAGTCACACTCTGGCTTGGTTTCTAAAGGAGGAAACGCTTCAACAAATTGATTCTCAACCAGTTTTCCTGGAGAACTGTGGGTGGAGAAAAGGTTAATTTCAACCCCTCCTTGGAATGCAAATGGTAGGCTGGATGGCTGGGAACGACGGGTGGAGGGACAGGGAATTTATGGGGGGAGGGGCTGAGCCGGAATTGAACAGCTAACTCATTGGGTGACCTTGAGCAAAGGTCAAATTTAATTTGAGGGCTTTGCCTTAAACAGGGAAATGAAGGAAATTAGTAGGCCCCAGAGCAGATGAGTTTGCAGTCAATAGATGCAGTCATGCGTCAGTGCCATGCTGAAACTGATGTGGTCCTTGGGAAGGTAACATGCTGTGACCTGCGTGTCCCCAGGTAGTATCAACTGAAAGGCGGCAGGGGTCAATGTAGTCGCAAAATGTAACACCAACGAGCAATTAAAGTTGATTTCAAGACGAGGTAGTGAAAAGAACGCTGGAATCCAGTAGATCTGGGTTTGAATTACTGGTTTGATCACTTACCAGTTATGTGGCCTTACTTTCTTTTTTTTTTAATTTCTAATTTTTAAAATATTTAAAATATTTTTATTTTATATTGGATTATAGTTGATTTACAGTGCTGTGTTAGTTTCAGGTGTACAGCAAAGTGATTCAGTTATACATATACATGTATCTATTCTTTGTCAAATTCTTTTACCATTTAGGTTATTACAGAATATTGAGCAGAGTTCCCTGTGCTATACAGTAGGTCCTTGTTGGTTGGCCTTACTTTCTCCATCTATAAAATAGGATATATGTATCACATATGTATCACATATATATCACATATATATGTATCACACACACACAATACTTATAAGAGTTGTTGTAGGGCTTCCCTGGTGCCGCAGTGGTTGAGAGTCCGCCTGCCGATGCAGGGGACACGGGTTCGTGCCCCGGTCCGGGAAGATCCCACATGCCGCGGAGCGGCTGGGCCCGTGAGCCATGGTCGCTGAGCCTGCGCGTCCAGAGCCTGTGCTCCGCAACGGGAGAGGCCACAACAGTGAGAGGCCCGCGTACCGCAAAAAAAAAAAAAAAAAAAAAAAGAGTTGTTGTAGGGATAAGAAATCATGACTGTAACATGCCTAGAACACAGTAGGTTGTCAATAAATAGTGGCTGTTATTCCTCTGGCTCAGCCCTCCACCCACTGTCACGGTGAGTTTTTCCTAGAGGCCATTCATGTGTCAGATATCTGGAGGGGGCACCCGTCTCTGAACCTCCAGTATGTCAGAGTGTAGGATGGACAAAATTAAGGCACCTCCTCTGGCACTCCCTTCTCCATATATCAGGAGCCAGAAAGTATATCATTAATTCTTTCCCAAGACTGTATACAAAGGAAACGACTGAGGGGAAATGGAAAGATCATGTATATCAGTGTTTCTCATAATGTTATTTATAATACACAACAAAAATGTTTACTATAAGATCTGGGAAACATGACTTGTTGTTACCGTGGAATACTAACATTTTAAATGACCAATGTGGTATCTATGTAGAAAGATGAAAATGTGTAAATGAAACCATGTCAACTTTTAAGAAATTGGCCACAAATTGCATACAGACCAGGATAATAAATAAGATAGTAATTATTCAGCTTAGAGCCAGCATGGAAGGGACTGGAGAAATGCAAATAGTTGACATGATGGGGGAATGGCCTTATGGGTGCAATGTTTTTTGATGCTGTAAGCCTAGTTAATAACAAATATTCTTTTTACTTCTCTTTTTAAATGATGCAGTTGAATTGATGATTTCTAAGACTTCTTCTCTCTCTAGCATCTATGGTTGTATATCTATATTTCAACTTCTGTTTTCCCCATCCATAAAATGACATAGACGTTTTCTAGTGAGAAATCTTTAGACTTATCTGTGTTAGTTATCTATTGCTAGATAACAAATTACCCCCAAGTTTAACAGCTTAAAATAATAAATATTTATTGTCTCACATAGTTTCTGAGAGTCAGAAGCTACAGGAGGCTTAGCTGGGTGGTTCTGACTCAAGGTCTCTCATGAGGCTGCAATGGGCCTCAGTCATTGGAAGCCTCGACTGGGCTGGAGAAGCCATTTCCAAGCTCCCGTGTTGTTGGAGAAATGCCTCAGCACCCCACTACATGGGCCTCGACACAGGGCTGCTCACAGCATGGCAGCTGGCTTCCCTCGAAGTGAAAGACTCAAGAGAGAGAGAGGGCCCCAGGCCAAGACCACGGGCTTCTACATCCTAATCTCGGAAGTGACCTACCATCACTTCTGCCACTTGCTATAGGTCACACAGGACAGCTCTGACTCAGTGTGGGAGAGAACCACACAAAGGTATGAACCCCAGTGCGGGGCTCATTGAGGGCCATGTTGAGGGCTGGGTCTCACATCACACAACAAAGTCATGCTCTGTCTTGCATACTCTGGCAGTCTGTCTACACCTCCTGTGCACTGCTGGCCTATCAGACATCACATGACCAGCACACTGGACCTAGCAGGTACCCGAGAAATTCTTACCAACTAAGTGAATAAATGCTTTTCTGCATTCATTAAAGGCATGCAAGAGTTATAGAGAGTGTGTACAAAGTACCTGGCTCACCAGATGTGTTACCAACCTCAGGTTCAGCTGCTCACTGCTGAAGAGCCCATAATTCAAGAGGCAGGTGTCAGTAGAAAGGAAAGATGCTTTAATCAGGAAAGTTGGCAATCTGGGGAGAAGGTGGACTCATGTCCAGAGACCAAATCTGAAGATTCTCTTCAGCCATGACAGTTTATTTATTTATTTATTTTGCGGTACGCGGGCCTCTCACTATTGTGGCCTCCCGGACGGGGGCACGAACCCGTGTCCCCTGCATTGGCAGGCGGACTCTCAACCACTGCGCCACCAGGGAAGCCCCAGCCATGACAGTTTTTAAAGGTGAAAAAGGGGGAAGAATCTCAGTGAATCATCAAGGAAGGAGGTTAGGTTTTATATCTTTCTCCATTGTGTGCAGACTGGCTGACTCTTTCTTCAGATGTTATCTTGCCTGTGTGATCTGCCTGCAGGATTGCTAAGGGGGCTCCTGGAGATAGAAACCTAGTCATTTTTTTAAACTGCTTCATTCTTACTTCTTTTTATGTAGGAAAAGAATCAACAGGTTAAACAAGGCATGGTGTGCATTCAGGAGAGCATGAGTCAGGAGTTAGGGTAAATTGCCTGGTGATCTCATTCCTATAATTAGGTTCTTTTAAGGTTAGAGGGGAATAGAAAGGGGCAAACAGGAAAGGGGCAAAAGAGCTGCTTTCAGATGCACCCCATGAAGAGACAGATACCACTGCCATCTCCTCTTCATACAAATGAAATTGAAGCTCAATGTACCTAAGGATACAAGCTGATAGGTAGCAGAGCTTGGGTCCAAACCCAGGCAGACCTGTCTGACTCATAAGCCCATACTCTTCCCACGATTTGATACTGCATTTACAAACAACAGTAATCTCTCTTTCAGGCCAGGGTTACAATTCGTTTTTAGTTGGCTCAGGGGTCTCCCTCTCTCCTACATGCCTTCCCACTACCCTTAACTGTTGCCAGTGATGTGCTGATAAACGCTTAACAGCCATCTCTGTGGGAAAAAAAAGAGGCGCTGGTTTGTAGCAATTGCTGATTGCCATGGTGTAAATATTCCCACCATGGCCACTTTCAAGCCGCCCACCTGACATTATTAAACGCAGAGTTGGGAAGAGAGGCATAACCAGCGTTGTGAGCCTGGGCAAGCCATCTCCAGCACACTGCTCCCCCTCTCCAAGTATATGAAGCTTCCAGAAAGAACATAGAATGGTCCCCAACCCCATTTTGGACCTGTTAAACGTTTCCGCCTTTCTAGTTTTTCCTACTGTGCCTCTTCCTATGTGAGCCACCTGGTCTACAGATGCGCACAAGGCTTTTGGAGCCTATTGAAACTCAACTTGAGGACCGTCTGGTTTTTTCCTTGAGGAAAAACCCTGAATCTTTTTGCATCTTGAGTTTTCATTTTTTTCCTGGCACTTTTTCTCCCCCCTCTAGATTTCACAAAAAGAATTTCTCTCAAGAAATTCTCAAAAGGAAACAGAGGCTATTGATTTCAAAATAAAGCCTCATGGAAGCCCTTTGACATTCTAATTTAGGAAACCATACACTGTCTGGTGTTCTCAACATCTGAAATCTCTGTTGGAAGGAAGACCTCTACGGAACCTTGCAATAAGTCAGCTTCCTGAAAGATACTTCCCTTGCAACTGAACTCGGCTTTTCTGCTCCTTCCAGACAGTGCAGTCCACTCAGGCTCCCTACTGCCTTAAAGAGGAATGCCATTGTTCTCCTTATCTGAGTTTTTGTGTAGAGCTCTCAGAGATGGGAAGTGAGTACCAACAGAGTAAGCATCCCAGGGCACCCAGAAGCAGTGTTTTGGAAACTGAACAAATGTAGCCCAAAGCATCATAGTCTAGACTTTGACAGACTTGGGGGAATTGGCCAGGCCAACACGGAGGAGACTGGACAGTCCAGCAGAGAAAGGCAGATGTCTGGGAATGGGTGGCACAGACAGAAGGCCCAGGAGGAAAAGCTAGGGTGGCGGCCCATGTCCTTAACCGGAGCCCAGTTGGCCTCCTTGTTGTTTTAAAATGTACCCAGGATTTTGTTTTAATCAGGTATGGTAAGACAACAGCCTTGAAAGAAGAGTTTATTTCTTACAAGAGGAAGGGGCATGTCCTGCCATGTAGGGCCACGGGGGGAAGCCCCAGGGGCAGTCAGGAGGCAGAAGGAGTGAGGGGAAAGCACTGGAAGCCACCTTGATGCCCATCAATAGGGATTTATTACATAAATTGTGGACCATGCAAACAATGGAATATTATGCAGCATGAATAGATGAGGGAATGTGATCAAACGAAACGATCTTTATACTTTGTTCTTGAGTGCAAAGAGCAGGTGACAGGATCTAAAATGTCATACAATCCCATTTAAAAATTTTAATTATTTAATAACATTTATTCTGTAGGGATCAGAGTTTTATAATTATTCTTGATATGAATTTCATTGTCAAAGTAATCTTGCTGGTTAGAGCATCTCATCATCGTGATTAAGGCATTAGACCTTTTCTACTTCTCAAACCCTAACCAGTCCTGAGACCACATGCTGAATGTTCTTCTTTCTCAGCTACTACTGGATCCTTCTCGGGTCTTCTCTAACCAGGACAATGGTCTAAAAGTAAACCTGGAAAATGAGGGTTGGGAAGGAAAATACTGTGGATTGTCAACTTGTTTCCACTTAATCACCGGTCAAAAATGAACACACACACACACACACACACACACACCTCAATCCCTGGTTGGAAAGGGAGATTTCTGCCACTTGTGCCATCAGGGACTCTGGTTGCCCCTGGTCCCCAGGGCTGATGGGCCCCCCTAGTGGGAGCAGTGGCTACGGGCGGGCTAGGGAGCCCTCACTGCTCAGCAGCTCAGTCCTCCCTGCCAGGCCAGGCAGCCACCTGTGATGTTGGAGACGAGGGGATTCTGGATTGCGGTGGACCTCATAGAGGGGGTCCTCACCTCCTCCTAGGTAATTTGGTGCACCTAAAGGCTCAGTCCCTAGGAATTGGACTCAAGGGGGCTCTGGAGCCTGCGAGTCAACCTCAGGGGCCACTGCGTCACTGGTCTGGTCTGAGGAATAGTTTGCAGGACTGTAGGTGGACTAATCCCACAGCAAGAATCAGAGGAGCTCAGAGAAGGGCAAGTTCACACAGCCTGGGGCCTGGCAGGCTGGGGGGATGGTAGGGTGGAGGGGGAGGGACATGAGTTTGGCATTAAAAATTCACCTGTTTTCAGCCAAAAGTAAATAAAGGACCCCAAGACCTTAAAAGTTTAGTTTTCACATCCCCCTCACACTATCCATCCTTTACTTCTCACCATCTGGGACAGCTTGGTCAAGCACCATTGCCTCTGCAAGCCTCCATTTCTTCAACTGTAGAATGGGGATGATAATGTCTATTTCCAAGGTTATCAAGAGAATTAAACAAGATCCAAGGAAATTATATATATAAATGATCTCTATATATAACCAGTCCTGAGCACTAAGTGTAACTGTCAAGAAGTTTAAAACATGGTTCTCACGTAGAATGAAAAAATATATAGAATGAACACGTGAAACGTTCAACTCATTAATGAGGTAACCACTAAAGTAATAGAACAGATTCAAGGAGCATTTGAGGGACTGGATAATTTAAATATATATAAATATATATATATATATTTAAGTTAGAATAAGAATAAAATTGCTGGACTAGATACAAAACTGATCCATGTCAATAAAGGCATGATCTTTGGAGTTATCTTTTCTACTGAACCAAAAAATTGGCATTTCTGCCAGACAGAAATCTACAAACCTGTGTGTAACTTCACAAATGGTACATGCGCTAGCCAAGTCGAAGACAGGTATGCTCTTCTTGGGCGAGCCTATTAATCGAGGCCCCAGGAAGATGTTGAAAAGACCTGCCGAACCCCACAACTTACCTTACTTTCAAGTTTGGGGTAATTTTTCTGAAGAGTGCAGAGCAAGTTCCTACAACTGTGGAGCCTCTTGCCCCACTGACCCTAGATCCTCACTGCTCCTGGGCTCTGTCGAGGGAAGAACCGCTTCCTTGAGCTCTTTCATGCTTGATGCTTCCAAAGCATTCGTTATTCTTTGCCTCATTTCATCCCACAACAACTCTGGGAAGCTGGTGTTGCAAATTCCATTTTCAAATTGGAAAACTGAGGTGCAGGGACCTGATGGCTCCGGCTCCTGCTAGAAGCAGAGTTTTCTTGCCTTCCATGGAAAATGGTCCAGGAAGCCATGGTCATGGGGGCAGAGCTGTAGCTCTAATGTCCTCCCAGAAGATGCTGCAGCATCAGCCAGCCCATCCCCGCCCCAGCTGCAGGCACCACTGCATCCTTGGCACCACAGGGCACAGCTGTGGCTGGGTTTGGGGAGCTCCAGGGGGCCTCCCCTGGTTTCTCTAGGAGAGTCTAGAGCAATGGTCTTCAAAGAGGGCCACACATGCCCGTCGGGGCACAGGAAGACTCACCAAAAGGATTTTGAGACGTGCGTCATTTATGGGAATGAATCTCCAGATCCTCCATTTCCAGCTGACTCTTACTTAAAGCCCATCTACCCCAGAGCCCAGCCTGCAGTCCAAGAGGCAGGCAGCTTCCTCCTTTCTCCTCCAGCCTTCTCCCACCTCACTGAGGGCAGGCAGACCTCTCACCCCTTTTCTGTGGTGAATTCCTTGCGTCAATGAAAAATTGTCGCCTGCCATATCCATGAACAAAGATGTGGCAGCCATCAAGCCATCTCTTTACAGCCATCCCCCACGGTGAGCCCTGAGGAAACTCAGGATGGAGACAGGATGCCCACCATCTAGCAGTCAGCCACTGCAGCCACTCTCCAACGATGCACCCTGACTAGAGACTTGGGATGAGAAAGCAGAGGATTCTGGCCCCAGAGAGCTGGGGTACATTTCAAAGGAATGCTTTCAATGAGCCCAGACTCTTGCAACTTCCCATACAAAGAAAAGCGCTGAATTCCTTAACTTGAGATGTCTGGTTTTCTTTAATTAACAGTAATCTTTTGATGTTCTGACTGCCTGGTCTTTGCGGCAAAAACTCCTACATATCCTGGCTCCCCGCTGACCTCTTCAGAGCAGTCCCTCAGAGCTATCTGAGAGGCTGTGTCCCGGGCTCATGTCCTCAATTTTGTCTGCCAAGTAAAGCATAATGCTCAACTTTTAGGTTGTGCATTTTTTTTTTTCAGTCAACACTTGGGGTGTAAAAGACCTCAGAATGCGAAACAAAGGGACAGTTAGAAATACCCACGTCTAAATACCCTTTGTGTTAGTCAGAGGGTTTCCGTTCTTCCAACTAAATTGAAGATGGACCTAATAATTGTTCTGATAGAGTATTAAAAATCATTTTTGATGAGAGATAATTATGGGAATTTTGGCACACAACTTGGAAAACAATCTGTTAAAAACCAAAAATTCAACCAAGTAAATTGGCTCTATTTGGCTTTATTCAATGATTCACAGATCAGGGAACACCCTACCTAGCAACCGGAGAGGTGTTTCAGGAGCTGTACAAAATGGAGGGTTTGCATAGAAGATGGATGGGGCAAAGAAGTTATTAACAAAAGAAAAGACTGTCTCAGACCTGGTCACCTTCTTTTGGGGGAAGGGTGAGGGTCTACCACGCAGATTACCTCTTCTTCCTTTGGGAGGAAGAGAGGGCTCCTGTGACAGATAGCTTCATCAGAGCTGACCAGAAAATTCTGGACTGGCCAATTAAGACTACATTCTAGGAGAAGGTTGAAACTGCAATTAGGTCAGGTATTAAATCTGGGTTTGGTATTGAAACTGAGCAGACCCTATGGAGCTCCTGGGCACAAAAGCCTTTCTGTGTCCCCCATCTCTTGACCTTCCCTGAGTTCCAAAGGGCAGGTTCAAACAGTTGCTAGTCAGGGAAGGGAGGTTATGCAGAGACAAGGGAGGAACAGTCAAGAAACAATAGTGCAGCCTTGGGGCAGGGTCCTGGTTCTGCCTAAAGGGATACATATAACAGTATCTTTGAGCTCATCTACAGAACTAAAACCCCCAGCAAATGGAAGATTTTAAGTACTTGATGAAGCATTCTTCATTTCTGGAGAACCAGAGAAGCTCATCAGGAGACCATGTGAGGCCAGATTAAAGGAGCTCAGGCCCTGCACACACCCCGATCCTTATCAGCAACTCCACCCTTGAACCATTGCTATAAAACTCCTCACCAAATCCCCCTGGGTTGGGACACACCGTTTTGAGGGATATGAGCCCGCTGTGTCTCCCTTTGCCTGCAAAGCAATAAAGCTATTCTTTTCTACTTCGCCCAAAACTTTGTCTCCAAGATTTGATTTGGCACTGGTGCAGAGAGGTTGAGTTTTCAGCATCAGTATCATGGGCTTTAGAACAAGTGGTCATTTGGGGCCTGTGGCTTTTCTCTTTAACAAATCGAAGAATCGGGTAAAGTCTGAAGCAAACCCTCTCCTATTCCCACCTACTTGTTTATGTGAGAAATCCTTCTCAGAACTTACATCTATAAAAGTGGAAAATAGAAATAGAACTGATGCTGGCCCCTGCTGCATTCTTGTAATAATAGACACTCATGAGCATGAACTAACAGAGAGAGAAATCTCTATACATCTCTATACATGGAGATGCATTTCCAATAACATTTTACTTTTTTGTTTAATAACGAACGTAATTTGCCAAAATGTTCTGTTCCTGAATCAGTTGTGAACCGGTGATAATCGTAATGGTAACTCAGAGGGCTTTTTCTAGCGCTTAATGCCCATGCTCAGAGAGAATTACGTCACCTGCACCCTTATCACCAGAGACAGGAAATTTGGAGCTGAGAAGCCCCTATAAACAAACCTTGTTACTTCTTTCATTGACTCCCCCAAGACAACTCTGTTTAGATTCATCACTAATTAAGCAGCCAAAGCCTAAGTTTCTTTGTCTTGTCAATTCCTCACACATTTATTGTTTCTTTGTCTAAAAAAGTATAAAAGCTTTGGCCACTTCGTAGGTACCATTTCTGTGAGACCTCCATGCGCACAAATTAAAATTTATTTCTTTTTCTCCTGTTAATCTGTCTGTTGTCAGTTTTATTATTGGTCCAGCCACAGGAACTCAAGGGAGGTAATGGGGAAAATTTCCCCTTCCCAACAACCAGCAAAAAAGTTTGAAGACATCTGCCCTGGGCAGTGGTTCTCAACAATGGCTAGATATCAAAATCACTTGGGAAGCTTAGGAAAAATCCCTCTGCCTGGGCTTCCACCCAGTGGTACATGATGACTAGCTTTTACTGGCCTATGACAGCTGGTTATTAAATTTTCACAAGTGTTGCAGGATATAATCAAACATTAAGCTATATAAGCTTATAATTAAGTAAATTACATTTTTTAATGGTAGAAAAGACTCAAAAGCCACGATTTCCTAATTACTCTACTACATTTTACTATTACCTATGTTTCTGAGGCCCTTCGGTCTATTTTATCATTGCCATGGAAATTCTATACAATGAGGCATTGCTGCACACCTCCTTCCAGCTCTGCACGTAGTGATGTCACATCAGTGGTTCGAAATTGGCCACAGGAGAATCTACACCATAGGAATCAGCAAATACTACAAATCAGAGCTTGATTTGTTTCTACACTGAACTCCTACACTCAAGAAATTGATGGAGAAAATGTAAATAGTGCAGATTAAACTACAAAAAGTACCATTTTTTGTAGCTGTCGTATTATGAATCGTACTCGAAAAAGGGGAGAAAATATTCTTCCAGTATTCAAAAACCGTCATCCAATCCAGCAGAAGTTGCTCGTGTCACACTTTTTGGTTGGTTCACTTTCATCGTACTTATTATTTTTTTTAATTTAATTAATTAATTAATTTAATTTTGGCTGTGTTGGGTCTTCGTCTCTGTGCAAGGGCTTTCTCTAGTTGCGGCGAGCGGGAGCCACTCTTCATCGCAGTGCGCGGGCCTCTCACTATCGCGGCCTCTCCTGTTGTGGAGCACAGCCTCCAGACGTGCAGGCTCAGTAGTTGTGGCTCACGGGCCCAGCTGCTCTGCGGCATGTGGGATCTTCCCAGACCAGGGCTCGAACCCATGTCCCCTGCATTGGCAGGCGGACTCTCAACCACTGTGCCACCAGGGAAGCCCCTCATCGTACTTATTAATGTTATTGAATGAATTGGGTGTTGCTGCTCACCACCTACAAAATGAGTACTCACAAATGTTGGTAGCAAAGGAAAGGTGCCTTTAATCAGAATGCTGGCAATCTGGGGAGATGATGGATCAACCACCTCTGAAGAATCTGCTCAGCCATGAAAGTTTTTAAGGGGAAAAAGAGAAGCAATCTCAGTTAATCATTGAGATGAGGGGTCAGGGTTGTCGCCATCCCCCACTGCGTGCAGGCGTACGTGCGGGCTTGTTGACTTGTGATCCTTTAGATGCCGTCTTGTTCACACAGTCTGTTCGTGAGATTACTGAAGGGGAAGCTAGGAAAGATATCTGGTCCTCAGTTAATTACTTATTCTTCATTTCTACTTCTTTGATCTATGGAAAGAACTGAAAAGTTAGGCCAAGTATTGTGTGGCTAAAAGAAGGGAAAGGTGTGCTTGGGCTGGAGATGAGTAGAGCATGGGGATGCCTGGTTTAAGGTTAAGACAGAAAGGTGCCTCCTGCAGAGAGCTCTTTCCTGCCAGAAGCTGCTTACATTAACATAAATGAAAATATAAACCAACGTTCATGGGAAAACTATATTCCTTTGTCATTCGCAAACCAGAGGTTGACTCTGGTTTGGCAAGATCCTTCTGTAAGAATCAACTGTTAGTATGGAATTTACAAGAAGGAGTGTTGCATATTTTAAATTATTTGTAAGTTGTGTCCTAAACATCTTTTGTACTGGTAAAATTTATAATAAGCATACTTTATGTGTAAATATGCATACTTTCTTGAGAGATGATGGTTCAATATTTATCAGCACACCACCACTCAAGCCCCATTCCTCGTTATTATTGCTCAGCCTGGGCATTGGCTTTTTAAAAAATCTACCAGCTGAGACTAGCATGCAGAAGGGTTGATACCCATTCTCCTAGCAGAAGGTGGAAAGGAGAGGAGACTGCTGGCACCTGGCCCAAGGTAAGCCTCCCACCTCTGACAGGTGGAGCTCAGGGCCCGAGCACTTTGGAGTGAGAGAGGATAGCAGGCTTTAGGGACAGTCCCCACCCATTAGAGAAGTCTGGCCTGTGGCCTGTGCCACGTCCATTATTCTGTGAGTAGAATTCTTCCTCTAGCACAGTTTATCAAAAAATCTTTCCCCCAGAATGGGAGCTTCTTAAGGACCAGGACTGTGTCTTATTTATCCCTAGAAGGCCTGGTATGTGTTTGATGCCTGCTGGATATTTGACAAATGAATTAATAAATTATCTTAAGATATAATTATTCCAAGCATCCAACAATAATATTTTAGGGAAATAAACAATGGGACAATCATTCAATGAAATACTCTGCAACCATTAAAAATGATGGTGGAGGAAACTATTTGATGACATAAGAAAATACTCATAATATCTTGTAAGTGCAAGGAAAACACTATGAAATAACATACAAATTACAAGCAATTTTGTTTAAAAAAAAAAACATACAAAATATATTTCATAGCTTGACAGGGCATCTACCAACTCCTGGCCTGTGTCCGATTCATTCTGGGGAAACAAGTATTTCATGACTCTGTTTGGATTTCTACTGAAGACTCATCCTCCAAGGGAAGAACTTGTTTAGTTCATGATAATTTTTAGAGCCATGAGGCAGACTAGAAAGGGGGCATATTACGCAGGGATTTGGAGCAATGTTTTGCTACTGTGGTGTAACAGCGTTCTCCCCAAAGATTAACCCACACACTGCAGTACATTTAGGTAGGACATCTTGCCAATTTAGACATGACATCGACACGGTGGATCAGAGCAAAAAGAACTATGATTCTATTACAGAATGGATTAAGACTCATTTGTGATTAATCTTTAAATATTTTAATGTATAGAATTTTTAAATTTAATTCTTAAGATATTCATAACATTGACCACCCATGGCTAGAAGGTTGAGAGGCACAGTGATCATTTTCCAAAGGCTAGGGAGATTGAAGGGAGAGATAAAACACACCTTGAAAAATTCACGGAAGCTAAGTGAAATTCCTCCTGGATAAATGCGGAACCACTGGTTGGGTTTGAAAAAGGAGGACAGCTACTTAATATGCTTAGCAACCCTTTGGAACTCAAATAAACTTTACCAAATATATCATTCACCATTGTTTAAGGCCTGCAGCTGCCTTGGACATGGCAGAACAAACACTTCTGTGTGCCAAGAATGGGAAAACACATGCCAGCCCATTCCCTCTGGACCAATACATTAATGGGTGATGTGTGAGATTGGCCTTGGACCATCCCTCGGTCCCTTCCCTGCCCATCACCTAGTGTGTGGAGGAGGGAAGTGTTTAACAAGCAGGGCAGTGCCAGCTTCCAAAACAGGGTTAACAACTCCCAGGTGACCCCACCCTGCATCCTGTAGCTACAACCACAGGAACTCAACAAGGGCAAAATGCCAACAAGAATTCCAAAATACAAGTCAGAAGTACGTCTGACCTCACGTTTCCCCTGGCATGCTGCAGCTCAGGTAAACACATTCAACAAATCTGCAAAAATGTTTCTCTGATAGAATGCTTACCCTTCTGGCTGAGTCCAGAAATTGTGCGTCCTTTACAAATATTGTGATAGAAATGTGTTTTCATGTTTCAGTTTTAGAGTCTGCTTCATCTCATTTTGCATTTTAAAAAGACATTTGCTGAGTGCTTACTAGGGTCTAGGGGTACAATAGATGTTTGAGATACAGAAAACAAAACAAAATTTCCTTCTTCTAGGAGGTTATAGTTCAGTAGAGGAGACGGGTGACAAGAACCTGTAATTCAAGACAGAATCAACCAAGTAATCAAGATCATCGTCACCCTATCATCAACATACCTCACATAAGTTGAGTGCCTGTTACATGTTAGTGCTGCGGTACTTTACAGGTATAACCTCATTTAATCCTACAACAACTTATGAGGCAGTTCCAATTATTCACTTTACAGATGAGAAAAACAGAGGCTTAGAAATGTTAGGTAATTGGGCCAGCATCTTAAAGCGAACATGTGGCAGACCCAGGACAAAAACTTGAGTCTGTTTCCAAGCCTCTGTTTACTTCCATTACTTTACACTAAAATAGGATATGAGCAAACTCTCATGGGGCAGGGGAAGCAACTCTGAGAAGAAAATCAAGGAAGGCTTTATGGAGGAGGAGGCATTGAAGCAGGGCTTTGACTGATGAGCTCAATTCCAAAAGGTGAGGAAGAAGGGACATGGCATCCTCCACTGAAGGAGCTGCCGGAACAAGTGCCCAAGGGCTGGAGTCTGGAGGCCCTACAGGAGAAACTCCAAAGTTTGGCAATGCCAGAAGAAATCAACTCTACTTAACTGTTGACAGCCACTTTACTGGTCTTCAAAGAGGCCTCTCCTGTATCCACTCACCTGTTCTGCAACTTGTATCACTTGTATAAAGAAAATCTCAACTTCCTCTTCAGAAACTGGAGAGCAGCCCATGCCCTATGTGATATCATGGTGGTACATTGCTTCCTTTTCACTGCCTATTTCAGCTTGACAAATAACCAGAAACCAAAGGTTGACACACACCGTGAGCATGTTTTTACCTGTTGAAAACTACCAGTTGCTAAGGGATGCTCTTAAGCTGCTGTTCCAGCGAGGGGCTTTCAAAGGGCCAACACAACTGAAGCTCTTGGGATGGCTGAGGTGTGGCTTGTCATGCTCCAGGGAAGCCTGAGAGAGTAAGTTCTGCTCTCTGACACTTGCCATGCTCCTCCGCATGTTCATTCATGCACGAGACCCTTCATGAACACCCTGATCACGCTGCAAGGTGAAAGGTGAGGCTGGAGAAGCAGGCAGGGATGGAGCCTGGAGGGCCTGGAAAGCCATGCATGCTATTGGGTTTGGTGTAGCTGCACACCCTGGGCACCCTTTGCCAGTTTTTGAATAGAAGGGTATTGTGATTTAAAGCATGTTTTGGGAAGGGAACTCTGGCTGTAATCTACAGAAGGCGAAAAATCTGTTACCAAACTTAGGTCTTTTGCTCGCCACTCGAAAATCAATACTCGAGAGGCTGGTTTTGGTAGAAAAGAAAGCACTGCTTTTAATCAGAAAGCCGGGAGAAGGTGGACTCCGTTTCCCTGAAAACCGACTCCCAAGATTCTGTTCGGCCATGAAAGTTTTAAAAGGAAAGGGGGAAGTAATGTCATTGAGATGGAGATGAGACTCATAGCCATCCCCCCACTGTGTGCAGACTCGTCGACTTCTTTAGATGCTATCTTGTTTACACAGTTAGTTCACACAGTTTGTTCATGAGATTACTGAAGAGGAAGCTAGGGAAGAGATCTGGTCATCTGTTAATTACTCACTCTTCATTTCTACTTTTTGATCTATGGAAAAAGCCAACAGGTTAGGCAAGGTACTGTGTGATCAAAAGATTTGAAAAGGGGCTTCCCAGGTGGCGCAGTGGTTGAGAATCCGCCTGCCGATGCAGGGAGATCCCACATGCCGCAGAGCGGCTGGGCCCGTGAGCCGTGGCCGCTGAGCCTGCACGTCCAGAGCCTGTGCTCCACAAGGGGAGAGGCCACAACAGTGAGAGGCCCGCGTACCGCAAAAAAAAAAAAAAAAAAAAAAAGATTTGAAAGGTGTAAACAACAAGGTCCTACTGTATAGCACAGGAAACTATATTCAGTATCCTGTGATAAACCATAACGGAAAAGAATATGAAAAAGTATGTATGTATACGTATAACTGAGTCACTTTGCCGTACAGCAGTAATTAACACGATATTGTAATTCAACTATACTTCAATAAAAAATAAACTTAAAAAAAGAAGAAAAGAAAAAAAAATTTGAAAGGTGTGTTAGGGCCCAAGATGAGTAGAGCATAGAGGCACGTGGTTTAAAAGTTAGTTACAGCGTAGCTTTGCTTAAATTGTCAAGAAAAGGGGTTTCCTGCAAAGAGCTGCTTACAATATCCTTCCCTCAACAACTGATAAACAAAACGAAAAGACAACCCTCAGAATGGGAGAAAATATTTGCAAATGAAGCAACTGACAAAGGATTAATCTCCAAAATATACAAACAGCTCTTGCTGCTCAATATCACAAAAACAAACAACCCTTAAAATAAATAAATAAATAAATAAATAAATAAATAAATAAATAAATAAAAAACAAACAACCTGATCCAAAAATGGGCAGAAGACCTAAATAGACATTTCTCCAAAGAAGACTTACAGCTGGGCAACAAATACATGAAAAGATGCTCGACATCACTAATCATTAGAGAAATGCAAATCAAAACTACAATGAGGTATCATCTCACACCATTCAGAATGGCCATCGTTAAAAAATGTACAAACAATAAATGCTGGAGAGAGTGTGGAGAAAAGGGAACCCTCCTGCACTGCTGGTGGGAATGTGAATTGATACAGCCACTGTGGAGAACAGTATGGAGGTTCCTTAAAAAGCTAAAAGTAGAACTACCCTACGACCCAGCAATCCCACTACTGGGCATATACCCTGAGAAAACCATAATTAAAAAAGATACGTGTACCACAATGTTCATTGCAGCTCTATTTACAATAGCCAGGACATGGAAGCAACCTAGGTGTCCATCGACAGATGAATAGATAAAGAAGATGTGGCACATATATGCAATGGAATATTACTCAGCCATAAAAAGAAACGAAATTGAGTTATTTGTAGTGAGGTGGATGGACCTAGAATCTGTCATACGGAGTGAAGTAAGTCAGAAAGAGAAAAACAAATACCATATGCTAACACATATATATGGAATCTAAAAAACAAAAAAACCCCAAACAACAACAACAACAAAATGGTCATGAAGAACCTAGGGGCGAGACAGGAATAAAGATGCAGACCTACTAGAGAATGGACTTGAGGATATGGGGGTGGGGAAAGGTAAGCTGGGACAAAGTGAGAGAGTGGCATGGACATATATACACTACCAAACGTAAAATAGATAGCTAGTGGGAAGCAGTGGCATAACACAGGGAGATCAGCTCAGTGGTTTGTGACCACCTAGAGGGGTGGGATAGGGAGGGTGGGAGGGAGGGAGACACAAGAGGGGAGAGATATGGGGACGTATGTATATGTATAACTGATTCACTTTGTTATAAAGCGGAAACTAACACACCACTGTAAAGCAATTATACTCCAATAAAGATGTTACAAAATAAAAATAAATAAACTATTATTATCAAGGATGAAAGAAGGGTTATTCTGCAGAAATAATCAGCCAGCATAACCCTATAGCCACAACTTGACAAAGACATTACATAAAAAAGAAATTACAGATTAAATACACCTCATGAATATAAACATGAAAAATCTTAACAAAATACTATCATACAAAATCCAGTACTAAATAAAAGGAATAATGCATCATGACTAAATGGGTTTCATTGCAGGAATGCAAACTTGGCTGATGCTTTGAGAATCAAACAATGTAAATTGTCATATTAAGACAAAGAGGGAAAGGGCTTCTTCCCTGGTGGCGCAGTGGTTGAGAGTCCGTCTGCCGATGCAGGGGACACGGGTTCGTGCCTCGGTCCGCGAAGATCCCACATGCCGCAGATCGGCTGGGCCCGTGAGCCATGGCCGCTGAGCCTGCGCGTCCGGAACCTGTGCTCCACAACGGGAGAGGCCACAACGGTGAGAGGCCCGCGTACCGCAAAAAAAAAAAAAAAAGACAAAGAGGGAAAACACGTGATAATTTTTATAGATACAAAAAATTACATTTGCGAAAATTCAACACTCATTTATAATAAAAGTCTTGGAAAAACAGAAATTGAAGGAAAGGGCAGTTATGGAAAAGCTACAGCTAGAATTATACTTAATGATGAAGTATGTAATGCTTTTCCCTTAATATCAGGAACAAGGCAAGGATACATGCTCTCATCACTTCTATTCAATATTGTACTAGGTTTTAGCCAGGAAATAGACAACAAAAATCAAAGCCATAAAGGTAGGAAATGAAGGCATAAAACTCTTGCAGGTGACATAATTGTTTACATATAAAATGCTTTAAAAGCTACAAAATAACTATTAAATTAATAAGTGAATTTTGCAAGGTCATAAAATACTAGGTTAATATATAAAAATCAATCATATTTATATGTTAGCAGCAAACAATATGAAATTTAAATTTTAAATAGCAATGGCATTTACAATATCAAAAACAGTTAAATACCTGGGAATAAATGTGAAAAAGATATGCAGGACCTACATACTGATAACTGGAAAACAATGTTGAGAGAAATAAAAGATATAAATAAACAGAGAGCTATACTATGTTCATGGATTCAAGACTGAATGTTTTATAGATGTCAATTCCCTTTTAATTGATGTATGGATTTACTGCAATCCCAATCAAATTAACTGCTAGCAGTCTTTTTTTTTTAGTTCCAGAAATTGACAGTATACTTCTGAAATTTGGATGGGAAGACAAGAACCTAGAATATAGAAAGCAATTCTAAAAAGAAACAAAAAAAGTTGAAGGACTTGCACTTTCTAACTTCAGACCTTGAGACTTACCATAAAGCTACATCTATCAAGACAATATGGTACTGACATAAAGATCAACAAATAGATCAGTAGAACAGAATAAAGAGCCCAGAAAAAAAATTCTCACTTAGGTAGGTTATTTGATTTTTTATAAGGTGCCAAAGCAATCCAATGGGGAAAGAAAAGTCTTTTCAGTAAATTGTAGAACATATAATGACATGGGGTAAAAATGAACCGAGATCATTAAGCAAAATTAATTTAGGATGAATCGTATGCCTAAACATAAAGGCTGAAATAAAAATTCTGAAAACAAATATAGGAACATATCTTCATGGCTTGCGGAAGGGAAAAGTTTCCTACGTGGGACAGAGAAAGCAATAAGCACTAAAAATTTTTTGAAAAGTTAGACTTGACCAAAATCAAAGCCATCTGCTGGTCAAAAGGTATTATATTTTAGAAAATGAATAAGTAAGCCAAAGACTGGGAGAAGATACCTACGAAACGTATATCTGAAGAACAGCTGGTATCCAGGACATATTTTTTAACTCCTGCACCTCAATTACGAAAAGACAAACAACACAATAAAAATTGAGCAAAAGGTTTAAAGAGACATTTCACAAAACAAGATATACAAAGAGCAATAAGCACATGACAAAGTCTTCAACGTTATTAGTCCCTAAGAAAATGAACTGAAAACCACAATGAGATCCCACTGCGTACCACGTGAGGAGCTGAAAGTTTAAAAATCGAATAATGGCAAATGTTGGTGAGCAGATAGAACACCCGAAGCTCTCATCTTCTTATAGAGCTTACACTTATACTTTATACACTCATACGGTATAAACTACCACTGTATACACTCATACAGTTTCCTGTAAAGTTCAACTTCTATGGAATGACCAAGAATTCTGCTCCTAGATATTTACCCAAGGAAAAGAATGAAAGTATATGCCCACAAAAACTCCTATACAAGAATATTTACAGTAGGTTTATTTAAAATATCCCCACATTGGAAACAAATCAAATGTCTCTCAACAGGTGAGTGGGTAAATAGTCTAATATTCTTACAAGGGAATGCAGCACAGCAATAGAAAATGACACCAATACAGACAACAATGTGTGCAATTCTCATAGACGTTATACTGAACAAAAGAAGCCACACAAAAGACCACATGGGATTCCTTTTATATGAAGTTGTGAACAGGCCAAACAATTGTGTTCTGTGGTGATATAAATCCAAACAGTGGTCGCCTTTGGGAAGTCGAGATTGACTAGCAGGGGCCATGAGGGAATTTTCTGTGGAAATGGACATATTTATTTTCTTGATTGGGAGTTGGTTCCATGGGCATTAACATTTGTCAAAACCCATCACACAGTACATTTAAGATCTGCACACTTCACAGTCTCAATTTTATCTAAATTCAAAAAGAACTGCATACACAGTGTGTCTAAACAACATAAAAATAAAACAATAAATTCGAATATAGAATATAAGAACTGAATGGTAAAAATAGGGGGAGAAAAGAAGTATGAAAAAAAAGACAGAGCTTCTGGAGAGGGTGTGGAGAAAAGGGAACCCTCCTACGATATTGGTGGGAATATAAATTGGTGCAGCCACTATGGAGAACATTACAGAGGTTTCTTAAAAAACTAAAAATAGAGTTACCATATGATCCAGCAATTCCATTCCTGGGCATATATCCAGAAAAGATGAAAACTCTAGTTCAAAAAGATACATGCACCCCAATGTTCATGGCAGCACTATTTACAAGCCAAGATATGAAAGCAACCTAAATGTCCATCAGCAGATGAATGGATAAAGAAGATGTGGTATATATATACAATGGAATATTACTCAGCCATAAAAAGAATGAAATAATACCATTTGCATAGGTGGACCTAGAGATTATCATGATAAGTAAGTCAGACAGAGAAAGATAAATATCGTAGGATATCACTGTCAGGTGGAAACTAATAAAAATGATACAAATGAGCTTATTTACAAAATAGAAACAGACTCACAGACATAGAAAATTTATGTTTGCCAAAGGGGAAAGGGAAGAGGAGGAGGGATAAATTAGGAGTTTGTGATTAATAGATATACACTATATATATATATATATATATATATATATATATATAAAATAGATAAACAACAAGGACCTACTGTATAGTACAGGAAACCATAGTCAATATCTTGTAGTAACTATAATGGAGAAGAATCTGAAAAAGAATATATATATATATACATGTATAACAGAATCACTTTACTGTATACTTGACTCTAACACATATTGTAAAAAAAAAAAAAAAGACAGAGCTTCTTCCAGCAGTGGGCCCAGGCCAGAGGGCATGGCTTGGGGAACAGAAAGAGAAGTCTGCTCACCCCTTTGACTAGACGCCCTTGGGCAGGGCAGCATCTGTACTACTCCACAAAGCAGCCCCATAAGTAGAAGGATATGGATGCAACATTAGCATATTACGTTCCCAGTTCCCGACCTGGCTAGAGTCGTATAGGGATGTGGAGACCCAGACTTTTTATGACTGTGCCATAAACTCCTACTGTGACCCTATCGTCTCTAAATAAGAGCCCTTGTGCTTGTGGGAGGGGTGTGGCTGGGGGAAGACTGGGGGTGAGATTCTGGGTCATTGACTCATGTCTTTGGGGGGAATGTGGTATTGACGCCCAAGAATTGTCCCTTTTGACCAGCATCCCAAGTGACCATAATGCAGGTTCTACAAGAATTTGACTTGCAGACCCCCCAGGTACCACTTTCCCCCGCTTCCAGTATTCTGTGATTTCTCCCTCTGTTAAGCTTAAATGAGTATCTTTGCAAGGGGTCCACATGCAGATGAGGCTGTGGGCCTAATGTGCATTTAGAGAGATCCCCATAGACTAATCTCCCATCCAGAGTAATGGTAGCAGAGGCGTAATTACATTAACTTCGGGAAGGCAGCTGCAAAACTTATCACTTTAGGGGCTTGGGCTTCCTGGATTGTAGCTGCCACTGGCCCAGGATGCAGTGTCAGATTAGCTGAGAGCTATGTGACAGGTTCACTAGCTGGAAAACCTCCCCAGCCCCCAAAGTCAATTGCACGAGGCATGGAACCTGGAAACAAGGGAAGCCGCGCTCCCGCAGCACCTTACAACTGGTTCCCCGAGGAGACCCTGACTGGCAATTACAGGTTGTATTTGCATGTAGGTTGTATTTCATACAATACAGGTTGTATTTCCACAGTGAGGAAATCAGGAGCCTGATGGGAAAAATAACCTCTACCCCTGTTTACTGAAACGTCTCTGTTCCACAAACCACTGCGGTGCTGTCCCAATCATCCAATCTCCTGGGGTGGTATGGAGGCTAGAAAAAATAATTAGATTTTTGAAATCTGGAGTTGTTATGAAACCACTGAAGTCCCAAACCGAAGAGTGAAATGAAGGGTAGTGTTGAGAAAGGAGCAGCCTGTCTCCTCTCCAGCAGGAGGGATATAGGTGACAGGGGCGACGCTGATTGCCTGGTTTGGGGCCAGCTGGCTTCTGCTGGGGTTTCATATGGGACCTCACTCAAGAAGGGCTGAGTCGGAGCCTTGCAAATATAAAGCACAGCCAAGAAGGAGGACGAGCTGAGTCAGGAGGGCTCAAGGAGGGGCTTGTGGTGGGCCTGAGGGGGGCTCCCCAGATCCATCCACAGCTGTGATGAATCTAGCCCATCAGTCCACAGCACTGCTCCCCTCAGCCCCTACCCCCGTGCCTATTATCTGTCCAGGGGCGGCCACGTGTCCTTAGTTGGCCTGATCAGACTGAAGGGAAAGATTCAGAAGGTTGGTTAAAAGGTCCCCCTGTCTGAAAGGAAAGCAGGTCCTAAGACTCGGACCTTCCCAACCCTATAAGACCGGCAAGAGAGAAATGACAACTGGTTCAGGACTCCTGCCAGCCTCTAGAGAAATCCTGGAATATGCAGCTCTGACACATTAATACCCTGCACAGATCGAGACACTCGTGGGCTCCCAGATTCTCATCAAGCCATTGGACTTCTCTTCCATAAACGTGTTCTCTCACCACAGCCATGAAGTGACGGAGCCGCATGTAAATAGGGGTTTCAACCAAAGATATGCACAGGGTATTAAACATGTACCAAGGGAAGAGTTAACTTGAATACAAGGTCAAAATCAGCACCAAGTTCTACCTGCTTTCCTTCTTACGAAGTTTGCCCGCCAGGGCACCGTGGTTTGTCACTTGCCTTGAGTTGGAAAAATGGTTTGAATTCAACAACTGTACATTTATTCATTCTTTTAATTTATGTAAGGTTTATGTACGCAATTCTCAATTCTTTAAGGGATGACAACAGATTTTGGTTTTCTACTGTCGTGTGAGAACATCAGGCCCCAGCAATGTGTCATTGTGAGGAAATAAAAGTGCTGCAGTAAACTGAAAAAAAAAAAGGGTTTCCCTGTCTTCTCCTGGTGGGTGTAAGGAAGCGCATTGCCCTGTCGTCACTGGCCACCGTATTGCAATCAGGCCATGGACCAGCTTCAGGGTGACTGAGTAAAGAGACTGGAGAGAATCTGGGTCCCTGACGAGAGCATCAAACATTGATAGAACTTTGCCTGAAGCCCACTCTGCCTAGACGTGAGACATACATTTCCTCATCGTTTAAGCCTCTTTGCCTCAGATATCTTTTATTTGCTGTCCAGAGCCTCCTGACTGGTACAGCATCCCACAGAAGGGGCTGGACACAGAAACTGGCCAGGAGCTTAGAGAACTGTATTGGTGAAGCAGGCCCAGGTACAGGAGCCTGTCATTCTTGTCTCAAACTCCCATGAATGTCTTCTTTCCCGGCATTTTTTTTCTACAAAGATATACTTGATTTGCATATTAAGTATTGGAAATATTCTTTAACTCCACCAAGAAAAAGTTTCTCTCCTGTGTTTTATGAAACACAGAAGGAGTGGATGCGCCGAGCTGTGGCAGGCTGGGGCTTGGGGCGGTGCAGTGGGGAGGGTGCCAAGGTGAGGATGGTGGAAGGGCTCCCAGCTGGGCTGTCTGCCATGCACTCCCTGCCCCTTCTCCCAGACCTTCAGGTGGGATGTGGGGCAGGGAGATGAGCCATGAACTGAATTCCATGGAGTCAGGGGCTTGGGGCCAGAGATGTCCATGGGAACTTAAATCCCCAAGAAATATTGGGAAAAGTTGGATTTCCCCAGGGTGAGAATTGGGGGCTCCAGTGGACCTGGTGTAGATGGTATGAATCAGAGAAATCTCTACTGACCTGAGGTCTTTCAACCATTCATTCCCACGTGCCTTCCCGCCCCCGCCCCCGCCATACCACACCCCCCCCCCCACAGTGCCTGATGAGTGTCCCCTCCGTGTGCCCACTCAACCCTTATACCTACTCCAGCCCATTGTGGTACCCATCATACTCTATTGTCATCACCTGTTTACTTCCTTCCACCCTCTCTGGACTCTAGGATCCTCAAGCCCAGAGACTGAGTTTACGTGTCTCAGATCCCCCAGAACTTAGCTCAAAGCTCAGTCAAGGCCAGTGCTGGATGGAGAGAACAGGATGGACCTTTCTGGAATCTGACATTGCACCAGGCTCTGAGAGTGCGAGTCAAATAAGACCTGCCACCTGTCCCCAGAGTTCTCAGAGTCTTAATGAAGCGGGCGTCCTGGGGGCAGTGAGGTCCCCATCTCAGGAGGTATCGAGACACAGCTGAACACCAGCTTGGCAGAGAACTGGACAGGCGCTCAAGCTCCGATGGGCAGTGGCCTCGATGCCGTCAATGCCCCTTCTGGTCGTTGAATCTTCTGACTCCCTGAGGTCAGGGTCCGGCAAGATATTGGCTCTCAGGTGTTTGCTGCCCACATTCTTCCAGTTTCCAGTGAGCCGTCTGTGTGTGGAGGGGGTGAAGGAGAGCTGAGTCACCATTTGGAGTGCCTGAATAAAAGTCCCCTCCCTTCTTAACAACCATTATAAACACATTACGGGTCAGCTGTGTTTGTTTGCTCCTTGGAGTTTTTATGGCTGCACGAAATTTAGTAACAAGAATGAGCCCACAAACATCAGGCCACCCCGTATTTAGTCATCTCTGTGTCTGGTGTGTACATCACCCACAATGTACTCGTGCTGGATGAGAAGAGGAGTGCAGTCAGTAGCCCCCCACCCGGCTGTCTCACCCCTCCAGAGCCCTTGCTGGCCTCACCACTGGTTCGGGGGCGTCCTCATCCCTTGGGAAGCTGAGGGGCCTTTGGGCTGGGACACAAAGGAGGCCACAGTTCTCAGTGACCTTCTTGTACTAACTTCTCTACTTTGAATCCCCAGCAAGGCTGGCTTCCTCTTTCCTGACACTCCAAAATCAAATCCATAAGTTACTGGGAACCCAAAGCGGGTATCAGATGCTTTACGTGATGGATCTGTTGTTTCTGGTCTTCTTGAAAAATTAGACTTTAAAATCCCATTTCACAGATAGGTAACTCGAGGCTGAGCAGGCTAAAGGATTTCCCACTTGTCCTCCGGCCAGTCTGGCTCTGGATGGCAGGCTCTTTTCCTGCCACGCTGATCCTTCCAAACCTGTTCTCAATCTCAGCTAATGGCATCAATCTCCACCTGTTCTTCGAATTTCCAAAGTCATTTCTAACATTGCCTTCATCCCCACTGTATCTCCTAAGATTTGCTTGAGCTGTACGTGTCATAATTCAAACGACAGTGGCTTAACTAAGAAGGTGTCTGTTTGTATAGTGTAGCATGACATCTCGGGGCAGGCAGTCTGGGGCTGGGGCACCTGCTTAAGGAAGTCATCTGGAACCCAGATCCCTTGTAGCCTGCTGCTCCACCATCTTTACCTGGAAGCTCTCATCCTCATGGTCACAAAAATGCTACTCTACTTCCAAGCATTGCAGCTACATTCCAAGCAGGACATGTCAAGGCAAAGATGATGCAGGGCAAAGGCTCGTGTCACCTGAGTTTGTTCCTTTTTATGTGGGAAACAATAGCTTTGTCTGATAGACTTCTGTTTATGTCGCTTTGGCACAACTGGGTTACACAACTAGTTGCCTTGCACCTCCCACTGCCAGATACCTGGGAAGGCGCGCAATCACAAGGCACATTGCTGCCCTGAACAAAACTGAGCTTCTGTTGGCAAGAAAGAAGAGAATGGATATTGGATGAGCCATCAGTTCCCTACTACACAGCTCCCACATTTAACCAGCCCCTCCATCGCATCTGGTCTAACTTCTCAGTTTCATCAAACCCACCTCCCTCCCCCTTGCCAAGATTTCTACCCAGTTCAGACCCACAGTAACCTCCTCTAACTGTGCTCTCTGCCGGCCTCACCTCCTCTCCTGTCCCCTCTGCGCGCTGCCACCCAGCAATCTTTCTAAAGCACAGAACACATTGCCTCCCTGCCCTCAAAGCTCTAATTCCTCTCCATTGCTTAGAAAAGGAAGTCTGGATTCCTCAAGCTGACACGAAGGGCCCTTTACAATCCAGCCCCAACCCATTTCTTCCCTTATCTCCTAAATTCCCGATGGTCCAGCCACTCGCTTTCCTACTCCCCACACCGAAGATCGACTCCCACGTCACGCTCATGCCACGCCCCCATCTTGGATGACTTTCTTCCTGCATGTTATACCTCTTCGAAATGCTCCTTTATTTTGTTTTGATTTATTTTATTGAAGTATGGTTGATTTACAATATTGTGTTAATTTCTGCTGTGGAACAAGGTGATTCAGTTATGCACATGTATGCGTTCTTTTTCATATTTTTTCCATTATGGTTTATCACAGGATATTGAACATAGTTCCCTGTGTTATACACTAGGACCTCGTTGTTTATTCATTCTGTATAGAATGGTTTGCATCTCCCAGTCCATCCCTCGTCCATTCCCCCTCCCCCTTGGCGACCACAAGTCTGTTCTCTATGTCTGTGAGTCTGTTTCTGTCTCCTAGATAAAGTTCATTTGTGTCATGTTTTCGATTCCACATGTAAGCAATAGCGTATGGTATTTGTCTTTCTCTCCTTGACTCACTTCATTTAGTGTGATCATCTCTAGGTCCATCCATGTTGCTGCGAATGGCGTTATGGAAACGCTCCTTTAACTCTCAGCTCACCACCTTTCCTGTGACACTTGCTGGTCACCCCAGTTGGAATCAACCTCTCCATCCTCAATGTTCCTCTCAGATAACATTTCATAGCTTGGCTTGGTCTCCATCTGGCTGTTGCAGAGTCTCTTGGATGGCTTGTGGCTGCCCAGCACCCATCTCTCTACTTCCAGTAATAACCTCTTGGGGATCCATTCTTCCCCATCCTGTTTCACAGGGTCCTGGCATTCTGGTGATATCCTATGGGCCTTGGTTAAGCATCTCCTGAAGCTAGACATACTCCTGGATTCTTCAGCTATGTTAGACTCTGAAATTCCTTCTCACTTGAGTCTGTTTCTGTTGGATTTTCTATTACCTATGCTCGAAAGAGACTTCCCAGAAAGTGTGTGTCTCTCCCTGGCTGGTTGGAATCCTTTGACAGGCAAGGTCTATAGTTTGTTCCACTCCACAGAGCTCCATCCCTGCAGGGAGGGGAAGGGAGGGAACTAAGGTGCTGCTGACATATGGGCGGCCCATGCTGCTTCATCCTGGAGCCTCAGGTCACTGCCTGCTTCATGTCGCCTCAATTCTGCTGAACTGCACTAGCCACACGTGTCCTTAGCTTCTCCCTGACCCTTGGAATCTCCTTAGTAAGGGACACTCAGTAATGTGTGAAATGAAGTCTCCCGCCAGCATCTCTGGTTCTGAGCCCTGTTCTATTCAAGCTAGCAGTGCCTGGCAGGTACATAGAAGACATTGAATAAATGTTAGCTGTTTTATTGGGTAAGCTGGCACGAAAAGCACCTGCCCCATCAGTGCCCGGAAGATATCTGCTATGTTAGCTCCACTGCGGTGTCAGCAGGGAATATTGGCCAACTTTACCTTTGATTACGGCGGGCAATCCGCATAGATCTGGTGAGCCTCCAACTCAAGCCACCACCATCTCTGTCCTGCATCGTTGCAGAACACTCATAACTGTTCTTGGTCATTCACCCTTGCCCCCTCATCTATGATTAACACAGCAGCCAGAGTCATCTGTTGAGAGGTTGAGTTAGATCTGTCTCTCCGCAGCTCAGAATGCTCCAGGGGTCCCCTCCCATCCCACCTAGAATAAAAGACAACGCGAGTAGCTTCCCTGGCCTCACTGCCCTCCAAGACCTTCCATCTCCTCGCCCTTGGCTCTCCCGGCTCACTTTGATCTGCTCAGTCCTTCCCTGTGTGCTCTGGGCATCCTAGGCCCTGCCCATGCTAAGCCCTCACACTGCCCTTCCTTCTGCAAAGCTGCTCCCCCAGGGACCTGGACGTCTTGTTCCCTCCCGTCCTTCGGGGACCTCCTCAAATGTCACCTCATCTAAAGTGGCACTTGCCCCATCCCACCAGGACTCCCCGTCGCCCCATCATATGTCCCGCCCTCGATGCTGACACCTGGCAGGGTGCCCGGTCATCTGCTCACTGAATCAGTGCCCAGTTCACAATGGAAAGGTGGCCCCATCCCCAGAGCAAGCACTTTCTTCAGAGCTGGAACTCCACACCGACAACCATACATGGGATTTCCAGGGATGCAGGACGCAGAGGATGTGGCTTTTTGTCCTCCAGAAAAGTGTCAGAGGACCCCTCACCAAAGGGTCCATTTGGTGAAAGCTTTCTGTAGCCTCTTCCCACTTCACCTCTGAGAAGCCAGGACAGAGGGAAGCAACAACGTGTATTGGGCACCTGTTATGTGTCAAGTCAAGTGCTATGATTTAACCGGAAGGTTAACTTTCATTTTATTTTAAAATATCAAAAAGTCTCAGCTGCCTGAGCTGACCACTGTGCATCAGTATTTGAAATATCAAACCATCCATCCACTTTGATAGGATGCCCAGCTCTGTGGGTGTCTTAAGCCCAAGCTTCATCTGCCCTTTGGCCAATCCTAGAGTGACTGAGCCCATCCTACAGATGATAAAACTGAGGCTTAAAGAAGTTCAAAATCTTGCTCGGTGATTCAGCTAAGGTCCAATCTCCATCCAACCCAGATGAAGTGTCTCCCGTGCCTTCTTACATGCCTGTCCCATCTCACTTCTGCCCCTGCCCCTCAGAGAGCCCTATCCAGGGCAGAGGGCCTAGCCCGGGGAGCCTGAGATCCAACCCCAGGTACAGATGGGCCACGACTGTGAGGCAGGTCTGCTGGGTTCCTGCCCAGCTCTTCAACCAACCAGCCCCATTTTGCTCCCTGCTGAGCTGCAGACACTGTAGGTGGAGGTCCATAAGGTCCAAAAGTGTTCAGTTCGTTGAACCCAGTGGCTGCATCTGATGGACAGCCACGGACTAGCTGGCCAGTGCCTCCCAGGTGCTAATGTCCCTCTTCTGAAACGTCGTTGGGTGGGGTCCTGAGTGTGCAGCTGAGTGGGTGTTTTTTAGCCTCGGATGGGTGCAGGAGCCTGAGTTTTACAGGGTGCGTTTCCTCCTGCTCTGCGTGGCCCCCTCCTCTTCTGTGGCTCTGAAGGAAATCACCTTGGCAGAGCTGAGAGACCTCTGGCAACCGCCCCCTGCCCCACGCCATGCTTCGTCAGCCTCTGTGTCCCCGTCCTTCGGTGTCCTGGGCCAGCCCCGCCACAAGCAAGGTGTGGCCTTGCCCTGCATGCCTGCCCACCCCTGCAGGCACGCCTGTGGCACGCCTGCCACCAACCCTTGAACGTGGCTTGTTCCTCTCGTCCCACAGGGCTGGGCATCGCTCTGGGCACCTGCAGGTCTGAATCTTGAGCAGCTGGGATGAGCAGACATCTTCCTACACACAAGGCCACAGGCCATGGGTGATTCAAGTGGAACCCGGCCCTCAAGGAGCTCACGTTCTTGCGGGGCCACGTGGTAACACGTAAGCGGACGCGTAACTGAGATGATGTCAGGAACTGAGGAAGCCTGTGAAGGAGGTAAGCCTGTGATGGAGGCTGGCGGAGGGGTGCCAGGGCGGCTCCCTGAAGAGGCGACCTTTGAGTTCTGAGCAATGAGAAGGCAACACCAAGGTCTCAGGCAAAATATGGAAGCAGCCTAAGTGTCCATCAGCAGATGGTCAATGACGAAGATGTGGTACATATATATTGATACAATGGAAAATCACTCAGCCACAAAAAAGAACAAAATGTTGCCATTCGCAACAACATGGATGGACTTGGAGGGCATTATGCTAAGTGAAATAAGTCAGACAGAGAAAGACAAATACCGTATGCCCTCACTTATATGTGGAATCTCAAAATACGACAAACTATATAACAAAGAAGGAAGCAAACTCACAGATACAGAGAACAAACTAGTGGTTACCAGTGCGGGAGGGGGGCATTATAGGGGCAGGGAAGTGGGAGGCACAAACTATTGGGTGTAAGACAGGCTTAGGATGTATTGTACAACACGGAGAATATAGCCAATATTTTGTAATAACTGTAAGTAGAAAGTAATCTTTTAAAATTGTATAAAAGTTTTTTAAAAAACCTTTTGAAAAAGATCCAGGCAAAACATTCGAAACTGAAGGATGAGTGAAATGATCCTGAGAGGCCTGGAGAGCATCACAGGATGAGGGGCAGGAAGCAGGTCTGCGCGGCTGGTGGCTGGAGCTTAGAGGGGTGGTGTGAAGCAGGCAGAGGCGTGAGACCAGCGCGAACAGGGGTGCCGCCCCCATAAAGAATCTTGCCTCCATCTGAAGGGGAACGGGAGGCCACCGCAGGGGCATTAGACCGGCCATGACGCGATCTGACATCAGCAACCCTCAATGGCAATATCTGGCCTTAATGAGATCACTCGGCTCCTGGGGAGAGCGAAGGAGGGAGGCCATCAGGAGCTCTCTGGGGGCCACGTGAGAGCTGGCGGTGACCTGGGCTCAGCTGGAGGAATGAGGGGCTGAGGCGGGGGTGGAGCTCCCAGGAAAAACTAACTGGCAGTTTGGAAGAAGGGTCTGAGGAAAAGAGGGGAATCAAGGGCAACCTCTGGGTTTCTGACCTAGCCACCAGGCAACAAGTGATGCAATTTCCTGTGTTGGGGAAGATTCAAGAAGAGGCAGACTGTGAAGTAGGGGCGAGAGCCAACTGTTCAATCTCGTCCTGTTAGGTTAGAGGGGTCTGTTACTCATGTAGGTGGAGAGGGTCCATTGGCATGGAGAGAGGAAGACTCTGGAGACATGTGGGATGGAGACGGGGACTTTGGAGTCAGCATATAATGACTGGAGGAGCCATGGGCTGCGTGCACTTGGCTGTGGAGTATGGGCAGAGAGCGGAGGAAGGCTGAGGGCTGGCCCTGGGGCACTCTGGCACTGGGGTGGGGGGTGGTTGGTAAGGAGGAAGATGCAGCAGAAAGGTATCAGCCTGCAAGGTGGGAGCCTAGGGAGGGGAGAGTCTCAGGAGGCCGAGGTGACCAGTTTCATCAAATGACAGCAGGAGGTTGAGGGAGAGGAGGACGAAGGACTGAGCTTTGGCACAATGGAAGGCGTTGGTTACCTAGAGCCATCTCATGGGGATTCGTGAGCATGAGAGCCAGCTTAGAAAGGCTGGAGGAGAAGATGAGAAAGTGGAGATAACAAGTCAAGACCACACTTCATGGAAGCAACCTAAGTGTCCATCGACAGATGAATGGATGAAGGAGATGTGGTACCTAAATACAATGGAATACTACCCTACCCAACCACAAAAAAGAATGAAAAATGCCATTTGCAGCAACGTTGGTGGACCTAGAGATGATCATACTAAACGAAGTCAGACAAAGACAAGTACCATACGATATCACTTATATGTGGATTCTAAAAAATGATACAAATGAACTTATTTGCAAGATGGAAACAGACTCACAGACTTAGAAAACAAACTTATGGGTTACCAGAGGGGAAAGGTGGGGAGGGATAAATTAGGAGTTTGGGATTCACATATAAACACTACTATATATAAAATAGATAATCAACAAGGAACTACTGTATAGCACAGGGAACTCTACTCAATATTCTGTAATAACGTAAATGGGAAAAGAATTTGACGAAGAATAGATACATGTATATGTATAGCTGAATCACTTTGCTGTCCGACAGAAAATAACACAACATGGTAAATCAACTATACACCAACATAAAATAAAAATTAAGAAAAAAATGACACAAATGCACTTATCTACGAAACAGAAACAGACTAACAGACATAAATAAGAGACTTGTGGTTGCCAAGGGGGTGGGGGAGGGATGGAGTGGGAGTTTGGGATTAGCAGATGCGGACTAGTATATATAGGATGGATAAAAAACAAGATCCTACTGTATAGCACAGGGAACTATATTCAATATCCTGTGATAAACCATAATGGAAAAGAGTATATATATGTACATATATAGGTATAACTGAATCACTTTGCTGTACAGCAAAAATTAACACAACACTGTAAATCAACTATACTTCAATAAAATAAAATTTTAAAAATAGACAAACCTTTGTGGTGCTGGGAAGGAAGCAGAAGAACGGGGTGGTGTGTGGAGGTGCAGGTGCCATCAGAGGCGTTTCAAAGGCTGCCCTTAGGACATAGTTGGGCTACCCATCAGAAAGGGTGTCATTGGTGATGGGGAAAAGAGAAAGGTTAATTACAGAAGGGAAGACCTTGAGAGGGTGAGAGGGAGAGAAATCCTGAGTCTAGTGATGGAAACAGACGTATCTTCCATATGGAGCATGTGGAGAGCGGTGCTGAGGGGCTGTGACTTGGTGATGGGATGCCTCCATCTAAATAGATTGACTGTCTCTATAAAATAGGAGACAAGGTCATCAGCCAAGAGGAAGGGAAGAAAGCGAGGTGGAAGATGTAGAGAGGGAAGAAGTGGTAAACTAGGAAAATGGAGGTGGAATCTCTAGGAAAGTAGAGATGGATATACTGAATGTGTTCATTGCCTCTAGAGATCTGTGCTTTTAAATCTGACATATAAACATCCAGCTCCGTTGCTTCATTTTTCCTGGCTATAATCAACTTACAGGTGCAGGTGGAGGGCTAAGCAGAGAGTTGGAAAAGAGAAGTTTTGGAAGGAAGTGAATTGGAAGAATAGGAGTTGGTGGTCAGAAAGTGGGAAGCTTCAAATCAAGATTGAGACCTAGAGGGACTTCCCTGGTGGCACAGTGGTTAATAGCCTGCCTGCCAATGCAGGGGACACAGGTTCGATCCCTGGTTCAGGAAGATCCCACATGCCTCGGAGCAACTAAGCCCGTGTGCCGCAACTACTGAGCCTGCGCTCTAGAGCCCACGTGCCACAACTACTGAAGCCCACGTGCCTAGAGCCTGTGCTCCGCAACAAGAGAAGCCACCGCAATGAGAAGCACATGCGCCACAAAGGAGAGTAGCCCCCGACTCACCGCAACTAGAGGAAGCCCACGCACAACAACGAAGACCAAACGCAGCCAAAAATAAATAAATAAATAATAAATAAATTAAAAAAAAAAACAAAAACGATTGTGACATAGAAAAACTTATGGTTACCAGAGGGGAAAGCGGGGTGTGGGGAGGGATAAATTGGGAGATTGGGGTTGACATATACACACTACTATATATAAAGTAGATAACTAGGGCTTCCCTGGTGGTGCAGCGTTTGAGAGTCCGCCTGCCGATGCAGGGGACACGGGTTCGTGCCCCAGTCCGGGAGGATCCCACATGCCGCGGAGTGGCTGGACTCGTGAGCCATGGCCGCTGAGCCTGCGCGTCCGGAGCCTGTGCTCTGCAACGGGAGAGGCCACAACAGTGAGAGGCCCGCGTGCCGCAAAAAAAAAAAAAAAGTAGATAACTAATAAGGACCTACTGTACAGCACAGGGAACTCTTCTGAATACTCTGTAATGGGAAATATAATACTCTACATGGGAAAAGAATCTAAAAAAGAGTGGATATATGTATATGTATAACTGATTCACTTCGCTATACAACAGAAAATAACACAACATTGTAAATCAACTATACTCCAAAAAATTTTTTAAAAATGATTGCCAATGGATGGCTGAGCTGGGTGGCCGAAGAGATCATTGGCTGTCCTTTTTTAAAAATTTTATTTATTTATTTATTTAGGGCTGTGTTGGGTCTTCGTTTCTGTGTGAGGGCTTTCTCTAGTTGTGGCAGGTGGGGGCCACTCTTCATCGCAGTGTGCTGACCTCTCACTATCGCGGCCTCTCTTGTTGCGGAGCACAGGCTCCAGACGCGCAGGCTCAGTAGTTGTGGCTCACGGACTTAGTTGCTCCGCGGCATGTGGGATCCTCCCAGACCAGGGCTCGAACCCATGTCCCCTGCATTGGCAGGCAGATTCTCAACCACTGCGCCACCAGGGAAGCCCTGGCTGTCCTTTGAGATCAGGCGGTTGTTTGGGGTTGGATGATGCTGTGACTGCTACTCAGGTTCCAGGAGGCCACGCTCCCGGCTCTCTGCAGATGTCAGCCAACAGCAGACGAGGCGGCGGGCACAGAGGGGGCTCCCTGGAGATGCAATGAGCTCTGTGGTACTGTTAATACTCCAGAGCTCCCCGTGGGGTTAGGCAAAAAGCTGGTCTCCAGCAGAGTCTACTTCATTGCTTAGCTTTTCCAGCTGCCCTATCCTCACGCCCCTTTTCTTGGTCGGACTCCTCAAAAAATCATTTGAACAAGAATCCATCTTCCAGGACAGAAGGATGTGCACATGCCAAGAACGGTGAAGGGCATGGTGATGGAGGAAGAGTAGTGAGTCAGTACTAACATTACTGGTGACTAAGGGGGATGATGAGAAAGTCACGAAAAGAGAGCCAGGAGAAGGGGCAAGGGTCGTGAAGACGGACAACGCACTTCAAAGGAGCTGGGGGCTTTGAAGAGGGAGGAGACAGCTTGGCAGTGGAATGAAGAGCAGCAGTGTTGACTGCTATTCCCAGATCCTGAGATTGTGGAAAACATATCAGCCTCTGGAGAAGACTGCAAGGGAAGCAGTGTCCCGGATAGCCTGCGCTTGAATTAGTACGAGGTGAAATTAGCAGAACTCAGGACTGACTCTGAGCTCTGGAGGGCTCAGAGGGAGGGGTGGACGGGAGGGGCGGGTGGGAGACGGGGTCAGACTAGGAATGTCCAAAGCATCTGTCGGAAGTGGGTGGTCCTGGGTGGTCCAGGAGGCTCAGGTTCTGCCAGAGGCCGAGAGGATGGGGTGTTTAAAGCTTGGGAGGATTGGTCCTGGGACTCAGAGCTCGAACTGAGAGGACCCCAGGATGCCGGACACAGCCAAGGGAGCTGCACGAATCTGAATGGAAGGAGGAAAATTCTCAGGCTTTCTCCGGGTTCATGGAAAACTAATTAAACTGACATACACACAGAACCTAAGGGTCATCTGGGCCTCCTTGCCTCTCAGGGATTTGGAGACATTTAATCCAAACTCCTAATTTAGGGTCTCTGAGTCTCCGGAGGGTCCTTCCCCTCCACACCCCAACCTGCCACGCACAAAGTGGTTTTCGAGACTTCTCCAAGACCTGCTTCCTCGAGCTTTTGTCTCCAGCTCTGCACTTCTGCATCCTGGATGCTGGCTTGATACTGAGCTCAGGGTCCTGCTCGTGAAGTCCAAGAATGCCTCTGGGGCCACATTTTGTGAGTTTAGCGATCGAAGGCATGCGTGGCCCAGGGGTTCATCTCCCTCTGCCCAGATTCGGGCTCTTCCCTTCCTCTCTCAATCTCACCTCCTTCTTCTCAACACCTACACACATCAGACTCACCAGCGTCCTCTGCCCAGTCGCAAGCAGGATGTTTCTGCCCTCACACAGGCCCCTGAAGGCTCCGCTTCTATCCCAAGCAGGCTTAGCCCTGGAGTTTCTTTCTAAGACATAAAATGCTCTCATTGAAAGGAATTTGAGGTGCACGGTTTTTCTCCCTCTGCCCGAGCCGCGTGGTGTGGTGGTTATAGGGACACATTGAAAGGAATTTGAGGTGCACGGTTTTTCTCCCTCTGCCCGAGCCGCGTGGTGTGCTGGTTAGGGACACAGGCTCTGGAGTCACTCACAGCCAGAGGCTGAAGCTCTCTGAGCTTCAGTTTCCTTCCCCAGGAAATGAGGGCAATCATAGCGGAGTAACATTTTTCCAGCACTTTCCTTGTTCCTGGCGCTAGGCTAAGCATTTGACACCCATCTTATTTAATCCCAGCATCATCCTTGTGAACTAGGAACGACCCCATTTTCCAAAGGAGAAAACTAAGGTTCGGGGATTTTAAGTAACTTGCCCACCATCGAAGGACTTTTAGTTGTCTGAGCTGGGATTCTGTGCAGGGTCTTTTATACTTTGAAGACCTTGCTCTTAAGCCACCTGCAGTGATACAAAGTCAGGAATACTGGGTTCCCCCACTGGCTTGTCCTCTAACCCGATCCTCCTACCTGTGTGGTTTCAGTTTTCCCACCTGTAAAGTGGAAGGTCCCTTCGGCTATATTGCCACCGAATCTTTGAAAATGACAACTGTGGATTTGAAAGAGTTAGCACAGTTGCCTGCAAATTCAAAATTCCCTTCTTGCCAGGATCTGTCCCAAGTTTCCAAAATGGCTTTGAGGATAAAAAGTACACAATGCCTTAAATTCGCCTTGAAGGAAGGATTACAAGGCAATGAGTAAGGGGAGCCTCAACAGTTCTTCTGGGAGGTCCCTCAATTTCCCCAAATATGGTTTACTTTTTCCAAGTTCTGTATTTTATCCACAAAGGGCTTCCCCCATGGAATCATGGTGCTAGAAATCAACTCAGATACCACTGACCTTCACAATGGGGAAGGCGGGGAGCAGGGATCCTTTGGTCCCAGGCGTCTTTACATACGTGAGCATCCTGTTTTTACAGATGGGAAGCTGAGGCCCTGAGAGGGTCAGGGCAGAGTCTTCAGGTCCAGAGCATCCCTTCTGTGGTCTCCCCGAGAGTCTCAGGGAGCAGCCATGCAGGGCACTGGAGGCTGGCACTCCTGACCCTGGTCAGCGCTTGGCCATTCTCGCCTCTGCTTTTCCAGGATTTCTCAGACAACACCGGGGGCTGAGGGGGCTACTGCCCGGTGACCAGGGCCTGGGCCCCACCTGGATTTAACCTGAGCAACTTTGTCCATGTAAGATTTTGTTCAAAAAAATTCTCCACTGCTTACAGAAAAAAAAAAGTTTGGAAATACAGCTATCTGTTCCACGTTCTTTTGTTTTTCTTTCTCGCATCTAAATTGGTTTCAGCGAAAACGTAAGGCTCTCTGCCATCAAGAATGCCGAGAAGTGGGTAAAAAAGGCAGCTCTGCATTTGGGGCAGGGATCTGATCAGACAGAGAAGAAGTGAGTGAGTGAGTGAGCGTGTGTATGGAGTGTGTGTGTGTGTGCACCATGCCCGATCACAGAAAGTCCAGGCGGACAGGTCTGGCACAGGACAGCCTGACCCACTCCTAAGAGTGGGTGGCAGACATGGCCTTGTTTATGCTCCCCAGATTCTAGATACACAAACAATAAATCCCAACAATATGTTTGCCTGCAGACTTTGTGGCCAGCTTCAAAGTCGCATATAAGGACTCACAGGGCTCTAGGCTCAGCCGTGTCTGAGGAAAGCACAGAGGGAACATTCTGCCACCAAGCCATCTGATGGCTAAGAAATGCTCTAGAAAGAGCCCTGGCTTGGGCATGGGTCTGGTCTCAGATCAGACTCTTATCCCCGGACTCCTGGGATGCCCTGGGCTTCGGCTCCATGTTCACCAGGCTGCAACCTGTATTCACAGCAGTGAGCTCTGCAGTCTAGGTTGATGGCCCAAGATCCCTGCTTCTGGGCCCCCCAGTGCCAACAGGAAACTGACCAAACCCCAAGGTGCAGCATGCAGGCTTCCGTATGATCTGGGGCCCACCTGTCAGGCAATCACTAAACCCACCCGTGACTTTATTCCTGTACTTATCAATTGCATGAATGCCGGCTCAACTGATGACTCCTGGGTCTATGTCCCTTCTGTGCCATCCAGAGCCTCACCAGGACCTGGTGGAAAGTGAGTGGGAACTCACTGAGTGAATAAACAAAACGACAAATGAAATATGCAAGAGTACTTTGAAAGCTATAAGGAGGTGGAATCACAGATGTAAGAAATTACTACCGCTAGTAAGAATACTATTGTCACATGCAACTGTTTTGTTCTTATGATATGCTTTATGGAAATAGAACATTTAAGAAAAATTAATCAACTACTTTTAAAAAGTAATGGCAATTATTTCCTTATGGTAAAAAATATAAAGAAAAGTTTATAGTCCAAGCAATGAAATATAACCCAGATATAACCCAATGATACTTTGGTGTATCTTTTTCCAGTCTGTTTTCTGTATGTGGACTTGTGTGTGTGTGTCAATAAGTAATATAAGTGGGATCAAATTGCATACTTTTTATTTACTGCCATTTTCAGTTAACATGTTACGATGAACACTTTGCTGTGTTTTGACATCTAAGCTCAGGTTCCCCGGCACCCCACTTCCTAGCCCAGTGGCTGTGGGTGATTCATTTCACCTCACTTGAGTCCTTGTTTGCTCATGTCTAAAATAATCTTACTGGGGCCGATACTGCTAGTGCTCGCCGATATCAATTTTCACCTCTCTGCAGACATATTGTTAAACTCTGTTTCCCAGCCTCCTTTGCAGCTGGATGAGACCACGTGACCATATTCTGGCCAACGGGATGTGGGAGGAAGTGATGTATGCCACTTGCATGCCTAGCTCATAGGGTCTCCCACAAATAAGCCTTTTCTCTTTCTTCTTACTCTCCAGGCCCCAGGCCCCCATACTGACTGGATGAACCAAGGAGATCGTGAAACAACTAGACGGTGGACCCACAAGACGAAACAGGTCTGGGTCCCCAAGTCAGAGCTTGCAAAAGGACCCAACTGGCCTGTGATGTGAACAAGAAATAAACCTCCTTTGCTTAAGCCACTGAGGCATCAGGATTGATTTGTTTCTGCAGCCTAGACTAATGTGATAGCTACCTACCTCGTAAGGCAGGCTATGCTTTTAAATAAAATATTGAGGGCTTCCCTGGTGGCACCCTGGTTAAGAATCCACCTGCCAATGCAGGGGACATGGGTTGGAGCCCTGGTCTGGGAAGATCCCACATGTTGCAGAGCAACTAAGTCCGTGCGCCACAACTACTGAGCCCGTGTGCCTAGAGCTCGTGCTCCACAACAAGAGAAGCCATGACAATGAGAAGCTCGCGCACCACAATGAAGAGTAGCCCCCACTCACCGCAGCCAGAGAAAGCCGTGCGCAGCAACGAAGACCCAACTCGGCCAAAAGAAGAAAAGAAAAACCAAATGAATGAATTTAGAAAAAAAAATTCTAAAAAAAAATTGAAATCAACAGCTCATAAAAAGCACTCCACAGACATGAGCCTTTAAAAATGAAAGAATAGTAAATAAATGAACAGGCCACTGATTAAATAATATCCACCCTAAGTGTGTTGGATTTCAGAGAAGTGAGAAGTGACGGTGGACAGGAGTAAGCAGTAGAAGGAGGTGTTGAGTGGAATCTGGTAGGATGTGTAGGAACTGGGTCCAGGAGAGGAATTGGAAGGGGCTTCTGGGAAGAAGACGATTCATTCAACTTGTGTGTGTATGTCAATAACCCAGGAGGTAGGAAACGCAATGAGGGACATTCTGTATCAGTATAATACTTGGAAGATGGGAAGGACCAGGAATTGGGCCATGCTCAGCTACCAGGGCTGGCCACCAGAGGACTGGAAAGGTTTTCTGTGGCCTTTCCATCCTGTTCACTTTCTATTCTGGACCCCAGGACTGTCCTGGAAGGAGCTCCACCCCTCAGTATTGGTAGACATGGTCTTAGTTTCCTGAAGTCCCCAAAAATCCATAGAGTAGGTACGTGGGAGGACTGATATATGCCACAAGAGATGTGGAGGAGAAGGGTGTTAAAAATAATCTGAATTCCAATTCCCCCATGCTATAGACGATGAAACTGAAGGTCCAGGAGGATCCATAGCTCAGGTTTGCGCACATGACAAAGTAGCTTAGTGTCAGAGGCAAAACACAGATGTAAACCAGGTGATGCATTTTCCTTTATAAGCTTCTACCAGCCTCCCAGCCCACCTGGAATAAAACCAACTCCTGACTGTGATCTACAAAGCCCTATAAGATCCAGTGCTTCCCACCACCCTTTCTGGTATTGAGGAAAAACCTGGCTGGTTTTCACCAATACATCTGGTGCACGGCTGGACATTTCCCAGCCCCACTTCCTTGTGTCTGGGAGAGATCAGGGATCTGAATTCTGACCAATGAAATGCGAGCAGGAGGCAACGATGCCCCTTCCGAGCCTCTTCCTGAAAACCACCACACAGTTCCCCATCACCTCTCTCTTCCCTTGGGTACTGGCTGGATGCATGTATCCCATGGAAGGCTCCCAGGCACTAGGCACTGGGGGAAGACAGAGTCACGTGACATCAGGAGCTTGGGCTCCTCAAAGACTGAAGGAGAGAGAATCCCCTACACCCACATAGAGCTAAGAAGTGAGCTAGAATCAGCCCTTATTGCATCGTCAAGCCTCTGAGCTCTGGGAGTCATTTGTTACTGCAGCTAGTGTTAACCCACGCCGGCTAACGCAAGCCTCCTCTTCCTTCACATTCTGCTGGCTACGCATCACCTCCCGTGGCACCCACCCTCGTACACTGTACCCTCACTGTGCTGACCTTCTGTATGGTTTTCGTTGTGAGCCAGGTTTTCTCTCCTGGTCTGTTCACTTGCTCTCCCCCTTGCCTGCAAAGCTCCCCTCCCTGACCTCATCTTTGCTCCCTTCTCACCATCCAATGCTCAGCTTCCATGCCATCTTCTTGGAGAGATTTTTCCTGATCACTACTAGTTCCCTGTAATCACACCCTCTTTCTCACTCTTTCATTACACTCTTATGATCAGTTACTGTCTAGAATTATCTTGTCTATCCATCTGTTTGCTTATTTCGTTTTAATCTCCTCCCTCTAGGATATAAACTTCATGAGGTCATGGACTCGGCCTGTTTGTTTCACTGCAATATCCCCACACTTAGAGCATACTAAGTGCTTAAAAAAATATTTGTAAATGAATGAGTAGTGAATGGATGTGTGCACAAACATTAGTCCCCTGACATCCAGGATAAACCCATTCGGTCACACCCCATGATTCACTCCGTGGCCAAACGTTTCAGAGCAGAGGGTTTTTCCCATCAGTTGACCCGAGAACGGTGGGCCTGGTCTGAGGTTCAAGGTCGGTTTGTCTATTTAGCCAGTTAAAGAAGGGCCCAGATATCTCGGTAGCCTCCCCTGAGCAGAGAGGTTTACAGCCCTTGGCTCTGAAGGCCCCACAGCTGCTTGGCACCTGCTGGGTTTGGCACATGGGTCTGTAAGAGGTCGGAAGTATTTTTCCATTTTGCTGGAAAGAGCCTCTCGGCAATCTGTGGGAGGTTGGAGATTGCAGCAGAAAAGCCCAGAATGGCCCCTTGAGATTATTTACAGCCAAAACTTCCTCAGCTCTGCCAGGACCCAGGGAGACCGTCCTCCCAGCCTTTTCTCCAGGGAGAGCCAGCTGTCTCTGCCTTCACTCAGGAAAACAAACAGTGCAGGGCGAGCTGGCCTGGTCCTACCCACCTGGCAGATGAGCAAACCGAGGCCCTGGGGGTTAGGAAGGCTTCACTAACATGCAGAGAAACCATGCAATGTCCTCACTCGTCTGACTTCCAGATTTCCCTCGGTAAAACAGAGCAGACCCATTCCACCCTCCACCCCACCCACGAGACAGATACTAACAGAATCAGCCCTTCCCTACAGAAGAGGAAACTGAGGCACCAGCAGTTTCGCAATGTGCCCCCAGGAGGTCCAGAACTCGGGTTCAGACCCGGCAGCTGGTGCTCGTGATCACTTTGCTGCCCACAGTTTGGTCCTCATCTCCCTGGAGCCTACCTCCCAGGACCTTAGGGATAAAACGGTGTGAGGGGTATGGTGGGGGGGGGGCTGGGAGCTGTAGGCATCTCTGCCATCACGAGTGACCTTAGAAGAGGAGGAGACAGTCCCGAGGGGAAGAGGAGAAATCTGGATTAGTCAGGGTTCTCCAGAGAAGCAAAACCAATAGAATATATATATGTAGAGAGATCTATTTTAAGGAATTGGCTTACCCAATTATGGAGGCTGGCAATCCAAAACCGACAGCCCTGTCCTGGGTCTCCAACCTGCTGGCCTACCCTGTTGATTTTGGACTTGCCGGCCTCTGTAATCACATGAATCAATTCCTTAAAATAAATCTTTTTCTCTGTGTATATGCAGCCCATTGTTTCCATTTCTCTGGAGAACCTGAAACCGAGCAGGACCCTCTGGGGCTCCTGGGCAAGGAAGCCTTCCTGTCCCCCATTTCTTGTTTGTAGGGAACAGACTCCAGGTTCCATGACCTCCCCTGAGTTCCAAAGGGCAAATTCAAACAGTTGCTACTGGGGGAAGGGAGGGGATGCAGAGACCAGGGAGGAGCAGCCAGGAAGCCACCTGAGGCCAGATTAAAGGGACCAAAGACACTCATCAAGATTAGGAGACCACCTGAGATGAGATTAAAGGAGCGCAGGCCCTGCCCACACCCTAATCTGCTCAGCAACCCCACCCTTGAACTGTTGCTATAAAACTCCTCATCAATTCCTCCCAGGTCGGGACACATAGTTTTTGAGGGACACGAGCCTGCTGTGCCCGCCTTTGCCTGGCAAAGCAATAAAGCTATTCTTTTCTACTTCACCTAAAACTGTCTCCAAGATTCCATTCGGCACCGGGGCCCAGCGGCTGGCTGAGCTTTCGGCATCAAACCGTAACACACGCACACACACGTACACACACACACACACACACACACACACACACTCACACACACACACTCATACACGCTGAACCCCCGAGTGGCTTCCCTTGACCCCAGGACAAAGTCCAAACTCCTTTCCATGGCTTTCGAGGTCTTTCTCCCCCTCTCCATTTTTCTACCCCCAGACTCAGCTCTCTCACAGCCCCTGCCACACTCACCAAGCTCTGGCCAAGTTCGTCTTCTCTCAATTCCTCACAAAATGCCTTCTTCAGCTCTACCAACAAGCCACACTCTCCAAGCCCCAGGACCTTTGCACATGTTGCTCCCACCACCTGGGAAACCTATCCCGCCCGGCTTCCCAGCTAAACTTCCTTCTTCTGGCAGGGGCTTAAGTGCCGCTTCCACGCGAGCAATCCCCTGTCAAGTAGCACCGAAATGGCTAATCAATCATTTGTGAAATCGTATATTTAATATCTGTCTTCCCCAAAAGTCTAGGTCCATCAGCAAGGAAACGTCAGAGCCTGCTTTGCTCTCCCAGCGTCCCCAGTGCCAGTGACTGGGCACATCAGAGGTTGATATACAATTTAAAAGGCTGAATAGGGACTTCCCTGGTGGCACAGTGGTTCAGAATCCATGTTTTCAATGCAGGGGGTCTGGGTTCGATCCCTGGTTAGGAAACTAGATCCCACATGCGTGCCACAACTAAAAGTTCACATGCCATAACTAAGGAGCCCGCCTGCTGCTACTAAGACCCAGTGCAACCAAATAAATATTTTAAAATAAATAAATAAGGAATCAAAGGCTGAATATATGAATATCTATTATAATCCAAATTGTATTTCTGGTTGGCTACAACAATAAGCTCGCTTTCTCATCCCTGGTCACATATTATTGTTTGCCTGGGTAACAAAGGCACACTCAAAAATTTCTCCCTTATTGCCCCATCTGTGATCATACACTAATTAAAGCATACGGCAACAAGTGAAGATACCTTTCACTCGTACAGCTGATTCTCTCTGCCCCAGTCTCTCCCTGCTTTCCCTTTCCACCCATGTCATCTAGCTGAGCGTGCCTATCTCAGCTTCCATCTTTTCTTTCTAGGGGGACAGCCTCATGGCAAACTCAGATTCAAGATCCTCTGTGTAAGCCAGGGCAAGTTATGGAAGCTCTCTGGCCAGGTCCCTCCTCTGCAAAATGAGAAGCTGAACCAGAGGACCGTGGAGGCTCCTCAGCCCTGACTCTGTGTGCCCCACGGTCGTCGATTCTCTTTTGCATCTCGGCCCGACTGCTGCTTCCTGCTGCCAAGACTTCCTGTGCCTGGGAGCAAAATCTGCCCCTCACTTTCCACCCCAATAACGCTTAGGCCACAGGTAGTGCTACACCAACCATGCCAGCCGCGAGGTAAAATCGGGACCACAAACAGAAAACAGGACTGCCTTCTTCTGTCCAATACCTGTCATTGCAGAAGCTGAGTCAGCTCTCCTCAGTGGGTCTTACACACTCACACACACATACACACACTCACACATACTCGTACACGTTCATATCATGTTTCCTTTATTTCAGGAAAAGGGTTTTCAGTTATTAGCAGCAGAAACCAGTTCTGGTACATGTAGGGAGGAGACAGGGAGGATGATGAGGGTGAGGCAGAGAAATTGGAAAAATCTCCCAGAATCACAGAAGTTGGACAGCCAGGTCTTGAGAAGGACACGGAGAAACATCCAGGACCAGGAACTGGCACGGGGTTTCTTCCGAGTACTGCAAGCAGGACAGATCAACCCACCACCACTTCCTTATTTGTGTCACTGAATTATAGCCTCTACATATAAAAGGTTATTTTCATTCACAATACATGTAAATCAAACCAGCATGCTCTATGCCTTAAAATTATATGGTAGGGGCTTCCCTGGTGGCGCAGTGGTTGAGAGTCCGCCTGCCGATGCAGGGGACGCGGGTTCGTGCCCCGGCCCGGGAGGATCCCACATGCCGCGGAGCGGCTGGGCCCGTGAGCCATGGCCGCTGAGCCTGCGCGTCCGGAGCCTGTCCTCCGCAACGGGAGAGGCCACAACAGTGAGAGGCCCGCGTAACGCATAAAAAAAAAAAAAAAAAAAAAAAAAAAAAAAAAAAAAAAAAAAAAAATTATATGGTAATGTAAGTCAATTATTTCTCAATAAAACTGGGGAAAAATTACGTTCTTAATATATCAGTATGGAGTCAAGAATATAGTAATGGGTGGGAGGGATAAATTAGGAGTTTGGGATTAACAGATACCCATTACTATATATAGATAAACAACAAGAACCTGCTGTATAGCACAGGCACCTATACTCAATATCTTGTACTACAAAGCTACAGTAATCAAGACAGTATGGTACTGGCACAAAAACAGAAATATAGATCAATGGTACAGGATAGAAAGCCCGGAGATAAACCCTATGGTCACCTAATCTATGACAAAGGAGGCAAGAATGTACAATGGAGACAGGATGGTCTTCTCAATAAATGGTGCTGGGAAAACTGGACAACCACATGTAAAAGAATGAAATTAGAATGCTGCCTAACACCACACACAAAAATAAACTCAAAATAGATTAAAGACCTAAATGTAAGACCAGACACTATAAAACTCTTAGAGGAAAACATAGGAAAAATACCTTTTAACATAAATCACAGCAAGATCTTTTATGACCTACCTCCTAGAGTAATGAAAATAAAGACAAAAATAAGTGAATGGGACCCAATTAAACTTAAAAGCGTTTGCACAGTAAAGGAAACCATAAACAAGATGAAAAGAAAACCCACAGAATGGGAGAAAATATTTGCAAATGAAGCAACACACAAAGGATTAATCTCCAAAATATACAAACAGCTCATGAAGTTCAGTATCACAAAAACAAAAACCCAATCAAAAAATGGACGGAAGACCCAAATAGATGTTTCAGCAAAGAAGACATACAGATGGGCAAGAGGCACAGGAAAGATGCTCAACATCACTAATCATTAGGGAAATGCAAATCAAGACGACAATGAGGTTTTACCTCACACCAGTCAGAAGGGGCATCATCAGAAAATCTAGAAACAATAAATGCTGGAGAGGGTGTGGAGAAAAGGGAACCCTCCTGTACTGCTGGTGGGAAAGTAAATTGATACAACCACTGTGGAGAACAGTAAGGAGGCTCCTTAAAAAACTAAAAATAGAACTACCATATGACCCAGCAATCCCACTACTGGGCATATACCCTGAGAAAACCAAAATTCAAAAAGAGTCATGTACCAAAATGTTCATTGCAGCTCCGTTTACAATAGCCCAGAGATGGAAACAGGAACCTAAGTGTCCACCATTGGATGAATAGATAAAGAAGATGTGGCACATATATACAATGGAAGATTACTCAGCCATAAAAGGAAACGAAATTGAGCTATTTGTAATGAGGTGGATAGACCTAGAGTCTGTCATACAGAGTGAAGTAAGTCAGAAAGAGAAAGACAAATAGCGTATGCTAACACATATATATGGAATTTAAGGAAAAAAATGTCATGAAGAACCTAGGGGTAAGACAGGAAAGGAATAAAGACACAGACCTACTGGAGAATGGACTTGAGGATACGGGGAGGGGGAAGGGTGAGCTGTGACAGGGCGAGAGAGAGGCACGGACATATATACACTAACAAACGTAAGGTAGATAGCTAGTGGGAAGCAGCCGCATGGCACAGGGATATCGGCTCGGTGCTTTGTGACCGCCTGGAGTGGTGGGATAGGGAGGGGCGCGGGAGGGAGACACAAGAGGGAAGAGATATAGGAACATATGTATATGTATAACTGATTCACTTTGTTATAAAGCAGAAACTAACACACCATTGTAAAGCAATTATACCCCAATAAAGATGTTAAAAAAAAAAAAGACACATGCACCCCAACATTCATCGCAGCACTATTTACAATAGCCAGGACGTGGAAGCAACCTAAATGTTCATTGACAGATGAATGGATAATGAAGATGTGGTACATATATACAATGGAAGATTACTCAGCCATAAAAAGGAACGAAACTGGGTCATTTGTAGAGATGTGGATGGACCTATGTCTGTCATACAGATTGAAGTAAGTCAGAAAGAAAAAAACAAATATCGTATATTAACGCATATATGTGGAATCTAGAAAAATGGTACAGGTGAACCTATCTGCAGGGCAGGAATAGAAAGGCAGACGTAGAGAACGGACATGTGGGCACAGAGTGGGGAAGGGGAGGGTGGGATGAACTGGGAGATTAAGTTTGACATAAATACACTACCATGTGTAAAATAGATAGCTAGTGGGAACCTGTTGTATAGCACAGGCAACTCAGCTCGGTGCTCTGTGATGGCCCACTTGGGTGGGATGCTGTGGGGAGGGAGGTCCAAGAGAGAGGGGATGTGTGTATACATGTGGTTGATTCACTTGGCCATGTGGCAGAAACTAACACAACATGGTAAAGCAATTATACTCCAATAAAAAAAAAATCTTGTAATAGCCTATAACGGCAAAAAATCTGAAAAAGAATATATATGTATGAATCACTTCGCAGTACACCTGAAACTAATAGAACATTGTAAATCAACTATACTTAAATTAAAAAAAAAAAGAACAAGGACATAATAATAAACTGGCCTCCCATGTACCCACCACCAGGTTAAGGAACAGAACGTCACCAACAGGCTAGAAGTCCCCACGTGCCCTTTTGGGCCACAGAGCCCTGACCCTGGTCCAGCCTCACATCCATCCCCTCAGAGGTCAAGTTACCGGACAAGAGCCTCTGATCGGCCCAACACACACCCACCACTTGATTTAAAGTCTCCATGAAACTGATGCAGTGGGGACCAAGGGGACCTACGAGTGAAGGGGCTGTTTTCAGAAGACGTGGGCCTGAGTGGTGGGCAGGCAAAGCCAGGCTGTCCCTGGGAGGGTTTGCCCCACAGGTTGCCTCCTTCTCCTGTGTTTGAGGAGGTTTCTTTTGGCTTTGACTCACCTTCCTTGCACCTCCTCTCTGATTTAGGCATGTGTCCACAGGGTTGATCCAGAAAGGTATCTGAGTGACAGCAGGCTGTGCTCAGAAGCGCTTCTCTCCCTATCTTGGTCGTTTCTGCCTTGAACCCAGCAAGAACAGATTTTTCCCTTGGAATGAGTATTTTCCCAAGAAGCTCCTGAGTCCTTCATGCAAAGAGGCCACTTATGGGACTAGCCTACAGCTGGAATCCTGAGCTCCCCATCTCAATAAAGAGGGCAGAGATGGGGACAGAATCCGAGCAATAGCTTCTTCCGTTATCCCATGTGACGGAGATGGCTAGCTGTCCACCTGGACCTATTCCCCTTATTTCTTAGTAATGAACGTGTGTAGCTGGACACAAGCTGCCTGGTTAGGCTGTATTCCCCAGGCTGTCATGGGCGTGATATATGCTATTTGGGGGTCTAGAACTTAAGCCACAGGGAGTGCTTCTACCACATTCTATTTCCTTTCCTGTAAGAGGGAACCCAGACCTGGCAGTGACCCAGCTCCAACCATGCAAATGACTTTATGAGCTAGGGAATAATGGAGTAAGAAATGGTAGGAACCTGGGTCCCTGAATGACCACATGGAGTACAGCCTCCCCAGATAGCTCACTTCAGAACTGTTATGTGAGCACAAGACATAGATGTCTATGCCTGTAGCCAGTCTCGGGGGATGAGGGGCTCTTTGCTGCAACAGCTCTGTACTCACTCCACTAATACTCCCACCAATCCAAAAGGACATTTATCTCAGGATCCAGAAGAGAAAATCCCTGATGAGTGTGGTGTGGAACGAGGAAAAGCTTCTTCATCAACAGGTCTCAGCCCAAGTCACTTGCCATGTGCTATAGAAGTTCGAGCTTTAGGTAAAAACGTCACCCCAGGAGACACTCCTATAAAGTGCCCATGAATCGTAAATGGACTAACACATTTGTCTATTACTTCCCAGCCAGGATTAGGGGATCTGAGGGAGTGATACACAGGACTGACGAGATCTGGGGGGCAGGAGGGTAAGGACAGATCCCCGAGTCTGCTTGTGAGCCCTAGGAATGGATAAAGAAGATGTGGTACTTATGTACAATGGAATATTACTCAGCCATAAAAAAGAACAAAATAATGTCGTTTGCAGCAACATGGATGGACCTAGAGATTGTCATTCTGAGTGAAGTAAGTCAGACAGAGAAGGACAAATATCATATGATATCACTTATATGTGGAATCTTAAAAAAGGGTACAAATGAACTTATTTACAAAAGAGAAATAGACTCACAGTTGTAGAAAACAAACTTACGTTACCAGGGGGTAAGCAGGGGGAAGGATAAATTGGGAGATTGGGATTGATTTATACACACTACTATATATAAAATAGATAACTAATAAGAACCTACTGTATAGCACAGGGAACTCTACTCAATACTCTGTAATGACCTATATGGGAAAAGAATCTTAAAAAGAGTGGATATAGGTATATGTATAACTGATTCACTTTGCTGTACACCTGAAACTAACACAACATTGTAAATCAACTCTACTCCAATAAAAATTTAAAAAAAAAACAAAAAAGAAGGGTGAGCCTTGATGCTGCTGCAGGGGATACCAAAAGGTAACCTGTAAGAACAGTGAGGGGAAAATGAGAAGCAAAAGAAAAGGACACAGAAGGAGAGAGTGAGAAGCACAGACAGAAAACAAATGTGAAATCAACTTGAAAGGAACATCTCAGATTCAAAGACAGAGAAAGAGAGAGCACAGGAGGATAAGCACGGAGAAGCTGGCGGGAGGGATCACGTTTCACCACGTCAGAGCCTCGGGTCCCCATCTGCATCCTGGCGTCTCAAGTTTCATCATCACTAAGATGAAAACCATCTGGCCGTCAGCACGCTACCCTCCAACTCAGAGTTTTTCCAGCTGCCCTGCCGCGTGGGGGGTTTCGTGCGTGCGTGAGTCAGAGGCGAGACGTCAGCAGGGCCTCAATCACCTCTCCTGCAGGTCTCTCCTTCAGATGGGAAGCTGGGCTCAGAGACTGTGGCCCGGTGGGGAGCCCTTGCCACCTGCGGGGCATTCAAACTCAACGAAATGCTTCCACAGCACAGTGTATTCAATCTTCACAGCCCGGTGATACAGCCTGGGTGAGAAGGGAAAATGGCTCAGAGCAGGGATGGGATGTACCTAAGCTCCTCCAGCCCCGCCCAGGGCCCGGCCACCAGCAAGATGCCAGCCCCACCGTGCCATCCCTCTCACCCGGCTGTGGAGATGGTGGAGGCCTCAGACCTCGTCACCAACAGCCAGCCCCTCTTCCTGCTGCCAACCTGTGGGCCGAGGGATCTGTGTTTGTCCAGCTTAATGGGCAGGGTAGGAGGAGCCAGGTGGGCAGGCTGCTCTGCTGGATTCAGTGCCTGACCTACTGGGACCACCCAGCAGCCAGCCTTGCTGGAGAGGCTTGGCTCACTTCAGCCCCATGAAAGAAGAAGGCAGAAGGGTGCCCCGTTACCCTCCATCTCCCTGGATCTCCATATTAACTCCCTTGAATTTTCCTGCATCCCTTGGCTGGTGGCCCCTTCCGTCTTCAAAACCGGCAATGGTGGTAGAGTTCTTCTCACTTTGCATGCTTCTGACATGGACTCTTCTGCCTCCTCCTTCCACATCTAAGGACCTGTAGGATTACACTGGGGCCGGGTAATCCAGGATAATCTCTTTATTTTAAGGTCAGTTGATCGGCAACGTTAATTCCATCTGCAAGTTAATTCCCGCTTGCCACATGACATAACATAGGACGTGGACATCTTTGAGGGAGCCATTATTCTGTCTACCACATCACCCTCTGGGGATATGGGCCCAGTTGTCGGAGCACCCGTAGGTTTGGCATGCCTCAAGTTCCACAACAGACAAGCGAAGGCCCTCTCTCTTTCTCTCCTAGGATCAGGAAAGGGGAGGTGAGAGGGCTGAACGGATGGCTTCCTAACATCAGATCCGTTGGGAGGCAAAATGGGTTTCGTGAGCCTGAGGAGGGCATCTGACCCAGAGGTTCATGGACGGATTGGCCCCAGGCTTGTAGGGCACCTGCGAAGGGGTGGGACCACTTGTACCCGTTGAATTCAGGTTTGAGAATTTGGACTTGAGTTTCAGAAAAACCAGCTATTGGCTATTGGCAGTAGCAGAAGGCAAAAGACCTACAGAGAGAAGGGACACACAGATGCTGCAAGGCACCAAGAGCCGTGAGACAGAGGCGCTGGGAGCTGGAGGCTCTGCTTCTCTCGCACAGAGAGTGGTGGAGCCACGGTGATGGCACGGTGACGGGGAGGGTGGGGCGTGTGTCCTGGGCGCCCTCATAGCCTCAGCCCTGCGCCAGCAGTGGCTCTGCTAACCGGCCCTTCTAGGCTGACCACCTCCAGCCTCTGGATGCACCCTTGACCCTCTCTTCCTGCCCTGGGGCTTCTCGGATCTATAGGAGGGGCTGCCTGGGCCACCTCGCTCCACACTCCCGGAAGCACCAGGCAAGAGCATGGGGGAACCAGTGCTTCACTGGGAAACCCTCCCCGAGTTGGGGAAATGCCTCTCCCTCTTGTCCCGGGGCAGGCATTTCTGAGACACAGTGCAAGCCACCTTAGAAGGTCCTCGAGGTGACAGGGCCCAGCACCCACAGCAGTGGCCAATTCAGGAAAGCATCCTTGCATCGCCTCCCCGCCTTCCTAGCATCCCATCCACCAGCTCCTCCTCTGGCCCACGTGGTCACCTCCCAGACAGCACCCTGCCCAGAAGCCTGTGTCTCAGTCTTCCATGGATGCATAGCCCACTAAGTCCTTACACAAGCCCGTCAGCTCGGTGCTGTTTTCCGTCTGCATCTGACAGATGAGGAAGCTCAGCCAGGGCAAGACAAGGGCCTCGGTTGAGATTCACAGCAGATCCAGAGTGTGGAGCAGGCAGCCCCTCTCCCAGGCTGCACGCCCACCACTCAGGGTCCACAACCAGCCTTCGCGGCGCCGCAGGGGACTGGGTGCCAGCACCCGGAGTTCAGAAGGGTTTGTTGAGACAGACCCCAGCCCAGAGAGCCGGGGGTCAGGCGAACCACATCCTGGGTTCACGCCCTCTGGGCTGATGGGGTGGATGCCCAGTGTCTCTGAAGCTCTGCAGCACGGGACATCTGATCTCAGCACCTCCGTGCCTGAGGGTGGAGTCGAGAAATCCACACATACCTGAGGGGCTGTTGCATAACCACGTGGAGCCTCCATCTGCAATTTAAGATTTTAATTTCTGAGCCGAGAATGGACCACCTTGTGTGTGTGTGTGTGTGGCGTCAGTGTACGTGTGTTGGCGGGATGTGTGTGCAGTGTGTACTTGGGCTTGTGTGGCTTGGGTGTTCACGCACGCGTGCGTGTTAGAGGCTACTTTTTTTGAGGTACAATTGATTTACAATATTATGTAAGTTTCAGGTGACAACATAGATCACAATCTTTAAAGGTTATACCCCATTTAGAGTTACTATAACATGTTGGCTATATTCCCTGTGCGGTACAATATATCCTTATAGCTTATTTATTTTATACATAGCGGTTTATACCTCTTAATCCCCTACACCATCTTGCCCCTCCCCCTGGAGGCTACTTTCGATCGTGCAGTCAGGCGAGCCTCTTGGAGAGTTGACACTTGAGCCTGAATGAGCAGAAGACCTGACCATGGAACAGGGGACAATATGAACGGGCCACCCCCAAGGCCACAGCTCTGGCATGTGGTGACAGCATCGACCTCACCTGTTACTTGGGGTCACTCCTGGTGAAAACACATGAGGGGTGTAGACAGAGGTGGGCAGAGGACAAACAGAGCAATGAGCCGCCAAGTCCTCTGAGCCACACGGAATGAAAAGTCCTGGCTGAGCTTCCAAAGGAGCCGAGAGGAACCCTGTGCTCCGCATGGAGCCTTTCTGCCAAGCTCGTCATTGTTCCGGACGCCCTCGTATGGAGGCCCTGCCAGTGCGTCATGGCTCCCAGCCTTCCTCTCTTTTCTTTCTTTTTTTCTTTTTAATTTTTAAAAAATAAATTATTTATTTATTTTTCATTTTAGGCTGTGTTGGGTCTTCATTTCTGCGTGTGGGCTTTCTCTAGTTGCGGCGAGGGGGGGCTACTCTTCGTTGCAGCATGCGGGCTTCTCAGTGCCGTGGCTTCTCTTGTTGCGGAGCATGGGCTCTAGGGCCGCAAGCTTCGGTAGTTGTGGCACACGGGCTCCGTAGTTGTGACTCACAGGCTCTAAAGCGCAGGCTCAGCGGCCATGGCTCACGGGCTTAGCTGCTCTGTGACATGTGGGATCTTCCTGGACCAGGGCTCGAACCCGTGTCCCCTGCATTGGCAGGCGGATTCTTACCCACTGTGCCACCAGGGAAGTCCCTTTTTTTTTTTTTTTTTTTTTTTTTTTAATTGTCTCCCAGTACTTATTTTAATTCCTTACTCTCAATGATCACAGTAGGTTTTTTGTTAGTTCCCCAATCAGTTATCTACCGGGAGCTACGACAGAGAAAAGTGATCTTATAATAGCAGACCTTAGTCCTGGGAACCCTCTATTATTAGGAAGAGAAGATTAGTAAGTTTTAGAATTGCCTTTTGAAAATGATACTGTGATTGCAATGTTGCTTTTATAAACAGATCAGATCTCCACACACAAAATAGAATGCTTGGTGGTGCAAGATTGGTGCAGATGTCAAGAACATGGCTGATTCTGGAATCAGACATTAAAATACAATATAAACAAGAGCCAGGTGAAACACCACCAAGGTATTAATTCCTTCCTTCCGTGGCTGTTCTTCGAATCACTGCGAGGTCAGGAAGGCATCCCCTCCTGAGGGAGTGCCCCAAAGGCAGCCTGCTGTAGGGGTTACACTGACTTGAAGGCGACAACTTGGTTTTACGTCCATCCTGGGCATTAGCCGATTTTGCTGGGCAAGACACGTTTCTGGGCTTTAGCGTTCCCATCTTTACCTGGAAGTTGTTGACTCTATCAGTGATTCTCAAGTTGAAGCCAAGCAGCATTAGCATTACCTGAGAATTTGTTAGAAGCACCGCTTCCCAGACCCCAGCTTGCACCTACTAAATTAGAAATTCTGGGGCTGGGCTTCAGCAATATGCGGGTTTTTTTCCTCCAGTTTTATTGAGATGTAAGTGGCAAACAGCCCTGTATAAGTTTAAGGTGTACAGCGTAGTCATATTTTTGAATTTTTTTAAACTTCTTATTTTATATTGGAGTATAGCTGATTGACAATGCTGTGATCGTTTCAGGGGCACAGCAAAGCGACTCAGCCCTACACATACATATATCCATTCTCCCCCAGGCTCCCCTCCCATCCAGGCTGCCACATAACACTGAGCAGGGTTCCCTGTGCTATACAGTAGGTCCTTGTTGGTTATCCATCTTAAATATAGCCGCGTGTACATGTCGATCCCAAACTCCCTGACTATCCCTTCTCCTCATCCTTCCCCTTTAACTGTAAGTTCATTCTCTAAATCTGTGAGTCTGTTTCTGTTTTATAAATAAGTTCATTTGTATCATTTCTTTTTAGATTCCACATAGAAGCGACATCATACGGTATTTCTCGTTCTCTGTCTGACTTACTTCACTCTACAGCATAGTGATTTGACTTACCTACATCATGAGATGACGACCCCGATAGATTTAGCGTTCTTCCCCTTTCTCAGAGAGCCCTGATTGCCTAGGGACCTTCCTTTGTGATCTGCCCTTCCCCACCGGCAGCTCTTACCTCCTTCTCAAGATGGAGCACGGGAGGTCAGATTTTATCTTACACAGCAAACCTCCCCTCCCCAAATGTTTGTTTAAGTCTCTTACCTGCTGGCCTGTGAGTTCCACGTCACCTATCAGAGTGTAAAACAAAGCAAGGTTGTTGATACAGCCTGATATTGGTGGACGGGTTAAAAATCCACTCATGAAAGCATTTGTTTATTCATCCACCATTTCTCCAGTGTCCACCACACTGGTGAGGCTGACGTGTAAGAGATGAGGCCACAGCCCCCAGGACTCCATGGGAAAAAAGACATGTATGCAAATAACCCTGGAGCACCTGCTGGGTTCCAGGTGCCCAGGGAAGGGAAATAATCCCTCTCAACCGACTGGTCAAGGCAGGGAGGCATGGGTGCTGTGGTGCTCATGGCACGGCTACAAGCCCCTGCAGCCGGGGCTTCCGGGACAGGGTCTCAGGGGCATGGATGGTAAAGCTGAGGATGCTGCAAGATGAAGGGAATGGGAAGTGATGGGGAGAGTTCCAGGGCTGGCTGAGTACATATTCAGCCAGGATGTCCTGGTTATTAAAATAGTGACCTTCTTCCATATGCATTCATAAATAGATATTTTCCCACATGCCCACCCCTAATACTCTGGTCAACCCATAAGGATTGAATTGTGTCCCCTCGAAAAATCTTTGAAGCCCTAACCCCAGTCCCTACGAATGTGACTTTATTTGGAAATAGGTTCTTTACAGATGATCAAGTTAAAATGAGGTCGTTAGGGTGGGTCCCTAAGCCAATATGACTGTGTCCTTATAAAAAGGAGAAATTTGGACACACACATGCACGTCAGGAGAGCGCCATGTGAAGACTGGGGTTAAGCTGTCATAGCCAAGAAGCTGGGAGTGAGGCCTGCCGACACCCTTAGAGGGAGCACAGTCCTGCCGACACCTTGACCTCAGACTTCCAGCCCCCAGAAATGCAAGACAACAAATACCTGCTGTTTAAGTCACTCACTTCGGTACAGCGGCCCCAGGAACTAATGCCTTCTCGCGATCCAGACATTAAAGGGGTAACTCCTCGTAGAGCAGGAGGCCTCTGGGACCCTGTTATTGCATATTGCCATCGTTCAATATTTTAATATCACCCTTGGAGAAAAGCAAACGCAAAAATATTGAGTACATGCTCTTTCTGGGACTGAAAGGAAGCTTGAGTGGAGAGTAGAGGGGCGTAGGGGGAGGTTGACAAGTCTCGGAACAGTGAGAAACGGTGAGGGTTTTAAGTGACAGACACTGATGTATGTTCTTGGAGGGGCCCTTGGGCTACTGGGTGGAGACTGGGTGGGGGAGGGGCAAATGTGTCCCTGAAGACGGTACCCAGGCTGGAGAGGATGGTGGTAACGAGAACAGGAGGAACCCTCATCCAGTGATTCTGGTTTTCCCTGTGAAGTAGCAGGAGGGTCATTTGCTTGGAGGAAGAGGAAATTTTGGAATTTGAAGGAAAAGAGAAGGACCAGTAGATGAGAAACGATGGGCGACCCTAGGCGCTGTCCAGGGTCCGGCTGGGGTTGGGAATTCTCAGTCGACAGTGGCATCAGGGCTGTATGAGCTTAGTAGAGAGGGGATGGGGGGCAGTGAGGGACAGGGGTACAGGGAGGGACAACGGGCAATGTCGTAGTGTGGGGAAAGTCATGCGTGTCCTGTGGGAAGAAGGGAGGTCATAGAAAGTAAAATGCCAATTTTGGTTAAAAGTGGCACATTCACCATTAATGGGTCTCCTCCGTCTCCCCAAAACCCCTTTAAAATATTAAGAGAGGTATCACCAAAAAATGGTAATACTCTATAAGAACGTAAACACAGGAGAAGCTGTACTGGCAGCTGAGAGAGCCACGACATTGTTAGTGGACTGAAAGCAGAAGAGGGATCTGGCAGAATGGGGATGGTTTCCACCTAAGGGCACGAAGAAGGAGAGTCCATATAAACACACCACTTGACCACAGAACCCACAGGGGATCGGCGTCTGAGGCACCAGGTACCACGAAAGGAGGATGTTGGATTACGGACTAAAAGGGGAGTGGAGATTGGATGAAAGTTTCTCTACAAAATGTTTGGGTTCCCGGTCCCCTGTCCGACACCTGCATCAGCTTCTTCCTTCCCATGCCACCTCCAGCCCCAGGACATGAGGTTTATCCTCTGGAAAAATCAGATGGAAAGGCGTAAAGGTGAGGCATGAAGCTGAACAGCCTAGGGAGCTGTGACCATCAGCACCTTGAGCTCTGGCACCCACAGACCTGTCCCTGGGAAGCCAGGGGATCCGTAGGTTCTTCTCTGGGAAGCTGAGTGGCTGCAGAGGAAACACTGCAGCACTGACACTTGGAGGTTCCCCGACAGCATTCCCTGCTTGCTGCTCGGTTGTTTCTCCATGAAGTGCCCTTGGCACCAAGGCCAGCCCAGGTATGCAGAACCTTGGACAGCTCACTCTTCAAAAGAAACAGACAGCTAAGGGAGCTGGCCCTTTGAGGAAACCCTCTAAGCTAAAAGCAAAGAAGAAAAGAGACCAAGGATAAGCAGTGCAGAAAATAGAAGAAAAAATTTTAAGTATAATTTATATGTTCATAAGGATGAAATAGTGCATCCATTAAACAAGAACAGGATGCTATAAAAAAAAAAAGAGGAACAAGAATAAGCAGAGAGGGGCTTCCCTGGTGGCGCAGTGGTTGAGAGTCCGCCTGCCGATGCAGGGGACACGGGTTCGTGCCCCGGTCCGGGAAGAGCCCACATGCCGCGGAGCGGCCGGGCCCGTGAGCCACAGCTGCTGAGCCTGCGCGTCCAGAGCCTGTGCTCCGCAACGGGAGAGGCCACAACAGTGAGAGACCCTCATAACGCAAAAAAAAAAAAAAAAAAAAAAGAATAAGCAGAGATCTTATACATCTACCCAGAAACAACATTTCATATCAGAGACAGACAAAGTAACGTGAAAACTGATGCTCGATGTAACCAAATATTTTATATTACCATATTGGGAGGGATGGGGGAAGCAGAGCAAGAGGAATATATATAGTCACGCACACAGACGGGGGGATGTGCAGTAGAATGTCAGGCTGAGTGCACAGAGCAGCACAAGCAAAGGCCCAGAGGCATGGCGATATGAGACACGGGTTGGCCTAAGCATGGAAGGTCCACAGGGCACCGCTGTGAGCATGTTTATTCCTGTTGGTCTCCCTCCATCTCGGAATACCTTTGCTGAGTTTGGGGGATTCCCCACCCAATGAGATTTGGAGGATGGCAAATGCTTTCCCAGCCTCTCTTGCAACTGGGGTGCAGGCATGTGGCCACGAGTCCCAATCAGACGTTCCCAAATGGCCTTTGAATCAGAAGCTAGTGAGGACCTGGAAACCCATCCCAGGAGGGTGGCGGCAGCTGCCCCACAGCTCCCTGATGCACCAGTGTCCAATGCCAGGGCCTGGGCACATCAGCAGTGGCAGCAGCTGTGTCTACACAGGCGAAGCTGCTCCAAGGTGGCTTTGGGACACCATTCCTGGTTGGACAGCCTCCAAGCCCAGCCTCTAGTGTCCCCACTCCCACACCCACCGCCAGGCTTGGGCCACCTACTCATGGCCTTGGGTGCACAGACCCGCGCCAAAGACCAGCCTTCTATTGTAGGTCTTCAAGTGCTCTGTGCGCACAGGGGAGGGGGGAGAAGGCATCTGCTTAATCAGTCAGCAACTGTTTATCACACATTTCCCTTGGGCCAGGCGCTGTGTCCATCTCAATAATTTAACATAATTCACTTCGGCTTCCATTAGGTTGCTAAAACAAACAAACAAACAAACAACTCAAATAAACCCTGAAATTAAAAACGTAGCCCTCAGGAAAGGAAAAGGTCACCTCCTCACTCTGAATCACTCAGGTCTGGGAAGAGAACAGAGCTCGGTTCCCAGAAGGGCAGTCAGTCACCGCCCACACCGTCTCTGCAGCTTGGGGAGCCCTGGCCTATTTCTGGCATCACCTCCACGCCCTCAGTGTTTGAGGCAGAGAGGTGTTTGGAAGGTGGTGCCTATTTATGGGGCAGAAACAACAGGATGGACTTGCTCATGTTCCCCTGACATCGTCAGGGCTGGTTCCTCCCCGGGCCCCAGACCACCCCTCCCCTACGTCTCCTACGCATCTGCTTTTGTGACCCACCCTAGAAACACAGGGACCCTCGAGGATGGGCTGGCCGACTAAAACATCCTCTCTGGACCCGTTTCCCCGCGGGGCACTGAGGGAGCCCCCAGCTCTGAGGGGCCCATCCCGCCCTGCCTTCTCCTGGGGACCCTCCGGGAACCAGACTCCCTCTCTGCCCACCTGAGGACACACCTCTTGCCCATCTCCTGCCTTTCTCTGAGGGTGCTGTGGTGCCCTGCGGTATCTTCAGGTCGTGCTCTCCTTGAGCAGGTCACTTCCCCTTCTGTTGATTATTCTAGTGTCACTCACCCCACAGGGCTGGGAGGAAGAGGCAACATGAGGAAGTGGGAGGGGGAGTCCTCTCCCACCTCTGAAGTGCACGGTGGGGATGGGTGGCTGTTAATCTTGACCGTGGGAAAGCAGGGGCCAGCCTTACCAGCTCTGGGAGCCCTGGGCTGGCACAAGGGACAGAGCTGGCCTCAGTGAGTGTTTGATGGACAGACAGATGGATGGATAGATGGACAGGTGAGTGAGAATTCTGGGGACGCACAAGGCACAGTGGAAAAGGTACAGATTGAGAGTCAGACACAAACTGGGTTCGCTGCCATCAGCAGCCCCCCTTCATCTGTTCAATGAGTGTTTTCTGAACACCTAGGACCTGCCTGCCTGTGGATTGGCGGGTAGTGTAGACACGGCTCTGCCCTTATGGAGCTATGAGTTCACGGCAGACAAAGCAGACACACGAGCACACACATACAAATTTGCACCTTGTGGGTGTTCCGTAGAAGGGCCCCAGGTGGGAAGGAGGGCACCTTCTTAGCCAGGCTGGCAGAGAAGACCCTCTCCCCCTCGAGAAGGAACCACTAAGGCTGTGACTTGGGGAGGAGAGCAGTTGGCCCTGGGAGAAGAGGGAGGAACATTCCTGGGGGAGGAGTGGGCGATGCTAATGTCCTGTGGCAGGGTATGCACTGAGTGAGCAAGAGGCCTGGACCTGCGTTTTACTTTAGATGCACCGGAGACTGATTTTACCTTCTTTAAAATCCCTCTGGATAGAAAACAGATCAGCACTTGCCAGAGAGCAGGGCACTGAGGAGGGTTGATGGCAAAGGAGCCTGCAGGCAATGTGCAGGGTGATTGAATTGTTCTGCGAGGCACGAGGGTGTGGGTACACGATTCTGCGTTTGTCAAATCTCACGGAACCAACCGGACACCACAAAGAGGGAACTTGACTCTGCAATTTTTTTAAAGTTTTCTATTAAAAATAAAAAGATCCCTCTGGCAACTGTGAAAGGGAAGGGTGGGAGGGGCAGGAGAGGAAGTGGGAAAGCGGCCAGGGCTTACGGCAGTGGCCTGAGTGAGAGTGGCTGGGTCTGGGCTGGCGGGGGCTCAGGTTGTTGACCTCTGGGAGCCTGTCTCCTCACTGGGGACAGGGTTCCCACCTAGAAGCTGACTGTGTGGGTTGGAGATGTCACCTGTAACCTGCCTGGAGGGGCCTGTCTAGAGCAAGGTGCTGGGCACGTGGGAGCCTGGCTGATTGTATTTTCCAGAGGGTGGCTGGGACTCACCAGCCGGGGCAGGGGGTGGAGGCTGGGAGCTGCTGCCTGGGGGAAAACAGACGTGAAGGTGAGCCAAAGGGGAATTACTCAAGAGTGAAGGGCACCCGGCTGGAGGCCCCCGGGCAGAGGGATGTGGCCCAGAATGCTGTGTACCAAGTTTCTCTCTCTCCCAGGGAGAGTTGCGGCAAATTCAGAATCTGAATGCAGTGCCAGCCTGGGCAGAGAGGGAAGGGGAGCCGAGAGCTCCAGGGAACGGCTGGCTCTCGGGGGCCACGTCCACTGGGAAACAGAGGCTCCCGTCTGCAGGCTACAGTGCAGAGGAAGCCTGGATTCCTGCTCCAGCTCAGCCACCCTCTAGCTGGGGGACCTTGGGCAGGTTACTCAACATTTCTTCTTAGTTGTAAGACTCTGATGCATAGCACGTGGGAATGCACCTCTCTGAACTGAAAATACATGAAACAAATGGATGAAGTGAAATGGAAGCTGATGTTGATGGTGATCAACCGTTAGCCCACTGAGTCAGTAGAAACTCGAATTGTTACTGAACGCAAGTTCATGTGCCCGATGTACAGGGAGGCCAAACAAACTGAAACGTCAGAGTCTGGAGCAGAGGAAGGTTTATTGCAGGGTCAAACAAGGAGAACGGGTGGCCCATGCCCCCCCAAACCCCAAACTCCCTGAAAAGTTTCAGCAAAGCATTTTTGTTTTTGAGAGCAGCAATTTATAGTTCTTTATTTTTTATTTAATTTTTTATTTTTTTTTTTGCGGTACGCGGGCCTCTCACCGCTGTGGCCTCTCCCTTTGCAGAGCACAGGCTCCGGACGTGCAGGCCCAGCGGCCATGGCTCACAGGCCCAGCCGCTCCGCGGCATGTGGGATCCTCCCGGACCGGGGCATGAACCCGTGTCCCCTGCATCGGCAGGCGGACTCTCAACCACTGCGCCACCAGGGAAGCCCTATTTTTAATTTAATTTTTTAAAAATTTTATTTTATATTGGAGTACAATGGATTAACAATGTTGTGTTAGTTTCAGGTGTACAGCAAAGTGATTCAGTTATACATATCTATTCTTCTTTCAAATTCTTCTCCCTTTTAGGTTATTTCATAATATTGAGCAGAGTTCCCTGTGCTGTACAGTATCATAGGGGCAGAGCATTTTTAAAGGCCAGGCGAGGGCGGGGCACCCCAGAGTCTGTGACCAGCTTGTGCACAGTTCTCTGATTGGTTGATGGTGAGATAATAGAGCAGTGTCACAGGGATTAACCTTATCAATCCTTAGGCGCCAGAAGGTCTGGGGGCTACATGCTCGTGATTATCCAAGTTAATTTCTTCCATTTGGTGGTGGTTTTAGCATCTGAAAAACTCAGGAAATGTGCATCAGATACTATTACCCAGGTACTTCAGAGAGGAGCTACAGCAGAGGATATCAGGGAGGGTCTGTCTGGGAAAGGCCCCGTAGGGTTCTGCTCGGCTCCAGAATGCCCCCCAGGGCAGCGTCCTTCTCCGCAACCCTCCAGCAGCATCAGTGCTCTAGGTGTTTGACCCTATGAGTGGGGAACAGCAAGGGGTCGGGGTACCCCTTGATGCGGCCGCTGTGAAAATAGTCTGGCTCTTCCTCCAAAGGTGAAGCACAGAGTTACCACGTGGCCCAGCTGGGTACATACCCAAAAGACTGAAAGCAGGAACCCAGACAAACACTTGTACGTGAGTGCTCCTGGCAACGTTATTCACAGTGGTTGAAAGGTAGAAACAGCCCCAAAGTCCATCCATGGGGGAAGGGACAAGCAGATGTGGTCCAGCCATAGGACGGAGCATTGCTGAGCCACAAACAGGAATGAAGGACCGCTATGTGCCGCCATGTGGCTGAGCCTCAGAAACATGACACTGCGTGTAAGAAGCCAGGCCCCAAAGGCCACGTGTCATAGGATTCCGTTTGTATGAAATACCCAGAATAGGGAGATCCGAGGATGCCACTCGCTAGAGTAAATCCCCTCTCGGAGCTTCAGTCTCCTGATGAGGGGGTGGGAAGGGGAAAGGAGGGGCCTCAGCACCGAGCCCAGTGGGCACTGGACCTGGGGTCCCAGGTTCCACGGGAGGCACAAGGACCCTGCAGGTAGAGCCGGCTCCCTGGGGACCCTGGCTCAGCCGTCAGTCCCTGGAGAAGAGGGGCAAGGGATGCCAGGAATCAGCCTGCGCTCCTTACCCTTAGGATTTCCCAAACTCGGCAGCCCCCCAGCCTGCCGCATGGGCAGGAAGTGAGGAATCACCTCTGGGTATAAGAGCAGCGGCAGCCCCAGGGCCGAGGACAGAGGTAGGAAGCAGTGTGGCCAGACCGACCGGCAACCGAGGCCTCCTTCCCACCAACCTGCCGGCCCAGCAGGACGAGGCCCCCATCCACCTCCCAGGGCAGCAGGGAGACAGACAGACAGATGGAGGAAAGATTAGCGTCCCTGTGCCCTTCGCCCCCACCTCCTTCCTCAAGTTCCTCTCTGATCGCAGCTCTGAAGGTCTTTGCACCAGAAATAGCAAGGATTTCACTCATGCCCTAAATCTGAGGACAGGGTGTGGGAAAGTCCAGTCGGACAGAAATTGTGGGGAAAACAACCCATATCAAGGAGTTAAATAAAAGCAGATGAGTTTGCTCTCTCCATGTTTCCACTGTTCTGGAAAGAACAAAATACATATGCACGTATAAACTGCAAAATAGAAATGGTGCTATCTCAGTGATTTCACACATGAGTTAAACGCACAGATGTTTGCACTTCAAGCTGAGTGATATAAAGGTGAATGGTAAAATGCATGCTAATAAATTAAAATTTTAATTCTCTTTTACTCAGAAGGACTGTAGTCAGCTAGTAACTTATCACTGGGGAATGGACAGCCCGGGGGTCGGAGCTGGGGACTGAGGGTCAGCTGTGCCCAGGACGAAGCTTCCTGCAGGGCTATGGGGGCCTCTGAGGGTCGGGGGCGAGAACAGAGGCAGAACGGAGTGGGCTGCACGTCGGCTGGGACTTGCTCTACAGGGTCCGTGGACGTGAGCATCAGTGTCAACCAGTCCACACTATAGGCTTTGTGCATGTTTCGCTCTGAATCAAAATCCGTGCTCACCCAATTTTTCAGGATTGGTCTGCCTGTGGTATGCCGGGCGGCTGCCGAGTGACAGAGAACAGGGGTTGCTTTCTGGTCAAGACCATAGAGTTCTGGACAAAAGCACAGCCCACTTCTGGAGGTGGATGGAAAAGGGCCTTCCTGGGGAGGGGACTGAGGACCTCAGCCTCACACACAGACATTTGGAGAGAATGTTCTGGAACACTGGGATGGAGGGGCAGACATACATAAACAAACACGTGTGCATACATGTGCACATGTAGCTTGCTTTCCTGCTGTTCTGTTTTATGGGCTCTTTTCTCCACCCCAGTGAGGTTGGATCTGGGGGCTTTTGCCCGTAGACTGACCTGTGTCTTCATTCCATCGGCAGGAGTTCACAGGGGCCCTGCTATGTGCTGGATGATAACAGACAGGATAATAAATAAATAAATAAGACAGGAGTCCCTGCCTCATGGGATTCATGTCCAGGGGGCATGGAGGAAAACTCAGCACTGTGGAGGGAGGCGGCCGGGCTGGAGTGCAGGCGGGGTGCAGCCTCCACCAGGCACATCAGGAAAAGGCCCGTGAGCGGCCCCTAAAAGAAGGGCGGGAGTTTCCAAAGGAAGGGCGCTCCAAAGAGAGATCACTGCATGTGCAAAGGTGTGGAGTCAGCTGCCATCTGCCACATTTGGGAGACTTAGATGACTGCGTGATGCTAAGGCTTAGGTTTGGACTTGAGCTGGAGAGGCCAGGGAGCGGTTCTCACCAAGCCACAGAGGGGCCCTGGCTTAGTGTGGAGGCCATCAGGGTTATATGCAGGAGGAACTTGGTGCCTCCTCTAGTTATCCCTGAAGACCCCCGGGCTGGCTGGAGCCAGAGTCCTGGCAGGGCTGAGCCCCCTTGTGACCCCAGCCAAGTGGATAAGTGGAAAGGGGTAGAATAAGTCAGGGGTGTCAGATTTCGCAGGAAGGGTTTAGCTAAATTTTCTCATAGCAAAAATGAAATACAAATATGTGTCGATCCAGATATAAATGAGTGTGGGTTGTTACTGGGTGTGTGAGAAATTCCTTTCGAAATGGTTCCCTGGCCTCAGTGGTGGGCTCCTTCCAGACATGGGTGCATTGATTCATTCACTTCTGCCTGACAACGCACAGACTACCTATGCGGATGTCTGAAAAATCAGTGGATGGATGGATGGATGGATGGATGGAAGGATGGGAGAGCGGGTGGGTGGATGGGTGAATGGGTAGATACAAGTGTAGGTGCATGGAAGAGTGGGTGATTATTTTAAAAGATTTAAAGATTCTTTTGTTGGAGAGACATGACACAATGGCACTCAGATAGATGAAAGGCAGAACTTTTTGTTAATTACTTCCCCAAAGGAGAGAAGTCTTCCAGGCAGGGCCGCACAGGGGTTGCACCTGGGGACAGAGTAACAGCAAGCTGGTGCTACAGGGAGAGCTTATGTACAGCAGGCAAGATGGGTTAGGCAGCTTTCTCAGGCTCCCTGTGGATTGGCTAATTTGAATAATTTTGTAAGTTCCAGGGTATAGGGGCTGTCCATAGTTGTTTGGTACCTGGCCCCCGTGGGATTAGGGCAGGTGTATAGTGGCCCAGAGTGTGAAAGCCGGAGAAGGGAAGTGATGGGAGTGTGAACTTAGCCGTTCAAGAAGAATTGACCCACCGCCAGCCAGGATTTCAAAACTGGGTCAAGATAGCATCCCCCCCTCACTCCGCAAAAAAACTATATTACACTGGTGGATGGAGAAGTGTGTAGGTGGACGATGCCCTTTGGAGCTCTCTCTGTCAATAGTATTTACAGAAGCATCGCCACTGGATTCAGATCTTGGAAGATTTTTCATCTCGTAGATGTAGAATCCTAGAATATGTGAGCTGGAAGGGACCTCACAAGGTCTCTCTCTCTCTCTGATGTCTGAGGGACTCAAGATGCTTTGGATCATAGAAGATCCTTTCAGTAATTTGACGAAGACTATAGATCCTCTATCCTGGAAAAAGCATATAGCACAGTCCATGTTATAGGGCTGGTGGACACCAGGCAACCTGTCCACAGAGCACTGTTCCCATCTAGGAAGTCAGAAACCTCAGATCAAGGAGTCCCACTGTGCAGAGGAGTCACTGAGACACCAGGTCAGGGAAAGGACCACGTTCAAGTTTATGCAACCAGTTCATAGGCAAGTCAGGCCTAGATCCCAGGCCTCCCCGTTAACCCTTCTGGGACTCAGTTTCCCCGTATCTCTGATAATGGAGTTGGACTCAGTCGCTGGTTTGAAGACTTGGTTCAGAGAAGTTACAGGGGAAGGGGAGACGGCAGGTGAAGTTGTGACCCTCCCGTTTATTCCCCCAGTCCCACCGGACCCACGTCATCAGCTCTCTTTTGAAGGAAATGCTTTAAGACTTTTTCCAAAAATGTTCGAAGGCCCCCATACTTTGCAGCTTCTAAGCTTCTGGGAGTGTTAAGTGCTGTGGATTGTCAGTTAGTCTCCAGAGCGAAGCTAAGAAAGCCAACCAGTGTTGAAGTGTGAGGAAACAACAGGCAAACATCCCCAAAGAAATGACTGAGTCTCAGAGGCACAGATCCTAAAGTGTCACCAGAAAACAGGACAGGGAAAGGTGTTCTATCTCTGAAAACGTTTCCAAGTTTCTGCTGCCATCATCCCTTTGGAAGTATACATGGCATAAAAAAAAATCAGAACTCCCCTGCCTCCCTGGCCACCCTTGTTTCTACCTTCTATGTAAATGCCCACTGTTTTACACCTGAACTCGGACACAAAACAACCACACAGGGAAAAGAAATAATGATAAGCAGTAAATGTGCTATTAGACAAATGGATTCACTTGTGGAGTGTGTCAGCTACGTACCTCAATACCAGAAAGAAGAAAGCTAGTGTTTTAGGGGTCACCTGCTATGCATCCAATATTCACACCAAATTTTCATTTAGTTGAGAAAAGGGATGGGAAAGTGGTTAAGAACAGAGTTTGGAGCCAGACTGCCTGGGTTCCTTGGAGGATTAGCTGAGTTAATGCATTTATGGGCTTTAAAAAAGCACCTACCACAGTAAAAGTTATATACACGTCAGGACTGTTACTAATCCTCACCACTCCCCTCTCTGAGATTTGTCACCATCAGCTACATTTCAGAGTTCAGAGAGGTTAAGTCACCTGCCCAAGGTTTTTTGCCAGGAAAGCGGCAGCACGGGGACTGAAATCCAGGCTGACTTGGAGCCCAGAGCGCGTTTGCCAATCCGAGCTTCTAAAGGGCAGCCTGTCTACACAAGAGAACATTCCATGGACTAACCTGGAAATCATCCATGCGGCTGTTCCAGACCCCCAGGCACAGAGGGCAGCAGGAGCCCTGGGCAGATGCAGCCACCCACATGGCCTCTGTAGGTCTGGGATCTGGAAACTGCAGCCAGCCTGGCTGGGGCCGGCGCTGGGCAGGAGCCGGAGCTCTGGCCTAGGCTGGAGGTGGAGGGAGGAAGTGCCCAGCATGGTGATGACATCACAGCCCAGCCCTTGAAAGATGATCTGTTCCCGCTGCCACTCCAGCTCAGCTCCAGAGGCTCCTCGGAGGACTGGGGCCCTCGGGCAGCCCCGCTGGACCAGGGAGCTACGAAGTGCCCGCGTTTGTGCTCCGGACAAGGTGGGTGCCGGGCAGGGGCTGGTCCAGCCGCCTCACCTTCTCGGGGAAGGACAGGCAGACCAAACACAGAGGGAGGGCGGGCAGATGGGTGACATGGAGGCTGATTCCCAGGCTGGGTGAGAAGTTTTCCTCAGGTCCTAGGGAGTTTGGGAAAGTTCCCTTCCTTCCCTACAGGTAACAAGAAGGACTCCCAGCAAGAGAAATGTTCTTGTTTGTTCTAGGTTTGTCTTCTCCCTGAACGGAGGAGACAGACAGGCAGGTGTGTATTTATGTGAGCCATTTAGTGACCTGACTTTTGGGTGGATTCCTGCACTAAAGCAGAGAGGGTGGTAAAGCAGGGAAGGTGTGGGGTTTAGACTCAAGAATCTGGCTTTTCACACATAGCCCTATCGCTCATTGGCCCTATGTGACCCTGGACAAGTTACTTAACCTCTCTGAGCCTCAGTTTCTCGTCTGCAAAGTACCCTGCTCGCCTGCTTCCCGGGGCGGCTGGAGTTAATCAGATCACAGACGGAAGGGGATTTGTAAACGATAGCTGATGTGCGTTGGGGCAGTGGTGGTGATAACTCAGACAAGCTTCGCATCCCTCTTGTCTGGTCCTGGCTGTCCAGGACGGAGGGATAAAACAGTTTGTTTGTTCAGAGTGTGGGCTTTGCATCCAGCCCAGTTTCCTGAGCCAGAAAGCTGACCTGGCAGGATGGGGGGCAAAGACAGAAATGGGCTGATGAAGTGAAGTGTCGCGTGTGCAGTAGGTGCTCAATAAATCGTAGCGGTTATCAGAGCTGCCGAGGGCAGGTAGTTTCCCCAGGCTGCGCCGGGGTGGGAGGCGGGAGTTGCTCTCCCAGGCAGGTAAGAATGTGCCTCCTTGAGTCAGGCTGCCTGGGGCTCCCACCAGTCCACAGGAAGTGGGAGCTCTGGCCCAGGAGTGGGCCATGGGGGCCCCAGGGCCAAGCCGCCTCTTAATCCTTCTCTCAGTGGGTGGCTGGGGGCAGGGTGAGTGACCCCACAGGACACTGTCCACCCTCCTTATCTGGAGGAAAACTGTTCTGTGTACTTCTGGGCCCTGGCAGCAGTCAGGGTGAAGGGGACATTCCACAATAGGAACCCCACAAACTTGAAGGAAGAGTTCGGGACAGGAGTCAAGCAGCGGGTGGGGACGAGCCAGGAGAAGGGGATTTGGAGAACACTACAGATGCAGGCTCCCACACTGGCCCCGTAGCCAGGACCCCAGGGTCTCATCCCAGCTCTGCCGGGAACTCACAGAACCCCTGCAGTCATGCGCTCCGAGGCCATCACAGAACACATGAGGAAACTGAGTCTCCGAGCCAGGATGTAACTGAGCAAAGCCCTCTGCTCAGGGTCCGGGAAAGGCCTTGACCTCTTTGGGACTCAGGTCTGTCACTTATAGGAAGGTTCCGATGATTGACGAATGGTGAGACTAAGGACATGGGATTAGACCGAACTGGAGACATGCTGGCCAACGGCACCAAGCAGGGGAAAGAGCCGTGCCACGTGGTCTCTGCTAACACAGTGACCGTGCCTGGATAAAAAGTTCAGAGGGGATCCGAGGGTAACATTAATGGTTGCCTTTCTGACCTGTGCAGCCTTGGGGTCAGAGAGGGCACTGGAGATTGCCCTGCAGACCCACCAGGGGATTCTGGTTTTCAAAATCAAAGTAGGGATCATGTCTGTCCATTCGCAGCTGGCTCGCCTGCACTGAGAACCATGCCTACCATAAAGTGGGCACAGGTCAGTATTTGCTGAATGACTGAATGGTAGATGGGTGGGTGGATGGCTGGACCGGTAGATGGATGGGTGAATAGCTGGATGGATGGATGGATGGATGGATGGATGGATGGATGGATGGATGGGTGGATGGATGGGTGGATGGGTGGATGGGTGGGTGGGTGGATGGATGGGTGGATGGATGGGTGGATGGGTGGATGGATGGGTGGATGGATGAATAAATGAATACTGGTCACTTGGCAGGCACTAAAAGCACACAGAGCATATTACTAAGTGAAAGAAGCCAATCTGAAAAGGCTACATACTGTAGGATTCCTATTATATGACATTCTGGAAAAGGCAGAACCATGGAGACAGTGAAAAACACCAGTGGTTGCCAAAGTTGGGGGGAGGGAGGAATGAACACACAGAGCACAGAAGATTTTCAGTGCAGTGAAACTACTCTGTATGAAGCTGTAATGGTGGATACATGTCATTAAACATTTGTCCAAACCCATAGAATGTACAGCATCAAGAGTGAACCCTAATGTAAACCATGGACTTTGGCGATATGATATGTCAGTGTAGGTTCGTTGATTGTAAGAACACAGCACTCTGGTGCAGGATGTTGATAAGTGGGGAAGATTGTGCACATGTGGGGTAGGAGGTATATGGGGACTCTGTACTTTCTGCACAATTTTTCTGTGAACCTGAAACATCTTTAAAGATAAAGTCTAATTTTTTTTTAAAGCACACAGTGCAGGACTGTGTGTTGAGGATTCAGAAGGCACTTAGGGAATCCCAGAGCCATGAATCAGATGATCAGAACTTCCTGAACTTCCTAAGACTTGATACTAAGACTGAGTACGTCACTTCCAACACCCACCCGGCCCAGGAATCCCCTGACTTCTTTGTGCACGTGCTTCCAGGAACGGGGAGGTCACTATTGTACAAGGCAGCCTGCTCCATCTCGAGAGGGTTGTACTGTTAAAAAGTCCTTCCTTAGGGCTTCCCTGGTAGCGCAGTGGTTGAGAGTCCGCCTGCCGATGCAGGGGACACAGGTTCGTGCCCTGGTCCGGGAAGATCCCACGTGCCGCGGAGCGGCTGGGCCCGTGAGCCATGGCCGCTGGGCCTGCGCGTCCGGAGCCTGTGCTCCGCAACGGGAGAGGCCACAGCAGTGAGAGGCCCGTGTACAGCAAAAAAAAAAAAAAAAGTCCTTCCTTAGACTGAAGCTAAATCCCTCTCCCACTGAGCATTGGGCCACTTTCTATCTCTTGGAGTGGGACTGTATAATTCTCATCCTATAGGTCCTGCCTGAGCAAAACTTGCACAGCTCTTCAATCAAAATATACTTTCCAGAACAAACCCAAGAAGTAAAGTATTCCTTTGACTCTGGAACCTGCAGGGTTCTACAGGTTAGAAAAATGTGAACCCCCTCCAAAAAAAATCATCGCAGCACAAAGCAGGGTGGAACAATTTGAAGGCTCTGCGTTCAAATTCTGACTGTCTACTGCGGGAGAGGCCCCTGAGCCTCAGTTTTCTCATCTGTACCATGGGGGTAGTCATTCCTATTTCTGAGGAGCATGGAGAGGTTTATCTCAGATGGTGCTAGGGCAGTGCAAACAGGGCCAGGCTTACTGCAGGTGCCCACTTAGCAGGGGGACGGCAGCAAGGACCTGGGACTACCAGAGGTGTTGTGTGCCCTGCAGTGGGGTCACTACAGCTTGGGGGTTCCCAGGGAACAAGGTGCCCCAGCATGCCCACGCTCATATTCCTAGGCAGCACATCTGTGGGTGGCAACAGCTGGAGCCCTGTAACTTTTCCCACTTCAGGTTTCCAGCCCACACTCCCCAGCGCCTCTAGGCCCCTCTGATTTCCCTGGCCAGTGGAGCTCTGGGAAGGCGGGCGCAGAGAACTGGCTTCCAGACCCCGATCCAAACCTGCTAGCTGGCTGAGCCAGCTCAGCGAGGTCGCTTTGCTTCTCTGAGCCTACGAAATCAGCAGCACCTGTGTCAGACACCTCGTGGGGTGTTGTAGACTGTAGACTGCCAGGCACTTGGGCAAGCCCAGCGCTTCTGTGGCTGTTACTGTGCTGATGTGTACCTGTGACGTCGCGTTCCCTCTTCTTTCTTTTGCGTCCCCAAGTGGCCATATTCCAAGGGGGTGTGGCCTGACCGGGAAGACCAGCCATGGACACATACTACCTCAGCAAATGGCTTTCTCGGGGGAGCAAATTTGAAAGGAACTCAGGCCCTGTCCCTGCCCTAGACCCCAAAGCCACCATCCCCAGATGCCTCCTCTTAATCTCCATGGCCGAAATTCAGGGCCCCCAAACCCTGGTACCCAGGGCTGTATCACCGCCCCCTCCCACGTCATTTCAGGAACCGACAGACACGCTCTCCCTGAGAGCTCGGGGCCTCAGACAGCTCCCAGCCTAGCTCCCCTGCGGGTGGATTTGGGCCTCAGGAAGCATCAAGCTGTGTCCTGCCTCTCCCACCCAAATGAAAGCCCCTCCAGGGAAAAGACTGAACCCAACCCAGCGCACGGCACCTACCGTGAATACCTATACAGCAGGGGTGACACCCCGACGGCAGTAGGGAGGCTCTCTGGTCCTTCCAGAGCCTCTGAGATTGCACCTTCCAGCCAAATGGGAAAGTAATCCCATCAAATAATGCAAGAAAAGGAAAGACAAGTTATAGGGAAAATTAGCTGATCAGTTAAACCAGTTCAATTCTAAACTATGGCTAACAAATTGGCTGTATTGTGATTGTGAAGCTTTGTAACTCTTTAGGCAGGATACTTAAAATAGACATAAAAATTAGGAAATAATCTGGAACAAAAATTTCTTATTATTTCAGCTAAATCTGAAAAGTGAGAAGAGAAAAAGAAGGGAGGAGGAAAAGTGTGCTAAAGATTTTTAATTGAAGTATAGTTGATTTACACTAAAGATTTTATCTTAGCTGGAAGAACAGTTATTTTTCTACTCTTGATGCTAATAGATGGATGCAAGTTTTAATATGTTTGTTAAAATTTTAAAGATAACCACTAGAAGAACTGAAGAGTATATATATATATATATATATATATATATATATATTATAGTGTGTTATATTTGTAACATTATTATAAATTATGATAAATTAGCTTACATTGTATTCAACAAAGGAAATACATTCTAAGGAATATTTATAGAAATGGATTATGTTCTAGGTCTTAAAGAAAACCTTAATATAGTCCCAGATATAAAACTCTTACTGGCTGCATTACTTGACCATACTGTAGAAATTAATATGAAATATAGAAACTAAACATCACAAATCACTTGTAAATCTTAGGAAATGCTCTTCCTCAGAACTCTCCCATCAGAGATTATCAAAACTGAAATTACAGATATCTGAGACAAGATCAGTTATAAGAACACTGTTAATCTAACATATGGGATACAGACAAAGCCATACTCATAGTTGAGCTCATGTTAATAATAATTATGATGACGATTATTGTATTATTGTTTATAGAGATTGCAAGTAAATGAATAAAATGTTCAGTTCAAGAAGCTGGATGGACAAAAAAAGTAGAAAAAAGAACAAAAGAAAGAAAGAAAAAGAAGTAGAAGAAAGAATAATGATGACAAAACAAAATGATTAATTAGAAAGGAAACAAGCGTTAATATCAGTATTCCATCTAAGGAAAAACCAAAAGCTGGCTCTTTGAAAATAGGGAAGGGGGAGGAAATATCAGGAAGTGATCTGTGCCATGTGGAGAATTAGGATAAGTTGCTGAGACAGGAAGTGGCCCAGCATCCCAGCCTTTCCAGGCTGTGGGAAGGACGATCTGCCTGGTTGGGGGCTTCTGTTGGCCCCATGAAGGCCTTCTTTCCATACTGGCCTCCTGTTCCCTGGGAGGGTCCCATGTCCCTGAAGGTAGGAGAGCAGAGCTCAAAGCCCTGCCCCCCGCTGGGCCTGGGATCCCATCATCTCTGCTTCAACCTTTTATACCTAAGTCTCAGTCAGAGCCCACGAACCAACAGGCTCACAGGTGTGCTAAGTATTTAGCCACCAACATTTCTTAAAAGAGTCAATAGTTTTAAAATGGGATATTTCACATAAAAATTCAGCTTCCCAGCTTCTCTAGGAATGCAGACGGCTCTGGCAAGGCTGAAAATTAATGCCCCACCTGGCCACACACAGCTCTTTAGGTCAGACCTTGGCTGTCCGAGTGCCCACCCCTCCCCCAGCGCCAGCATCTGCTCTCACCTCCAGCACCCCACTTTAATGGGCCCCTGTGGGCATTCGAATTTGAGGCCCTGCTTGACACGTTGAGAGGTGCAGACTGGTGAAGGCCACTGAGGCAGAGCTGAGCTGGTTACGACTGGGAGAAAGAACTTTCCGAGCAGATTTACAAGGGCAGCCTCTCCCCCAAACAGACCCAAGTAAGGGAGGGCAAAGACAGCCCCTCCGCACGCCAGCCTCTGGGGGCTGAGCTCTAAAATGGGCCTGCGATGGTGCCGCAGAGTGCCTTAGACATGGAGCATTTCCCAGGCCTAAAGCAGGAACACCCAGCCGTGGAGTTGAGACCTTATTGGAGGGCTTGACTCTTCCAAACAGAGAGGGGAAAAAGCTGGTGTGAAACTGAGGAAAATGTGAACTACCCAGGATCCTAAGCACACGATGCTCTCCAATGCCTCTGAGCCTTCGTTCATGCTGTTCCCGTGCCTCTGATGCTTTTCCACACCTTCCTCAAGCTTCTTCTCCTACTCAGCCTTTGATATGAAGGGGTCCCTCCATCCAGGAAGCTTTCTACACCCCTTCCCAGAAGCTAGGTCCCTCCTTGGTGCCCCGCAACTGCCTTTGGCCCCTCAGTGACAGCACTAGCCATGCTGTGTTGGCATCATCTGTGTGTTTGCCTCTCCTGCAGCCTGTGAGCCCCCTCAAAGGCCAGGGCCTCATCTTACCCCTCTGTCCATCCCCAGCCTGGTCCCCAGGGGACCTGCAGCGCCCTCCTGGCCGTTAGGGCCTGTACCCTGGTAGGCACAGCAGGCCTCCTGGGAGGTCGGACTCTGCAGTGACAACAGGATGGGCATCTGGCCATCAGATGCCAGGGCCGGTGAGCAATGGCATTCCCTGAGTGTGGCCTCTGGCCTCCTGCAGAGAGCAGGTGTTCCAAGGAGGCCTCTTTGTCACTGCAGACTAACAGTCGGGTGGCAGGTTTCCAGGCTTCCTTTCTGTGGGTCTTGCCGTGCCCCCATGTCCTAAAGGCTCTGGGGCACAGATGAGGCTTCTGAGACCACCAGCTCTGAGCCCGGGTGCCTTCCCCAGGGGGTCCCATGGCAGCCACTGGTAGGCCTGCACCACTCTGCAAAGTCCCTTCTTCTGGACCCTGAGTGCCAGCTTCTCCGAAGGTGGCCTCCAGCCAGTTCCAGTCCCTGGGCAGAGGCCGTGCTGGAGGACACCGGCCTCGTTGTCCAACAGCCCAGCATTCTGATCGAGGCTTGGCCAACGGCTTGCTGAGTCACACAGGGCAGTTCGCCGACCGGCCTGAGCCCCTCCCTTCCCACCTGCATCAGGGAATCAAGACCACCGTGCACAGCCTTTGCGCGGCCGACACGGCAGGACTGTGTGTGAAAGTGGCCACGCCGCGCAGGGCCCACTCATTCCCGCCTCTCTGAACCATTCGGGAGAGACTTCTGGGCTCCCAGCTCGGAGGCTGCTGCCTACGAGGAGTGCAGAGCCTGTGCGAGAGACAGGCGAGGGCCCGGGAGACTCAGACTCGGCGCCCTGCTCCTGTGACCCCAGGGGCCGGCCCAGAGGACCCGGGACAGTCACGTGCTCTGCTTGTCCTGAGCCTCCTGAATCCAGAGACAGATGGCAGGATCTCCACCTTCCCCTTCCTGGGCCTCAGTGTGCCAGCCCGCCACACACTCACACGTCACACACACACACTCACACTCACACACACACACTCACACGTCACACACACTCACACTCACACACACACACTCACACGTCACACTCACACATCACACACACATATAAACACACACACAACACAGACAACACATACACACGTGGACACACACGTGCACACAAATACGCCACACCACGCACACACATACACACATGTACACACACAGACACACACCACTACCTCTCTGCTGCCTGCATGTCCCCATAACCATCTTGTGACATCTATGCTCTCTGAATTGTCGTTGTGGGCAGGGTTCCAGTTCTCTCCCAGGAGGGTCCTGGACCTTTAAAGCAGAGGGCAGGTGTAAATGGGGGAGGACCTGCGGTGGGACAGACCAGGCGGGAGCCCACCCAGGGCCCCAAGAGTGTATATCTCGGCCCTACCCCGGGCACCCCCGCCCTCAGAACTCTGCCAAAGCTGCTGAGCGGGGATGCTTCCCCCCAGGCGCAGACGCAATGCTCTCTAGAGGTGACAGAGCTGGTCGGAGGCGTCGCTAGGATCGGGACCTGGTCTGGTTCCCCCACGAGGACGCCGTGGCTCCCTGGATGGGAAAAGATGTCAAGATGGGCATCAGGAGGTGCGCTCAGGCCGGCAGCGGCGAGGAGACCAGCCCTGCCACTGCCGGGGAGAGAGCAGGTGGGGAAGCGAAAGAGGGGCCAGGGCTGGAGATGCCAGGGGGACCCCGGGCCTTCCCACTCTGGGGCAACATCCCGAAGCCCCAGCTGGGTGCTGATTTCCCCGACTGGGCCACCTTGCATGTCCCCAGCGGTGTACACGTGTGTTTACTGCAAAAATAAATCACAGCCACGGGGACTTTCAAGTGGCCTGGGGAATTTCTTCCAAGAGCGTGTGTGGACCGTGGTGGCCGTGGCTGAGGGGGTGGAGGTGGGCCCCCCGGGGCGGTCACCGCACAGAACATGCCTGGATCTGGGTTGCCGTGGAGGCGACGGTTACTCCAAGGCAGAAAAGGGAGCCGAGGGCTAATGAGATCCTGATGGCCAGGGCTGATCCCGCTGGGTCCTCACCACAACCCGCAGGCAGGAGATAATGTCTCTAGTCCTGCAAGTGGGGGGACCCATGCCCAGAGAGGTGGCCCCTGGCTCAGTCACACTGTTGGTAAATGGCAGAGCTGGCATCTGGATGCCTGCAGAGCGATGCTACCTCCCAGCCTTTTTCTTTTTGCTGCAGGTTTGCCTCAAGGGCCAGCACTGGCCTGACTGAGGATGACCTGAGAGGGTGGTGAGGGCGGGCAGCCATATAACCCAGAGGAGGGGGAACGGGGGGAAGTGGCGGGCAGCACACAAAGGAAGGAAAATCAGGCTTTCCCACGGCAGCAAATACACCAAATCCAACAGAGGAGTGTCTCCAGACTCAGGAGAGAAGCAGGCCGTGACAGTGCATGGTCTTCCGTGAGTGAAGGCGGCAGAAACATGCTGAATGTGAAAGGGCTCAGAGAACATGCCATCCTTGCAACCAGCGTGAAAAAGATCCCTCAAAGACGAAACCCGGGTGACAGAGACATGAGTCAAAATGAAGAACAGAGGCTGGGGAAGGATTTTTGGTTCGTGGGGACCCCAAATGTAAAAAATCAGGCTGAATCCTGCGACAAGAAGTGGCTTTTGAGTCCAGCAGGAAATCCCACCTTCCCAGAGTCTCCCTCAGCAACTCCCCACCTGGATGCTCTTTCCTGGGTTCTTAGAAGCCCGCTGACTCCACCTGCTTGATACTGACCAGGGTTCTTGGCCTTCCCCAAGCAATAGAAATTGACTAGAGGCCAGACAAGAAATTCAGGCAAGACTTATTGGGGTCCGCTGCTGCAGCGCGTGGGAGCGGGTGGGAGCAGGTGGGTGAAAACAAGTAACAGTTTCCCTTGCTTGCCCCTCCCCCACCCCGAGGAGGGGCGAGCTTGTTCCTTATATGAGGTGAGGGTAGGGGTGTGTCCAGGGATCCAGCCAGAGGGGTGGCTTAGGTGTTTTGCCCACCCCTCTTCAGAAGTGGCAGTTGGGGTTTTTTTTGTCTTTTTGTCTGTAATTTGCCCCACCTGCACATGCACAGTTTTATTTTTAGTCCCTTATAATTTCTTTGCAATTTGTAGCTGGAGGAGACGTTTGTCCAGGTGCAAGCACTGCAGCACTGCAACAAAGGGTCCCAAGTCCCAGCCTGTCTCATGCTCAGGACTGGTGTTTGGGTAAGACAGGAAATCACTGAAGAAACAACTCATAAATGCACTCAACATTTCATTTTCTATGAAAACATGATTACGCACCGATTTACCGGTTTTTAAGTAAGCAAGGCCTTTCCATTGAACATGGGCTGGCTGATTGTCTTTCTTGCACAAGCGAACCCATCATTCATTCTCTATTTTGAAAAACATAGGAGAGAGCACTTGGCTTATTTAAATAGTTTCATTCCAGAAGCAGTCAAGGTTCTTCATAGAAAATGTGAAGGCTATTACAAAGAATGAAGAAAACACAAAAGCAACACAGGATCCCGCTGGGCAAAGGCAGCCGCCACTAGTAATCATTTGGCATTTTGCCTTCCAGATTTTTCCTGCTGTGTTATACATATGATTTAGCGCCCAGCTTTCTTTTCCCACCTGGCCTGATATCAGAAGTGTTCTCTCTCTTTCGGTGAACTCTTTGGAGAGTCATTTTTCACGTATAATATTTAATCAGTCCCCTGGTCCGAAAAGTTTTGGTTGTTTCTTATTTCCCTAATCGGAGGACAGGAGGCTTTCCCTGTCCTTTTGATTGTTTTCCGAAATACCAAGCAAAAACTAAAGGGTATTTTTTTAGGTTCTTGATTTGCTTCATTGAATTATTCCAGAATCGAATGTTCTGGAGACAGGTTTGAGAGCCAGTCAACCCTCTGTGCCTGACCCTATTCGGAGAAGAACATTGAGGCTGTCGTCTGCCTGCCTTGCCCCTCAGTGTGCGACTGGCCCATTAAACATTTGCAAACCGGATTGTTTTAATGTGGTCTGGGCTCCGAGGGTTCCTGGGGAAGCAGGTCCAGGCAGCCAGGGGCTGGACGCAGTGGACTTGGCATCTCACCACATGAGTGATGCCTCACTGAGTGTCTACGAGTGACCAGTCCCGTTCCACCGATAAGGAAACTGAGGCTCCGAGAGGTTCAGGGACTTGGCAGTGAGCAGAGGCGCAGAACTGTTGTCCCTGTGTCCCCTGGGCAGGCTTCAAGCTGGGTGTGTGGGAAGGTGAGCTGCTTGGGTGTGGCCTCCGTCTGGCACAGTCTCCCCGTAGGCCGGGGACGTCATCTTCCAGGCTACAGTGGGGAGACCCACCCCAGCAGCAGAATGAACAGATTTAGAAAGCTGCTAGTCACAGACTGTCACAGTGGGAAAGACCTTACAAAATAATCTGTGTAATCACCCCCCTGCTTGCCCTACAGATGAGGAAACTGAGGCCCAGAGAGGGAAAGCCACCTACTCGAAGGCACGTGCTGAGTCAGCGGTCCAGCGTAGGTCTAATAATAGTAATACTAACGATAGAAAAAGCAACTCTGATGGCAGCTACCGTCGGGGACTCCAGCTCCATGCCAGCCCCGGGGCTCAGCTCATTTCAGCCCCAGACAACACAGACGGGGACATGCTACTACTATCCCCGCCTTGCAGATGAGGACACAGAGGGAAGTGGGGAGCTGGGGGTCAAGCCAGGTCTAACTGTCACTGCCCAGCCTTCCCGCTGCCTGGCCCCAGGCTGACATTTGGGAGCCCTGAGGAGACAGCCCCATAGTTGGGGGACGGGGCTCAGGAGGGGCTCATGAGCGCGGTCTGCCTGATGCACTCGACCACAATCAACTTGGCTATTCTTTGGTTCTTGTCGTCCCTCTGGTGGCTCTGGGAGTTGTCACCTGCGTCCCCATTTAGGAGTCTGTGACCTTGGATGCATCACTTTGCCGATCCTCTGTTGCCTTGCCTATAAACTGGGCGTCACATCCCCTGGCAGGACAATTACGTGAGGATCAGGGAAAGAACCGCTGATCGGGGTGCAAACCTCCGTCATAAACTGTAAAGTGCGGTGCACACTGCCACTGAGTAACCGGCATCGTGGGGTTGTGTGCAGAGGGGTAGGGTCGGGACACTCATGCACGACTAGGGACAGGCCACCTTCCTCTTAGAGCTTTAGTTTCCTCACGGTTAATATAGGGTTGGACTAAGAAAAATCTCTAAATGGCGAGATTCTTCCAGCTCGAAAGTTCCACGGCCCTAACACATCTGGGGTACTTGGCAGTTTACAAAGCACTTTTGTAACTGCAACCCCTGAGTTCGAATCCTACCCCATTCCCACCCACTTAATAGCCAATGACCTTGGCCAAGGCCCTTTCCCTAAACTTGGACAAGCCCCTTGCTGGAGTCAGAGCCTGTTTTGTTGTTTATTTAGATGAGGGCAAGGCTGCGAGCCCCGCCTTTCTTACAGGACTGAGGGAGGCGCTTCTGTTTCCGCATCTGTAAAATGGGGCTAGAAATGCCTGTCTAGAGTTGTTGTAAGGATTGAGTGAGTTGATGTTTGTTACGTGCTCTGAACAGAACTGGCATGTGGAAGATGCTATATGCATTGCTGTCAGCATCATCATTATTCATCCTTTCCAGAATACTTCCTGAGGCACCTGCCATTGGCCAGGCCCAGCGCTAGGAGATGGGGATACAGTGGAGGGAAGACTGAGACATTTATTGCAGTCAGAGCACTCCCAGCCTGGTGGGGAGAGAACCAATTAAACAAGCTATTTACATAAATGTACTGAGAGCCATGAGAGCACAGAAGCTAAGGGCCTCTGTGCAGAGACACTCAGAGTCCAGGAAGGCCTCCCGGAGGAGGTGATATTAAGCTAGATCTGAAGGATGACCAGGAGTTGGACGGGCTCCTGCCCTTTGCAGCGGGGGTGGGTGGGCAGGGAGGCAAGGCCCTGAGACGTGGTTGCTGGGGCTCTGGGCAGGGCAAGGCGGGAATCAACTGTCACATTGTCAGGAATTTCATGAGCTCAGCTGGGCTTGAAATCAGCCACGGTGGGAATATTTACAACACGGAAATTTGCAGATGCTACCAGTTAGTGCTTTTCCACCCAACGAGGTCCAGTTGGTAACACGTGCCGGCACACCACTGCCTCTTCCTCCACTCGGTCGGCCTGAAGAAGCCCACCCTTGCCCACAGGTCCCCAAGGGCACACGCAGGGCAGCAGGAGCTCCTTCCTGTGAGCGCTGGTCCTGGGCTAGTCTGAGGGAACACCAGGGTGTTTATGGAAAAACCGTTTACCAGGAGTCCACCTGTGCCAGGGGCTCAACGGTGGTGAAGGAAGCATGAATGCGGCTCTCGGGGACGAGCTTTCCACGTCAGGACAGATAGTCCCAGGATGCTGTACATCAACTACAAAAGGCAGAAATGAAGGAAAAAGGAAGCTGACAGACCTTTGCTTCTCAAGAGAAGCAGAGGCTTGGGGATGAGAGAAACCGTTAAGGTCTTTCTGTCTGCCTTCTGAGGAGTTGGGGATCACCTGAGACCCTGTAGGTGGAGGTACCAACCCCAGACCCAGAGGGCTTCCCTCCGCTCTTCTGCCCTCCCTCTCTCCACCCTTTTCAAGGCTACTGATGCTTCACCTTCTCTGGAATCCATCCCCCTTCTATTTCCTCCTCCTACACCTCCCCCTCCCTCTCTCTCACCCTCCCCCCATCCTCCCTCCCTCCATCTCCTCCTACCTGCATCTCCCCCTCCCTCCATCCCCCCTCCCACATCCCCTCTCCCTGGATCTCCCCTTCCCTCCCCCTCCCCCTCCCTCTCTCTCACACTCCCTCCATCCCCCACTCCTTCCAGCCCCCTCTCCCTCTGTCCTCCCTCCCTCCATCTCCTCTTACCTGCATCTCCCCCTCCCTCCATCCCCCCTCCATCTCAGGCACCATCTCCTCTCCCACCTGGCTGCCACAGCCTCTGACTCCCTGCCTCCAGATTTAGCCGGACTCCTCATCGCAGCCAAAGCGATGGTGCCAGTCACCCATCAACAACGTCATGGTTTGGCTGTGTCAGACGTCCTAGCTGAGAAGCCTAGGAAACAGAGCTGTACATGAGCGCTGCACAGTTGAGATCACCCGGTGCTCTTGGGCAGGGTCCAAATCTTCCCCAGGAGTCCTCCCGTGCTCCCACACTTGGGCACCTGGGAGACACCTGAGGGCAGGTGCCAGCTCTCGTTTACCACTGTCCTCACACCACAGAGACAGTGTCGTGAGGTTCCAGTGTCAAATCCCAGCTCCACCAGTTACTAGCTGTGTGACTCTAGACAAGTCACTTCACCTGTCTATGCCTCTGTTTTCTCATCTATAAAATGGGGATAATGATAGTACCTCCATTTAAGATAGGTGTGGATCACCTGAATTAATTCATGGGAGGCACTTAGACTACTGCTTGGCAATCAGAGTAAGACAACTGGAAACTGGAATAGTTGCCTGGATAGTTGATGCTGCTAGGGATTTATTGTTGATTTCTTTTAGATGGAATAAGGGTTATGCGATTATGCTTTTTGAAAAAGAGGGTCCTTATCTTTTAGAGATGCACCCTGAAAGATGTACAGGTTAATGACAGGCATGTGAGATATGCTTCAAATCATACAGAAGAGCTGGGGTGGGGTTGGGTATGGAAGAAACAAGATTGACCTTGACTTGAAAATTATTGAAGCTGGGTGGTAGGTACGTGGAGTTTCACGATGCTAGTCTATCTACTTGTGTGCATATTCAAAACTTCCATAATACTAAGCTAAAAAACAAAATCAAAAATCAAATTTGGGGGTCTGGCCTAGGCCACCTGGGCTTAAAATCCCAGCTCCATCATGCAGGCTGTGCCTCAGTTTGCCCATCTGTAAAATAGGGATGATAATAATAATAGTTCCTACATGCAGAGGTTACTCTATAATGTACTTAGAAACATGCAAACAAAGTGGCAGGCACTTTACATATCGCATATCGTTCACAACACACTTTTCAGGGGAAGCTATGCCCATTTTACCAAGAGGCTACGTCGGCTGCCCCAGGTCGTCCAGCCAGACAAAAACCAAGACACATCCCAGGCTTGTCTGGCTCTTGCGTCCAGGCAGGATGTGAGTGCCGGAGCTGGGGACATGGGCCCAACGTTTCCCTTCCTCTCTGCTTCTCTGTTCTTGGGGAATTCCAAGCTCTGCAGATCAACTCTAAGAAATATGTACCTCTCCGACTGTTTTCTAAAAAACGTATCACACTGACGGAGCCCAGAGCTCTGGAATTCTGAAGGCTGACTCCCTGGATTCCAAGGAGATCAGCCTCCCTCAGTGGAATTGGGCAGAGGGTAGCAGTCATGTGGCTAGGACAAGGCTGGTTTTTTTTTGAAGTATAGTTGATTTACAATGCTGTGTTAATTTCTGCTGTACAGCAAAGTGATTCAGTTATACATATATATCCATTCTTTTCACATTCTTTTCCATTTATCACAGGATATGGAATATAGCTCCCTGACTATTCAGTAAGACCTTGTTGTTTATCCATTCTATATATACTAGCTTGCATCGGCTAATCCCAAACTTCCACTCCATCTCCCACCCCCCTCCCCCTTGGCAACCATAAGTCTGTTCTCTCTGTCTGTGAGTCTGTTTCTGTTTCATAGATAAGTTCATTTGTGTCATATTTTAGATCCCACATATAAGCAATATATATGGTATTTGTTTTTCTTTTTCTGACTTACTTAACTTACTGTGATAATCTCTAGGTCCATCCACGTTGCTGCAAATGGCAACATTGCCTCTGCTTGCATGCTTCTTAGAATGGGGAGCTCACTGCTTCCCCACAGCAGCTCATTTCCCCTCTAGGGACATGGTTCTACAAAGGTCTCCAGAACCACCTAGTACAATCTCTCATTCTCTCAATGAGGAAATGAAGTCCCAGCGTTGTCAAAGGATTTATCCAAGGTCACATGTGGCACTCAGTGATGGAGACATGACTAGAACCCAGGACTCTGATGCCCAGAGGCTTGCACCCTTCCATTTCTTTGCTATAGAGTCTCGGACAAGGGAGAGATCTCTGCTGGCTGAGAGGTCAAGGAAGGCTTCTCAAAGGAGGTGACATTTGAGATGGTCCTTGAAGGATGGCACTAGGTTGTGTCTTGATGTCCAAATTCTTTTTGTCCTGCCCACCATGTCTGTACCCTTCCCATGATATCTTACACTGAGCATGGCAAACACGTGGGGAATAGAAGTTTGTTGACTGACTAACTGAATGAATGAATGAATGGGCAGGAAGGCCACTCCCGGGAATTGAACAGGTACCAGTCCCTTAGGAGCCAAGGGCATCTTGTGGGGACCCTGTGCAGGAAGGGATAAAACTCCACCTGCCTCAAATATGGTGTTCACCACTCCTTTTGCACGCATCTTAGGCAGGACCCAAATCCCTTCATGCCACGAAGGAGTCTTTTCTCTGTGGTTGGCTCAGAGGCTCCATGGTGTTTTCCTCCCCCATGTTTTATAAACTGGGCTGGATGGGAAGACAGGTCATGGCACACACTTGCATGTGGCCAAAGCCCCAGGTCAGCCACCCTCTCCTCCCGCCCCAGCAGGGCCAGGGCCTCCCCCGGGGCCACCAGGACATTCAAGGAGCTGGAGTGTCTACGGGGAAATGAGCATCTTCAGCTCACCAAGTCCGAGCCATTCCTGAGCAAAGGCTTTTCTGGAAAACACACTCCCGCTGGACCCTGAATGGTTTCTGCTTTACCCTTTTGCAAAGATTTCTATTTCTTCCCATTATAAATTATTTACATGCTTGTAACAGAAACCCCAGAACATACAGGAAAGTGGGAAGAGAACATCATTCTTTCAAAACATTTTTAATTGGAGTATAGCTGATTTACAATATTGATCTAGTTTCTGGTGTACAGCAAAGTGATTCAGTTATATATATATATATATATATATATATATATATATATATATATATATATATGTATTTCCTTTTCCAGATTATTTTCTGTTATAGTTTATTATAAAATATTGAATATCTGTGCTATACAACAGGACCTTGTTTATCTATTTTATATATGGTAGTGTGTATCTGTTAATCCCCAACTCCTAATTTATCCCTCTCCCACTTCCCCTTTGGTAACCATGAGTTTGTTTTCTATGTCTGTGAATCTGTTTCCGTTTTGTAAATAAGTTCATTTGTATAATTTTTTAGATTCCACATAAAGGTGATATCATATGATATTTGTCTTTCTCTGACTTAATATGATAATCTCTAGGTCCGTCCATTTTGCTGCAAATGGCATTATTTCATTCTTTTTTTTTTCATTCTTTTTGATGGCTAATCTTCCATTGTATATATGTACCACATCTTTATCCATTCATCTGTCAATGAACATTTAGGCTGCTTCCGTGTCTTGGCTATTGTAAATAGTGCTGCTATGAACATTGGGGTGCATGTATCTTTTTGGATTAGAATTTTCTCCAGATATATGCCCAGAAGTGGGATTGCTGGATCATATGGTAACTCTATTTTTAGTTTTTTAAGGAACCTCCATACTGTCGTCCATAGTGGCTGCACCAACTTACATTCCCACCAACGGTGTAGGAGGATTCCCTTTTCTCCACATCTTCTCCAGCGTGTATTATGTGTAGTCTTTTTGATGGCGGTCATTCCCACTGTGTGAGGTGATACCTCATTGTAGTTTTGATTTGCATTTCTCTAATGATTAGTGATGTTGAGCATCTTTTCATGTGCCTATTGGCCATCTGTAGGTCTTCTTTAGAGAAATGTCTATTTAGGTCTTCTGCCCATTTTTTGTTTTTTGTTATTGAGTTGTATGAGCTCTTTGTACATTTTGAGATTAAGCCCTGTCGGTCACATCGTTTTGCACATATTTTCTCCCAGAAGGACATCTTTCTAATCACATAAAGGCAGCAGCTTGTAACGTTTTGGTGTGTGCCCTCACCATTCCTTTGCATGGGCTGTGGGTATGAGTTTGGGGTTTTGAACATGTTCACAATCAGACATTAGCACACAGCCCTGTCTCTACATGGGATGGCAGCAGCTGTAGGATGATAAAAACAAAAACCAAAAAAACACAAAACAAACAAAACACAGGGGGCTTAGATCCCGTAATTCCAGGACCTGGGTTCAAGGTCAAGCTCTGCCACTAACTGGCTGTGTGTCCTGGGATAATGTCCACCATCTCTGGGCCTCCGTGCGCACTTATATAACAGGGGCCTGATGAAGCAGTGTCCAAGAGCCCTTCCCACCCTAATATTCCAGGATCCTGTCATGTTAACCCAGGAGGAGTTTCTGGAGCAGGAGAAGGAAGGAGGAATATGCTGGGTATAGGAACCCATGCTTCCATTAAGACGGCCACTTGGGCTCTGTCTCCAGTGGCCCCAGACCTGTGAGTGCGTCCCAACCCCTGGTCACCTCTGGCCTGGAAGAGACCCCTAAGAGGCCACTCCTGGAGGAGACGGGCCAGGCCGTGGCTCTTTCTGCAGGCTGGCATTTACTCGCTGTGTGGCTTTAGGCATCTCCTCACCCCTCTGAGCCTCAGTTTCCCCCTTTGTCATGAGGGGTTGGAGGTAGACTGAACACTTTCTTTTTAAGTAGAACCTTTTTCCCCAATAAAATTGTTTGCAGAAACCTAATACAGAGCAGAGAGGAAGGAAACCCTGACATGTATAGAGCATTTAAAATGTGTCAGGCATTGTTCTAAGCACTTAATATTCATTAACCTTCCTATACTCACAGCAACCCCAAAGTGGGTGCTCTTAGCTTCCCATTTGACAGATGAAGAAGCTGAGACCCTGAGGGGTTGGGCTGCTCGTCCAAGGTTATACACAGCTAGTAAGTGTTGGGACTGGGATTCTGAGCTGGTTGTATCTCAGTCATGAAACCCCAGGTCCCTTGTCTTTCCAACCCCTTAGGGACATCTCGGGGCACCCAACCCATGCTCTTACACACACACACACACACACACACACACACACACACACTGTGTCTTGCCTTCTGCAGTTCCAATCAAGGTCCAAACCACAAGTGACTGGCGAGATTGAGACACTGAGCTTTCCTGCCTCCAAAACCCACATTACCAAAGGGTCCCAGGGACCGAGTCCCACGGGCTGCCAATTTCTAGCCCTGTGCGAATCCCCCTGCCACCTCCACATGGCCAGCTGGGCCCTTGTCTGAGCTGCCCACCTGCAGCTAGCTACCTGCACAAAACTTCTTCCCTTGAGGAATGAAGTCACGGTGCCCCCTCCAGGCCAGGGACAGCCAAGCCTGCAAGCCCACTTAATCCCTCAACTATTCCAAGCGTGGGGAGCCTCGCACCTGGAACTTCGACGACGGGGAGAGGCTTTCTGATGCCTCGGGGTTTGGAGTCAGGCAGACCTGGGTTTGAATCCTGGCCCTGCCTCTGGCTAGCTTTGTGAACTTGAACTATCTCAGGTTACCTAGCTAAACCTCTGCCTTCGTGTCTGGTGTATGGGAATAATGATGTATCAACCACGCAGTACAGTCTTGAGGATGTAGCAGGAAGGGCACACAGCAAGTTCTTCCATTCCCCTTCGCCTCCACCCTGCAGATGTGTCTGCTGGGGAGAAAAAGAAAAGTAGGGATCGCCCTGCCCTCTATCAGGTCAGTCAATGATCATTTATTGAGTACCTAATAGGCATCGGGCACGGAACAGAGCAAAGAAGAAGCAACATAAGCATCTCTGATAGACCTGCCCTAAATGAATGTCACGGAGAAGGAGGGGGGAAGAGAAGGAAGAGAACTCCACTGCTCAAGGGCGTTCAGCAGAGAAGAAGAGCCAGTGGGAGAAATGTATTAACAGCTTTATTGCAAGGAGCTGGATTACTTAATTGCAGGGCTGGCTAGGCAGGTCCAGAATCCATAGGTAAGGTGGTCAGGAGAGGAAGGCCAGAACTCTTGGATATGCACTGAAGCTGCTGTTCCCAAGTGGAATTTCTTCTTCTGGGAAACCTCAGTTCCGCTCTTAAGGTCTTTCAACTGATTAAGCCAGGCCCACCCAGATACTGGAGGATAATCTCCCTTAATTAAAGTCTGATGAGGGACTTCAATAACATCTACAAAGCCTTTACAGCGACACCTAGACCAGTATTAGATTGAATAACCGGGGACTGTAGCCTAGACATGTTGACACATAAAACCAGCCATCGTAGACCACTTAAGGAGGAGGTTCCGTGGAAGGGCTGGTGACTCAGCTGGTGTCACCTTCAGGCAGAGGGCCGAGAAGGGCACTCAGGCAGGAGGGGCAGCCCCAGCAAAGGCAGGGGTGGTGGGAACCTAAGAAATATCCTTGGGCTAATCCTGATGGAGCCCCATGGAAATACATTACATACGAAGGGATCGGAATCGAGGGATGGGTTCATAAACCACAATATACCAATACAATGCGTTCTTTTAAAGGCATCCTTATGACAACAATGGGACAACATGGAAAAATCCCCTTGATGCGATATTCTACGTAAAACCACAGGAGATGAAAAGCTGGTTGAGTGTGGGTATAAAAAGAGCTGTTTGGGGATAGAACTCTGAGAGATTCTAGTATTTTTTTTAAAAAATATTTATTTATTTAGTTGCACGGGGTCTTAGTTGCAGCAGGCAGGCTTCTTAGTTGTGGCATGCAAACTCTTAGTTGCCGCATATGGGACCTAGTTCCCTGACCAGGGATTGAACCCAGGCCCCCTGCAATGGGAGAGTAGAGTCTTATCCACTGCACTGCCAGGGAAGTCCCAAGAGCATAGTGTTTTTAAATGCTCTTTACTGTGGTCATATTATCTTTTAAGACAAAAAGGGAGATGTTATTTTTTTTAAGGGGAAGGATTAGTATTAGGATATCAGATAAAGTGGCTCACTCGTTAAAACTACAGAGCCCCAGGTGAGGGAAACAGGATGTGCTGAACAGAATAAGCGAACAGTAAGAAACAAGGAACAGATGAAGCCCAGCAGGAGCCTGGGGTGTGGGAGGGGGAACAGTCAGGGAGGCACACCCCGTCCTCGGCTGCAGAAAGCAGGTGGGGAGAGAGGCTCCGCTTCTCAAGGCTCCCCCCCGCTTCCCGCCATCCCACCTCCGCCCCCATAAGTGTTTCCAAAACATTCCAGGCCCACAAAGTGTCCAAACGCAGGAAGGGCCCACGTGGATGTCTAAGGTTGAATGGATCTTCTGATTCAGCTCTTTAGGTGTTCCTGGAACCTAGGTTGAATTCCCAGAACCCCATCCTTCCCCAACAGACAGCTCGGACCTTTTCTCAGGGAAAAGGAGAAAAAGCCCCTTGGAAACCATACTCAGGCCACACTTCTCCCTACAGACAGCATCCGTACTCAGCGATCACATAAAGGCAGATTTTAGAGGAAAACATTTATTCCGGGGAGAAGTCCAGAGAAGGGCTCTGAGCTGAGATGCGGGAGACCTTGGTTCTTTGTAGCTCTGGCCTTGACTCCAATTTGCTGGGTGGTCTGAGAGATTTTACTTATTTATGGAGTAAATGTTTTCCAAGAGACTGGGATGTGCAAAACACAGCAGCAGGCACGGCGGAGGGTGGAAAGACGATCAAGGCAGGTGTATTTAATATAACGGGACAGGAGCATGCGTGCATCCACACACAGACACACACAAGGCTATCACTGTGAGAGGGGATGCAAAAGGCGGAAGGGGACCGCACTCCCGACAGGATAGAACTGTGCGGTCTCAAGGGTTCCCCTGGAGCAGCAGGCTGGTGATGTCCCAGCGACACACTCATCTCTCCATCCAGCTGTGGAACTGTGTCTGCAAACCTCAGCTGGGCTGTGGGTGGGACAGCAGGCCACGTGGGGGGCTCCTACAGCAGACGGGCCCGCCTGGGGAGTGGAGGTGAAGCAGCAGCCATCCTGGACACGTTCACTGCATGCTTCGTGCATTGGACATGGATTCACTCATCTATTCCTCACAGCCGCCCTAGGTGGTGAGGGCTCTTTTTATACTAACCCCCATTTTACAGTTGAGAAAAACGAGGCACCACGAGGTTACATAATGACCCGATAGAGGGGGACCCAATTCCAGGTCTGGCTCCAGAGCCGGTAAGCCTGACCGCGGGGCTGGGTTTCCCGTTTGTGACGTGAGTTTCCAGCTAGACTCCTAGGGCTGTGTTTCCCTCATTCGGTCATTCAACGCACAGGTTCTGACGTCTATGTCACCTGTACAGCTACTTCTTTAATAGCAACTCACTTCTGAACTGGTAATTCCATATCACCAACTTAAATGGAAAATGGGTATCATTTGTCACCAAAAAAAAAAAGCCTGTAAAAATAAATACAATGGGCGATAAACAATCCGGTTAAAGTCTGGCTAGATTTGGGGGCCAGCCCAGGCGCTGGGCCTGCTGTCTTTGTTGAAAGGTGGGTTATAAACACCAGAGAGATGCTGAAGATGCTTTCTCCAGGGCTAACCCAGAGGAGTGGCTCAACGATTCGAGGTTATTTACCATCCAGTCCACAACCCTCGCTTTGGGAAATACCTCCTATCTCCAACACACCGCCACAAAACATGGGGCACGAGTTGGCTACAGGATCAGCGGCTCCATACAAGGCAAATCCTGGTCCTTGAGAAAGTGACACTGTGTGTCCTGGGGTGGCCACAGCCGCAGAGCCCTCAGACATGGATTCTTGGGGAACCAAAACAGACTCCCTCTGAGACTAAAACAGAAATGCTCTCTGGAGCGCCAAGAGCCAGTGTTTATGTGATTCAACCAAAGGAAATGCTTTTAAAGTAAGTCTTCTTGGACCAGTTTTGAGGGAGAATGTTAGATGTTTCTTCTAAAGCATCAGTTTGCAAAACAAGGGGAAAGCCCAGCTGCGGAGTCATCGGCCCAGCGCCCGGACCCAGACGCGAGGATCAGAGTAGAGGCGGGAGGCGGCATGGGTCCATCCCCCCCGCCCCACCCCCGCTCCCACCCCCAGCTGTGTCGATGAGGACTCCGAGGCGCAGGGAGCTAAAGGGACTCCCTCAAATAACACCCAGAAATGTACACCTGATTGCCACCACCCTCAGCGCCGATGTGCCCGCCACACCACACCCGCGCCCTTCCCCCAACAGTCCCTTAAATAGTTCTCTGACATCTGAGTTTATAATCCCAAGATATATTAGTCAGCGTCCAGTAGGAAAGAGAGGGCACATTCAAACCAGCTAATACTGGTTAGCGGAAGAGAATTTTAACAGAGGGTCTATTTTCTGCCTGTAGACAGCGCGTAGGGACACTGCCAGGGCCTCAGAGCTAGAGCAGCAGAGGTCTCGGCAGACGATCCACTCGTCCCTCCCTGCCTCCCTTCGGGCCTGAGGCCTGAGTGGCAAGAGGAGGTGGCATTTGTCAGCATCACTGGACAGCGAGTTGGAAAGGGCCCCGATAGGAGCTGTGAATCGGGCCAGGCCCAGCCAGCCCCTGGAGGCCCCCAAAGGAGGGAGCTGGGAGCCGGCAACCCATCCTCATTCTCCTCCCTCCCTCGGCCTCCTGCTGGTGCCCCCATGGGCCAAAACCCATGGGAAGCCAGATGGCACCATCTCATCCCCAGGGAGTGGTCTCCACACTCCCGGGACAGGGCTGGGGCGAAGCAGGGGGTGATGGATGCTCCCACACGTGGAGCAGATGCAGAGAATCTAGAGTCGCCTCAGACTCCTACCTTCTCCCTGGTCCTCAAACTGCCTGCTCTCTGCACATCTGAAAGAGAAAAGCCCTCAGCTTTGTTTTGAACGGGAGAGCAATGCTGACAGTCATTAGCAAACAATTAGGGTCCAGTTGGGCTGATCCTGCCAGATCTGGGGACACCTGGCCGTGCAGACCCATAACAGAGGGCAGTGAGGGAGGGCTGCCATCCCCCCAGGGTGACAGAGTTGGGAGACCCTGGGTTAGCCATGCGGCTGTCGCTGTCTTGGTGGAAATGGTGACCTCAGCAGGCAGGCTGAGGTCCCTCGGCTGGACAGAGAGCCCCATGGGGGCAGGGGAAGCTCGGCTTCACTCTTCCCCACCTAATCTCCAGCACCAGAAAAACACTGAGCAATTGCTGTTGAGGAATGAATGATCTGATACATGACCTCTGACCCCTAGTTGAATTTTCTTTCCATGGGCCCAACTGGGCCCCTCAGAAAAGCATTCTACCAGGTCTTTCTTCCCTTCCCCTAACCCCCCTCCTCGAAAAATCAAAAGGACTTGCTGTGCGTTGCGTCTCTTGCAAGTTCGAAATCCTGACCTCAGCTTAGCTTGGGGGTTTGGGGAAACCTTTTCTGGGTGTTAACTGAAGATCTTTGGTTTTATTTCCTGCTTACCAACCCCGTCTTTTTTTTCTTTTTTTTCCTAATGTGTTCAAATTTCCATAATTGTCTGCTAACTGACTCCACCTCCCACAACTGCATTGGGAGAGCTGGGCTTCTGGAAGCCGGGTGCGCAGGGTCTGCACAGACTCCTCTAGCTGAGAAGCTGCTGAAACCTAGGGCAGGGCAGATGCGTGGCTAAACACACGCACACACACACGCATGCATGTGCCCAGCTTTTCACACCCTTCCCAGAAAGCCAGAGGTCACATGGGATACTGGCCGGAGCGCCAGATCTGGCACCAGAAGGGTTGAAGTCCCACCTCCACCTCTTACCAGCAACGGCACTTGGAAAAGTCACCCCACCTCTCTGCACCTCGTTTCTTCCTCTGCAAGGCAAGCGTGCGGCCAATGCCTACCTCCCTGAGAGTGCAGTTGAACTTGAAGGGGGAGAGGGAGGTTGCATCAGTGCAAGCCCCACGGGGCAGAAAGGCCGTCACTTTTCCCCGGGGCTCAGGTGAGGACCCGGCTCAGAACTTGAGAGCACGTTGCAGCACTGACCAGAGCTGTGGATTGGAAACACTCCTCTGTATTTGTCTATGAGGCTCGAAGGCCCTGGAGATCCTGTGTCTAATTCATCTCCGTTGCATCAGGGCGAGCCTGTCCTCCAGCCCAGCCCCCTCCCCTGAGCTCCAGACCCACGTGCAAGTCTCTAAGCACTTCAGACCTTACAGGTTCAAGTCTAACCACATGATCCTGTCTCTCCAAGCTAGCCCTTCCCATTCACCCCTTCATAGGCGACAGCAGCACCAGGATGGGGGTGGCAGCATCCTTGATCCCTTCCTTATCCTCATTTCCAACCTCTCCATGTCCAATTTTGCTCCAGACATGTCAGTGTTCCTCCCTAAACACCTCTGGAATCGATCCTCTACAGTCTCCATCATCCCGTGCCTAGAAAAACGGGCAGCAACTGCCCCTGGCTCCCCCACAGTCCAGCCACCAGGGCCTAACACACATCCGCACCCAGCGTCTTCCTGCCCCAGGGCCTTTGCACCTGCTGCTCCTTCTGTCCAGACATCCTCCACCGCCATCCTTTCACCCAGTTTACTCCTGCTCACCCTCGGGTCTCATAACAAATACCCACTCAGCCCCTGCCCGTGGCTGGATTAGAACCCCACCTTCCATGCTGTCCCGGGACCTTGCATTTTATTTCATAGGATTTATGTCAGTTTTCAATAACTTAGTGACTGGGTCATGTCTGGCTTCTCCATGAGACCATAAGCCCACGGAGGACAGACACTGTGCCAGTTCTCACATTACGTCCTGGCACCCAGTGTGTGATGGATGCTTAATAAATATTTGTTAAGTGAAGGCCTCCATTTCTCTCCCCTAGTGGAGAACGTGTGTGTTTTATGGTCCCCGGTCCCACCACCTAACTGTCTTTTCTCCTCCAGTCAGCCTGGGCAGGCCGTTTACTCACGTCCCCCTCTGAGTCCTAGTGTGTTCTCTGCCTGGAAGAGATCAATGATCCAATCTGTTCATGAGGACGCCGCGCCCACCACTGCGTCTTTCAGCTGAGTCAAAGGGATTCCTCGATTTACTATTTATGGGGCAGAGGGGAGGGGACAAGCCGGAGAACACCTAGGAGAGCACGCCCTTCCTCTCCGGGACAACACATGAAGCACCAGGCAATGTTAAACCCAAAGACAAAAGTTCTCAAGGGCTGGGGAGGCTGGTGTTCCAATCCCCAAAGGCCTGTCGGGGGCGGAGGGCGTGGATTGTTCTGTTTGAGGGAGGGGTGTGCAGGAGGAGAAGCACACATTACACAGGTGGTCACGTGTGAATGACCCCAGGTGAACGTGAAAAGAAAGATTGAAATTCTGAAGTCAACACAAGAAATCAGACAGAGATGTGGCATGTCTCCAATGGAGACGGGACATCTCCAACACAAGGCTGACCTCTGGGGAAGGTCTGAACACTCTAAAGAGAGAATGTGGGTGGGGGGGGAATTGATCCCGAGTGGAAGCAGAGGAAAGGGAGAGTCAGTCCTGAGGGGGAGCAGTGTTAGGAAGACAAAGGGGGAGCTGGGCCCAGCTGGGCCTCTAGGTCCTGTGTCGGGTGTGACCTACCATGGACATGACCAGATGGCCATCTCAGCTGGGGTCATGGAACACGAGCCCTATAACTCCCAGTCAAGCACTCCCCAGGCCACCTTCTAATGATCTTGTGGCTTCTCAGAGCAGGTATGGGCCAGGTGCCATCCCGTTGGCTAGGATCTACCTTGTGGGGGAAATTAACAAGCAGCGTGTGGTGTGACACTTGAGTGTCTAGAGAGCTGGACCATGAGAGACAGCAGCGCCCCAGGTCTGAGGCACTAAGGAAACAAGTTTTTTGTATCTGCAGAAATCGGGCCAAAGCCTGGACCAAGGGGACCACGTAGGGGAGGTCTTACTTTCAGAGGCTCTGCAGAGAAGCCTGCCAGTTTCCATGGGTCAGAAATTTAGGGTCCAGTGGGGATGGCTTGTCTCTGTTCTGTGATGTCTGGGGCCTCAGCTGGAAGACTCACAGGCCGAGGGAACAGAATCTAACCGAAGGCTTCACTGGGGCCAGAGGATCCATGACCAAGGTGGCAAGTCGGTTCCTCTCCACGGAGCCTCTCCATGTGGCTGCTTGAGTGTCCTCACAACATGGCGGCTAGCCTCCCCCTGAGTAAGCAACCCAAGAGGCCAAGGAGGGAGCTGCAAAGCCTCTTATGCCTTAGTCTTGGATGTCACACACTGTCACTGCCACCATGGGTGGGAAGCAGGTCACTAAGTCTGGCCACATTCACTGGAAGAGGAATTAGACTCCACCCTTTGAAAGGAGGAGTATCGAAGAATTTGTGGACATATTAAAACCACCCTCCACTAGGAGGGCCTTTCTAGAGCGTATTTCCAATAGGGACAAAGCCTCACTTTCTCAGCACCCAGTGAAGACTGTCCTTATCCCCTTATTCAACCCCATCACTTGCCACTTCCCACCTCCCCATCCAACATCTAGTCCACCTGCCAGAACACACCAGCGGCTTCCCCACTTCCGTGCCTCTACTCAAGCTGCTCCTTCTGCCTGATCTGCCCTCCTTCCTTCTTGGCCCCTGCTGACATGCTCTTCATCCTCTGAGACCCAGCTCCAGAGTTACCTCCAACCTCCTCCCCCCACATCTGTGTCCCTTGCCCCTCCTCCCACCCCTCGGCACTCATCGCGCACACTGGGTGGCAGGTGTTGGGAGCTCGGGCAGGGCAGGAGACGTGTGGTGTTCCCCTCTGGGTCCCTAGAGCCAAGGTGGAGCTCAGCACAGAGGAGATGCTCAAGAAGCATTTAAAGATAAATTGCATCAATGAATGAGTTCATCACACGTCTCCAGTCTGGCCCCTCAAAGCCAGCCGGCTGCTCCAGGACGTTTTCTGGGAAATCCCAGAGACAATCAGCAGATTCTTTCCCATGATCTATTGCTCAGCTCCTCCCCCACGAGCCTACCCAACAATCAGTTGCCCAGGAAGAGCCCCTCCACCTCCACCTTCCTTCATCCACCCCACGGAGCACTAGGAAAGTGCCCAATTAGTCCTGCCCTTTGCATTGTGCTTTTAGTTTTTCAATGTGTCTTCATACCTACTCTTTGATTTAAACCTTGCAAGAGCCATGCAAGGCAAGCCAGGGAGAGAGCAAGACTCTACAACAATAAGGTGGAAGCTCAGAAAGGTCAAGCAATTTGCCCAAGACAACAAGCTAGGGTTGGAGCCAAAGTCTATCAAAACCCCATGCCTCTTTGCTGAAGTCGGAGAGGAGCTCCCAGAAAGTGAACTGCCCCCTGGGCTGAGTCTCACTGCTGGTCTGAGTCTCAGAGTGAAAGAGGAGCCAGTGGGTTAATGATGGAATCACCAATATAAGAGCAAGAATCTGCCAACAGTGGTGCTGGAGTTTGACATTGGTTATTTTAATAAGTTCACAAAAAACAGGTAATTATTCATGTTTATTGAATCAAGTGCAGTGCTTGGGGCTTTCTGCACCTTGTCTCAGGTCCCCACCACAACCCTGAGAAGATTTTGTTATTCCCATTTTACAAGGTAGAACGTTAAGGTTCAGAGAGGTTCATTAACTTACCCAAGGTCACACAGCTAATGAATGAGCCAGGACTGAACCCAGAGGACTGTCTGGCTCCAAAGCCCCTTTCCCTCCCTTTTCATCAAGCAACCTCCGCTCATCATCAATGCTACACTGATGGAAGGTACGGAAGCGTGATGCTGCCCCCTGCCAGGAGGAGACAGGGAGTGGGCAGATGGACTGTGGTCTCCGAGCCGGGTTGGAATCTCCCTGTCTGACATGATATCACTTTTCTCTTCTAATAAATTGCTCACCCATGGCCAGGCCACAAGAGGCTGAAAGAGACCAGCGCCCTTGTGGGGGTGGGGGCCTGTGATAAGGAAGGAATATGCTGTGTATCCTCCCATCATGGAAGCTTCGAGGAGGTCCAGGGTCTAACACTCATGCTTGTTAGTCTGGGTGACGGATGCTGGTCAAGTACACATCCCAGTGGAGCCTGGAGGCAAAGAACAAGAGCTCTCAGTTTAAGTCCAAGGAGCAGAGGCGCCTTTCCAGGACCCTGGGGACACAGGTGTGCGTGAACTGCCTCTGAACACCACACAGAAAGGGCCTGGGTTTCACCCCTGACTTTGCCTTCTGGAAGCATCCCCCTCTTCTTCTGCACCAGTTGTTTCTCCTTCCTCTTGTGACCTTGAGGTGTAACTGCCTCTTTTCCACTTTCTTGCAGCGCCAAAATGTTCAATGTCACCTTGCAAGCCCTTGAACCTGCCCTCAACGGGACCCCTCCCCAGAGCAGCAGCTGCGTCCACAACGACTGGTGGAGCTGGCTGAACACCATCCAGTCCCCCTTCCTCTGGGTCCTCTTCATACTGGCAGCTCTCGAGAACGCCTTCGTCCTCAGTGTCTTCTGCCTGCACAGGAACAGCTGCACGGTGGCGGAGGTCTACCTGGGCAATCTGGCCGCGGCCGACCTGCTCTTGGCCTGCGGGCTGCCCTTCTGGGCCATCACCATCGCCAACAACTTCGACTGGCTCTTCGGGGAAGTCCTCTGCCGCGTGGTAAACACCGTGCTCTACATGAATCTCTACAGCAGCATCTGCTTCCTCATGCTGGTGAGCATTGACCGCTACCTGGCCCTGGTGAAGACCATGTCCGTGGGCCGGATGCGCGGGGTGCGCTGCGCCAGACTCTACAGCCTGGTGATCTGGGGCTGCTCGCTCCTCCTGAGCTTGCCCATGCTGGTCTTCCGGACCATGCGGGAGTACAGGGCCGAGGGCCACAACGTCACCGCCTGCGTCATCATCTACCCGTCCCGCAGCTGGGAGGTCTTCACCAACAGCCTCCTGAACTCCGTGGGCTTCCTGCTGCCCCTGAGCGTCATCACCTTCTGCACCGTGCACATCATACGCGTGCTGCGCAACAACGAGATGCGGAAGTTCAAGGAGATCCAGACGGAGAGGAAAGCCACCGTGCTGGTCCTGGCCGTCCTGCTGCTGTTCATGGCCTGCTGGCTGCCCTTCCAGATCAGCACCTTCCTGGACACGCTGCAGCGCCTCGACATCCTCTCCAGCTGCTGGGACGAGCACGTGGTCGACGTCTTCACGCAGATCGCGTCCTACGTGGCCTATAGCAACAGCTGCCTCAACCCGCTGGTGTACGTGATCGTGGGCAAGAGCTTCCGCAAGAAGTCGCGGGAGGTGTACGGCCGGCTGTGCCGGCAAGGGTGCCGCGGGGCAGAGCCCAGCCAGACGGAGAACTCCATGGGCACGCTGCGGACCTCCATCTCAGTGGAACGCCAGATTCACAAACTGTCGTAGTGGGTGGGAAGCAGCCAGTGAGCGGATGTCACCAGGGCTACTAACGCGGGTGACGATTACTGGACAGTGATTCTCAGGATGTGACCCAGGAGGAATGGGAGGAATCCCAAGTGTGACCTTGGACAGTGAGCCGGTGTCTCCAGTAAATGCCTTCCCGGCTCCAGTTGCAGATAACAAGGCTGTGCGGTTGGAGGGATCTGGTACACAGCCAAGGGCTCCAGAAACACAAGAGTATTATTGTTCTTTGCTGCCTAGACCAGTCTGCTGCTTCCCAGGAGTGGAGGGAGCCTGGGGGTAGGTACAGGAGCGACCGAGCTTCCCTCCCATGTGGTGTCGCACCTTGCCCCAGCACGACAGCTCAGATCTCCAGAAATGCCACCCAGCTTTGGTGCGGCAGCTGAGTGCCCACGCAGGGCTCAGCTGGAGTTCTGCCTTGGGTTTCTTTAATCCACTCAGCTAGGACTTTGGAGGATGATTTCTCAGGTTGATGAAGGTTAAACTCTGAGAGATCCATGGTGTGAATCTGGAGACCAGGATTCTTTCATTCCCCTCATGGAAAGACAAGTGGTCTGTGCCAAAGAAGAACCCAATAAGCACTTATCCAGCACTTGCTGTATACGCAGCCTTGAGCACTGTGGGTAAGAGAAGAAAAAGAAAGTACAGTCTCGGTCTTGAAGGAACTTGCAGACTCATGTGGGGATAAGTCAGCAGCCAAGGTCAAGCAAGGCACTGTGGGCGGGGCAGAGCAGAGGGGTGAGGAGAGCCCGCCCCAGCTCAGCCTATAACTGGTTGCACGTGGCTCTGTCCCTGTCTCGGTTTCCTCCTCTGTAACACGAGGCTGTTGGGGGATTAAAGGAGCTAACAGGCATAAAAGTACTTTGACAAATGAAAGGTGCTATGTAAATGTGAGGCATTATTACGCCCACAGAACAGGAATAAATTTATTATAAGGAGAAAGACACAGGTTCAGCAAAAGGTCCGTAGAGGAGAATCGGTAGCTAATGGTGGGGTGTAAAGCACCCATCAGTGTCTGACACATACTAGGTGCTCAATATGTTAGCTCCCTTCCACCACCTGTCCTTCCCATCAACGTGCACACACACACACACACACACACACACACACACACGCACACACAAGCGTCTTCAGTGGAGGTGGGAGAACGCCCTCCCCAACCCGTAGATCATTTGCCCAAAGAAGCAACTGCAGAGGGGTCCGCGACTCTGCCTCCTGTGGGCGGGGCAGGGGCGGGTCGTTGTGCCGAAGGGCGGGGTGGGCAGTGATGGGGCGGAAAGCCGGTACCAGGTGTCAGGCAGGATGAAACTGGACCAGCATCCTTGGCCAGAGGCTTAAGACATAGCCCTAGCCCCAAGCCCGAGGTCCTCCAGGCGGAATTCGTTTCTTCTTTTTCTACACGTTTTATAATCTGCCTTCTGTGGCCGGCCCACGTGGAGATAACGGAGAACGCACCTCCCAGGCGCCAACATCAAGCCCTCAGAGTCTAGGCAGGGAGGCACACTCAGTAGCGATGGAGTTCGGGACGCGTAATGCAGGCAGCGCCCTGGAAACACTCACTCGATCAGTAAATGAGTGATTTGTTAGCGGGCTGTCTCTGGAGAGCATAGAACCTGTGGGACCAGGAGGATTTAGATGGCAAAGAGCCCATAAATACCGCCCAATCCAGCTCTGGATTTTAAAAGAAAAAGAGTCACAGAAGATTTCTTCCCCATCCCAGCCTTTGTTTTCTGCTACGCATACCCCTCTGCCCAAATAAACATACACACTTCTAGCTGGAGAAAGAAAACAGAAGACATAAGAAATAGGAACCATTTCGCATTAGAACGAAGTAGGAACCATTTAGTATTAGAATGAAGTTAAACCATGTGCATATTGTGAGTGGGGTAACACACAAGGAGGCTGGACTTTGGAATGTGTACCACTCATTCATCAGTGGGTGTGTATGGTCTGAAGGTCTCCTATGAGCAGAGCCGCATCACAGCCCTGGGCCCCTAATGGTCATTTAGGGTCGACCCGTGGGCTAAGGAGCAGTCGGTCTGTGGGAAGGGAGCTGCCCCATGGGCTGTGTTGGTACCATGATAAAGAACATCTGTCCTGTGAAAGGTCCAAGGAGCTACTACATTGTAAAGAGGGAGCATTTCACAAACAAGGAGAAATGGATGAACGGCATAAACGTGTTTTTTCCAGCGTAATAAAGGGATGAGGCATTTTTGCGTAGTTCTTTCATTTGTTACAACTCCCGAAAACCTGAGTCTTGTCACAGACACTGCCGTGGCGGTTAGAAGTCTTTGGCCTGGGCGTTCCATTTATTTCCACTCAACCTAATTTAGGGCTTCTGTCCTATAAATCAGTGGTGTCCAAGCTATTGTAATTGCATATCCATATAAGTAAAAAAATTTTGATTATACGTACCCAATACGTACACTTATTTACATGTATTAAAAGGTACACTCTAAAATATACTCAAGTACAATCTAAGAAATTTCAACAGCGTTTGAATATTTTCTCCCATCCCATATTCCTACATTGGTGACTCATTACCAAGTACCCATCAGGTGTGCATGAGGCCCCATGAGGCCCTAGAATCATAAGGATGACTGTAATTCAATCATCCATGCGTGTGATATATATCTATTAGGTGCCTTCCATTTGACAAGGTCTAGATCAAACAGTTGTCTAACTACTGCTTGCATACTACCAGTGATGGGGAACTCATCACCCACTCCATTTTGAGGTTCCTTCATTATTCATGCATTCATTCACTCATTCATTTAAAAAAAATTGCTTTCTGTGTCTACAGAAATGACACTGCTCTGTCTCCGCATTCATCAATCCATGCTAGAAACCTGGGGCTCATGGTAAAGAGAACCCTCTCTGTTATTCCTTACACCTAGTGAATCAGCACCTCTTTTACATTCCACCTAAGTGTTTCCTGGATCTATCTGCTTCTTTCTATGTCTAACCATCATCTCTTATTGGTCTCCCCATCTCTGATATTAACTACCACCATCTCCCAATTCATATTCTCCACTCTGCAGCCAATGACGTCTTTTAAGAAGGCAAAGACAATGATAGGGAAGCTATACATGTAAAGAACATGTAGTGTTTAAGAGCAAAGGCTTTGGGATCAGGCAGACCTGGATTCCAGTTCTGCTTCTGGCTCAGACTCATTTGCTGTGTGGTCTTGGGCATCTCAGTTATCCTTTCTGAGTCTACATTTCCTCATCTGTGAAATGAGAGTAATGGCATCCACATCATAGAACTGTTAGCAGAATTAGTGTATGAAAGTGTTTAGCTTGGTACAGAGTTGGCAGTCAACATGCATGAGCTGCCATGATGGTGATGATGATGGTGATGATGATGGTGATGATGATGGTGATGATGATGGTGTTGATGGTGATGATGGTGATGATGGTGATGATGATGATGTTGGTGATGGTGATGATGTTGGTGATGGTGATGATGATGGTGATGGTGATGATGATGATGATGGTGATGATGATGGTGATGGTGATGGTGATGGTGATGATGTTGGTGATGGTGATGATGATGGTGATGGTGATGGTGATGGTGATGGTGATGGTGATGATGATGGTGATGGTGATGATGGTGATGGTGATGATGTTGGTGATGGTGATGATGATGATGATGGTGATGATGATGATGGTGATGATGATGGTGATGGTGATGATGATGATGATGGTGATGATGATGGTGATGGTGATGGTGATGGTGATGGTGATGATGATGGTGATGGTGATGATGATGGTGATGGTGATGGTGATGATGTTGGTGATGGTGATGATGATGGTGATGGTGATGGTGATGGTGATGGTGATGGTGATGGTGATGATGATGATGATGGTGATGATGGTGATGTTGGTGATGGTGATGATGATGGTGATGATGATGGTGATGGTGATGGTGATGGTGATGATGACGGCTGTGATGGTTATGATGGTGGTGGTGAAAGTGATGGCTGTAATGAAGATGATGGTGAGGGTGATGATGGCCCTCTCTAACAGGAAGCCTTTCAGTAGTGTCCCACCACTCTTGGGATAAAGCTCCACTTCCATAAGGTGGCTCGCAAGACCCTTCACGAGCTGGCCCCTGCCTTGTCTCTTTCCCTCTCTCCAGTTCCTGGCTCATTCTCTACCCTCCAGCCACATTGGACCCAGGTGCCTGGTAGATATTCAGTTCTCTGTCCAGTGCCCACACTTCCCATCCAGCCTGCACCCCACCAAGGCCTTGAGCTTGAAGAAAGTTGCCCACAAGTGTGCAAGGGAGCTAACTCATCCGAGGGACTTTGCTCACGGATGGGGCATGACTCAGGGAAGTCTGTAATCTGGAGGAGTCTGAGCGGGGCTCTCAGCAGGTGTAAACAGGCTGGGAAGGCCTCCCTCTCAGCTCCCTCCTATCTCCCTCCCACCCCAGCCAGGCAGCACGAGCGGCCCTCAACTCCTGACCCTCCTTGGCCCCAGCGAGCTGGTGAGATGGGGAGAAGCCCAGAGGGGCCTATGGTGGCCTCAGAACAAAGCGCTGGGCCCAGCTCCTGAGTCTGTCCTGGCCAGGGCGGGTGAGGGCCCAGTGCAGGAGTGCCAACCGCCCACCAGGTGCCCCAACGGGAACTAGTGCTGGTGATGCAGGCTCCCACCGGTGATGCAGCCACTGATGATTCAAAGGTGCAGTCTCCAGCTGTGACCCGCACAGCACATTCCATACCTCCTAGTTACTCAATCCCCGGGCCCGCTGCACAGCCCCACACAGCACTGACCTCTGACAAAAGCCCCTGAGAATGCTGGGGTCAGGGTTGAGCAAGGAGGACACAATTTGGCAATAGCCGTGGCTGAAAGTTTAATGGTTTGTTCGTGGGGTTTTTTTGGCTGAGGTCAAAGGGGCTCCATGAAAATATCTCTCACTCTGCTGAGCTCTAATTTATTTATTTTCTTTTCCTTTATGGTTAATTATAGGATATTGACTATAGTTCCCCGTGCTATACAATAGGACCTTGTTGTTTATCCATTGTTGAGCTCTTTTTGGAATTGACCCTCACGACCACTCATGTAGGGAGGTGCCTGTATCATTGCCAGTTCGGGATGTGGGAACTTAGGCCCAGAGAGGGAAATAACCTGCTAAGGCCATGCAGTTCTTCAGGAGTGTGGTCAGAAGCCCACCTGCTTTCTGTGTGTTTGTGCCTTAACAGGGGGATGCAAATTGTCACAGAAGCAGCTCCCAAGGTGCCTTATTGCATGAAGAGCATCCGGCCTCGGCTTGGGCTGTTTCTGCCCCGATAGGCAGACTTTGCATCTTCTGGGGCTTGTGAGTTCTTGCTTCCTGAAGAACCATCTCCAGTGGCGGGGGGCTGACACCTTACAGTGAGATCTTTATTAGAGCGGCTTTATTGAGATAGGAGTTCTGTGCCTTGCCCATTCCAGTGGCTTTTAGTGTATTCACAGGGTTGTGCAACCATCACTGCCCCCTAATTCCAGAACACCTTCATCCCTCCACACCCATTAGCAGTCATTTCCTCTTTATAGCCTCTGGTAGCCACTAATTTTCTCTCTGTCTCTAGGTCTGCCTATTCTGACCATTTCATAGAGATGGAGTCACACAGTATGTGTCTTTTGTGTCTGGCGTCTTTCACCTGACCCACACGGAGATATAATATTGAATTGGAGGGGAAGAACCATGGAGTCCAGGCCTTGAGTCCCTGCCATGCCACCTACTCACCGTCTGATCTTTACAAACCACTTGACTCATTTCCCCCACACCGGCCTTTGGCCTCGGTTTCCTCATCTATGAAATGGGCAGATAATACAATAAGTATACCTGAGTCACACAGAGCTAATGACTCTGGAAAGGGGGCTTTGTAAACTGTAAAGGGTGGCACCAACGTGGCAGGGACTGCCCTGGACTTGGAGCCAGGTCCCTGGTTCACAGCCCTACCGCTCCCTGGCTGTGGGAATTTGGACGAGATCAGTTAACATCTCTGAGTTTCTGGGTGGCAGGGGTGTTGCATATAAAATGAGGATCCAGGCGTTGTGAAGATTAAGTGAGATAAAGGTGTTCTCATGGGTTGAATAGTGTCCCCTCCCTCCCCAAATTCACATCCACTTGGAACTTCAGAATATGACCCCATTTGGGAATAGGATCTTTGCAGAAGTAATTAAGGTGAGGTCATACTGGATAAAGATGGGCCCTAAATCCAGTGACTGGGATCCTGATAAGAAGAGAAGAGGATGCACAAAGACACAGAGACAAGGCCATAAGGAGATGGAGGCAGAGACTGTAGTGATGCTTCTACAAGCTGAAGGATGCCCAGGATTGCTGCCCAAAGCCAGGCAGAGATCAGACTCCCCCTCAGAGCCTCCAGGAGGAACCAGCCCTGCAGACACCTTGCTTTTGAACTTCTGGCCTCCTGCACCGTGAGAGAATAAATTTCTGTTCCTTTAAGCCACCCTGTCTGTGGTACTTTGATCCAGCCGCTCTAGGAGATGAATACAGATGTTTTAACAATTCTGAGTGAGTGCTCACCCACGAGGTGCCCGTCACAGTCCCAACACACACTCCTTCCCCCAACAATGGAGGAGGGAACCAGACACTTTCTTCAGGTTTCCTGGGGTTTAGAGATGCTAGTTGGTGATAGAAGGTGTCCTAAGAAAGAATGGGATACACCATCTTACAGAATTTTAGAGATTTCTTCACAGGGAAGATACTGAGGCTTCTCTCAAGGTAACATAGCGTGTTGGGGGCTGCCCAGGCCCCCAAAGTGTGTGCACCACAGGCCCCGACACACCGTCTCTACGGACCCAGGGCTGGGACTGCCCTGTTTCTCTCCTTCCCCCTAAGGCAGGCCAATTCCAGGAGTCTCAGACCAGGTTAAGAAGAGGCCACAGGGCCCAGCTCCCAGCTTCCTGACAGCTTCACCACCAAGCCCACCTTGGTGGGACATTGTTTATAAACAATCCTGAAAAATGGCCCAAGATGGAGCTCTGAGGCTCCTCTGGACGCCCCCCTCCATGCTGAGTCACCGCATGGCCTACTCAGGGCAGTCAAGTACGCCTGCCTATTCCCCTCCCCAGTCCTGGCCAAGGCAGAGGACAGCTTACGTAACCCTGCTGTGCTCACACCACCACCGCCTTGTGCAATGGCCAAGTGATGAAACCTCCTGCTGGCTGCTGACCAAGGGCCTGCTCCATCGCCATCTCACCTGATCCCCAAACTCGGAGAAGAGGCCCACTTCACAGATTAAGAGACTGGGTCTCCTTGGGGGGCTGGGCGAGAGATAAATTAGGAGTTTGGGATTACATATACACGCTACTGTATATAAAATAGATAAAAAACAAGGACCTACTGTATAGCACAAGGGACTATATTCAATATTTTGTAATAACCTATAAGGGAACAGAATCTGAAAAAGAATAGACATATTTATGTGTATAACTGAATCACTTTGCCATACACCTGAAACCAACACAACACTGTAATTTAACTATACTTCAATTTTTAAAAGTGGTTTTAAATATCCAGAAAAAAAAATAATGAAGAGACTGAGGCCCCAGGAGATGGCATAAAAAATGGCCCAAGGTCACCCAGCTCAACCGTGATGGAGCTGGGATTAAACCCCCGTGATGTGGTTCCTCGGCCAGACCTGCCCACACTGACTTCCGCATCAGACCTCAAGGACCAGGGTCTTGCTTTGGAATCAGATTCTTTCACAAAGTACCAGTCCCCTTGAGGAAGATGAAGCAGTGAGACCGCTGACAGCTGGACAGCTGAATGGCCTTCTGGGCTAGTCTGAACCCTCCCCCTCGGTCTCCAGCAGGAAGAAGAGAACCTCTCATTTGGCAACCCCTCCCCACTCCATTAGTTGCCCAAATTCTTTCTCTTCCACTCAGTCCTGACCTCATTTTCTTCTAGAGCTGCAGGGCTCCCCTTCCAATGTTTAAGCTCTTTTGATGCCATTATTTCCTTCTGCAGAGTTTCCGAAAGTTTCTCAAAAAACAAAAACAAAAACAACAACAGAAAAGTCTGGCTCCTGATTGTTCAAAAGAGTCTGAGAGGGCGTCCCTGGTGGCGCAGTGGTTGAGAGTCCACCTGCCGATGCAGGGGACACGGGTTCATGCCCCGGTCCGGGAGTATCCCACATGCCGCGGAGCGGCTGGGCCCGTGAGCCATGGCCGCTGAGCCTGCGCGTCCAGAGCCTGTGCTCCGCAACGGGAGAGGCCACAACAGTGAGAGGCCTGCGTACCGCAAAAAAAAAAAAAAGAGTCTGAGAAATGCAACTACTACATCTTTCTTGTGGGGCTGCATACATGCATATTAAAGGCCATGGGAAGACCTGCAGGCAAGAGGCCAGTCCACTCTGCTTTGTCTAATGCAGGGCTTTGTCTAGCCCATGGGATCCCGGACTTGATGGGCACAGAACCTGGTCTTCACTGCCTACTCCTTCCTACTCTGCTTGCCCAGTGTCTCCATCTCCACGTGAAGTTGAAATGTTGGAATTCCTCAGGCTTCAATCCTAAGCCCTCTTCTCATCTCTCTACATGGCCCACCTAACTAATCCCAGCCAGGATCATGACTCCAAATATCATCTGTGATGCTTAGTCTTATGTGTCAATGTGCCTGGACTCCAGCACCAGTTATTTAGTCAAACACAAATCTAGGTGCTGCTGTAAAGGAATTCTGTGGATGTGGTAAACATCTCCAATCGATGGACCTTAAGTAAAAGAGATCATCCTCGATCATGTGGGTGGGCCTCCTCTAAGCAGTGGGAAGGCCTTAGGAGCCCAAACTGTGGTTTCTTGAAAAAGAATAAATTCTGCCCCAAGACTGGAGCTTCAGCTCCTGCTTGAGTTTCCAGCCTGCTGACCTGACCTACAGATTTTCTCTTCCACTCAGTCCTGACCTCATTTTCTTCTAGAGCTGCAGGGCTCCCCTTCCAATGTTTAAGCTCTTTTGATGCCATTATTTCCTTCTGCAGAGTTTCCGAAAGTTTCTCAAAAAACAAAAACAAAAACAACAACAGAAAAGTCTGGCTCCTGATTGTTCAAAAGAGTCTGAGAGGGCGTCCCTGGTGGCGCAGTGGTTGAGAGTCCACCTGCCGATGCAGGGGACACGGGTTCATGCCCCGGTCCGGGAGTATCCCACATGCTTCCCTAAGAGGAGGTTTCTAGTGAGCCCAGTACCCAGCTGAGAAAACCTGATCTCCCAGAGCAAGGCCAACGTGGGGATGGAGAGTTTTCTGTGGACGTTCTTAAACTTTCGTGGTCCGTGGAACCCCTGTCCCAGCGGAGTTTTCTCTGCAGAGTGACAGGCCCCAAGAACCCTTGGCTTATAAACGTCCATGAACTCAGGCCAGGGCAGCGCCTGCACTGCCTGAATGCCCAGGACACACTCAAGTTGGCAGCTGTCTCCCTGTTGATTTCTGGGTCTTTGCGCTTTGTTAAACCTACACGGAGGAGTTTATTTTTATCTCCCTGGCATCATGACCCGTTACTCCAGCCCTGCCCCGCCCTGCCCCCTTCATGCTGCAGCTGTGCGGTGCTCTTCTGCCGTGGCCTTTGCCACACAGGGCTGCAGGTGTCTGCTCGCTCACCTGCTAGATCCACCCGAGCGTGAGTGGCCCAGCACGGATGCTGAGACGTCTTCTCTGCACCCCGTCCCCAGCTCGCCCCTGGCCCCATGGAGCTGCTCCCCACGTGTTTGCAGAACAGGAATAAAAACGTTCAGACCTGCGCTTACAAAGCAGCAGAGCTTACGATGGGATTTGAATGATGCATGCACATGAAGCAGAAAGAGAGGATTGGGATGGTGATTTCTAGCGAACGCTCACAGGTCGGTGAGTCCAGATGCATTAGGCCCATGGGACTTCCCTCTCAGCCAGAATGGAAGAACCAGGTAGAGGTGGCTCTGGGTGATACAGCAGGACTGCCAAGGAGTCTGTGAATTCCAGGGGGGTTGAAGTGACAAAATCCAAGTCTTTCCGGAATATTCATCTAGTCCAAGGATAAACTGAAGGGGAAAAAATCAGAAAGCAAGGAGATTGGTTTGGGGTCCTTTGTTGCAGACTTATTTGCTGCATGAGTGTCTAAAACCAAGATGGGAAGGAAGGCTTGGGCAGAGGGGAAGAGCACTAGCTAGACGGAAACGAAAATGCTGTCTCTCATCCTGGTGGGAAGTCGCCCCGCGGTAGTTTTCTTTCCTTAACTGCAGTGGAGCTTGTAAGAGAGATGCCAGCTACTTTAAGGGCTGAGTAGGACCCTCGCCTACACCCCCGCGCAAGAGGCTAGGCATATAGATATCATGCGTAGAGTTGCGCTGGATGAAATATACCAGAGTCTTTGACCTTGAAGAAGCTGCTGGATGTGACTAGAAGGGAGAAGAGACCAAGTGACTCCAGTGCTGAGCGGCTGGAGAGACGGAAAGTGATCCTGAATGCCAGAGTGGGGACATAACTTCTTCGTCCCCAAGTTCCTACAACTCCGGCGCATCCTTTCCTTGAATCTGCATCGAGCATAGTCTGAGCCCAACCGTACCTGCCTGGGGTCCCGCTGCGTTAACACTGAGGGCAATTTCAGGGAGGGTCGGTCTGTCCCGCCCAGCTGGCCAGGCTGTCCTCTGTTTCTGGGTCTTCCACCAGCCACCTCTTTGTGCCTTATAACCGTCTCTGCTGTAATCATTTTAAATTAGTTAAAATAATCATTTTAAATCTGTTAAAATAATTTTTAACACATTAAAAAACAGTTTTAGGGGGCTTCCCTGGTGGCGCAGTGGTTGAGAGTCCGCCTGCCGATGCAGGGGACACGGGTTCGTGCCCTGGTCCGGGAAGATCCCACATGCCGCGGAGTGGCTGGGCCCGTGAGCCATGGCCGCTGAGCCTGCGCGTCCGGAGCCTGTGCTCCGCAACGGGAGAGGCCACAGCAGTGAGAGGTCCTTGTACCGCAAAAAAGTAAAAAATAAAAAAAAATCAGTTTTATTAACTAACGTATATTAAGTTCACATACTTAGTGAACAAAGCATTTCACAGTCCACTGTACGATCCTCGATCAGAATACAGATTTTACAGGAACTCGGAGGCATTCTTCTTCTGGTATAATGATCGGAGAATTGTGATTTCTATGGTTCACAAAATGGGGCCTAATTATTTAGTACACGTGGATGAACATTACTTTTACTACCTCTTAGGGATGGGTTACTATACTTTTCTTGGGTATCTATGAAAATGTCTTCCTTTCAGCCATGTCAACTAATATTTGTGACTTCTATCTATTGCTTTTATGAATACCTATGCCCACCTCCCCACAAGGGTCCCAGTGCCCAGGGGACTTCCACCCAGAACAGCTCACACCAGGCCTTTGCCATGTCACTCTCAGCCTCCTCCCATCTTCTCCACGTTCCAGGGATCTGTGGTCCCTTCCTACACGTGGGGTTCCCTCACCCTGCCCTCAGACCCCAGAATTCAGGCTCCCACACCCCACAGCCCCAGAGGCAGAAGGAGACCCTCTCCTCCCTGCACCAAGGCCCACTTCCCTTTTCCCATCCCGGAAAGCAACAGTGGAAGCATCCATTTTCTTCAGAGAACTTTCCATTCCTCCACAGGGTGGGGCTCCCCAAGGCCTTGGCAGGGCTGTCACAGTGCCACTTACTCAGCCCTTACTAGTGGCATGTGACATACTGACAGTCCTGGCCACGTGGCCCTGCCACGCACAGGCCACTTCTCACAGTCTGTCCTCCACGTGAGGCAAAGCCAAGGTCAGGCCTGTGCACCCCACCTCCCGGCAGGGCTGGAGTCATGATATCCTGTGGGTAAACCTGTGTTGGAGCCGGCAGACATCTCCTGAGAGCAGATACTTCTCAGAAACAATCCTGTGTAAACTCACATCAAAGGGAGAAAAGCCAACCATCTTCTGCAAAGGCAGGTCTGGCTGGTGAGACTCTGATCTACATTACTAATTAGGAAGGACTGACGACTGGGATTTGGAGACATTTCTCTAGTTAAAATCTACCCCAAAATGATGGCAGGCACTCACCTAACATCTACATGACTGAAAAAGTCCCCGATCTCTCCTGATACGAAGGGCCCTTCCCCAAAGATAAATTCCAGCTTCCTCCTTAAAATACACATCTGATCCTTGGAGTGTCCTTTTTTTTTTTCAACCTGCTTCCACAATTTTAAGATGTCCAGCAATGGGAGAAAACTGCTAGGAAATTCAAAAGTGCAGTTTATCTCCAGTGAGGTGTTAGTAATAGAAAAGGGAAACACGGTGAGGAGGCCAGATTCTGAGGACAAAGGGGACATTTTCTGCTCCAGACACGCCAGGCTCAAGGTGACATCAAGAAATACAAGCAGAGCGTCCAAGAGGCAGGACTAGGGTGTAGGGAGGACTGAGGCCTGAGATTTGGGAGTCACTTTCCAGAAGCTGGAATCAAGCCCTGGTGTGGAAGCATTCTTCTGCACTTAGGGAGGGAGATTAGAACATCTTCATTTTTAGGGGCTAAGATAGAAGGTAGGCGGCATCCGGTCAAAGGTTCTTGAGGTCTGACTCTCAAAAAAAGCCAGAAATGTCAGACTGTCTGAACACGAGGCCCTGAGTGGTCCAACTTGATATCTGCAGACTCACATCAGAAACAGACTTCAGAACTGCCAGGGAAGATGACAGAAAAGTGCATCTGACCTTACTCAGCTCTGCCTATTGCATGAGTCAAGCTTTTTGTGGCTATTTGTTTAATGGGGTCCACAGTGGTGGATTCTTGGTGATGTACCCTTCGTGACCAAAATTCAAAAGTGGACATTCAAGTCAGCTCCCACAAAAGCTGCTGCAGAACCCCAAGCATTCGGGTCCCCAGTGCGAATGGGTAAAATCATCACTCAGACTTGTGGGGACTCAGCGACGCCAAAATGTGTTTTAAGGGCATGTTGGCCACCGTATCATTCTTGGGCAGGATCGCGGGACCTTCCCAGATGTTACGAAATTAAAGATGGAGATGGTAGTTGAGTAATCACTTTTCAGCCCCAAAGTGCAAAGTTGTTTTCCTTTCAAAATTCCAGCTTGTTTCCTCTGTCTGAAAAACTCACTTTTTCAGCAGTCCAGATGACATCACTGGAGTAGGAGTTATGTAATTTAAGGCCACCACACTTCCACAGGGCTTCCCAGAACAGAAGATACCTCCAAAGGCCGCTCTCACCATCAGAAAGCCCAGCTGAAGTTATGACCTCTTTCACTTTGTCTGGGTAAGTAAATGACCATCTTTTTTTTTCCTCTCTTATAAGAGTAAAATATAAGAGAAGATCCATAGCTCAGGGGAAAAATTTTTCCTTTTACAACTAATATTGGCAGAGTTTTCAGCTTTCTGTTGTATGTTTTTTTAAAAAAAAAAAAACATAACTCTGCATCCATTTAAGAAACTGTATTCCATGCCTACTTTGGGTTTTAGATGCTTTTCCAGAAGAGGAGGAGGGAGGATGTTTGGAACAGGAGGGTACTTCCAGCAGCTCTTTACCTCAAGGTCACGTGAAACATGTAGAAGCTGAATACAGTCATCAGAGCTCCGTGTGGACTCTGACCAGTTACAGTCTACAAATTCCAATTTATAAAAATCAAATTGGTCTCCCTGGGATTGCTTACAAAATTTCATAATGCCAATAACTGGTTGGGTTATTTGTGGATTGAAAACAGTATCTTATGATGTGATTGGGTTGACATCCTTTAATATCTATGTCTGTATTTCAAATGCCTTTATCATCACCTCACTGTTGAAACTGGAATTAATTTGAAGAAGGCTAATTTGTTGAAGAAGTAGCACGCACCAATGTTCTAATGTGCAGAACTCAGAAAGTATCACATAGAAATTACAGAATCGATCATCTCTAGTAGACTTGCCCAATGTCACTCTTGACTTTTTCAGATAAGATCAAATATGACTAATCATATCAATAGCTGCTGGGTTTTGACCACGTACTATGTGCCAGGCAAATATCAGAGCTAAGACTCGGAACCAACAAAGGAAGGTTTCTCCTCTCTGGCCAACTTTACGTAAACACAGGCAGCAGCTGGTAAAGACGACCTCCTGAAAATAGGCTCAGCTTGAGCAAACACATGCCGTGGCCACAGACCCAGCCGGGTCCCATAGGACGGCGGGCAGTGTCTGCTGAACCAATCAGATTCGAGCTGAAGTAAGAGGTTCCTGCTGGTGGCATAGGTGACAGTTCCTGGTTTCCTGGGCAGGGTGAAGCCTTGACCCGTGTATTACTGTCCAGTTGCTGTTGTAACAAATTAGCACAAATCTAGTGGCTTCAAACAACACAAATGTGTTATCTGATAGTCCTGGAGGTCAGAAGTTCAAAATCAGCCTCACTGGGCTAAAGCCAAGGTGTTGGCTAGGGTTGTGCTCCTTCTGGAGGCTCGAAGGGAGAAACCGTTCCTTGCTTTTTCTGGCTTCTAGAGGCTGCCTGTGTTCCTTAGCTCATGGCACCTTCTCCATCTTCCAAGCCAATGGCATAGCATCTTCTACTCTCTTCCGGCCTTTGACCGCCCCCTACCTCCCTCTTTTACTTATAAATGAAATCACTTTCACTCGTGATGACGTCAAGCCCACCTCCATAATCCAGCATCATCTCCCCATCTCAAGATTCTTACCTCAACCCCATCTGCAAAGTCCCCTTTACCATGTAAGGGAATATATTTGCAGGTTCCAGGGACTAGGATGTGGACATCTTTGGGGACCATCACCCTGCCGACTGCACGGCTCTGGGGTACAGCCCATGCTTTGGTCTGGCGGTGCCCGGGCAGCCCCTGCCTCTTGCTGACCTGTGGTCCCTCAGGAGCACACAGGAGCCAGACCCCCTCCACTGCCTCCCAAAGACACCCTTTCCTGCCCAGACACCCACATTTCAGAGGGGACTCGACCCCTGTCTCACACGTTCAAGGTGACCTGGAGGAGGAAAGGGAGGGAAGCAAAGCAGACCACATCCGGGGTCTGTCTCAGCGTCCACAACGAACCGCTTCCCTCCTTCCAGCTTCTCCTTAAACCTCCTGGTGGTGAAAGCTCCAAGGCTGGAGACGAACGAGAATCCCACTGCCAAGAAGCCAGGTCCTCCTGGAACTCGGCTTTCCGGAATTTTAGTTCCTTAGTTTCCTAGTGTGCTAGGTGCCAGGTAATCCCTGAACTGTTCCGCAGCTCAGGGAGAGCAGAAAAGGGGTCTCTTGGTACTTTCCAACCTCGTGTTCCGACACCAGAGTAGCCCACATGAAGGAGAGGTTGCTTACACTCGGAGGGACCAGGACACTTTATCGTCACATTATTACTACCGTAGTCATCACCATTATTATTGTCGTGGTGGTCATCATCATTTGAGCTTCACATTTGATGCTTTGCAGCCTACAAGGGGATTCTACAGGTATAATCTCCTTCAAGCTTCACCATGACTCTTTGTAATAACTGCCGTTATTCCCATTCTACAGACGAACAAACTGAGGCTCAGAGAAGTTATCTGACTTGCCCAGAATCACAGTTTGGTGACCCCAGGACCCAAGCCCAGGCTCCCTAACACCAGGCCCATTCTCTTTATGGTCATAGCACGCTAGGTAAAAGAGGTCTGACCCTGAGCTGGGCCTGGAAGAAGAGCCATGTATAAACAGACCGGCTCCTAACGCCGTATGAATGTAGGCAAGTCACTTCACTTCTCTTCACCTCTGTTTGCCCATCTGTACAATGGGCACAAGACAGCCATCCCTCCTCCCAGGCATGTTGTCAGGATCAGGTTACCTAAAGCCCAGCACAGCCCACAGATCACAGGTGTGGCTGACAGTGAAGGGTCGGATCTGGCATCAGGGGCTTACTCTGCAGCCCCAGCGTCGGTGGGAGATTGGGGCTGAGACGAAGATGCCCCGTTGGGTTTTCCATGGCACATAGAGCTTCCTTAGCACGTGCAGAGAAGCACACAGGAAGGAATGGCATGAGGCCCAACGGCAGTCTTAGGAAGCAGTTCCTACATGTGTGTGTAGTACAAGGGGGCTGCCAGGGGGAGGTGGCATGGAGGGGCCACCAGGTATCCGAGTGTATTGCTTTCCTGTGGCTGCCAAAGCAAATTACTACAAGACACTTAAAACTGATTATGTTATATTGATGGAGTTATAAAGTAGTTCTAATTAAAAGCTATTTAAAAAAAATGTATATTTAATTATATATACATGTATGTATATGTATACACACACACACACACCCCAACTAATTGGTTATATTACATTAATGGAGTTATGAAGTAGCTCTAGTCAAAAATATTTTTTCCAGAAAAGTCTAAATACATTCATCCATCTACATATATTAAGGCAAAATGAAAGATTTTCTTTATGCTAATTAACTGAACATTGAAAAATAACATAAGCAAAATAATTAGTTTGGGTACATATGCAAGTGCTACAGTTAGCTTCTTGGGCTTGTACCCGACTCTCATATGTCTTTGGCATTTTCCAGAGAATGTATTTTTCTCTCAATATGGTCTTATTATTTTTAATGGTTCCATATAATTGCCTGAACTTTTTTTCCTTCAAATTTTATGGTTAATAAATTTAAATTAGCACCTTCAATTGACTCTTCTCTTGGACCAGAAAATATTTAATGAAGAAAATGTTGTCTCTGCAGGTGTTGAGGTATCTGATAAACTCTGAGCAAATTCTGCCAAGCAGAGGCTATTCTCAAGTCTAATTCTTTGCATATGGAATTATGTAAATATTTCAGCCCAGATATTTTCACGGGTGCTGTCTTTTTGCCTTAGTTCGAGTTCCTTCAACAAATATTTTCACCACATTAAACTCTTCAGATAAGTTGTAGCTATTTATAAGTTTTGACTGCTTTGTCAGATTTAGATGTTGCAGATCAGGGGCTGTCCCAATTTCATCTCAATTTTGTACAAAATATGAACTTCTCCAATTGAAAAGATGCTTCCCACAAACTGAGACATTCCAAAGCTCATTATAAAATTCAACAATTAAACCTTGTGCACCATTTGACCACTCATTGCTTAGTTTGATCATTTTCTCCCTTGCCTTTTTAGCTATAAATTTCAATTATTTTCTGCATAAAATTTTGTTTTCAGTAACTACAATCTGCTAAAAGCTCTAAAGGCTGCTGCTTTAGTGCTCCACTCATTGAATACTTGTTCGAAGATTCCTCATCCATTTGGAACAAAATTCTACAAAAATTCTCAACTCTGCCGTAATAAATAGTTGAGTAACATTTTACGGCACTTAGAGTCTTCTAAAATTGATTTATGATGGGCAGCAGAGAAAGAAAATGCATGCTAGAGTTGTTTTAATTCCTCATCAAGGGAATTCCCTGGCGGTCCAGTGGGTAGGACTCTGTGGTTTAACTGCCGAGGGCATGGGTTTGATCCCTGGTTGGGGAACTTCACAAAGATTTCACGAGCCTCACGGCACGGCCAAAAAAAAATTCCTCATCAACTTCATCACAAAAGTTCGTAGCTCAGTAATTCTGAACTACAAATCTTATGTTTTAGGATTTTGTAAATCTTGTCAAATATAACCTCCATATCAACTGGTAAAATACTGAAACTCGTTTATATGCAATTACAAACTGTGTGTGCACCATGAACTGTTCAAAGTACATTTCTGCTTCATCGGTCTCTTATCTTAGCAAGGATATTGTTGTTAGCGTGACACTGGGCCCCACCAAAATGTGTGTGATCGTCAGAAAAATACAACTTGCTCTCCAATGTGAACAATTTTGCATTCACAAAATGTCCATTGCTTCACTTTGCCAGAGTGAACTTTCAGAAGTTTTGCTTTGATTCCATGAACTGGATAAAAAAATTGGGTCATGATTGGAATTGACTGATTTTTCTATTTGAAGACTCTGAGGATACTGGTATCAAACTGGCACCATTTCACTGTCCGTGGATTTCTTATGGAGTCGTCACATAAATCAGCCATCACTTCCAGTTTTGTGTGCGTACAAGATAACCTGACACTAAAAATGAGCTGAATTAACTTTAAGGACAGTTGTTTGCTCTGAGTGAAAAGTCATAGCATCTTCTGTGGTAATGTGGGTGAGATCAACGTCTTAGGGCTGATCTTTGAAAAATACCAACTTCTGAAGCAGCAGCTTTGTGTTAGGTTTCCTTGTAGTCAGGGAAAGCGCTACAGCCCCCATCATGATATAAACATCAACAAACATTTTGTGCAAGTTACACATTCATCATTGACTTCCCTGAGAGACAGAAGTTCAGGACTTAAATTGTCATTAGACGTTCTTTTTTTGCTCATTGTTGCCAGAAGGACTCATTGCAAAATTGAAAAGTATTGCCAAATAACAAAATAAATACTTCATTGTGGATTTATGCCCTGAAATCAATGGCAAAAGAAGAGTGTCCTTTCTCTTCCATACGCTCTGGGTCAGAACCCTGTAAGCCACGGATATGTCACAGCCTCCTAACCCTTCATTTCCCGTGTCCTCTGCTGACCTGTCAACTGGCAGCCCAGCAGCCGATTCTCTTCTCTGCCTGCACTCTCCCTTGATGATTTCATCCAGTCCCGTGGCTTTAAATACCAAATACCATCCATGTGATTACAACTCCCAATGATGTATCACTGTCTCAGACGTGGTCTCTCAACACCAGTGCTGTGTAGCCAACTGCCCCAGTATCCCCACCTGATGTCCGACAGACAGCTCAGCCTTCACATGTCCAGATGTGAACCCCCGATCTTCCCCGCCAAGAAACCTGCTCCACCTTCACTCTGTCATCTCCAGTTCAGTTGACTGCAGCTTCCTGTTTCCAGGTGCTCAGGCCAAAAATCTAAGCATCGTGCAATTCCTCTTTTGTCATAACCCATATCCGATTGGAAATCATGGTGATTCTACCTTCAGACTATACCTAGAGCCTGATCACATCTCACCGCTTCCATGGCTGCCCCTCCCCGGCTAACAGGTTTATTCAGTATACTTTTTGCCATTGCCTCTCTCCTCCCACAAGGCTAGAAGCACCTTGAGGGCAGGGGGTTTTGCTTGTTTGATTCACTGCTATGTCCCAAACACCTAGAACGGTGCCTAGCACATAGCGTGTGCTCAGTACATACTTGTCCAGTGGATGAATGAAAGGAGGGACCCATGGATTTTACCCAATGTGAATGGCACAGTGTGTGGGTTACAGTGTCACAGCGAGAAGGTCATCACGTCCTCCGCAGATAAGGAAAGTCGGGCTCAGAGACACAAAGTGATTGCCTAAGACTGCAGAGCCGAATAGATTTTCCCGAGATCGGCTCTCTTATGCAATATCTTGTGTTGGATACTATGAGTTTTGTCCAGTTGAAGGGAAGGACTCTTAGGCATCACTAAGGATAACGATGATGATAACAGTAGCTAATGGGTAGCAAGTGCTTACAAAGAGCCAGGAACCCTTTGAAGCACTTTGCATATATTAACTCATCCAGGTGGGAGGAGGAATTTTAGGTGTGGAGTGCCAGAAACCCCCCACCTTCTACTACTGCCCTCACCTCCTCCACCCTACTGGTCCCCGTCCCAGTGGATCAGCATCCCTGAGGGCCGGGCCTCTTCCTTGCTTCATTCCATCTTCGGTCATCGACCACTGTCTCCATGTCTGCCTCCCTCTAGATGGTGAGCACCTTCAGGGGGCTGGGCCCTGTTCCCCGTATCTCCAGCACCTGACAAAGTACTGGCGCAAAGTAGGTGCTCCGTAAATCAAACACGAGCACCTACTTTGTGCCAGTACTTTGTGTAATGAAACACTGCTAATAATAATGGTATGGTTGTAAATAAGACTCATCCGCCCTTTCCAGTGAGTGCCTCCTCTAAGCCAGGCGACCAGGCCAAGCTCTCCACAGATACACTCGCCAGTCCTTGCCACAATCCCACAAGAGGGATACAATTAGGTCCAATGTTCAAAAAGGAAAATAAAAGTCAGTTGGTCTAAGTGGCCCACAACAAGTAGTTATGTCAAGATTTGAACTCGGGTTTCAAAAGCCCTGGTCCTTTCCTTTATACCCGGGGTCAGCAAACTTTTCCTCTAAGGGAATAGGGGGTAAGTATTTTCAGTTTTGCAGGCCAAAGGGCCACTGTTGCAGCCACTCAACTCTGCTGTTGTAACACAAAAGGTAAATGAATGGATGCAGCTGTGTGCCAATAAAACTTTATTTTCCAAAACTGGGGACACGCTGGATGGGCTGCGGGTTAGAATTGGCCGCCTCCCATGTGATGCTCTGTGAAGTTCATTGCAGGTCACCGTGGATGGCCTCCCGGACCGTCCTGGATTTCCAGTCCTCCAACCAGAGCCAGCTCCCGCCTCCAAATGCCACGTCCTGCGACAGCGCTCAGGAAGCCTGGGACCTGCTGCATAGAGTCTTACCCACATTTATCATCACCATCTGCTTCTGTGGGCTGCTGGGAAACCTCTTTGTGCTGTCCGTCTTTCTCTTGGCCCAACGGCGTCTGAACGCGGCAGAAATCTACCTGGCCAATCTGGCGGCTTCCGACCTGGTGTTCGTCTTGGGCTTGCCCTTCTGGGCAGAGAACATCTGGAAGGAATTCAACTGGCCTTTCGGAGCCCTCCTCTGCCGCGTGGTCAACGGTGTCATCAAGGCCAATCTCTTCATCAGCATCTTCCTGGTGGTGGCCATCAGCCAGGACCGCTACTGCGTGCTGGTGCACCCCATGGCCAGCCGGAGGCGGCGGCAACGGCGGTGGGCTCAGGCCACCTGCGTGCTCATCTGGGCCATGGGGGGCCTCCTAAGTATCCCCACGTTCCTGCTGCGCTCCATCAAAGCTGTCCCGGAACTGAACATCTCCGCCTGTGTGTTGCTGTACCCCAGCGAGGCCTGGCCCTTTGCAAGGATGGTGGAGTTAAACGTGCTGGGGTTCCTCCTCCCACTGGTTGCGATTGTCTTCTTCAACTGTCACATCCTGGCAGCCCTGCGAGGGCGGGGGGAGGTCAGAAAGACAAGGCACGGGGGGCCCACAGATGGCAAGACCACGGCCCTGATCCTCTTGCTTGTGGCTGCCTTCCTGCTCTGCTGGACCCCCTACCACTTCTTTGCCTTCCTGGAATTCCTGTTCGAGGTGCGGGCTGTCAGAGGCTGCTTCTGGGAGAATTTCACCGACCTGGGCCTGCAATGGGCCAACTTCTTTGCTTTCACCAACAGCTGCCTGAATCCAGTGATTTATGTCTTCTGGGGCCGGCTTTTCAGGACCAAGGTCTGGGAACTTTATAAACGATGCATCTCTAGATGACTGACTCCAATCTCCACGTCCCATAGAAAAGAAATCCTTCAACTTTTCTGGCGGAATTAAAACAGCAGGGAGGGACTTCCCTGGTGGCACAGTGGTTTAGAATCCGCCTGCCAATGCAGGGGACACGGGTTCGAGCCCTGGTCCGGGAAGATCCCACATGCTGTGGAGCAACTAAGCCCGTGCGCCACAACTACTGAGCCTGCGCTCTGGAGCCGGAGAGCCACAACTACTGAAGCCCACATGTCACGACTACTAAAGCCCGCGAGCCACAACTACTGAAGCCCGCGCACCTAGAGCCCGTGCTCCGCAACAAGAGAAGCCACCACAATGAGAAGCCCGCGCACTGCAACGAAGAGTGGCCCCCGCTCGCCACAACTAGAGAAAGCCTGCACGCAGCAACGAAGACCCAATGCAACCAAAAATAAATAAATAAAATAAATAAATTTATTTTAAAAGGTAAGCATCAGGGAGCCAAGAAGTGTGACTTCCTCATCAACTATTACTGACGTAATAAATACTACTGTAATAAGCTGAATGATGGTCCCCCAAGATCACCAGGACCTTGTCCCTGGAACCTGTAACTGTTTATAGGGTAATGGGGACTTTGCAGATGTAATTAAGCAAAGGATCTTAAATTGGAAAATTATCCTGGGTTATCTGGGTGACCCAATGTCATCACAAGGGTCTTTATAAAAAGAGGAGGCAGAAGTGTCAGAGACAGAGAAGGCTGGAGGGATACAATGAAGGGGCCACAGGCCAAGAATTGCAGGTCCCCTGTCGAGACATGAAATGGCAAAGAAATGGATCCTCCCTGGAGCCTCCTTCTGGAACCAGCCCTGCTGACATCTTGATTTCAGCCCAGTGATACCTGGTCTCCAGAACCGGAAGAAGATAATAAATCTGTGGTTTTTAAGTCACCAAGTTTATGGTTAATTTGTCACAGCAGTAGGAAACAAGTTTCCAGTAAGCATCTCTTATTACATTTCCACTTGCCTGCCCATCCAAAATGTTCTAAGTTAACTGCTAGGACTAAAGAGATGACATAGCTAGAGAGCCTATCCACAAGGAACTTGCATAGATCGAAATAATTATAGTATAAAAAATAAGTAAATGAGAAATTGCATGCGTGTGACACAGACCCAGTACCTGGAGCATTCAGAGGGAAAGGGGATGATCTCCTTCTAGGGTTATCAAAAAAGAGGCTGTGGACTCTACCCGGAAGATGGCGGAAGAGTAAGACGCGGAGATCACCTTCCTCCCCACACATACATCAGAAATACATCTTCACGTGGAGTAACTCCTACAGAACACCTACTGAACGCTGGCAGAAGACCTCAGAACTCCTGAAAGGCAAGAAACTCCCCATGTACCTGGGTAGGGCCAAAGAAAAAAAATAAACAGAGACAAAAGGATAGGGACGGGACCTGCACCCAGTGGGAGGCAGCTGTGAAAGAGGAAAGGTTTCCGCACACTAGAAGCCCCATCGCGGGCGGAGGCTGCGGGTGGCGGAGTCGGGGAGCTTCGGAGCCGCGGAGGAGAGCACAGCAACAGGGGTGCGGGGGGCAAAGCGGAGAGATTCCCTCACAGAGCATCAGGGCCGACTGGCACTCACCAGCCCGAGAGGCTTGTCTGCTCACCCGCCGGGGCGGGCGGGGCCTGGAGCTGAGGCTCAGGCTTCGGTCGGAGCGCAGAGAGAGGACTGGGGTTGGTGGCGGGAACACAGCCTGCAGGGGGTTAGTGCACCACGGCTGCCGGGAGGGAGTCCGGGGAAAAGTCTGGACCTGCCAAAGAGGCAAGAGACTTTTTCTTACCTCTTTGTTTCCTGGTGCGCGAGGAGAGGGGATTAAGAGCGCCGCTTAAAGGCGATCCAGAGACGGGCGCGAGCCGCAGCTAAAAGCACGGAACCCAGAGACGGGCAGGAGACACTAAGGCTGCTGCTGCCGCCACCAAGAAGCCTGTGTGCGAGCACAAGTTACTATCCACACCCCCCTCCCGGGGAGCCTGTGCAGCCCGCCACTGCCAGGGTCCCGGGATCCAGGGACAACTTACCCGGGAGAACGCACGGCGCACCTCAGGCTGGTGCAACGTCAGGCCGGCCTCTGCCGCCGCAGGCTCGCCCCGCACTCCGTGCCCCTCCCTCCCCCCAGCCTGAGTGAGCCAGAGCCCCTGAATCAGCTGATCCTTTAACCCCGTCCGGTCTGAGGGAAGAACAGATGCCCTCAGGTGGAACCCCGGGAGATGTGCAAACAAAGAACAGAAAGGGAAATCTCTCCCAGCAGCCTCAGAAGCACCAGCTTAAAGCTCCACAATCAACTTGATGTACCTGCATCTGTGGAATACCTGAATAGACAACGAATCATCCCAAATTGAGGAGGTGGACTTTGAGAGCAAAATTTATGATTTTTTCCCCTTTTCCCTCTTTTTCTGAGTGTGTATGTGTATGCTTCTGTGTGAGATTTTGTCTGTATAGCTTTGCTTCCACCATCTGTCCTAGGGTTCTTTCCGTCCGTTTTTTTTTTTTTTCTACTTAAAAATTTTTTTTTCTTAATAATTATCTTTTATTTTAATAACTTTATTTTACCTTACTTTATTTTATTTTATTTTATCCTCTTTCTTTCTTTCTACTTTTTCTCCCTTTTATTGTGAGCCGTGTGGACGAAAGGCTCTTGGTGCTGCAGCCAGGAGTCAGCGCTGTGCCTCTGAGGTGGGAGAGCCAACTTCAGGACACTGGTCCACAAGAAACCTCCCAGCTCCACGTAATATCAAATGGCGAAAACCAGAGATCTCCATCTCAACACCAACACCCAGCTTCACTCAACGACCAGCAAGCTACAGTGCTGGACACCCTATGCCAAACAACTAGCAAGACAGGAACACAACCCCATGCATTAGCAGGGAGGCTGCCTAAAATCATAATAAGTCCACAGACACCCCAAAACACACCACCAGACGTGGACCTGCCCACCAGAGAGACAAGATCCAGCCTCATCCACCAGAACACAGGCACCAGTCCCCTCCAGCAGGAAGCCAACACAACCCACTGAACCAAACTTAGCCACTGGGAACAGACACCAAAAACAACGGGAACTACGAACCTACAGCCTGCAAAAAGGAGACCCCAAACACAGTAAGATAAGCAAAATGAGAACACAGAAAAACACACTGCAGATGAAGGAGCAAGATAAAAACCCACCAGACCTAACAAATGAAGAGGAAATAGGCAGTCTACCTGAAAAAGAATTCAGAATAATGATAGTAAAGATGATCCAAAATCTTGGAAATAGAATGGACAAAATGCAAGAAACATTTAACAAGGACCTAGAAGAACTAAAGATGAAACAAGCAATGATGAACAACACAATAAATGAAATTAAAAATACTCTAGAAGGGTTCAATAGCAGAATAACTGAGGCAGAAGAACGGATAAGTGACCTGGAAGGTAAAGTAGTGGAAATAACTACTGCAGAGCAGAATAAAGAAAAAGGAATGAAAAGAACTGAGGACAATCTCAGAGACCTCTGGGACAACATTAAATGCACCAACATTTGAATTATAGGGGGTCCAGAAGAAGAAGAGAAAAAGAAAGGGACTGAGAAAATATTTGAAGAGTTTATAGTTGAAAACTTCCCTAATATGGGAAAGGAAATAGTTAATCAAGTCCAGGAAGCACAGAGAGTCCCATACAGGATAAATCCAAGGAGAAATACACCAAGACACATATTAATCAAACTGTCAAAAATTAAATAAAAAGAAAACATATTAAAAGCAGCAAGGGAAAAACAACAAATAACACACAAGGGAATCCCCATAAGGTTAACAGCTGATCTTTCAGCAGAAACTCTGCAAGTCAGAAGGGACTGGCAGGACATATTTAAAGTGATGAAGGAGAAAAGCCTACAACCAAGAGTACTCTACCCAGCAAGGATCTCATTCAGATTTGATGGAGAAATTAAAACCTTTACAGACAAGCAAAAGCTGAGAGAGTTCAGCACCACCAAACCAGCTTTACAACAAATGCTAAAGGATCTTCTCTAGGCAAGAAACACAAGAGAAGGAAAAGACCTACAATAACGAACCCAAAGCAATTAAGAAAATAGGAATAGGAACATACATATTGATAATTCCTTAAATGTAAATGGATGAAATGCTCCCACCAAAAGACACAGACTGGCTGAATGGATACAAAACCTAGACCCATATATATCCTGTCTACAAGAGACCCACTTCAGACCTAGAGACACATACAGACTGAAAGTAAGGGGATGGAAAAAGATATTCCATGCAAATGGAAACCAAAAGAAAGCTGGAGTAGCAATTCTCATATCAGACAAAAGAGACTTTAAAATAAAGACTATTACAAGAGACAAAGAAGGACACTATGTAATGATCAAGGGATTGATCCAAGAATATTTAACAATTGTAAATATTTATGTACCCAACATAGGAGCACCTCAATACATAAGGCAAATACTAACAGCCATAAAAGGGGAAATTGACAACACATTCATAGTAGGGGACTTTAACACCCCTCTTTCACCAACGGACAGATCATCCAAAATGAAAATAAATAAGAAGCACAAGCTTTAAATGATACATTAAACAAGATGGACTTAATTGATATTTATAGGATGTTCAATCCAAAACCAACAGATTACACATTTTTCTCAAGGGCTCATGGAACATTCTCCAGGATAGATCATATCTTGGGTCACAAATCAAGCCTTGGTAAATTTAAGAAAATTGAAATTGTATCAAGTAACTTTTCCAACCACAACGCTATGAGACTAGATATCAATTACAGGAAAAGATCTGTAAAAAGTACAAACACATGGAGGCTAAACAATACACTACTTAATAACAAAGTGATCACTGAAGAAATCAGAGAAGAAATTTAAAAATACCTAGAAACAAATGACAATGGAGACACGACGACCCAAAACCTATGGGATGCAGCAAAAGCAGTTCTAAGAGGGAAGTTTATAGCAATACAATCCTACCTTAAGAAAGAGGAAACATCTTGAATAAACAACCTAACCTTGCACCTAAATCAATTAGAGAAAGAAGAACAAAAAAACCCCAAAGTTAGCAGAAGGAGAGAAATCATAAAGATCAGATCAGAAATAAATGAAAAAGAAATGAAGGAAACGATAGCAAAGATCAATAAAACTAAAAGATGGTTCTTTGAGAAGGTAAACAAAATTGATAAACCATTAGCCAGACTCATCAAGAAAAAAAGGGAGAAGACTCAAATCAATAGAATTAGAAATGAAAAAGGAGAAGTAACAACTGACACTGCAGAAATACAAAAGATCAAGAGAGATTACTACAAGCAACTCTATGCCAATAAAATGGACAACCTGGAAGAAATGGACAGATTCTTAGAAATGCACAACCTGCCAAGACTGAATCATGAAGAAATAGAAAATATGAACAGACCAATCAGAAGCACTGAAATTGAAACTGTGATTTAAAATCTTCCAACAAACAAAAGCCCAGGACCAGATGGCTTTGCAGGCGAATTCTTTCGAACATTAGAGAAGAGCTAACACCTATCCTTCTCAAAATCTTCCAAACTATAGCAGAGGGAGGAACACTCCCAAACCCATTCTACGAGGCCACCATCACCCTGATACCAAAACCAGACAAGGATGTCACAAAGAAAGAAAACTACAGGCCAATATCACTGATGAACATAGATGCAAAAATCCTCAACAAAATACTAGCAAACAGAATCCAACAGCACATTAAAAGGATCATACACCATGATTAAGTGGGGTTTATTCCAGGAATGCAAGGCTTCTTCAATATACGCAAATCAATCAACGTGATACACCATATTAACAAATTGAAGGAGAAAAAAACATATGGTCATCTCAATAGATGCAGAGAAAGCTTTCAACAAAATTCAACACCCATTTATGATAAAAACCCTCCGGAAATTAGGCATAGAGGGAACTTTCCTAAACATAATGAAAGCCATATATGACAAACCCACAGCCAACATCGTCCTCAATGGTGAAAAACTGAAAGCATTTCCACTAAGATCAGGAACAAGACAAGGTTGCCCACTCTCACCACTCTTTTTTTTTTTTTTTTTTGCGGTACGCGGGCCTCTCACTGTTGTGGCCTCTCCCGTTGCGGAGCACAGGCTGCAGACGTGCAGGCTCAGCGGCCATGGCTCACAGGCCTAGCCGCTCCACGGCATGTGGGATCTTCCCGGAACGGGGCACGAACCCGTGTCCCCTGCATCAGCAGGCGGACTCTCAACCACTGCGCCACCAGGGAAGCCCTCACCACTCTTATTCAACATAGTTTTGGAAGTTTCAGCCACAGCAGTCAGAGAAGAAAAGGAAATAAAAGGAATCCAAATTGGAAAAGAAGAAGTAAAGCTGTCACTGTTTGCAGATGACATGATTCTATACATAGAGAATCCTAAAGATACTACCAGAAAACTACTAGAGCTAATCAATGAATTCGGTAAAGTAGCAGGATACAAAATTAAGGCACAGAAGTCTCTGGCATTCCTATACACTAATGATGAAAACTCTGAAAGTGAAATGAAGAAAACACTCCCATTTACCATTGCAACAAAAAGAATAAAATATCTAGGAATAAACCTACCTAAGGACACAAAAGACCTATATGCAGAAAATTATAAGACACTGATGAAAGAAATTAAAGATGATACAAATAAATGGAGAGATATACCATGTTCTTGGATTGGAAGAATCAATACCATGAAAACGACTATACTACCCAAAGCGATCTACAGATTCAATGCAATCCCTATCAAACTACCACTGGCATTTTTCACAGAACTAGAACAAAAAATTTCACAATTTGTATGGAAACACAAAAGACCCCGAATAGCCAAAGCAATCTTGAGAACGAAAAACGGAGCTTGAGGAATCAGGCTCCCTGACTTCAGACTGTACTACAAAGCTATAGTAATCAAGACAGTATGGTACTGGCACAAAAACAGAAAGATAGATCAATGGAACAGGATAGAAAGCCCAGAGGTAAACCCATGCACATATGGTCACCTTTTCTTTGATAAAGGTGGCAGGAATGTACAGTGGAGAAAGGACAGCCTCTTCAATAAGTGGTGCTGGGAAAACTGGACAGGTACATGTAAAAGTAGGAGGTTAGATCACTCCCTAACAGCATACACAAAAATAAGCTCAAAATGGATTAAAGACCTAAATGTAAGGCCAGAAACTATCAAACTCTTAGAGGAAAACATAGGCAGAACACTCTATGACATAAATCACAGCAAGATCCTTTTTGACCCACCTCCTAGAGAAATGGAAATAAAAACAAAAATAAACAAATGGGACCTAATGAAACTGCAAAGCTTTTGCACAGCAAAGGAAACCATAAACAAGACCAAAAGACAACCCTCAGAATGGGAGAAAATATTTGCAAATGAAGCAACTGACAAAGGATTAGTCTCCAAAATTTACAAGCAGCTCATGCAGCTCGATAACAAAAAAACAAACAACCGAATCCAAAAATGGGCAGAAGACCTAAATAGACATTTCTCCAAAGAAGATATACAGACTGCCAACAAATACATGAAAGAATGCTCAACATCATTAATCATTAGAGAAATGCAAATCAAAACTACAATGAGATATCATCTCACACCAGTAAGAATGGCCATCATCAAAAAATCTGGAAACGATAAATGCTGGAGAGGCTGTGGAGAAAAGGGAACCCTCTTGCACTGCTGGTGGGAATGTGAATTGGTACAGCCACTATGGAGAAGAGTATGGAGGTTTCTTAAAAAACTACAAATAGAACTATCATATGACCCAGCAATCCCACTACTGGGCATATACCCTGAGAAAACCATAATTCAAAAAGAGTCATGTACCAAAATGTTCATTGCAGCTCTATTTACAATAGCCAGGAGATGGAAACAACCTAAGTGTCCATCATCGGATGAATGGATAAAGAAGATGTGGCCCATATGTACAATGGAATATTACTCAGCCATGAAAAGAAATGAAATTGAGCTATTTGTAATGAGGTGGATAGACCTAGAGTCTGTCATACAGAGTGAAGTAAGTCAGAAAGAGAAAGACAAATACCGAATGCTAACACAGATATATGGAATTTAAGGAAAATAAATGTCATGAAGAACCTAGGGGTAAGACAGGAATAAAGACACAGAGCTACTACAGAATGGACTTGAGGATATGGGGAGGGGGAAGGGTAAGCTGTGACAAACTGAGAGAGTGGCATGGACATATATACACTACCAAACATAAAATAGATAGCTAGTGGGAAGCAGCCGCATAGCACAGGGAGATAAGCTCGGTGGTTTGTGACCACCTAGAGGGGTGGGATAGGGAGGGTGGGAGGGAGACGCAAGAGGGAAGAGATATGGGAACATATGTATATGTATAACTGATTCACTTTGTTATAAAGCAGAAACTAACACACCATTGTAAGGCAATTATACTCCAATAAAGATGTAAATAAAAAAGAGGCTGTGAAAGGAGTGAACTGAGAGCTGAGTTTGACAGGGGGTAGAATCTGGTACATGGAGAGAGGGAGAAAGGGCTGGTAGAGGCAGAACCGCACACACAGGTAGAAGGCGTGGGCTGCAGGTGAAAGGATATCTACTGAACACTTAATGCTTCAGTATCTTTCTTGCTGCGAGGGTCCTAGCGGTGAACCTAGAACGTCTGTCTTCCAGGAGGCCGTAGCAACATGGACGATAACTAGGACAGTGTCACAGAGTAGGGTAATCCACTGTCAGGTGAGAGCAGGTGCTCTGGGAGCAGAGAGAAGGGGTGTCCAGCCTGGGGTGCTGGGAGGGGACTGCTCGAGAGGGTTTCCCAGAGGAAGAGACATAAAAGCTGAGTCCCAAAGGAGAAGCAAAATGGGGGAAAGGAGTGTTTCAGAGAAAAGAAACTAATCAGATCCGGAGACGGGATGGTTCATAGGTTAAGGAGGAGGATGAAGGAAGGAAGGAAGGATGAGGCGGCCCTGGAAGGATTCGAGGTTTGAGGAGGATGCAGGTGTTGGGAGGATGTATGATAGTCAAGGGCAGGGAGGGAAGCCTGAAAGTCTTCCAGTGACTTTGAGGGCCCGGCTGGAGCCAGGAGGCATGCATTTCTTATGTGAATTACTCTAGCCAAGCTCCGTGGGCCCAAGAACGGTAGACAGTGGATTGCTCCAGAGTTGGGGATTTGTCAGATGGGCAGCCAACGTTCAAGGGTTTTGGGGATTCTGGTTATACTATGGGTAATGGCTCAATTGGGGAAGAAAATGAACATAGGAGATGAGGGAAGCGGAGTACTGTTGATATGGTTAAAGAACAGTTGTAGCAGGCTTACCTAGATGAGAGGGCAAGAAAAATAGGAGGCTGTGGCCACAGAGTAAGAATGTTTGCACAGAACCTTCCAAAGGTCGGGCCATCCCAGGAGATGACAAGTTCCAAGGGCGGCCATGACATTACATGGTTGGAATAGAAGGACAAGACAGTCAAAGACTAGCGAGGTGAGGGATGGGTTATCAGGCAGGCAAGATGATGGAAGGACCTGGGGAGGAGAGGCCAGTGGGCCAGGTGCCAAGGCCAGTCTCCACGGAACAGTGCGGGACGGGGGAGGAGCAGCCTCTCCTGCTGCATGGGAAGGACTGGTCCTTATGCGATAGCAGCAAAGACCCAGATTCATTCAAGAAATGGAAAGGACGCCGGTGTTGCTGGAGCCTGGCAATGGAGAAGCTGGCAGGGGCTGGGCCGCCAGGCCCTCATAAGCAATCAGGGACAACACTTTGATCAGTGCCCCAGCCCCTGTAGGTTTCCTGGAGAGCAGAGAGAGCCTCAGGTGGCCTGGATTTAGGTCAACAAGCAGGATCCCGCCTCCACACATATCTAATCTGGACCACACGGTGTTTAACAAATATTTAAATTCCATACAAAAAATCCATCTTTGGGGCTTCCCTTGAACACTTGGAAGCTCTTGCGATGCTGAATCTGCGCTCATTCCTTCATCTGATGTTTGTTGAGCATCTGCTTTTGCCAGGCACTTAAGTAGGGAACTTCAGCGGGAAACAAGACAGAGGAGCGTCCCTGGTCCTCTTGGAGCTGACCTCCTGGGGTTTCCCCAGGGCACCAGTTCTTCGGAGCGGAGCCGAGTAGCAGAGCCCCTGCTGACAGATCAGGGCTCTTCCCCAGGGGCGGAGGCTGCACTCACACGGCTTGCTTGCCTCCTGGCGCAATGCAATTTCTGAGCCCCTGCACAGGAATCCAGTGAGCAAAGCCCCATAGCAAAGTGGCCAGAATAGGCAGAAGTATCCAGCAAGAAGAGAGAGCTGGAAAGAGAAAATAACATCGTCTCTGGTGCAGTGACCCCAATATGCCCTCTTTCCTTCTCTCTCAGCCCCAGCTTTAAAGCTGTAGCTTACAACAATCCTTACAGGGCTTGCAAAGAACAATCCCACGTTCTAGAAGAGGGTGCTGGCCTGAGAAATCAGAACATTGCTCATCGGCCTGAAGTTCAACAGTAGACTGTCAACACGGGCTCTGGTAAGCAAACACCTGACTGATGGAATGCCCGTCACATTTACCAAAGCACAGCGCACGGTCCTACAGCAGGACAGAAATTGGCAAACCCCACAATTAGGATCCTGTTCTTCTACTGGGAAGGTCAATTATTCATTTGCAGATGAGGAAATTCCTGCCTTGGCTAAGAGGATCAGTGCTGAGGGAGACATTAATATTTTTGAGTTCCCATGAGCGGATGTGCCTGCCTGCAATATTTCACACCTGGGTCCAGGCCCAGGCCTCACCTTGTAGGGCTAACTAACACCTGGCATGGCGGGTTAGCAAAGGGTCTCCTAGCATCCCCAGCTCCAGCGCCCCAGCTCCCACTCTCTCTCTCTCTCTCTCTCTCTCTCTCTCTGAAGGGCCGAGTACAGACATGGAGCTTCTTCTCCAATCCACTTCCAGCTTTGGGCCTGTCATGTGGGTCCACGGCTGCTGGCCTCCCTCCCCTGCCGCATCCACCATCCCATCCATCACGGGCACTGAGAAGCGCTAAGCCCCAGTAAATCCCAGCCTGGGGAGACTCCCCGGTGTCACAGTAGACACAGGCAGTTTCTTGTTCTCCGGAGGTGAGTCACACGTTTGATAAAGAGCAGGTGGGAACTTCCCTCCTATGACCTAGAAGAGGCTTTAAATATCATCAAGATGAGTGCATGTCAAACTGGTACCATCTGAATAAAAGCTGAACAATTACACCACGTCAGCTTCCTGGCTGTGACATTGTACCGTACTGAGGTAAGACGTTACCACTGAGGGATACTGAGTAAAGAGTACGAGGGAGCTATGAATCTAATAACAAGTTTTAAAAAGAAAATATCATCAAGCTCAGCCCCTCCATTTCACAGACAAGGACACCAAGGCCCGGAGATGGGTGGAGAATTACCCAAGGTTACCCAGTGAGCTGGACTCCTGGGGCAGAGCTCTGTCCAGACCAGGGATGCCCACGAGGCTGGGAGTTCAGAGAAGAGACCTGAGTGCCAGGGACGCCACCATTTGAGTTGCCTTGATGGTGGCAGAGCTCCCTGTGTCTGGGGGGGTTGGATTTAAGGCAATGAGCAAGAGGCCAGGCTAACTTTCCAGGAGTTTCGGGAGACAGAAAAGTATCAGAAGGCCATGCCAGTCAATGGAGGCTCTGAGCAGGGGAGTGTCGTATTCAGGCCTGCGTTTCAGAGAGATCACTTCACTAGAATATGGACGATAGCCTGAAGAGCGTATCGGTCATCTATCGCTGCATAAAAAACACCGCCAAACTTAATGATTTAAAACAAGCACCTTAGCTCACAGTTCCGTAGTTGACCACTTGGGCTGGGTTCAGCTGGGTGGTTCTTCCGCTGGTCTTGGCTGGGTTCACCCACCCACCTGTGATAAGCAGCCAGTCAGCTAATGGCTCTGCTTCTGGGGGTCGAGCAGGGGCTGCTGTAGGCACAGAGCGGGCCTCGGATAGAGTTAAAAACCACAGTGGGATAGGCGTAATGATGGTGGGCTGGGGAGCATCCCAACCGTGACTTTCGCAAACTCAGATGGAATCAGAGCAGCTAATTCATTCAGTGCTTTGACTACACATACCGAGTGTTCAATCCAGGGCGGGTATTGTGCGAGGTATAGGGGTGCAGAGTAAATAAGACTTTTCGTCCCTTCAGAGAGTTCACAGGACGTGGAAGAGATCAGCCAGTGCAGTCTGTTCAATTTATTGACGGAAAAACTGAGGCCCAGAATGCTTTGCCCGTCCCAAGGTGACACCATCCATGTGGGGTCTGGGATCAGGGCCAGCTCTTCTCCTGCCATGTCTGGTCCTCCAGCCCTGTCAAGTGGCTCCCTGGAAAACACTCCCTGAGATAACCTTGTCTTTCCAATGGAAGTGCCTTTGACCAGTGTTGATGGAGGCAGTGGGAGGGGCAGGAGACCCTTCCTCACTCTTCTGCGCGAGACATGACTGCTGCTCTCCAACAATTCCAGTTCCCTGTCCTTCTGGGAAGTGGGAGGATTGAACTTCCTCACCCTGTTGAAGCTAAGAGTTGCCTTCGCACTTCTTTGGCCAATGTGAGGGCACCCGTGTGTCACTTCTAGGCAGGAGCATTTAAGAGCAGAATTCTCTGTGACCTCCTTTCCTCTGCCAGAGCGAACCCTGGAGACTTGTGTCAAGACCGTGGTGTCATTAAGATGTACAGCCCATCAGCCTGGACCCCTGAAGGACTAGAAGAGTAGGGCCCCTGTGTTAAACATGCAGCATGAGTGAGAAATCAACCTTTGTTGCTCTTAAGCTACGGAGTTGGGGGATGTTTTTTACTGCAGCAGAACCTAGCTCACCCTCACTGATTCACCAGGTTTCAATGAGGAGGGAGTGCTCCCTAAACTCTGGGCCTCTTGCCCACCCCTTACTCCTCTCCAAGGAAGAAAAGTGATTTATCTGATTGATCAGTTTCAAAAAAAAAGAACTGAGCCTACAGAGTGCAGTTCCCTCCTCCGTACTCACTCTTTGGGAAGTGCTGTCTGCAGACCCCGGGCTTCTCTCAGCCATGAGGTTCTTCCTCAGAGGCAGGAAACTGTCAGCACTGTCTGGGCCTGTGTGGGTAAGTCAGCCTGATTCTGGGATTCAGAACTAAGAAGCCCATTGTTGTCACATGCCTGAGTGACACTGTCCAAGTGAGTTCTTCTCAGTAACAAAGATAACGGGCTTCCCTGGTGGCGCAGTGGTTGAGAATCTGCCTGCCGAGGCAGAGGACGCAGGTTCGTGCCCCGGTCTGGGAAGATCCCACATGCCGCGGAGCGGCTGGGCCCATGAGCCATGGCCGCTGAGCCTGTGCGTCCGGAGCCTGTGCTCCGCAATGGGAGAGGCCACAACAGTGAGAGGCCCGCATATCACAAAGAAAAAAAAAAGAAAGATAACGTGGTGGCCCCATCTGCTGACTCCTGTTGCCTCCTTTAGTTCAGAACTGAGGCAGGAAAACAGGAGTGTCCTCAAACCCCAGCTCCTATTACCTTGCCCATCCCTTACTCCACGGGACTCAAAAGTTCCAAACATCTTGCATAAAAACATGAAAGCCTGCTGGTGAAATGCAGATCTGATTCTTGAGAATTTTCACAAAATACCTTAGCAAGGTTGATGCAGGGTTCTTGGCACTAAGGACATTTGGGCCCAGATAGCTCTTTGTTGTGAGGGCTGGCCTGGGCATTGTAGGATGTTTGGCAGCAACTCAGGACTCTACCCACTAGATGCCAGGAGCATCCGCCCTCCCCCCAGTGTGACAACCAAAATGTCTCCAGATACGACCAAATGTCCTCTGGGAGCAAATCATCCCCCATGCCCAGCTGAGAACCACATTTTGGCTGATCTGATCCAGTTACTCAACAAAGACCTCTAGGAAAGGCTAGTGATCTGGGGGGACTTCTTGGAGGTGGTAGAATTTCAGCCCTTGAAGGATTGAACTTAACAAAGGGAAGGGGAGAAGTCATGGCACTAGGAAAGTGTGAGCAAAGGGAGGCTTGGAGGCCGGCACGCTTGGAGATGGGGGGGTGGGGAGTGGGGACTGCACAAACAACAGTAGGAATGATTAAATAGCCAAACACAGATAATCACTCAGCATTGTACATGCAATAAATGTTTGCTAATATCATCACAGCAGAAGCTCTCCTCCAGTCCAAACAGTGACATCGTTTATAGCAACTAGCCATCATTGATTCTGGCATCATTCCCAGTGTTTAACAATAAATACCCCTCACCTTCGCCCTGTGGCTTCTTCCAATGTTATTTTCCCCACATCATACTATAGCCAACCTTGTGATGGGGGTGGAGGGGAGGGTAAGACTGGGAAAGAGGGAGCAAAGGGAAGAATGTGATTCAGTCATAATGAGCAAAACATCACATTTTAAGGAAAGACAGGGTCCAGCAGACCTGGCTGAGAGGGAGGCCACTGAGATGAGCGTGGAGGTGCATGGGTCATCCTGTCTTTATTTAAAATGTCACTCTTTTGTTCATCATGGGTGTTTGGCATTCATTTTGAGTTTTGAAAAACATTGCATTGAATTATTATCTTGATTACTCCTGTGCTCCTGTACTCACCCCGCCTTCCTTAAACTTTGTGCCCAAGGCGAGGGCCTCAGCCGCCACACCCTAGCCCCAGCCTTGAGTGGCAGGATTCAGGGCTGGGGCTGCATTCCCAGAGGAATGAATTAGCAGAGAAGCTTAAATAGGCTTCTGTTTCAGACTCACCTTTACATACCGCCTGCTGGGAAAACACAACAAAAATCTTTATCTGGTGCTTCCCTGGTGGCGCAGCGGTTGAGAGTCCGCCTGCCGATGCAGGGGACGCGGGTTCGTGCCCCGGTCTGGGAAGATCCCACATGCCGTGGAGCGGCTGGGCCCGTGAGCCATGGCCGCTGAGCCTACGAGTCCGGAGCCTGTGCTCCGCAACGGGAGAGGCCACAGCAGTGAGAGGCCCGCGTACCGCAAAAAAAAAAAAAAAAAAAAAAAAAAATCTTTATCTGAATATAAAGCACATTTCTGTTGTCTCAGGCCCCAAATATTCCCTTATCAACCTATTGTGAAAATTGCACCAGGGCAACTTTCACGAGCCTCGGGGATTGAGAGAGGGGCTGGCTGTGCTTTACCGCTCAAACCAGTATTTACAGGGAGAAATTAATTGTGAAATCAAATGACATTTTTATTTTAAATTTAAGCCATTTCCTCGACCAAGAGGACGCTGCCACAGAGTAGCCTTGTGAAAGGGTAGGGATAGGATTTTTCCAAAACCTTCCCACCGTGTGCGGGGTCAGAATTTGCGCGGGCTCAGTTGGCTGCAGAGGCTTTGTAGGGGGCAAATGCTGGAAACCAAAGTTCCACTCAGGAGGGGAGCGGGCGCCCCCTGCTGGCCTCGAAGGAAGAGTGCTCTTTCCCCAGAAATGTTTCTGCACAAATTTTCAAAGCAGGTCCTTGAATGGGTTACAACAGATAGGTTACAAAGCTTAACAAAACATGGAAACGTGGAAAGGTAACAATTGCTCTTGAGCCCTGTTGGTGGGTACGTCTCTTCTATAAGAGAGCGATTGGCAAGAGCCACTCAAATTTTAAATGGGTATCACATATCATTGATTCAGTGTTTCCCCTCGTAGTGATCCATCCAACAGATAAACTGAGACAGGCTGATCTTGGGTGGCCGCGGCCAGCAGCGGCTTGAAGCAGGGTTTCAGTTCCCAGCCAGTGCTTGAGGTCGGGTCGCGGCAGTGAGAGCACCGAATCCTAGCCACTAGACCAGTGGTCAGCAACAAGGCCCTGGCCCTACAACTTTGCAGAAAAAGAATTCCCACAAAGAAGGAAAGTAGTGAAACAAATACATTATTTATTAGGAAAATAAATGTACAGTACATGTGGATAGACACACAGGCAGGCTCAAAGAGAGAGTCGTGCCCTTGTGGCAGTTTGAATCACTTTTATGGGGCATTTCTTCTGGGTTTCCTTTTGCCAATCATTTTGATTTGCTTAGTTCAAAAAGTCCATATTTGGTGTATCTCAGTATCTTCCCACGTGTGCGTGTGCATCTCTTAGCCAAGATGGATTCTACTGAAGAGGACTATGGGTAGATTTAGCCACTTAGCATCACTTCCCTTTTGACCTCCAACGAGCCTTTCTGTTCATGTGTAGTTGGGGAGGTCTCCTGACTTTGAGAATGAGGAATATGTGGTCTCTTAACTTCTATCTGGGCAGGGCCCAGCCTCCTCTCTCAATTGTCCTGTTATTCTTGTCTCGGAGTATCCGTTCACAGGACCAAACTCAAAGTGTTTGCCCCGGGGGCCCATCTATCTCCTGCCTCAAGGCTGGAACCTGGGACTATTTGCTGCAGTGCTGCAATGCTCGCACCTGGACAAACATCTCCTCGAGATACGAAATACAAAGAATCTATAACAGACTAAAAAATAACTGCGGGTATGCACAGTTGGGGCAAATTCTGGACAAAAGATACAAAAAGACCAAAAAACCCAACTGCCACTTCTGAAGAACTGGGAGCAAAAGCAGGGTACTGCCCCCTGCACTCAACACCACCAAAGGGGTGGGCAACCCACCTAAGCCACCCTCTAGCCTGACCCTTGGACACAACCCTACCCTCACCGCATATAAGGAATGAGCTTGCCTCTGCTTAGGGACCAAACAAGGGAACCTGTTACTAGTTCTCAATCCCTCCTGTGACCACATGGGCCCCAATAAGCCTTGCCCGAATTTCTTGTCTGGCCTCTTGTCAATTTCTGTTGATTGGAGAAGGCCAAGAACCCTGATTGGTATCAAAACTACTGAGAAACTGAGGTGCAGCCAAGTTCAGTGATTTGCTCAAGGTCAATCCTTGGGGTAGCGAGTTGGCTGAAACCCCAGCTCAGCAAATAAGACATAAAGACTAAGAAGATAGCTTTCAAAATGAAATCTGGTATGAAGGATTAAGGAGGGTTTTGAAGAAAATAATATTTTAAAGAAAATGGGGGTGGGGTGAGGGGAAGTAAGTAAAACTTAAGTTTAAACTGAAATGGAGAAGAAAGGGAGGTATTTAATTAGCCTTGGAAGTGCTTGTTGTAAATGAAAAGAGGATTTCTAACTATAGAGCTATGACATTGATACTGATTTTTAAATAGCGTATTTGGGGGGGCAGTATTGTGCTTAACTTTTACTAAATGTTAAGTGTTTTTTGAGTTGTAGCCTTGAGGTCTCCATCACTCTAAAAATAAATGGGCCACATCTGGGCTGACAAATGCTCACATTAGGTTTTGGAAGCAATGGTAGTACTTGGCAACGAGCAGTCGTGTTTTCCTTTATACCTCAGTGAAATCTAAATTTAAAAGAATGTTTTACCCTCTTCTGACAGCCTTAGAAATTCTTACTGTAAGGTTGTGCTAATACTCATTTTTCTCAGCAAACCCGAAACCCAAAAGACTTTGCCTCCAGCACCCTCCTTGACTTTTATTTCCAGATGCTACCCAAGATGTCCCCTTCAACTCAAATTTCCCTGTAACGAGTCAATCCTGAACATCAGGCTAAAAAGGGAAGCGGCTCCCCCAGCTTTCCCAAGGCTGCCTCGGATCTGTGTTTAACGCCAGGGAAGCAGATGTCTGGATGGCAGTGAAAGAGGAGACCAGGTGGTGTCTTCAAAACCAGGAATTCCAATTCTAAAACTGCTCTGAGCAGCTTCTGCTCCTTTCCTTGGCTTCGTAAAATGCCATTCAATTTCTCAGAAGCAAAACAAATTGATTTCCATTTATAAGGAACAAATTGCTGGAATGATTAGCGGTGTCTAAGCTGTTTTATATTAGAGTCTGATGTATTCCCACTGGGTTCTGAGTTCCCCCAAATCGAGGACCATATCTTTCATCTCTGGCCCAGGGCATTGCTCATAGCAGGCATTCGAGAAACAGTAACAGTATCTAACACTTAGATGGTACTCACTCTGTGTCAGACACTGTTCTGATTAACTCGCGTAATCCTCATAACAACCCTATTATTAGCTCCATTTTATAGAGGAGGAAACCGAAGCACAGAAAGGTTAAGCAACTTCCCCAAGGCCACCAGCTAACAAGTAATGCAGCCTGGGTTCACACCCAGGCAGTCTGACTCAAAAATATATATTCTTAGCCACTACACCAGCAGTTCCCCAACTTGTCTGCAATTAGTCACCTAGGGAGCTTCAAAAGTACACCTTCAAAAAGTACATTTAATACATTATATTGTGATTTAATTGGTCTCGGGTGTGGTATGGGTTTTGGAATTTTTAAAAGCTCCTCAGCTGATTCCCATACACGGACTCATTTTGAGAACCACTACATTATACTATCCTGCCTCATTACTCAGCAATGTTTGCTGAATTTAATGTGTTTGCTACAGCAGGAACTGCTTTCAGGAATGTAAACAAACAAGGAGGAAAATATAATATCCAAACTTTGGTTGTATCAAATTACCCTGGAGTGTAACTGATTGTAATTCCAACAGAGTCTGTGCTAAGAGCATGGGTCTGGAGCCAAGACATTCTTGCATTAACATCTCTGCAGGTAGCAGTGTGATGTTAAAATGTTGCCTGCCATGTTACTAAACAAAGGATATTGCAGCCATCAAGCCACTACAGCTGCCCTGATGGTGAGCCCTGAGGGAACTAAGGATGGAGACAATTGACCTCGCTGCCAGCCCTCAGCCATGGCATCTGCCCCCAGTGGTGTACCCTGAGGGGAATCAGGATGGGAAAGCAGGGGATACTGGTCCCAGATAGCTAAGGTGCACATCAAAGGAATGGTTTCAAGGAGCCCAGACTCTTGCATCTTCCCATACACAGAAAAGTGCTGAAGTCCTTAACTTGAGATACCTGATTTTCTTTAATTAACAGTAATCTTTTGAAGTCCAACTACCTGGTCTTCATTGCAAAAACTCCTATGTATCCTGGCTCCTCCCTTACCTCTTCAGAGCAGTCCCTCAGAGCTAACTGAGAGGCTGTCTTCTGGGCTTGAAGTCTTCAGAAAGACTGCCAAATAAAAGATAATTCTCTACTTTGAGGTTGTGCATTATTTTTTCCAGTGGATAAGAGTCTGGCTACGTGCCCACCAACCCCCATTTCCTTCCTGCTTAGGCACACAGCAAGACTACATTACCCAGCTTCCCTTGAAGCCAAGTGTGATCATGTGATAGGATTCTGACCAATAGAATGTGGGCAAAAGTCTCCAGCACTAGGCTGTCCTCTCTATCCTGTGAGGCAGATTCTGAATGGGGAGGCAGAGCCACAAGATGGAAGGGGCCTGGGCTATTCCAGCACCACTTAGGGGAGAGCTGCCAGATATTCAGGAGCACTGACTGGACTTGATGTAAATGAGAAATAAGTTTTTGGTTAAGCTGCTGGGATTCGGGGGTTTATCTGTCATCAGTGACTAGTGTTCCTTAACTAGTACATTGTGTGGCTTTGGGGAGGTCACTTATCCTAAGCCTCAGTGTTGTCATCTGCAGAATGAAGACAATAGTACAAGTACAAATCATGTCCGAGTGCTGGACAGCTTTCATTTGCCCCTCCAGATCCACTCTCCACCCCCTCTCCCCTGCTCTCTGCCGGGGAGGCTGAGCCTGAGATACTGCAGTAAGTTAGGCTCAACCTATGGGAGGCTCCAGCAGGAGGTGGGAAAGCAGGAGCCCGAGGGTGGGGATTTAGTGGTCTGGGCCCCTCTGGCTACTTGGCTCCACCTAAGGCCACAGCTGTATCAGGCAGCCCTCTCCTTCAGCTACAGGTTCTGTGAATCACTCTATCCCTTTGTCCCCTCAGGCCTGTGGTGAGGCTTAGCACTGCTTCAGTCTCCTGATAGATGGGACGGGAAAGGGGGAGCAGCCTCGTGTTCCTGTGTCCAAGGTCAGTGGGAAAAAGTCAGACACCACCACTGACGCACAGAGCTGAGGCCGAGTCAGCTCCCGAGGTGCCAGTGGATCTCCCTTGCCCCTGCCCACCTATGCTAAATTAAGTCCCTTCCTTACACCTCCGTCAGTCGCCCCAGTGGCCAGCCATCTGCCTCCTGCCAGGACCCTGGCTGGTACGGAATGCGAATGCCATGTTGTTGAGGTTTGAACAAAGTAGTAATCACACAGTAAATACTCAACAAATGTTGAATTTAAAATGAGAGAAATGCCACAAAGTTTGTTGAGAGGAGTGTGTGCTATAATGAATAATGAGGTAATAAAGAGGTAAGGGTGGCTGGGCCTGTCTGAGAAGGGTAATCTTTAAGCTGAGATAAGGAGGAACCAGGCAGAATATTCCAGAAAGGAATGTGGGGAGGCTCTTACGCACTGTGCTCGCTCCATGCCACACACGATTTTCACCAGGGGAGCTTTTGGCCCAGTGGTTTGCACCAGGGGGCTTTTGCCACCCAGGGGACATTTGCCACCCAGGGGACACTTGGCCATGTCTGAAGACATTTTTGGTTTACACAAGGGGGGATGGGGTGCTACTTGCATGTACTGGGTAAGGCCAAGGATGCTGCTAAACATCCTACAATGCACAGGACAGCCCCACAGCAAAAACTCATCCAGCCCCAAGGGTAAGATTTCTAAAGTGGAGAGAATCTAATTTAGCCCTACTCCCAGACTTAACGACTGTGGCTGGAGCCCAGCCTGGAGAGGGGAGAGGGGTGGAGATGCAACATAAGCAAGTTTGTCTGACTAAAGTATTCTAAGAGCCCATAATCTCCATTTTCTAGCAAAATTCCTTTCTTGGTTTCCTAATTAGTGAAGAGTTTTCACTAATTTAGACAACTGTACAAGTTCCTCTTAAATAAAATCCTAGAATGAGCACGGGCTTTGGGAATCAAACCACGTGACCTTAAGCAACTTCCTTGACCTCTCTGAACCTCAGTCTCCTCCTCTGGAAGAGAGGGATTATTACAAGCACCGCTCAGAGGGGCTACTGAGGTTATATAGAGAACCTGGCTCACAGCAAGCACCTCACAAAGGTTCCCTTCCCTCACTCACAAGAGTCATGTGTGAAGTGTGTTGTGACTTGCGATTTTTCCATGATTGCTCAAAGTGGATGGTCATATAATGACTTCTGTCACATCAAAACTTCTTTTACAGTACTGTCTTTAAGAATAAATATTTCTTTTAAATATTCCTTTTATAAATAATAATATTCCTCCAAAAAGAACAGGTTTTTCAAGTATTTATCTAGGTCCCTAAGACCAAAACTATAAGATGTGTTTGCTGCAAGTCTACATTGTGGAGATAAGATAACTAATGCAGTGATTAATATCCCAAAAGGGGAAGGAGTGGCAAATTCTAACATTATATGCCCTATGTATCTCAGAAGTCAGCAGCAGATAGCTACAAGATTGGCTATTAGAAGTACTTATCAGTACAGGATCATAGGAACACCATTTCACAACAACAGACCTACCCTCTGCCTCAAAAAGTATTTTATACAGGCTTTTTATACAGGGAACATTTCTTGGTGAAAGACAATAGTGTTTAAAGCAAACTCCAAAGAGTAAATATTTTAATTTTCTTCAAGAATATTCTTAAATTCATAATACTTTAGTCACACTAACAAGTTAACATTTCCACAAAAATACTCATATAGCATCAGTATTCTTAAAGTATTCATATCCATAATTACCTCAATTAGGAAACTTAGCAATGACAGTCAACATATACAACATATGCTTTTTACTTCTGGTGAGATCAATTCAATGTCTAAAATAAATCAGGATGGATTAACATAAGAGCTGAATTGGCGTCCCTACCAAATTTCGCAATGAAAAAGCAAACAGTCCTGTGTGACCGGCAAGTTACACAAACAATGTAAGACAAATCCAACTAGAAATTGGAGGCTGCCATTTCATATACACAAAGTACATGTGAAACAGCAAAGTAAACATGTTTCTTAAAGGAGGGGCTGCTATTTCAACACCCCCAGAGCATTAGAGATGTCACTGAGTCAGCCAACATCACATCTACAATCTCGTGAAATACATCATCAGATAGCCATCTGGTGCTTTTTATGAAGCAACATGCTTGAAACCAAGGGGCCAACACTGGTTACAGGAAGCAAAAATGTCTAACACCTCTGTTTTTAAAAACTGCTGACATTTCAAAATATGAATTGTTTAAACTCAAGTTTCTCATCCCCAAAGAAGCCGATCATGGTGTGTCAGAATGCCTTCTCTCTCTCTGATTTGCAGACAATACAATGAAAGGAAAATACTTCTGATTAAAACTAGCTGACTTGCAACTGTGCATGTAAAGTCTACTACAGGGAGCAATGCCTACCTAGCATGATCCTGAAACTTCTGAGATAAAAATAAATTAGCATTAAAGCACTCAGTTATTCTCAATGAAAAGACTGACTATACCTTCCAGGACACAGAAGTAAGATTTCTTGGTAATGGAAAAAAACTTTTTCTTTCCTTCATTATCTATATACTACCCAAATAACCTTCCTTTTTAACCTAAGACTCACAAATTTATATTGATATTTGAGTCATTCAATTTAGTACCAATGGGTATGTCCAGTTGATGTATTTGCAGATGCAAAGTATCGCTTTGCATCTGCACAGGCCCTTACTTTCACGACGCTTAAAGAACTTTATAGACATTTTCTCTCGTGTCTTAAGTAGGTCAAGAGGATATGAAGGGAAACAGGGAACAGACTGCTCACCACGGGCCACTAGCCCTGCCACACTGCCACAAGCTGAGAGTTCATTTACACCCCGCTCAGGTGTGAGAAAACTGAGGCGGGGCAAAGGTGAATGATTTCTCTTAAGCTGAGTCATGCAGCTTTTTACATATACAAGATCTAAATTCATGGTAAGATAATTAATTGTCAATCCTAAAACTACTTAGTGCAAGTGTGGATTCCTCGTTTAAAAGTGCTTAACTTGCCTCTGCCCTCTGTCTCTCGTCTCCCGTCTCTGGTGAGAGCACACACGGTGCACAGAACCTGAATCAACAGTACCCGAGGGTGGCGAGCGGCCCCCGAGGAGCAGACGTAGTTGTTTGGACTGTTTGGGAACTGAACAAAGGCACCAAGCCTACAAAACACAGTTTTTAAAGGAGAGGGAAGTGACGCATAGCATGACGCAGGAAATACTGGTTTTTAGTCTTTTTCTCATTTTAGGCACATTGCTATTTGGGAAGATTTTTTTTTTTTTCTTAAAGTGAGTTCTGCATTATAAAAATATTGATGTTAAATATATGTGCTTAAGTGGGAATCCAAATTGGACCCAAGCTTTACTAAAATGAAAGTCTTCGCTATGATGTCTAGAAAAAAACACCGCATCCTATCTGTCCTAAAAGGCAAATGCTGAGCGGACATTCTATCTGTAAATAACAGCAATCTGTGGACAGACAGGAAGGGAAACTGGGGGATCCTAATCAAGAGGAGATGCCACCATGGCCTCTGCTGCCTGTATAATGTAAAGTGGTCTTAACATGTTCCTGCCACAATGTGAGGTTCTGAAACTCACAAACGTATCCTGATCAAGCTCGCTGACCTGGACCCCTCGGGGAGAAACGTAACGTGGATTCAATGCAGCAGTACGTGGACATGCTCAGTTTGCTCCACTCAGAAGTCAGCCTTGAAGGCACCATGGCCGTTCAGAGACACGTTACTCTAAGAGATCAAAGATCTGAAGGAGCCGTGGCTACTGTGGGTGTGATGTGGCCAGTGCTCTCGTTCGACACCACCACCCGTCCCAGGTGCCAGAGGCCTGGGGCACTCAACGGAGTGCCACATCCCACGTCATCATTCACATGCATACACACGCACGCTCTACTCATCCGAAAATCTCTGTTGGGCTTTGTTGTAAGAAACCCCTTCATTTACAGAGAGGGACACAGAGGCACAAAGAAACTCAATGTCTTGGCAAAAGCATCCACTTGGTAAGTCACAGATCTGGCAACACGAGGATCCTGCCAACACTCTCTACTGTGTCATGGTGATGTAAAAGTTCGAAAAGACACTATTGAAAAAATTAAGGATATTTAACAATGCCTAAGTATTCAAATATAGAAAGGACCTCTATGTAAACATCTCAAGTAAAGAGCATCTTGGTTAAACTGACAATGACTAGACGCTTGACACTGAATCTTTCTGAGACACAAGGTTTCTGTTCCCAAACAGGGATTCTATTAAAAGCAGGTGCAGGAGGGCAGAACAGAGAGCCATGGAAATTACACTATAAAGACATATGTTTAAATGGGACTTATAAACCCAATTTGTCAAAAAAAACAGGTCCATTTGCAACTCAGAGTACAAAGAAGAGGATGATTATTTCTCCCTATACTAATTATTTAAGTTCAATTAGATGTAGTATGGAAAATATATTTAATAAAGAGATTTTATATTTTTAAATTTGAGCAAGTGTTTTCCAGTTTGATTAATCATCACAGATATCACACACAGCATGTTCCCTTATAAGGGAAAATACTGGTGTCAATGCGAGGGTGCCTGGAAAGCACCCCGGAAGCAGGCTGAAGCTTCATATAATAAACAGCCATGGCTAGCGTTTACTCAGGACCACGTTCTAGGTGGACTCCATCTAACTAGGGCCGAGTAATAAACGGTCCTGTGATGCTTAAACAGGTGGTTTTCTGAGCACTATCCTTTTAAGCTTTTCAGCAGTAAACAGAAAACAAAATTAAATCAAATGCTATTTAACATCATTTTATAAATTTTAAATGTTCAGATTTTTGGTTTACATTTGCTTTCTTGTTTAGAAAGTTTAGAGAATGAAATTGATACAACGTCATTTTCCAAACCCCAAAGTGAAAGCAGTTGTGAAATCCAAATTCACCTCGATGACATCCCCCCACTCTAGAAAATGAGAATGTACATCATGCAACTTTAAACAGTGGATGAATACAAAGTCCTATATTTTCTTTCTGCTAGATTCATCTAAAGTTAGAGGCTGAGTTCTTTGAGAACAATTTCCCTCTCACTCCTAGGTAATGATTTACTTGGTATTAACCAAAATCAATTTTGAGAAAGTGTTCCCAAGGGTCTTGGAATAAATTCTAGTATTGCATCTATGAATATGCTCTAAGAGAAGCAAAATATTCATGGAAGCATAAAACAATTTTACCTTTAAATAAAAATATTTTATTCATTCCTGATAGATTATCAAAATGTACATTGTTAACCAAGTAAAAATGGTACTTCGAAATAGCTGACTAGGGCATATTTGGAGGATTTTTGGTTAATTTCAAAAGAGTAAAAACCACTTTCAATCTCCCTTTCCACACATTCCTAATAACCTTGCACTATACCTGCTTAAAATTGAATATATAAACAATTAGATGGGCCCCAGTTCATTATAGAATGCACATTTTCATTTACACTCAGAATGAATGAAAGTTATTACATTTGAGTTACCTTCCTTTGCCAAAAACCTTCAGACTTACCCCTCTTTATATTTTGTGTAACTCTATAAATTACACGTAGAATATAGCACATAACTTGTATTAATCTAAACACACACACACACACAGACACACACACACAATAAAGTGCAACACAACAGAACAAGTCTGCGACATTCACGTTCTCAAACTCCCACAGAAGGCTCTTCTGAGCAAATGGAAACAACATTGTTTGCGAGTGCGGGAACACTAAATCCAACAGACTAGGTTATTTTTTCCTCACGGGTGTTTATATTGAAAATCCTATTTGTTTTACTTTCCCTGTGGCTTCTGTCTCTCATTTTCAATGAAAGTTTCGAAGCTGTGATTCTCTTCAAACCTGGAGAAAAATCAACTCCTTAGAGCAACGTAAATAGTGCTTTCAAAGCGCTCCAATGTTTCTGAGCACTCTGTACTGTAAAAGGAGGTTTCCAATGACAGCTGTCTGTAACAAGGAAAAGTACAGTCATTTTAATAAAAGCAAACATTCCACTAACTGGGCAGCAAATGCTTCATGGACTTTTGACACCAGCCACCAAACATTTCTATTCTACAGGCAAGTACCAAACTAGCCCTAAAATGTCAAAAGGTTTTGGTTGCATGTTGTTTTGATACTAAATTATTTCACTAAGAAGTGGTTTTGTTCCTGAGATGAGCACAATAAAATTAAACGAGTTCCCCCTAAAGCTGCCAGTGGGATACTCTGTTCCTTATTTCCACCCTCATTATCTTCATAAAGAATCACGTCTGAAATGTCAGTCTTCTCCATGGCGCCATTTCTGTGACTCGTCTTGCCGAACGTCTGGTCTAATTTGGTTTCTCATGCCACCTAAGACGCTGGATGTTGCTTCCGTGGCAACGATCAGAGGTTTCACCACGGCTGGAGGGATCTGGCGCAGGACCTCGCCCACGGCGCCAGTCACCCCTCTGCTCTCGTGCTCCCGGGCTGCGGTTTCGTAAATGGTCTGAGCCGTGTCTGCAATTCCCTGAAAGCGGGGAGGGGAGAGAAGGGGAGTAAATCACTGGTCAGAAAACTCTCTAAATTCTCTCATAATACACACTTTAGTCGAGTTAATCAACAGCAGGTTTGTAACTAGACAAAAACCAAAATGAAACAGAACCTGTACTTTTGAGATAAGCCAGGATAATTATTTTTATGACAATTCTAATTATAAGGGAAAGTAAGATGCAATTATTATGATTTAGCATTTTATTGTGACAGTTGTGTAAACTACAATTGTAAACTACAATTTCACATGGGGAAGCTTACAGAAATGATTAATAATCCAAGAGCAGCTTTTCTGGCACTAGTAATCACTCTAGTTAAATCAAACTTAGCAAACAAAGCTTCTTGAATAAATATAATCACTAAATGAATATGGTGATAGCTCCTGTGATTCAACTGTAACAAAAGACCTAATTTGACTAAGCTCCAGAAAATAATTTAATTTGTTTTAAATTACTGGCTATGTACTAGAAGAGATAACTGTGGAACATTCAATTAAGATAAAAGGCTAAATAGAACATTTTCCTGGATTAAACAGAGAAAATTCTGAGAACATAAAGCAGGAACATGTTTAATAATTAGAAACAAAGCTTCTGTAGCATTTTTCACCTTTCTTATAACTGTGTAACATTAAAATAATCATGGTTGCTGAGCTTTAGAGCTGAATATGTAAATGAGTAGGTCAAGCCAGAGTGGTAAAACATCATACATGACTTTCAAATCTCTACCATTCGTCTAACTCAAAATCCCTCAGGGGCCACGAGGCACTATTCCACTGTGACCATTTCAGTGACAGGCACAACGAGAGGAACTTTGGGCTCTCCAGGGAAATCAAGGAGCTTTGTCCTAGTCCAAAGTCTAGCCCTCACTTTGACAACCTGATGGGAGTATCATTTTTACACAGCACAGCAGGCAAAAAACATGTAATGCTGTGGCGGGGAGGGGGTTACAGAAGAGCTAAAAAAAAAAATGTAAGTGCTATTTTTCAAACTATCTACAGAATAACAGCCAACAAGTAAAACCGTCACCACAGTGAAGAAGATGCTTACAATTTACACATTTGCCCACATCCTCCTCCTGCCTGCTCCCAGGTCCCCTCCCTAACCCACAAACAGTCGCTGTTAGTGTGTCAGAACGTGGCGATCAGCACCACCAGGCAAATTCAAACCTCAGCTCCACCACTTACCTGTGTGACCTGACACAAGTGCTTTAAGAGGGGAACGAAAACGCTGCAGTGATTGTTAAACGAAATACTGCACCTAAAGAGCCCGGTACAACTCAGCAGGTACTAAGTGCTCACCGAACAGCTCCTACAACTACTACTCCCCTCACCACTGCTCCCCAACCACCACGAGACCTGATCACGCAGAGCAGGGCTCGGCAAACTGTCCCTGCAAAGGGCCAGGTGGTAAGTATTTGCGGGCTGCACAGTCTCTGTCATATACTCTTCTTCTTCCTTCTTGTTTTCTTCTTTTTACAATCTTTTAAGACTGTAAAAATCATTCTTACTAGACGGTCCATATAAAAACAGGCATGGGCCAGATATGACCTGAGACCTATCATTTGCCAACCCCTGATCTTGTGAAACACATGGGATGTTTCCTCTTGATCTCTGAGTTACCAACATATAATACGAAAATAGATAGTATTTTTAAAATAAATTTATTTATTTTATTTATTTATTTTTGGCTGCGTTGGGTCTTTGTTGCTGTGCGCAGGTTTTTCTCTAGTTGCAGTGAGCGGGGGCTACTCTTCATTGTGGTGCATGGGCTTCTCACTGCGGTGGCTTCTCTTGTTGCGGAGCACAGGCTCTAGGTACATGGGCTTCAGCAGTTGTGGCACGCGGGCTCGGTAGGTGTAGCTCGCGGGCTCAGTTGCTCCATGGCATGTGGGATCTTCCCGGACCAGGGCTTGAACCCGTGCCCCCTGCATTGGCAGGAAGATTCTTAACCACTGCGCCACCAGGGAAGCCCAAGAGATAGTATTTATCACCACCTAGGAACGTCTATTTTAAAAGTTTTCTAATACAGAATTCAGACTCCGTCTAATCAAGCACACCTACCACATCAAATCATGCTCACCTTCCTTCCTCCCTTCTTCACACAGATGGTTTTAGAGAACTAAACATTAGACCCAAATACCTGGGTTCCGATCCAGGCTCCACTACCGTCTCGCCACGGTACAGTGGGGAAGCCATTCTTGCTGACCCCGTTTCCTCATCTCTAAATCAGGAAAACCACCTATCTTTTAAGGGTTACTATACTCTTGGCACAGAGTAAGCACACAAATACTTTTATTTAAATGAGCATAGATTAAATTAGGGAAGCATTTTGTGAACTGCAAAGTGCTACGTACCCAAGTGCTATTATATCCTGCTGCAAACTGCCCCTGCTACGCCTTGAAGCCCAGGATAATTTTTACAAACCTGATTTCTAACATGTCTGCTGATTACTGGCCCAATCCTGACATCTGTAGGAACAGGTCTGACTGGTAATTATCTCTCTTTATTCTCCCGACTAAACCTCTTTTTAAGAGAGGTGATCTGTGGTCTTGCCTTTATTTATCCACTAACACATTTCTTGGGGGGCCTCACTTCAGTCTTCTTCCCACCATTTGGGACCACATGGACTTCTTCTGTCACGTAAAAGACTGTCCTAAGGCACTTCTGCCTGTCAGAATATGACAGGGAAAAATATCATTAATGAAATCTTAACACACAAATCATAAGTAAAATGACCTCAAACTTCACGTCCTATGTCAAAAAAAAAAAAAGATTAAGACAAGGAATGCTAAAAAAAGGAAAAAAAACTAATACTAAACTTTCTTTGGGTTATTTGTATGGAAATATGTTAATATTAATGTTTCAGACATTACATGAAATTCCTAAAAATCTTGTATGTTCTGGTATAATGTTATAAGTCATAATTCTAGTTATTATTTTAAAATGTATATCTCAGAAATAACTAAATTCCCTTGTCAATTGCATTGTTATGAACTTTCATCAAATCTTTAACCGTGGTCATTTTTAAGTCTTTTGTCATTTACAGACAGTTCTGGGTGTACTCTGATGCTTTTGCAAAAATGTTCCCATAAAAGGGTTTCACCTTCAAGGAATTCATGGAAAAGACTCTGACAAGTACAGGTTTCTGGTAACTGACTATACTGCTGAACTGAATGAATAAGTGTTCTCAGAACTCTAATGGAAAACTGATGAATTCACAAAAGTGCTAAGAAAAGATCAAGATGAAAAACAAATTAATTACATGGGACTGAGTGAACTGATGAGGATGGTTATAATTTTTGTGACTTTCTGTTTGAATAAGAAAAAAAAAGAAAGAAAAAAAAAGACAAGGAATGCTCCTGTCAACACCCATAAAGAACCAGGATTCACTGGTGCAACTAAATTACAATTTGTTAATGCTTAATAAGCGTCAAGATTCAAATAGTTACAAATCACCAATTCCACCCTTAACAACTTCTTGCACATACAAACAAAGGGGCGTTTATATCAACATTCCAATAGCTGTATTTCAGGGGAAAAAATGGAATTGTATTTCAGGGAAAAAAATGGGACTTCCCTGGTGGCGCAGTGGTTGAGAATCCGCCTGCCAATGCAGGGGACATGGGTTCAATCCCTGGTCCGGGAAGATCCCACATGCTATGGAGCAACTAAGTCTGTGCGCCACAACTACTGAGCCCACACGCCTTAACAACTGAAGCCCGCACACCTAGAACCCATAGTCTGCAACAAGAGAAGCCACTGCAGTGAGAAGCCCGCGCACCACAACGAAGAGTAGCCCCCGCTCACCGCAACTAGAGAAAGCCGTGCGCAGCAACGACGACCCAACGCAGCCAACAAGAAGTAAATAAATTAATTTTTTAAAAAAGGAAACTGTCCACCAATAGGAAGATAAATAAATTATGCTATATTCATACAGTGAAATACTATAAAAGTTTAAATTAGATCTACATATATCAATGTGGATATGTCTTGAAAGACAAAAGTTACAGAATGGTACAGATGATACCATTTATGTTAACTTTTAAAATATAAGCAATTATTTGCTTATGAATACATACTTACATGAAACTATAAAAAACATGCACAGAAAAAATATCTACCATCTTCAGGATAGTGAAGGCATGGGAATGGGGTCAGCATTTGTGATTAACCTGACAAATTTTATTTTTTAAACAAATCTGCGGAAAATACAGCAAAGTATAAACATATGTTAACTCCACTGGTGAGTCCATGGCATGTTTCTACTACTCCTTGTTTGCTTCTGTATGTAAAGAGATCAGTCCTCCCACTAGATCACTACTCTTCTCGTGAGCCTGCAGGTCAGGACACAGCCTCCTCTCTTACCTCATGCAGATATTTGCACTCACCAGCGACAGCACAGTCCCAAATCCACCCCAGGGGTTTCTTTGGGACAAAGCCCAAGCGCCGCTGCTCTTTAGATGAACGTCAGGAAAGCACGCAAACTGCTTCTGGCCTGTCCCCTCGGGTGCCCACTCACCTCCTTCACGACACTGTAGGCCTTGGCCACACCTTCCCTCAGGTCCACTGGCTGGTGGGCTAAGCGGTGATGAGGGAACCTTTTGACCTTCTTGGGCTCGATAGAAAGGGTACCAGGAGACACCATGTCATAAGCAGTCTCTGCCGCCGCCTGGATCATTTTAGCAGAGAGTGAAAAGTGAATCAGAAAACAAAAAAGTGAATCAGAAGAACGTCTGGAGGGTTAAGCTCCAACAGTGCACTTCCTACGGGGAGACAGGAAGAGGAGAGGGACTCACACACCCTCAGACCTGCCCTTCTGCAGCATGTGAATTCTTTACAAGAATGTATCACTTTTATAACAAGGATGTTAAAGTGTACAGTAATAACTCATATCTGGATTGAGCTGAATTTTTCAGCCCCTCCTCTGCCTTCTGAGAACACTCTCCGTGTTATCAAGATTAGACAAGAATGCATGGTCTGTGAACAACTGGATAAGGCCAAATGGAGCTTAATACTTAATATAACGAACCTTAATACGACCACTATTAGATCTCTAATGCCTTCTTTACATTCAGCTATGATCTTTTCACATAAATGTGGTGAAATAAATCCTTGGCTAACTTAATAGTTATAATCTACCTGAAAGAGGCAAACGAATTTGACACTGTAGTCCACTGCTTTATTATTTAACTACTTATTTAATTAACACTGGACAGCTAATCAAAAAAAAAAGTTAATGATATGAAATCATTACAAATAAAATATTCTCAATATTTTATACACTTTCACAGTACATTTTGAGAACAAAATAACCCAACTGCTTACAACAGCTCTTCCTCTTTGTATAGATCAAGCTGGTCTTTGAAAAGATACCTGTATGGTTTGAACCATTCTGTTCGTGAGTTCTAGAGCAGCCATCGCTGTCGAGGTGCCAAAGGAGGCAGCGCCTCTCTGAAACCCTCTGACGATGCGGCCGCCCTTCCGGTACTGCTCAACTGGCAACCAGACCAAGTCCTTCAGGCCTTGCACTAGAACAGCAGCCAACACACAGAAATCAAGAGGCGTGCTGGAGCTTAGATCTCTGCTATCATTCCAACCCTCGGGTTTTTAACTCCTAAAATGGGAGGCAAAATTTTGTACGACTAACATGTAGGTTTTTCTAGAAAGATGATCCTCACGTAGATTCTCAAAGGCATCCATAACCCCAAAAGAGTTAAGAATCACTGATCAGGCAAAATAAATTATCTTCTAATTAAAAAAGAACACTCACCTAATTGGACTAGTGAATGCATAGGCCCAACGCCTCCCAGAATTCCTGGCAGCTGGTTCTTCTTAATGTCAGTAAGCCATTCAGTGATTGCATATGAGAATAATTTGTCAACACCTAGCAAACTAGAGCAAATGACTATAAGTATATAGGAAGGAAAATGAAATTTATAGGTTTAGACAAGTTTGGGGAATTTTTTTACTTAAGACAAAAAAAAGAGGGCTTCTCTGGTGGCGCAGTGGTTAAGAATCCGCCTGCCAATGCAGGGGACATGGGTTCGAGCCCTGGTCCGGGAAGATCTCACATGCCGCGGAGCAATGAAGCTCGTGCGCCACAACTACTGAGCCTGCGCCCTAGAGCCCGCGAGTCACAACTACTGAGCCCGCGCACCTAGAGCCCGTGCTCCACAGCAAGAGAAGCCACTGCAATGAGAAGCCCACACACTGCAACAAGAGTAGCCCCCGTGCACCGCAGCTAAAGAAAGCCCGTGGTGCAGCAACAAAGACCCAACGCAGCCAAAAATAAATAAATAGATAAATAAATAAGTTTATTTTAAAAAAGACAAAAAAGAAAACGTACAAATTATAAGGACAAAATTTTATAGATTTTCAATTTAAGTATATAAATACATCTATGTATACACATACATTTAACCCAATGCTAATGCTGATCACTTCTATATAAGGCTTAGGCAGTATATGTAAGTGCTAATAATTTAGCACTTAGAATGCTAATAATTTCTATATAAGGCTTAGGCAGTATATATAAGTGCTAATAATTTAGCACTTAGAATGCTAATAATTTCTATATAAGGCTTAGGCAGTATATATAAGTGCTAATAATTTAGCACTTAGAATGCTAATAATTTCTATATAAGGCTTAGGCAGTATATATAAGTGCTAATAATTTAGCACTTAGAATGCTAATAATTTCTATATAAGGCTTAGGTAGTATATGTAAGTGTGCTTTTCCACTGTTCTTACTTCTTCAACATCTAAAGCTTTGGCATAGGGTTAACTCAGTGTCTATAAGTTGCCGGACAGTTCTTAGCTACTAAGAACCGTTACCTTGTGAACTTCCTTCCAGTCTTTTCACTGAATAGGCTAATTTATAACTTTGGGAAATTATTTTTAAGAATCCTAACTATAGCTGTTTTTTGAAAAATACTACTCTCTTCAAACTACTTCTATTCTCTCAGAATAAAAATTAGCCCCTAGCCAGTAAAAATCCTCTAAAAATGAGGTCTCTGCAAACAACACTGTAAAATAAATTATGTATGCTCGCTAAGAAAACTCAATTTTTAGTTTGCTGTAAACTAACGTTAGTAACTACATCTTAAAGTCTCATGTAATAAATCAACTTACCCATGCCGATAGAAAAGCCTCTTCAGCTTTAGTTCAGAGCAGTTTAACTGGGCCAGACCAATCAAAATCCCAGCCAACGTACCCTTTAAAATTAAAAAAAAAAAAAAAAAAAAATCACTATTAAAGGTAAAACACCTAAAATACTCAGAGCAAAAAAGTACATGTATTTTATATGACCCAATTTATATCAAATTTTACTCATGGGTTCTTAAGTAAAATTATACTTAATTTACTTTAAAAGCAGAATTAAATTTTAAAATCTTACACTGCATTTCACATATACAAACTATAACGGAAAAGAGTTTTTAAAAAATTGAGTCCACTAGAAAAACAAATGAGATAATTTTGTAGAGTATATTTGTGCAAAGTTTCCAGACCTGATCCATTGATACGTGTTTGCCATGATAATCAAGTCGAATAGGAACTTCTGATGTGAATCTAAATTCTCTAAAGATAAAGAAAGGAGGGGAGTTATTTATATTCAAAATTACTAAGAGCTGAAATTAGATATAAATGAATTTGTTCAACTGGAGAATAAAAACAAAGCCACAAAATAAATAATGTGAATATATTAAGGCCTAAATAAAAGAGAATGTCTTTTAGCTCTGCCTTTTCTTAAGGCAATGTAACAACTAAACAGATGTTAATCATCTTATAAATCTTATTTATTTCATTATATATTAAATTTCTCACAAAAACCTTTTCCTAGTTTACTAAACAATGTTTATCTTAGGAAAATTTATTCTGGCACATATTCAATTCATACAGAGAACGAACTAATAAAGACAACTTTCAAGATTAAACCAAATAACATAATCATTACCAAAAAGTAAAAAAGGGCTAAGGTATTCATTTTAGCTCTGTGATAGAGCAGAAAGATCCAGAAGACCTAGACATGAACCCTAGTGTTATCAGTTACATGGGATGCAGTCGAGGCAAGTAACTTAAACTCTCTGAGCCTAAATGTCTTCATCAGTAAATTTTTAAATGCCATCTACATTGGTGAATTTTAGTAGACAGTCATGAAATTAATGCTTGCAAATAGGATACTGACACACAAATATTGGGAATTCTGAATGAAATTATAATTATACATTGATGGTACACATCAAACAAAAGCAGTTGGCTTCCAAAAGTTGGACTGTAAATTGGAAGCTGAAACACATTTTTACTACAGAATTAATGTCGGTGGTTATATACTAAATCATCCCACAAAAGTCCATTTAACCTACAGTAAAATGGAAGTGCTGTACTTATATCAATCACTACAAGAAGTCTGGGTTCCCAGGTCACCCCTCATCTTCCGAACATCCATCTGCACTGGGTTCTCTGGGCGACAGCCCCTCGACACCTGCCTCCTCCATTCTCACTCTTTCCTCCATGGCATGTACATAATAGGCCAAATCATACATTTTTATTATCTATAAGCTCAATTAAATAGGGATTTTTTCCCTACTTTGTTCACCTAGAACAAAATCTGACATACATATAATAAATGTTCAATAAATATCTGTGGGATGAATAAATGTCTGCAGGAGAGGGGACTATTATGCTATTACTTGGAAAACGCACTGGATTTGGGATTCAGAAAACCTCTGTTCTAGTCCTGGCTTGGCCACTAACTAACTGTGTGGCCTTGAGCAAGTCACCTCTCCTCTCTGTGCATTAACTTCCTCATCTGTAAAGTGAGTAATTTGAACTATATCACCAAGTACCGCCCCAGGGTCCTAGATACACTAGGAGCTTTTGAGAGTAGAAACAGAAATCTACAAGCTATTTTAAGTAGTCTAAATGGAAAAAAACAAATATTTACCTAAGTAAGTGAGGTTACACAGTCTGACTAAAAAGTGTCAAATTTCTTTGCTTTCAGGCCAGAATTATAACAATTCAATTTCTTTTATACTGGTTATCCAGTGTTCACAAAAACCAAATTGGTAGCTTATATGAAATGAGAATTCAAATTATTAAGATACACAATGTCTTTGTTCGAAAAAAATTTTTAAATAAAAAAGAAATGTGGGAAAATAATAAAAGAGATTCTTCTTTTATGGTAGAAAAGTTTAGAACCACCAGAGATCCTCTCTCCCAGGATCTTTCCAATTCTCACATTCTATTTTCTAACTATTTTCATCAATATACAAGATATTTAAAACATGAAAACACTTTAAAACAGTTATACTGCCTACTTTGGGTCATATTCTAAACTCAGAATTTAGAAAGAAAATTTAGAAACTCAGAACTTAGAAAGACAGAACTTGGGGACCACTGATGTCAACAAGAGAGGACTATAGAAAACCAGGGAAAGGAGCTAACTGTCCCTCACAACACAGGTGTTTTCGATCTTCAACCTCTCTCCTTCCAATAGAGCCAAGGCTCCATCCCTACCATCAAGGGCTGGGAAAGAAAGAAGACGGTTAGAATGAATGGATCTGGAAACGAGGATAAACTCCAATGTACAACCAGCTAGTTGTTGGCTGTAGTCAACAGGGACATGGGTTTCCTGATGATTCCAACTCAGCCAGTTAGCGGAGGGTCAGGAAGGATGACACAACAGTGATAGAGAAGGGCAGAGAAAGTAGACAGAAAATTCCCATAATGGAAAAGGGAGGAAGGCTGAAGGTGAGGTGTTTGAGGGAAAAGGACAGCATCACGTTCAAGGACACACAAACAGGCCATAAGTGACTGGAAAGCGAGGGACAGGTGGAGGAAAAGAAGGAAGAATCTAAGGGGAAGAGAAAATTCCTGCTACAGAATCAATAGGAGGATGAATCCTGAGCCAGGGTTACTATGTGTAAAAATGAGAGGTGCAAGTAGGCGGGGCCCGCATACAAACTAATACACCGGTTGGTTATTCGCCAGTGCACAGAAACGCTGACGCGACCTCATGATTTCCGGTACACAGACACATTGAAGAACAACCTTCATCCTCTAAAATAACTTCATTTGTTATCAGAATTAAATGACTTACCTAAAAAACACAGGCTGATCACTAAATGACGCTTCTTCAGCAGAGAAGTCCTTCTCTTCTTCCCCATTGACCACCTGCACTGAATTGGCACTGCCATTTGGGGAAGGCTGCTTTGGCCCAGGGAAAGAAATAACTAGATTTGGCTCCTTTGAGGTGCTTAAATGCCTTGGCAAACTGCAGGTGACATCAGCTCCAGGAGACTTTTTAACTGAAAGTGCACATTTGAAAAATCAGGTATACTTCTTTAAAGCAACAATCTACACTTAACTTGTTTTGCTACATTTCATTTAATAAATACAACTACTGCTAGAGAAATCTTTCACCTTTTAAATCATTACAGTAGTCCCTCCTTATCTTCAGTTTCACTTTCCAAGATCAACTGTGGTCCAAAAATATGAAATGGAAAATTCCAGAGATAAACCATTCCTAAGTTTTAAACTGCACACCATTCTGAGTAGCATGATGAAACCTTGCATCGTCATACTCTATCCCACCAGAATGTGAATCGTCCCTTTGTCCAGCATATCTCACCAGTAGAGTCACTGAGTGGCCAGCTCAGTTATCAGGTCTACTGTTGGGGTATTGCAGTGCTTGTGTTAAGTAACCCTTATTTTATTAATAATGGCCCCAAAGTACAAGAACAGCGATGCTAGCAATTCGGATACACCAAAGAGAAGCCGCAGCACGCTTCCTCTAAGCGAAAAGGTGAAAGCTCTTCACTTAATAAGGAAAAAAAAAAAATTGTATGCTCAGGTCGCTAAGATCTACAGTAAGAACAAATCTGTAAAACTGTGATGAAGGAAAAAGAAATTTGCACTCATTTTGCTGTCGTACCTCAGAGGCTACAGCCACAGTGCATGATAAGTGCGTAGTTAAGATGGAAGAGGCATTAAATTTGTACAAGACATTTTGAGAGAGAGAGAGAAAGATCATGCTCACCTAACTTTCATTACAGTATATTGTTATAATTGTTTTATTTTATTACTAGTTACTGTTGTTAATCTCTTACTGCGCCTAATTTATAGATTAAATTTTATCATAGGCATGTACGTATAGAAAGAAAAAACAGTATATTTAGGGCTTGTTACTATCTGCAGTGTCAGGCAGCCACTGGGGGTCCTGGAAGGCACTTCTGGAGGATAAGGGGGGACTCCTGTACTCTTACATAAACTACATTTGTACAACTTAACAAAAATGAGCACAGAACACATTTATATAAATGAGAATAAAGCTTTGTAAGTACATTCTCAAAAAGGCCTCATAACAATCAAAATCAATCCAAGTACTTGTTATAGGCTTTTTCAAACTCTACATATTTAATACCTTCTGGATCTGGAGCCATGAGAAGCTCTATTTCTGTGGAAACACTTGTGAAGAAATCCTTCAGGAAGAACAAGGCATCCTAAAATTGAGAGATGTAATTATATCTAAAGGGTTCTAAAACTATGAAACGAAGTGTCTTCAAGTCTTATATTTCACTCATTGTTCATATACAGCTATAATTTATTCAGTCCCTACTCTGTGCCAAGCATTGTTCCTATTCTCAATCTCTCCCTCTCTCTCACACATACACACACACACACTTCCTTGCTAATTCTCACAACTCTGAGAAAATTAATTTATAGATGCAGAAATTATGACAGATAAGTTAGAAATTAAACTGCTATTTCTAAATCAAAGTACATTTTGGTTTTCTTAGAAATATAGTAGTCTCCTTCTTAATTTGGCATTAGTTCTCACTCTGAATTGGTAGCAGGGATATTACTAAACAATAACAGCAGCTAGCGTGTACTGCATACTCAGATGTGCCTTAGAAGTTCTTAATGTCTTATTTCGGCCTTTACCACTATGTTATGTTGCCTTAAACATTTTCTTCATTAGACATGATATTCAAAATAAAAATTGAAAATAAATAAAATCACGCAATCAGTGTGGTCTTTTCTGAAATTCTATGGTATGGACCGTTCTTGGTGCTGTGCGTGCAAGCCACATTTGCCCATTATTAGCAGCTTCATTAAGCCTTACTGAGACTAACGAATCCATTTTGGAGAATATGAAAATTAAATACCAGAGCCTGTTCTTTCTTACTCTTCCCTCCCATTTTAAAAAACTTAAATTAATATAAAACTTTAATATTGTACCAAAGCGCAATGTGAAAGTGAAATACAGGGTCACAGTAAGTGGTAGCACACCAAGTGCCTGACTGGCAATTCCAAAGGATTCGACCTACTACTGATCACACTTGTCAGAAGTATAAATGATGGAAGTTAGAGAGGTATTTTTCTAGATGACATGGCATATGGGAGACTGAGGGCTAGGACTGAAGAACAAACAGACGGTTTCAACAGTATTAGAAATATTCTGGCTCTGCAGTTGGGGAGTACGTTCATGAATTGTTCACTATATTATTATGCTTTACACATACGTATTTAAGTATATATTTATATGTTATTTACACTACATACATTTATTATAAATCACTAAATATGTGTATATTTACATATATCAAATATTACATGTTGACAGTTAATAGTATATAAAATGTTACCCTTTGGCCACCAGATGGCGATATTTTAATACTATGAATGTTTTGCCTCCAAAAAAAAACAAAGAGAAAATTCCAGGTATAAATGTGCTCTTATTTAAAAAAAAAAAAAAAAAGGGAAGACCTAAAGAGACAGTGGTTTTTACATATTTTTACTACAAACAACAGACTAAGGGATACTAATCATGAGCTTTTCAAAATGTTCTCTAAATTTTTAATTTTGGTATTTATGCTGAACTCTTTACAACTCAGTAAGACAAACCACCTAACTCTAAAACTAGAAAGACACAGGGATTTCCCTGGTGGCGCAGTGGTTAAGAATCTGCCTGCCAATGCAGAGGACACGAGTTGATCCCTGGTCCGGGAAGATCTCACGTGCCGCGGAGGAACTAGGCCCGTGCGCCACAACTACTGAGCCTGCGCTCTAGAGCCCGCGAGCCACAAACGCTGAAGCCCGCGTGCCTAGAGCCCATGCTCCGCAACAAGACAAGCCACCACAATGAGAAGCCCGCGCATGGCAACAAAGAGTAGCCCCCACTCGCCGCACGCAACTAGAAAGCCCACACGCAGCAACGAAGACCCAAGAGAGCCAAAGATAAATAAATAAAAAATAAAAATTTAAAAAATCACTTAAAAAACAAAAACTAGAAAGACACAGACACTTCAAAAAAGAAGATATACAAATGTCAAATAAGCTCACGAAAAGACGCTCAGCATCATTAGTCATCAGGGAAATCCAAAATGAGCACCAAGTAAGGCAGCGAAAATTAAAAAGACAAGTTTGGTCAGAGCATGAATGAAGCAGCTGCTGCCCTCATCTGTTCCCGATGGGAACCTACAATGGTCCAACCACTGTGGAAAACTATTCGGCAGCTTCTTATGACGGTAAGCACACATCTACCCTATGACCCAGACATTCGGTTTACAATTACCCAGGAAAACTGAAAACTTATGTCCATAAAAGACTTGTACACAAATTTCATAGCAGCTTTATTCATTAAGAAATATCTGTCAAGCTCAAACTGTACACCTAAAATCTCTGCATTATATGCAAATAATACTTCAATAAAATCAATTTTTAAACTTTAAAAAACATGGTTTATTATTTATGTTAAACCTTCACTATAAAATAGTTATTTCTAGCTTTAAGGTCCTACGGTAAAGGATATTAACAGTGTGATATGACTTAAGGTGTTGAAAGAAATGCTTTCAATGTCATGCTCAGGTGATGCTGAAAAGAATCACAAACATGCCAACTGGTACTGCTACGTGTTCATCACTTCCAACCTCAGCCAAGCACCTGTCCTACCCAACGGCCTCACACTGCATCTCACAACCTGAATTAGGCTCTCAATGCCTTTACAAAGATTCATAATTTTACATTCCTTAAGACCCAGCTTGATTGTCACATCCTCCAGAAAGCCTTTACTGCTCACCCCTCATCTTCCAAACTCCCAGCCCGGCTTAGGAGCCCTCTTCTGGTGGGACACATCTTTATGCCTATCTTCATCACAGGGTGTTAAAGTCATTTGTCTCTTTGTCTCCCCACTGAACAGAGATCTCTGAGGATGGAATGTTTCTTCCTCTTTGTATTCCCAGCATCCTACTTCAGACCTGGGACAAGGGTGGCATTCAGCAAATGATTTGGAATTAACATATCTTCCCTACACAGATTTCCAGGCAGTTCAATACTAAAATGAACATCAGACCAGGAAATCTGGCCCCTTCAGATTCTGGATCTCAAATCGCCTAGTTACACAACCTCCATCATCTACTTAGCTCCCTACACGGCAATCACTCCATCTGCCTAGAGTCCTGCCTGCCCTACAGGTACGCTGCGCTTCACAAGCAACTGCACCGACTTTCAACAGCAATGCAGCTTCTTAGAAACAAGAGAAAACAACACATTGCTTTCATACTTACTGTCTACGATCAAGTGAAGATAAAGTCAGAGATATGCTTGGTAAGAAAAACGTTACTCAAAGCATTCTCATTCATCAACTGATATGTTTTCAAAAGAAAAACTAAAGAACACAAACATTTGGCTTTCTTTTCTATTCAGATGACCATTTGGTATGGTATGTCAATCTCAGAAGACGCAAACTAGAAAGGACTCTTTTGTATCATAATATTCCTAGTTAAGGCATACATATTTGCAGCATGGCTTTGTTTCCCTCGATCCCATACCTTGGGGAATTATTTCCCATTCCTCCTCAGTTTAGTCATAACATTTATTTCCCTGATTGTTTTTGCTAAGGTTAATATTTCTCCATTTTAAAATCATAATGCTTTAGAGTTCTAAAGAAGAAATTAAGCTCAATATTAAAGAAAAGGTCTATTAAAGAAAACTGGGCTTGATAAGTCTGGTAAAGTCATGCCATAAAGATAAATCTCACTCAAATTCTTGCTCACACTGGTGATTTTCACAGATCAAATTTCCCATAAATACGTCATCATATTCCTACTAGGCCAATATGGATAAATCAAATTAAAATATGGGTTTCAAAAGATATTCTTCTCATAATGAGAAAACATAAATCTAAAATACTCACTGGCAAGACTGACCCAGCTCAGAAGCTACAAATATTAACATAAAGTTGTGCTAAACTTCTGTGCTTCACAATACAACTTCTCTGAGATATTCCTATGTTTTGTTTACAATACAAATATTACTTTAGATTATCCCTGATACATCTATTACTTATTTAAATAATGAATCGACATTATTCAATTAATGTTATTTAATCAAACAAATAATACCACCCCACATATACTCCACTTCCAAACCTGAGCTCACACCAATGTGTAAGGTGTAAGGGGAGGGTCCTGTTATTTCAAAAGCAGATTACTATAAAAACTCCATTTATTTTCTGTAGTTTTTATATGCTTCAGTTAATAATGACAGCTAACACTTCTGATCGTTAACAGTGTGTGCCAGGCACCAAGCTAAATGTTTTACATACACCAGTCTCCTTTAAGCCTCATTTTTAAAAAAATGACGCTACGTGTACTATTACTTTTTCCATTTTATCAGTGAAGAAACTGAGGCTTGGGGAAATTAAGTTACCTACCAAAAGCCACACAGTTAGTAAAAGAGAACTGAGATTTAAGCCCAGGTCTGACTCTAAACCCACACTCTTCACTACACTGCACTACTACCAAGTATCACATCTTCATACACCGAACAAAGCTTGTAAAACAACTATGCTTTAAACAGCTCTCTGGGAAGGCAAAACCCAGGATCATTTGATGGGGTGCTTGCTAGGGTATAGGAAAGTAGATTTCTTTACCTCTTTCCATAAATCTCTGCTTTGTTTGTGACCTGTTCAAGTGCCAATTTACTAATTTGTCATTGTGCCCAGGGCAGGGAATTCTCTTCCAGATGCTGTGATTACAATCCCCTATATCTTTCAGTAGTGTATATCGAGGAGTCCTTTCATCCTCTGAAAATACCTGTATATCTGCATTAGGAGCACGTATGTAAAGATCAGAGAACATGAGAAGCAGGTATTAAGCGCTATGTCACGTAGACAGTGCGTACGTAGGTAACTGGAGGACAAAATCTAATAATATTTATTCACTAATAATTAGATTCCAAACAGCTAATGAATTTGCCCTACTCTTTACCAGCAGAAGTCTGTTTTAATTATGCAACTTCCATAAAAGTTAAATCATAATAAACATGATTCTACTAAATCAAATCTCTCGTTCTGAATGTGGGATATATATTTACACACAATGCCATGCCTTATGCTTGTAATACAAACCTGGTCGATATTGAGACGAAGTGGCATTAGGGACACTCTGAGGCAGCATTCCTGTGGTGACCTGCCAGACTCTGGGCGCACATGTAATGCTTTCACTGTCAGCTACAAGACGAGACAGACAAACACGTTTTTTCCCTAGTGATAATATGACCTTGCTTTCATTAAAAAAAAGAAAAGCAAAAAAGAGGGAAAAAAAATCCTATATCTAGTCCCTATATCAGAACAAAAAGTGGAACTGTTTACCCTCTTTCCTTAGAATCCTGAATCTAACTTTTTTGGGTCACACACTCTTTCAAGAATCTGATGAAAGATATGAATTCTCTTTAGAGGAAAAAATGCAAATGATAATGTTGTACTCGCAGTCTCAAAGAAGTTTGCTAAGCCCCAGAAGCTAATCCATAGACCCATACTCCAAAGACAACTTCTATGACGTTTTCTTCTGGAAGTCCTGAGCTGATCATTTTTATTCTAATAAAAATTAAAAGTTAGAAATGTGGAATACTGCCAACAATTTCGTTTAAACATTTTAAGTGTTTTGTTTTTTTGGCCACGCCGCGTGGCTTGTGGGATCTTAGCTCCCCAACCAGGGATTGAACCAGGGCCCTCGGCAGTGAGAGCATGGAGTCCTAACCACTGGACCGCCAGGGAATTCCTTGTGTAAGTGTTTTGTGTAGATCACTATGGACTTCTGGTTTTCCTCAGGTATTGATATATTGGCAATTATAGAAACAACATGCAAAATAATTTTTAAAACATAAAACTTTAAGCAGCATATTTAAAAGGGATTTTCATATAAAAATGAGGGAAAAAAATCCCATAATTTTCCCTAATCTAAAATAAATCTTCTGCAGTTAGACATAATAAAAATACTTTTCTGAAACTAATACAACAACAAAATATATGAAGTTTTAAATCTTACCATGTTGGAATGAGCTTTTCGAGGCATTTCTTTACTGCAATACAGGTACAAAAACTTATTCATCTGCGATGTTGCCAGACGATCTCGAATTTCAAGATCCTGCACGATGAACACCTGCCGGGAGACCGGGTGTTCCAAGAGGCTAGAATCGCATTCTGGTTTGCATGGAGGGTAGACCTCGTGCTGAAACTTCACCTTTACAGAAGAGAAAGAACACAGAACAATCTCTACATTTTATTTAAATCAGATTTTCTCTTTAAAATGTAACACATCACTCATTTTCTTTGAATTCTCAGATTTCGATTCCACTTTCAGAGAACAGCATAACACTCCTACATTTGTTCACGTATTTATTTATTAATCCACGTGTTCAGGACCATACAAGGAAAAGCCTGACTGACATTTCTTATTTGACCTTGGTAAAATCCCTATCCTTTTCAAGCAAAACGCTCAATAGGCATAAGTCATAAAATTATTATCTTGCATACCTATGAAACTGCTTGGAGGCAAGGTTCAAGTTCCAAAAGGGCGCGAGGATACAATTTAGTATACGGAGCTGTCATCACTGCACTATTTCTAGGATAAGCGCCCTAATATTCGACCCTTGGCACAACCCCAGACAAGCTGACAGAATTAACTGCATCAACGGCACTGGCAGCCTGGCCTACTGCTCTCTAGATGCTCACAAAGGACCTGAGACCTGTGTGCTATCCAATGGCAGGCCTTCCCAGAGACATGCTCCAGCGCAGTGGTTCCCCAAGCACGGTCCTGGGTAAAGTGGTATCACAATCACCTGGGAACTCATTAAAAATGCAAATTCATGGGCCCTACCTCAGACTTACTGAATCAAAAACTCTGGGGCCCAGCAACCTGTGTTTTAACAAGCCCTCAAGGGGATTCTGATGCTTGTTCAACTCTGCGAGACACTGCTCTAGGGGTAGCCTGGGAAAACAAAAACAAAAACCCTAAATTTTCTCAGAGTATTTGAGAAAGAAAAAGAGGCAAGAGTTTCTATACAAGATCCCTGCACTTTTCCACTTACACCCCAAGACCACATGGGGGAGGGGACAGAGAGTAACCAAAGAACGCCCACTAATGCTCCTACTTAGGTGGATTTTTCCTTTCAAAATGTCACATTACCTTGCTTAATTGTATTTCCATTAAAAAGTCATGGTTTCTTCCTTTTCCCCCACATACCACATTACGTCCATGTCTTGCAGGTGTGTGAGAAGGTGAGCTGTGGGGACTACTATAAATGAAAAATAAAACCTTTTGTTAAAGGAATAGTCAAAGAAAGGCAATGAATGACACCAGAAAAAATAACAGGATGAAAAAAGAAAAGATTACAGAACTAGCAAAACACTGCCACAAACTGTATTGCTATAAATCAAAACCTCATCTGTTATCTCTTGGAAACACTGAGAACATAAATGTTATTACTGCCGTTACAGCAATCATCTACTTGCTAAATATTTAAAACTACAGAAAACGCTAACTATGATGCTGGTGTGCATATCACAAGATAGACTTAGAAATGAGACCTCCGTGTAAGTTCCTTATTACTTCAGAAACCCCTGAGAGTCAGAGGACAAGTCCTAGAAATTCCAATTAACACGGAAAAGAATTATAGTAAAGTTAAAAGTTTTTTTTAAAACACTTTTAAATAGAAAAAGTCATTACAATGCTGTGCCAAAGGTTCCCACCCCGTGAAGCCTTTCCTGACCCTCCCCACCCCACTGAGAGTGTCTACCCTTAGTCTCTGCCTCATCTTTCCATCCAGTTCCCTTCTAGAACCATGGAATAACGCACTCATTAGCAGGTACTTCAGCAGCATCCACTCTGTGCTGGGCACCCTGCTGGGCGCTAAAGAATCAGGGGCACGCGTGGTCCCCACCTCCTGACGCACACACTTCACTTCGTCGCCCTCACTGGCTCACGTAACTCTCTCTCCCTTCTGAACTTAGGACAGGGTCTGGGTCGTATTCATTTTAATGAATGTGCCTCTAACACAGGCTCTGGCACATGGTAGGTACCCGAAAAATTTTGCTGAATGGAAATGCCTTAAGTCATCATATTTTAGGAAAAAAATACAAAGAATGCAAACAAGTTTTCAAATGCAAAACTTTAACATTAAAAGAGTAACATTTAAATTACAGTTTTTAATATTACTTATTAATAATTCTTAAAAGGATAAATTCTATGTATTTTTAGCGAAAAGAATATATTGGTCTGGTGGTCCAGTGGCTAAGAATCCGCCTTCCATGGGCTTCCCTGGTGGCGCAGTGGTTGAGAGTCTGCCTGCCGATGCAGGGGACACGGGTTCGTGCCCCGGTCTGGGAAGATCCCACATGCTGCGGAGCGGCTGGGCCCGTGAGCCGTGGCCGCTGAGCCTGCGCATCCGGAGCCTGTGCTCCGCAACGGGAGAGGCCACAACAGTGAGAGGCCCGCGTACCGCAAAAAAAAAAAAAAAAAAAAAAAAGAATCCGCCTTCCAATGCAGGGGACGCGAGTTCGATCCCTGGTCGGGGAACTAAGATCCCACACGCTGCGGGGCAACCAAGCCCTTGTGCCACAACTACTAAGTCCACGCGCCACAACTAGAGAAGCCTGTGCCCCACAACAAAGAGAGTATATTGGTCTGCCAAATAAACTTATGTAGAAATTAACTTACATATAACTTTTAGCTGGAGAAGCAGGAGGGGCTGTTCCAAAATCTTTTCCTCCAAAAAGATGCCAAACAAGAGAGACTTCTTTAACCAGGTACCGAATTACAGGAATAGGAAAGTGTAACGGGGCTTTGCTCGTATCTGTCTTCTTAACAGGCAGACTAAAATAATTATCTCTTATCACAATCGCATCATCAACCATTATTTTTACAACTGGTTCTTCTTCCTTCTCCTAAGACAAAGGAAGAGGTAACACATACTCTCTTATTTAAGTAGAAACCACTGATTATGGTGCGCATCTCAAGGGGATCTGACTCTGCATTCTTTCTAATAATTTCAATATATAGTGGAATAATAAATACTGATGATAATCACCGCATAAGATACTCTGCTTTATTAACAATAAAATGAACTCTCTCTTCTATGTGAATCACTCCATAAGAATTTTTTATAGTCTACGATTTGGCTTTTACTACTCGTTTGACAATAAAAAGGTACAGATTCAATGCTTTACCATTTTGTTTAGTGAACTGTGGATTCATTAAATCCAGACCATGCTTTTTCAATGTGAGCATGATTCTAAAAAGGAAATTACATATACATTAACCAAGCATTAGCCTTCTCACAAATCACATCTTATCTTTCCCAATTCTGGTGTTAACAACTCTGTACAGAACTCCTTTCTGCCATTTAATTTCACAGCCCTGAAGAGGTATCTTACTACATACTTACTCTGTAGTTCAATAAACAATGCAGGAGACTTTGCAAGTAGAGAGTCTCTGAGAGATGTTCATAAAAAGAGTAAAGTATAACAAACATTTACAAAGTCTCAAGAGTAAATTACAAAAGGAAGTAATTCTGAACTGTAAAGAGTTAACAAAACCTAAAGAATCTTTTCAGGTTCCCTTTGGTCAATTCAATTTATAACACTATTTTAAGACATTAATTATATCGTCAATTTATTACCTGAATGGTTGCTCTTGGTGCAAAAAGAATGCAAAAGTCGTCGTTTTCTGTGGGCACACCTGTCACCGCATCACTCATCAAGTGGTGTGTGAATGAGGCGTAAGTGGGTCCAGGCTCCTGGGACATGTTCCCACTCTCATCAGGAAACAGGAAGAGGTCTGAACAACATGGCTCCTGAATTTGAGATTTTTCATCCAAAACACCTAGGTGAAAAGATTACAACATTCAATTTTGGCATATTTTAAACATCAACAACAATAACATTTATTAAGCATTTTAGGACTTCCCTCGTGGCGCAGTGGTAAAAATCCGCCTGCCGATGCAGGGGACACAGGTTCAATCCGTGGTCCAGGAAGATCCCACAGGCCATGGAGCAACTAAGCCTGTGCGCCACAACTACTGAGTCCCTGCACTGCAACTACTGAAGCCCATGCACACTAGGGCCCACGTGCTGCAACTACTGAGCCCGCGTGCTACAACTAAGGAAGCCCGCGCACCTAGAGCCCTTGCTCTGCAACAAGAGAAGCCAACGCAATGAGAAACCCGCGCACCGCAGCAAAGAGTAGCCTCCGCTCGCCACAACCAGAGAAAGCCTGCACGCAGCAACGAAGACCCAACACAGCCAAAAATTTTTAAAAAACAGTATCTCACTTATTTCTTACAATAACCTTCTGACTACTAATAAAAAGACCAGTAAGTATGAAGTTTTCTAAGAAACAGTAAATGATGGACTCGTAAAGTTACAGACAGTCTCCTCTTAGTTACTTAGTGTCAGAGAAGTTCAGGAATCCAGCAGCAGCTAGTTAGTGTGGACTGGAGTTCCATTTTAGCCAGAATTTCATATTAACAATTATGTGCTGTAGGTGGAGCTCTGGAGGAAACTCCTTGGACAATATAGCAAGGGGAGGCGAAATAGTTACATGTAGCAGCGTCTTACCTAAAACTGTAGGAAATCTCTGCTTGGGGAAGGGGTGGGGGAAACAGTTGTCAAGCATGTCTTAGGCCAGGGAATGATTCCAAGCAATAAAAAGACTCCTTGGGGCCACTGGATACCCAAATGGGACACCTGTTCTCAGGTAGCTCTCACAATATGAAGTTCACAAAAGGCTGCATGTGTGCAAAAATCTGTATGTGAACATGTATTTTTTATACGTTTATATTATAGATTAGATTCACTAATTCTTTTCTGTTCTTTTTTTGTGGCCGCACTGCATAGTATGTGGGATCTTAGTCCCCCCACCAGGGATCAAACCCATGCCCCCTGTGGTGGAAGCATGGAGTCCTAACCACTGGACCGCCAGGGAATTCCACAGATTCACTAATTCTTTCTCCATTCATTCATCCAAACCAAACCCTGTGAGATGAACTAAGAATACTACGATGAATGCGGTGACATCTTAGCCCGGAAGGCTCGCAGACTAGACATTCTCCCGTGGCGGTACGTTGAACCCACTCATCCTTGTAAGTGCTCAGTGTACAGTACAGAGTCCTGTGTGCTGAAGCTGCTCGGTAAATATTCATTAAACATTCTTTCCCACACGAGTAGGTTAGCTGCTAACGTTTATTACAAATAATGTTAGTACATAGGGAGCTAAAAGTTCCCATTTGCTTCCTTAGCTCTGATTTCTTCTAAATTAGAATGAAAGCAACATTGAATGCTAAACTTCTATAACACTATGAAATAATTTTTAAAAATTAAGATCTCACAACATATAGAAATAGCTATGTTCAGCCAATTAGAAAAAAAAAATATTTTTAGATAGATACTTCAAAATATTTAGATGCTTCCACTTGGCTTTAAAGCTCTCTCACTGTCTGGTTCCTCCCTGCTTATCTAACATTACTGCCTAATTCTTTTCGACAAGAAGGGAACTTCTGTTCCAGTATTATCAGCCTGAGTTACTAGATCATTAAGGCTCATACACGCCTCTGGGCCTCTGCTGATGTTAGTGACCTTGCCAAGATTATCTTCTCTCTCCCCTCTACACGCCTAGGTCCTACACACTTTTTAAAAGCCAACTCATCTCATTTTCACTGAAGTCTAATGAAGGGATTCCAAATCCTTTCCGAGCAGTGATTAGAGTGTACACTACATTCTGAAGTGTTTTCTTGTATCACCTCTGGATGGTTCTAAGCACTAGCCTCTGTCTGGTTCAGTGCCAGGTTGCTGCACGAGACCACGAGCTACCAGGGAATATAAGCCTTGCCTTCCACCTATCTGTCGCCGCCCCCCAACACTCTGGCCAGTATTATTTATCTACTAAACGTTCAATGAACACAAGCTGACTGACTAATAAATACCCACCCAAACTCAGACCTGTCTTTTCTTCAGGAAGCTACTTATTGAGGACGCTGTAAGAACACAAACAATGTCAGCCTCCACTACAACATCACAGCTCCCAGGAAGAAGTCCTGGTCTGTCTCACCATTAGACTGTGGTTTTACAGACGCAGCAGCCTCTTGCGTGTCAATTTCCTCCATAGCGTCACTCATCAAATCTCGTAGTATTTGTTGATCTGCTTCAGGAAGCACTGGACCACGTGAGGATGACCGACCAGCGGGATCTACCTACAGCCGAAAACCCTAATTAAAATCAACTTGAAAATGATCTAAAAAGCAAATTACTCAACGTTTATTTTGTCCTAGAAATATACTACATTTCACAAAAACACCAAAAGCAGGAACACATTCATTTTTCTATATTCTCTCAGCAGGTGTTACATTTTCATTTTAAGTCTTTAGTATTTTCACCCCAAACAACTACTGGCAAATAGAAGTAAATGTGTTATCATCTTAAAGCCGGCACAGTGAACTGAATCTTGAAGACGTAATACACTCGAAGAGAAGGAAGGTGAAAAACACTGCAGTGAAGCTGGGGGAGAGGGGGGTCTCTCTGTAAAGAGTCCGATCTGCTCAAACCTGATGGCTGCCATGACCACCCTCTGAGACAAAGCCACTGTAGGTCGAGCCTCATTTCTTGGAACAAATAGACACCTGAAGACAGTAGCGGGTATTCATGAGAGGGGAAATCTACTAAAAGGTGATTTGTGGAGTTCAGTTCCAACACTGATGCTTAACCATTTTTGTTAGTGAATCGTGGATTCATTAAATCCAAACCATGCTTTTAAAATGTCAGCATGGGGCTTCCCTGGTGGTGCAGTGGTTAGGAGTCCGCCTGCCGATGCAGTGGACGCGGGTTCGTGCCCCGGTCCGGGAGGATCCCACATGCCGCTGAGCCTGCGTGTCCGGAGCCCGTGCTCCGCAACGGGAGAGACCACAACAGTGAGAGGCCCACGTACCGCAAAAAAATAATAATACTCAAATAAATAAATAAATAAAATGTCAGCATGACTCTAAAATGGAAAGATCTCATTTGAAAGGGATAATTTAAAATAACTTTTAATAAATTGGAGAATAAAAGAGAAGAAACAGTAGAGAGAGAGTATCATAAATCACTTCATTATCAGGGAGAATACAGCAGGAGCAAGGAAACAAAAACAGAAGCGTAACACAAACGAGGTGTAAGATCAGCATGAACGAAAGATAATGCAAGGCCTGTCAGACCCTTACTGAAGGATCCATTGACCTAAGGGGACCGAGAATTCTGTTCACAGAAGAGGCCACGAAGAAGAATAAAAAGACTGATAAAAAGTAAATGCTAAACAAACTGGACATTGTTCTATCTGGACATATGAGAGGGCAGAGAGGTGACAGCTGGGGGCGTAAGAAAGCAATGAACTGGGAATCCAAATACCTGCATATTGTTGCTGCTACTAGTTAGGGCAAATAACCTAAATTCTCTGGGTCTTATTCATCTACTAAACAGAGATGATAACCTTTAACCTCTCAACTGCACTAGGTAAGAGGAAATCACATATGAGAAAGTATACTGAAAACTGGATAGAATTGTAGATAACAAATATGAAAGATAATGTCATATAAATAAGTCTTCTGGTAATAATACTAATTCCTGCCACCAGACTCTCACATGCTAAATGTTTTCTTTCTTCCCTGAGGACATATGAAAATAACTTAAGTCTGGGAAAATGTATGTTAGTTGAGAATATTAATGTTCTGAAACTGAGAGCATCAAACAGTAGAATGGTTTTCCAAAAAGGCCCATGGAATCACCTTTCTAGACCCCATCACCCTGAAAGTAAGAATAGATAGATGATTATTCAAAGTTTCCTTTCTACCCTATGACTGTCAAGAAGACCTCGCCAATGTACAGGTCACTCGCATGTCTGGAATGAGGAGGGGTTGAGTGAGTTCTAACGAATGAGGCTGGCGGCTGTACCTTCATCTTTCTTTGCGGGGCTCCGGACTTCACGTCTGCCTTGTCAGCCACATGTAAGTCCCCGTAGCTTGCAATGTACTGAATGAGATTCATTAATGCAGCACAAGAGTCCGAGCACGTTCTAATATGGACAACGTCACTCGAACAGTGTAATTCAAAGTGCGGCTCAGTCTGGACAGGACACGGAAAAAAGGATAAAAATGTCTACCAAAACAAGAGAAAAAAATGTTTGCATCGGTTTACATTAAATAAAATATAATATGATAATTTGTCTTGCCACAGGAAACATGCATTTATAATAACTCAATCTTAACTTTAAAATATTTTATTTATTTCTGACTAAAATTAGGTAAGTGGAAAAATACTTTTACAGTAAGTTCAGTATGTTTTTAGTCTCTTCTATAAAAAAAGGACTTAAATAAAAATATCCATTTATTTTAATAACTTACTTGCTCTCCATCAGAATCAGACTTCACTGCAGTTATGGTTAATTCCAAAAGCCCCATATCCATCACACGAACATAATCTAAAATTTTTTAAAGTAATTAATAAAATATCTGAGTATAACTTTCAAAAAATGCTTATCCAACAAACACCCAATAAAACTAGTGCTTCTTTAAAATTCATGGCAGGTAGTAGTACAAATACTTATAATGTAATGGAAACATAGTTTCATCCTACAAAAATCCTACAGTTCACTTTATTTTTAATTAGAAACAAAATCTGCCTTCTGTTAAATAAACAAGCGTATATACAATGTGATGCATTTTACCAATGTTATTGATATTACAAACTGGTATTACAATATTCAGACTGATAAGATCCTTAGTTCACTGGCATTATTCTAGAGTTAAAATGCTTAAAAATATTCAGATGCAAAAAATAAAAGAGGATTCATCTATCCCAGATTTTGTTTTTTAACTCTTACCTCTATTCAGATTTACAGTAACAGTATTACACTTGTCAGACAGGTGTAAAGCAGCTTCATCCAAGATTATTCTGGGCAAAAGAAAGATAAAATCAAGATCTAAAAACCTAACCTTGAATATACGCTGCATAATCGCTATATACTTAGCTGTGCCATTCTTTCTGATATAAATACGATCAAAGCCATATGCAGTTTCTAGCTTACAAATGTCACCTAACATTTCTTTGTTCTTTTAATATTTATTTATTTTTTTATCTGTCTTTGGCTGGGTTGGGTCTTAGTCGCGGCACACGGGAACTGCAAAATGCGGCGTCTTTCGTTGCGGTGCGCGGGCTTCTCTCTAGTTGTGGTGTGCAGGCTCCGGAGCACGTGGGCTCTCTAGCTGTGGTGTGGGCTTAGTTGCCCCGCAGCATGTGGGATCCTAGTTCCCTGACCAGGGATTGAACCCATGTCCCCTGCATTGGAAGGCAGATTCTTAACCACTGGACCACCAGGTAAGCCCTAACATTTCTTTAAAACTCACTGTTTATGAGTACTAGAAACATTTAAATGGCATAAATGAGATTAAATCATCTGCTCGAATCAATTTTAAATTTTCAGCAATTTTAACAGATGCCCAAATTCACAAGGTTTAAATTAGGAAAATGAAGTGTATCAGGTATTATGGGAAGTTTACATATAAATGTTTTAAAAAGTTAACCAATAATCTCAAGAATGAATTTCCTCCCTAAAAATGAAATACAGTAATGAATTGAAGAGGTGGGACGAATCATCTGAGAAAGAAAAGCTGAAAACTTGAATAAAGGAACATGACTAATAGTAAAAGGATGTTGCTTTTAACAAAGATTGACACTTTAATCAAAGGGTTGAGATAAAGCTCTGTCAGTATGTTTTGAACAGCTGCATTTAGTAGACAGAGAGGCTTAACACGGTACCTGAGAGTAGAAGATGATTTATCCAAGGCGACACTACTTGAAACGCTGAATGTTTCAACAGTAAGAAGAGATCGGATTGGCAAATAAAGAGGCCTATTACCACAAAGGAACAAGAGAATATTAGTCTGCTGCAAAAGAAAAGAAACTCCCTTTAAAGAGCATTTTGAACCTTAACTCTACTGAATTACATACTTTTCCTCAAAACTGAGTACATATTTTAAAGACTAAAACTTTATTTTGCTCCATTTATGAACTAACCTATAATCAAGTGCACAGCTCCAGAGATGAACATGAAAGGTTGTAAATGAGGTTGGAGGATTGTATCCCAGAACAGGTTCATCAGCAATATTCAAGAAGTATAAAATCTATAATCACAAAAATACAAAATGCCCTGCTTTAGAAGAAAAAAAAAGTTTTGATATGATATCCTTAATACCAACATGAAATAAAATAGCTCACAAAAACACCAACCATTTAGTGGAAAATCATAATGTTAAAAGAAAATCATCATTTGAAGGAATTCATTTCAAAAAGTATTTGCATAACTAGAATTTGAAATGCAGAGGCCCATCTAACAACTGCAATGCTACAGAGATCTCGGAAAAATCATATCCTATGAAACTAACAAAGTATGTATAATATACTTTCAACATTACTTTGCTTGGAATAATTCTTTTGAAAAAAACAAATTTTGCCAAAGACTGTTTAAAACTCTCCATCTGGTTTTCTATAAAATCCACTGTTGGGAGAAGTTCCTGTTCCTTAATTTATACCCAGATCTGTCTGAAAACCAGTCCTTCTCACCAACATCTACTCTATATTTCTATCTAAATCAAAAAGTTAGGCTAAATCTCTCCCTTACAGCCAGCCAGTTGACTAACCATCTCTCTACCCCCGCTCTATTTATTCTCTCTCTATATATATTTTATGTTTCAGAATGTTTCTGAAAGCATTCAAGTTTAAAATAATTTATTATTTTCCAAGCACAAAGAAAAGGTTTCTCTTTCTAAGGAAAACGAACAAGAATCACAGTGTGCTAGTTTTCTTTTTTTTTTTTTTTTTTTTTTTTTTTTTTGCGGTACGCAGGCCTCTCACTGTTGTGGCCTCTCCCGTTGCGGAGCACAGGCTCCGGACGCGCAGGCTCAGCGGCCATGGCTCACGGGCCCAGCCGCTCCGCGGCATGTGGGATCTTCCGGGACCAGGGCACGAACCCGCGTCCCCTGCATCTGCAGGCGGACCCCCAACCACTGCGCCACCAGGGAAGCCCAACTAGTTTTCATTCTCATATAAAGAAGAGTTAACTTCTTACCCAAAGTTTCCTTTGAAAAAATGTAATTAACCAAATACAGTTATTACACTGGAAATTAATTACAGAATTCCTTATAAATGCCTCAGTGTATATTGTTGACCTAGGGGATAATTCTGAAATTACGGCACTTAAAGAATATACAGTTATAAGTGCAAGTCAACACTCATTTATTCTCCTCTATGCCAGGCACTCGATAGGTCCCTTCCCTTTAATGATAAAACATAACTTTGTCTTTGAGATGTTTAAGGACCAAACTTTAAGGTAAAAAATCAATTACATTCTGGGGTGGTGATAATGTTCTATTTCCTAACATAAGAGGTGGTATTTATATAGGAGTATTTATATCATGAAAATTCGATGAGCACTGAATATTTATGATTTGTGAACTTTTCACTATGTGTATTATATGTTAACATAAAGTAAAAAATAAATCAATAAATATACATCACAGCTCTCTTACCTGCTCATGCCAGCTAAACCCGGAAGGAAGCATTCTGTGCTGGAGAGTGGCTCCTTTCAGTCCCACAGCAATGAGAAATTCCTACAGAGCAACACGAAGAATTACATTTATTACCTACATAACCCTCTGGTTCAAAACTTGAAAAGTTTTTCTAAGAAAATAAATGTGTTACATTTATGCAATCATTTTTATTTAACTAGTAATCAAATCAGCAGCAAGTATTTAATGGTATAAAAGTACAAAACACACACCTTTGTATTGGACTCTGATTTATCAGACAATATTTTAACTGCAACAGAGAGCATATTCAAAGTGTCTCCTCCAACACCATCTGAAGAAGCTCGACTGAGGCCATCTTCTTCAGAGGAATAAATAGTAGGTTCCAACCAATGTGGTCGGGTTGAACTGGGCAGTCGTGTTTCTGTAGAAGGAATTGCTCCATCCACTATGCCTATATCCACAATGAGGTGACAAGATAACAAAATGATTATTTGAAATTAATTCACGAACTTCTATAACTCAAAACAAAAATCCATGTACTTCCACTGAATATAACATACCCTGGAGGCAAAATGACCAAGAACCAGCTTGACATTAATAATTCATTCTCCTCTACTAATGTTGGTATAAGTGACTATCCAAGTTAAAAAAAAAATTTGAGATCTGAAATGCTAGAAAAGTTAAATTTAAATAGGAAAATCTAATAAACATTAAGAATGTGCAAGTATCTCTTTTCTACTCACAAAGTAACACAAGGAATGTGCTCAAAGAAGAGCAAATTCTGTATTTGTTACCAAAAGGAAATACCACTTAAGAGAAAATAAAGAATGTAAAGTCCCATCAACTGATCGATGTATACTAAGATACGGTATATCCATAAAATGGAATATTCCTTGGCAATAAAAAGGAATAAAACACTTATACATTTGGATTAACCTTGAAAACATCATGCCAAGATGCCAATCACAAAAGACCTTCTATTGTATGAAACCATGTATATGAAACAGCCAGAATATGTAAATCCATAGAGACGGAGAGTAAATCAGTGGTCTCTTGAGGCTAGAGGGGACTGCAGGCCTGGGGGTTTATAGCTCAAAGGTGCAGACTTCTTCTGGGGGGTTGATGAAAATGCTCTAAAGTTGACTACGATGATGGTTACACAACTCTATGGAAAACTAAAAACGATTGAAATGTATATTTTAAATGGGTGAATTACATGGTATGTGAATTATATCTCAATGTAAGTTGTTGCAAAAAAGAACATAAAGTCAACTTCTAATTTACAATAATTATTACCTTGCCAGTGGAATCAGAACACCCTACAGAAAATAATTTCTAGTGTTCAGAGCTCTGTCCTCTGGGGGCAGGCTGAGCCAGGACCCGCACCCAACGTCTGGGGGCTGGAGCAATACGTGGACGCCACGTCGGCCTTGCCACTGACCCCACCGGAACCCAGCCTGAGAGAAGCGCGAGTCGTGGGTGCCACATCTCGGGGCTACGGGGGTGACCGGGTAGAGAGGTGGAGCCAGCAGGGAAAATGACTTTCAGGAGGTGATGGTGAAATTGAAGTCAAGAAAGTGAGGAGAAAGCTTTGGGGAAAGCCAAGCAGAGACATTCCAAGTCAAGAACAGTTTGTGCCGAGGCCCTGAGAAAGCCGTGTGGATGAAAGGCTCTTGGTGCTCCAGCCAGGAGTCAGTGCTGTGCCTCTGAGGTGGAAGAGCCAACTTCAGGACACTGGTCCACAAGAGACCTCCCAGCTCCACGTGATACCAAACGGCGAAAATCTCCCAGAGATCTCCATCTCAACACCAGCACCCAGCTTCACTCAACGACCAGCAAGCTACAGTGCTGGACATCCTATGCCAAACAACTAGCAAGACAGAAACACAACCCCACCCATTAGCAGAGAGGCTGCCCAAAATCATAATAAGTCCACAGACACCCCAAACCACAGCACCAGACGTAGACCTGCCCACCAGAAAGACAAGATCCAGCCTCTTCCACCAGAAAACAGGCACTAGTCCCCTCCACCAGGAAGCCTACACAACCCACTGAACCAACTTTAGCCACTGGGGACAGACACCAAAAACAACGGGAACTACGAACCTGCAGCCTGCAAAAAGGAGACCCCAAACACAGTAAGATAAGCAAAATGAGAACACAGAAAAACACACTGCAGATGAAGGAGCAAGATAAAAACCCACCAGATCTAACAAATGAAGAGGAAATAGGCAGTCTACCTGAAACAGAATTCAGAACAACAACAGTAAAGATGATCCAAAATCTTGGAAATAGAGAAAATGCAAGAAACATTTAACAAGGACCTAGAAGAAGTAAAGATGAAACAAGCAACGATGAACAACACAATAAATGAAATTAAAAATACTCTAGATGGGATCAATAGCAGAATAACTAAGGCACAAGAACGGATAAGTGACCTGGAAGATAAAATAGTGGAAATAACTACTGCAGAGCAGAATAAAGAAGAAAGAATGAAAAGAACTGAGGACAGTCTCAGAGACCTCTGGGACAACATTAAATGCACCAACATTCGAATTATAGGGGTCCAGAAGAAGAAGAGAAAAAGAAAGGGACTGAGAAAATATTTGAAGAGTTTATAGTTGAAAACTTCCCTAATATGGGAAAGGAAATAGTTAATCAAGTCCAGGAAGCACAGAGAGTCCCATACAGGATAAATCCAAGGAGAAATACGCCAAGACCCATATTAATCAAAGTGTCAAAAATTAAATACAAAGAAAACATATTAAAAGCAGCAAGGGAAAAACAACAAATAACACACAAGGGAATCCCCATAGGGTTAACAGCTGATCTTTCAGCAGAAACTCTGCAAGCCAGAAGGGACTGGCAGGACATATTTAAAGTGATGAAGGAGAAAAACCTGCAACCAAGATTACTCTACCCAGCAAGGATCTCATTCAGATTTGATGGAGAAATTAAAACCTTTACAGACAAGCAAAAGCTGAGAGAGTTCAGCACCACCAAACCAGCTTTACAACAAATGCTAAAGGAACTTCTCTAGGCAAGAAACACAAGAGAAGGAAAGGACCTACAATAACGAACCCAAAACAATTAAGAAAATGGGTATAGGAACATACATATCGCTAATTACCTTAAATGTAAATGGACTACATGCTCCCACCAAAAGACACAGATTGGCTGAATGGATACAAAAACAAGACCCATATATATGCTATCTACAAGAGACCCACTTCAGACCTAGAGACACATACAGACTGAAAGTAAGGGGATGGAAAAAGATATTCCATGCAAATGGAAACCAAAAGAAAGCTGGAGTAGCAATTCTCATATCAGACAAAATAGACTTTAAAATAAAGACTATTAGAAGAGACAAAGAAGGACACTACATAATGATCCAGGGAGCGATCCGTGAAGAAGATATAACAATTGTAAATATATATGAACCCAACATAGGAGCACCTCAATGCATAAGGCAAATACTAACAGCCATAAAAGGGGAAATCGACAGTAACACATTCACAGTAGGGGACTTTAAAACCTCACTTTCACCCATGGACAGATCATCCAAAATGAAAATAAAAAGGGAAACACAAGCTTTAAATGATACATTACACAAGATGGACTTAATTGATATTTATAGGTGATTCCATCCAAAAACAACAGAACACACATTTTTCTCAAGTGCTCATGGAACATTCTCCAGGATAGGTCATATCTTGGGTCACAAATCAAGCCTTGGTAAATTTAAGAAAATTGAAATTGTATCAAGTATCTTTTCCGACCACAACGCTATGAGACTAGATATCAATTACAGGAAAAGATCTGTAAAAAATACAAACACATGGAGGCTAAACAATACACTACTTAATAACGAAGTGGTCACTGAAGAAATCAAAGAGGAAATCAAAAAATACCTAGAAAAAAATGACAATGGAGACACGACGACCCAAAACCTATGGGATGCAGCAAAAGCAGTTCTAAGAGGGAAGTTTACAGCAACACAACCCTACCTTAAGAAACAGGAAACATCTTGAATAAACAACCTAACCTTGCACCTAAAGCAATTAGAGCGAGAAGAACAAAAAACCCACAAAGTTAGCAGAAGGAAAGAAATCATAAAGATCAGATCAGAAATAAATGAAAAAGAAATGAAGGAAACGATAGCAAAGATCAATAAAACTAAAAGATGGTTGAGAAGATAAACAAAATTGATAAACCATTAGCCAGACTCATCAAGAAAAAAAGGGAGAAGACTCAAATCAATAGAATTAGAAATGAAAAAGGAGAAGTAACAACTGACACTGCAGAAATACAAAAGATCATGAGAGATTACTACAAGCAACTCTATGCCAATAAAATGGACAACCTGGAAGAAATGGACAAATTCTTAGAAATGCACAACCTGCCAAGACCGAATCAGAAAGAAACAGAAAATACGAACAGACCAATCACAAAGCACTGAAATTGAAACTGTGATTAAAAATCTTCCAACAAACCAAAGCCCAGGACCAGAAGGCTTCACAGGCGAATTCTATCAAACATTTAGAGAAGAGCTAACACCTATCCTTCTCAAACTCTTCCAATATATAGCAGAGGAAGGAACACTCCCAAACTCATTCTATGAGGCCACCATCACCTTGATACCAAAACCAGACAAGGATGTCACAAAGAAAGAAAACTACAGGCCAATATCACTGATGAACATAGATGCAACAATCCTCAACAAAATACTAGCAAACAGAATCCAACAGCACATTAAAAGGATCATACACCATGATTAAGTGGGGTTTATTCCACGAATGCAAGGATTCTTCATTGTGCAAATCAATCAACATGATAAACCATATTAACAAACTGAAGGAGAAAAACCATATGATCATCTCAATAGATGCAGAGAAGGCTTTCGACAAAATTCAACACCCATTTATGATAAAAACCCTGCAGATGGGCTTCCCTGGTGGCGCAGTGGTTGAGAGTCCGCCTGCCGATGCAGGGGACACGGGTTCGTGTCCCAGTCCAGGAAGATCCCACATGCCGCAGAGCGGCTGGGCCCGTGAGCCATGGACGCTGAGCCTGCGCGTCCGGAGCCTGTGCTCCGCAACGGGAGAGGCCACAATAGTGAGAGGCCCGCATAATGAAAAACAAACAAACAAACAAACAAACAAAAAAAAACCCTGCAGAAAGTAGGCATACAGGGAACTTTCCTCAACATAATATAGGCCATATATGACAAACCCACAGCCAACATCGTCCTCAATGGTGAAAAACTGAAAGCATTTCCACTAAGATCAGGAACAAGACAAGGTTGCCCACTCTCACCACTCTTACTCAACATGGTTTTGGAATTTTCAGCCACAGCAATCAGATAAGAAAAGGAAATAAAAGGAATCCAAATCGGAAAAGAAGAAGTAAAGCTGTCACTGTTTGCAGATGACATGATACTATACATAGAGAATCCTAAAGATGCTACCAGAAAACTACTAGAGCTAATCAATGAATTTGGTAAAGTAGCAGGATACAAAATTAATGCACAGAAATCTCTGGCATTCCTATACACTAATGATGAAAACTCTGAAAGTGAAATGAAGAAAACACTCCCATTTACCATTGCAACAAAAAGAATAAAATATCTAGGAATAAACCTACCTAAGGACACAAAAGACCTGTATGCAGAAAATTATAAGACACTGATGAAAGAAATTAAAGATGATACAAATAGATGGAGAGATATACCATGTTCTTGGATTGGAAGAATCAACATTGTGAAAATGACTCTACTACCCAAAGCAATCTACAGATTCAATGTGATCCCTATCAAACTACCACTGGCATTTTTCACAGAACTAGAACAAAAAATTTCACAATTTGTATGGAAACACAAAAGACCCTGAATAGCCAAAGCAATCTTGAGAACGAAAAACGGAGCTGGAGGAATCAGGCTCCCTGACTTCAGACTATACCACAAAGCTACAGTAATCAAGACAGTATGGCACTGGCACAAAAACAGAAAGATAGATCAATGGAATAGGATAGAAAGCCCAGAGATAAACCCACGCACATATGGTCACCTTATCTTTGATAAAGGAGGCAGGAATGTACAGTGGAGAAAGGACAGCCTCTTCGATAAGTGGTGCTGGGAAAACTAGACAGGTACATGTAAAAGTATGAGATTAGATCACTCCCGAACAGCATACACAAAAATAAGCTCAAAATGGATTAAAGACCTAAATGTAAGGCCAGAAACTATCAAACTCTTAGAGGAAAACATAGGCAGAACACTCTATGACATAAATCACAGCAAGATCCTTTTTGACCCACCTCCTAGAGAAATGGAAATAAAAACAAAAATAAACAAATGGGACCTAATGAAACTGCAAAGCTTTTGCACAGCAAAGGAAACCATAAACAAGACCAAAAGACAACCCTCAGAATGGGAGAAAATATTTGCAAATGAAGCAACTGACAAAGGATTAATCTCCAAAATTTACAAGCAGCTCATGCAGCTCAATAACAAAAAACCAAACAACCCAATCTTAAAATGGGCAGAAGACCTAAATAGACATTTCTCCAAAGAAGATATACAGACTGCCAACAAACACACGAAAGAATGCTCAACATCATTAATCATTAGAGAAATGCAAATCAAAACTACAATGAGATATCATCTCACACCAGTCAGAATGGCCATCATCAAAAAATCTACAAACAATAAATGCTGGAGAGGGTGTGGAGAAAAGGGAACACTCTTGCACTGCTGGTGGGAATGTGAATTGGTACAGCCACTATGGAGAAGAGTATGGAGGTTTCTTAAAAAACTACAAATAGAACTACCATATGACCCAGCAATCCCACTACTGGGCATATACCCTGAGAAAACCATAATTCAAAAAGAGTCATGTACCAAAATGTTCATTGCAGCTCTATTTACAATGGCCAGGAGATGGAAACAACCTAAGTGTCCATCATCAGATGAATGGATAAAGAAGATGTGGCACATATATACAATGGAATATTACTCAGCCATATAAAGAAACCAAATTGAGCTATTTGTAATGAGGTGGATGGACCTAGAGTCCGTCATACAGAGTGAAGTAAGTCAGAAAGCGAAAGACAAATACCGTATGCTAACACATATATATGGAATTTAAGAAAAAAAAAATGTCATGAAGAAGGGGTAAGACAGGAATAAAGACAGAGACCTACTACAGAATGGACTTGAAGATATGGGGAGGGGGAAGGGTAAGCTGTGACAAAGTGAGAGAGCGTCCTGGACATATATACACTACCAAAATAGATAGCTAGTGAGAAGCAGCCGCATAGCACAGGGAGATCAGCTCGGTGCTTTGTGACCACCTAGAGGGGTGGGATAGGGAGGGTGGGAGGGAGGCAGATGCAAGAGGGAAGAGATATGGGAACATATGTATATGTATAACTGATTCACTTTGTTATAAAGCAGAAACTAACACACCATTGTAAAGCAATTATACTCCAATAAAGATGTAAAAAAAAAAGAATTCTGTTCTCAGTAGATTTTCTTTATTAAGCAAAATTTAAACATGTCTAACCAGAAGTGAACAAAACACACATATTTAACATTTGTCCTACCTTTGTGATAGAGACTGAAACTGCTACAATGAAGGCAGATATAGTGCTTGTCATCAAAACCTTCATATTTTGTCACACAAAATAATGAACCACTGTTGAATTCTAACCAGAATTCACCATGCTTGTTTTCCAACAGATCTCCATTATCTTGCTAATAAGAAGATCAGAAAAAACAGAGAAGTCATTAATTAAATACAGAAAAGTAAGAACGACCCTAGAGATGCTCCTCCTTGATTCAGGTCAGGAGGATCTCCCACACTGCAGCAAAGCGGTCTGATTCTTGAACCATCCAACATGGTGGTATTAAAAACTGCATAATTCAACACTAGGCCGGGCCTCTTCTGCCAAATGAACCTCGGTACTTCATCACCCTTTGGAATAGATAAGCTACTGTTACCACCTCAGGAGTGGGACCAGCACGTTTTCCAAAGGAAGTCCATGTAATGTTTGTCTTTTGATCTGCAACGAAAGCTAAATTTCCAAAGCTGCTGTCATCGTGGTGTGCCTCAGAAAACTGACCTTCATCATCAGTCACTGAAACAAGCTCGAACTACCTCAACTATTGAATGCGTATATCATGCTAGATTTATAATAAGATGCACTTGAAAAATCACTTTGGATTTGTAAATCCTTACCTTTACATCTGTAAACACTGCCATTAATCCATGATTAATGCTCAGAAGAACTGAGAGAAAACTCTGTGAGTTCTTGTTCTGAGAGTCTAGTTTTTTCTTCCTACGAGAACGATAATTGGGATCAACAGTGGAAAAATACTGCAAAGTCTCCTCCTCAGATCCACTTTCCTCATCTATGAGAAATAAATTGTACAATTACAGCTCTCCTAACAGCTTATTAACAAAAAACAGCGTTCAAACTTGAACGTTATCACAAGAATATTTACTTGTTTTACAACCTGTTTATTTTTACAAAGAATCTGGTGTAACAATAAAAATGTACTGTCTTTCTCTTTACCACTGAACTTCAGACAATGAATATACTATCACTATAAAAATAACACTTAATTAATAACTCTTAATAAATAGCTAGAAGTGGGGAAATACTGTAAATTACTAAAAGATATTACAAAATATAGTTATAAATGGAAGACGCCAAAGAAACATTTTTAAATCCATCAATTTGAAAGGTTACTCCTTTGTTTATTGATAAACCAGGCATTTTAATTCAGAAGAAATTTAAAATATATTACCATAGTGAACTGTAGATCTCAATGGACTAAAACTATCTTTGTTGAAGGTATTAATCAGTTGACTGGCTACTGAAAGCCCAATACCATATGAAATATTTTCAAATGTCTCTACTGGTGAAGGAGCTGTTGGTTCCCAGAGCAGCAAATCATTAAAGATCCTATAAAGACAAAAGTTGAAAAATATATACATAACTCCTACTTCAACTGAAGGCAAACTAAAGAATATCCCTTTAAGAAATCACATGAATAATAAATTTTCCAAATGGTGAAATGGAATTTCTTTCAATGGAAAAATAACTGCTATGGCTATCAGGGTAGTGAGAAAGGAATCTGGACAATTAGATACCTAATTAGATATCCTCCTAGTTTCACCAGTGTTATATGCATCAAATTACATACATCTAAATGCACTTAAAGGAGGAGGTTTATTAAAAATAAAACCCATAAAGAACAAAAGGACTGTTCACGTATATGAGAACACTCTATAAACTATAACAGATTATGCACTGTCTCATTTGACTCCCCTCAGTCCTCTGGGGAAGCCAAGGCAGAATTATTATTCTCACTTTACACTTGAAGAAACTGCATCATAAAGGTTAAGTGACCCGCCCAAGGTCACACAGCTAATTAGTGGGAGAAGTGGAACCAGAGCCCAGATTATGTCCAGCTCCCAATTCAGTTCTCTTCCATTACTCACTTTCTCTAGGGATATCTGCTTTTTCTTTCTTCCACAGAAAGCACAGCTTCGCTGGGAAGTTTGCATGAGATAAAGAAGCATACAGAACAGGGAATAAAGAGAGGAAACCCTTCTAACTAACTTCGGAACAGACAAACAGCCAAGTCAATACTGGTGACTACTGGGGTGATACATGTCGAGCTAGACCACCACCGCATCCTATTTTTTCAAAGAAATATTTGTCACTTCTCAGATACCACCCCCCCCCACCACTCACCTCTATGTTGTCATGAAAACTGAGACATTACAATGTTCTCCACAAAGATTTTTGTTAGGCTTGGACCCATAGCATATCCTTCACATGCATAATGCAATCACTGCACCTATAACACTACTCCATTTTCTTGTTTCCCTTTCCTAGACTAAGACTTGTGTCTTAGTCATCTGTATGTGTGCCTAGCACAGTGGCTGTCACACAGCAGGCTCTGAGGGTTTGAAGAAAGGACCAGTGGATGACTCACATGGAAGGACTGCCAAAAGCACAGACTCGTCATAAAGCCTAGTGTGAACACCAATCAAGGTGCCAAGCGATGATGTAGCCCTGGTCCCTTCCTGTGAGAAGCCACTTGTCTAGGAACTTCCCGGGCCAATTCCTGAGCTTCTGAGGCCCTAGAAAGTATAAACGAGGACTGAGTACTGTCACTCTCAGTAGATTGTAATCCCCACCCAAAAAGGTCCCTTTTTGGAAGCATCACTGGATGAAGAATACCAGGGACACAGGGCAGACGCATGTCTTGCCTCAGACACACTGACAGCGATGCCCAGAATTGTGTGGCACTCATTTGGCTCGCTGCCTCTTGGGTGCATCACTCACAGAACAAAGAAACAAGAGTCTAGGACTTCCCTGGTGGCGCAGTGGTTAAGAATCCGCCTGCCGATGCAGGGGACAAGTTCAAGCCCTGGTCTGGGAAGATCCCACATGCCGCGGAGCAACTAAGCCCACGAGCCACAACTACTGAGCCCGCGTGCCTAGAGCCCATGCTCTGCAACAAGAGAAGCCACTGCAATGAGAAGCCCGAGCTCCACAACGAAGAGTAGCCCCCGCTCACCACAACTAGAAACCGCCCGCGCACAGCAATGAAGACCCAACACAGCCAAAAATAAATAAATTTATTGAAAAAAAAGAAACAAGAGTCTATATCCAGATCTTAGTCTAAATTCCTATATGAATAAATAGTGAAAGTATAAAATGAAGAATTTTCTCAGGAAATGTTTCTTTACCTTATTCCCTCCAACCATTCTCTTATCTTCACAGGTTAAAGAGAAACTATTACTTTAAATAAAACCTGGAGTTCATGGTATATGACCTGCAAATATGTTTCATATGATTTTACTATTTTTCCTTATTTACATTTTGGTCTAAACACAGTCTTGATACCATAATACTATAAAACACTGAATGATGTTTCTAATATCAAGAAAAAAAACCACTTAAGATGTTTAAGGACACATCACCATGATTCTGTGCCGATGAGCTTGAAACATTATAGAAGCTCAAAGATATCTGACTTAATAAAACCAGGTAGAATATTTTTTATATTCTATTCTAAAGGATTTTTGACATAGAAAAAAAATCTACCTGTACCTGAGACTATCTTTCTGAAAACAGCCAGTTGATGAAGAAATAAACCAATATTTCAAATGTATGAAGTAAAGGCAGAATTGGTTATAATTCCTGCTCAGAAAGGTACTTGTAAATTTTATGTATAATAAAGGGTATTATTAAGACATTTAGCAAAACATGAATGGGGTCTGAGGATTAGATGCTAATGTATAATATTGATTTTCTTGTTTTAATGGCTGAATTATGGTCATATAGAAGAATGTCCCTGTTTGTGAGAAATACACATTCAACTGCTCAAAGCTGAAGGGACATCAAGTCAGCAACTTACTCTCAAATGGTTCAGGGAAAAAACGTTCTTTGTACTGTACTTGCAACTTACCTATAAGTCTGAGAATGTCTGAAAATTAAAAGAAAAAAATATGTATATGTATATATAGACCAAGCCAAACAGAGGGCAAAGAATTCACATGCTAACTTAGATATATGATTTATATGACCCACAGTGGGGGAACACTGCGGTATTTATATAAGTAAGTCTAAGGGCCTGAGACACAGAGCAGTGGGCAGGGTAAGAGAGAACAGAAACTCTCGTGAGCAACACCCCTGAACCAGCTCCCCAGATGAGCAGATGCTCTCCAGTTCCCTGATTTAAGCTACCCTGACTGCCATACTGACTGCCGTCCCCCACATGCTACCTGCTTGCTGCTGGTCGACAACTCCCTAGCCCACCTGAGAACTTCTGCTCCCACCAGCTGAATTATACGTTTTGTATAGTCACCACGGGTAAATCGTGCTTGGCCCCAAATCTGCTCATCCCAGCTGTATGTTATTGTAAGCATAGTTTAATTCAATCTTGTGTTAACTGATGACTTTTAAATATATACACTGAAGTGAGAAAAAAATCTTAAAAACCTGGAAGGATTCTGCACTCAGACTGCTTTGAAACTATTTTTTCACTCCACTTCAAAGAAACTGAAACTGAGAATTGTAGACAAAGCCTTCTGGGTATACATTAAGCAAAAATTCTAACCAGTGGCTTGTAATCAAAAAAAGGCCCTGTCCTATATTTTAAAAAGAAGTGGTAAATGAACACAGGTTCATAAATGGAATGTTTAAGGTATGTTTTACTATTCTGATGTTGCAATCTAACCAATAGCCACCTATTCAATCAATGCATAAGGAGAAAGAAATGGACGAAGCCCTTCTGACCTCTGGGATGGACCTTGAACTGGTTGTTTCATTTTGCTTAGCCTTGCACATTCGTTAGCTCTTGGTAGATATCCCTCAACTATAAAATAAGGAGAGTAGTCTAGAGATCAGTGGTTTCCTGTATAAATCCAAATCCTATTTGGTACCAAGTAAATCTATAGCAGAAACAACGGTCTGCAGTTTCTGAAGATTAACAAAAATTTCGATGACTTGTTTACAAGTGGGAAGCTAGCAATAACAGACACTAAGGACGTGTCTTTTTCCAGAAACCCACATGACCACCTTTCAGCTATGCCAGAGTGGGTAGGAATGATAACATTCTTACTTACTATTCGCCAGGCACTGTTCTCAGAACTTTCCCAAATGTTATATCATTTAATGCTCCAAACAACCCACTGAGGCCTGTACAAGTATCATCTCCAATTTATATGTGAGGAAATGGAGCTCACGGGGACTAGGTAAATTGTCCAAGATCCTCAGAGTCTATGACCTTTCTACTCTAGAATGCCATTTATTTCAACATATTTTCTTGGTATATATGTTTAAGGGTATTTAAATGTAATAAATTTAAGTTTTTATAGACAAGTTTACAAGTTAGAGTTTCTAATTCTAACAAGATGCTTCTTTTTAGACTCTGAGAAGGGATGCTCCTTGTACAAAGACTCTAGGACTCTGACTTTACACCAGTATCTCTTGGCCCTCTATATAAGTATATCCCAACTCTTTTCATGTCATTATACACAAAGAGATATTTTCTCAGTACTCTGTGGTAAGGTGACAGAGGGCAACCAGCCAACCTAGGATGGAGGGAATAGATCTCACACACAAGAAACCCAGTTACCAGACACACTGGTTAGGAAACTCTGCTATGACAATAGCTCATCATAACAGTAATAGGTCTATAATCAACACCATACAAAGTACACTGAAATAGTTGATAATATTAAAACAAGGAAAGAAAAAGAGTAAGAGGGAAAACAAGGAGGTAGGACGGTAGAGAGGGAGTTAGACAGGGAAGTTCGATCCCAAAGATTCAACTAAATGTGTTTAAACTCACCTATTATAAAGCTTCTCATAAAAGCTTTTATTAGGTAGTGTTATATGAATATTGGGTAATGTAAGTTCCAGCACATAGTGAGAATTGCTGATTGCTTTATCTTGAAACTCTGTCATTTCTACAGGGTCTCCTGGCATCACCATCTAAAACATAACAGTTTAGTGCAAAAAAAGAAGAAAAAAAGCATCAAATAACCATTTTATATTTAAAATAGTAGTAGCATCTTCTTACCCGACCCATACGACTTGTATGTGGGCAAATAAATAAGCATGTAACTTTTAAACAAGGGGAAAAAATAGATATTATTCAATCTTGGAGCTAAAAATATGGCAAAAACAGTATACAAAGTATGTTTTTAAAGAGAAAGCACTAAGAGCTGTCTGATAGAGGTAACTCCTTTGTTGCTTGCTCACACTGTTACTTCACCTGTTCATTTTCAAACATCACTCTACGAGAAGAGAAGGGAGACGGGGCTGGTCTTCTCAGATCACAAACGTCTTTCAGGGAATGAGCGCCTCCTTCCTCTTCTTCCTGGTAGTGGCCATCGCTCTCTTCTGCTTCCTCAGCTGCTATTCTCTCCAAAATGGAATGCATGGCCGGTGGGTTTACTTTCAGTACAATTCTGAGAGCAAAGACAATTTTAAAAATCAAGATCGAAGTGTAAACTGCAAAACTAACTTGTATACAAACTAACACAAAGCCCGCTGATTAAATCATTGCTGACAGGCGTCAACTTCCCTACAAAGTCTAATTATATCTAACGCAACCCACTCCTGAGCATGCTGTAAACTGAAAAGTGTGGAATTCATGAAACAAGCAAATAAAAGAAGGGCATTAACATTTTATACCTGGATAACTGGAAAATCTGATCTCTTGAGAACAAAAGGGTTATTTTATTTAAAATTTCATTACCAAACTTACTTACAAAACAGAAACAGACTTACAGAGGTAGAAAACAAATTTACGGTTACCAAAGGGGTAAGGGGGTGGGGGAGAGACAAATAAGGAGTAGCAGATACACACTACTATATATAAAGTAGATAAACAACAAGATCCTACTGTATAGCAAAGGCAGCTATATTCAATATCCTGTAATAAACCATAATGGAAAAGAATATGATAAAGAATATGTGTGTCTGTGTGTGTGTAATATATATATATATATATATATATATATATATACATACACATACATATATATATATCTCTGAATCACTTTGCCACACACCAGAAACTAACACAGTATTGTAAATCAACTATACATCAGTTAAACAAATTTTTTTTTAAATTTCATTAACAGCGAGCAAATTTTACCTAAGAATTCTATTTATTATCATTAAACCAAATCCTTCTACATTCCAGCTGTTCGGCTATTATGGAATACTTGCATACCTAAGAAACCTCATGCTATATAAATTGCCCAAATGGAAGAAGGAGTGTTTGATTAGAGAATATTTTCAGAACTGCAACAACAAAGTAATCTTTTCCTTTAGGAATTTCAATAATAAAAGACTTGTGTTATTGGTGGTGTTTTGTAGCTACAAACTCAAAATATCAAGAGCTAACAGCCTTTGATGACATTAGCTTCTGCCCCAGAGTAATGCCAGTCCTTTCCTAATTCTCTGCAGCATGTCACTGGCACAAGGCTTTGTAGCCTCCTTTTTATCCCACCAGCCTGCCGTCATGATGGGACATGGCACGCTCAAACAAAACAGCTGTGTAGCATCTATAATAGCTTTCTTTTTCCTAAGAAGGTATTGCCAGTTGGTTCTAGTTATAAACTAAAACAACTGTTTCCTAATTTACAGATATCCTAATGTAAACTGTGCTTTCAAATTACTTAATTGAAGTAGATTCGTTTCTTATGATGAAAACTCCTGCTCATGATCAGCTGTGCGCCGACCAGGCCTGTCCTAGGAGCCTGATAGGTCTGACACATAGGGTACGGGGGTGTGAAAGAAGGCAGGTAGAAAAGTGGCACAAGAAAGATCACTTTAATTCTTAAGAGAGGCTTCATGAACTCAGTTTTCAATATAATAAAGGATCATTATTTTCAGTAAACTACGTTCTTTTAAATGTAATCCAAGGGACTTCCCTGGTGGCGCAGTGGTTAAGAATTTGTCTGACAATGCAGGGGACACGGGTTAAGAGCCCTGGTCTGGTAAGATCCCACATGTCGTGGAGCAACTAAGCCCGTGTGTCACAACTACTGAGCCTGTGCTCTGGAGCCCGCGAGCCACAACTACTGAGCCCACGTGCCGCAACTAATGAAGGCCACGCACCTACAGCCCGTGCTCCACAACAAGAGAAGCCACCGCAATGAGAAGCCTGTGCACCACAACGAAGAGTAGCCCTCGCTCGCCGCATCTAGAGAAAGCCCGCGCGCAGCAACAAAAACCCAACGCAGCCAAAAAACAAATAAATAAATTTTTAAAAAGAGAAAAAAAAAATGTAATCCAAGCCCATTATCAGGCTAATTTAAAGAATGACTTCTCCTGCCCAAGAAATCCTGAAGCAGTGGTTCTCTAAATCCAACTGCACATTGGTATCACCTACTGTAGTTTCATTTTTTTAATTGCAGTATAGTTGATTTACAATGTTGTGTTAATTTACAGCAAAGTGATTCAGTTATACATATACATGTATATATATATATTCTTGTTCATATTCTTTTCCACTATGGTTTATCACAGGATATTGAATATAGTTCCCTGTGCTATACAGTAGGCCCTCATTGCTTATTCATTCTATATATAATAGTTTGCATCCGCTAATCCCAAACTCCCATTCCATCCCTCCCCCATCCCACCTCCCCCTTATCAACCACAAGTCTGTTCTCTATGTCAGTGAGTCTATTTCTGTTTCCTACTTAAGTTCATTTGTGTCATATTTTAGATTCCACATATAAATGATATCATTGGTATGTCCTTCTCTTTCTGACTCACTTCACTTAGTATGATAATCTCTAGTTCCATCCATGTTGCTGTAAATGGCATTATTTCATTCTTTTTTATGGCTGGGTAGTATTCCATCGTATATATGCTCCACATCTTCTTTATCCATTCATCTGTCAGTGTACATTGAGGTTGTTTCCATGTCTTGGCTATTGTGAGTAGTGCTGCTATGAACATATCACCCAGTGTATTTTTAAACTATACTGATGCCCAGGTTCTATCTCAGAATCTCAACGTGGGGCGCAAGAATCAGTGTTTTGTAAAAGCTCCCCAGATTTGAAAATACTTTCCTAAAACAATCACTGACTATAAAATTCATCTGATAATTAACCAAATGGTGCTGTATGATACCTCTTGTACTGAAGCCCTTTTCAAAAATGAACTATTTTTAGAATGGTTATGATTCTTTTGTCCATCTAATTAGGCTAAGTAACTTGAGGCCGGAGAACACATTTTATATGTCCATCTCTGTCAGTATCTCACAGGCACCTTTGATAAAGTAGTAGATATTTTTTATTTAATTTTTGCATCTTCCTCGGGGTTTTCTCATCAAGGCTGGATATTTTTAGCTTAAATTTAATAGCCAAAATGTCAGTCAAAAAAGCTATAGCAACTTGTTTCTGAAAGGAAAGTCTCATTAAATGTATGTATCATGTCCATTTGCTTACTCACCGTGGCCAGTCAAAGTCATCTGATGACGCTGTATCTCCATCTCCTCCACTAGTCACGTGGAAAAAATTAATGGATGGTTCTCCTTTATCCTCCTGGAATGACCCTAATAAAACAAGACTGATTCATGGAGATGCATTTCTTCTCCAATACTAAGAGAAAAGATACTTTCCTCCTTTGAGGAGCAAAGATCCTCTAAATCAGGGACATAATGCAGTGTTAAGTTCTACAACATTTATTCATTTATTCCTGCTGCACGTGTACATGTGGGGAGACAGGATAAGCAGATAAATTAAATTAAATGCTGTTTTCTGCTCAAACTCAATTTCTTAAGTATGAATGCTTAACGTGTAAGGTGTATAATCATAACATATTAAATATAAGGGCCTTCCCTGGCGGTCCAGTGGTTAAGACACTGTGCTCCCAACGCAGGGGGCAAGGTTCAATCCCTGGTCAGGGAACTAAGATCCCGCGTGGCACGGCCAAATAAATAAATAAATAAGCATAACATATTAAATATAGTAGTTACCACTTACTGAGTGCCACTTAGTGATTATTCTTCATAAAAGTTTATGCAGTTAGTCTAGGAACAGATTTTTTTTAATGTAGTTATTTTAAGAAATAACTACATTTCTTAAATGTCTATTTTGTACCAAGCACTGTAAGAATTACTTCTTCACAATAACCCCATATATGTTTTTTCATTCCATTTTACAAAGAATGACTTTCCACCAGAATAATGAGTTTCTTATCACTAGAGATAAGGGAAGATCCCAGATAACCCCTAAAGGCCTTTCCATGAAATCATAACTGGCAAGTCAATTTTAAATACCTCTAATGATATGTAAAACTCAGAGAAAACAGGGAAGGAAAACTGCAGCCTACAGAGAAGGAGGCGAGCAGAAAGAGGAGGAGAGGGGAACTTAAAACAGATTTTACAAAGAAAAGTCACTATTAGTATGATGGTTGAAAGCTCAAGCTCTAGTGTCAGACTTGCATTTGAATCTTGATTCCACCATTTATTACTACATTGACCTTGGGAGGTACCTCTTCTGAAGTCGACAGATTCCTCACTTATAAATGATAAAAATAATTGGAAATAATAAGCCTACCGTAACTATGATGATTAAAGGAAACAAGATAATGTGTGTGAAGTGCTCAGCACACAGCAAACATAGAGTGGCACTCAATAAATTTTGGCTACTATTAGCCCTACAACAAGTAAGTAGTAGGTGGTATTAAAATGTAGGCTAAAGCACTATATTCTCAAAGTGAATAAATCATCACACATTGTAGTTTCTTTTCAAAAACTGACAGATATCACATTTGCATACGATATTAGAAAAAAGCTGTTACACCTGCTTTCTAACATATGTTCTTTAATTTTATTGTATTGGGGGACTGTCATATACTTTTCTTAATGTAAGTTTCAGTAGCAGTTGTTAGTTTCTAGTCTGGCTCTTTTACAGGCATGGTCAATCTTACCAACTAGTTCTCTAAAGGTAAGTTCCAATTTAACTTGTTCAGGGGTTGATCCTCCTAGGAATTCAGTCTTAAATTCTAGATCTGTGAATGCTAAATGAAGAATCTCCTTCTGAAGTGACTTCTTAAACCATGGTCCTCTCTCTTGATCTGATCGAAGATCAGGTATTGGGAAGCGAACAGAAAGGTTTAATACTGGCGTGGCAACTTGTACTGATATCCGACAATTTGCAGGATTATGTGAATCATCTAGAAATACTTCAGTGAAAGCTTTGTGCTAAAACACAAAACATCAAAAATATGCCAAAATGTTAAATTAAGCAAATAAACATAAATGACACTAGTATTCAACACTACAATATACATAATCACTACTTCCTCATTCAGGATAATGTAGTAACACACAATTCATATTAACTACCATCATATTAATTTAGTGTAATGAAACTTTATAATGCAACAGCTACTGACAAAAGTCAAAACTACTGGCAAAAGTTAAATCCTCACATAAAAAAATTAATTAAAATAAAAACTGAACCAAAGTGAAGACACAGGTGCTATACATGTATATGTATCTTACTACAGACTATAAAGAATAATGTGTAAATTAGCTTATCAACAATCTCAATATGGTTAAAAATCACTATAGTACCCAGCATTCAATTTGAAGGATTTATCCACCAACATGCTACTTAAAGACTTCAGTGTGAAATCCGATGAATTATACCAAATGTAAAGGCCCATCCCTGACTCATCTTTGTATTTCCAGGACTAAGCCCAGGCCTGGCACATCACAGGTTCTAAATAAATATTCCCTAAATGACTCACTCTGAGTTCCCCACTACATGGCTCACTCTGAGCTCCCATCCAACCCAAGGGTATGGTGCCATCAAATGACTCTTAGAAACCAAAACACGTATGCACCAGTTACTTAAAGCCACATTATAATAAAAGGGTCAAAGAACATGCCCTTCAGATAAAAATCTATTTCTATTTTTTCTCTAAAATGAATTAAAACTTATGAAGCTTTAGTCCAGAGTACAGTGTAGGTGATAACAATCCTCAATTTCACGGATCAGTCTCTAACCACCTAGATTAGAAAGTTCCATTTTTATGCTAAGACTTGGATCCTATTTTTTCTCTCCCTTATTTGACTTTCTAATACTAACCCCCACTCTCAGCAAAAATTGCTCGAGAGATAAAATCATCATCCCAGTACATCTATGGCTAACAGCAAATATAAACACTTGCCCCACAGAACTTAAAATAGCAATTGTTGACAATAAAAATTAAAGAATCTTGATTTAATGTGAATACTCACCACTAACTAAGGGAGACGCAAATATGTAGAAAAATATCCTTTCCCTTTTCTTTTTAGACAAAGTTGTCTCTGTCTGTGCCTAATCCTAAAATTCCTAACAGACACCTTACAAACCTGACTTACTTGATTAGCTTAGAAAAGACTCCAGGTACCAGATCTAAGTAAAAGTGATACATGTGATGCTCCATAACACAATATGATAAATTATATTCCCAATTTCAAGAGCATATTCTACATTATATGGGCTGCATTTTACAGGAGATTCAACTAGTTCATTATACGTGTGAATAAAGTTTTATCAAGATATTATAGTCACAGCTTATAAAATTCAGATAAACACAGAAAAGGAAATCTAATTTTACTACTCTTACATAATCAATGCTACCAAATGGTATATTTCCATCCAGTCCTTTTCTTCACAATTTTATTTACACAGTTGTAATAAAAGTTTATGTGGAATAATATATTCTACATTTTCACTTCATACTTCTTCATGAGCCTTCCTCATGTTGCTGTACCCTCTTTATAGCCATCATTTAAAGTGGCAGCATAAAATTGCACTCAGTACATTAGCACAACTTATTTAGCTAGTCTACTATCTAGACATTAAAGATGCCTCCTTTTTTCATTATTACAAATGATGCCATTTTAATAACATATGCTATTTAACCTAGTAAGAATACTTCAGCTCAGAAATCTTCCAATAAGCCTATTAGCTAGCTATGATCATGATGTGTATTTGCAACTTTTTAAATACTTACCAGACTGATATGCTTATTATATGAAGTATACATGTGTGATGCCATCATCTCTACTGTAGTGAGCTTCTGTGGTTGAAGCAAAGAATTCAACCTGTCCACAATACTGATATCCAGCTCACAAAACACTGGATTTAACTTAACTTGTAATTCTGCCTTCTGAGGAACAGAACTAAGTCTTGCCTGACTACCCTAAAAAGAAAAAAAAAGAAAAAGAAAGCATTAATATGATCACTAACAATTCTATAAAATTAAACTAAAACCTTGTGATTGTGATAAAATATACATCAAATGAAAATTTACAGGTGCTAATCACACAAAAAGATCTCTTACCTGGGGTCCTTTATTCTCAGAATGCTTATAATGAAGCTGAAGACACACAGGGGGGTGAGAATCAGTTTGTTCTTTGGAATGGAACATTAAAAGCTTAAAAACAAAGATGAAGACAAATGAAATGTACAATATTAAGCTATAATTAATCACATTAATTAACAGAGGAGCTAATATAATAGTGGAAAGAGTTTTTTGAAGTCAGAAAGGCTGGTTTAAGCTTTAGTTTTGTCACTTACTAGCAATGTGACTTTTAGACAAATCAGTTAACTTCTGAAATACTTAGTATCACATCTGCAAAATGTATGTGAGGATTCAAATAAAGTGCTTTGAAAATAAAATAAGTCACAAGGGCAAAGTAACAGCAATAAAAATGTCATTTTGATAGCTTTTAAAAGTTTCTCTAGGACATGCTTTTAGGATAGGAAAAAAATCAGACTAACGATAAATGAGCACAAGACATTTCACTTATCTTGAACAGTGCTTAGCACATAGTAGGCATTCAATAACTATTTGTTGAATAATAGAATTCTTCTGAAGAGTGCTTGGAAATGAGTGAAATTAAGTCATTTGTCCCATAACCTGTCTGACTCTAAAACAAGTCAACTCTAAAAATGTAACACACTCTTATAATGGCCTTAAAGGCCACACTTCAAAATCTGTTTCAGGACTTCCCTGGTGGTGCAGTGGGTAAGACTCTGTGCTCCCAATGCAGGGGGCCCAGGTTCCATCCCTGGTCAGGGAACTAGATCCCACATGCATGCTGCAACTAAGAGTTCACATGCCACAACTAAGGAGCCCGCCTGTCGCAACTAAGGAACCCATGTGCCGCAACTAAGGAGCCCTGGAGCCGCAACTAAGGAGCCCGCCTGCCACAACTAAAACCTGCTGCAACCAAATAAATTTTTTTAAAAAATCTGTTTCAACAAAATATAAATGCAAACACCACAAAAAAACTTCTTCCTATACAACTTCCTATGCCTTTTTAAAGAAAATCATTGCTGTTCACACAATTCTTAACAAGCAAGACATTTAAAGACTAATCCTAAAAGAAAAGTATCAGCATTTACCTCTGTATAGTGAGGAGGAACAGAATGAAAATCAGTCGGAAACAGGCATTCCAAAAGTTCCATTTGCCCTATGGACATATCAGTACTGAAATATCTAGAAGCTGATCTTTGTCTTTGTTCATAGGATACTTTGATGCCAGTACCTATAAACCTGTTATAAAAAAAATGCATCATTTAAGAGTATCCATATATTTCTAGATTAAACAATGTGTCAAAGAATAGTACACAACTGTTAATACCTACCTGTTCTGACAAGTTCAAATTGTTAGTAATAATTAATATTCTTAAGGATATTAACCAGAAAGACTGCTTCAAATTCCCCATTCCCTGACATAAGATAAAGAAATCAGATCTGCTGATAAGAAATCACCCAGGATGTATTTCCCAACACTGCCCTTCCCTCTTTTACATTTTAAAATTTACACTTCAAGGCTTCCCTGGTGGCGCAGTGGTTGAGAGTCCGCCTGCCAATGCAGGGGACACGGGTTCGTGCCCCGGTCCGGGAGGATCCTACATGCCGCGGAGCAGCTGGGCCCGTGAGCCATGGCCACTGGGGCTGCGCGTCTGGAGCCTGTGCTCCGCAACGGGAGAGGCCACACAGTGAGAGGCCCGCGTACCGCAAAAAAAAACAAAATTTATGCTTCAGTGGATAAAATCTTTCAAATCTGTAAAATATATGTACATAGTTTCTTAAACTTATGTAGAAGGATCATGCAATATTTTTAAAACTTTAGTCAGTGGAACTCAAATGAAGGTCTACCTCTAGTTTTTGTTGCGTTTATTGTATTTCCTACTGGCAGATTTTTGAAACCTTATCAAAAATATGAAGAAAAAATGTTTTTACAGCTTTATTATAAATATTATGGTCCTAACCTGTAGAGTTTCTGTTGCTAGATATAAAAACTACTTTGTATATTAATTTTAATACTTCAAAAAAGTTAAAGTTAAAATGAAAGCCCAAAGCGTTTTCTAAAAATAGCAATATATGTGCCTAAGCCATTACATAAAGTAACATGAATGGACAATTTATAGGTCACTCTCATGTTAAAATAAATAGTATTTGCACATTAACAATATTATATGTACTTATAAACTTAATTATCTCCTCTATTAGGACTCAACCCGTAAAAAGATCAGTGGCTATTTGAACAGCTTTGATTTTTTTTTTTTTTTTTAAGCAGAAGTTGAAAATGTAGCGTCCAAGCTCAGGATGAGCCCTGGTATCATTTCCCACCCCATGGCCAGCAGCATATGAATCACTTTCAAGTCCCTTTGCATTAGCCCATTCTACGCTCACCACCACTGCCATCTCTACTAAACCTGTGACCGTAAGAACTATTTTTATGATCATAATGGTGTCAGTGGGGAATGAAGGCAAAATGTGGGCAAAGAAACTTGACAAGAGCAGGGCAGGGACCTAAAGAAAAGATAATTTAGACAACCCCAAATTATATAGATCTTATATCTGAATGTTTCACATGCCAAATAACCCGAATGAGAGATTCTATGGTAAACATCTTTGCAGCGCTGCAAGAAAACCACACTCACTCCACTCATTTACAAATATTTAAAATGTGAATTGGAAAAACAAATGGAGATAGGTAGGTATTGTAGATAAATGAAAAGTCCACATTTGGTTCTTTTTCAAGGATCATTAATAAATGTAAGAGTTTACCTAAGGTGATCATGTGAGCAAGCTTCTGCAAATACCACTCGGAAAGACTTAAAATCTTCTGTTGAAAATCTTGCTGGATCAATCTTTTCTATACAAGTAAAGAAAGCTATCGCCATAGGTGTCAATGGATTAAGGTTCAATGATGTTTCAGGTGGAGATAAAGGATCGATGTGAAGCACAGAGACTGAAAAAGTTCCCACAGCTAGTCTAAAAATAAATTCAGGCCTGGATTCATCCACTGAAACAGATCTAGAGGGGAGAGCTGAAATACATGTGTTAAAATTATATTCATAAAAAAGTTAACACTTAAAACAATCCATTATATCAAAATTATAAAACATTTACTCTTGTGTTAATTTTAAAATTAAACCTGAGGTTTTAGTCTCAAAAAACATGTGATCACACATTTTGAGTGATAGTAAACAAGTAAAATAAACTAATCTTTCTGCATTTTATATCCAAGATCCTTGATACTTGAAGTACAAAAAAAAAATTGTTACAATAGGAAACATATGAACAAAACTTTTGCATTAAGAAAACTGTATTGGAAAAAGTCGGAGATTAACCAAAAGCTGCTCTTCAAATTTTCCTTTAAGCCTGTGTCTATTTCAATTAAATTTTGCAGAAAAGAAACTTGAGGTTCTCTTTCAAGGAAAGTGTAAACGTGAAACAAAAATCAGATAGTTGATTGAGACCCCTAAACTGTAATAATAATATGAAACTTATGGTGTACTTTTTACTAAAATTATTTAAGTATTTGAATACAATAAATAGGCACCTATTCTGAAACACTTCACAGTGAATTTCACTTCACTTCACAGTGAATTGTTCAACAATGCTTCATTTTGTTTCTAAATTTTGTTAAATAGCCTAGACCAAAGAAAATTTTATGAAAAAGAACAGAATGGTATTTTTTAAAAACAATTTTTTTTAATTTTTAAGTTTTTAAAAATTCCAGGGGAAACTATCAACAAATGTCTTTTTTTTACTTACCAGTCTTCTGTAAAGATGCTGGGTGAACTAGGCTGGATGGTAATGCTGACCCTCTTACTGGCTGGTCTTTATGATGATCAAGGAAATCTCCCCAAGTTGGCTGAAGCTATAAAATAATTTTTTTAAAGCACATGAATAGAGTGCAAAATTTTAGAAGCAACTTTTCAAGAATAGAACAAAAATTAATTAATACTTTACCACAGTAGTACTTAACGGAGATCCTGCTGGTGTGTTTGTGTATGTACTAGTTAATGACAACTCAAGGTCCATATTTGGGGGTTCCCCAAGGGGTGGAAGAGAAGAGAGACTATGGGACATGTCCATATCAGCCATGGAGAAGAAAACTTCTTCTTCTAGACAGAATTAAACTTTGTCAGTTTTATTATAATTCCAATTCACATCTTTAAGTAAGTTCATATATATTAATATCATATTCTTCCCTCAGGTTATCTGAGATATAGTGATGTCCTAAATTTTATGTTACTTCAAATGGGGTAATTTCTTTGGAAACAAGATATTAATGTCATAGTAAAAACTCAACTGAATATAGATTAACAAAAGGTTAAGCTAGCCCACTGGTGAACTTTTTAAAAAAATATATGATAAGCTGCATTACATGGTATAATGTAATGTCATTAACTGTCATATGATTTTAAAATAATCCAGATTTTTAAATAGCATAAATATCTTGCAATCTCTGGTTTCATATGGATACAGCTATTTCTTAAAAAAAAAAAAAAGAGTTGAATATTTTATTTAGAATTCTATTTATGTTTTACTTCTTTCTAGAGACTGTTTTACCCTCATGCAAATGAAGTTTCTTATGGCCAAAATTTCTTGAGTAGACTTGAATTTTTTATTTAGTTCAACATTCCATACTTAAATTGATTCTTATTATTCGTGGTATTAGTGCTTACACATTCTGCAATGCAAAGTAAACTGGGTAAAGATTATATTTACATTTAATTGATAGAAAGATTAATGGACAAAGGTTTCTATGTAAAGAAAACTACCGTAAATCATTATGTGAGCACATAAGAATTTGACAAAATGAATAATTACCCCCAATTTATCTTCTGTGTAAATCCACATTTTTAAGTGACTTTCCTTAGAATAAATCATGATTTATAAAACAAAACTATACAATCAAAAGGGACACTGCAGCACATGTGTGCCAGTGCATCACTGTAAGGCTGTGGTTAGATCAACTTATAAATTTAAACCTTCTTGGATCTTCAGTTTTTTCATTACTAAACTCCATTTTACAGCAGCCAAAATTAAGTTTACCTTGCTCTATGATGATAATGTATGATTCTGAAGTCAACTTTTTGAGTTGCTTACCCCGGCTAGAAGGTGTACGAGCTGTTTCTGTCTCATAAAAGCTTTGCTCAGAGGATACACCCGCAGAGAGGGAATCTTTCCTCAAATAATACCGGTTTAATTCCATTTGAATTCGATATTCATCTTCTTGCTGCATGGGTCGATTTTTTCTGTCTTTATTAGCTAACCCGATTTTGCTTGAATTTTCTACAAGTATACAAAAGGAAAGCAAAACAGTAATTAAATTTGGAGTTAATCATTTCTCTCCCAACCCACTTATCCAATATCAATGGCAACTCAGTACCACAGTCAGTGCAAAACCAGCACTATTTAATATTAACTGGAGATCTAAGCAATAGCTCTAAGCAGCTAGCTAGGAATCAGAAGATCTGATCTCTGATAGATGAGTCATTAAAAATTTTAAGTGCGTGCTATTGAATGTGTTTAAGAATTACACCTTCTCAGTTGTATGAAGTACTACCCCCAACCAAGGAAGTAAGCCAGTCAGTTCTGAAAAAGTTATGTATATGATACAAAGAATCTGAACTCCAATTTGTGCCAGGATGATACAATTTGAAAGATCCAATCAAATTTAACTATTGAGGATTCTTATTCACAATACAATACAGCTTTTTTTTCTTTTTTCGCTGCGTTGGGTCTTCGTTGAAAGAAAGCCAGGCACGGGCTTTCTCTAGTTGCAGCGAGCAGGGGCTACTCTTCATTGCAGTGCGTGGGCTTCTCACTGCAGTGGCTTCTTTTGTTGCGGAGCACGGGCTCCAGGCATGTGGGCTTCAATAGTTGCAGCACACGGGCTCAGTAGTTTCAGCATGCAGGCCCTAGAGTGTGTGGGCTTCAGCAGTTGCAGCACGCAGGCTCAGTTGTTGCGGTGCACAGGCTTGGTTGCTCCGTGCTTGTGGGACCTTCCCAGACCAGTGATCGAACCCGTGTCCCCTGCATTGGCAGGCGGACTCTAACCACTGTGCCACCAGGGAAGTCCCTACAATACAGCTTTAAGTTCACACATTTCCTATACAGTAATACAATTTCCTATTTGTATGCTATATATTTCAGCTAAAAAGTTTTAAAGAATTAGAAATAATAACAGAGTTATACTTGCCTGGTCCAGCAATAGCTGCTAACATATCCAAAAGCAAGTGCACCTGCCTTGGTGACAGGAATAGATGTATAGAGTCTATCTGTCCATCAATATCCAACTTGAAAAAAAAAAGAAAGAAAACTACTCACGATGAATACTCTTTATAAACTCATCATGACAAATCCCAGTACATTTTAATGCACTAAGAGGAATACTGATCATTTAGCCTTGGATCCCTTTACCTAAGGTTCTCTCTACTAATCCACACAATCTAAATGAAAAGATATAAGGCCAACTACTGTTGTTTTAAGAGGGAAAATCCTCCTGAGAAATTCCATGTTGGCAAGTCCAATGTCATACTTTGTGTCTCTCTGAGTTTTCTGAGTATTTAAGGTATTTGAGGAGGCCTTAAGATACAGTCTCCAAGAAAGAATATCTATAGCAGTAACAGAGTAATCATTCCCATCATGATTTCAAAAGACCCAAATCATAATCTTTAAAGCTTGATTCAAACCAAGAACAAATAAAGTTGGCTTTCATAAGTTTGCCCACAGATCACACTCCTTTGTAGAACATGCAAGGACCTTCTCTATCAACAGTGTGTCCCTGTGAATGCCCTCTGTGCTCCACAAAGCCCACTCTCCACTGCGCATGGAGCCACAGCAGAAAGAGGGTGCTCATGTGGAATTCCCTTCTCTTTTCCAACTCCCTGTCCATTTTTCCTTCTAGAAATAAAAGCCCGATCCCACTCTCACCCTGATTCTTTTGGAGTATACGCTGACAAAAGCAATTACCCTGTTCTCTACATCACATTCTGGAAAGTTGAATATGCTCGCCTTACTTTTCATTCACCTCCTCTTATTTCTAATGTTAACACGGACTCCTATTATCTTTATGCCATTATACAATTTAAAAATAATTCAATTAAGAAAATACTTATATTTGGGAAATGGCATCTTTCCCAGGCAAAAAACAAATTTCTTCTGATTGTAAGAACAAAAAATAAAATAAATTACATAGTGACTTTGAGAAATTTCCATGATCTAACTAATAAAATAATACATTCTCCAATAATAATAATAATCATTATTACCAACTTTTTTTTTTGCGTACTGGGGCACTGTGTTACATGCTTTTATTTCCTCTAATTCTTAGTACTGTTCCTGTCTTACAGATGAGAAAACAGTTCACAAAGATTAAGTGATTTGCGCAAGGCCATCTAACAGATCCAGAGCCAGGATGTTAAGCTAAGCTGACCCGTGGAGTGCTGGTTTCATGGGGCCTCCTTACTGACTACTGACATCCCAGGCCATAAATCAACAAGGAGTTAAGGCTGGGGACAGTGGGAAGATCTCTTTTTGATTATATGCTGAACTTAAAACCTTTCTATGTATGTTCTCGTGTACTCAGTGGCTCCCTCTTCCACATTCCCACAGCCACGTCTATGCCCTCATTTTATCTTTAATTAAGACAAAGATTGCATTCCGTTCATCTCTGCATCTGTCCCAAGAACTTGTATGGGGTCTGGCATACAGGAGTCACTCAAATGTCTAGAGCTAGTTAGATAAGTGAATATACAAATAAATAAACCCTGATATCTTTTCAAACTACATTTTACACAGATTATATGGAAGCTTAGTTTTCAGAGTCTGAAAATAACACCTGACAGACACATTGTTAACTGAGTAAATACACGCAAGTTTCCTGATTCTCCAGACTGTTCACTATTGTTCCCTAAGAAATGAGTACAGTTGTCTTTACACTGTCTGCAAAAAGCTGTGAGATATCATGAAAAAAATCAATCTCTTTTCGTAAGTATTATAAAAATGGACATTCCATTCAAAATACACATAGGTGGACAGTTTTACACACACGTGATTAAACATCCCCTTCAGTCAACTTGCTTTCCCAATCTCTCCTTCCTTTAACTTTATCATTTGATGACGACAGTGATTCTTTAAGATATTCCCAGTTATCTGAACTAATGAATGTTTCTGAAAGTTGAGGAAAGTAAGCATAGGAGACAGCTTCAAATCCTGAGCTGCAGCAGATGGGCAGAAAGCCCGCCTTCACCCGAACTCTGTCACCTACAGACAGAAGCACCAGCTGAGAGTAAAAACGCTGACTCCAAGACCGTGGCCCCCTCGTCACAGGGTAATTTACAGCAACCAATCAGTGGGTCCCCGCATGGAGTAAAGGATGCCTGTGGCTTTCTTCTGTTTTTATCTACAGAAAATAGAACGAATACTTACCTTAGCTCCAGGAAGTACCTCATTCTGCTTCAATGTGAGACTCAACCCCAAACTACCGACTAGCCCTCCAATCTGCACCGGGTCAGAGGGTGCTGCCTCTGGCAAACTCCTAGTTAGTTGTGGGTGTGGCTCATAAACAATTCTGGGACTCCAGCTAGGGGACAGCTTTGGCTCAGCTTCCTACAGTAAGGCAATAAGAAAAAAAGCAATTCTTTAAAATACCTTAATGTAAATAAATTGAAATGCAAAATACTATTGTCAGTTTAAGAAGAATAAAGTATTTGACATGAAAACTGTATGATGTGACAATGGATAAACCAGTATTGTACAGCTACCATGAAACAGCACAGTACCTTAATAAAGGCAAATCATGGAAAAGGACTTTATGAATAAAGCACAGTCTCTGTTCAAGTTCCATAATAAGAAAATTTAATAGACATTCTATAATTAAGAAAATAAGATTTGTGAAATAAAGTAAAAGATAAATCATTGAGTGACTAATTTATAAAAGGACTCTCCAATCTTAGAAGGGATTAACAAAGAGTTCCTTAATTATAAAACTTCTTTAAGATATGACTTGTAAGATACATTTTCGGCAACACATTCAGCATGTAAGGTAAATGTGAACATTACTTGATTTGATGTTTTTACTGTAGAAAGGGTATTAGATGTTAATATATCATTTCCCTCTAAGACACAGAATCCAGTGTTTATCTAAGTAATACATAGCAAACTGGCAGAAATGGCATTAATTATAAATGTGAGTATTCTTAAATCTCCAAAATATATGCCCCCATTACTGAATATTTGTGTTAACTCTCACATCAGACGGAAACCTATTAGTACATATTACATATCCTAGGAAATTTTAAAAACCCTCATGTAAACCTTTCAAAAATCTATGATCTTGGTTTTTTGGTTTGTTTTCCTTACCGCTGGTGCAGTTGAACAAACTGGGGAAGATTTTGCTGATGCAGAAAATTCATCCCAGAATAGAGACACTCCAGAGAGCTGAAGTAACTTGTGAGCAAAAGCTGTGGGTTGATGTACGTTAATACCTGAGGACTCGTCAGCAGTTTCATCACAGTACATGGTTCTGAAAGTTAAAAACAAAAAGAGCATTTGCATAAAACTCCTAGGAAAACCTACTTGCAATTATAAGAAATGCACATCGCTGTTGAAGTTAAAGGAATTTTTCAAGTGTTAGCTCTTCTTAGAATATATCTAAAAGGTGGGTCAGCATTACCGTGCTTTACTACAGTAAATATTTTCATGAAGAGACATTAAGCCCAAGAAGGTAATGTTTTGAGGTTCCTAAATTTGGGGGAAAAAATTAATAACTTCCTAAAGTTAGTTTCAAGGAAAACAACTCCTGTGCTCCCTCACAAACATCTCTTGGTTAACAGTGAGACAGCATTTGGCTCCAAGTCACAAGTCTGACATGACATTTCTTTTTCTTTTTTTTTTTTCTCGCGGTACGCGGGCCTCTCACTGTTGTGGCCTCTCCCGTTGTGGAGCACGGGCTCCGGATGCGCAGGCTCAGCGGCCATGGCTCACGGGCCTAGCCGCTCCGCGGCATGTGGGATCTTCCCGGACCGGGGCACGAACCGGTGTCCCCTGCATCGGCAGGCGGACTCTCAACCACTGCGCCACCAGGGAAGCCCCTGACATGACATTTCTTGAATTCCTGTAACTGTTCTATGAGTCCTTATGACTCATCTTCAGCTTAAGTAAAATATTGTTGTGCTAAATGCATGAGATTTTAGAAATTTTTTAAACATACCATTTTAAGGTAATGCAACCTAATTTCAAAGATTTGTTAACAGTAACTGTTTCACTAATTGCTATGTTTTGTGAAAGACAGAAACCAGAACTCAATAAAGGTCGCCAACAGATCCACATATAAAGTGTCTTTGGTGCTCGGTGTACATACTTCTTTCTGCTTATCTCTGCTGGCAGCTCATGTGGCATTAAGACACAGGTGAAGAGTCACTACCTCAAAACAACACTCAGTAGTGGGTATGTAAATCAATCCCTGTTTTAGAGCTATTTATAGGTGTTCCAAGTGGGCAAACGCAGAAAACGAAAAGTGATGTGTTTACATCTTTTTAAGTAAATCACTATTGTACATATTGACCTTAAAATACCCTCACAGAATCTTCAAAGAAAACAAGTCTTAGCCTAAAGCAGCACACAGACCAAATAAAGCAAAGCAAAAAAGCCTATCACATTAATGAGACACATCTAAATAGTACATTGTTCATATGAAAAAACTGAAACTCCAACAGGAGTACCTTAAATTTAGTACCACTCAAATAGTCATTATTTCGATGTGATATTAACTAAAAGAGAATTACCTGCTTTGTGAAATCAAATATTCAGAGCATTATATTATACACAATTATACCCCAACTGGTACTTTCAGCTTTCAATAATGGGATTAGAACACAACTTGGAGAAAAGCACTTTACTCAGAAATAATGTAATATATTAACTTAATACAAGCACCTCTAAACTCCAAAAGCATCCTGAAATCTAATGAGAGTCAGATTTTATTATTTACAAAGAAAAGAACAGGGTAATTTGCTTTCAGATATAAGAAGTCTTACCTTTCTATTCGAATTTCAAGTGCAGTTCCAGTTTTGGAATTTTCTGGCACATGTTCAATTCTCAAGACAGTGTCTATAAAAGTGACTTTTACTCTTCTTAGTACTAGAGTAAACAGGTAACCGTCAACATGAGACCATGTGTATACTAAATAAAAACTTCTAATGAAAGGAATAAATACTAAATTAGTTTAATAAGAACTTACAAAATAAAAGTTGAATTTCTTTCCTTGAAAAAATCCCCAAATCCTGAGCTTTGGAATAGATATTTTGCCTTGCTGAGCACTTACCCATGTTACATCTCAACCTGGGGCAATGGCTAACACTATCTGTTGAATTCTAATCCCTTCATTATGCAAAGCATAATAAAATAAACAGAGGAGAAACTAGGGTAAAAAAGAACATGACATTTAACTGAATACAGTAAGTCCCCTACAGAGGAACGAATTCCGTTCTGAGAGCGAGTCCAATTTTTTCCTAAGTCCAACAGAGTTAGCCTAGGTACCCAACTAACACAATCGGCTATATAGTACTGTACTGTAATAGGTTTATAGTACTTTCCACACAAATAATACATCAAAAAACAAACACAAAAAAGAAAGAAAACATGTTGACTCTTACAGTACAGTACCTTGAAAAGTACAGTAGTCCAGCACAACAGCTGGCACACAGGGGCTGGTAGTAGTACCAGCAGCTACATCACTGCTGTTTTTATGCTTGCTTCCAGACATCCTGGGCTTGAAATAAAGATACTGTACTACCGTACTCTATATAGCACTGTGCAGTACAGTACACAAAAGCACAGCCACTTGAAGAGGATGCACACACATGACAATGTACGCCAGACATGTGAACTAACTTACGTGACTGGACATGTGAACGCAGGTTCACATCTTTGAAAGCTCGCAACTTGAAGGTTTGTATGTGGGGGATTTACTGTACAATTTTTAAAATAACCTCAATTCTAAAGTTCTGAAGTAAGAAAAACAATTCTTTTAAAATCACTCAAATGAGTTTTTCTCATCCAAGCCTTACTACTAAGTAAAATCTAAAATTTTTGAAAATACTCAATAATGCCAAACCTGTTTCAATGGTTTCAGCAAACTTTTCAAGTCCTTCAAAAGGCTGGGATCCTTCTCCTTGTTCATCTGTTAGTTTCTGGCTAAGACATTCTTTTGCCAATTGCATGCTGCTGGTCATGAAACTTGACCAATACATAGGCTCAGAACCAGTTGCTGCAGAAAATACAGATTAATCCTAAGTAACTTCTCACAGTTACAACAAAGCCATTTCTTAAAATCACACATTTCAAACAGATAAATTCTTAATCCTCCAAGAGATATTCAGCATCATGGTGTCACCCAGGGATACAACAGTCTACAAATTACTCCTGAGATTTAAACATCACCTTATAACTGAGAAGGAAAAAAAAAAAAATCACAGATAAAAGTCCAGAGACACATGTTCTCATTACATGATATATATCTGACAAATATTAATTCACACATTCATTCAAGTATTTAATGGATATTTTATATGAGTGGTATTGTTCAAAATACTGTAGAGCAGGGGTCAACAAAATTCCTGCAAAGGATCAGACAGTAAGTATTTTAGGCTTTGTGGGCCATATGGTCTCTATCACAACTACTCAACTCTCTCACTCTAGTACAAAAGCAACCAGAGAGAATGAATGAATGAATATGTATATATGGTGATGTTCCAATAAAAATTTATTTACAAAAACAGATGACAGACCAGATTTGGTGTGCAGGCCATAGTTAGCTGACCCTGCTATAAAAGAAAGAAAAATAAAATAATTATTAATTCTGCCCTCAAAGAGACTACAAGATAGTAGAAGAAATGAGATAAAATTAAGAAGAATTAATAGCCAACTACTGAGTGTCAACAGAAAATATTATGATAGCTAAGAGAAGAGGCTAAATCTTCTAGCTGAGGGAATTCACAGGAAAGGAGAGATAGCAGTTGACCTAGGCTTTAGAAGGTTACTATAAATGTAGATAAAACAGAAGAGCATCCTTGGAGAAGGAACACACAAACTGTGAAGAGTCCTTTCCAGATCCTCCCTCATGAGAGAATTCCACCACACTTCCTTATGTTATTCAAAACAAACTGACAGAGATTACTAGAATTATTGTCTTCTAAAATTAAAAGTCCTTTTAATGAAATATTTTTAAAATAAGGGTAAAATATTTGACTTTCCTTAGTAAAGTATTACTATATCTACTCAGCTTGGTTAAAATATAAAATATTCTTGTTAATTAAATACCAGATTATTAAGAATTTCCATGCATAGATTACCAATTTTAAAAATACAGCTACTAAATTTTACTAAGCATAACTTAAACGTTGGTGTTTCAGGCAGCACTTGGGATCACAATTCTTCAAATATATCTTTACAAACATCACTTGTCACTGAAAGAATTCAAGTTCATAATTTAACATGATTCACCATCATGACTTTACTAGCTTATACACAAACACACACTCTGCAGTAGACAATCCAAGACATAACACAGCACAGTGGTTAAGAATAGGGGCTCCAGAACTAGACTGCCTAGATCCAGATCCCATCTTTTCCATTTAATTAGCTATAACCTTGGACAAGTTATTAAACCTAGTATTTATGCTTCAATTTCCTATTCGGCAAAATGGAGATAATTAAAAGTATCTATGTCAAAGAGCTACTGTGAGGATAGTACTTGTAAACCACCCAGAACAGTATCTGGCATGCAAGAAGCACAGTATACATGTTTGATAAATCAGAAAACATCATATGTGTAATTAAAGCTACCACACGCATATATTCGTAAACAATGACTTGCTACTACTTTAAATCTTTTCCTTCCCAAAGTTTTCTTCTGAAAATTTTCAATCCTAAGAAAGAAGTGTACAATAAACACCTGCATACCCTACACCTAGATTCATCAAGATTACACACACACTGAGACTTCCCTGGTGGTCCAGTGGTTAAGAATCCACCTTCCAATGCAGGGGACGTGGGCTCAATCCCTGGTCGGGGAACTAAGATCCCATATGCTGCGGGGCAACTAAGCCCACGTGCCACACCTAGAGAGCCCATACGCTGCAACTACTGAGCCCGCGTGCTCTGGAGCCCGCACGCCACACCTAGAGAAGTCTGTGCGCCGCAACGAAGAGCCCACACACCGCAACAAAGACCCAGTGCAGCCAGGAAAAAAAAAAAAAAAGATTACATACATACTCTCAAACTTTCACTGAACTATTTGAAGGTAAACTGCAGACATCATAACACTCACTCCCAATGACTTCAGCATGTAACTCCTAAGAACAGGACCAGTCTCCTGCAAAAGCTCAATACCATTAACACATCCAAGCAACGTAACATTGACAAAACATCATACATACATTCAATACCCAAATTTCCCCAGCTGCCTCAGTAACACCTTTCATAGGAAAGAAAGAAAGAGAGAGAAAGAGAATTATGTACTGCAATTAGTTATTCATGTCTTTAGTCTCCTTTGATCTGAACAGTTCCTCTACCTTCATTGTCTTTCACGACATTTTTTTAACAGTACCAACCAGTTAGTTTATAGAATTTCCCTTATTTTGGATTTGTCTGACTGTTTCCTCATGATTTGATTCAGATTAAGCACTTTTAGCAGGAATAATACATAAGTGATCACGTCTTTCTCAGCCCCTCAGTCAGGACACACATGATGTCAGTTTAACCCATTATTGATGAGGTTAAGCTTGATCACTCAGTTATGGTGGTGATTGTCAATTTTCTGCACTGTAAAAGAAACTTTTTCCCTCTGCAAATAATATGTAAACAGTGGGAGATATTCTTATACTGTCTAAATATCCAGTTTTTCAACAACCCTTCACCGAACGGTATCAGCGTTCATTGATGATCTTGATACCATTAATTTTTACTATGGTGGCTGAAAACATGGGGGTATTCTGCCATTTTTTTTATGTTTATAAGTAGTAGCAATGAAGAGCTTTCCCTTCTCCTTGCCCCCCTTACATACTTATTTGTATTGACATGGACTTAGGGGTTGTTTTTATTTAGTGTGTTATAATCCATTATTTTCATTATCCTTTTTGATGCCCAAGTTTAACAGATTTGGCCAATGGGAGCCCCTTCAAGCCCAATCCTGTGTCCTTTTAACATTTCTCCATCAATCTTTGAGCACCTCCTTGCTTTCTGGCACAATACTTTGAATCTTTAAAACGTAAGTCACTTTTTACTCAGTATTGTGTAATAATTGATAATGGAAAAGAATTTGAACCATAATATATATACATATAAACATAAAAATATGTATAACGATCACTTCAGGTGCTGTACACCTGAAGCACTGTAAATCAACTATACTTCAAGTTAAAAAAAAAAGCATAAGTCACTTTAGATAATTGGTAACAAACAATTAAACCAATCATTATATGCTAAAGTTCCTGTAGGTAAATAGAGACAGAAATAACTCTGAAGATACAATCACACGCCCCCCACATGGACCATGCCCTAATATTTTATCTACTGAAAATCTCACAAACACAATGCAAAACTAATACTGAATTTAACGCAATCAGGTTACTTTCCCAATCTCTGAAAATTAAAAATAGAAACAAACAGAAACACATAATATACACCTACCTAGGCGAGGTCTAGGTCGGAAGACCAGTTCTAACCCTTTCACTTCCAGTGCACAATTATCCTGCAGCAAGGAGCCCCATGGAACGGACAGAGAAATTGACTGTATGAATCCTTCAGTGACTTCTAAAGGCGCATCTGCTGACTCCAGGATCTCATTGAGACACTAAAGACAAAAAGAAAAGTGCATTGTGAAATCACAAGAACAAGAACTTAAAATTGTTGACTTATTCAGAGATGCTAAATATGCTAATACATGTGTCAGGCACTAAGGATAAAGAAAGCAGAGACCACGATAAGGATGATTCCTGGCCCTCACTAAGCTGACAAAACAGCTTACCACGAAAGGCACATTTAACTAAAGTGGGATAAGCTGCACGACAGAGGAAATACACTGTACTATCTGAACGTGTAAAAGAACCTAACTTAGAGATACAAGGCAGGCCACCTGAGGAAGTGCTATTTAAAGCTGAGACCAGAAGGCTGAGGAGTTAACTGGACACAGTGGTCCAGAGAGAGACAATAGCATGTAGAAGGATTCAAAGAAGGCAGACGTCAGAGTATACAAGCACACATATTTGAGTTTTGGGCGGGGTGGGGGGGCAGGTGTGGAAAAAGCTGCTTTAGGCTTTCCTGTAGCATGCCAGGGTGGTGAGCATGCCAGGGTGATGAGCATGCCAGGGTGATGAGCCAGAGATAAGGCTACATAGATAAGGGTGAATGGGATCCAAAAAGCCTTGTAATTAATGTTAAAGAGTCTGAAATTTATCTCAAGGGCAATGTGAAGCCAGTGAAAGATTTTAAGCAAGGGCGCCATGATGAGGATAGAACTTTTAGTGAGCCACTCCTGCTGTCATGTACAGCATGTATTGGAGGAAAGCAAAACTCAAGCAGAAAGGATGTTATAAGTAAGAGAAACTAAAGTTTGGTTTGGCAAGGATAGTGACAATGAAGAAAGTTAGAGGAAGATGGATTTCTGTAATATACTAGGAAGTAGAATTCATTGTCATCATGAGGGGTAAAGACAAGACGGAATGAAGAATGACTCGCTGGTTGCTGGCTTGGGCAACGGCTTAGATAGGGGTGCCATATACTGAGACAGGGGAAGGGGAAGATGAAGAATTCAGTTCCAAAGAGAATATCTGAGCAGACATCAAGGTGGAGATGTCTAGGAGGTCCAGAGCTCAGGAGAGCCATCTGGGCTTATAATACAGAAGGGCTTTATAAACACAGAGGGTAAATGAAACCACAGGGGTGAGCAGAGACAGCCTTTGGGAACTAATGTAGAGTAAAAAGACAAGAGGCTTAGGACAGAATCCTGATAAACACCAACATTTAAGAAAAAGGTTAAGAAAGAGGAACCTGCAAAGTAAACAAACAAAAAAAAAAGCAAACAGAGAAGTAGAAAGAAAATCAAGAGCCTCTTGCCCCGGAAAATTGTGGAAAGACAACATAAAGAGTGGTCAAGTGCAACAAGAACTAACAAGAAGTCAAAGATTTTTAAATGTCCACTGAATTTAGTGACATTTAGCATGTAGGTGATCCCACTGACAGTAAGTTCAGTGAAGTTTTAACTACAATAAAAGGAAGACGGATGTAAATACTGTTAGTAGAATAATTAAATGGGTTTTTTTGACAGACAATACTTTTTAAATTAAAATAACAAAAATGTATTAAATGCCAGCCTACACGTAATGTGCTTCCTGTATGCTATGTTGCATAAGGGTAGTGTTGTAATTCTTTGTCTACAAACCTAACGTTGAACACTGAGATCTAGACTGGCTCACGTTCTATCACTGGAGGTTACTACTTTGATTTTTTTTTTTTTTTTGCTGCACCACAGCATGCGGGATCTTAGTTCCCCAACCAGGGACCCGTGCCCCCTGCAGTGGAAGCACACAGTCTTAACCACTGGACCACCAGGGAAGTCACTGGAAGTTACTATTTTAATAGACTTTCTTCACAATGGTGTTTGTGTGATCCTACAGACTTCCTAAAGAGTACATGGGCATGGATGGTTTTAAGGTATAAAATTCCAGATCCCCAATCTCCAAATATATTCTTTCCTAAAATGGACCTTCCTGAGAAGGGCACTTAAAGCAGTGGCATCACGTTGGGTCTCCTTTCCCATATTCCCTTGTACAGTCTCCCTTCTGCCACTGAGCCAAAAATGGCATATCTTTTTCCCTTCCTGAACCCTCCCTTACGCACTGCCTAGGATATAAAAATCTTCAGGCAGGACCAGCAATAAGTTTTCCGCTCTTTCCCCACCTTATACATATTTTTGGCATAGCCATTCAAAGAAATTCAAAGAACTAAGTGATACTGCTACCGCAAAATCCCTATAATTCTCATCTACTTATTTAGGACAGCAGTGTTTCTCAAGCTTATAACTATTTTAAAAATTTGGAGTGAAATTTATGCTGAACCCTACCAAATTCTAGTTGTAAGTATATTCATCTATGGATACATGAACAAATCAGGGAAGAGGGGGAAACACACCCATAACATCAATAAATATATTTCCAATAAGTTTTTATGTTTAGTTATTCAAATGTATAATATATTTACATTGTTTTGATCAACTGCCCTTAACATTGTAATAACAGAACAATCCAGGGAAAAATTCACTTAAAACACAATGATTATGTGAAGGAGATACTGATAAGATCAATATGGTAAAAGCCCTAGAGCAACCACTAAAAAACTCAAAAAAGAAGAATCAATAGTGAAGAAATCATTATGGGAATTAAAATGTTACACTAGGGCTTCCCTGGTGGCACAGTGGTTGAGAGTCCGCCTGCCAATGCAGGGGACACGGGTTCGTGCCCCAGTCCGGGAAGATCCCACATACCGCGGAGTGGCTGGGCCCGCGAGCCGTGGCCGCTGAGCCTGCGCTTCCGGAGCCTGTGCTCCGCAGCAGGAGAGGCCACAGCAGTGAGAGGCCCACATACCGCAAAAAAAAAAAGTTACACTAGAAAATATTCACTTAATGCAAAAGAAAGTTGAATTGTGACACAAATTTTTAGTATGATCGATTTCAATTTAGTTACATGTTTTTATTACAGAGAAATGACAGCATGATGAATAAAAGATATAAGCATAAAATACACAAATTACAATAAAATCTTGCAGAGGAAGCTGGATGGACATATGAGTTCAATGGGAAAACATATAATGTTAAATTTCCAACTATTAATGGTGACCTTGTTCAAGCACATTTAAATATATAATGGCAGGTATTTAGATCTTACTGGGTAAAAAAACTATATTTTTATTATATCAGTATTTACATTATCCTTACAACTATTTAAACTTTTAATGAAAACATTGTAAAGTCCATTTTAAAATGTACAAGGAATATGTTAGTGTTTCAAAAATTTTTTAAAGAAAACTGGGCAAACATGTTTGAAGAATAGTCTTCTAAAACACAGTCTTTTAAAACACAGTAGCTCGGTCACTTACTAGCTAGGTGGCTTTGGACAAGGTTTTAACTTGAGTCACAATTTCCTCATCCATAAAATAGCGATACTACCAGTTTAAGGTTATTGTGAGTATAAATGAAATAACGTGTAAAGCTACCAACATGGCTCCTGGTACCAAGTAAACACTCTGTAAATGCTGCTTACTGTTCTTTGTCTTCCACAGTGCCTACCTAGTACAATGATGAGCACTGCTAGGAATTCAAGGTGTGCTTGGCAGGATGAAGAAAAGCAAACATTAAGTTATACGCTTATTTTTGATACCGTAAGACTAACTAGGAAAAGAATACATCCTTATTAGTTTAAGCCCAGGCGTAAGAATTCAAATAAAACAGACTTAAAAGTTGTACCATACTTAATGTACAAATGGGCATTTGCACTCTCACTCAGGCCATACATCAGACTGGAACAAAGAGAAGACTAGCAGTTCCACAGTGGGAAGGGTGGTACCTCTGGCTGGATGGTCCATTTCAGTGCACTGACACTTGAGCATACAGTCTACATAAGAAAAGCAGACTTTTAAACAGAATCTTTGTGAGAGACAGAAAATGACAGTAACTTTCTGATTTCCCGGGTTTTCTTATGACCAAACATTTAGGAGTTGAATTTAAAGATAATAAGTAATTTTCTTCTTCACAAAGATTAGAATTTTAAATATGCCTACCTTTTATGTGATGACAAATGGCTATCAGTAGTACATGCTACCTAGCAGGTATACTCCAGAACACAAAACACACTTAATCTGTCTTTTCAAAGTAAAGATACCACTTTATTAATGAGTGAGAAAAGTAGCTGCTTTTCAAAGGATTTTTGTACTATGGAGAGGACATTTTGAAAAATTATATTTGGAAATGTTTCCACTGTTACATGATTTTGTTGCTGAAAAAATGTCTATTAAAAACACTATTTTTTTAAAGTCATCATCTACACAGGTTACAAAGGTTTGAAAACATGAAAAATTCACTCAGTAAATTTAAAGTCTTCTTAAAACAGTTTTTTTTTTTTTTTTGCGTTATGCGGGCCTCTCACTGTTGTGGCCCCTCCAGCCGCGGAGCATAGGCTCCAGACGCGCAGGCCCAGCAGCCATGGCCCACGGGCCCAGCTGCTCCCCGGCATGCGGGATCCTTCCAGACCGGGGCACGAAGCTGCGTCCCCTGCATCAGCAGGCGGACTCCCAACCACTGCGCCACCAGGGAAGCCCTTTAAAACAGTTTTTTAAAAGGAGTTTTAAAGTTAAATATATATATATGTATATATATATATATATACACATATATATATATATATATATATACACATATATATATAAAAATGCAACATGTCCCAATTAGCAAGAATAATTGACTGAGATCAAGGAAGAAGGGAATCTCACAGGCGATTTCAACACAATCCTACACATAATTGATGACTGAGATTTGAAACATTAGGAATGTTGTCAATAATAGGATTCTCCCGTTTGGATCTATGAATCTTTGTGAGGTATCTTTTTATCTGTCATGAAAGTCCTTCAAATCAAATGTCAAAGGTAATTGAATTTGCAATCAGAAGTTTAAATAGTTGTATCTAAACGTCACACCAAGATTTATCTTAGTCACAAACACAGCACACTATAATGAAATAAAGAAACCAGCAACAGCCAATGTTTACTGGATACTTTATTTGACATTATCATTTTGGCTGGGCATATCCCTCACCTTCAAGAAGCAGAACAAAATATAACCTTCAGATTAAATCCAACCTTAAGTTACTTTTCCAATGATCCTGAAGTCAAACTGTAAAACTGAAATATTACCACCTCTGATTTCCCATGAAGATTAAATAAAACCTCGTAAATAACAGTGCCTAATACAGTGCCTGAAATAAACAAATGCTCAGTTACATTAACTGCTCTTTCCTTGGCTTGAAGCCATGTGATTAATAAAGAGATAATAAGCTTAGGAGTGAGACTTGAATTCTCACTATACCACTTGCTAGCTGTGTGACTTGAGGCAAATTATTTAACTCCATCTGTAAAATAGAAATAATACCCACCTTATAGGGTTAATGTGAAAAGTCATTAAAGAATAATGCAGGGGCTTCCCTGGTGGCACAGTGGTTAAGAATCCGCCTGCCAATGCAGGGGACACGGGTTCGAGCCCTGGTCCGGGAAGATCCCACATGCCGCGGAGCAACTAAGCCCATGTGCACCACAACTACTGAACCTGTGCTCTAGAGCCGGCAAGCCACAACTACTGAGGCTGCGTGCCCATGCTCTGCAACAAGAGAAACCACCACAATGAAAAGCTCACGCACCACAACGAAGAGTAGCCCCTGCTTGCCACAACTAGAGAAAGCCCGCGCTCAGCAACAAAGACCCAACGCAGCCAAAAATAAATAAATAAATTAAAAAAAAAAGAATAATGCATACACACAACATTGTAAATCAACTACACTTCAATAAATAAATAATTAAAAAAGAATAATGCAGCCAAGTCCTTCAACCCAAAAAAGACTGTTAATAAATATCCTCCTTAAAGACAGTCTATTCATAACTGTACCCAAAGGATAGACTTATGGGTCAATGAATTTTAAAATACCCATCAGAATCCTTATCTTTTGGTAGAATTACAGCAATGCAGTACCCTGACACAGTGCCTAGCATGGAGTGGATGCTCCGTTAATGTTTACTGAACTCGGGTGAATTACTACGTCCAATGTCACTTGGCTAACTGTGGCAGCATGGGCTAGCCTGGGTTGGAACTAGGTCCTTCTGCTACTCAAGCCAAGGCTTTTCCCACTATCCTGTGTACTCTCCCTAGTCTAGGTCATCCACTTGCTGATAAAATTACATGCTTATTTACACCAGTACAAATTAATTTAAGGGTCATAGTAAGGTGTCACCATAATTTGAGTTTTTCAGGTTTCTACGGCTAAAGAAGTCCCTACTCTGTTAAAATACTTTTACATAAAAGAAAAACAAACAAAAAAAACCCCACAAGCTTTTTACACAGCTTAAATCAAGAAAAAAAAATGTTTCCTTTTGTTTTGCCCAGCTACCACAGGAAAGTTACCTATACTGATGATTTCCTAAATGTAGACCGTGTTGGAATGTTTTCAGAATAGTAATACTTTAAAATGGTACAACCAACACAAACTGTAAGCCGCAAACTCTAGTGGAACAAATAAGAGTTGGGGGAAGTGGGAGAGCCACTCCATTCTTGCCAAACTCAAGGCTGAATACACATGAAGTAAAATACTATGCACTGAAAACATACAGATGCAGGTTCAACTATACAAGAAGCACCTGTTAAGACGAGTCAACTCACAACCTCTGGATGACAAGCGGAAAACAGGTTTTTAAATGTCTGAACGCTGCAGCTTCAGCGCTTTTGCAACACCCGCTGTTACGATCTGTCACGTGAAGCAAACAGGCACAACCAAGCATCACTATTAGAGCCACACTACCGTTCACCGACTGGCCTTCTACACACAGTATCAAGCAAAAGCAGGCAAACCGGCAGAGGAGGCCTTCGCCTAACTTTCTTCCAGATGCCAAACGCTGTACGGAGGCCGCGGTGTGCAAGTACCCAACCCCAAGTAAATAAATGAATACCTAGGCATTCTGACATCCCCAAAGGTCCTCCTCAACCTTAATCTTTCCAGAGTGTCATCCCATGAAATACGACTTGTTTGCACAGAACCCCGAGACCCGTCCTTCCCCAAAGGGGCAGCACTGATCACCTCCTTCCATGGACCCCTTTCAGCCAGATTCACAGACACCCACCCCCGCCCAAACCACTGACTCCGCTGATTCCCACAGGGTAGACTCCATTACCTATGTTAAGTTTCTGAACACGTGATTTGGGAGAGAAAACTTGCTAGAAACAGATTACACGACACTTGAACACATTTCTCGGAGGACTGCCCCACCTGGAGCAAAACAATCCCCAGGGAGGGACTGAACGTCACCAATCTTGGATGACACTCGTTCGAATCACGCTAAAGAGAAGACTGAGTCCCTCCCGGCTGGCCGCCGGCAGCTCTTACCCATTTGTCCAAGGGGACTTGGGCGAGGGACCCGGTGCCCTGGTACAGGTCCAGACTGAGCTGCTCCAGACTCAGCTTCTCCTGCAGAAAGTGGCCCAGGTACCTCTGCAGGAGGTACCGACAGGCCCTCTTCTTGATGGACTCCGAAAACGGCCAAGGCATGACGAGGGCTGGCAGCTGGGCCGGCAGGGGCTGCGGACGGCTCCGGCCTGGGGGTCCAGACTCCGGCTCCAGGCCGCTGCTGTGGCTGCAGCGGCGTCTCAGGTCCCGGCCGGCGAGCCCAGGCCGCGGCGAAGCCTAAGCCCGGGGAGGCCCCTCCATGCCCACTCGGGGCCGGGAATCCCTCAGGGAGACCCCCATCACCTGTGCCGCGCCGCTCGCGCTAGGCCTGGAGGGGACAAGGCGCGGAGGAGTCCCCGTCACCCCAAGTCCGGGGGCTTCCGAGGGGGTCCTAGTCGGCCCAGAGAGAGGATGCAAGAGATCACGCGGGGAGACGGAAAGGCCTGAGGCCGGGGCTGAGGCGGACACCTCCACCGCCGCTGCGCGACGAATTTGTTGTCATCCACGGGGCGCGCTCCCGACTGCGGGACGCTACCTGCGCGTCCGCGAGACCCGGACTCCAGCGCGCTGCCGGGCAAGGCGGAAGTGACGCCACACTGGGGGTCGAAGGAGGCGGGGAAAAGGACCCGGAAGGGGGCAGTTCCGGCTCCGAGGGGGCGGGGCGAGGGCGGGGAGGAGATGGGGTGGCGCCGCAGGTCGCTTCCAGAGGCCTGGGGAGGGAATGAGAGGAGGAAGCGGGGCGTTCGCAGGTGAGCAGTCGCGGGGCTGGCGGCGGGAGGCCGGCCAGGGGTCGAGGGGGGTTCGAGGGCGAGCTGGGGGCCCTCTGAGCCGGACGTGGCTCTGCAGGCCGGGCCGTGAGGGGCGACGGCAGAAGCGGCCCGGTGCCCGGGCTGAGAGGGGGTGGGGTTGGGGGCGGATCCGGCCTGGGCCGTCCCAGGCAGCTTAGACCCCGACCCCGGACACGGGCGCTCGGATGCTGCCGGCTCTACGGGGAGGGCTGCAGCCCCTCTCGAGCATCCCTCTCCCCCCCACGCCCACCCCCCGTATTGACTGGTGCCCATAGTCAGCAAGTTATTCGTCGCCCGCCTCATTCAGGTATTGTTTTCCGGAGCTTCAGCTTCGCTGTCTGTCTAGAGGCTCGCAGTTTCCAAAGCGCTTTATTCATCCTGCGTGTGCTGCGCCAGCGACCAAGACACTTGAGCTTTCTAGGCAGAACTGCTCTCTCTGATCGATACCAGAACCTTCCGACCCCGCGGAAACCTGGGCAAAGTACTTACGCGGTTCTGGGAATCTGCGCAGCCGTGTTTCTGCCTTTTAGGAGGCAACTCCTGCAGAGGCGGAGCCGGCTCTTAGCTTGGTCCACCCCCGAGAAGGCCTGCGTGCCGCTGTTCCGTGGCCCGGAAGCCAAGTGTCCTGGGTTAGAATCCCGCCCCTGGCGCTCATTAGCCGAGCCCCCTCGAAGCGGCCGCTGACCTCTCGGAGTCTTCGCCAACTGTGAGCACATTAGTAATATCTTATCTCCAAATATTGTTAGGAAACTTAAACGATATACGTAGGGAACCAGCGGAGTCCCGATACATCCAGTTTAATCAAGAATAGTGAATTAAACCCGACTTTCGCTTTACCAGTTGGACTCCTGTCTTTCTTGGTTATTCCGGGGGAGCAAAGGAAATACCCTTTTAAAACTCAAGCAGACTGGGTGTTTGTCTTGTAACCTGTCAGACGAAACAAACTGTAATAAGCTTACTGGAAAGTCTTGTGGAGTTTGTCACTAAGCAGTTCTAGTATTCGGAGTGTAGAAAGTTTAATTAAAGTTGTAAATTTTATTAGCCGTCCGGTTTTGCTTAAATTATTTGGTATTTCTACCAAATAATTGAGTCTGTCACCTCATTAGTAGAGAGCTTAAAAGTGGGGATGTTTGTCTCCAGGCCCCGTTCAGTAAGATTTAGTAAATGATTTTAAATTTGCCAACACTGTTGATTTATCCTGTCTGTGGGTAAAAAGGTTCATGGTTAGTTAATAAATGAAACTGTCGAAAGAAAAAAAAATAGTGAATTAAGACGACCGGGTTAAGAAGATTTTGTTTGTATGCTGATAACTTTCACCAGTGCCTTAGAAATACTAACACAGCCCACAAGTGTTGGCAGATGGAGAAAGCTCTGGTTCCCCTTTCCACCTTTTCACCTTTTCATTTTGGAACCAGGGTGCTTTCCACTGTACGTAGGTGCTGGGATTGTTGCTACCCCTCATTCTTTGTAGACTTGTCCCAAGCATTCTTGGTAACTTCAGTTCCCTTGCTCTTCATGCATGTTTAAATGTTCGTTAAGGGTCCTTTGAATGAAAGTCTCCACAGTTGGTGATGTGAAAAAGGTAAAGAGGAATTCAAGGAGCTTATGTTCTATAGTGAAGGGGTCACTCCTTTATTCAGTAAATATTTACTGATTGCCTGCTATGTGCCAGGGATTGTTCTAGGTACTGGGGATACAGCAGTGACCAGATTAAGTCCCTGCCCTCATGGAGTGCTTACATTTTATTGAAGGGAGGGGAAACAAACAGTAATCAAACATGTCATATGCCATGTGGTGATAAGTGCTGTAGAAAAAAATAAAGTAATATAAAGGGAATGGAGAGCAGAGAGATTTGCCACTTTTTTTTTTTTTTTTTTTTTTTTTTGCGGTACACGGGCCTCTCACTGTTGCGGCCTCTCCCGTTGCGGAGCACAGGCTCCGGACGCGCAGGCTCAGCGGCCATGGCTCACGGGCCCAGCCGCTCCGCGGCATGTGGGATCTTCTCGGACCGGGGCACAAACCTATGTCCCCTGCATCAGCAGGCGGACTCTCAACCACTGCGCCACCAGGGAAGCCCTTGCCACTTTTATATAGGGGATAAAGGAAGGCCTCTCTTGTTTAATAGGTGACATTTTAGCAGAGACTTAGGGAAAGCTGGGGAGCAAGGCAAGTGAATACCTGCAAGAGTTTTCTAGGCAGGGGGAACAGCAGAACACAAGGCCCATGGCAAGAGCGTGCTTAGCGAGTTCAAGGAACCTCAAGAGGGAGTGAAGGAAAGAGGAGAAGCTGGGGGTTCGTGGTGGGGAGGGGTCATATAGGGCCTTGTAGGCCACTATAAGGACTTTGCCTTTTTATTCATTCGGTGAATGGGTTTGAGGAAAGCAGTGCCATAATCTGGCCAAAATGTTTACAGGATCATGCTAACTGCTGTGTTGAGAATAGACTTTTGTGGAGAGGTGAGAGGACCAAAGGAGAAAAAGCAAGACCAGTTAGAAAGATATTGCAATAATACAGGCAGAGATGACAGTGGCTTGGACTAGAGTGATAGAAGTGAAGATGGGAAAAAGCAGTTGGATTCTGGATATATTTGGAAGATAATAAGTCATGTTTATGAATAATTATAATGCTTACCATAAAAGGAGTGTAAACAAAGTGGTATGAAACTGGGATCCAATCTGGCAGGGAGTTAGACTAGACCTTGGGAGGTTTGAACCAGACTTTTGATGAATGAGGACAGTTGACTTCTTTTCAGGTTGAAATGTTAAGTAAGTGATTTCTTTTGGAATACAGAATTACATTCAGACTGTCCATAGAATGTGTGAAATTTCACATATCAGAAAGGGGAAATAAAAATTAGAAGATTTTGTAAAAACAAACATGCTCCCTTCACAGTCTTAAGTGTGTTGCCGGGTACGTTTTATGCTTTGTAGGAGAAATTCAGCGTAAATTGTTAAGGTTTGGGATCTGTCATTATTATACCTCTAGCTCAAATAGAGTACAGACTCATCCTAACAGTGTTTTGTGTTTTATCAAAGACAAAGTACTATCACAAAATGTTAACAGCTAACATTAATTAAGGGAGGACGATGAAGGTAATTACCAACCAAACATTGTCAACTTCCAAAAAATTCTAGAAAAGATTTGAAATGACAGGTTAGAGGCTATATACCAGAGGCTGAATGGGTCATGTCAAAAAATCATCCATGAAAGAAATCCATGTTAACATGTGAAAGAAAAAAAAAGCTGAGATGTTTTTGTCCTTCTAAGACTTGTGCCTGAGGTAACAGGAATAAGACAATAGTGTTCCTGTGTCTCACGCTTCTCAGAGCCGTGAAAGGCCGCAGCTGCAGCCACTCCAGGTACTGTAAAGAGCACGGAACTTGGAGTCAAAGGGCTTAGGTCAGAGTTTACTCTTTCTTCTTTAAAGATATTTAAATACTCTATTTTTAACAATTAACAGATAATATTTCTTGAGCTTATTGCGTGTCCAGCACCATGCTAAGCGTTTTCCATATATTCACTCATTTAGTTCTCTTGGGATCCCTTTAAGGTAGATGCTCTTGTTGGCTTCATTTTAGGGCGGCGGAATGTGTGACTAGAGGGATTAAGATATCTTGCCCCAAGTCGCAGAGGAAGTGGCAGAGCTGAGATTCTAGCCCCGATCAGTCTGTTCAAAAGAGCCCTTTAACCATCACACCATATGGCCACTTCTTATTCATGTTGAGAGGATTTTCCAGACTGTGATGTATGATATAAATAAAAGTACAGTTGACCCTTGAACAACGCTGGGGTTAAGGATGCCAACCCCCCAAAACTGAAAATCCACGTGTAACTTGTAGTCAGCCCTGTATATACGCAGTTTCACATCCACCAATTCAATCAACGTGGATAGTGTAATACTGTAGTATTTACTATTGAAAAAAATCTGTGCATAAGTGGACCTGTGCAGTTCAAACCTGTGTTGTTCAAGGGTCAGCTGTAATCATCATTAAGATATTACATTCTAACCCTCAGCTGACTGTTGTAATGGCAACTGAAAAATCGAACTTTCTTTCAAAATGTAAATTTGACATCTGTATACTGCTCTTGAAATCATTCTGGCTCTGTTCTTTTGCCATGCTGTAGACATGCAGACAGTCGTGTATGTCTTTCTACTCCTGTTCTTTTGTCATCAAGGATGAATCTAGTCTTTCGCTAGCTCTTTAATGCTGTAAATTTGTGATGAAACAAAACAAAGTCTACTAAATTAAGAAGTAGAGAATAAAGAATTCAGTGAACAATATCTTGATAACTAGTTTCATGAATTCTCCCCAGACCACTAACACAGTCCAAAAATTATACCAACAGATGAAGTAAGAGCGGTTCCTAAATAATTTATGGATGATGTTATAAGGAATCATTTGGAAACTTTTTGCAAGGTGATGCAATCTACCAGAATAACTAAAAGCAACCATAAGGTATTCCAATTTTTGAAGGTGCTGGCAACAGAATATTGCTCAGAGTCTGGTAGAGAGCCAATTTAGAGTTTAAATGGAAAACAAAGAGGTTTCTATTTCATATCTCTTTAGATATTGATTTATGTTGGTTAGAATGTACCTTATATTAAATATAATACCAAATCCTCTATATAACCTAGTGGGTTATATAGAAACAAAAAACTAATTCCTGGAGTTTTTTTGGTTTTAGTTCTTAAGCATTCAATTTTTAGTCTTAGAATCTCATTTACTATTTCTGGTTTCAAAAGAAAGGTTGTTTACAGGGTTGTAGTGTTCTTGCCTATTTTTTACAGTTTAAAAGACTTCTCCAGGAGTACCACTCTAGTTGCCAGATGGGATTCTGCCCAATTCATGAACTGCCTAATAAAGCCAATTAAATCTTTAAAAAAAAAAAAAAAAGACTTCTCAAATGAACATTATCTATTTCTTCACCATCACCTTCCTGTTTAATCAGCTGAAGCACAATGCAGTTCGGTGGCTTGATTTGTTATTACTAGGTTGTGTGTGTGTGTCTTTGTTGAAAGTGGGGTGCAGAGTAATTTTATAAATCAGTGTACAAATGGAAAGATAAGCCCTTTTTATTTGAATTAAGTAGCCCCCGCTCGCCACAACTAGAGAAAGCCCGCACACAGCAGCGAAGACCCAACGCAGCCAAAAAACAAAACACTAAGTAGTCTGGCTTCTCTAAGAAAAAAAATGTGTCTGTAATGCTGCAAATGATTCTGATTTAAAATTTTTAATTTCAAAATAAGTATCTCAGAGCTATTGAAAACATTAAATGTTATGTGTTACAGAAAATAAAGTTTAAACTAGCTTTAGCTTCGCCTGAATTCTAAATGTTGCGAATTAATCAACTTTATTCATCTTTACTTTCAAAACAGTAGTTTGAAATTCAGATAAATTCAAAGCTCTTATTTCATTTGAAACTGAAGCTGCCAGTTACTTTAACTGTCTTAGGACTTCCCTGGTGGTTAAGAATCTGCCTGCCAGTGCAGGGAACACGGGTTCGATCCCTAGTCTGGGAGGATTCCACATACTGAGGAGCGACTAAGCCCTTGCAACACAACTACTGAGCCTGCACTGTAGAGCCCACGAGCCACAATTGCTGAGCCCACGTGCCACAACTACTGAAGCCCTTGCACCCTAGAGCCCACGTGCTGCAACTACTGAGCCCACGCACCGCAACTACTGAGCCCACGCACCGTAACTACTGAAGCCCGTGCTCCTAGAGCCCATTCTCCACAACAAGAGAAGCCACTGCAACAAGAAGCCCGCGCACTGCAACAAAGAGTAGCCCCCGCTCGCCACAACTAGAGAAAGCCCGCACACAGCAGTGAAGACCCAACGCAGCCAAAAAACAAAACACTAAGTAGTCTGGCTTCTCTAAGAAGAAAAATGTGTCTGCTTCCTACACCTCATACTTTCTCATACATCACATTTTTTAAAGTTTTTTGTCTTATTACAAACAATACATTTTTCTGCCATAGAAAATTAGAATATAAAAAATTAAGAAATAGAGAATGAAGGACTTAGGAATCAATATCTTGATAACCAGTTTCATGAATCCTCCAAAAACACTAACATAGCCCCCAAATTATACCAACAGAAGTAAGAGCTATCAATAATTACCTTAACTTTTAATAAAGAGCATTATTATAACCGAAGTGGGAAGAGCTATAAAGACTTAGAGAAGGTCCAACCCAGTACTAACATTCCACTCTTCCACCAGCTCCAACCTCTGCCTATTAACTTTATACCCCCAGACCCAGTGCCTGGAATTTTCAGCTTTTTTAGTTAATTCCTTGAGTTAAAGCAGTCCTTCTCTTACTTATTTTTCACTCATATATTTTAGTCAGAGGCAAAGGAAACCCTAGGGGTGGGGAAACATAACCTAAAGAGGACATGGCTTGAGGCTGCCATTTGCTTTAAAATTGTACGTAATTTTGCATCATACTTCATAATATTGTTACTCTAGCAGTGATGTGTATTTTCCAGGAGTGTCTATCATGTTTATCCTGTAGCTTTGTATGCCCCACGTCACAGAGCTGAGTACTACAGCTTGAGAAGCAGAAAATTAGTAATTTTCCTTTGGTTTATTCGCTCAGAAAGTATTCAGTGAAGACCTGCTTTATGCCAGACACTGTGCTGGTGATATGGACACCACAGACCTTCATTTGCAGTGAGGTGTGATAAGTACAGAAGTATCAAAACAAATTCTAAAGAAGGAGGATATAGTGATTAACTCTACCTTGAGATCAGATACAGAATCCTGAAACAGATGTGTCCAAACTGAATTTGGAAGGATTAAAAGTCTGAAAGTAGTGTCAAAATATAATTTTTTTACTTAAAAACGTGAGTTTTATACAAACATATAGTAAGCATGTGTCAAAAATGTATTTAACTCATTAATGAAAGAACCAACAAGATGGTGAAGTTGATTCAAAATAATATAGGAGAGACCAAAATCAATGAAAGAAAAACTGATGAAATAAGATTCCAAAATTAGCTGAAAACTGGTTAATAAGCTTTCCACTCCTGGCTAAGATAGAGTAACAGGGACCAGATTTACCCTTCCACCTGAAACAACAAAAACAGTGGGCAAAAATACATGAAACAATGGTTTTAAGACGTTGGACATTAGGCAGTGAAGGACAGTGATCCCTGAGAGACAAGATGCAAACTGTTGCCCCAGATTATTGCCTGGAGAGAATTTCTAGGCATAGCCTTGCGAGGAGAAACCCAGATAGAACTGGCAGTCTACCTGAATTGTGGATAAGAAGCTAGGATTCCAGGAAGGCCAAGGCAGCTAGGACAGAGTACTAGAAGGTAGAGAGCTTCTTAGAGCCGTGGATAAATACGGAGGATCCCCCTCCAGTCTGCAGCTGAATACTGATCAACACATAGTTGTGAGGAAACTCCCCAGGGCTGGGGAAGAGAGTACCCAAAAGAATTAGAGGAATTTTCAGAGCTCAGACAGGACCAGTGATAGTTCCAGTTCTTCTCACCCAGAATGAAAAATCTCATAATTCATAGGCCATCCGGTAGAGTGCTCAGAAAGGTTTTGCCTCTGTAGTTGGGAAAAAAATTAACCAGAGATTAAACGAGTTTTGATACTGCCTTAAAAAGCCTAAAAGCAAGACCTGAGAAGATCAAGCTTCTCCCAGATAACTACATCCCAGGGCAATACTCAATGATATTTATAGGAATATAAAAATATCAAGCACCATGCAAGGTAAAATCCACACAGTCAGGCATCCAATCAAAAACTATCAGGCATACAAAGAAGCAGTATGCAACCCATAACGATTAGAAAAATCTGTCAATTGAAACCAACCCAGAAATAACAGTGACATTAAAACATTTATTATAATTATTCCATATGTTTAAAATAATTAGAGAAAAGATTGTGCAAATGAAGTAGAGACATGAAAAATGTGTTTTTGAAAGAAGAATCCAAGTATAAGAGATTAGATACAGCAAAGAAAAGATTAGAAAAGAACTTTAAATAGCAATAGAAACTATTCAAAGTGAAACACAAAGAGGAAAAGAGTGAAAAAATGAGCATGGGGTAGGACAACTTCACTTGGACTAATATTCATGAAATTGGACTCCAGTGAGAGGAGAGACGAATAAATGTTAGAAGAAATAATGGCCAAAATTTTTCCAAATTTATTAAAATCTATGAACCCACAGATGGAAGAGGCTGAATGAACCCCAAGCAAAAGAAACATGAAGAAAAACTACACCAAGAGGAACAAAGATAACAATGACATCACGTTTCTCACGGGAAACAGTGCAAATAAGATGACGGTAGAGAAACATCTTTGATTTTTTTCTTGAAGGAAACATTTTTTTCTTGAAAGAAAAACAGTCAGCCTAGGATTCTATCTATACCCAGCAAAAATATCTTTTAAAAATGAAAGTGAGGCTTCCCTGGTGGCACAGTGGTTAAGAATCTGCCTGCCAATGCAGGGGACACAGGTTTGAGCCCTGGTCCAGGAAGATCCCACATGCCGTGGAGCAGCTAAGCCCGTGTGCCACAACTGCTGAGCCTGCGCTCTAGAGCCCACGAGCCACAACTTCTGAGCCTGCGTGCTACAACTACTGAAGCCCATGCACCTAGAGCCTGTGCTCTGCAACAAGAGAAGCCACTGCAATGAGAAGCCTGTGTACTGCAATGAAGAGTAGCCCCTGCTTGCCGCCACTAGGGAAAGCCTGTGCACAGCAACAAAGACCCAGTGCAGCCAAAAATAAATAAATAAAATAAGTTGATAAAAAAAAAAATGAAAGTGATAGGAAGACTTGTTCAGACATAGAAAAGCTGAAAGAATTCATCAACAGCAGACCTACACTACAGGAAATGTTTAAGGAAATCATCAGGCAGAAGAAAAATTATACAGATCATAGATGCAGATGTAGATCAACACAAAGAAATGAGGAGCATCAGAAATAGTAACTGTATGGTTAAATATAAAATGCATTTTTCTTACTACCTAAGTCTCTTTGAAAAGTAACTGGCTATTTAAAGCAAAAATAATGGGAATTCCCTGGTGGCCTAGTGGTTACAATTCCAGGCTTTCACTGCTGTGGCCTGGGTTCAATCCCTGGTCAGGGAACTGAGATCCCACAAGCCATGACGTGTAGCCAGAAAACAAACAAAAAAACACTGTTAAAAACAATAATAATGAAACAAAAATAACATGTATTATGAAGTTTCTAACATATGTAGAAGTAAAATGTATGACAAAAATAGCACAAAGTGTATAATATACTCTTGTAAGGTTCCTATATTGTTCATGAAGTGGTATAAGAACACTTGAGGGCTTCCCTGGTGGCGCAGTGGTTGAGAGTCCGCCTGCCGATGCAGGGGACGCAGGTTCGTGCCCCGGTCTGCGAAGATCCCACATGCCACGGAGAGGCTGGGTCCGTGAGCCATGGCCGCTGGGCCTGCGCGTCCGGAGCCTGTGCTCCGCAACGGGAGAGGCCACAACAGTGAGAGGCCCGCGTACCGCAAAAAAAAAAAAAAAAAAAAAAAAAAAAAAAAGAACACTTGAAGGTGTGATAAATTAAAGATGTATACTATAAACTCTAAAGCAACCACCAAAAACGTTCAACAAAGAGTCAATAAACCACCAAAGGATGTAAAAAAGAATCCTAAAAAGTGGTCAGTCCAAAAGTAGGCAGAAAAATAAGGAAAAGGGAATAAAGTACAGGTGGGACAAATAGAAGACAAACAGCGAGATAGTAACCATGTCAATCATAGTAATCATATCAATAATCATAGTAATCATATTAAACATCAATGGTCTAAACACTCCAATTAAAAGGTAGAGATTATCAGATTGGATGAAAAAGCAGGACCAAACTATATACTGCCTACAAGGAACCTACTTTAAATATAAAGACATTGCTCTTCCCATTCTCAAGAGCTTAAAACAGCCTGTTGTACCAAAATCAAATTCTGTTGTCTAGGTATTAGCACCTTGTCACATTGGGCCATTCTTATCTGTTATTCTCTTAGCATTTTCCTTGTAGTAGACTACCTAGTCCAGTTTCCTTACAATTCCTGCCACACCCTGGGCATTCCATGATTTATGACATAATTGTTAAGTTACTATGGGGCTTGACTCATGGAACAGGTCAGTCAAAATTGGGCTTGAATGAGCACAGATGAAAAGTTATGGATAAGCAGAGAATACTTGAGAGTTGTGGATTCTTCAGAGGGAACAATGCACAAACAAGGCCCAGGGTGTGGCATCTAACACCTTGGTTTTAGATTTCTCACGTCCAGAATTGTAAGAAAATTAATTCATGTTATTTTAAGCCACTAAGTTTGTGGTAATTTGTTAAAGCAGCAATAGGAAACTAATACACATGTTGATACTCAGTCTACAAAGCTTTTATTAAGCACTTTCTACATGACACACAAAAATATCATGGTTCCGTTTTTTTAAACCTCTTGTGTAAAGCTGTTGAAGAGCGAGATTTGACGAGTGCTTTTTATTTTAGGTAACTCCTAATTCAGTATGCTTTCAGTTGCCTGTAAAATAATGAATTTATTGGCTGCAATAACTGAAAAGTGCAAAGGTTGGGCAGCTGTCAGGGCTCGGGCTTTATTTCTCTGTGAATCTCTTGGCTCTGTTTTCCCATTGTCAGCATCATCCTTGAGTTTCCCTCGTCTTGGGATGGCTACCAGGGACAGCCAGGGCTGTGTGCTGTAAACTATTCTGCATTAAAGTGACTAGAAAAGGGACTTTCCTGGTGGTCCAGCGGTAAAGAATCCGCCTTCCAGTGCTGGGGACATGGGTTTGATCCTTGGTCAGGGAACTGAGATCTCACATGCCATGGGGCAACTAAGCCCGCACGCCACAACTACTGAGCTCGCATGCCTCAATGAGAGAGCCTGTGTGCCGTAAACTACAGAGTGCACGCACTCTGGACCCCGTATACCACAACTACAGAGCCCATGTGCCCTGGAGCCTGTGCGCCACAACTAGAGAAGACCCGCATGCCACAACTAGAGAGAAGCCCGTGCTGCAACAAAAGATCCCGCATGCCTCAATGAAGACCACGGGTGCTGCAACTAAAACCTGACGCAGCAAAACATAAATAAATAAATTTTAAAAATAAAATGACTAGGAAGAATTCAGTGTATTGATAAGTTCAGGACAGTCTTCAGTTGGGATTGGGGTCAATCTCACGCAAATTGCTTGGTTACTTTACTCAATAGGGGAAGAGGGGACTTCCCTGGCAGTCCAGTGGTTAAGACTCTTCCTTCCAATGCAGGAGGCGTGGGTTCAGTCCCTGGTTGGGGAACTAAGATTTCACATGCCGTGGGGTGCAGCCAAAAACTTAGAAAAAAAAAAAATACGGGAAGGGGAGGTATTAAGATTCCTCTTGGAAAATCTGGGTGCTGTTAGGAAGGGGAAAGGGTATTGATAAATAATCAAGAGCTTGTCATACCAACAAAAGATAATTGTAATAATACCTTAAAGTAATGATAGCTTAAAATGTTAACTTGTGTAATGCTTCAGTACTAAAATCTGTCAATTCTTATGTATCATCAGAGGTTCTGGATGTGTCTGCTATTTAATGCATCATTCAAAAGCATTTCAGAGAAAAATCTCCTGAAAGTTCACAGTCTCAGGAAAGGTGTCTTTCTCTTTTTGTGCCCCTTGGTGCTAACTACTACCCACAGTTTGATGACCTGCTTTACTGACCTGTGAGGATTTCTTATATTCTAGTATTGGATTTTGGCTTATCATATCACCATGGTCCTAGTTGCAATGAATTAAGCTCTTTCTTTAAAAGCTTTCTCATATAAACATTTTTTTCATGTAACAGTTACTATTTCTGTCATCTGTAGTTAAGGTACTTGATTACTTGAGCAAAATAAAGATGTTTGCCATTCAGGATGTTAAGAGATTTATGGTAGACAGTCACATTTCAAAATCTTCAGAACTGACTTTGTAAAAAAATAAAATGGTCTCATTTCTTATACATAAAACCAAGTGTAATATTAAGGAATATAATGATTATTTCTAGAGAAGGTAGACATTTTTAGAAAATCAAATATTTTCACTTTCATATATACTAAGTCAATATTAGATTTCAGTTACCTGACAAATTCCTCCAGCAATAATTGATAAATTTATAATTAACTTGTATTGTTAGTAGTGAGTGACTAATCCTATAAAGTGCTGTGGGAGACAAGATAAAGGACCCTTAAAGCATATCATTAGTTGAAATAGGATTGGAGGATTATATTATTTGTACCAGTTTTCTATGTAGTTTTTTGAAAGAGCTTTACATAGTTTATCATAAGTTGCCGTTAGCAAATAGTTTTGACTTTTATAATGTGCAAATGACTTGCAGCTATAGGAACTCTAGCACCTTAAGATTTTTGCTAATAATTCAGATCATTGGCTGTACAGTAGACTCACCCAGAAACTCTGAAAAAATACCCAGAAAAATCTCCCAGAGGTTTTGATTCAGTTTCTCAGATGGGGTTTGTGGCCACAATTGAGGACCACTAATTTAAAGGATTTTGAACATCACACAGATAGTGCACAAGTTGGTAACTTTAGAAAAAGGGATGGAATTTGTAAGGTAATAGACAAACAGTACAAATAAATGTTCATAACGAGTTGAACAGTCATCCTACATTTGGGACAGTGGGTGCTTAATCCATATCAGAGAAATGAAATCTTAATTTACTTTTAAAGCCTACAGGTAAAAAGAAAGTATATCTTATTCTGAAAAGCTGTTTTTACATTCCAAAGCAATCTCACATTTATTAACTTTTCTCATCCATACATTTAGAATTTTTAACAATACTCAACTGCTCCCCCAGTCACAGAAGAGAAGCAAGAACTACATAGCAGACTGGCAGTAATACTGGGTCAAGTTAGCACAAGAAATAGTATTTTTCAGAGTATAATATGTGAGCCAGTTCAAGTAAATAGTAAAAAGAGTTATTCAGTAAGTGGTGTTGGGACAATAGGCTATCCACTTGGAAAATAAAGCTACACAGAATAAATTCCAGACGGATCAAAGAGTTAAATATAGAGAGAGAGAATGAGAATTCAAAAGATAATTTAGAGCATTTTAAAGTGTAATCGTGGAATGGGGAAGATTGCTTCTTAGGCAAAACCCCAAACTGAGAAGTCATAAAAGGAACTATTGAAGGTGTACCTTATAGGTAAAGACTTAAACTTTGATTTCAGACTACTTAGTTCATTTTTATTTGTTTTTTTTTAATAGGTGTATGATCTTGGAACTAAAAATATCCTATAAATACCCAAAGGTCGTTTAATCAAGGGTATACATATTCAAACAATGAGACATCATTCTTTGCCTCTCAATGTTAAAAACGGTTGGAAAGGGTGTGGTGAAAAAGAGCACAGTCCTTCATATCCTGTTGGTGGAATATCAATCAGTACAGCCTTTTTTGAAGGGTGACTCAGCAGTATCTATTAAAAGTTAAAATGAGTATATACTTTGACGCAGCAATTCCAGTTCTAAATATCTGTCCTAGAAAAATAATAATACATTTAGAAAGAAGTAGGTACTAGGAGTTTTACATTGGCATTGTTTGAAATAGCTAAAAACTGATATTCTGAATTCGTACCAATATGGGGATTAACCTTTTGAGGAGAAGTGGAGAACAAGAGTTTTTTGTTTTGGGGGGTTTTTTTAATCTATAGGTAATTTTGCTGTGCAAAACTACTGAAAATGGTTTTAGGCAATATTTTCCCTAAAAGATGTTAACTCATTAATGTTTTCCAATAAGTAGCAGCTGTAAGGCATAACTGCTTTTAATCAAACATTAGTATGTGGAATGTCTTTCTATAAGCCAGTTTTATATCCAGATTTTTGCAGAATGGAAACAGACTGTAATCCCATGGAGCTGAGCAGTGTGTCAGGATTTGAAGAAGATGCAGAGCTTAATGGCTTTGAAGGAACAGATATGAAAGACATGAGACTGGAAGCTGAAGCAGTTGTAAATGATGTTCTCTTTGCTGTTAACACCATGTTTGTCTCAAAAACCCTGCGCTGTGCAGACGATGTGGCCTATATCAATGTGGAAACGAGAGAAAGGAATAGATACTGCCTGGAGCTCACTGAAGCCGGGCTCAGGGTAAGTCATTTTCTCTTCAGGAAAGAAAAAAAAATTACATCTTTACCACTTAATCCAAAAGGGCCGGGAGTCAGGGAGTGGGAAAGAGTGTTAGACGAGAACTTGACACTCAGTAGCTTCTAAGTTTTTTTAAGGAAAGCTTTTTTCCCTAGGAATTTTTATTAATACCAAAGTCTTTCAGCCAACATGGGAAAATTGGATTTTTTGAAAAAGAAAAAACAGATTTGATTTGCAGAATATTTTGTTGTAACCGTCACCCCCCAGATTAACTTATTTCTTATCTCTAGCTAAATATGTTTACCAGAATTATGCATTCTCTGCATTGGATGAGTTTTGCAGCCATTGTGTTGAATATTTTCCCACCTCTTATAAATGTCTCTTCTATTGAAACAACATACTTGAGGGAATTCCCTGGAGGTCCAGTGGTTAGAACTACTTACTTTCACTGCCAAGGGCCCACGTTCAACCCCTGGTCAGGGAATTAAGATCCCGCAGGCCGTGCGGCACAGCCAAAATAAATAAATAACCTTCTGTCTTGGTCAAAAATCTCTGACTTTTCTGTTTCTATAGATAGTTCTCCCAAAGATACGCAGTATCATAAAGTAGAGCACAGGGTTTAAGCAAGTAAAAATGTCACGTGATACATTAAACAAGCACATGAACATCTCTTTATTTCACTAGATTCAATTTACCTAAGATGTATGTGATCGTGTGTTCTGTGTATCCCTTGATAGAGGATCACTTACATTGAAGCCGATTGCAAGGCTAGCATCGTCACTACCCTTAGTTCCCCAACAGCTGAGGCTTGGCTTTGGGAGTAGTCCCAGAATTAACTAATCTTTGTGCTCCCCTTCCTAAATTTGTACCCAAAACTTGCAATCTTTAGAAGTGGATGTTAAATAGAAATAGGCAAATCGAAAGTAGAGATAAATGACCCCAGGTAAATTAATTCTGTCTGACACTGTTTAATTCTGGTGAGGTAGGAAACGTTCTAATGAGAGTCAGAAGTCTTACATGTGAATTTGAGTGACCTTGGGTGAGTCAGTCAACCTGAGTCCCTACTTCTTTATCTGTAAGTTGGAGATTAAAAAGAAAAGAAAACTGAAAAGTATTTGGGGGATGGTTATGTGAATAAAGTTTGCAGAAAGATCTGGATCAGTTATAAAACCTGACATGTAAGTACTCAAATATTTATTTTTTCAGTCTGATTCAGTTAACATTTACTGAGTAACTGTCCTGTGTCAGGAATTAGAAATCAAACCATGCGAATAAGACATGATCCCTGTCCCCAGGTAGACCAGAGTCTAGTGGGGGTAAGAGAGGGGCAAACAAAATTGTAATATGTTGTAGAAAGTGCTGGGACAGAGCATGGTCCCGAAGTGGTGCGATAACAACTCTGCTTCTGTTTCTAGCATAAACTTGCATCTCCTTATAATCCTGTTGAAGAAAAAAGCTTTGTCTGTGTTTAAGGGGAAAAAACACACAGAGAAGCACACAGAATAACATTCCCTTTTATCTCAGAGTTGAGCAGATAAGTAATGTATTAGTAATGAAAGTGGCATTTCAGATAACTAATTATAAGGCAGAATTAAAACTTCAAATAAATTTTAGAATTCTTTATACAAAGTCCAAATCACATAAATTATAACCATATGGACTAATAACACTGTAGTAATAATAAGTATAATTATTTATTATAGTACCTTTATAAAAAGACCCTCAATATATGTGGAATTAAATAGAAGCATGGGGACTTCCCTGGCGGTCCAGTGGTTAAGACTTCGTGCTTCCAATGCAGGGGGCACGGGTTCATTCCCTGGTCAGGGAACTAAGATCCCACATGCCATGTGGTGCAGCCAAAAAAACCCCAAAATAAATAGAAGGATGTTTTAGACCATGAAAATGAAATACTATTTTTGTATAGCTTTTTAAATTCTTTCTGTATTTTACATTCCTTTAGGATCAAAAGGTAAAACAGACCTTTTAAATTTTGAGAAAAAAATTATGACGAGAGCATTTTGCTGGTGGTGTTCCTGTATGTTATGAATTGCTTAAATATTACAGGTTGTATTAAAAATATGTGTATTCTAACTATTGATGGAGAAACACATAATGTCGGAGAATGACCCATGTAAAAACTAGGGGTTTTTTTTTTGCTTTCTGTACCAAGATGAAATCTGATTATTTATTCACTACTGCATTTCTCTTGTAGGTGGTAGGTTATGCTTTCGACCAGGTGGATGATCATTTACAGACTCCCTACCATGAAACAGTCTACTCCTTGTTGGATACACTTAGCCCTGCCTACCGGGAAGCATTTGGAAATGCACTCCTTCAAAGACTGGAAGCTTTGAAAAGGGATGGACAGTCATGACTAAGTTTTTTCCTGTTAGAGAGGCTGCTGCTGGTACACAATGTTGACCTAAAGCTTGAAATTCTTCCAGGTGGTCATAGTAGAAAATGCATCTTTGATTTTGTGTCTTTATGATTTTTTGCTTCACATTTAGGCTTTTGATTGAGAACTTTATTGACTAATGAATTGTCTTTCTTAGTTTGTGATTCATTAAGGAAATCCTGAGGCCATTGCTGTGACACCGTCATTAAGACATTCAGATTTCTTCATATAGTATCTCTGGCATTCTGAAAACCTAATCAGTATTTCATTCTCTTATTGCAGGACTTTGATGCTGCCAGCACTCTCTCTTACATAGGAAATTCTAGATTTGCACAGTAATATAGGAAATAAACTAACTTCAAACTTTGATTCAGCTTGCTAAATCAGGGGTTTGCTACTAGCTTGGACTGACTTTGTAGTAATTATTTTGCTACCAGCCTTATTGGAAACAAATTATCAACTAGTTTCCCCTGCACAGATTTTGAAATTCACTGCTTCATGTAATCTATTTATATTATTAATATGGACTGATAAAGATGAATTAATTCTATATTACATAGCTAGTATTACGTGAAGAACAGGTACTGAAATAGTAATGTATTCCTGTTTGCACCAGCCGGCCAAGTAAGAGGACAAACCGTCAGCCAATGAGTGCAACAACTACTTGTTTCCAAGATACTTAAGCACATAAGCAAATATAGGAACAGGCTCCATTCTTTTCCTAACAAAAAGCATCTTCAGCGTGTGTGATTTAAAAGAAAAAAGACTGATTTCCTAGAAAACAATATTTTGGCCTGTGTTGATTCTTATTATGAATGTTTGTTTACATAATGTACAGTATATATTCAGAAAGTATTTTTGCTTCAACGTTTCCTTTCTATGATGTAGCGCTTTGGTATTCCCACAGCACCCCTCCTTCCCCAACAGATGTACAGCGTTCTGTCTGAATGCTAAATCTGCAATGTCATATGAGTGTGCATCGTATGGGTTTGAAACCAAAGGATGAATGAAGCATTCAGAGACTTAATATTTGAAAAACGGAGACTCTGTATTTTATATTTTATTACAGGTACTAATATTTATAAAAATAAACTATACCATGCTGCTACATGTTTTCAAGTACATGTTGAATAATAAGGATTGGGGAGTTGTTTTTTTAATACTAGTCTAAAGCAGCAACTATAGAAATGTTGAACTAAAATTCCACATCTGGACACACCTTCATAATTTGTCATTTGAAGACTTTTTAAAATCATTATGAAATAATAGGTACTTTTAGGCTCTGAAGATCATGTAGACCAGAGCAAGTTAAAGTTTGGTTTGGGTCACTATTCATTGTCAGAGTTTATTGGAATGCTTAAATTATGTTTGATAAATGAACATTCATCCTCGGCTTTATTTTCAGATGCTGAAGTGTTTGGGTAGCAAAGTCTAACTTCAGGTTGAACTTTCTCATGCTTAATCTCAGGCTAAATGTAAAGGATATTTGTAAAGTCTGAATAAAATTCTGTTTGCTAATTTTGAGTTAAGTATGAAGAAAAGTGATTGTATGTTTAAAAATTGAAAGCGTTCATTTTGTGATAAATGTTTGATTCCGAGAGATTCCGTTTCCATTTTTGAATTCTGTATTGTTCCATTTCGGTGTGAAGTGATTTGCTCTTTTTATTACTATGAAAGAGCAACAGAGAGAGAAGACATTAATAGAACTACACATATCAAAACCTCCACTAGATATTAAAACCTTCATTTTACCTAGATTTTTAAAAGAATTTAACCAGATAAATTAACCCTTGATTTCACTTCCAAAAGAAAAAGAAAGAACCTCCAAATAAGTAGCTCTTATAAGTCAGTAAGAAAAAAATGAGAATAAGGGGCAAATAATATGATCAACTCAGAAAAATATACAAATGTCCGGTAATCACTTGAAGGATGTTCGACCAGACCAGTAATTCAAGAAAGGAAAATAGGCTTAGCTATGTTGAGCCATTTTACCTAATAATTTAATAGTTTCTCTTATTTAAATATAATGATATTAATAAAGACTTAGTGAGAGGCATAGTTACACTCTATTGGAAGATATATTGGTGAAACCTTTCTGGAAAATAGTGGTAATAAAGCCTTTACAAAGCTTATAACTTCTGTGCTGGTAATAGCCTAGAAATCTAGCATAGTGACATGATTCAGCAGAAGATATACAACAAGGATGTCATTTTCGCTAATGAAACATTGAAAAGGCTCTAAAAAGTGGTTAAGTTATGCCAGAGCCTCTTGATGGAAAAATATGCAGCCATTAAAATTGGAGAAAATTATACTACAGGAAAAAAGGGATTTAAAACTACATCTTGAAAAATAATCTTATGTGTAACAGAAGGAAAAATGAAATAAAATATCCTACAGTGTTAATATAGTAGCTATCACTAGGTGGTAAAATAAGTCATTTTCTTTTTCATATTTTCTACATTAGCTTTCATATACTAATTAGAGAAGGGAAATGCAATAGATAACGGTGTTCAAACCAGCTGAAGAACATCCCTTTCTAGCAAAAGCACCAATCTGTGCTGAGCTGTGCCTGCTCCCAGGATCCTTGAAGCGGCAGTATGACTACGAAGAGAATGCAACCCTCATTTCCCACAATGACACGCTCCCCACCTTTCCTCCAGGTCCAGAATCAATCATTACACATCCCACACAGCTAATCAGCAGCTACTGGGGTACTGAGCATTCATTCCCTTCCCCCATCACAACACTGCACTATTCTCTCGCCAGTGTTCAAAAACACGAAATGTGTGGTTTGATTGTTACGGGGGAACAGGGTAGGAAAACATTCTGATATGTGCCACGTTGACTTAAGAACTCTGCCCTTTACCCCTTCATTTTGTGTGTGACATGCCCAGCTGAGACTTGGACAGGTTGCGGCACTTGCTCAGCAGCCCACCTGTGAGCCCGAGGGTACGGTCAGAACCCAAGTCTTCTGACTCCACCAGCCATCCCCTTATGTGTCAATAAAAGCATCCCCTGAACTTTGTGGTTACATGAAAGCTGATCTTGAAAGAGGAACAGGGAACTACACTCAATATCTCATAATAACCTATATATGTAACTGAATCACTCTGCTGTACACCTGAAACTAACACAGCATTGTAAATCAACTATACTTCAATGAAAACTGAAATATAAAAAAAAAATTTTAAAGAGGAAAGGAATAAGAGAAGAAAGATCCCTTAGTTGGCATAACAGAATTGATCAATAGAATCTGCTTTCCTAACCTACCAATATGATACAAAATTCTCTGGAAGCCATCCCCTTGTAACTAGCTCATTTACATGTTATCAGTAATGTAAACAAGAATGAAACAAAAATGAGTTAAAGTAGCATGACCGGTTGAATAAAAGTACTTACCTGCTTAACTGCGTGTCAGTAGGGTCAAACTGAAAATCCGGAAATGAGGCAACTAGTGAACTCTAGAATATTTGATATAATGGACGTTTTGAAAGAATGCTGAAGAGTACTTATTCCATCAAGTTTTGTACTGGTCTTACATGAGTATTTTTACATTTAAATTGACAGCACTTTCTTGTTGATACTAAAAAAAAAGAATGTTGCTGTCAGCAAGCTGTTCCCAAATTAAGTCTGCAAAATTTCAAAGTGTTACTTTATCAAAACAGAAGTTTCAATGAGACATGTATAAATGGAAAGGGAGTCGGGGTGGGGACGAAAAAAGGAATGAAAAACTCCCATTGGTAGAAGTGTGCTTCAGCGTTGCAGAAAAAAAGCAATTTCACTTTCGGAGACCACTTCAGAAGGTACTCTCGTATATCTTGTTTGATCCTGACCGCCCTGTTAGGTTGGTGGTTTCACCCCTGTTTTACAGCCAGTTTAACAGCTTGGGTAAAGTTAAAAGGTTGGCCCCAGTCTCCCACAAATGGCTGCAGAGCTGGAAGTCAAAGCCTAGTCTCCCAAATGCCTGAGTGCCCAGAACCTCCAGGTTGTCTGGAGCTCCCTGGTCATCTCCAATTTCTGAGGCAATCAGTATTTAAAAAAAAAAAAAAAAAAAAAAAAAAAACACAGTCAATCCATGTGTTAAATATTTACATTCAACAAGTTAATGTTTAAAGCACAAAAATATTTACTATTCTAAGATAACAGGATATATGTATCTAGTCCACCGTGACCTTTGTGGTTCTGTGATAAGACAAATCGAATGGCATCTTTTAATTTGTCGGTTTATCTCGGCAACTGCGTGTCTAACCTGATTTGGAAAGGGCAAAGTCTAAATTCTATCCCTTTGTGAATGGGGGTGAATCCCCAGCACAAATCCCACCCCAGCCCTGGAACTGCTAAACCAGTTGAGCCCAGTGGACCAAGCAGCGACTGGCAGCACAGTGGGGACCACACCATGACCCCCAAACTCCATGGCAACAGCCCTTCTTTGCAGTAGAGGATTATGTCACGCCCTCCTGGTCAGACCGCCCCATAGGGGCACGTTAATTCACTCCAACATTTCAGGGGAAGCCTAGGCTTGCGGTTTTACCTTTTCCTCAGATTCATCAGTATTTTTAGTGCTCCGTGTCAGGTGGACACTGGGACGTGTTTCCGGAGTACCGAATGAAAGAGCGGAAAGGGACGGAGGACGCTCCCTGCCCGAGGGCCCCCGGCGTGAAGCAGGGGAGAGTAGGCCTCGGGCGGGGACGCAGGCCTGCCTGGCGCCCTGGGCGGGGAGAGCCCTCCTGGCGCAGGAAACCGGAGGCCCCGCCCCCCCGGGAATGCCCCGCCCCGCGCCCTAGCCCCAGCCCCGGAGGGCAGCCTGGCCCCGCGGTCCTAGGGCCGTGGCTCCACTCCTTGGCAACCAAAGGGACGCTTTCTCCTTAGCAACCAGCGAGGCTCCCACCATGGCTGAAGAAGAGGAAGTTGCTGCCCGGACGGAGAAAGTTATCCGGATCCAGAGGGTGTTTATAAACCTGCTGGACTCATACAGCAGCAGAAACATCGGGAAGGTGAGCGGCGGTGGATCACAGGAGAACCCCAGCCCCCAACTTCCAGTCCCCCGCCCCAGCCCCGGAACCCAGCGAGGGCCTGCACCACCGGGCTATCAGGGCCTCCCCTAAGGGACCCTCCCTCGTCCTGGGCACGGCCAATGCCCCCTGCTCCCCAGTCTGCACCCAGGCTAGACAAGCGCCCCACCTGGAAGCCGAGGTGTTTGGAGATCTCCGTTCCAGCCGGGGTTCCTCCCCTGTTAATAAGAGGAAACTGAGGCTTCGAGGCAGAAAGGGGCTTGCCCGAGATCACTTAGCGAGTTGGGGGCAGGACCTGGACATAGGGGCCAGGTCTCCGACCTCCTAACCGGGTTCTCTTTCCATTCCCGCCAACTCGTCTGTATCAGGCAACTGACGGAAAAAGAAGTCCAAAACTAAATGCAATGGCATGCAATAGCAAAGCATTAAAAAGACGGGAGTAGTATGAACTTACTTGTGTCTTTCAAAAAGATAGATACAAATATAGAGAAGATAGATAGATAGACAACCTAAATACAGAAAAACGTCTCAAAGGATACACAAGACACTTAACCGTTATCACCTCTGGAGGATGGGAGTCACTCATTCATGAGCTCCTGCTAAAAGGCTGGCACAGTAAATAAGACCAAAAAAGGTTTTGACCCTTGAAGACCCTGCCCCTCTGGAAGGAGACAGACAATAAATAATTACTAGAATAAACAAGATATTTAAATAGGTGATAAGTACTCTGAAGGAAAGAGAATAGAAGAGGTGGACTGGGGAAGAGCGCAGCTGCTTTCTATAGAGTTGCATGAAAGAGCGTTCTTGAAAGGTGACATTTAATCTGACACACACAAGATGAGGGTCCAGCCCGAGGAAATAGTTTCCAGAGGGCACGGCAAAGGCAAAAGTTGCAGAGGACAGAGTGGTGAGGCTGCAGTGAAGCAGGGGCTCCAGGGGACAGCAGGCACCATGCCCAGGACCCATGTGGTTTTGGAGCCCGCACAAATGTTATAATTTCTTTTAAAATAGGAAGGAAGCAAATTAAATTTTAGAGTCAAAGATAGTGTGTCATTATAGATATACAGTCGTAAAGTATCATTTTTAATATACTTTTGGAGGAAAGGGCCTGTGAAAGTCAAAATGTGGCCCAGCTCAGCAACTAAACAGTGCCTCACACGTGGTCAGCAGTTCATCGATATTTATTGTGTAAATTAGCAAAGCAGAGTCGAGCCCAAAGGCCCAGATCTTGTGGGGCTTTGGTCGGGGATTTGGTTTATGTTCTAAATCCATTGATAGCCATATTGGAGTACTTAAAAAGGGACGTGTCATGATTGAAATTAGGAGGGAGGGAGGGAAGAGAATTTAACTTTTTACTTTATCCCCTTTTGATCTCTGATTGTTTTTTACAGCATAATATTTTTACAATAAAACTTTTCGTTGGGAGAGATTTTTTCCAAAGCTTATCAATAACAGAATTTCCAGTCATTCCTTAACAAACCAGGACTTGACTTTCTCAAATTCCAAGTAGTTGCTATTGTCTGCACTAAGCAATATGGGAGTAGAAATATAAAGCATCTAAAAAAACGTGGAAACCATGTCTCTTGTCCTCAGGCCTAGCTGGGCAATGCCACCACAGCCCCTTCTCCCCCGGTCTCTGGGTAGTGTGTCAGGGTGGGGCACCTGTGCAGCCGGGGTGTCATTATCAGAAGCTCCAACTTCACCCCTCCCTACCTATGCGATCTTGGGCAAATTACTTATTGCTGGGCCTCAATCTCCTCATCTGTGAAACGGGATAATAAAATTGAATATGTGTGTTTGAGAGGTAAATGAAAATATATATGGCATACTTGGAAAAAATAGATTCCAATAAGAGATTGAACCTGACACCTTGTCTATTAACTTGGACTGCTTTTTTATCAAAATAAAGGGGGTGGGGCATTCTGTTGTGTTTTTACTCCCAAGGAGTGATATCGTCATGATTATTTACACGTTTAAACTATTAAATTATATGTCTAATATATAAATTAAAATTATTTCTCTTTATATATGAAACCCATGAGCATTGCATAAACAACTCACAAAGACAGCTTTTGTAAAACAAAAAAAAGAAACTTTGCCAACCTCATTCTATTTCGTTATTCATAGCCACTGGTCCCATGTGGTTGTGGAACGTTTAAAAGTGTCTAGTCCAGATGGAGATGCACTGTTAGTGGAAAATGCACATCAAATTTCAAACACTTACTATGGGAAAAGAAAACAATATATAATATCTCAATAATGTTTATATTGATGACATGTTAAACTGATAATGTTTTGGATATATTGAGTTAAACAAAACGTTACCTAAATTTTTAAAAATTTAAACTTTACCTAAGTTAACTTCACCTGTCTCTTTCTCCTTCTGTTAATGTGGTACTAGCAAATTTAAGTTACCTAAGCTGGTCGCATTACATTTCTACCTATCTGTTAGACAAAACGACCATTATGAATTTAGCCCAGCTCTGCCTGATGCTAGGGAAGGATAATACCCTTAACGAGCTTTTAAGCTCTCCGAGCCTGAGTTCCTCGCCTACGAAATGTGGAGTCATAATAGTGAATAGACATTTCACTGTGTCGTTGCGGGAATTAAACCAATTTCAATGAGATACCAGTGTACAAAGCATGAGTGGCACCGCTAGCGAGCCTTCAGTAAAGCTCAGGTTTTAGAATCGTCATTCATTGACTGGCCTTACTCTCCGCCGTTCTTAGTATTCAGGAAATTCCTGTTTGCTTGCAGTTTCTCTCTAACTCTGTCGTCGGGGCTTCGCTTGAAGAAATTACCGAAGAGGAGGAAAATCACGATGAAGATAAATCAGCCGTGCCAGGAGCCTCCTCAGCCAACCTGAAGGAAGGCACGTTCCAGATAGTGGGCACGCTTTCCGCGCTCGAAACCCCCTGCCCCAACTTTGCCGTGGAGACCTACTATGTAAGTCCAGAGGGACTGCTGAGAGGGGGTGAAGGGGAGGGCCACCCCCTGCTCCGATGCCCTGCCAATGTGTTTGCTCCTTGTATCTCTCCTGCCAACGTGAGACGGTGGGGAAGTTGAGGAGAGAGGTGAGGGCAGGTCTTCCTCCCGCGACGGAAATTAACAACCCTTGTCTCTCCACTTTCAAGTCTTGCCTGCAGCCAAGAACTTAAATGAGATATTCTTAGAAAGTATGGATCTCATTTGGACTTTCAGACTCATAAGGTTCTCTGCCCTGTATTTAAAATGTATTCTGCCCTGCATCACCCCAACATGGCTCTGGGCCATGGCCGGCGCAATCTCCTTTGGTAATCAGCCACTCAAGGATAACACCATTATATTGCTGTCTTACTGAGAAATACTGCTGCCTTCACAGGACAAATTCTACACAGTCCTCATCCAAGGGCTTAAATACCTGCAAGAAGGGTGACCCTCCCAGCCTAATTCCTCCCATCACCCTGCCTGCAGCCCTCTAGATCCTAGGAGACAGATTTGCACATGCTGTACCCTGGAATAGCCTTCCCTCTTCCCTCCTCCAACCAGCCCTATTCATCCTTCACGATTTAATTTGGGTTGTCTTCTCCTCCAGGAAGCCCTTCATGATTCCCCACTCCCAGTTTAGATTCTGAGCTCTCTACCTGCCTAGATTCTTATACTTTTCTCACTCCATTGTTATTATCTGTCTATTGTGGGTCACACTATTAGTATCTGTTCCTTGAGAGTAGAGACAGCACCCCATTTATTCTCATGTGTATCCTTGCACGGTGACGGACAGCACTGGCCCTCAATAAGTATTTGTCAATGAATGAATGAGTGCCCTCCTACCATCTTTGGGAACTTTCTTCACCACTTACCCCCTTTTACCCTCTTCTGGATCTTCACTCACCACTGACTTCTTTCTTTCCACCTCTACGTATGCTCACATCTTTCTCACTGGAAACACACACACACACACACACACACACACACACACATACACTCTTACTTTGGCCTCTCTGCCTCTTTCTCTGCCCATGGCCCCTGCCACCACTGAACTTGAGAGAGGGCTCAGCCACCTTTGCAGGCCTCACTCCTGCACTCTCCAGCCCCCACCCCTTCACAGGAGATGCCCTGGCCATTGTCACCAGCCAGCCCCTTATTACCAAGGGCCTCTCTTCCCTGCTTCCCAGCAGCAGCCGCTGGCAGACTGCCCTTACGCATCGACTCCTTCCCTTCAAATGCAGTTTTTCTCAGAGCTCCCTCCCTTCTCCTAATAGGCATCCTTTCTAAATCTTATTCAGTCCTATAGCTCCAGCTCCCCTGTACAAGCCAACGCCTTTCAAATTCTTCTCCAGCCCTGTTGACCAACCTGCACATCCAACTGCTTCCTAGTCCACTCCCTGAGATGTCCTGCAGCACTTCTATATCAATTTACCCAGGATGAAGTCTCTCACACTCCTCTACAAAACTACTCTGCTCTGGGGCTTCCCTGGTGGCGCAGCGGTTGAGAGTCCGCCTGCCGATGCAGGGGACGCGGGTTCGCGCCCGGGTCTGGGAAGATCCCACATGCCGCGGAGCGGCTGGGCCCATGAGCCATGGCCGCTGAGCCTGCGCGTCCGGAGCCTGTGCTCTGCAACGGGAGAGGCCACAACAGTGAGAGGCCCGCGTACCGAAAAAAAAAAAAAAAAACCCCACTACTCTGCCCTAATTTGTATTAAGGGCCTTGCTGTCTGTTATCAGTTTAGGCTGTTTGGGGCTGCAAGTAATAGGAAAAAAAAAAAAAAAAAAGGCAATGCAAATCAGTAGCCAATAAGGAATTCATCAGCTTATGTGGCTGGTGGTCTCAAGGAAGCACCTGCTTCAGGCCTGGCATGACCCAGGGGCTGCAGCTGCTTTTCCTGCCCTTTCCTGGGCTCTGTCTTCCTCTGGGGGGGACTTCATCCTCAGGTTGGCAGCAAGGCGGCAACATTCCAGGGCTTTGCACACAAACGCAGCAACACTGTTGAAGAGAACTTCCAGAAGTTCTCAGAAGAAGGAGGGTGAACATTCCAGCAGCACCCTGCAGGTATCTCCTTGAATCTCAGTGTCTTGAGTTGAGACACGTGCTGATTTCTGAACCAATCACTCACCCTGAGGTCAGTAAGGCCCATCCCTTAAGCTAGAAGGTGGAGTTAATTTCCCACAGGCTGAGAAGGGGCGTATCTGCACAAAATTGGGGTTCTGTTGGGAAAGAAGAAAAGGAGATGGATGTTTGTAGACAACCAAGAGTGTCCTTTACGCCATTCATCACGCACTTGCCCCCATCACACCTGCAAGCCTGGTATTGCTGTGGGCTCTTGGCTTCCCACTATAGACTGGAAAACACACACACACACACACACACATACACACACACACACTGCGAGTGCTGTGGGTTCAGTTTTATTTGGGGTTTACTGAGGGCTATAGCCTGGGAGACAGTCTCTCAGAGAGCTCTGAGGAACTGCTCCAAAGACGTTGGGGTGTGGGGCGTCAGTATGCATATGGTTTGGGTGAAGGGGCCACGTGCAATCAAGTACACGTCTCAGCAAAAGGTCGGTGCTAGTCACAAGGAACAGATCTCTCCAGTCATGACTTTGGTGCTTTTCTGGGTATGAGAAGACACACGATATTGGGTTCATAATAATTTCTCCTGAAAACGTCTGTCTGAAGTCCTGTTCTGCCAGTTTTTTCCAGAGCACAGAGTGCCTCCTCGCTGACCTCAAATTAAAGAGCTCAGCTTCTTATTGAACATGTTACTAAAGAGGTTTAGTCAAAAAGACCAAAGTCCCTGTCATCATCAGACTCTTCAGGTTCTTCTTTCTTTGCGTCTACTTTCTTCTCCTCAGCGGGGGCAGCAGCGGTGGAAGAGGCAGGACCTCCTGCTGGGGCAGCTCCACCAGCCCCTGCACGCAGATGAGGCTCCCTGTGTGCTGACCTTGGCCAAAGCCTTTGCAAACAATCCTGGCCAGAAAGGTTCAACATTTACACCGGCTGCTTTAATGAGAGCATAGATCTTGTCCTCTGTGACCATCACCTCATCGTCATGTGGGATGAGGGCCGAGCAGATGCAGGCGAGCTCCGAGACGGAGGCCATGGTGCGGGGCTAGTGCTAGGCGGGGGCTGCCAGATAGATAGAGTGAGGGCCTCTCCCCAACACGGCCTTAGCTTCCTTGGAAGGACGGAGCACCTTAGCGGCAGCTGAAGGAAGGGAGGCCTCAACTCGTGTCTTTAATCGCTCTCGAAAGAATGCCTCCTTTCCATTCTCCTGGCTATTTGCGTTGCTTCAGATCTCCATCACTGATCACTCTTTATACCTGAATTTGATTCAGTGAATGAGTATTGAGCACTTTGAAGACCCACAGAAAAACACGGAGCTCACAGCCTAGCAGGAACTCTGCAATGTCAACTAGTGGCTCCAGAGCAGGACAGTGACATGATGACAGAGGTGTGCGCACAGCCGCGTCCAGAGCACTCTGAAAAGGGCAGTGTGAATTCTCAGTCTTATCTATAGAGCCAGGCAAATGGAGCTTCAGACTCCTCCCTGCCACACAGAGCAAGGACCCCTAAGCTCCTCTGATCGGGAGATTCTGCACAGCTGGCCCTCCTTTGGGAGCTTGGGCTCTACTGGTGATGCTGGGACTGAGGCTGAACCTCCAGGGCTGAATAGAGCTTTCCATGCAGATAAAGGAACAAGGAAATGACACACAAGGGGGCACCTGGCAAAGTGTATGGTGTGCTTTGGAATAGAAAGCATTGGTATAGCTAGAGCTTGGGTTCTGGGCAGCCAAGGGGAAGAAGCAAGAGTGGTATGAAAGATAAGAGAGAATGGAGGATGGAAAAACATTAGGCTGGTCCAGGTTGTCAAAGGCGCTTTTGCCTGGCTCAGCAAATGGCCTGCTAGTCTGTGAACTTCCCAGGCTCTGCAGAGTGAGCTTGTATTCACCCTTTCAACCCAGCTCAAATGTCAACTCCTACAAGCCATAGTCCCATACTTCACCTAGTCCATTAAACCTCACATGTGCTTCTATGATAGCCCTTTCTACATTGGGGGCTGCCATGTAGGGCTGTACAGGTTGCACACTGCACAAGGATGCCCAGCTATGGGCATGGGTAGGGGCTGAAAAGTGATGTGTTCTGCTGGCTACAGTGTGTCCCAGACTGGGTGCCTTATAATTTTTCCACCAAGAGCAGGTTTTCTTTTTCTAATTTGTACAAAGGCTTCATATGTGCTTAGTTGCACCCTCGTCCACATTAGACCCTAGTTATTTGTTAAAATTTTGCCAACAACACACACACACACAATCTGTAGTATCAACAATCATACATTATTTATTTTGCCTTTCCCCTTGGGGTGAAAATGAGGGCCCACAAATATTTACTGGGGGAACAAATGAATGCACAATCATGGTCACTCAATATCTGGTCAGGATGACCATTCTCTTGAAAACGTGCCTGTTTCATCCTCAATCATTCCAATTATGATTTACCAAGTGTGCGTGTTTTCCTTTGGACACAATGATCACCAAAGTTACTTTCATCCCATATAAGAACTTGGTATTTTTAACCATTAAAAGTTTCTGTTTTTTTTAAAATACTCCCTGCTGTCAACTGTAATAAGGTACCTTACATCTCGAATGAGACCAGATCAATTCCATTTTGAGGATTCTGAAATAATCCATATTAATCACTTATCAGCACTTCCGAGTGATTCATGATCTATAGTTGCTCAAAGAAACTTGCATAGAGCTTGAGTTTGTTTTAAATGCCTCACACATTTTCTTCCAGTGGGTTCTAATTCTTTCCTCCTGAATCGGGGTTTAAACAGCATGCAGAAGTAGTACCTAAGATCATTATGCAATTTTCTTATTCATCTGTTCCGGGCTATTTACATAAACTTTGTTACTTGAAAACTACACACAGAAGAGAACCAAAATTTCATTTTAAATAAAAAAATCCTTCTGCGAATGTTTCCTGTGGGACTATCCAGGCAACATATCTCATTTGGAAATTGTCACTCCCATCTAAATATTAAGGTTACTTTGTTCGCTTCTTGCAACAAATGACTGTCAACTTTCTTTTTCAGGCTATCTCTCGAGAAGACCTTCTCATGCACCTGCTGGAGTGTGATGTTATCATTTATAACATCACTGAGAACCCCCAGCAAGTGGAGGAAGCCATCTGGGCAGTCTCTGGTCAGTGAGATGCACCCTTGATCTCCAGGGACGGGACTTTTTACTTTACCTAAGAGTCATCTCAGGAACACTAGGCAAATTAGGACCGTGGAAGAACTGATCTGAAATTCACCTAAAACAGGAAGTGAAATCAGACTAGTGGATACACCTGTGGATAGCATTAAAGCATAAAGGGAGGCATATGAAAATATGTAAGAGTTTATGTGAGGGACTTCCCTGGTGGTCCAGTGGTTAGGATTTTGTGCTTCCAGCAGCGGGCATGGGTTCCATCCCTGGTTGGGGAAAAAAGATCCCACATCCCACATAATGTGCAGGGTGGCCAAAATAAATTAATACATAAAAATAAAGTTGATGTTTACTGCATTTGACAGTGTTTCTTATTATATATAAAAAAAGAAGAGTTTATATGAACAAAAATCAATTCATATTGGGAATTCCCTGGCGGTCCAGTGGTTAGGACTCTGAGCTTTTCACAGCGGAGGACCTGGGTTCTATCCGTGGTCCGGAAACTAAGATCCCTGCAAGCCACGTGGCGCAGATAAAACAAAAAACAATCCGATTCATGTTGGAAGTGGTTAGGAGCTCCACCAACAGCAGCTAGGGACAAGACTTTTATAGAGAAAAGCAGTTATTTGACTGGCTGTAACTTAAGTGTTTCCCTTATTTGGGAGAGCCTAGTTGACTGTTTGTGATTAGCTGTTCTTAGGTTTGGGTTTGCTTATTTATGCTGCTAAGCTATTAGGACCACCTCAATCTAATGGCTTCCTTGTTTAATTAATTTAGCAACAGGAGCTTCCGAAGAATAGAATTTGTAAATTGAAATATAGTTAATGTACGATATTATAAGTTATAGGTATACAATACAGTGATTCAAAATGTTTAAAGGTTATACTCCGTTTATAGTTGTTGTAAAATACTGCCTGTTCCCTGTGTTGTACATCATATCCTTGTAGCTTATTTTATACCTAATAGTTTGTACCTCTTAATCCTCTACTGCATGAAGCCCCTCCCCCTTCCCTCTCCCCACTGGTAACCACTACTTGTTCTCTATATCTGTGAGTCTGCTTCTTTTTCGTTATAGTCACTAGTTTGTTGTATTCTTTAGTAATATCATACAGTGTTTGTCCTTCTCTGACTTATTTTACTTGGCATAATATGTCCATCCATGTTGTTGCAAATGGCAAAATTTCATTCTTTTTTATAGCTGAGTAGTATTCCATTGTATATATATTCACCAATTTTTCTGTATCCATTCATCTGTTGATGGACCTTAGGTTGCTTCCATATCTTGCCAATTATAAATAATGCTGCTAGGAACATTGGGGTACATGTATCTTTTGGAATTAGTGTTTTCGTTTTTTTAGATATAGACCCAAGAGTGGAGCTGCTGGGTCATATGGTAGTTCTGTTTTTGGTTTTTTGAGAAAGCGCCATACTGTTTTCCACAATGGCTGCACCAATGTACATTCCCACCAACAGTGCATGAGGGTTCCCTTTTCTCCACATCTTCGCCAGCACTTGTTGTTTGTTGTCTTTTTGATGATGGCCATTCTGACAGTTGTGAGGTGGTACCTCTGTGGTTTTGATTTGCCTCTCCCTGATGATTAGCCATGTTGAGCATCTTTTCATGTGCCTGTTGGCCATCTGTATGTCTTCTTTGGAAAGATGTCTACTTAGTTCTTCTGCCCATTTTTTAATCTGGGTCGTTTGTTTTTTTTTTTTTTTTTTTTTTTTTGGCGGTACACGGGCCTCTCACTGCTGTGGCCTCTCCCGTTGCAGAGCACAGGCTCCGGACGCGCAGGCTCAGCGGCCATGGCTCACGGGCCCAGCCGCTCCGCGGCACGTGGGATCCTCCCGTACCGGGGCACGAACCCTTGTCCCCTGCATCGGCAGGCGGACTCTCAACCACTGCGCCACCAGGGAAGCCCAGGTCGTTTGTTTTTTTGATGTTGGGTTGCATGAGCTGTTTATATATGTTGGATATTAACCCCCTATCATTTATATCATTTGCAAATATTTTCTCCCATTCAGTAGGTTGTCTTTTCATTTTGTCAGTGTTTTCCTTTGTTGTGCAAGAGCTTTTAAATTTAATTAGGTCCCATTTGTTTATTTTTGCTTTTATTTCCTTTGCTTCAGGAGAGAGATCCAAAAAAATACTGCTACAATTTATGTCAAAGAGTGTTCCGCCTATGTTTTCCTCTAGGAGTTTTATGGTTTCTGGCCTTACATTTAGGTCTTTAATCCATTTGGAGTTTATTTTTGTGTGTGGTGTCAGGGAGTGTTCTAATTTCATTCTTTTACATGTAGCTGTCCAGTTTTCCCAGCACCATTTATTGAAGAGACTGTCTTTTATTGCCTCCTTTGTCATAGATTAACTGACCGTAAGTGCATGGATTTATTTCTGGGCTCTCTATTCTGTTCCATTGATTTATGTGTCCAAAGAATAGAATATTTTTAATCATTGAAAGAAATGAAACGTTAACTTTCAAAATTCAACCTTTATTCATTCCACAGGCATGGCTTAAGGAGGTGGGGTTGAACGTATTGGGGAGATACAAAGACAAATTTTTAAAAAAATGATACCCTCAAGGCTCTTGTAGGCCCACAAGAGAGCTAAGGGACTCGGGAGAAACTTTCATGCAGGGTAGAGAATGGCATGTTGACACAAAAGCTATCACAAGATGGATGTGACTTTAGGAGGAGAGGAATTATTTAGCTTAAAATTTTTTTTTATTTTTGGCTGTGTTGGGTCTTTGTTGCTGCACGGTGGCTTTTCTCTAGTTGCGGCGAGCGGGGGCTGCTCTTCGTTGCGGTGCGTGGGCTTCTCATTGCAGTGGCTTCTCTTGTTGCAGAGCACGGGCTCTAGGCACGCGGGCTTCAGTAGTTGTGGCGTGCAGCCTCAGTAGTTGTGGCTTGCGGGCTCTAGAGTGCAGGTTCAGTAGTTGTGGCACACGGGCTTAGTCGCTCTGCAGCATGTGGGATCTTCCCAGACCAGGGCTTGAACCTGTGTCCCCTGCACTGGCAGGCGGATTCTTAACCACTGCGCCACCCGGGAAACCCCAGGAGAAAAGGAATTATTTCTAACTGTGAGGATTTGATTCAGTTCAACAAGTGTTCCCCAATAGCAAGGGTCAGGAAGGGGTCACAGAGAACACTTTCATATTTTAAATGCATTGAAAAAGGTAATGAACTCTAAGGGACAAGATGATGTTTAGCAATTTGGTGCTTTGTGATTCATCTCCTTATTAAGTCCGGATCAAAGGAGAGAGCAAATCAGCTTATTTGAATTACCGTTCTAGGCTAGGAGGCAGCCAAAAAGATACAAGCACCTTACTTTGCAGTATTTTTTACACTTCAGTATGTTGGTTTTTGGCAGATTAGTTCAGGCGTCAGCAAACTTTCTCTGTTAAAGGCCAGATAGTAAATATGTTTAGCTTTTCAAGCCAACTCCTCTGCTGTTGTAAGCAAGAAAGCAACTATAGACAATATGTAAATGAATGGGCTGGGTTCCAATAAAACTCTATTTACAAAAACAAGCGGTACATTGCCAACCCCTGAATAAGACCAATAGCAAAGCTATATTTTGGCTCATGTTCAGAGAAATGGAATGAAGCCTCAGTAATGTCTGTACCATATTCAGAGAAATCATGATGAAAAAGTACTCTCTGTGGATGTGCTGGAGTCCTCAGGAGCTTACAATGTTTGATTTCTCATTTATCCCTGTGGGCCTAAGTTTCATTCAGTAAGAGACAAATCAATAACATGAACAATGTGTTATCTTTTGAAACAGAGCTTTTTAAACGCCTACTCTCCACATTTTTATCCCTTTGCAAATATTTACAAATGATGTGTAATTGCACGTTCTAAGATAATTTCACCACCTAAAATAATAATCAGACCTAATGTTTATTGAGTTCTTATTTTGTGCCAGTCTTTGGAAATTGATTTTTTTCTATATAATGTATACTCACAATTTTCTTTACATTTTAATTTTTTTTTCTGAAATAAAACCTGGACATGTTTTGAAAGTTAAAAAGCACAGTAGGATTTAGAATAAAAAGCAACAATTCCCTGCATTTCTTTTCCATCCCACCTCTACTGTTCAAAAGGAACCTTGGGCTTCCCTGGTGGCACAGTGTTTGGGGGTCTGTGCCCCGGTCCGGGAGGATCCCACATGCCATGGAGCGGCTGAGCCCGTGGGCCATGTCCGCTGGGCCTGTGCATCCGGAGCCTGTGCTCTGCAGCGGGAGAGGCCGCAGCGGTGAGAGGCCCGCGTACCGCAAAAACAAACAAACAAACAAACAAACAAACAAAAAAGGAACCTCATTTAACCCACTTGTTCCTTTTAATACACAAAAATGCCTGCACTGATGTCCTCTGATTATGAACTTTAGACATTAACCACTGAGTTCCTGCTATGACAGATGAGCTTCAGCACCTAATAGGATGTCTCCCACTAATCATCAAGGGAACATAGTAGTTCTCAAACTTTGATACTGCATTTCCTTTCATGAGCTTTAAAATCTAGAGTATGTTCTATATTGCTTCCTAAGACAATTTTATTCTCTATTTGGTGAAAAACTTTTAAATGGGTTACCTCTTTTTTGGGATACGAAGTGTTTGTGTCTGTAAGAAAGTATAGCCCTTGGTCAGTCATGGGGGACTGGGTGAGTGGGGAGGACATGGGGTGGGTGGGGCTATAGAGAGAATAGTAGAGGGAACTTTCTCACTTTACCTCAGGTACTTTCTGAGATTTGGGGAGTTTTCTGTTTTTGTTTTTACAGTGGATATGTATTACCTCTTAATGATGTTTTATTGAACTATTTTCAAACATTTTAATATAAAAGAATTCTTCTACCTTGCCTTTCACAAATACTATCAAAGGAAGGCAAAACTGGAGAAAGAAATGAAATATAAGAAATGCAAGAAAACGTTTGTATATATGGATAAAATGTGCTGCTCGTTCACAAGTGAACAAGCAGATCGTTTTAGATCCATTCAAATGATCACAAATAAAAAAGGATAACCCAGTTAGAAGACCTCTAAGTGTGCCAAGCATTCACAAAATAGGCCAGTCTGAGGCACAGCAGAGCAGGAAGGGTAAAGAACAAAAGTAAATTGAAGAGGCGGTTTTTGTTAATAGAATAAAAATAGAAACTAAAGTTAACATTTCATTGGGATTAATATTTGGACATAGTGTTCTTTTTTTTTTTTTTAAATCTTTACTGGAGTATAATTGCTTTACACTGGTGTGTTAGTTTCTGCTTTATATCAAAGTGAACCAGCTATACATATACATGTATCCCCATATCTCCTCCCTCTTGAGTCTCCCTCCCTCCCACCCTCCCTATCCCACCCCTCTAGGTGGTCACAAAGCCCCGAGCTGATCTCCCTGTGCTATGTGGCTGCTTCCCACTAGCTATCTATTTCACGTGAGGTAGTGTATATATATGTCCATGCCACTCTCTCACTTCGTCCCAGCTTACCCTTCCCCCTCCCCATGTCCTCAAGTCCATTCTCTAGTAGGTCTGTGGACATAGTGTTCCTAGACTTAATTCAATAATACTCTCTCACCTTACGGTTGGATTCCATGAGTTTATTAGATTCAGGATATCAGTATTTTATTGTTTTCCTTGTTGTTCGAGAAATCAGCTCATGAGACTAAAATTTACCATGACTACTGTGTCGCTTAGATCCTCTGACAATTTAAGTATATCTCACTTTAGTTTTTGTTTTTTCCTGGAAAATTATACATTATGAAAAATATTTTAGTGGAATCACATGCCAGAAAGTATTCAAGGAGATTCAGTGCTTAAATGTGTGGGGAGCCCTCCCGGGGAATGACAAACCCTTTGGAAACCAAACACTCCCAGGTCCAGGCCACCACTATTCTAAATTCCCATCTCTACAGATGGTTCGTAATCAAGCATCGGGGTGTTACCAAAGCCCTCCCTCCACACACAGCCCACAGCCCCCAACGCATAAGCTGCTCTCCCCCAGCCAGGCGGGGTGGAGGGGGAGGGAATTACTTCCTTCTGCAAGCACTTAAGCTAAATAGCACTGCTTTATGTGAAATCATGAGAGGGCCTTGCCCATAAAAAAGAATGAAATCATGCCTTTTGCAGCAACATGGATGGACCTAGAGATGATCGTACTAAGTGAAGTAAGTCAGACAGAGAAAGACCAATATCACATGATATCACTTATATGTGGAATGGAAAAAAATCATGTAAATGAACTTATTTACAGACTGGAAATAGGCTCACAGACATAGAAAACAAACTTATGGTTACCAGAGGGGGGAAGGTAAGGAGATAAATTAGGAGTTTGGGATTAGCATATACACACTACTATATATAAACTAGATAAAGAACAAGGATTTACTGTATGGCACAGGGAACTATATTCAAGGTCTTGTAATAACCTACAATGGAAAAGAATCTGAAAAAGAATATATTAGATATAGATATAGATGGATATAACTGAATCACTTTTCTGTACACCTGAAGCTAACACAACATTGTAAATTAGCTATGCTTTAATTTTTTTTAATGGTTAAAAAAAAAAAGAGGGCCTTGCTTTCTGATTTGGGGCCTCCCACTCCATTCTCCATGCAGCTGGAGGGGGTGCATAGTGGGGAAGCCACAGGCCGGGCAACCAGGCTTCCTGGATCGGACTCTATACCACCACCTCACTTCGTGATCCTGGGCAAACTGTGCCTCAGCTCCCTTAGAAGGTAGAAACAGAGATGAGAGTACCCATCCCCTGATGGTGAGAATTCGATAAAGCCCAGAACTGTTCCCATCCGTGTCAGCTATTACCAGTATCACGAGCCCTCCCCAAAAGTGAAAGCACACCGCTGCAGGCCAGGAAATAGGAAGGGGCTGAAGATTTGAGCTGGGCTCTGAAGAGGTCGGGTGGCTGGAGGGGGGCAGCCAGGGACAAAGATGGGGAGGGGGCAGGGAAGCATCAGAGGGGATGCCCCCCGGTGTAAAGCCACTCCTTTGAAAGAGGAGTCACTTCAAGTCCCGCTGGTAATTAAAAGTACACATGATTTTAAAACACATTCTAAATGGATCCAAGTAACTGCTTGGCTTTTTGGCCCTACAGCCCTGAATGAAGAAATCAGCCATTTCCAAAAGCGGAAGATGTTTATTTTAGTGTCCACGGTGATGACCTGGGCGCGGTCCAAACCCCTGGACCCAGTAAGTAGTGTGCTGGCTTTTCTTTTATGCAACATTTCACCCCCGATTCCTTGTAATCTGCACGCGAGAGCTTTCTACAGTGGATGGTGTATTCTTACACTCCTGAACCCTACCCCGTAATAAACACTCTGCAGAGTTCACAGGTTCAAAGAACACTGCATTCTAAGGGGCCACATTGTTTTACATGCCCCTTAGAAAAAAGAAGAAAATGCCGCCTAGTCAAGTATAACAATGCTTATCACTTTTTATTTTAAATGTATTGAAAGCCCTCTCGTTTAGACTTGTTTAGACCCGTATCTTTGTCATATACATTCCTGTGCATACCTTAAAAGGGAAAATATAAGCAAAATACGGTGGTTATAGTATTCCCCAAACTTCTTCAAACTCAGAGCCCAGTTTCTCTGAATCACACCTGCATTCTGTCTGTTTTCACACAATAACTTAGTATAAAACCTGAGTCATGTCATTTATCTCTAGGTAGTTTCCTATAAAGCTCATGGTTATTATTTTGCAAAAACTATGGATTCAGAGTCATTCTTCTAGTATTGCTTATTTTCTCCCCTGAGACCAGATTTCCATTTGCTTCTCTGCCCCAGTGCCTGTGTGCCTATGAACTATCTTTTCATCTCAGTGCTGAGTCACACTCTAATCTTTTTAAAGACATCTGCAAAAGGCAATTAGACCAAAATGCATAGTACCTAACTCAGTTTAAGGATGACAGTATGTGCTCAAGGTGACCTGAAGGTGACCCAGGCTCCAGTGAGGACAGCGCGGATGCTTCTTGGCTGACTACATTGTGATAAACCATTGACGACAAGACACATTCTAATTTCAGAGATGTTAAAATGTGAAAAAAAAAATGCACGTGTTAGACTCAATGGAATACGTTATTTATAATAAGGAAATATTTAGGGATTTATCATACTTATTGCATCAAAGGCCGTTTGTTTAATTATCTCTCCCTCAGTGGACTGGGAGGTCTTTGAGGGCAGGGACCAGAGGTTTCCTGTCCTTTTCTTATAAAGCTCTCCCACCTACTACTCCGTTTGGTTGCTATCATCTCAAAGAGCAGGCCAGTCATTTTATTCCTGTTGAAGTTCTATCCCTCAAAGATTCTAGTAAGTGTCTGCTACAGAACAATCATTGGCCATTTGACTGGACGATCATTTTGCTGGCCTGATTGATCGTCATCACTCCTTCAGTTATAAACTAACTTGTACTGACTTAAGCAAAATGGGGATTAATTGACTCATATAACTGGTAAGTCCAATAATGGACTTCAGGCACAGCTGGATCTAGAGGCTTAAAGAGTGTTCTCAGAAATAACCTACTCTTTTTCTCTATTCACCTGCTTCTTTTCCTCTCTGAGTAGGCTTCATTCTCAGGTAAGCTGTCCCCTCCTTCTGGCCCCCAGGAGCTCCCAGGCTTACATCCCTAGAACTTCGAGTGTCTTTTCCATTTTGACCATGTCACAACCCAGCACTGGAATATGCTGTTTTTCCAGGTCTTAGGTCACAGGCCAAACTCTAAACCAGTCACTGTGGCCAGGGAAATGTAGAGCTCTGATTGGCCAGACCTGGGATCACGTACCCACTTCTAGAGGCAGGGGTGATCACCCAGCCCTGACCTCGCGTCTAGATTGGCAAGCAACCTTGCCCTCTGCTTCCCATTGGGTTTGGCCAGTGGGAAGCGCCAGTGAAGGATGGGGAAAATGAAAAGAGTGAGGTCACGGTACTACCCCTCCAACTCCTTTCTGCCCAGTTGCTACTGGCCGGCTGAGTTCTTCAACCAAAGTCACTGCTCCTGCCAGGCAGCCCTCCCCACACTGCTCACCCCCAGGTCCTAATTATCGCTTGCGCCTTCTATACTCTGGGACCTTCGAGTGGTCCAGAGCACCCTGTTACTGACTCCAGGGTATGTGATTTCCCTATACCTGCCCACATCTTTGTAAATAGTCCTATTATTAAACCCTCCTCAAATTACCCACGTTGAGTGTGCCATTTCATGCTAGGACCCTGACTGATACTTCATGGTTCACTGAAGTCAGCTGAGCTTGTGAAAAGTCATGACTTCATAATGCAACTCAAAAGAGAAAAGTGAATACTAGATTGGGGTAGATGCTGCTGTTTTCCGGTCAAATAGCCATCCTCCTGTCTTCCCATCAGAGTCCTGATTTGTTCAGGTGTCCACGCTGCCCACGAGACCCAGGGAAGGAAGTCTCTATCCCCAGCTCCAGGGGAAAAAATCCTAATTAATTCAAATGATCCATTGCCTCCTTCCAGTCCAATCTCCAACAAACAGCTTAAGTGATCTTGTTAAAATATAATTCAGGGATTTCCCTGGTGGCGCAGTGGTTAAGAGTCTGCCTGCTAAATCAGGGGACACGGGTTCTTTCCCTGGTCCGGGCAGATCCCACATGCCACGGAGCAACTAAGCCTGTGCGCCACAACTACTGAAGTCCGCACTCCCTAGAGCCCGCGTGCTGCAACTACTGAGCCCATGCACCGCAACTGCTGAAACCCGCATGCCTGGAGCCCGTGCTCCACAACGGGAGAAGCCACCACAGTGAGAAGCCCATGCACCGCAGCGAAGAGTAGCCCCCGCTCACCGCAACTAGAGAAAGACCCAACACAGCCAAATAAATAAGTAAAATAAAATATAATTCACATTGTGTTATAGTCCTGCTTAAAATGCTTAAGACCCTTCTACGCTCCTAGAATGAATCTAAACTCCTTTACATGGTCCACAAACCCTGGCAACCTGGCATGGCGTACCCTTTTTTTTTTTTAAAAGGTTTTTATTTTAAATATTTATTTATTTATTTGGCTGTGCTGGGTCTTAGCTGCAGCACATGGGATCTTTAGTTGTGGCATGAGGGATCTAGTTCCCTGACCAGGGATCGAACCCAGGCCCCCTGCATTGGGAGCGTGGGGTCTTAAACACTGCACCACCAGGGAAGTCCCCTGGCATTACCTACCTCCTCCTCTACCAATCCCCAGCTTGGCTCCAGTCATTTCAGCCCTTCTTCCCATTTCTCAAATCTGCAATGATTGTTCTACCTCAGGGTCCTCATCCTCGTGTTTCTTCTGCCTCTCTGATTAATTTCATGTAAGCCCTGGACTCAGATGCTTTGGGCTGGTTATTTAACTTATACCAATGTGATGTGATTGAAAGGCTCCTGACTGGACTGTATATTTTAGAAATCCTACTCCAAATAGGACCTCTAAATCTGGATGGATTTGGGGGAAATCACTCTGTATCATGGATCTCAGTTTCTCCCTTTGATTCTCCAGGAAGTTTTTATTTAATTGTTCTTCCATGGGAGGAGTGTACAGCAGGGTGAGTTGTGGAGAGACTGAGTGATGAACAGCTCAGTACAGGGATATATTTTTCTTTCTCTTTCCTGATTCTTAGGGCAAACTGATATCTTTTTTTTTTTTTTTTTTGCAGTACGCGGGCCTCTCACTGCTGTGGCCTCTCCCCTTGCGGAGCACAGGCTCCGGACGTGCAGGCTCAGCGGCCACGGCTCACGGGCCCAGCCGCTCCACGGCATGTGGGATCTTCCCGGACTGGGGCACGAACCCGTGTCCCCTACATTGGCAAGCGGATTCTTAACCACTGCGCCACCAGGGAAGCCCGCAAACTGATATCTTATCCGATGAAGACAGCTTTTAAGGCCTGAGACAGAAACTTGCACATGGTATGTTCTCATTAATGTGGGATGAATTTTAAGGAAAGAGGCAATGTGGAAAAGAGAAAAAACACACATAATTTAGGTTTAAAAAATGAGGGCTTCCCTGGTGGCACAGTGGTTAAGAATCCGCCTGCCAATGCAGGGGACACGGGATCGAACCCTGGTTCTGGAAGATCCCACATGCCGCGGAGCAGCTAAGCCTGTGTGCCACAACTACTGAAGCCCGAGCACCTAGAGCCCGTGCTCCGCAACAAGAGAAGCCACCGCAATGAGAAGTCCGTGCACCACAGCGAAGAGTAGCCCCCTCTCTCCGCAACTAGAGAAAGCCCGCGTGCAGCAAGAAAGACCCAACACAGCCAAAAATATATTAATTACTTAATTATAAATAAATAAATAAAAGAACTAAAAACATTTTTTTAAAGACACATTAAAAAAAAAAGAAACTACACACATCGCAAGAGCTATTAAGAAATGGGTTTTTTAATGCCTTTATGGAATCACAGTGACAACATGTCACTGTCTCAACAAAATAAAAGAAGATATTTAAATTTTTTATTTTGTTTAAATTAAGTTTAAATGATAGAATCTGGCTAGCTAAAGCATTTTCAAGAAAATTAAATCACTATAAAAATAAGCAGTAGTTTTTAGAATGCTTTATTTGAGCTTAAAGGAACATAGTCTCCCTAGCATCTGTGGGCTTAGCAGTTTCCTTAGCTCTAACACATGGAGTCTGGCCTTTTCTCTCTCATAGGGTGATTCTGAGATTCCATTTACTGAAGAGGATTATCGAAGAAGAAAACACCATCCTAATTTTCTGGACCACATAAATGCTGAAAAATTGGTTCTCAAGTTTGGGAAAAAGGTAAGTCTCGAATAGTAGAACCTTTAGGGTAAGAAAAGCTCTTTTGGAAGCAGCTTACAATGCACATGGTCAGGACTGTTCCACATACTCTATGTGTACCATGTCAGCTCGCTCCCCACGTCAGTATTTAGTTCCCACGTCCTTATACCCACAGAGCTCCAAGCTTCAGGCTCCCCCAAGAGGCACTGTCCCAGGTCCTGCCCCACGTTCTTTTCCAGCCCCCTAAGATGGAAGCCTTGTATGGAGTCCCCAGCAGAGCTCAAGCCCTCATCTCCTAAGGGGTCTGTAGGTCCAAAGAGTCCCTTGGTCCAGAAGAGTCAAAAAGCTGAGAGTGGGAATGGGGAAGAGGGAACCACATTTTCCGTTCTTCCAGACTCTATCTCATTAGTTTCTTACAGCAGCTCTGAAAAGTGCATATAAACCTCATCTTACAAGGAATTCCCTGCTGGTCCAGTGATTAGGACTCAGCGCTTTCACTGCTGAGGGCCCGGGTTCAATCCCTGGTCGGGGAACTAAAATCCCACAAGCCAAGCAGCCTAAATAAATAAATAAAAATAAACTTCATCTTACAAACAAGGAGACGGAAACTTCCAGAGGTTAAGTAACTCGCTCAAGGTCGCATAGTTAGCATTTGCTGAGCACCGTTAGCCTCGCCTGATCTACTCCTTGCAGCAACTGTCTCGTGTACATACATAATTATTCCCTTTTCACAGATGCAGACACTGTGGGAAAGAGCAGAGCTGGGATTCAAACCTGGATCCGTCAGATACCAAAGCCTGTGGGTTTTGTTCTTATTTTCTCCTGACTCCAAAACTCCGTCATTCAGTAGAGTTGATCCTGACACATCCGTGTCACTGATTACTGACACACCTCTAGCTGGGAAGTTCACGTAAACAAAAAGAATAGCTTATTAGCCTTCTGTAGCAGCAAAAGTTATCATTTTGAAATCCATATATTATAAAATTGTTTTATTTCTCTTTAATCAAGATAGATGACAGGAATGCCCTGGTGATGAATAAGTAGTAACAACTAAAAATTATTGAGGGCTTGCTTACCATGTACCAGGCACTGCACCAGATGTATTACTTACAGTACCTCATGTAATCCTCCTATATCTCATATGTAATCCTCACAATTCTGTGAACTAAGTGCTATCATCATCATCCTCATTTAACTTAGGTAGAATTTATACAGAACCCCTAAACCTCTAAAGGTTCCATCCACTGCATTTTTCCCGTTATCGGAAGACCTACGGTAGTGATATGTAATGATAGTTCTAAGATGACACCTAGTGGTCTCAGAGGATATTACAGTAGGAACTTGGTCCTTGAATTCTGTCCTACTAGTAAATGTTTTTATTTTATTTAAATTTTTTTTGTTTTACTTGGCAATACAAACACTGTGAGTATAAAATATTTGAAGGAAAAAACATGGGATTAGGCATTTTAGTCCCTTTTCTACCCATTAACTTATGACCTTAGCCAAGTCATTCAACTTTTGGAGTCAAATAAGTAAAATAAAGGGGTTAGACTAGAAAATCTAAATTTCTCCCAACTCCAAATCCTACAACTATATTATTTTATTAAACTTTGAACATTGCCCCAAATATAAAAGTCATGCTTTCTTGATCATTTATTTCAAATTCACCGATTGAGAAGGCATGATCACACATGCAAAAATAATAGATGTGAATGATAGTCTAAAATGGAGAAATAAGGAAGTCTCTGGTAGTCCAGTGGTTAGGACTCTGCAATTCCATTGCAGCGTCCACGGGTTTGATCCCTGGTCTGGGAACTAAGATCCCACAAGCTGTGTGGCACAGCCAAAATAAATAAATAAATTTAATTAAATACAGAAATAGTGTCATCTTAATATCTTTTTTTATCATAAAAATGTTAAGTATGTCCCATGCTCTAAATTATACGATCAAAATTTAATTTCAAAAAGAATTTTTTTTTAATCCCAAGCTTTCCTAATCACTCTTCTCTGAAAAATTAATAAGATAAGGTTGATCTGGCCAACTTGGTCATCTTAATAACCCTTCTGTAACCTAGTGTTTTTCATCAAATAGGTAGAACCTTGGAAGGAATCATTTAGCTCATATCCGTTAAGATCTTGCTATGTAACAGGCACTGTGGCTAAGAGCTGGCCTCACAGCTGTGAACAAAACAGACGTGGTCTCTGCCCTCCTGGGGCTGGTTGTCCAGTGTTCATCAACTGTCACCACATCTGCAGTAATCACATTTATATTTACATGCTATATTATAAACACAAGAAGGTGGACCAGTTTAGTTTTTGAGGCAAGTTCATAGGCTTTTTAAATCCTTTGGGGCATTTTCACTTATCACTTTCCCTAGGACAGGTAGGAAAAACCAGGGGACTGGGTCACCTTGTCCTTGCCTCTCTTATCCACTCGTCCAGATGTACAGGAATGTAGATCAATTATGATGATATGGTTCCTCCTCAAAAAGCTCACTCAGAGACCCCAGTTCTCTCATATCAGGGATGAGGGTGTGTGGGGTGGGGGCGGGATTTTCTGGTCTCTACTTGGGTTCCATCCTCAGTTCATGATTATGTCTTCAACTTACCAACATCCAACCTTCCCAAATCGAATCACAGTGGTGATGGAGGGTGTCTGTATTGATAATTCTACTTCTGACACCAACTACAGCGTTCTAATTGGATGAAGAATTAGCAAGAAGAGGCCAGTCAGAGCACACATATGCTCACAAATCATACTGTCTCGGGTTAGATTAAATCCCCAATGTAATTAACCAAAGATTAAACATCTCAAGTGGGACGGCTCATGAGTCAAGTGTTTAACGGAACCTAAACAGATCTCTGTGGGTCATTGCACCTTTTATACTTGGACCTCGCATTAGCAATACAGAAAAAATTGCACCAACCATTGCATGAGTCTCTCTGGATTGTTACGTTAAACATCATCAAAGCCACGTGGTTATTGGATTATGAGAGTGGAGAGCATCAGAGGAAGAGAATCAGTGCCCAGGTATCCCTAAGTATTACCTCTGCCTTAAGCTTTTCAACATGCCAAAAAGCCTGTTTCTACACAGCGTAGCTGCTAGTACCTCGATGACAGTAAAAAATAGTTGAGTATTGAGGCAAATTCTCCCAGCACCTAAATTACTCCTCCCGGATGAAGGGAACTCCATGTCTATTAAAATCCTCATATTAAGGCCCATCACGAAATTCCTTGGTTCTATGTATGCCCCCTCCCCTACTCGGTAATTAAAGACCATCATGGATGGACAGATTTTTACATCTTCCTTTGCCTTTCGGTGCCCGGCATAGCACTTAAAGGTGGTAAGTCTTCACAATAATAAACTCTGGCTTTCATTTAATTGAGTCCCAATTAAATTTTAATAGTGGTCAGTGGGGTTGAGTTCCCTGCCTTTTAAGAGATACTTTTTTTGTCCTAAACAGTACATTAGGAGCTTGAAAGAGGTGATGAGACTTACTGAAGTGCTCATTTAAAATAATCATTAAAAATAATCTGACTCAACGTGGTTCATAATAATATATTTAGCTTTTTTCATGTATTTTATCTAATAGGTCAGAAAATTTGCCACTTACGTAGTTGCTGCCGGACTTCAGTATGGAATGGAAGGAGGCATCTTACATGCTTTCTTTAAGGTATGACTTTTCCATGACTATAACTTTTTTTAAGTGTTTTACACTAAGGTTACACAATTCGAAGGTTATGTACTGGCTAGGCGCATTTAATAGCAGAAAGTTAAGGAAAATATGGATGTCCAACATAACTACCTCTTTTTCTTGTATTTCCCACACTCAGAATAATAAAGGAAAAAATGGATCTCCTTTCATTCATGAGGCAAATGTTGATCCAGTGCCTACCATGTACCAGAAACCATTGTAGATACTGGGAACACAACATGGTAAAGTCCCTGCCCTTGTGGAGCTTACATTCTAGTGGGTGGAGAAGAAGAGCGATAGATAATGAACAAGTTAGCCAGTAAACAGAGTATTTCAGATGTTGAAAAATAATCTGGAAAACAATGAAGCAGAGAAAGGTAGATAGAGCATGTGGGGCTAGGGTTGGGGGGTTAACATGTCCTTATGTGATGGTTGAGGAAGGCCTTTCTTTTTTTACTTTATTTTATGTTTATATTTATTTTACTGTAGTATAGTTGATTTACAATGTTGTGTCAATTTCTGCTGTACAGCACAGTGATTCTGATATATATATAGATATTCTTTTTCATATTCTTTTCCATTATGGTTAATCACCAGATATTGAATCTAGTTTCCTGTGCTATACGGTGGGACCTTGTTGTTTATCCATTCTGCATATAATAGTTTGCATCTGCTAATCCCAAACTCCCACTCCATCCCTCCCACATGCCTCCTCTCCCTTGGCAACCACAAATCTGTTCTCTATGTCTGTGAGTCTGTTTCTGTTTCGTAGGTAAGTTCATTTGTGTCATGTTTTAGATTCCACACGTAAGTGATGTCATACGGTGTTTGTCCTTCCCTTTCCGACTTACTCCGCTTAGTACGATCATCTCTAGGTCCATTCATGTTGCTGCAAACGGCATTGTTGCATTCTTTTTCATGCCTGAGTAGTATTCCATTGTATATATGTCGCACATCTTTATTCACTCATCTATCGATGGACATTGAGGTTGTTTCCACGTCGTGGCTATTGTGAATAGTGCTGCTATAAACATAGGGGCGCATGTATCTTTTTGAGTAATAGTTTTGTCTGGATATATGCCCAGGATTGCTGGATCATATGGCAACTCTATTTTTAGTTTTTTGAGGAGCCTCCGTACTGTTTTCCATAGTGGCTGCACCCATTTACATTCCCACCAACAGTGTAGGAGGGTTCCCTTTCCTCCACACGCTTTCCAGCATTTGTTATATGTAGACTTTTTAATGATGGCCATTCTGACCAGTGTGAGGTGGTACCTCATTGCAGTTTTGATTTGCATTTCTCTAGTAATTAGTTGAGCATCTTTTCATGTGAGGAAGGCCTTTCTAATGATGTGACATTTGAGCAGACAGTGAAAGGCAATGGGGAGCCAGCTAAGTGGCTTCCTGGGGAAAGGCAGTGGGCCCTGCAAGTGCAAAGAACCAAGGCAGGGGCTTCCCTGGTGGTGCAGTGGTTGAGAGTCCGCCTGCCGATGCAGGGGACACGGGTTCGTGCCCCGGTCCGGGAAGATCCCACATGCCACGGAGCGGCTGGGCCCGTGAGCCGTGGCCGCTGAGCCTGCGCGTCCGGAGCCTGTGCTCCACAATGGGAGAGGCCACAACAATGAGAGGCTGGCGTACCAAAAAAAAAAGAACCAAGGCAGAAACGTGCTGGCTGGGTTAAGGAGCAGCAAGAAGACCAATGTGGCTGAAAGTGCTGGAGGATGGGGGGTGATGGAGTCAAAGAGGTGATGGAGGAGTCAGATGGATCCCAGCTTTGTAGCCCATTGTGAGGGTTTGGGCTTTTATTCTGAGTGGGTTGGGAAACAGACTATTTTGAGCACAGAAGTGGCCTAATCTGTCTTAAGTTTTCAAGGATAATGCTGTTCTTCTGCTGAGTTGAGAATGTACTGTAGGGGGCCAAGAGCAGGGTAGTACCTAAGACCTGGGTGGAAATGGTGGAGACACTGAAGATGTTGGGATTTGGAATGTTTTGAAGATGAAGCCAATGGGATTGGCTCCAAGCTTGGATGTAAGGGTGACAGAAAGAAAGTAAAAATGACTTTAAGGATTTTGGTGCAAGTAACCAGAAGTAGGGAGTTGCCGTTTACTGAGATGGGGAAAACTGGGAAGGGACAGATTAGGGCGAGGTATGCAATCAGTGGGAAGTTCAGGATCTCAGCTTAGACACGTTGAGTTTGAGATGGCTGACATCCAAGTATCAATACTCAGCAGGGAGGGAGTTGGACGTTGCACTGGAAGGTGGGAGGTGTGTTTGGAGATTATGGAGGTAGTCAGGACTAGAGTTATAACCTTGGAAGCCATCAGCATATGGGTGGAATTTAAAACCACAAGACTGGATGACATCACCTAGAGAATGAGTATGGAGTAGAGAAGAGGTCTGAGGACTGAGTCCTGGGACACTCCTTTATTTGGAGATTTACAAGGATATGGGAGGGAGTCGGGAAAGGCAGCTGAGGAGTTCCCAGTGAACCAAGAGGGGAGTGTGGAAAAAGACACGTGAAAAAAGTGTTTCTAAAATGAAATAATGACCAACCATATCACACACGGCAGATAATCAAGTAAGATGAGACCGGAGGATTGATCTGGATATTTTTGGAATCGGGTAGAACAAAAGCCTGATAGGAGTAGGTTCAAGGAGGGAGCACGAAGAGAGGAAGTGGAGATGGTGAGAACAGAGGAGCATTCTGAGAGATTTTACTGTAAAATGGGGCAGAAAAAGAAGGCAGGAGCTAGAAAAAGAAGTTTCAGGAAAGCGTTGGCTGGTTGGTTTTTTAATACAAGAGATATGACAGCTGAAGAAGATGAGCTAAAGAAAGCTCTTTCTCTTTGCCCGTGCTCATCTAACTTTTACCTACCTGACCACCGGATGCTGGCCTTCCAGGCCTCTGCCCGGGACCCTCTTGTCTTCTCCATCTCCACTCTCTCCCTGGGTTGGGCTGTTCAGTCCCATGACTGGTGCCAATGACTCTCAAACATCAGTCTCCAGCGGGACTCCCTCTCCTTAGTTATCACTCTGCAGATACATCACCTCAACTTGGATGTTTTCACAAATCCAAACTACATGGACAATGACCCCCGTACCTGCAGCTCCTCCAGGGCCCCACCTCAGGAAATTGGACCACCTCCCACCCAGCTGCACCAATCAGAACCCAACTCCTTCCTCTTTCTCATCCATCACAAGATCCCCAAGTCCTCTAGAGACGACCTCCCCAATATCTCCCTTCTCTCCAACCCAGCACCTCCAACTCCCCACCCAAAGGCTAGGAAAAACCCTCTCTTGTCCTCACCTGTCATGACCTCCGTCTCTTCATTTAAACTCTTACTTCTCATCATCCCTTCACAAGGCAACCAAAGCAAATCCAGTGATGTCACTTCCCTGCTTAAAACCCTTCAAGGGTTTCCCCAAGTCCAAAATATCTTACAAGATCCAGTGGTCTGCTGTGGTCCCCACCCCTACCTCTTTCACTCTTGAAAAGTGATATAAAATCATCTAGTACATGACAGTTAAACAGTACCTAGACTATCTATTTATTTACTGAAATATTTAATGAAGGGAAAAGACAAAGATCTGGACTCTGAAGATCAGGGTTCAAATCCAGTCAAAGGGACTCATTGGAAGTGTAATGTCCTGGAGGATACTTTATGCACTAAGCATTTCATCTACAAACTGACGATAATTACCCCCAGCCAGTGGGGGTAATTTTAAATTTTAATTCTCACTTTTGTGAGAATTAAAGACACCATGCATACTAAAGAATTTTCTTTCTACGCAGATGACCACTAAAGACAGCTGATGAGATTATGATTTCTTGAAAAGTATTTCGGCCCTGAGGTTGCACTTTATTTCTCTTAATAGGATTTCATCAGCAACTAAATCTCATCAGTACTGATTTACAAAACATCTTGAAGCTATTATTTCATCGGATAGATAGATCTTTTTGGGTGCCTCTGACTATGGCTCTGTCTGTGAGCTGTAACAGTCAGGCACACATAACTGGGGAAAATATGCTTTTGCTTTTCTTTCCTTTAGCTAGCTTGGTCGGGTGAGGTCCCTGCATTACCAGTTTTTGGAGATGGAACAAATGTAATTCCAGCAATTCATGTTCTTGATCTAGCAGGGTAAGTATTCTACCAGATATACGACTTCCCAAGAATTAGCTGACTACCGTGTTTGTTTCTTACCGAGTGCTAAGACCCCCACGTGTATTATTGTATTTCTTCTTCACAACGACCCTAAGCAGAAGGTACTTTTATCATCTCCACTTTGCATCTGATGAAACTGTGTCCATCACCTAAAAGCTCCACACTTCTGATAGCAAGTTCAAGTTCACCTTTTAGAAACCTTACCAGCAGAATAGCACGTCTTCCAGTTTGGGAAAAGAACTCCTTATATGCGTTCTGGGGACCTGGTCCTTTGTCCCAGGTGAGATTGATATGTCCAGCCCACCAACTTAAATTCCAGAAATTTGTGAACTATAAACCAGAAGCTTTTTTTCTTTTTTTTTGGCAATTGTTAAGTGATGGTAACACGTGTTTTTCAGAGTCACGGAGTATCCCCGGGTCCCCTTCTCCTTCTTTGCAGACACTGACTTAAACACTAAGTCAAAGATAGGGTTCACTTTATTTGCAGTTCATTGCTTGTACATTTCGAGTTCCAGGGACTTTATTCTGTCAACCCCTCGGCTCACCCCACAGGAGGGAGCAGCGCCTCTCTGAGATTCTTTCTGGTTTCTAGATACCCCCTCTTTCTCTCATCCACCAGCCACTATTAAATTAGTCTCAATCCCAAGCAGATTTACAGATTTACTGGGAAATAAGGAAGCTTAAACTTCAAGACCCTCCCCTGCATGGGTCCCTTCCACGACCCTGAACTTCATTTTTATTATTGTTCTCAAAGAGGGATTCCCTAAGTTGTCTGAGCTTCAGACTCTACATAAAACCTAGATCTGGGCTTCCCTGGTGGCGCGGTGGTTGAGAGTCCGCCTGCCGATGCAGGGGACGCGGGTTCGTGCCCCGGTCCGGGAGGATCCCACGTGCCGCGGAGCGGCTGGGCCTGTGAGCCGTGGCCACTGAGCCTGTGCGTCTGGAGCCTGTGCTCTGCAGCGGGAGAGGCCATAGCAGTGAGAGGCCCGCGTACCGCAAAAAAAAAAAAAAACAAAAAAACCTAGATCTGCTCCAGCCAACACTGACACTGGACACAGCAGGGCTGACACGGACCCTTTTTTCCTGCAGAGATTTTACATGATTACATTATCAGGTTTTAAAGTTGTGAAAGAATCTTACATTATTAAATTAATTAAATTATTCCCATTACACAAGGACTCGGGGGCCCTTGCGGTAGCATTTTTTTCCAACAAGTTTCTTGAAGACTGTCAACTATTTAACAAAGAAAGAAGCTACAAGAGAAAATGTTCTGTGAAATTAATATAAAACAAATATGAAATGGATATTTAGACAGGTGCGTTTGTTTTATTTTCGTTTGACTGAAAAGGAAGCTGAGATGGAGGTAGAATCTACAGTCTTGTGACAGTTTTCCATTCACTATTGTTTCTCTGGAAATTTTTTCATCTGTATTCAAATCCCTGTTCTGCCCCTCACTAGCTGTGTGAATTTGGGAAAGTTGCTTAACCCCTTTGGGTCTGATTTTCTCATTTGTGAGATGCGGATGATAATAGCCTTACCTGAGAGGGTTGTTCTGAGAATTCCATGGGGTAACACCTGGAAAGCCCAGAGCACAGGCCTGATGGAGTTAAGCCCTCAGACATGTTGGCCATCATTCATAATTAATCCAGGGTAGGAAATCTAAGCCACTCCGTGCTATGTGACTTAAGGAGCCACAGCTTCTGTGAATCTGTGTTTTACTTTGTGAAACACCTTCCCCAAAGCATTGTTTGGGGACTTTAATGAGCCACTGGGCAAGCGGACTTCATCAACGCAAGTCCTGTTGGGGCTCAGCTACTCTTGTACCTGGGGCGAATCTGGAGCCAGGTGGACCTGGCTTCCAATCCCTGCCCTTCTACCTTCTCATTAGCTCTTCTGCCCAAGAAATGTCACTTAATGCTTTACCAGCTTCCTTCACTGTAGAGTGGGAACCACCATCCCAACCCTGACCTTGTTGGAAAATAAGATAATTGCTAAATCACCAAACCTGGCATCTGGTCCGTGGGGGTGGCATCCACTGAATTCTATTTACTATATCTCCTTTGTTTATTCCCTCTGGGGGCGATGTTCCCTGGCGGTCTGCAGAGTGATACAGAACATCATAGACCACGTGCCAAAGTTCCGTTACCTGGTGGCTGTGGACGAGTCAGTTCATACTCTGGAAGACTTTGTCAAGGTATAGCCATGTCGTCCCAGTCAGACTGGATGGCATCTCTTAAATCATTTTACCCACCCCCCCACCCCGCCAAAGTATTATAATTATGGAATCAGGAGTGCTAACAAGACTGCGGACTCCTAAAATACAATATCCTTAAACCCAAGCTTGCTATTTGTATCTGCAGTATATGTATTGGGAAATTACAACCACAGTGTTTTTTTCTCCGGTATATGCACAGAGGGGAGCAAAAAAAGTCCACTGTAGGACTCACACACACACAAATCACACACTGCGATACTAAAATCTATCTGTGAATTGTTCCCCAAAGTACTAATATGGTCAAGTTCACCAAACCTACTGGCGGCTTCCAGGAGCTCTGGGTCTCTGAGGGCCCCCTTTCCTATCTGGGCTGCTCTGGCTAAAGCCACCTATCACCTTATGGCCCAGCTGGCCCAGCCAGTGCGGCCTTCTCTCGCCCTTTCCTTGGCCACCCCTACTAATTCTTAAGATTCGGCTCAGACATCTTCCTCTGCACCCTCCTGGCTCCATCCCGCCTCCGCCATGGGCAAGGCCCTCTTTTCCAGACGCCTAGATCAGACAATACACACAAGCATCTGTCTCTCCCTTTTCAGACTGGGGGCTCCCTGAGGGCAGAGATCGGGCCTTATTCATCTCTGTGCTCTTTAACCACGTGTGGAAAAAATACACCAGTGAATACCCTCAGTGCTCTCCCCCCGTTGCTTTGCAAATTTTTTTTTTTTGTATTCAGTTATGTTTATATTCATTTGAGAAATTTTATATTGAAATCTTACAGGTCAACCAAATAATATTTCTATGTTTCTCTAACAGTGCATCAGTAAAAGTACTGGCCCTGGGAAAATCCAGAAAGTACCCAAAGAAAATGCTTTCCTAACCAAGGACTTAACAGTTAGTATATAAGAGATTCTTTTTTTCTACTCCTGTCCTAAAGGTGTTGGTTCTTGAGGGATTTGGAGTCAGAAGACCTGGCTTCCAAGTTCATTTCACCACCTCCTGCACAGCTGGCCGTCTTAGCTATCGCAACTTCCTCTTCACCTCTGTGAGCCTGTTGGTTTTTGTTTTTTCTTTTTTGGAAAAACCCTCAGAGGTTGTGGTCAGAAAATGTATTTGAAAGCTCTCTGATGTGTAAAATGCTATACAAACACTGAGTGTTGCTCTCTTTGGCCTCTTTCAAAAATTCAAACAGGAGGCTGAATTTCTGATTCCATCACAGCAGCAATGAAAGTACAGTTTTAGTCATACGGTGCATTCCTCCAGCTTGTTTTAGAATATAATATTTTTAGGAATAAATTGCAACAAAACGGTGCATTGGAACATGTTTCTGAAAGAACTGATATCATTGGTTGCCTCTGAGGAGCAGAACTGGGTGGGTGGTGATGGGGACCAAAGGGAGTGCTTTCCCCTCTACTTTTCTTTTTAACTGAAGTATAGTTGATTTCCAGTGTTGTGTTAGTGTCAGGTGTACAGCAAAGTGATTCAGTTATACATATATATATATTTTTTTCCAGATTCTTTTCCCTTATAGGTTATTACAAAATACTGAGTAGAGTTCCCTGTGCTATACACAGGGAAGATAACCTTGTTGGTTATCTATTTTATATATGGTAGTGTGTATAAGTTTCCCCTATACTTTTTGTTCTTTTGGATTTTGAACCGTGTGATTGCACTACTCAAAAAATAGGTAGTATTAAAATTTGTAAAAAAAAAAAAAAAAGGAAGAAGGAAACCTTCCACTTGGGCTTCTAGTATCTCCCTACTCTTTGAGTTGCTTGTGTTACTGTACCAGCCAGGATGCTGCCCGTCACAAGAGAGCAGATGTGAGGGAAGTTTAGGGTCACAGAGTCTCACAGCAGGTGCTCTGTCAAAACTTAGAGCTGCCTTAGTTGACAGCCGTGTTTAGTGAATGTGTTCATATTTTTTTCTTCAGTAACTTCAGTGATTTGGGTTTGTTATAACTCTCAAGTGGAAAAAAAAAAGGACAAATCTCTAATGTTCCTTTATCTCTTAGCAAGAAGATATTGACCATTTACTGGTCAATTTGAGAATGGAGACACTCTTTGTGAAGGAAACTTTTAACATTCGATGGTTCGCCCAAGCAGGATTTGTGGAAAATATCAACAGTATCCTCAAAGAGTACAAGCAAAGCAGAAGATTATTGGTAACTATAACCACTTCCTGTGTAAGCTTCTGATTTAAGCAAAGTAAACGAAACTTTGGGTGTAATTACACCAATGAAAGTACTTTTTCAAATGTCTGAATTTCTAAATTCAAGTTCTTTTTCAATCTTTTTTTTTTTTGGCCACACCACGCAGCTTGCGGGATCCTAATTCCCCAACCAGGGATCAAACCCGTGCCCCCTGCAGTGAAAGCGTGGAGTCCTAACCACTGGACTGCCAGGGAATTCCCTCAAGTTCTTTTTCAAATTTGACCTATTGCCCAGGCCAAAAAAATCTACCTCTATATTCTAGTGATACTTGCCAATTGAATATTAAAAATTTTTAAGTTGACAGAGATGGTTGTTATGCTAGACACAAACTGAACATGATAGGAAGCCCCAGACCGATGGTCACAGAGTTGTCCCTATAGGGGAAAATGTCTGGTACCTTACTGGTCTGCCTGTTTCACCCCGGGTATACATCTGGAAAAGGGTAGGTAGGAGGTGGGGACGTCTGATGATTACTCTGATCTTTTCTTGTTGGCCACGGGATTTGCCAGTCATTTTAACCACAACAACTTTTCATAGATATTCTTATCTACATATATAGACGAGGAAGCCAAGGCTCAGAAGATGGAGCAATTTCTTCAAGGTCTCACAGCTAGTCAGGGATTCAAATTAGCTAAGATGCCAACTTAGCTAGAATGGCCTTACTATGGGAGCCTCCACACACCCGTCTCTGAAATCAGGTAAATGCATCACTTGCCCACATCTTTGGATTTATCCCAGGGAGGCATTCCAAAGATGAGAGTAAATGTGACATGAGAAGGCATTTTGAAATCTATAGTCTATGAGTGACAGGTGCCATCACAGTTGAATTGCCATCGTGCATGGAAATACTGCATAAAAGCAAGTAGAGTTGCCATTATATCCTAAGAACAGTGTTCTCCTGTAAAGCATGCCTTGTTGAGAATCAGTAGAAGATGCGCCACTTTACAAAAGAAACAATGATTGGAGACTTCCCTGGTGGTTCAGTGGTTAAGACTCTGCGCTTCCAGCGCTTCCACTGTAGGGGGCGTGGGTTTGATGCCTGACTGGGGAACTAAGATCCCACATGCTGTGTGGCACAGCCAAAAAGTTTTTTTAAAAATTAAAAAATAAAAAGAAACAATGATCCTTTTAAGCATCTGAGACACCCACGACGGCTCTACTTGGAGGCTGTCCTGAGGTACAGAGCAACCTGAGAGGTTAGACTAGTATTGTCGTTTGTGGGTCAACGTAAAACAACACCCAGTCAGAGTAGAGATGGGACAAGACACCTTAAAGAGACCATACGGTTCCTGATTAGCAAAACTGGACAGGACATGATAGAAGGAGTAAGCATATCTAAAAATTAAACTGAGTCTATCCATCCCTGGGGGCATTGGTCAGCTTGGCAGCATAGAACAGGAAACAGGACCAAGGACAACGTAGACAGTGCCACACCAGCGACATCCAGCAAGATGGAGCCTCAAGCCAAGGGCCTCCACAACTCCAGTTCCTTTAGCAAGGCAAAGTCATCCCTGTGCAGAGACAGGTGCATCCAATCACCTTGACCTAATACCATACAACAGTCCATCCATCTAACTCTCCTTGGTCTGATCAAAGCTCATCAAGCTACTTTCTAAACGTGTCTGCCTTGAGGGGTAAATGTGCCAGACACGTGCACTTGGAGTGTTCTGAGTTCAGTGGCAACCCTACTTCTCATTATAACTGAATAAACTACCATTCTGGTTTTGTACCCGGATGAGGTGAGCTTACCCCAGGAGACGGATCCGCCCTTGGTGTGTGGTGTGTGGAACAAGGTACATGAACCTGCCCAGTTGACAGCCGGACAACAGGCCTTGGTGACTGCACCATGCCTACCTCGGAGCCCAGCCCTGTCCATCAAGACTCAGCTCCAGAGATGCTCTCCTGACCGCTGCCACCCTCCACTGCCCGCCATCTTGGTCATTGCCATCACCCTGAGAGAGCCTGTCCCTAAGCAGACAGGGTCATTCACGTCCACCACGCCTTACCCAGTACCACTGCAGTAGCCCTGCTCACTCCCTTCACAGCCTTGGCTGCCTCATCTGACAGATAGTAATAATAACAATAGTAGTAGTATTAATAATAATGATAGTAGTAATGATAACGATAACCAACTCTGTGCATGAAATTATGTAGTCTTTAAGCACATGGACACTCTGCCCATGGAAATGCTTTTCAATGGCATGATTTAAATAAAAAATTTTTTTAATTTAAAAAATTTGCCTTGCAAAATACCAGGCTTTAGTTTCACAACTGTTTGGACCATTTTGAAAGAAATGACTATTTGTCACTGATGTTTTTATTTCTATTAGAAATAAACAAACATTTGCTCACCAGTCATGAATGTGATGAGCTTCTAGAAACTTTTTTTTAAAAATGAGTGTATTTTTCAGATGTAGAGAACAAACGTATGGACACCAAGGGTGGGAAAGCGGGGGGTTCAGGGGTGGGGCAGTGGTGGTGGGATGAACTGGGAGATTGGGATTGAAATATATACACTAATATGTATAAGATAGATAACTAATAAAAAATAAAATTTAAAAAAATGAGTGTATTTTTAAAAACTAGGATAAATGAACTGTTTTCATTTATTTTTTATTATTTTTTTTTATTTTAATTAATTAATTAATTAATTAATTTTTTGCATTACGCAGGCCCCTCACTGTTGTGGCCTCTCCCGTTGCGGAGCACAGGCTCCGGACACGCAGGCTCAGCGGCCATGGCTCACGGGCCCAGCCGCTCCGCGGCATGTGGGATCTTCCCAGACTGGGGCACGAACCCGTGTCCCCTGCATTGGCAGGAGGACTCTCAACCACTGTGCCACCAGGGAAGCCCTATTTTTTTTTTTAATTAACTGTTTTTAAAAAGAAAAGTTTAATTAAAGACAAAGTTTAGTCCAGAAACAATGTTCATCAGGCAGTAAATTAAGCACCCTGTATAGTGGACCAGAAATTCTGTTTCTCTGCTGCCTTTACAGGAGTCGCACCACAAAGATGAAACTGGTAGCATGTGATGCTTGAGTACTTGGTTCACATCCTGCTGAGTGTCGTGTGCCCCGTGCCCAGCTCAGGGCACGTAGTGGATGCTCATTAAACACCAGGAGGAAGTGACTCTGGGGTCTTGATGGAGGAGTGAGAGTCAGCCTGCAGGATCCCGAGACTTAAAAGGGCCGCGACCCTTGAAATAAAGAACACTGTCTAGCTACATATGGTTCAGAGCTCCCTGTATGACGCTTATTCTCCTCTTTTAGCCCATCAAGATTTGCATTCTTGGTCCTCCTGCTGTGGGAAAATCCAGCATCGCTGAAGTGTTGTCCAAATACTACAAACTGCATCACATTAAATTGAAGGATGTCATTTCCGAAGCCATAGCAAAACTGGTAACACTTCTAACTACTTTACTGTGAATTTTTATATTTTAAAAGTGCTTTGTCTTACTCATAATTAAGAAATCACTAATTTTCCATGGCATATCCTACAAAGAGATTTGTTATTTTAATTGGATTTTGTTGTTGGCTCCATTATGAAAACACAGAAAACCACATGGCTTTTCCTCTGGAAGCGTCTTTCATGGGTCGCCCTTAAAATTTAGTCTTTCTCCAGCTATTGCTCAAAATATATCTTGCATTCTCTCTATTGACTGGAACATTTTCATTTGTTTCTTTATTCTTTTCTTTTTAATTGAAGTATAGTTGATGTACAATATTATATAACTTACAGGTGTACAGTGTAGTGATTCACAATTTTTAAAGCTTATACTCCATTTATAGTTATTAAAACGCATTGTCTACATTCCCCATGTTGTACAATATATCCTTATTGTAGTTTATTTTATACCTAATAGTTTGTACCTCTTAATCCCCTGCCCCCTACCTAGCCCATTTCCCCTTCTGTCTCCTCACCAGTAACCACTAGTATGTTCTCTACATCTGTGAGTCTGCTTCCTTTTTGTTATATACACTAGTTTTTTTTTTTTTTTTTTTTTTTGCGGTACACGGGCCTCTCACTTTTGTGGCCCCTCCCGCTGCGGAGCACAGGCTCCGGACGCGCAGGCTCAGCGGCCGTGGCTCACGGGCCCAGCCGCTCCGCGGCATGTGGGATCTTCCCAGACCGGGGCACGAACCCGCGTCCCCTGCATCGGCAGGCGGACTCTCAACCACCGCGCCACCAGGGAAGCCCCACTAGTTGTATTTTTTAGATTCCACATATAAGTGATATCATACAGTATTTGTCTTTCTCTGTCTGACTTATTTCACTTAGCATAATGCCCTCCAAGTCCATCCATGTTGCTGCAAATGGCAACATTTCATTCGTTTTTATGGCCGAGTAGTATTCCATTGTATGTATGTGTATGCGTGCGTGTGTGTGTATATACACACACCATATCTTGTTTATCCATTTATCTGTTGATGGACAGTTAGTCTGCTTCCATAATTTGGCTACTGTAAATAATGCTGCTCTGAACTTTGGGGTGCACATATCTTTTTGAATTAGTGTTTTTGTTTTTTTCGGATATATACCCAGGTTTTTTTTTATTCTTGATGTATGTTTCTCAGGGTATTATCAGACCGTTTATCAACAGCTTATAAAAAAAAGACTTTTCTTAGTGCAGTTTTAGGTTCACAGCAAAGTTGAGAGGAAGGTACAGAGATTTCCCCTACATCCCCTACCCCTTGCACAGGCAGCCTCCCCCATTATCATTAAACCCCACCAGAGTGGCGCATTTGTTACTTCGATGAACTTATATTCACATACCATATCACCTAAAGTCCGTAGTTGACATTAGGGTTCACTCTTGCTGTTGTACATTCTATGGATTTGGACAAATGTATAATGAAATGTGTCCACCATTATAGTATCATACAGAGTAGTTTTCCCTGCCCTGAAAAGTCTCTGTGCTCTGCTGTCCCTCCTTCTCCCCAAATAGCTGCTTTTTATCATTTTATTGGGAATGGTAGGTACTGAGGTACATTTCCAAAGGTGATTATTAAAAGTCTTGATTTCTACAAAATGTGTGTCCCCCAAGTAAGAGCCAACCTGATACTTGGAAAAGTGTTGATTCTTTTTTGTTTGTTTTTTGGCTGCAGCTTGCAGGATTAGGATTAGTTCCCCGACCAGGGATCCAACCTGGGCCCCCTGCAGTGGAAGCTCGGAGTCCTAACCACTGGACCGCCAGGGAATTCCTAGAAAAGTGTTGATTCTTAAGTAGTTCTGGCATTAGCACAGAAATAGATTATTCTCCTAAAATAGAGAGGCTCTTATCTGTCTTCGTAGATATATAGGCGCATCCTGACCACTTTTCACAGCTGTCCTTGAGCACCTCCCTGTTTGGGTACCAGCCTTTTCCAGGATCACTCGCCAGATGATTTATAGCAGCCAGTCAATGCAGGGCATCATCTGATTTGAATATCCCTGTGGTATGTAGGAGGCGATCATTACACCTAAGCATGTATGGGAAGGAGGAGAAGAAGAAGGTGAAGAGGAGGAGGAAGCGGAGACCGTGGAGGATGCTCAGGAGCTCTTGGATGGCATCAAGGAAAACCTGGAGCAGAACGCAGGTAACCGCACAGCACACGGCTGCACTGCTTTTGTAACGATGGGATTGATTTCCTTGTTATAAAAAACTACTTGTTTGCTATTAAAAGTAAAGTACAGAAATTATAACAACCACACACACACACACACACACACACACACAAAATCATTCACTATCTCAACTCTGGGGGAAAAAATCCCCATTAACTTTTTTTTTTTTTTTTTTTTTTTTGCGGTACGCGGGCCTCTCACTGCTGTGACCCCTCCCGTTGCGGAGCACAGGCTCCGGACGCGCAGGCTCAGCGGCCATGGCTCACGGGCCCAGCCGCTCCGCGGCATGTGGGATCTTCCCAGACCGGGGCACAAACCCGTATCGCCTACATCGGCAGGCGGACTCTCAACCACTGCGCCACCAGGGAAGCCCCCCCTGTTAACATTTTGTTGACTATTGGTTATAAGATGGGAAAGAATTACCTAAGTTTTAAAACAATCAATATTGTTTGTTATAAATATTTATAAAGCATCAAAAAACATTAATTAAAAGGCAAAGGGCAAATCAGGAAAAAGTATTTGCCACCAATATGACAAAGAGTTAATAGCCTTCATGCATAAAACGCTCAGGCAAACTAATCAGAAAATCATGAAATCCTGAAGAGAAAAAAAATGGATGAATAACTTGGACCAATAATTAATTCATTCAGGAAGAAATACAAATAAATAGAAAAATATTCTTGCCCACGGGGTAATTTGAACAAGTTCGTTGAACACGTGCATCCCAGTAAGGTGTCCCTTTAAACTCAAACTCTGGACTCATTCTTTCCCCACCCTTGGATGGAATTTCAGGCTGGTCCCACTGCAGCTCTTAGATAATAAGTAAGTGGGTTCTCTGTTTATTCATGCTTTCAGAAGTCCATTCCAATCACATAATCACAAACTAAGTTTTGAACTGAGATGTCTTTAAGGGAGCTTGCCACCCATCAGGAAAGCAGTCAGCAGCAGTTATGAGAAAAATAAAACCATTTCCTTTTTACACCCAGATAGTTGAGAACCTCCATCAAACTGGTAATATTGGCATTGGCTATAAACCAGTCCAACATGTAAGCAAGTTTGGACTCTGACTCAGTGGAGAATTTCCCCCCCTCCCATCCTGCCTCTTACTTCTCCCATCTTGCTGGTGGCTGTCTCTGATCCTCCAGGGTTGAGCTGGGGCCAGTCGGGGTCAGGGAAGAAGGACAGAGGTACAAACTGGCCCTCCCCCTGAGGACCGCCCACTGCATTCCCCTGGGGCCCCCGCTCTGGACGCCCTCCCCTCTCCGGTCTTCTGGCACCCCACCCTTTGTCCCTCCAGGCATAGTCTTAGACCCAGCTGCTCTTCCTCAGGAGTAATCCCTTCACACCCTCCTCTGAAGTCCTGTTTACCCATTTTCCTCTCCTTCCCCCAGGCCACTCCAATCTAGTTTATTGGGTGGAGGAAATGTTTTTGTCTGCAGACACTGAGCATTCACTTAAACCAGCTCATCATCTGAGTCTGGGTTTCTGCTTTGGTGTGGGCTGGGCCAGGAGGAGATGGAATTTGGAATCCCAGAGCAATGGCCCAGAGGAAAATGTACACAGAAAACGCAGATCAGCACTTTGAGATATGACACTGCCCCTGCCTCGCCTGTGACACTGGGGAATCACTATCTTGGTTTTAGAGTTTTATAGCATCCTGTCTCCTACCTTTTGGGAGAGGGGGAAAAAAACAAAAGAAGACACTCCATTGTGAGGACACCTGCGGAAGGAAGTCTGGCAAGGCCACATGAAAGGGCAGGGGACTGGGAGTTTTAGGAATCCACAGGTGAACATGGCCATGGGTACATACGCTGTAAGCCTGGGACGTAGGGCCAGAAACAAGCACAGGACAGCATTTACTGACAGGAACATATAACTGGTCTCTGCAAGGACCCAAAGTCTTATCCAAGGACTTCGTGTAACAGGATGATGTGAAGTACTGACTGGGCTCTTTTCACGTCCAGGGAGGTGACCACACAGAACAAGAATTATGGCTGAGAGCAGTCACTGCGTCACCCAAGTTCAAGAAGGGCCTGTCCTTGGCAGCAGAGTCTGTTCTTCCCACAGATGCAAGAGAGGCCAAACTGGGTCAGCAGCCTCTGTCTTCCGAGGGGAACGGGGAGGGAGACAAACCCGCCTACTGTCAGTATGCCCTCCCACCCACTTCCTACAAGGTGGCGATGGTGCAGTCAGTCCCCTTTAACCTTAGGGTTAGCACACTTCTCCCTCACGTGAACCAATGTGTTATCATGTGATTCTAAGGATTCCAGCAAGACAGATCTCACAATCCCACAGTGAGACACCTCCGTATCCTTTTCTATTCATGATTCCACTCCCGTCGGCCCCTGACCGGTCAGCCAAACTAGGGACTCGGTGAATGCACTAGAATGCACAGAATCCCACTGGTTGGTGGGATTCCAGGTGATCATTGAACTAGTCTTTCAACTTTTCTGTGAGTTTGAAAATAAAAAGTTGGGGAGGGGGATGTATGTAAATGTATCCACTTTTATGTTGACAGCGTAGTGTCTCTACTGTGTATGGATTATTTTAAAAACCTTGGTTGCAGCTACCTGTTTTTAAACTAAGGTTTAGTAATTATGAATATGCATTAATATTAGCATTTTAAACATTACTGTTATTTGAAAGGCAGACTTAAAATTTAAAAAAGAGAAGAAGAAGCAGTGTGGCGTTGTAAAGGCCATCCAGCAGGGCTGTGCTCATTCACTTTAAAGCAGAAGTGACCATCCCCTTCTGAGATGCTCAGCGCCCCCGGCCAAGGTCACGAGTGTATCTCCAGGAGGTCACAGTTCTCTAGAAAAAGGCGCCTGGGCTTGGCCCTTTGCGTACTCACATTCCATAGTTATCATAAACTGGCGCTCAAGCTCCCTTCTGGCATAATGAACACTTATTTCTAAAACAAACAGAAATGAATGGCAAAGCTCGCTGCCTGAAATAAGCCAAAGGATGCCTTGGAGGGGGCCGAAGCTAGATTTCCGAGTATGTGCCTTTCCTTACCAACGAAGCTTTTGAAAATTGAAGATAGAATGTTTAAAAAAAAAAATGGTCTTTTGATATCAGTGTATCCCTCACTAGGGCTCAGTAGTTGCGGCACATGGGCTCCAGAGCGCATGGGCTCAGTAGTTGCGGCACACAGGCTCTCTAGTTGTGGGGTGCGGGCTCAGTTGCCCCATGGCATGTGGGAGCTTAGTTCCCAGACCAGGGATTGAACCTGCATCCCTTGCATTGGAAGCCGGATTCTTAACCACTGGACCATCAGGGAAGTCCCCCCTTGACATTTTTTAAACTTGGGTTTAGGGACTTCCCTGGAAGTCCAGTGGTTAGGACTCTGCGCTTCCACTGCAGGGGGCATGGGTTTGATTCCTGGTCGGGGAACTAAGATCTCGCATGCACTGCGCGGCGGAAAAAAAAAACAAGAAAAGAATGTGACTTTATTTCTTTACAGCATTTTGAACCTTACTGAGAAGTAACATCAAATCATTTCGAGGAATTTCATTATGTTAAATAACACCTTTGATTATTTTTTGTCTCTGCCATAATATTTAAATTTCTGAAAGACACAATTATTTTCTGAATCAGTTACTGCCTAATGATTCGTGTGGCAATGAAAAGTAGAAGAAAGGAGAGGTGTTTTAATTAGATCATTTTACTGTCATTAACAGAGTAATAAAAAGAGACCCCGAATTATTTTATATTGTAGACCCACCGATAAACTGAAAGCATAGTGCTACCCTAGAAAGAGCTTTGGAGATCAATTTCTCAAACTCGTCAAGCTTGTATTACTGTAATGTATACATTAAGCCATGTAAGGGCAGGGCTGTGTCTTGGAAATGATAGCTGTTCAACAATTACATGGTAGATGAATATTTTGGAGGAGTTACATCATATTGTCTCGGAAACACTGTGATAGTTTTAGAACAAACTCCTCCATCCTCAGCCCCCGCCCAAGCAACTGCAGGAACCCTGTGCCCATGGCTGGAGAGGGAACTGTCCAGTGGGGTGAAGGTCTGCAATGCCCACTGGAAAAGGCAGGGAAGAGGGGACCACGCTCCTTTCTGCAGCCTTAAAGAGAACAGTGCCTTTAAGGGTCAAGATCAAGGTTGATTCTTATTCAAATGTAGCAAATATTTATTGGGCACCTACTATTAATAAATTGTGTGTAGGGAATTCCCTGACGGTCCAGTGATTAGGACTCTGGGGTTTCACTGCCCGAGGGCCATGGTTTGATCCCTGGTCGGGGAACTAAGATCCCACAAGCCGTCCGGTGCAGCCAAAATAAAAAATAAAAATAAATCTTGTGGCATCAGCATGCATGAGTACTATCCCACTGAATTCTCACAACAGAAACATTTATTATCACGTATTAAGGTTATAGAAGCATATATCGAAACAGAAGTGAGTAAATCCTGTTGGCAAGTGAGAACACCCTGGATTCCTCCAATTACTCCTCATTCAACTTCAAGCAAAATTTGTGAGCGCGGAAGAACATTCTGGAAGCGCAGACATAAGCATCCGTCTGTTCTTTCTTGCAGACAGGCTCACTGGGTTCTCCTACTTTATCGGGCATGAGAGTTCATGTGTTGTGCTCAAAATACAAAACCACGTATTTTTCACTTTAATGCAAAAATTAGAGATTTTCAATAGTAATTTTGACTACACAAGAATTTTTGAGATCACTTTACTTTTTAAATTTTTTTAACATCTTTATTGGAGTATAATTGCTTTACAATGGTGCGTTAGTTTCTGCTTTATAACAAAATGAATCAGTTATACATATGCATATGTCCCCATGTCTCTCCCCTCTTGCGTCTCCCTCCCTCCCACCCTCCCTATCCCACCCCTCTAGGTGGTCACAAAGCACCGAGCTGATCTCCCTGTGCTATGCGGCTGTTTCCCACTAGCTATCTATTTCACGTTTGGTAGTGTATATATGTCCATGCCACTCTCTCACTTTGTCCCTGCTTACCCTTCCCCCTCCCCGTATCCTCAAGTCCATTCTCAAGTAGGTCTGCACCTTTTTTCCCATCTTGCCCCTAGGTTCTTCATGACCAATTTTTTTTCTTACATTCCATATATATGTGTTAGCATATGGTATTTGTTTTTCTCCTTCTGACTCACTTCACTCCGTATGACAGACTCTAGGCCCATCCACCTCACTACAGATAACTCAATTTCGTTATGTAGAATGTGACTGCACAGTAATATTTTTTTTCTTTTTATTAGGTCGACTAGAAGATGAATATGTAATTAGATTTATAAAAGAAAAGCTAAAATCCATGCCTTGCAAGAATCAAGGTTACATTTTGGATGGATTCCCAAAGACCTATGATCAAGCCAAAGACCTGTTCAACCGTAAGTGTGGGCGTTACCTTTGTTTTGAATGTTTACATTCAAATAAGTCACAGCTTTATCGTTCAGAGTAACAGTAGTCACAATTAAAATAAACAAAAAAATCGGAGCGACTATACCTAAAGTGCAGGCTTTCCTAGTTATGGCTAGTTTTCACTAGTGACTACGAGTTAAAATATTTAATTATTTTAAAAATAATTTTATTTATTTATTTATTTATTGGCTGGGCCGGTTCTTAGTTGCAGCATGCGGACTTCTTAGTTACGGCATGCACGCAAGATCTAGTTCTCCAACCAGAGATCGACCCAGGCCCCCTGCATTGGGAGTGCGGAGTCTTAACCACTGGACCACCAGGGAAGTCCCAAAGTATTTAAAATTTTTTGCACAATCCTTAGTAATAATATGTAATAAACTTGACGATGTATATTTTGTTTTACCAGAAGAAGAGGAAGAAGAAGAGGAAGAAGCCAGAGGCAAAAGGTTTCCCTTTGATAAATTAATCATACCTGGTAAGTTTAAAAGACTTCTCCAAGGTCATATTTAAAGGAATGCCATTTGATATCTCTTTTGTACCAAAACAATCCTTTTGATGTGAATAAAATAGCTTTGTTTGTTTGTTTTAGGAACAAAGTAAAACGATACACTTAAAATCAGACTTCCAAACTAAAGAATTCACTGGGGGTAAATATCAGGGATATTAAAATTCTGAAATGGACAGAAGTCCCTTTGAGAGCATTCATTTCTGCTGTTCCTTCCTGTAAGAGAGCAAAAGATTAGCCAATCTGTTGGTGCCCTGACTTTTTTTTTTCTGTATTTAAAAAAAATTGAGGTACAGTTAATTTACAATATTATATAAGTTTCAGGTGTACAACATAGTCATTCACAATTTTTAAAGATTATACTCCATTTGTAGTTATTATAAAATATTGGCTCTATTCCCTGTGCTGTACAGTGTCTTGGCTTCTGAGTCAGTTGGCAAGACCCCCAGGGACTAGATCACTGCCCCTCCTTTCTGTTCTGCTTCAGGTGCTAGCCATGCCATAATCTTTTCTGGAGGACATTCAGAATCCAGAACTGGGGCTTCCTTGGTGGCGCAGTGGTTGAGAGTCCGCCTGCTGATGCAGGGGACGCGGGTTCGTGCCCCGGTCCGGGAAGATCCCACATGCCGCGGAGCGGCTGGGCCCCGTGAGTCATGGCCGCTGAGCCTGCGCGTCCGGAGCCTGTGCTCCGCAACGGGAGAGGCCACAGCAGTGAGAGGCCTGCGTACAGCAAAAAAAAAAAAAGAATCCAGAATTGAGGCTGGGCAGGTTCCCTAACTCCACAGCAAGTTTATCCTATTACATATTTACACAGAGCTTTCACAACATACCCTTGAAAGAGAAATATAAACAACTTATTCCACAAAAAAGGACTTGCTGAGCAGGCATTTCTTGTGACTTTGCCATGAACTTTAAAGGTTTTTTTCTTTTTTTATCAGTTTGCATGAGGTTTAATCAAGTTTTGGTCATATGGTAAATATAAGAACAGCTATTTTCAGGAACTTAGCCCAAGGCTGTGACTCGGAAGGGCCTGCTTGCTCACCGTGTCAAAGTCCCCAGGAGAGTCGGTTCACAGCTGTAATCCTCTCCTGCCCCTGGTCCAGGCACAGCTTGTGATGAAGCTTCTGGAAGCAGAGACCGTCAGAGAGCAGTCATCCCCAGGGATGGATATTTACCATTTGCCTGAGGCAGGAACATGAAATGCCGGAGGAATGGGCTGTCTTAGATTTCCTATTAATTTATGTGTTTGCCTCAGAAAAAGTTAAAAAGTAAAGTTGATTAGTCTAAATAACCAGGTCTGTCCAGTTTATGAGAGCTGATCACTTCTGGGCGACAGTCATTCATTGCAAACCCCGTGGTAAATCCTCCCGTTCCCCCTGAGGCAGCTGGATAAAATTCACCCCAACCCAACATCTGTCATGCACCAGGCACCACACAAGATGGGAGCTTATTGAGCCTTTCCACGAGCCTGTGAGGTAGGAATTACTCCCATGTTTACTTGATCCAGAGCCTGAAGCCCAGAGACTAATGCAGGTCTGCTTCGCTGGTAAACGGCAGGGCTTGGATTCAAACTCAGGTCTTCTCACGCCACTGCCTCCAAAAACCAGAATGAATGAAACCCCTCCCTAAGATAAGAAAATGGAAACACAGGAGGTAAAATGGTGCATTATTCTTAGTCCTGATCCACTGGGCTGCCCTCTCTGTCAGATGCGGTCCAAACATGTCTAAGATGTAATCTCTTTGGAATGTTTAGTCTGTTCTTTTCAATTAGCCTCTTTCTAGAAATTGTCATTATTTTCTATCTTCCTGAAAGAAATCAGATCATTGTCTCCTTTGTGCTGCGGGATTTTAGTTTGTGGCAGTGACTGAGACACTGAGGCTAATGCCATTGAAAGAAGAATTTATTACTCACATTTCCCCAGAGAAGGAAGTGTGGCAACCATGCAGGGCCACGTGGGGAAGCACCAGGCTTGGTCAGGAGGCAGGGGAAAGTCGAGGACACAGCCTTTCTTGGGGTTTCCATGGGAAAGGCAAAGCAGGGCAGAGTAAACAGCTTTTTTAGAGGATTGACTAGTGTGAGTAGTTGCAGTGGGCTTTGGTCTCTAGTTGCCTGGTCCTGGCCCTGGGATGAGTTAAGGCAGGAGAAATATTGCCTTGTTATCTGAGTTATATAAAGGGCGTGGTTGGCTTTCATATGTGAGGCGTGCTCTCATTTCAAGTGAATTGTTTACTATCTTCAGAGGTAGCCCTGGGAGGGGCATTCTCTCCCTAGGTCTGTAAGCAAAAACATCATAAGATACAGAAAATAAAAAGCATGCTTAATATCAGCATCAGTGCTTGATTTGAATGATGAAACATTTGATTGTACAGTAATTCAGTCCTAGGTGGTATTATCTCTATTGACAAATCATTGCATTTTATCACTGTTAGCGTATATCCTTTTGATTCTTTTCAGATCTGTTAGTTGAAGGAGACAAGTTTAAAGCTATACCTATGTGATGAATATGGAAAAATGTGTTAAGACATAGATTTTTCACATGGCTCCAGATAGACCTCTTTGTCGTATACAATCTCACCAAGCAGAAATCTATTCCTTGTAATCTACAGTTAGCCAGTTCAAGGACAGTAGATGTCCTGAATAATTATCTTGAGACACTGCAAAATCTTGAAGTTCTTTCTGAATCACAAAAGAGAAAGAACTTTAAAAAATATATCATCTAGTGGGAAATATATTTCATCATATTAAAACTCTGAAAATTAGAAGCCAAGTATATCACTTATTATTTGCAATATTTTATTAACTAGAATCTTCCATCCCCCCAAATCACTGGAAAAAAAGATGCAGTACTACATCATGAAATTCTTAGATTATGAACAGAATTATTAAGTTTTGATCTACATGTCTTAGATCATAGAGCTTAAATAGATCCAGTTTCTGGTGAATTTATTGACATAACTTCAATTTAAGTACTGTACCAGCATGTGGGGCTCCAGATGTCTCCTTTCTTTTGAAAAATATAGCTACTCGTGCAAATCAAATGGTGAAGGATGAGCATTGAAATTAAAGTAAAATAGGTCAGAAGAGTGGTAATATCAGACAATGATTATGAGTTTATAGGATCTTATTCCGTAAGCTCTGTCCTCAGCCTTTGTTTTCACTATTTGCTTTCACACGAAGCAGATGAAGTTCACACGTGTTCCACGCCCCCTGGCCAGCACCACACTATGGACTCTACCCGATACACTTATTTTTCTCACCCACTCAAGAAAGCTTATTAGCATGCAGTTAAGTGAGAATGGCATTTTTATGTGGCAAACCAATCCAATTTTAGAATAAAAATTAAATCAGTCCCAAGCTTTGCCAGGCTCTTATAGGCAGCAAGTTATTTTCGATACACCTGGTTACTGATCTGGGCACCAGGGTTCTCTGGTCCTGTTGAGAACAGCTGAGAACAGTAACTCGCCTAGAAAGCTTATTACACAGATCTACACGTTAGTTATTCACTCATTCATTCATTCACTCCACAAATATCCACTGAATTTGTGCTAGGCACTGGAGAAACAGCTGCTTTTACAGTTTAAAAGAAAATTGGCCACTATGGAGAACAGTATGGAGGTTCCTTAAAAAACTACAAATAGAATTACCATATGACCCAGCAATCCCACTACTGGGCATATACCCTGAGAAAACCAAAATTCAAAAAGAGTCATGTACCAAAATGTTCATTGCAGCTCTATTTACAATAGCCCGGAGATGGAAAGAACCTAAGCGCCCATCATCGGACGAATGGATAAAGAAGATGTGGCACATATACACAATGGAATATTACTCAGCCTTAAAAAGAAATGAAATTGAGTTATTTGTAATGAGATGGATAGACCTAGAGTCTGTCATACAGAGTGAAGTAAGTCAGAAAGACAAAGACAAATACCGTATGCTAACACATATATATGGAATTTAAGGGGAAAAAATGTCATGAAGAACCTAGGGATAAGACAGGAATAGAGGCGCAGACCTACTGGAGAACGGACTTGAGGATATGGGGAGGGGGAAGGGTGAGTTTTGACAGGGCGAGAAAGAGTCATGGACATATACACACTAACAAACGTAGTAAGGTAGATAGCTAGGGGGAAGCAGCCGCAAGGCACAGGGATATTAGCTCGGGGCTTTGGGACAGCCTGGAGGGGTGGGAGGGGGAGAGTGGGAGGGAGGGAGACGCAAGAGGGAAGACACATGGGAGCACATGTATATGTATAGCTGATTCACTTTGTTATAAATCAGAAACTAACACACTATTGTAAAGCAATTATACCCCAATAAAGATGTTAAAAAAAAAAAAAAAAGAAAATTGCAGGTGGGTGAAATGATCACTGTCATTAATATGATCCGTGTATCAAATATTCGATAAGCATTGGCCATGTCTTACTGACCATAGATGTTTCATAGCCCATGGCATGAAGTGAGGGAAGAGCTCAACTCATGGAAAATTAAAATCCCAGGGGAGTCTCCATTTTTTATTAAGTTGGCGAATCAGCCATGAAGGCATTTCCCTTATAGCCTTGAGTCTCTTTGGGAGCCTGTGATATTGTACTGGAAAAGTGGCAAGATGATGACAGGTATCATAGGGTTATTAGAGATTTGCATTTACAATTTCTGCTGTTTTTATTTAAAATAAAAAGAAGAAGGAAGGAAGGAAAGCAGAAAGGAAGGGAGGAAGGAAGGGAAAGAAAAATAATAGATCTTACAAAATTATTGGGCTTCACAGTGTGGTCTCTGGAAACATGGGTGATTGGCATGCATCTGTCCTCCATGAGAGGCAGCAAGAAGGCCAACTTGTCAGGCCCTTTGCCATGATGACAGGAGATCCCACCTGGTAACCAGACATTCGGTCGAGCAGTGGCCCGTCCACCAGCACCTGCCTGCAAGCTCCGCAGTCAGGGTGTTAACTCACGAGCTTCTCCTTCTCTCCAGAATTCGTTTGTTCGCTGGATGCCTCAGATGAGTTCCTCAAGGAGAGGGTGATGAATCTCCCCGAGAGCATCGTGGCGGGGACCCACTACAGCCAGGGCCAGTTCCTCCGGGCTCTGAGCAACTACCGGGACATCAACACTGAAGATGAGACTGTCCTCAACTACTTTGACGAACTTGAAATCTATCCGATACATATTGGTACGAAATAAACTCAAGGATAACCTGCAAGTGGAGAAGGGCTGCCCGGTGTCAGGACCCCCCGGCCAACTGCGTGCACGCTTTCATAGGGCTGGGGGAGGGCGGGTCAGTATAACCGTGTGCCCGGGGCCTGGGAAGTCACAGGATAAGACAGAGGAGTTGTCTACTTGAGGATTTGGTGGTGTGGCGGGTGTTATTGTCATATGAAAACATGCAGATATATTATGAAGTTGAATACCAAATTGGTATTTTTTCTTTTCTTTTCTTTTTTTTAATTTTTAATTTTTTACCAAATTGACTTTTTTTTTTTTTTTTTGCGGTACGTGGACCTCTCACTGCTGTGGCCTCTCCTGTTGCGGAGCACAGGCTCCGGATGCGCAGGCCCAGCGGCCATGGCTCACGGGCCCAGCTGCTCTGCGGCATGTGGGATCTTCCCGGACCGGGGCACGAACCCGTGTCCCCTGCATCGGCAGGCGGACTCTCAACCACTGCGCCACCAGGGAAGCCCCCAAATTGGCATTTTTTAAAGGGGACTTCAAAGATATGTGGTTTGCTGCCAGCTGCTTTGGGCCATTTCCCCAGTGTCCTTGGGGGCAGCGTCCTGTCCCCCTAGCATTGCAGGGCACTGGTGCTCTTCACAGAGCTGCTCCTGGCCTTTAAGACCAGCCAGCTGGCCCCTTAGCTACTCAGAAATCAAATAGCTCTTCATCGCATTCCTCCTGTTTCCTGTAAACACTTAACTCAGGGCTGAGCACCCAGCAAGCATCCAGTGAATATGATCTCTCATCAACCGCACCTCCACCATCATTGTCCCTGCCTCCAAATCCGATCTGTTGTAGCTGTTTCTCCTCCCCTTGGCTTGATGGGCCCCTGAACTTCCTTTCTGATTTTCTGGGTCTTGACACCTCTTCTTTGGGTTTGGTGAGAAACTGCTAGCCTGGTGGAAGCTTAGCAGCCAGGCTGACCTTTGGGACCTCCCGGGGCCTCTCTTCATCCCCCAGAACCAGCTGAGACAGCATCTGGATCCTGGAGTCCTGGGAGGCTTAGAGCTCCTCCTCTCCTCCCCTGCCCTCCCCCCTCCTTTTCCTTCTCCTTCTTTTGGTCTTAATATTGACATTAGTCACGTATTCTGGAGTTTGGACTTTTTTCTATTCAAGTAGGCTAACTGAAACAGTTAATTTTTTATGAATTGGAAATGTATCCTAGGGATTTGCCTGGTGATCCAGTGGTTAAGACTCCGTGTTTCCACTGCAGGGGGCATGGGTTCGATCCCTGATCTGGTCCGGGAACTAAGATCCCGTATGCCAGGTGGTGCGGCCAAAAAATTAAAATAAAATAAAATAAAATAATAATCCCAGAATCAGGACTTCCCTGGTGGTGCAGTGCTTAAGAATCCGTCTGCCAATGCAGCGAACATGGGTTCGATCCCTGGTCCGGGAAGATCACACATGCCGCGGAGCAGCTAAGCCCGTGCGCTACAACTACTGAGCCTGTGCTCTAGAGCCCATGAGCCACAACTACTGAAGCCCTCGCACCTAGAGCCCATACTCGGCAACAAGAGAAGCTAACGCAATGAGAAGCCCGCGCACCGCAACGAAGAGTAGCCCCAGCTCGCTGCAACTAGAGAAAGCCCATGTGCAGCAATGAAGACCCAACGCGGCCAAAATAAATTAAAAAAAAAAAAAAAGTGTCCCAGAATCATTGATTCTCAGAAACAGAAAACAAAAGAAACCTGGAGGTCACCCAGCCCGGCCTCCAAGTACAGGACTTCCTTCTGTGGAAACCCCCAAGTGAAGTGCCCCAGTCTCTGCTTGAATGCTTCCCGGGGTGGAGAACTCATTCCTTTTGAGGAGGTACACACGCCCATCCATCTGGTCAAATCAGCGGCGACCGTCACAGCTCAGACCTGAGCCCCAGTCTTGCTCCCTGTGACCCCCAGAGACCAGTCTGATATTTGCCAGTGAGACCAGAAATTCTAAACTGTGCTGGTAACTAGAAAAGGAAACACTCATATGGTAATTCACGCAATCTACCATCACAAGATAATAGTGATAGAATTTTCCCAAAAATGGACTCAGAATAGATTGCAGGCAGGACCAGATTATATATATATATTTTTTTTAATTTATTTTTGGCTGCATTGGGTCTTCCTTGCTGCACGCGGGCTTTCTCTAGTTGCAGTGCGCGGGCTTCTCATTGGTGGCTTCTCTTGTTGCAGAGCACAGACTCTAGGCACGTGGGCTTCAGTGGTTGCAGCACGTGGGCTCAGTAGTTGGGGCGCACGGGCTTAGTTGCCCCGCAGCATGTGGGATCTTCCCGGATCAGGGCTCGAACCCGTGTCCCCAGCACTGGTAGGCGGATTCTTAACCTCTGCGCCCCCAGGGAAGCCCCAGGACCAGATTATAAATGTCTGTATTGCTCTCTTCCTCTCTTCTGGTTTTTAAAGATGTAGGAAGACTCGAAGACGCTCAGAACAGACTTGCTATCAAACAGCTCATCAAAGAGATTGGGGAGCCTCGCAATTATGGTTTAACGGATGAAGAAAAGGCAGAAGAGGAGCGGAGGGCTGCTGAGGAACGGCTGGCCAAGGAGGCCATGGAGGAGGCAGAGCGACAGCGCAAGGAGGCTGCGGAGACCGCAGAGAAGATCGCTCGCTGGGAGGAGTGGGTGAGTGTGTGCACACGCGTCGGGGCGGGGGAGTGGGTGGGGGATGGGGGCTGGGGGCTGGCAAGACCATTCCGACCTCTCGCGCTTCCCATCCGGCTAATAGAGAAATGTCACGGAAATACCCCAAACAAATTTTTGTTGTTTTTTTGTTTTTGTTTGTTTTGTCATATGTACCATTTTTTTTCTTTTTTTAAAATTTCTTTCATATGTACCATTTTAAAAAAGATGCCCCAGTCTTTTGCTTAGGGTAAATAACAAGGATAATAACAACCAGCCATTGACATAGCATTAACAATACACATCGTTGTAAAAGTGTGCCATTTGCTGCCTGTCAACCTGGTGATTTCATTTGGTTTTCCTCCATTTACCCATCCAACTTGGGTGGTCAGCCTCATTCTACCCTTCTTCTCCAAATCACTGAGTCTTAACTATTCTGCCTCCTAAAACAGCACTCACATCCACCTGCAGGGCTCCCTTCTCCTGACCAGGGTGCCAGAATGATGTGGTGCCTTCCGGCTGGTCTCCCCAGCTCCACCCTCCACCTCCAGTCTGTTTCCCTGCTGCTGCCAGGTGATCCTTCTAAAATACAGATCTAGGCTTCCCTGGTGGTGCAGTGGTCAAGAATCCACCTGCCAACGCAGGGGACACGGGTTTGAGCCCTGGTCCGGGAAGATCCCACATGCCGCGGAGCAACTAAGCCCGTGCACCACAACTACTGGGCCTGCACGCCTAGAGCCCATGCTCCGCAATGAGAGAAGCCACTGCAGTGAGAAAATGGCGCACTGCAACAAAGAGTAGCCCCCGCTCGCCGCAGCTAGAGAAAGCCCGGCGCAGCAACAAAGACCCAAAGCAGCCAAAAATAAATAAATAATTATATACATTTATTTAAAAAAACAAAAAATAAAATATAGATCTGGACTTCCCTGGCAGTCCAGTGGTTAAGACTCCATGCTCCCAATGCAGGGGGCACAGGTTCCGTCCCTCGTCGGGGGAGATCCCACATGCCTCTTGGCAGGGCCAAAAAAAAGAAAAATACAGATTCAGCACATCCATTCTCTGTTTAAAGTCTTCACAGGCTGTTCATCGCTGTTCGATGAAAGTCCAAACTCCTTACCGTGGCCCCTAAGGTCCTCTGTGACCTGGCTGCCTCTGATATCTCCGTGCATTTAAATAAAGTTCCATCTGTGTGATTAACTTCTTCCCTTGCTTCAAGTCTTTGCTAAAAGTCATCTTTCTAATGAGGCCTTTCCTGGACACCATATTTAAAATTTCAACACCTGCCCCACTGCATAACACGTCCTATCCCTTTCTATACTTTTAAATTTCCCTCTTGGGACTTCCCTGGAGGCCCCATGGTGAAGGCTCCTCGTTTCCCAATGCAGGGGACACAGGTTCAATTCCCTAGTGGGGGAACTAAGATCCTGCATGCCAAAAAAACACAAAAACAAAAAAAATAAATTTCCCTCTTTGCATTTATTCTACCTAAGGCAGTATATGTATTTTATATCTTTATCTTGTTTCTTGTCTTTTGGCTGCACATTTAACTAATGTCCATGGCCAGGAGTGGGCCGGACTGATGGGCTTAAGTCCCACCCAATCCACTAGACTGAGAAGGGAGATTTCTTAAATGAAATCTGGAATTATTAGTCCTGAGAGAGGGGGGCTGTATGCTGAGCATAACACAAGTCCACCAGATCAATACCTTCGAGAGTTTCTACTAGCGCTTTTTTTTTTTTTTTTGGCTGCGTTGGGTCTTCGTTGCTGCGCGCAGGCTTTCTCTAGTTGCGGCGAGCGGGGGCTACTCCTCATTGAGGTGTGCGGGCTTCTCATTGCTGTGGCTCCTCCCTTTTTGCAGAGCACAGGCTCTAGAGTGCGCAGGCTTCAGTAGTTGTGGCGTGCAGGCTTAGTTTCTCTGCGGCATGTGAGATCTTCCCCAACCAGGGCTCGAACCCACGTCCCCTGCATTGGCAGGTGGATTCTTAACGACTGGACCACCAGGGAAGTCCCTATTAGCACTTCTATGATTCTGTGATCCTTCCTCCCTTCCTTCCTTCCTTCCTCTTTCTTTCCTTCTTTCTTTCTTCCTTCCTCCCTTTCTTTCTTTCTCTCTTTCTCTCTTTCTTTCTCTCACTTTGCTTCATCTGGGCAGCCAGAAATTCTTTTGGTTTAAGAAGTGAGGTAGGATCATCACCATCATATCATCATCATCATCTTTTTGCCTGTCCTAGAGGGATCTGGATTGCCTAAGTAATTAAGAAAGTGAACATACTAGAGAATGGACTTGAGGATATGGGGAGGGGGAAGGGTAAGCTGTGACAAAGTGAGAGAGTGGCATGGACATATATACACTACCAAAGGTAAAATAGATAGCTAGTGGGAAGCAGCTGCATAGCACAGGGAGATCAGCTTGGTGCTTTGTGACCACCCAGAGGGGTGGGATAGGGAGGGTGGGAGGGAAGGAGACGCAAGAGGGAAGAGACATGGGGACATATGTATATGTATAACTGATTCACTTTGTTATAAAGCAGAAACTAACACACCATTGTAAAGCAATTATACTCCAATAAAGATGTTAAAAAAGAAAAGAAAGTGAACAAAAGGGGTGATTAATAAAGATAAATCATGCTGGAAAAAAGAAAAAAAGAAGTGAAGTAGGAGTCCAGTTTATTATTTTCTATATGACTAGGCAGTTGTTAAAACACCATTTGCATATTTTCCCTGTCAATTGGAAATGCCACCTTTATCATAACATGATGAACATTTATAGCAGTGTCTACTTCTAGTGCATTCTGGGGTGAGTCGTATGAAACCGTTCTTCTTTTTCCATCTATTTATTGCACCCCCGAATGTTCTATTTGTAGAGTAAACGACTAGAGGAAGTTAAAAGAGAAGAAAAAGAATTACTGGAGGCCCAGTCTATTCCCTTGAGAAACTATTTAATGACCCACGTTATGCCAACGCTTATGCAAGGTCTGAATGAGTGTTGTAAGATCAGACCCGAAGATCCTGTTGATTTTCTGGTAAGAGATTGAAGGCTTTTTTTTTTATATCAATTTGAGAATAAAATATACCCAAATCAAAATGAAAAGCCAGTTGAGACAGAGAAATTGTGTGTCTGGTTATTTGGGAAATAGCCTCTAACACCTTCATCACATTTTATAATAAGATTTTTGTTACTCATTTCAAAGAAAAAATTTGTGCACTTTCATTTTTAAATTGTAAACATTAATAGTACAAATTAATGTACTATTAATTCTAAATTCTAAATTTATAGTACATTCTAAATTGTTGACTTTTTTTTCTTTTTTCTCAATTACAGGCAGAGTATCTTTTCAAGAACAATCCTGAAATGCAGTGAAATTTTAAAGATCTCATGTCATATACTTTTACAGAGCTGGAGATGACTTTAACACTGTAATTTGAAAAATTGCTTTAAAAAATGATTTTCTGGTTTTGGGGAAATTCTTTTTTTCTCCCTGCAAACAAATATTTTATTAAGTAGATTCATTATAAAAAGCTCTATGGCAACGAGTCACTACTTCATTAAAACCATATTTTGAGAGGTAAATTGTTAAAGTATCTGTGCATAGCTCATGGGATAAATATTGATTTAATATTTCATTCTTTGTCTGAGTATTCTGTACACTAATGTTTATAGTAATTTAATTTATAGCGTGAAGAAAATCAGACTATGTATTATTCTAACATGTAAGCTAATGAATTTGTGTGATTTGTTATGTCCCCAATACTAGTGGTGTTAGAAATGGAAATAAATTAGAACAGTTTATGCTTTTTGAGTCACAGTAAGTCAGACATGTTTGTTTTCTGCAAGGTTGCTTTTTGAGTTCAAGGTCAGCACCCAACCTATGAGTCAGAGAGAATTCTAAACCTCTTGGTAGAAAAATTCATGTAACAAGATGAATAATTTTTAATATCTGTGATAATTAGAAAGTTGCTAAATATTTTTAACAAGCTAACTTTACCACTATGGCCTTTTCAGCTCTAAAAATCCTATAATTCCCAGAATTACACTGGATGAGAAATCAGTTTAGGTTTATCTTAATGGCATATATATTTCATTTCTTTAAATAATGAAATCTGAATATAACTGCACTCTTTTTTTGTGTGGCAAAATACACACAACATAAATTTACCATGGCAACCATGTTAAGATGTACAGTTCGGTGGCACTAAGTACATTCATGATACTGTCCACTCATCACCACAATCTAGCTCCAGAACTTTTCCATCACCCCAGTTGGAAGCCCTGTACCCATTAATCAGTCACTCCCCATTATCCGCTCCCCTCAAGCTCCTAGCAGACACTAATCTGCTTCCTGTCTCTATGGATTTGTCTATCCTGGACATTTAATATCAATGGAATCATGCAATATGTGGCCTTCTGTGCCTGGCTTCTTTCACTTAGCATGTTTTCAGAGTTCCTTCATGCTGTAGCATCTATCAGTACTTCATTCCTTTTTATGGCTGAAAAGTATTCCACTGTACAGATAGACCATATTTTGTTTAATCATTCATGTGTTGATGGACAGTTAAGTTGTTTCCACCTTTTGGCTGTTGTGAACAGAGCGGCTGTGAACATTTGAGTACAGCTTCCTGTTTGAACCCCTGTTGTCGATTTTCGGTAGAAACCTAGGAGTGGAAATATCGTCATACGGTAATTCTGTATGGGGAACCACCAGACTAGTGGGTGTGTAGTAGTACCACGTTGTAACTAAGCATCTTTTTTCATGTGCTTGCTGACCATTTGTGTATCTTCTTTGGAGAAATCTATATTCGAGTCCTTTGCTCACTTTTTATTTGGGTTGCCTTTTTGTTACTGAATTGTAAGAGTTCTTTATATATTCTGGACAGAAGACCCTTATCAGATATGTGATTGGCAAATATTTTCTCCCATTCTGTGGCTTGTCTTTTCACTCTCTTGATAATGCCCTTTAATACACAAAAACTTTTAATTTTGATGAAGTCAATTTACCTATTTTTCCTTCACTCCACTGCACTATTTTGATCCTTATTTTAATCGAAAACACTAAGTAACTAAAGAGAATACCTTTTGGACAGTTTGAAATCACTGGTCTTTATAATAGTTACATTTTCAGGCCTTCAGGATGGTTACATCTGGTGACCTTGCTTCTTAGTTCACTGAGAAAACCCAAGCAACCGAAAGAGAACTTCTACCTCCTCCCACTGCAAACCTACCCCTGCCTTCCCTTCTGCTGCAGAGAATGGTCTGTGCTCCCACCTAAGATCAGCCTGTGCCCTGAATCCCAGCTCTTCTCACATAATCCGATTCTGCTCCTATAATCATCCCTTCTCTCTCACAGCTTGATTTTTCCCTCCCCTCTGGATCATCACGCTTAGCTTCAAACTTATTCTCCTACTAACTCCCAGACGTCAAAACAAGACAAGACAAAAACCCAATTCAAATGAAAAAACCCTCCTAGACTTCCACATCTTCCTCCAACCACGGGCCCAAAATTCCTGTCCTCCTTACAGCCAGGTTACCAGTGACGTCCACATTTCCAAACCTAATTGTTAGTTGTCAGTCCTCATCTTCCTGGCCCTCTCCGATCATCTGACACATTTGATCATTTCCTCCTGAAACCCTCTCTTCCCCTCACCTGAACGTCTAACAGCCCCTCGAACTTTAGCATAGCCAGTCTAGCTGCAGATCCCTGTCTTCCTTCCCCTCACCTGCTGCTCCCACAATTTCTGATCTCAGGTATTGGCAACTCCATCCTTCCAGCCGCTCAGGCCCTAAACTGTGGAGGCATCCCTGGTCCTTTTCTTATTCTCTTACCCCATATTCCACACATCAGTGCATCACATTGGCCCAACTTTCAAAACATATCCAAAGTCTGTCTGCTTCTTACCTCTCCAACATTACTGTCCTGGCCTGCTCCTTTCTGTGACTTCTTTCAACATCCCATCAGGGGAATCTTGTTAAAACACAAGTCAGATCTGCTTAAAGCCCCCCAGTGCCTTCCGATCTCACACAGACGGGGAGGCGAAGTCTTGACTTGGGCCTTCGAGGCCTGATACAGTGTGAACCCTCGTGACCTCACTGCCCCCTCACTAAAATTCTCATTGCCAAGTGCACTCCGTGTTGGGGCCTTGGCCTGGAAAACTTGGCTCCCACATATCCACATGGCTCACCCTCACTTCATCCGTGGCTCAGCTCAAATATCACCTCCTCAGAGAGGCCCCCCAGATTGTCCTCCCAATGACATCCCACGCTGTTCCTTTTCTCTGCTGACACTTGACATCCTTTTATATGCCCATGTACTTATTGTCTATATCCCTCACTAAAATGTAGCCTCCACGGAGGCAGGGATTTTGTTTTGTTTTTCTGTCTCTCTACAGACTAAAGAATTGCATAGCACATGGTAGAGGTACGATAAATATCAGTGTATGAAGATGTTTAGCTGAAATTTTGCTACACAGCTATGTTTTTTATAACTAAATCAAATCTCTAGTTATTCAACAAAGTCCGTAGTCTATTTACATTTCTATATGGCTGTGACAGAACACTTCAGTAACTCTGAGGGTCACCAAGATGCTTCACTAAGTGGCATCAATTTTGGTGAATTCGCTATGGAGTCTGGCCCTCAGCCATGCAAGTTTAGAAGAGTAGCGTTTAAGGATAGATAGGACCCTGAGATGCTGACATGTCTTAACAAATCTAAGAGACCAGCAGAGAAGACAGAGTTTCTTTATTTACAATTTATTTACAATGAGAAACATAGTTGAATGAGCTGAGACTGGCACCCACTTCAGCAGTACATTCTCTTCTTGGAAGCAGGTTATAGGAGAAGCCAAATGATCAGAAGTGCTTGGTGAATGCAAAACCAAGACAAGGCATGAGTGCAGGCTGGCTTGATAGATCCACGCCTGCCGTGCCGGCCAAGCTGCTCTAGTCCTTGCCGACAAGATGCGCTTTCCCAGACGTCGTTTGGATGGGCAGCGATGATGTTTACCCCTGTGACTCCCCTTGACATGTTCTTGTTTCAGATATATTAATATATTCACTCTCCCAGGTCTTTGTAGGTTAGGAGGCATTTACTTTCTTTAAGGTGACTTTTCATATTTCTGGTTTGATCCATTGTATCATTTTATAATTAGGCTCTCTGAAGTCAATTCCTGCCCCCCCCCCCCCAAATCTGAGCAGGCCAGCTTGTCACTGCTAAGCCTCCTGTGTATATACCTGTAAATTTTTTTAATTGAAGTATAGTTTATTTAGTTAGTTTTAGTTAGTTTATAGTTTATTTAGTTAGTTTCGGGTGTACAGTAAAGTGATTCAGTTATACATACATATATATCTATTTTTTTCAGATTCTTTTCCCTATAGGTTATTACAGAATACTGAGTATAATTCCATGTGCTGTACAGTATGTCCTATATACCTGTGATTTTGATAGACATTATTATATATACCTACATTTTGGATAAGCATATTCCTATATTACTTATAAAGAGCGGGTATCATTTACAGTAACATAGCTAGGGACAAGCTAAGAAAGATGTATAAGTCCTCTACATTGAAAATTTAAAAACACTGCTGATAGTAATTAAAAATGAAATAAATGGAGTGATACACTGTTTTTTAAAAAATATTTATTTATTTATGTGGCTGCGTCAGGTCTTAATTGCAGCACGTGGGATCTTCGTTGTGGCATGCAGGGTCTTTTGTTGCAGTACGTGGGCTTCTCTCTAGTTGTGGTGCACGGGCTCCAGAATGCAAGGGCTTAGTAGTTGTGGTGCTGGGCCTTAGTTGCCCCACAGCATGTGGGATCTCAGTTCCCCGACCAGGGATCGAACTTGCGTCCCCTGCATTGGAAGGCGGATTGTTAACCACTGGACCACCAGGGAAGTCCCAAGATATACTGTTAATGGCTTGTAAAGCTCAATATGTATTTTTTTTTTTTGCGGTATGTGGGCCTCTCACTGTTGTGGCCTCTCCCGTTGCGGAGCACAGGCTCTGGACACGCAGGCTCAGCGGCCATGACTCACGGGGCCCAGCCGCTCCGCGGCATGTGGGATCTTCCCGGACCGGGGCACGAACCCGTGTCCCCTGCATCAGCAGGCGGACTCTCAACCACTGCACCACCAGGGAAGCCCCCAAAGCTCAATATTTTTAATACTTCAATTTTTCTCCAAAATGATCTGTAGAGTCAATGCAGTCCCAATCAAAATCCCAGTGTGTTCCTTCCTTCCTTCCTTCCTCCCTCCCTCCCTCCCTCCCTCCCTCTCTCTCTCTTTTTGGTAGAAATTGATCATCTGTTTCTGAAATATATATGGTAATGCAAAGGACCTAGAATATAGAATAGTCTAGACAGTTTTGAGGAACAGCAAACCTGGAAGACTTCACTCTAAATATTAAGATTTATTATAAAGCTACAGTAATTAAGACAGACACATAGATCAATGGAACAGAATAAGGAGTCCAGAAACAGATCCACATATTTACAATCACTTGATTTACAACAAAGGCCCTATTGCAATTCAATGGGGAAAGTACGGTCTTGTCAATAAATTCTGCAGGTCATTAGGAGATCTATATATTAAAAACAAATAAACAAACAACCCCCCCCCCAAATAAAAACACCTCGACCTCTACCTCACAGTATATACAAAATTATTTTGAGATGGATCTTAGACCAAAATGTGAAAGTCAAAATAATAAAGCTTCTAGAATAGAATAAAACATAAGAGGAATTCTTCGTAACCCTGGAGTGGGCAAAGATTTCTCAAGACAACATTAAGAGTGAAAAGACAAGCCTCAGAATGGGGAAGATATTTGCAATACATACAAATGACAGAGGTCTTGTACTCAGAATATGTTAAAAACTCCTACAAGTCAATAAGACTGAAAACTCAATTTAAAGGTAGGCAGAAGACTTGAGTATCCACTCCATAAAAGGGAATATCCAAATGATCAACCAGCATATTGAAAAAGGCTGAAAGTCATTAATCATCAGAGAAATACAAATGAAAACTACAATAAGATTCCGTTATGATACTACTCTTTGGCCAAAATTAAATGAACTGATAACACTAAGTGTTGATGAGGATGTGGAGCAACTGGAACCCACCTATAGAGTGGAATATAGATTGGTGCTCTCACTTTGAAAACCATTTGGGAGGACTTAATAAAGTCAAATATAGGTATACACGTGACCCAGCAATTCCATTCCTGGGTATATACCCAAGACTGCTTATATCTTCAAAAAGACACGTACAAAAATGTTCAGAGCAACATTACTCACAAAAGCCCCAAACTAGAAACAACCAAAATGTCCATGAATAGGAGAAAGATATGCTGTGGTATCTACAATAGGAGAAAGATATATCATCGTAGTATAGAGTACCACATTGAAATGAAAAAGAGTGACTCTTACCTCTGAGAACATGAAGAATCTTACAGATGAAATGTTGAGTGAAAGAAGTTAGATACAAGGGTAAATACTGTATCTGAAGTTGAAAAACAGATATAACTAGTCCATAGTGGACTAGTCAGAAGACTGATTACCAGGTAATGGTGGTGTTGGTGGCAATAGAGGGTTATCCGCTGGGAGGAAGCCTGCTGGGAGACTGGACATATTCTACATCTTGATTTAAGTGTTAATTACATTGGCGTGTACATGGATAAAACTTCATTCCACTAAGTAGGGAGTGCTACAGAGATGGGGAACAAGCACAGATGCCTTAGTATTTGTAAACTTTACTGTATAAGTCGTACTTTAATCATCTTTTAAAAAGGAGTTGGTACTCTACCTTAAAAAATACTAAAGTATGCTATGTTTCCTTAAAGTTAAAAAAATAACAAACCCAGAAACTCTTCCTTAAAATATGGATTTGTTCATAGAGTTCCTTAGATCCACTTCAGGAAAGAAAAATACCATTTGAATACCCATACATTTTTTTGGAGTACTTTATATTAAAAAAAAAGGAAGTTAATCAAAACACCATTCAAATTCTTTATTTAGAGTGTATTTGGGAGTGGCACAAAGTCAGTTTAGTTGGTATGGCAGGCAAGACATCCCCCAGTGCTCTCTGGCTGCAGGCAGAGAGGGCCCCCAGGTACTGAAAGCGAGTGAGGCCTGGGCACGGAGGCCTCCTTTTGTCCACCATTTCTTATAGGCAAGACTCCAGCCTCCATGACCTTCCCTGAGTTCTTCCAAAGGGCAGATTTGAACAGTTGCTAATCAAGGAAGGAGCAGCCAAGAAACCACCTGAGGCAAGATTAAAGGGACCAGAGAAGCTCATCAAGATTAAGAGACAAGGGACTTCCCTCGTGGCGCAGTGGTAAGAATCTGCCTGCCAAGGCAAGGGACACGGGTTCGAGCCCTGGTCCGGGAAGATCCCACATGCTGCGGAGCAACTAAGCCCTTGCGCCCCAACTACTGAGCCTGTACTCTAGAGCCCGTGAGCCACAACCGCTGAGCCCGCGCTCTAGAGCCCGCGAGCCACAACCGCTGAGCCCCCGCTCTAGAGCCCGCGAGCCACAACCGCTGAGCCCGTGCTCTAGAGCCCGCGAGCCACAACTGCTGAGCCCGTGTGCTGCAGCTACTGAAGCCAGCGTGCCTAGACCCCGTCCTCCGCAACAAGAGAAGCCACCGCAAGGAGAAGCCTGCACACCACAACTAGAGAAAGTCCGCACATAGCAACGAAGACCCAATGCAGCCAAAAAAAAAAAAAAACCACAAAAGATTAAGAGAAGACCACCTGACACGATATTAAGGGAGTGCAAGCCTTGCTCATGCTCTAATCTTGTCAGATAAACCCTTTATCAAACCCTCTGGGGTTGGGACACATAGTTTTTCGAGGCAGAAGCCTGGTGTGTCCCCCTTTGCCTGGCAAAGCAATAAAGCTATTCTTTTCTACTTCACCCAAAACTGTCTCCAGGATTTGATTTGGCACCGGTATACAGAGAGGCCAAGCTTTTGGTAACACTTCCTTTCATGCAAATGATAGAAGACACGTTCTTCAAAACATCAACATCTAAAAGAGGAATGAGAATTTAATAAAACGACAGCTCATGAGTACAGAACTATTAGATGGAAGTGCTTATGTTATTATTTTGACTTTAGTGACTCATAAGTCTGCTTTTTGATTGGAATTTTTTTTCCTTTTTTTTTGGCCACACCAGACAGCATGCGGGATCTTAGTTCCCCCACCAGGGATCAAACCTGCCCCCGCTGCAGTGGACGCACAGAATCTTAACCACTGGACCACGAGGGAAGTCCCTGATTGAAATTTTTAAAAAGTATGCACCATTAGTAGCCAAATGAGTCATTATAGTTTATTATTCGGATAAAAATCTCCGTATCAGACAGTATCTCCAGCGATCACCTCCTAAATGACACTGAAGCAATCCAGGTAGTTCCCGATATGTGAAGAGATTCAAAAATATTTTCTGTGCATTTTTGTGATTTGCATGCACTGTGGTCCTAACAGAACCAGTCTAGAAATCTTCCCACTATTTATGACATTGTTGTGTGGAAAATGCAATCTGAATACTTCAGATATCGGTAGAAAACATCTGCCCCTTCTCTTAGCTGCTGACGGCAAGCAGGCCCTGGGGCAGGGCAAAGTCTGCAGCTATAAAACAGCCTTGGGCAGGGACTCTAAGAACATGTACGGCAAGGCTACCACAACGTGGATATTGTCTTAACCAAAACACTGGTAACTGGCTTTATTTCACTCTCCACTTTCCTTGGCTCAAATTATATCCTTAATTGGGTTCTAAACGTTGGGGATTTGTGACCACCTAGCTCGTTACTCATTTGTGAAACAGGAGTTGGGTCAGATTGTAGTGGCCAGGTGTATGTAAGGCCCTTCCAGAACTGAAACAGGATTCCGAAATATGAGCAAGTTGCTTTCAGAGTTTAGAATCTCTGTTTCCAGCCCTGACTTCTCTCCTCAGCTCCTGGAGTATGTTTTCAATAGCCTCAGAGACTTTTCGGAAGGTCCCACAAGCACTTCAGAATCAACCCATATCAAACCACTCTCACAACCTCATCCCCGTGCCCCGTTATCCTCTTGTTTCCTATTTCATTTAATCCCCCCCGCCCCCCCCCCCCCCACCACCCCGGCCAGAACCTTCGCAATCATCTTTGTCTTCTTCCTCCCCTCCCCTCTTGAAACTAGGATTAACCACATTGCCTAAATCTCTCTCAAATTTGTCCCTTCTTTTTTATTTCAAGCTTCATCATCTCTTACCTGAATATGGCAAGAGCCACCTCATCTTTCCTCCAACTTCAAAACGTCTGGCAGTTCACAGCATATTTTTTAAAAAATTATCTTTTATTTTATTTATTTTTGGCTGCGTTGGGTCTTCGTTGTTGCATGCGGGCTTTCTCTAGTTGTGGAGAGCGGGGGCTACCCTTCGTTGGGGTGTGTGGGCTACCCTTCGTTGCGGTGGCTTCTCTTGTTGCAGAGCACGGACTCAAGAGTGCACCGGCTTCAGTAGTTGTGGCGTAAGGGTATAGTTGCTCCGCGGCATGTGGGAATCTTCCTGAATCAGGGCTCAAACCGTGTCCCCTGCATTGGCAGTCGGATTCTTAACCACTGCGCCACCAGGAAAGTTCCTGTCTGGGAAGTTCAAATTGATTCCCTACCCTTTTATCTTCCCACAAATATCAATGTAATCTTCCCGTTTTAAAACTTCCAATGTTTTCCCCATTCACAAAAAGAAAATCCAAATCTCTCAGAAAGGCTTCAGGTCTCAGGTCAAAGATCAGCTCCTCTGAGAGGCCTAGTTTGACCACCCTATCTAAAGTTGAACTGCCCCGTAATTTTATCATCTGATTTATTTCATTCGTGGTTCTTATTACAGTCTATAATTCCCTTACCTTTTCAAGTGTTTATCTGCTCCCACCCCACAGAATCTAAGTGGGACAGTGTTAGTATTTGACAATCATCAGTGCCTATCTTTATGAGCAATTTTTAAGACCATAGCTTTAATATTTTATTGATTCCACTGGACCTCAGATTTTCAAAAATTTTGACAGGTCTATTGCTGGGCCCCCACCTAAAGCCACAAGAGGGTAAGGGGATAAGTAGAATTGAGAATCAAATACAAGTCTGTCTCCAGATCATTGCTGTTCCATAGAAATGATGGGCACATACATAATTAAAAATTTTCTAGCAGCCACATTTTAAAAAGTAAAAAGAAACAGTTGAAATTTTCATATTTTCTTTAATGCACTATATCCAAAACACAATATAAAAAAATTGTCAGTGAGGTATTTCATTCTTTTGTTCATAGTAAGATCTCTGAAATCTGCGCGATTTGAACTTACATCTTAAATGAACGAGCCTCATTTCAAGTGCCGGCAAGCCGCATGTGACAAATGGCTACCTTATTGGACAATGCGGGTTTGGATCCTGTGCTTTTCCCACTGAGCCCCTCATTAGTCCTAGAACGCTAGTCCCACTAGACTTTCTGAGAAAAAAATGGAAATCTTTTGTCAAATTTCCTGAGGAGTTACAAGTGCATATTTAAAGAATTTAGAACTTTAACTTTCCCATATGTGATGCCCCCCTTTCCCTCCATTAATCTTCTGTGTGACACTTTGGAACGCGTTCTATATTCGAAGAGGGAAAGAATATCAGAGTCAAGTCAGTCTCAGGTATTTTTATTCAACTTTTGCTGGAAGTGTGCAGGTAACTCCCAGGTCCCACCCCACGGAGAGAAGAGGTTGCAAAACAGCCTCAGGGAAACTATGGGCGAAACGGCCTTTGCTAATATCCCAAGGCTTACTGCCACCTACGTTTCTACTGAATGACAGCTTTACAGTGAGTTCCAGTGCACCAGCTGTTAGAAATAAATTTAGCTCCTGTTCTCGAATCTGCTGTCATCACAATCCTATCCAGAAATTCATTCAACAGATATTTCCTGAGCGCCTGTGTACACCTTAGTGGACAGAACAACTCCAAAGCTCCGTGCCGGGGGAACCGAGTCTAGCGGGTAAGGCGGGAGTCCTAGTGACGTCTCTGCGCCCTCTGTCCCCCGCAGTGCCAAGCACCCTTATTGCATTATCACATTAAATAGGCGCCACTACCCTAGGAAGCAGGCATTACTCTCACTTTGCAAAAAATAAGAGGTTGAGTAACCTGTTACAACCCAGTGTCCCAGTGCTGAGCCCAGCGCCCGGCGCACGCGTGGGCGCCCCGGTTCCCTCCAAGCGCCTCCACCGACGCAGTCCGAGTGGAAGCGCAGCCGCCGCGACCTCGGGCGGAGAGAACGGCGGGACCTCACAATGCACCGGAAGCGGCGCCTCTCCGGGGCCTTCCTTGCGCCGTCCGGGCTGCATCGCCCCCATCGGCGACAAGAGCGGCCCGGCAGGAGGGACACCCCCGAGCCCAGAGCCTCCCAATCGGATACCTCCCATACCCGCTACGTGTGCCGCGGAAGCCGGACACAACTGCGGCGGAAGCCGCCGGAGCGCCTGCCGGCGCACGAACTACCCTTCCCGTGAGGCTTCGCGGCGGGCTGGGCGGCTGCTGCGCAGGCGCACGCATAGCGTGTGTAGTAGCGTCAGCGGTTCTAGAACGTTGCTGTGGTAGCGCTCGGGCGCCATGTTAGGACGAAGGGGAAGGAGGAGAAGCGCTTAAAGCGGCGGGAGCGGGTGCGGGAGTGGGGTTGGACCCAGGGCTGAGGCAGGCCCCCCCCTCCCTCCCGCCTCAGTGGATCATGCCCAGGGCGGCAGCGGCGGCGGTTGCGGGGGGGAAGTGACTGGGCGGTGCCGGCGCCGGAGACGATGCCGTTGTAAGTGATTTGTATTCTGTTTTCTCTCGCACGCCGGCGGGGCCTTGGGGGCGTCGGGGGAGGGGAGGGGGGAGGGGGGCGCGCGAGCTGGGCCCTAGCCCCGAGGGGAGGCGGGCGGGACTGGGGCTCTTCCTGTTTCCTCTCCCACTCGCCGCCGCACTTCCCCTTGTGTTCGGTTCCCGCTTCCCCCCACCCCTTCCTGGCTTCGGCGGCTGTCGGGCCGGGGGCCTTCCCCTTCCGGAAGGGCCGGAGGAGCTTGTAACCTTACTGCTCCCGCTTCTCCGCCTCGTCCGATAAAAGAAAAGGGGAGGGGGGAACCCGGTGCCCAGCTGCCGGGGAGGAAGGCCCTGCTCCTCGCGGGGTCTGCACACGGGGTTCGGGCTCGTCCCCCGGCGCCTCTCCGGCTCGTTTCGCTGCTTCTGTTCCCGGCCTAGCTCTCCCTCACGTTTCCTAGATGCCCACTTCGTGTGCCAGTGTTAACCCACTTCCGCGTCCCAGCCAGCCTGAGCGCGAGTTAAAAGCCCAGTTTTGAGCGTCGAGTCCAGCTGCTCGAACATCCCCTCCCCCCGCCTCCGTTCCCTCCAGCCTTTCGGCTGCCAGGAGAGGGGCACTTTCCCGGGTGCCCCCCGTCGAAAGGCGTTGCGTTACGTGTTGCTCTCCCGGTTTTGTTTCGATAGGGTCGCCGGATTTCATGTTGCTTCCGTCTTTCCATGTGCAGTGATATTTTCTGTTCTTCTGATGGTAGACTTTTTCTTATTGTAGTCCATCTATGCCTTCTAATCTCCCTAGGCCTGTATCTTATACTTTTTTCTCCTTGTTGGGTTTTTTAAAGAAGTTTTCCTTTTCTTTTCTCTCTCAAAGAATGGGATGTAATTTGAGAACTCATTGTTGATCGAAAGATTACAGCCTTTTTTTCTGCGTGTATACAGCAGAGTAGAGGCCTAAATCGTGAGACTGCATTTCTTCCATTTTTGAAGATTCAAGGGTGAGAGATGGGGGGCCGAGTTCTCTTTGTAGCCCCGAAGCATGTAATTGACCCTTGAAGTTTTACTTGAACGCAGAATAAAGATTTTGGGGTTTCTAGACACCTAACGGTCACCTTAACGCTTATTTTATTTTTTTTTAAGTAAAAACACCTTCTTTTCTGCAACTATCACTGATTATAGTTTTACAGTTTTATTTATGTATGTGTATATGTGTGTATGTCTCTGTTTACAGGTGAGGCTTTAAGTTTGAAACAGGCTTTAAAGACATCTGTCCCATTTTACACGATATTTTAAAAAGGAATTTCATGCTCCTTCCTTCTCACCCACTCTAGTCATTTTGTTAAGAGGCCTATCAACATATTTCTGTAATGAGGATATTTGTTAATTTTAATTAAATATAGCAGACCTAAAATCTTGTAAGGTGCAAGGTCCTTGAATCATACTTTTATGGAACAATGAAAAGGGTTACTAGGAGAACCGAGTCTAAGCAAGATTTTTGTGGCATTTTTCAATTCAGCAGCAATTAAAGTAAACCTAAATGTTTGCAATAATGCCATGTGACTTCTTTGTGTTAGCTCACATTTTATTGCTGTTTTGGAAAAAGGACTTCTCTTTCTGATAATCATGTCAGTATTAAAAAAATTGATCAGTAATAGGAAATGTATGCCTTAAAGGGCTTTAATGAAGAAACAATTTATGTCTTTTTAGAAATTAAAAGTTCTTTTATACCTGCTTTTTCCCAGCATGCTTTGAGGAAGGGAGGTATACCTTTCCTTTAAAGACCTAAGTGCTTCACATTCTTTGGAAGTTAGTGCAGATGTTTAAAATGGAAGACAAAGTGAAGGCAGCAGATTCTCACACACGGATATTGTCTTTCTAGTGTGTTTCTTGAAATGTGAACAATATGACCAGTTTTTCATTAGCTTTTCTCTTATTGTTAACCCTATGTGTACTATAGTCCTTTTAAAGTAAACTAAAAGACCATAGACTGCCTAGTTAAGTAGGCCTTTTTTCTCATTAGTTTGCTTTCTTTGTTTTTCATGTTCTGGTGTCATTAATTTTATTTCTTTGATGTTTTGAATTGTGATTTCCAGACTGTATTGTGTTTGACTTCCACTTTCCTGTTTGGTGTGGCTGTTAAGTCTTTGTGTGTGGGTGGGGGGGTTAAGGTATAGGTAAATTGTCAGAATGGATGAAATCAAAACAGATTACTGAAGTTACGTCGTTAGAAAACATTGTGAGCAGGTCTCCATATATTGTCCAAAAGCATATGTAATTGCATATATAGTTTTGAAAAGCTGGTATGGTTTAAGAGCCATGGTGATTAAGCTTCCAAAATTTTGGTAGTCTCAGGATCCATTATTACCAGATTTCTCATGGTGGTACTATTCACATTTTAGGCTGATAATTCTGTCCTGTGTATTGCAGGGTGTTTAACAGCATGCCTGACTTCTACCTACTAGATTGTGGGAGTCCCACCCCCTATGTCCTGGTAATGACAACCAAAAATGTGTCCAGATATTGCCAGATGTACCTTGGGGGCCAACATCTTGTTGAGAACTACTGCATTAATACAGCGTATAAGACCTGTATGAGAACTGTATTCCAGTTTCTGCCTCACTCTATGTTGGTCAGATCGTTATTTGCATCAGCTCAGTTCTAGCTATCACACTGGCAATAAAAAAGACTTTAAGGGGAGTAAACATTATCAGTGACTTAGCATTCATGGCACATTTGTAGAACGTTATTGGAAGAGATATTTAGCAAGACTTGGGGGAGACAATAGCTTTTCTTCCATATTTTTGGGGTTGTCACAAAAAAAGAGGGAATTGGAGTAGTTTCATGGAGTGATAAGAGGTAGAACTGAGACCTTTTGGTGGGTAGTAATATCGTGTAGCGGTGGTTCTCAGAGTGTGATTTGTAGAAGCCTGGATGTTGGGGGTCCTTGAGATCCTTTTAGGGAGTACATAAAATACAAACTTTTCATAATATTGAGATGTTATGTCTTTTTAGTCTGTTGACATTTGCACCAGTGGTGCAAAAGCAGTGGTGGGTCATGATGCTTTAGGAAGAATCAAGGCACAGGCACTGCATTCTCCTAGTTGTCATTGTATCACTTCACTACACACATGCACACAGACACACACAGTTTGAAGAAAAAGTCCTTGACGAAGCAGTAAAAAATGTTAATTTTATTAAGTCTTGACCCTTGAGTTCTTTGAGTATGTTGTGATAAAATGGGACGTACACTTAAAGCTGTATGCTAAAAAGTAGGATGGTTGTTTTGCGAAGAGCACACGTATGATTGATTTGTGAGCTAAGCTAGTGCTTTTCTCATTGAGCTCTGTTTTTACCTGAAAGAACAATTGATGAACTATGATGTTCATACTTGACTACTTAGCATTTACTTGAAAAATGGAGCCTGTCTCTTTAAGGAGAACAACTGACAATATTTGTGGCCAGTGATAAAATTTGAGATTTCAAGCGAAAATTAGAATTTTAGAATGCTTGTTTCTGTCATTGTGAGCTTGACAGCCTCCCAGTAATTAAAAATGTTTCTGATTTGGTCGATGGTGATATTAGTGAACTTTTTTTTGATTTTGTATAATAATGTGCCAACATTTGGAAGATATGCGTATCTTAAGTGAACCCACATTTTCCAAACCACCAATCATGATGTAATAAAGTCATGCATGGGTAAAGGTACATTTAAAGTGCAAGGTGGACCAGTCGATTTTAATGCAAGAGTACAAAGGGTTTATTGCTGTAGTTTCTGCTTTCATACTGTAACTAGTCTCTAAGAAATTAGCACTTGTGGCATTTTGGTGTAATATCAAAGAAGAATATCCAAAGTTATTTGAAAAGGCTATTAGAACACTGTTTTCTAGTTATAATGGTGTAATGCCAGGTTTTATTCCTGTGCATCTACCAAAACAACTTATCAAAAGGGATTGCATGCAGAAGCAGATGTGGGAAGCAGCTTTTTTTTTTTTTTTTTTTTTTTTTTTTTTGCGGTACACGGGCCTCTCACTGTTGTGGCCTCTCTCGTTGTGGAGCGCAGGCTCAGCGGCCATGGCTCACGGGCCCAGCCGCTCCACGGCATGTGGGATCTTCCCGGACCGGGGCACGAACCCGCGTCCCCTGCATCGGCAGGCGGACTCTCAACCACTGCACCACCAGGGAAGCCCGGGAACCAGCTATTTTTGATTAAGCCAGAGTTAGAGATCTGCAAAAATGTAAAATAGTGCTGTTCTTCTCACTAAGTTTTTTGTTTTGGAAACCAGTTATTTTTAAAAAAGTCATTTATGTTAACATGTAATGGATTTCTTGTTACTGTACAAAAATTTCCCTGTTGTGATTTCTAATGTAGTAAATAATGGCAGACATAATCCATATAAACAAAAGGTCATTGGAGTCCTCAATAAATTTTAAGAGTTGTGAAAGGGTCCTAAGACCCAGAAGTTCGAGAAACTGATGTATAGTAACAACTGACAGCTGCCCCAAGCTGCGCTGTTTCCAGTGGTGTGTCTGTGCAGCATCTCTGGTGGTTTTTGAATGGTCTGGAGGAATGGACACACACATGATTTAAAGATATTTTTTGTGGTCAATGAAAAGCAATGTATTAGATAACCTTTGAAAGGTAACTTCTAACTGAGAGATTTTGATTCTCAGATTTTAAGATGTAGAGATTTTGTAATGAATTTCTTGTTGCTTAATAAAAGTTATGGTTTTGAAATGTGGTATTTTACTTTAAGCGTGTTGTCGGTTCATGCTTTTTGATGGAGAAGTTGGGAGGGAAGATAATTGGATTTGAGTGAATTTGTAAGTCAGTTCCCACTCCCTGACACCCCCTCCCTCAACCCCCCAAAGCCTTCTGGCTTGAAAACATATAACTTTTGATTCATCAGAATATTCCATTTCTTGGTAATTAAGCTACTTCAAGTTAACATTACAATTAAATTTCACCTTGAGTTGCATCTAGGCAGGTTTATAAAAGCTACTCTCAGGCAAAATGAGGCCAGTTGGAGTCCCAGCTATTTTTCATTTTTGGTTGGTGGAAGAGGCATGTCTTTTATTTGGTATGTTCATCGTTCTGATTATTCAGCAGCTTTTAAATAAGTGTACAATCTGAGTCTATGATTCATAAAACAGCACCATTGCAGGAGATATTAGTTCTTGTAAAGTGAGGCTCAAAGTCGTCACTCCTCTAAGGTCTTAAGGGTGCTAAGTCATAGACTGCAGCCAAATTCAACTCTGGGTTCCATGTTTCATTCTCATTCTAGTACTGTGCCATTTACTGTGTATCTTGTTGAGAACTATGTTTCATCAGCTCAGTGGGAGTCTGTTTGTATGTCTTAAGTATACTTAATTTTCAAGATCAAGTTGTGTGGAAGATAGTTGTTTTTTAGTCGTTGGATTGCAGGTCTGCAGAATTTCATAGCATTCTCACTTGAAAATTTAAGGATTTGCAGAAGAAAAAAATGTGGGAGTTTAAATTTGATATTTTTATTCCTCTTCTGTCACAGAATTGTCTCACATTTCTGTTCCCTCTATATTTCGTTCAGAAACCAGCTTCTTGCATTTACAGTAAGTAGTCTTTATAGTTTTAAATAGTTTTAAATAAGTTTTTATTTAAGAATAGTGTTCCTGTCATTTTGGTTATCAGAAACATCTAAATTGCATTTCCTGTTTATAATACTATGATTTAATATATTTTTGACTATTATTTTCTGATACATTTTTATACTTTTTAGATTCTCTAGTTACATTTCTTTCATTTTCAAATTGTGCTTGACAAATACTGATGCAGGAATGCTGTGGTTTGGCTGTTTTTTGTTTTTTGTTTTTGCTTCTAGCCCCTCTTGGAGAGAGGGCAGAGGGACAGTTGGAAGTGCCCTTAGGAAGGAAGGAAAAATAACCTGGCCATTGTTACAATTCAGTAACAAGTACCCTTTCTCTGTATAATCAACCTTTTATTTCCAAACTTTGGCGTTGGGATTCATCATAATTTATTCCCCTTGAGCGTAAACTATTGCTTCATCTATATTTGAGCCTCTGCTGCTGCTTACTAAATATTGGCTGGATGATCCACCTGGAATACATATTTTAAGACTATAGGTAGGTTCTATGTTTAGTACCAGTTACACAGGATGGCAGGTGAATTAGCCATCCTTAGAATAATGTCTTAGTGAGCAAATACGTTGTCTTGACTATATGCTTGACTTCTAAGCTACAGGTAAAATTCAAATATGTGTTAAACTTCTTGTGAAAGAGGAGATTGTATTATTTCTGCTAAGAATTAATATTTAATGCGTATTCAAATACTTTAGAGAGATCCCATATTCCTATTCTGTTCAATGTCCTTTTTTCCTGCTTAATTTGAATGGGCACATTACGTTTAAGGTTAAGGCCTTTAAACAGCAAATTACATACTGTGGTTTTTAAAAAAATATTTATTTATTTTTTGGCTACGTTGGGTCTTAGTTGTGGCATGTGGGATCTTTTGTTGCTGTGCGCCGTCTTTTTGTTGCGGTACGCAGGCTTCTCTCTAGCTGTGGCGCGTGGGCTCTGTAGTTGTGGCGTGCGGGCTCAGTAGTTGCAGTGCATGGGCTCAGTAGTTGCTGAGCGTGGGCTTGGCTGCTCTGTGGCATGTGGGTTCTTAGTTCCCGGACCAGGGATTGAACCAGCATCCCCTGCATTGCAAGACGGATTCTTAACTACTGGACCACCTGGGATGTACCCATTAAGTGTTACTGTGATTTATCTGATTACTTCTAAAGAAGAATATCAAGTAAGTTAAGCTTGCAGTTTTAACTTCACTGACTAAAACTAGCAAGAAATGACAGTGTTTTCTGTTGGCTAGGATCTATATATTTTGAGGCAATTGACCCTTTTAGTACTACGTGCCACCAATTCCATATGCCCAATGTGAGGAGGTAGAGATTCATCAGTAGCATGAGCTTTGTTTAAATTGGGAAGAAAGTCGTTAAATATTAACTATTTCAGAAAACACCATTGGTGATTTGTTGTCCTTTCCTTTGTGTGTTAGTCATCTGCAGAGACTGCTCCTTTCCCTTCTCCAAGTCATTAGAGTGCATACCTCTTTAACCTTTTCCTTTGGTATATCCTTGATTCTTTGTTTCTGTAATGTTTATTTTAAGCTTTTACTTTGCACTGATCTGTTGTTTAAAGATCTGAATCCCAGAGCAAATTTGAGATTGTCACTGAGGTTAGAGACTATTTTTGTATTCCTGATTTTAGCATTGTATTTCATACATATTTAGGATCCTAGTTCAGTAAATTTCAGCCTAATAAAATACTTTCTGGGAAAAATAACTTAAATGAGGAAAAGGTGCTTTTAGGAAAATTGGATTGATGAAGTTTGATAGCTTTGGTGCTTTACCAGTTTTCTAGAGCTGTAAATCATGATTTGCTTTGTACTCTATTTTCTAATCACAAAGCGTTACACTGAAAAATCCATTTTAAGGTTTTTCAGTTCTTTAAAATAACATTTTGATTAGCATAAACTACAAAGCTAATAATCAAAAAGCTAATTATTGATTTAAATTGAACATTTGTTTGCTGTCCCTTGCTGTTGGGGAATGATTTTAGGGGGTGGTTTTAGCCTCTTTACTATCACAAGCTTAATGGTGAATAGTAGAATTAGATGATTTTCAACTTTTGTATGACTTCATTAATATTTATCTTTAAAAGTACTTTAACAAATGGAAACAAAATCCTAGAAGATGGAATTCTTCCAACAATCAGTTATGCTTCGCATGTATAGACATAATACACAAATAACTTTTAAAGGTACAAGACTGTATGTTGTGAAAGATGTATAGAGGCTTATGATTATAGTCAGATGCCTGAGATCATATCCTGACCCAGTGAATAGAGTCGTTGGAATAGTCAGGAATAATGTAAAGTGCTTGCCACACTAACTGGAATATGTTGAGGTTTCAGTAAATATTAGCTATTATCATAATTATATTCTACAACTCCTTTCACCTGACATATTGTGGGCATGTTTCCATGCTACTACATGGGATAACCACCTCATTCTTTTTATATAGCATAGTATTAAGTTGTAAGAATGTACTGTAATTTGCCAGTCCTGTATCATATTAATGGATATTTAGGTGGTTTCCAGTTTGTTGCTGCATTGTATACAGTGCTCCAGTGAACAACCTTGGGTTATCTTCTGTATTATTCCTATAAGAAGGGTCAAATTCCAGAATCTGTAGGGTCAAGAGAGGTATTTATTTACAAATACCAAGCATGCTCCCTCTATAAAGTATAATGCTGGGGTAGACATTGTTCATTTCAAGCTTATTGTTGCTGAACAGGATTTTGGGCCCGTATTTGGCCTATCTTCTAAGCCATTGTATTCGTACCCCAGGAGCAGTAGAAATTTGTGTTTTAATGTACACATTTAATATACTAAAAATGTGTTGTAAATTAAAGAGGATATGTCTTCCAACATCAGGACCTTCAGTTTGAGTCCTTGTGTCCTCTAGTATTTCTGTAAGAGATTGCTAGAGATGAAGTTGCTAGACATAAGCTTTAAAAAAAATTTGATGAATATTGCCAGATTGCTTTTTAAAATGATATACCATGTTCACATCCTTTGTGATGGCTAAGAGTGCTCATTTTCTTACACCATTGCCAACGTTGGAGGTTTATAATAAGTCTTTCATTTTTCACCAGATGTACATCAGCTTTGTTTTTCTCCAGTCTGACAGAAAAAGTGATCGTCTTAATGTGCTTCCTTGATTTGCAGTGAAACTTTTAAAAGTTGATTTAAGAACATATTAAGAATACAGGTTTCCCTCCCTATCCAAAAGTAGAAAGGTCCTGTGAAAGCTTTTGTAAGCCAAAACGGCATAAAATGAAGAAGCAACTACCTTATACACATCTTGCTAACAGATGCATAGAATAAATTGAGATAAAGCATTGCTGCTCACAGACACAGTTCCAGGCGATGGTAGTTTGATGCTGAATATACGTATATCCTGTGGAAGAAGCTTGTTAGTGTCGCTCTTGCTACTCAGGGCGCACGCTGCCTCTGAAACCGCTTGCAAAACAAACGAAGAGTGCTTTTGCTTTTTGCCTTTTTTTCGTAAAAGTGAAAGTCTTCTTTGGGTTTCATTCACTTAGTGAAAACAGGTACTAATATAGGTCTTTCATGTGAGTATTCCTTAACTTTCCTCACTGACTTGAAGTGGTCGTCAATATGATACATCCAAAGATTGATCATACTTCGACTATTTGAATGTAGGGCTACTAAACTATAGTTTACAAATCATAGGAACTTGCACTATTTGAGTTAGCTTTATAGTTACTGTAATCAGAGTGGTTCTTGATATTTCAGAGCACATGTATTGGTTAAATTGGATGCCTAAACTTTTGAAACAAGTATCTGGCCAAAATAAGCAGCCTACAGTCATATGCCAGTTTCACAAAAATGTTGCCATCTCTGAGTACCAAAATATTTATACTAATTAGAGTTAGGTCTTAGCCTAGCATGAGGAAAGGATGGACCTTTCTTTTGAGTATTGGTTTAAAAAGTTTCTGTGTTTGGGAACTGGACTTTCATGTCATAAACATGTTATAGTATTTAAATTTCTAATTTGCCATCCAAAGTAGAGAAGAGAAATAATAAATTCTAAGGTAAATCCATAGAGTTACAACTTAACAAGAATCACATAACTAGTGGCAGAAGTGAAACCAGAGTGGTATAACTAGTAGAAGTGAAATCAAGCCTGCTTTGTCTCTTTTCAGATTGCTTCTGGGTTGAGAGCAGTTTTTGTGGACAGAGTTTTGAATGCCAGTACCAGAAGTCATGTGGGTTTTTAAGGAAGCTGTGTGTTAGGAAGGTATCACTTGGTAGCAGTATGAATGGTAGTCTGGCATAGCAGGGGAGTAGAAAGAGTGGGACCAAGATGCCAAGAGGCAGAACAAGTGTAGTTGGAATGGAATTGTTATATAGAATGTTGTTGAAATTAAAAATAATAAAAAAGGAAAGGTGGGTATATGTCCTGGGTAAGCTTTGCCTTGATGAAAATTATTTTAAATATTATAAAGAAAATGCCTTATGTTCTAAGAGAGAGAAGAATTCTGAAAATATTTAGTATTGTGCCCTCTTCGTTTCTCCCTCCTTACTCCCAAAAAAGTGGGGTGGGGGGAGGAGTGTTTGGCTGTCTTTTGTAATTTTGGAGGGGGGCAAGATTCGTATATGTACTGTATGTATAGGTATTTATATCTTGCTCTGACCCAGAAAGGACTGAGACTTTTAAGAATGCTTTAGTCACATTTTAGAACTACCAGGGTGTTTGCATTAAAGGTGGATGACAAGGGAGAATCAGGATAGAGATATAAAACAGCAAGAAATTAGGGTACTAAAACAGTTCTTACAGAAGTACAGTGATTTTTGGATTTTTGTAGAGAACTTGCTGGATGGCCACCAGTTTTGCTCTAAGAATTCAGGCAGTAGGCTAAAGGTAAGTACAGATGTGTTCATGAGATGAAAATGAGCCAGTTACTCAGGAAAAGCACAGCTGTTCTTGGTATTTAAATTGAAAACCAGAAAGAAATTTCAGTGGATCACAAATACTGTGGCTCCGTATCTAGTTTTTTTTTTCTCATTGTTTTATATAATTGTAGAAGCATTTTTAAAATCATGTCTGAAGAAAACTAAATACTGGTAAAAATGTCTCTAGAAAGTGACGGACATGGGCAGGTGTCTCATGTGTTCAAAAATTTGAGGGAGAGCTTTGCATTCTTGGGATTGATAGCTAGCTGTCTGGTGTATAGTTCCAGGAGAAAGTCTGTAAAGCAGAGTCCTTCACATTACCTGATATTGGAGTGTGTATATTTGTTTTGTTAGAAACAGAACAGCAACAGAAAGATCCTTAAATTGTTTTATCACTCTACTTAATTTCTCATATTAAAAATTAAATGGAAAATTTTGACTTCTTCCATTGAAAGCTCAATCATAGCTAATATTTCTACATTTTGGACATTCAGAGCATCTGGCAGCCTAGAATTCCTAGTCTAGCCACTTAGCGTAAGATTAAGCCATTTCTATTGGAGACACAGGTATCTTGTACCTTTCAAAACATGTATTTGTTTCTTTCCTTTTATTTGGTTGTGATTTACTTTTATTTCTTTTCATATGTGTTCTTGAATTAGTATATGTTCTATATGTAATTTGTATTAGATATGTATACATACAGAGATATGTGATACATATGTTCTCTGTTTTTTTTTTTTAGTTGCGACAGGCGGGATCTTTCCTTGCAGCTCATGGGCTTCTCTGTAGTCGTGGCATGTGGGCTCATTAGTTGTGGCATGTGTGCTCAGTAGTTGCGGTGTGCAGGCTTAGTTGCCCTGAGGCCTGTGGGATCTTAGTTCCCCCACCAGGGATCGAACTGGCGTCCCCTGCATTGCAAGATGGATTCTCAACCACTGGACCACCAGGAACGTCGCCCTATAATGCTCTGTTTTGAATTAGATGGGACAAGTAAATGTGGTTTTATATGATGTGACTACATTTTGAATAAATAAACATTTACAACCAGAGTATGATTTGTTTCCCCATCAAAATGTTCATGTGGAAACTAATGTAGACATCAATTTTTTTTTTTTTTTCAAATTAAAGTAGACAAACTTGGTGTGAATTTAGGAATCTGAGTCTAGGACTTCCCTTGTGGCCAGTGCAGGGGACACGGTTTCGAGCCCTGGTCCGGGAAGACCCCACATGCCGTGGAGCAACTAAGCCCGTGCGCCACAACTACTGAGCCCTTGTGCCACAACTGCTGAAGCCCGTGCGCCTAGAGCCTGTGCTCTGCAACAAGAGAAACCACCGCAATGAGAAGCCCGCGCACCGCAACGGAGAGTAGACCCTGCTTACCGCAGCTAGAGAAAGCCCACACACAGCAACAAAGACCCAATGCAGCCAAAAATAAATAAATAAATTGATTTTTTAAAAAAAGAAAGAAATCTGAGTCTATATCCAATATTCTGGTAATACAGTTGAAGTAGACAAGGATCTTTCCAAGCATTGATTTTTGTATGACAATGAAGAACCTGAATATTTGAGAAAGAAAAAATGGGAATCTGCAAGAAAGCTTAACCCCACAGAGAATGGGCAGTCATTTTGGTGATCATCCAAACTCAACTGGTAATGAATTCAGCCCCTTCAGAAAGGAAAAGAACGCAGATGTTTGCTCAAAACAAAACAATCCAATAGAGGTTTATTATTTTAAGGTAGGAAAACATGAATTCAATTTACATTTGACTTGAAAGCTCTCCTTGCATGAACCAAGTCTAGCTAGAAAGGATTTTACACTTGTTTTCATATCTGGCTCTACTTATATTAAAATCATTTATAAAAAGTGTTCATAATCCTGGGGTGGTCACGAAGGGCTATAGTTTACTTGGAGAAACTCACATGAAGCAATGAACAATGCAAGAATATAATTATACTAAGATACGTGTTAAGTGTATTTTTTTAAACTTAATACATAATTTATCTGGAATCTATTAGAGCATGGTGTGAAGAAATGGTAGGCAGTTTTGAGGGCCACCTTTTTGGTGTCACCTTTGTGGAACCTGATGATAACTATTTGTTGATTGATGAAAATATGTATTAACCAAGATATTATGAATGCATTTACACTTAATGTTAATTTGTATATTCTAATCATGGGAGATGCTACATAAATTTGAAAAATAGAACATTAAGATATTTAGTCTTTTGAGGATGCTTGGTGCTCATGTGGATCCACAGCTCTGAATTAACACCATAGCCTTGTATAGCTGTGCGATTTAAAGTAGTAGGAGGAAGTGATGAGACGTAAGTTAATTGCTGTAAGAGATAATAAATCTGACTCATATTTATTCAGCAAATGTTACTATAAAATCTGAATTAAAATTGAGACAATGTATAACTAGTTTAGGAAGCATTGATTAAATGCTTTACAGCCTAGTGACTAATTAGTAACAAACACTATGGGCTTCCTGGCATTCTTAGGTTTTCTGTTGATATCAGAAGACAATATAAAACGTAGTCCTGCAGTCATAGTATAAACCAGAACCCAGGGATAGGTAGTAAATACATAATGGGACTTACCTGCCATGGGATTCTGGCATCTTATTGCTTTAGTAGATTATTGCACTTTAATTAAAAGTATATATATATATATATATATATATATATATATATATATATATATATATTTAGAACTTGAAAAAAAGTAGGGGTGTGTGTGTACAAATTATTTCTTAAGGAACAGAATTTGGGGCAAATACCTGATTCAGATGTTAGCTTCTTCCTTAGTCCTTACCTGGTTCTGTATGTTATTTGACCAGGTAGTTTTCAGTTAATAATTGTGCTGCTTATCTTTAGAGTCCCTGTCCATTGATATAAAAAGGGAGAAAAAGAAAACAAGAATTGGTTTCACCAAAAAATAATTGAGTCAGATTAATTTCCTAAAGCCTTTCTTTAGAGCATGCCATACCTTTTCACCAGTTATATTAAAAACCTGTTGGTTGTAAAAATCAGGAATTACTCTTAAAACAGAAAAACTTTTGACTGGTCATCGTTGAAGTGTAAACCTCTTACCAGAAATTCTGTAACAAGCTTAGTGTGAATACAGTTCTCCCCTCCGAGTTACGTTTATGTTATTTGCCTCATTCTCTAGAGTTTTATTCATTGCACGTCAGATGTGAAATTCCATTTGGGGAGTCTGTTGTATTGGTGAAATAGTGTTTTTATATATATCCTCATCTCTTTAGAAATAACAATTTAATAGACTTTGGCTCCTTTTCAAGAAGTAAGTAAAATTTCTCAGAAGTCCACTATATCCTAGATTGCATTTTCTCTAGCAATTTATTTGATCTGGATTTTTTTTTTTGGGTCTGCGTTGGGTCTTTGTTGCTGCGTGTAGGTTTTCTCTAGTTGTGGCAAGCGGAGGCTGCTCTTTGTTGAGGTGCGCAGGCTTCTCATTGCAGTGGCTTCTCTTGCTGCGGAGCACAGGCTCTAGGCATGTGGGCTTCAGTAGTTGTGGCGCACGGCCTTAATTGCTTCTCAGCATGTGGGATCTTCCCGGACCAGGGCTCGAACCTGTGTCCCCTGTGTTGGCAGGCGGATTCTTAACCACTTTGCCACCAGGGAATTCCCTGATCTGGATTCTTATTTATAGTTTACTTAGATAGTGACAAAGTTAAAATCCTTGGAGTGGGAGGAGAACTAATGTTTTCATCACTTAATTTTTGTGTTACTTTTTGTTTTAAAACGAACAAAATGTATTGAAAGTTTTTTGGGGTAAGGCAGGGAACCAGCTATGTTTAGAAATGCATTTTACTAAAGCATTTTTTTCTAGTCATCTGATTAGTTTTAAATTGTAGAAATTTTTTGACAGTAATTTTATCCAGTTCTGTTTGCAGTCCAGTTACAACGCAGGGATCACAGCAAACACAGCCGCCACAGAAGCACTATGGCATTACCTCTCCCATCAGCTTAGCAGCCCCCAAGGAGACTGACTGCCTGCTTACCCAGAAACTAATTGAGACTCTGAAGCCTTTTGGCGTTTTTGAAGAGGAAGAGGAACTGCAGCGCAGGTCAGTGTGTGTATATATCTTTCTTTTTTTGAATTTTATTTTTTTATACAGTAGGTTCTTATTAGTTATTCATTTTATACATATTAGTGTATATGTATATCTTTTTTTAAGTTACTATTTTTTATTAACATAATAAACTAGTTTTGAGGAACTCAGCAAGTCAGAATTATTCTCCCCAATATATGTCTGTTTCAAACAAGAGTGATACCTAGAAAAAACTTTTCATCTATATAAAGTTCTATTCCCTTAATTTTGATTTGTGATACTTTTGGTTAGTATAGTATTACAGCATTGTCAGGAGAAAGGGGAATGCCTTGCTAAGCTAGAGGAATGCCTCACCCCGTGTAACAGTGCCTACATAGCTAACACTATAAACTTCCTTTCTGATAACTTAAAGACTGGTTAAAATTTAGGAAGCCACCTATTGAAAGCTTTTTCATTTTAATTAGTAGTGATCTAGAATAACAAACAACTTGATACTTGATTGATCTTTGCTCTATCAACAGGATTTTAATTTTGGGAAAATTAAATAACCTGGTAAAAGAGTGGATACGAGAAATCAGTGAAATCAAGGTAAGGTGACTTAATTGTATAGGAAGTAATTGGCCAGCTGAACGCAGCAATTGTCTTATATAACTATTTAGAGTCTTGAATGTGGAATGTGTTTTAGACTGTTGACAGCAGAATTTGTATTTGGTATCTAGCTTTTTGGGGGGTTTTTTTTGGCCATACCATGCAGCATGTGGGATCTTAGTCCCCCAGCCAGGGATCAAACTCGAGTCCTCTGCATTGGGCAGAGTCTTAACCACTGGACCGCCAGGAAGGTCCCGGTACATAGCTATTTTGAAAGCAGGAAAAACTGAACTGAATTCAGTGATTTTATAAATACTTTTGGTTGTAACACTTCAAAGCTCAGTAATTACTTACATGCTTTACAGAAATAATGTTTCCCTCAAAAGGTGCTTTAAAAAATGTATTAAACACGGTTGTTACAGACAGATGAGTGTGCTTAATTTTGAGGCAAAGTAGTGAAATGTTTTTCATGTTATCAAGAAAAAAAATTGACTGGTTTTGAGTCTACCTTATATGCTGGACCACATTCACACACAGCACGAAATAAGTCAGGTTCTTTACAGATGGTATTTTGATAGATGCTGGATTGTGTCTGTGCCATATTTGTGCCCACTCTTTTAAGAACAATGTAGCATTGTCATTTGGATAAATTGTGGTTTGACAATTGATTTCGATAAAACGTTTGCTTCACTTAGGAAAAAAATGTACTAAACGTGTTTATTAAGTATTTGAGAATCTTGTTACCTTTTAAGGAATTCTGCAACGATGAGCATTTTTTAGGCCTTCAGATGTTAGACTCAAACTGAATTATCTATTTAGTTTTTTATAATAACATTCTTTGAGTTTCTAATAACTTTTTAAAAGAAAATCATACAACTGTTGAATCCATGAATAGGCTTCTGGTAAAGGAAATGTAGTTTTGTGGTTTTTTTGAATTTTATTTTATTTATTTTTTTATACAGCAGGTTCTTATTAGTTATGTATTTTATACTTATTAGTGTATATATGTCAATCCCAATCTCCCAATTCACCCCCACCCCCCACCCCAGCCACTTTCTTCCCTTGGTGTCCATATGTTTGTTCTCTGGAAATGTATTCGTAAAGTTGTGTTTAGAAGCCATTTTTTAAAAACTCTGTAAATAGTGGTCATTTTTCCAGGGTAGTACAAAATGCGTATTTAGTCTATAATACAGCTGAAAAATTGATGGTAAGAGAACCAAAGGTAGAAGAAAACCTGAGAGAAGGTATCAAGGTAGGAGAAAACCAAAGGTAGAAGAAAACCTGAAGAGAAGGTATCAAGGTAGAAGAAAAGTAAGTTAAAGTCTTCTGGCTTTAGTCAAATTTATAATACTGTTTTCTTAAAGCAGTGTATATATATTTCAAAGCAACTGATTAAAACTTCAGCAGCCAGAATATTCTAAACTGGGGACTCCATGTATACTACATGTTTGTCATTGATAGAATTTTGATAAAAATGATATTTTGAAAAGGATTTCTTTTTGAGCTGAGCAAAGGATGTCCAGGTTTAAGTATTTTTACTCATTTATTGAACTTAGTGATTCTTTAATCTTGCATAGGAAACACAGCTTTGTTTTTAATGGCTTTTTCTTAGACATTTAAGTTGAAAACTGTTATAAGGCCAGAACTTAGATTTATTTAATGTGAAACGAGTACTGTCTCATTGATAGTTTTGTTTCAGTAATTGAGTGCCTGGTTAGTTTCTTTAACTGGTAATTCTATTTTTAATAATTAATTAATTAATTGGCTGTGTTGGGTCTTCGTTGCTGCGTGTGGGTTTTCTGTAGTTGCGGCGAGCGGGGGCTACTCTTCCTTGCGGTGCGTGGGCTTCTCATTGCGGTGGCTTGTCTTGTTGCGGAGCACGGGCTCTAGGTGTGCGGGCTTCAGCAGTTGTGGCTCGCGGACTCTAGAGCGCAGGCCCAGTAGTTGTGGTGCACGGGCTTAGTTGCTCCGCGGCATGTGGAATCTTCCTGGACCAGGGCTCGAACCCGTGTCCCCTGCATTGGCAGGCGGATTCGTAACCTCTGTGCCACCAGGGAAGCCCTATCTGGTAACTCTTGATACAGTTCTTCCTGCTGGTTTTCTTGAGGGTAAGAAAAATTATTTGGATTAATGAAATTAATGCTCATTCCTAATCAAATTTGTCAGTGTTCTTTTCTCTGTAGCCTAACTCTGTAGGTAGTAAATTGGTTAGAGAGTGGGACTTTAGGGGCTTTACAAGTTTGATCTTTTTTTTTTTTTTTTGCGGTACGCGGGCCTCTCACTGCTGTGGCCTCTCCCATTGTGGAGCAACAGGCTCCGGACGCGCAGGCTCAGCGGCCATGGCTCACGGGTCCAGCCGCTCCATGGCATGCGGGATCCTCCCGGACTGGGGCACGAACCCGTGTCCCCTGAATCGGCAGGCGGACTCTCAACCACTGCGCCACCAGGGAAGCCCTACAAGTTTGATCTTTCATATCTGTTTTCCTAGGGAGAATTTCTTCCTCAGCTGCTTGGCTTTAAGACCTGATACAGGATGTCTTGATGTTGACACTATTGATATTTTGGGACCACGTATTTTTTTCATTTCTGGCCACGCCGCGCGGCTTGTGGGATCTTAAGTTCCCTGACCAGGGAATTGAACCCGTGTCCTCGGCAGTGAAAGTGTGGAGTCCTAACCACTGGACCACCAGGGAATTCCTCACATATTTCTTTTTTAGGGACTGTCCTGGAAGCTGTTAAGCAGCACTCTTCCAACTAGATGCACTGCCTGTCTGGTCTCCCCAGATTGTGACAACCAAAAATACCTCCAGTTAAATCAGTAGCAAACCACTGATTTTTTTGGGGGTGGCATGTGGGATTTTAGTTCCCTGACCAGGGATTGAACCCGCGCCCCCTACAGTGGAAGCATGGAATCTTAACCACTGCACCACCAGGGAAGTCCCAAGAACCACTGGTTTTTGATGTATAGTTACAATTAATTTATAATATTTTGGGGAAAATTTATATAAAATATGAATTTTATTTAAGTTGTTTGATTTGTTTGCCATCTAATATCCTGAGACTTAAAAAAGATTTGCAATTGAAAAGTTCTTCTGTGATGTTAATTAAGAAATCTTAATTTCTGGGTTACAACTGTAATAGCTATAAACATACTAATGTCTAATACAGTAGCCACCAGCCACACTTGGCTATTTCAGTTTAAATTAACTAAAATTAAACATTCAGCTCCTCAGCCACCCTAGCTACATTTCAAGTGGTAGTGAAATATAGCTAGTGCCTACTGTATTGGACAGTTCTCCTGGAGAGCGCTTATCCGAAAGATTTGTATTTTACTAGAGATGTCCACAGAACATCGTTCTCAGGTAGTTTTTTCCTATCTTCCTTTGTAGGCATATTTCTGTACACACCTTGCTGGCTTAACTTAAATAACCAAGCCAACTGTACAAGTGGTTTTTAAAATATCTAAACATCGGAAGAGATGGTGGTGTCTCCTTTTAAAAAATGCAATACTACACATTTAGATTGCCTGTTTTCTATAAGTGATGATTAAGTGTGCCCTTAAAAAACAAGGGAATCCCCTGAGCCTTTTACAATTTATTTTTAGGGTTGTTGGAATATGAAGTAACAATTTATGTCACTTTGGGAGGGTGGTGGGGAAGAGTGGTCTCTTTTATGTTCTGCTACTGAGTAAGACTTTACTGAGGAATTAGAAAGTAAAGAGAAACATTGATCTAGCACACATTAAGATTTGGTGTTTTTTTTTTTTGTGGACAGACATTATCCTTACCACCAAGGGTGGTTAAACGTATTCTCCATAGTACTTTATAGTCATACCAGGGTCAGAAAGATGATTTTTAAGTGCTTTCCTTTCTCCTCATTCCTGGTGTTTTTACTCTAAGAAATCATCAATAAGTTTAGTTCTGCTCAAAATCATCCCACTAACGCCTACTAAACTATTAAACGTAGCCTTATTGGCCTTAAAGTCACTTTTGATACAGTAAAATTATAGTCTAATGTACTGCGACATATTTGGTATAATCACTGAATACAGTCTTTTAAGCAATCAGAATGTGTTTTTGTTATATTCTAACATTCATGATTTATGCAGCACCTTATCATGAATAAAATTTCTGATTCTAACATTGCTTCTGTGGAATCACGTGATCTCCTCTACCACAGTCTTTGTAGCAGTTTCCAAAAATGTGGCAAAATTCTAACACTAATTGAAAGTTGAAAATTGCTTAAATTTCAAGTTAGGTTGATCTGTAAAGGCCTGGTATTTTGTAGAGCTTATAGTTTGTTTACCCTCTATATAAATTTGCATAGAAATCTTACTTGGTTTTTTTTTTTTTAAATGTGTTATTTGAAATAGTTACCTTTGTGCTCCACTGGCAAAATAACTATTTTTTGTTTGCTTCAACAGAATCTTCCACAATCTGTAATTGAAAATGTTGGTGGAAAAATATTTACATTTGGATCTTATAGATTAGGAGTACATACAAAAGGTAAATATTGTTTATATTGTTTTAATTATCTTGAGAAGGAATACTTCTTTAATTTTTTAAAAATTATAATGACACATCCATCTCAGTTACTTGCAGTGTATTATACAGATTAGGTTTGCATGGAAGAGATGACTTCAGGGAGCCTAAATTTGGTAAAAGAAGAAAGATATAAAATGATACCTTTCATCCCTGTGCCCTCCAATGCAGTATTAAGTAAAATAAAAAATTCAGTTTCTCAGTAGTAGTAGCCACGTTTTCATTGTTAAATAATCACATATGGTTAGTGGCTGCCGTACTGGAAAGTGCGCATGAAGAACACTTTTCCCCTTGGGGAGTTATTTTGGACAGTGCTGCTCTGTATATCATTTCCTCTACCTGAAGAATATCAGAAGAAAATGATATTAAAATAATGATGTCTTCTTCTGGAAATCAGAAGAAAAATGAAGTAAAGCTTGAAGAAAATCTGTATTATAGTCATGAAATGTAGTTGAGGAAAAAACAAACCAAAAAAATGTGTATCTGCAACACAGTAACAATCACTAATAATACTTTCTTAGTTACACTGGTAGTTCCCCGTGTAAGTAGATGTACAATAAGAATGTTATCCTGGCAGAGAGTATTACTGAACTCTTTCTTTTTTACTGAGCATAGTTAGTAATCTTTTGGTCTTCATAATCTTATTTATTCTTATGTAACAAGTAGAGGAGTCTGAGACTTAAAAAGGCAATACAGCTTGAACAGTTGCTCCCAGCCATCTCCTGGCAGAGCTAGGATTCTAACTCTGGCAGTCTGAGGCTGTACTCTTCAACCATTAGCCACTAGCCTCTGTTAAAAGTATCTGCCAGTCTCTGGTTCTCTCTGTTGTGGCATTATTACTTCTCCCCATCTCCCACTACTCTGTGCTGGAAGTAGTACATTTGCTTTTGATGTGTCCTGTGAACTGTATGCCCTTCTCCCCCTTCATGAATATGCCAGATAAACAGCCTTCAGAGTTAGTGCCTCAGCTATTGAGTCTTTTAGGAAAATGATTATGTTGACCAGATTCCATATTGATCTCTTCTTTTTATGATCCCAGTTATTGATTTTAATCATCTTTTTTGTGCTCTCCCTATGTACTCAGTGCTGGCCTCCTATCAAGCACTAAATTAATAACAACTGTTCTTACCATGGTCTGCCTCTTTGGATTCTTGCCATTGGTCCTTCTTGAAATGCATAGGTCCCATTTAGGTGCAGGTAGGAGCCTGGAAGCACCAGTCACAATGTATAGATGATAACTGTATTTTTTTGTTTCACTAATGAACATGGCTGTGACTAAGGACACCAAGGTGTTGGGTGTATTCTTGCATAATTGCCTCTCTTACCATAAGAGTTCCTATCTGAGTCACCTTTCTTTGACTCCCAGTTCACCTGGGCCACTACAAATAGAAGATGCTGCAGGAAAAAATATATCCCATTGATTAGGGTCATGTTTTTCTTATACTGACAGGTAATTTTTTTTTTAAGGAGAGGGGTGCATTTAGAGGCTCGTCAGTGTAACATTAACAGGTTTTCAACATCAAATACTGCCATGATAAGATGCAAAATAATTTTCTTGTAATGATAACTAGTGGTTGATGGGCTTAATTTTTTTTTTAGGTGCCGATATTGATGCGTTGTGTGTTGCACCAAGACATGTCGATCGAAGTGACTTTTTCACCTCGTTCTATGATAAGTTGAAATTACAGGAAGAAGTAAAAGATTTAAGAGTGCGTAAATGTTCAGAGTGAAAGGGGAGGAGTTATAAAAATCAGTTTAGTCAATTGAGTGAGTTTTATGGTATAGCCATTAATTTATTGAACTCTTGCAATTTGCCAGACCCTTTTAAGCTTAATGTGTATGCTTGCATTTTATTCTTTACAGCAGTCTAAAATCATAAATCTGTAATCTCATGTACAGAGTAGGAAATGAGGCAAACAAAGTAAATAAGCAACTTGGCCACCATCACATATCCGAGTGGCAGAGATCAAGAATTTGAACCTAGGCTTGTGCGACTTAGGATTCTCGAGTCTTAAACCTGTTTGCTGAGAACCTAGTCTGTGTCAGGTGTTGTGGTAAATTATGTTTAAGCAATGTCAGTACTGCATTCATTTAAGAGCACTAAAGCTAGTGTAGCCCTAAGGTATACTTTCAGAGACACTGATTTTTAAATTTTCCCACAGGCTGTTGAAGAGGCATTTGTACCAGTTATCAAACTATGTTTTGATGGGATAGAGGTAAGGTTCAAATAGACAGTTCTTACTGTGTGTTATTTTGATAGGTGTCGGTTAAAAACTTGATTTATTTCAAAGGTTTATAATTGGTGAGTTGGTATGATATTAATACTAATTAAGTTTTTTTTGAAATGGAAGTGACAGCCTATTCTTTGTAGTCTCTTTTAAAAAAGAGCCTAGTGAAACCAGGAGTTAAAATATAGACAGAAATGTACTGACTGTGAAATGGCTGCTACAGAACAGCTTAACTGATAGTTTTTCCATATGCAGATTTTATATGCTTTTAGTCTCCTTAAGGTAATATATTTTTGCAAGTGGAACTTTGGCTTCATTTAAATTAAATATTTAAGAGTTGAGAGAAAATTGTGACCTGATGTCATGTATGCTGAAATATTTTCTGATAGGGAAGGATATATGAGCTCAGATTCTTTTTTTTAAATTTATTTATAAATTTATTTATTTGTTTGTTTTTATTTTTGGCTGCTTTGGGTCTTTGTTGCTGCACGCGGGCTTTCTCTAGTCGTGGCAAGCAGGGGCTACTCTTCGTTACGGTGCGGTGGCTTCTCTTGTTGTGGAGCACGGGCTCCACATGCAGGCTTTAGTAGTTGTAGCATACAGGCTCAGTAGTTGGGGCATGCGCTCAGTAGTTGTGGCACACGGACTTAGTTGCTCTGCGGCATGTGGGATCTTCCCGGACGAGGGGCTTGAACCCGTGTCCCCTGCATTGGCAGGCGGATTCTTTTTTTTGACAGGCGGATTCTTAACCACCATGCCACCACCAGGGAAGCTCTGAGTTCAGGTTCTTGAGATGATGTGCAGTTCTGTTTGATGTTTTCAATGTGTGTAATGAAAGTAGTTGTAACAAATGAAAGTAGTTGTAACAAAGCTGACCCTGAAGCAACTTTAGTTATTTATGTTACTTCTGCCATATATAATGGTGCTGGAAAGTCACTCATAGTAATAATGACGGTTATAAAATTTCAGAAATGGAAGAATAATACTTCATTGTTCTACAAAAAAAGTGGTTTCTATAATTGTTGCATAAGGTGCCCAACTCTATCTTCTATGAAATATGTGTAATCTTAATAAGTAGACATAAGATGTTAAATTTAGTAAAGGATTATCAAGTTCAGGCAGCTTTGATTTACTGTCAGTGTTTAAATAAATATAAAACAACCATAATGTAGGTGATGCCTTTTTTTCCCAAAAAGAACATTAACCAACAAAGGGGAGATTTTTGGGGGTGGAGAACCAACTCAATTGTGTAAACTTTTCAGGATGGAGATAAAAGTCAAATGGTTACTAGAAATATTTAATGTGCTTGTTATTACTGAGTTGCTTTTTGAGTTACCTGGGTTTTTTTTTTTTTTTTTTTTTTTTTCTGTGAGCATATAGTCTTTATTTCTGTCTAAATTAGGGGCAATGCTGGATTTTGGAATGTGTATCATTGGAAAATTTAGGCTATACCACAGGTACTTATTTGTGTAAATGTACAATCTTTTCCTGTCTTGTAGGTGCATGTTTAAATGATTTTTCACAGCAAGCTCTTAAAATACAGATTTTTTTTTAACATCTTTTTTGGAGTATAATTGCTTTACAATGGTGTGTTAGTTTCTGCTGTATAACAAAGTGAGTCAGCTATACATATACATATATCCCCCTATCTCCTCCCTCTTGTATCTCCCTCCCACCCTCCCTATCCCACCCCTCTAGGTGGTCACAAAGCACCCAGTTGATCTCCCTATGCTATGCAGCTCCTTCCCACTAGATATCTGTTTTACATTTGGTAGTGTATATATGTCCATGCCACTCTCTCACTTCGTCTCAGGTTACCCTTCCCCCTCCAGGTATCCTCAAGTTCATTCTCTACGTCTGTGTCTTTGTTCCTGTCCTGCCCCTAGGTTCTTCAGAACCTTTTTTCCCCCCATATATATGTGTTAGCATACAGTGTTTTTCTCTTTCTGACTTACTTCACTCTGTGTGACAGACTCTAGGTCCATCCGCCTCGCTACAAATAACTCAATTTCATTTCTTTTTATGGCTGAGTAATATTCCATTGTACATATGTGCCGCATCTTCTTTATCCATTCATCCATTGATGGACACTTAGGTTGCTTCCATGTCCTGGCTATTGTGAATAGTGCTGCAGTGAACATTGTGGTACATGACTCTTTTTGAATTATGGTTTTCTCAGGGTATATGCCCAGTAGTGGGATTGCTGGGTCGTATGGTAGTTCTATTTTTAGTTTTTTAAGGAACCTCCATACTGTTCTCCATAGTGGCTGTATCAGTTTACATTCCCACCAACAGTGCAAGAGGGTTCCCTTTTCTCCACACCCTCTCCAGCATTTATTGTTTGTAGATTTGTTGGTGATGGCCATTCTGACCAGTGTGAGGTGATATCTCATTGTAGTTTTGATTTCCCTTTTTCTAATGATTAGTGATCTGTATATCTTCTTTGGAGAAATGTCTGTTTAGGTCTTCTGCCCATTTTTGGATTGGGTTGTTTGTTTTTTTGATATTGAGCTGCATGAGCTGCTTGTATATTTTATTTATATTTTATTAATCCTTTGTCAGTTGCTTCGTTTGCAAATATAAAATACTGATTTTTAAAGTGATCTTATAAAAGGCTTGTTTCTCTAGCAGCATTCAAAGATTGGAACCATGAAATCAGACCCTCAGGAATAATTACCGAATCTGTGCCAAATTTCTTTTGCCCCCAACCTTTCCTTGAAAAAAAGGAAAAAAACAATTTTGTCAGTTGCATTCTATGAGTCTTCAAAATTAGCCAGTTTTTGTTTTGTTTCTATTTAGTCAAAACTAAGTTGGAGAAACAGACTGGAATATTATAGATACATAAGTTCTTAAATATAAGAAGTTCCCTTTTTACTGACAGGTTTATTTGGGCTACATATAACCATATTGGCCTTATATTTGAGCACCTTTTAGGATATAATTCACAGTTCATATAGGTGGAGAACTAAGCAGTTAGTTTTAAGTAATCCAGTATATCTGCATTTAGCAAACTTAGTATATTAAACTTAGTATGATTAAAATGACAAGTAGCTATTTATACAAGTTCTGTTTATTTAGTATTACCATGTTTTAACATCTGGTTAAAATACCTGTGGTAAGAATTTTGTTTGAACTTTTGGAGGTGTTGTCATGTTAACAGCTGATGAGAAGATCCTGGTCTTAAGGAGTTAATAAGTGTTTTCTTTTTTAAAGAAATGCCTTAAAAATAGGCAGACATGGAATGTTTTGTTTTGTTTTTGTTTTAGATTGATATTTTGTTTGCAAGATTAGCACTGCAGACTATTCCAGAAGACTTGGACTTAAGAGATGACAGTCTGCTTAAAAATTTAGATATAAGGTGCATAAGAAGTCTTAACGGTATGTAAAAACCTACTTCCTTTTGCATAGTAGCAGTTTTGGTCAAATATGAAATAGTTTTTAACTCAGGCTTCATAATGAAGCTTTTAATGGCTATATTGTTTATCCATAGTGAGTCAAATAAAATGAACTTCTTGCTTAATAGTTAGACTGCAGTGGAGCATTTAGTAATTTGTTAAATCATTGGTATCTTGCATTATTATTTCTTTTCTTCCTGGGATGTTTAAATACTGTCTGACATTTGTACTCTATTGCTAGTGGCTCAGGTTTCACCTTGTAACTCTATTAATTTTGATCCTGATAACCTTTGTAACATTTTCAACTGTTGTGCTTTTAAAAGGGTTACATTTGAACACTTATTTTAGCATTGTTTTGTTAATATGCTCTTGAAGAACAATTCCTGGAAACTTAAATGGATCAAACCCTAGTCACCATCTCTGAACTGGAGCACATTTTAATTATAGGTTGAAAGTTTTTGAAATAAAGCAGATTACAGTTCAGATTATCTGGTTTTAGGGTAGTGTTTGTGATAGAAGGTAAAAGTTTTATATTTTTTATTTGCCACTTTATTAACATTACTGATTTTACAAAGTAAATTTTTATTTAATTTGACATTAGTCTCAGAAAATTTAAAAGAAATATTATCATTAAACTTTTGATAATTTAATGTTCTGTTTTTTTTTTTCTTTACTCCTATTAATCAGGTTGCAGGGTAACCGATGAAATTTTACATCTAGTACCAAACATTGACAACTTCAGGTTAACCCTGAGAGCTATCAAACTGTGGGCCAAACGTGAGTTCCGAATTTGTTGGCTAGCTTATTAAAAATGTTTAAGCTTTTGTTCAACACTAACTTTTCTTTTTGCTTTTCCCTTATCAACAGGCCACAACATCTATTCCAATATATTAGGTTTCCTCGGTGGTGTTTCCTGGGCTATGCTAGTAGCAAGAACTTGCCAGCTTTATCCAAATGCAATAGCATCAACTCTTGTACATAAATTTTTCTTGGTATTTTCTAAATGGTATGTGTTTAGATTATATTAAAATAAAATTGATTGTAGACACTGAAGTTTAGTCTTATTTCTATGACATTTCTGCAGCTGGTCTCAGATTCAAATTTTAGTTCATGATGTAGCAGTATAGGTAGCCTCGGGGAGATCATGTTGTGTATAAAATGGCAAACCTAAATTCCATTCCTTTTCCCTAGCTTTCCCAGGATAGCAAGGCAGGTGCTGTTTGTACTTCCATGCGTAAACTTACTCTCTAAATAAACTGAATTTTAGCTATAATGTCTGCTAAAATCCAGTGAGTTGGTAGGTTGGGATATCAGTTACTTTGGATAAAGCTTTATATATACCACCTCTTTTAATTTACTCTTTGAATTCTTCTAGATCTATAGGCCATTAGTTTCCTGTGGTTGTTTTTTGCTTTCAGTTGCCCATTTATCTTTGGTAGAATGTTAAGGATGTAAATGTATATAAAGCTTTTAAGGATAACTGTAAGTGCTTGAAAAGCAATTGAGCATCCCTTTGAGATTAGTCATTAACCCAGGAGAGATTTTTTTTTTAATGCTCTCCTTCATTTCAGCCTGGTCACATTTGTCAACCATTATTTCTTTTTTTTTTCTTTTTTTTTCTTTTTTTAACCATTATTTCTTTTAAGTAATATAAAAGATTGCTATTTCACATTAGTTGCTTTGGCCCAAAAGGTTAGAGTTCTTGGTTTTTAATCAAATTGATCTGAAAGATTTGTCTTCCCTATTTGTGCCAACCTCTGTACCTCCTCCCTCTGAAAAAAGAGTTTTAGTTATTTTATAAAAATTAGAGTTATTGGAGACAATTTATAATTTAGAACTGTGCCACACTTTTCAATACACATTCTGTAATTATGGATTTGATAGCACTTAATTATATATAACCAGGTTTGATGAGAAAAATATCAGAATTTCTCTTAATGCTACACATACATGGCAAATAATATATTTAAGAAGCTAACCTTGATACTAAAGATGGCAAATGTTTTCCAGTTTTTAATCTCTTCTATAAAGGACTGAAGTAGCTAACTCACAAAACATATCTTGAAAACAGTGTGTTCACATCATTACACATATTCACATTAATAACCTTTGTCATGAGGTAGAGAAAAATTTTCCTAATCAATTTTTATAATTATTCATGCTCCTTTGCCTATAATGAATTAAAGACAGGATCTTTGTCTTTTCAAGGGAGATTTTATCCTGTTCAAGTTTGCGGTGAACACATCAGATGTCTCGGAATAGTACTTTTAAATTTGAATAGTGCTTTATCAGTTCTTCTCTGCGAGGCAGAGAAGATATTTGACTTCAGTCTGAGAAAGCTACCAAATGGTTTAAGTTACTTTCATAGAGGAAATGTAATTCAAGTAGTCTAACGTCGACAGAAAGGAATAAAGGAATAAAAGATTATATATACCAAGAGGGCAAAATGAATGAAGAAGGATCACATTCACAAATGCTGTATGTTTAACAAAATACGTGTAGATGGTAATATCCAATAGTCTTATCAAGTGCTACAATCTTTTTAAACAGGGAATGGCCAAATCCAGTCCTATTGAAACAGCCTGAAGAATGCAATCTTAATTTGCCTGTATGGGACCCAAGGGTTAGTGTATTATTTTTTCCCCTACAAATTCACACTGTGCGATAACAAGTAAAAATCATCTGCATAAACTTCAGGGAGACTTCCCATCCTGTTACGTATGAGCGGACATGTTCGTATTACACTTTCTTTTTAATCTCAACTATAATTTTCCTCTGATGTGAGAAGCATAATTATGTACCCTGTAAACTACATTTAATTGTACATAGTTTATAATATCGAGATCACTAATTTTAATTTATTCTATATAGAACTACCTTGTAAGTCAAAGTTGTGTGGGCATTTGTGCTTAAAAGAAAAAATAAAAGGATACTAAAAATCCCTGTATTTTTTTTTGTTTGATCTAAATATTCTGTTAAAATTGGGTTATTGTAGGAAAACTGTTGCTTAATGTTTAACCGTGGCAGATAACTTCTAAGCAATATCACTTTAATTACTGTGATGTAATTGTAAAAATTGGTTTGGTTAATTCAGATTACAAAAGCATGGTTGGGCTGAAGAGGAGCTTCCATTCTGCTTCTTTGGAAGTTACGACCTTTACTGCTTACTCAGTTTAAATGTTTAACATGCACTTTATTAATTGATAAAATAAATTTAGGTTTGAATAAGGCTTTCTAGGTTTATAAAATTCTATTTTTCTACATTAATTTGCTATTTTATTACAACATCAAAAATTTTGTCAGTTTTAAGCTTTGTTAATGACATCAAGCTGTGAATTTTTAAGTTTTCCGAACCTCAAGACATTTAATTTTGGAGGGATGTGAATTTACAATTTCAATTTCCTCTGTGGAACTATGCCACTTTTATCATTAGTATACAGATTAAAATTAATAGTTATTAAATCATTTCATTATATCTTAAAATGATACCAACATGGATAAAGTAGTTTTACCATGTGTTAATAAGCTTCTACTCCTGATAAATTAAGGGTATATTAAAAACTAAGTTTAAAATTCGTTTTACACAGAACATACTATGACATTTCTCAAAATTGTAATTGTGTGTGTACATCCCTATTTCTGTTGTAGAAAAAAGAAAAACTAAACATCAGTAGATGCCCAATTAGAACCTTTTTTTGCTTGACAGGCACACTATTTCTAGTAAGATTGCCAAAACAGTCATGCCCAAATGATTGAAACAGAACATTAGACCAAATCACAGATTCTGTAAAGAATTCCTGTATAAACAGTGTCTCTTTACATGGTTTTTCTTTCTCAACTCCAGCTGTGAAATGAAATAAAATTTAATCATTGGTTCAGTTTAACAAGGGGTAAAAAGTCCAAGTATCTGTTGCATATGTACTTGAAGAAACTGATTGGCTGTTGTTGTATGTAGGTAAACCCCAGTGATAGGTACCATCTTATGCCTATAATTACACCAGCATACCCACAACAGAACTCCACGTACAATGTGTCCGTTTCAACACGGATGGTCATGGTTGAGGAGTTTAAACAAGGTAAGTGTTTATCCTTATGCTCTCCTTTATACACAAAGGATTTACATACCATTGTACACCCCGTAGTCGGGTATTCAATTAAATTGGAGAAAGCATTCACCGAAGTGGATTTTGGTGTTTATTTATTGATTAACAGATTATATTTGAGAATTAACTTGGAAAACTCAGTTTAATTTCTTTTAAGCAATTTATTTTTGATTATATATTGGAAGATTAACCAAAATTGAAAATTGCATCCTTAGCTGGGCCTTTATGGTTTAGTTCCATACTATTGCCATGTGAAATTTTAAATGATGTCATAGTTTTCTCTCTACTGGGTGACATGAGAGGCTTTTAGCAGGCAGTATACTTGAAAAGAGCTTTGAGCAGGATTTTGACCAAACTGCCCACTGTTTTGGAATAACCTCTAAACTTCTGAATCCCAGTAGTACTGCTAATTTGAAGGAGTAGCTATTGCTAAATGGTCTTTAAGGGAAGTAGCTAGAACTGGATTGTTAAATTTGACACAAGTCAAGGAAATAGAATCAGCTGTATGACTGCCAGCGTCAGACTCAGAAGTGTAAAGTTCTTTTCTGTAGTCTACAGGGGCTCTTCATGGGAAGATGTCGCTATCCTTTTATGGGAAACTTGTTTTTTAGAAAGGCAGGAAGCAAAGCTTATGGGAAAGTTTTCTTTCTTGGGTAACTCCAGTGCTTCAGTTTTAGGAGAGAGTCATTCTATGAGCATGGCATTTTAGAGTAATGGCAATTTGCCAGAAAACTGGATCTGAAAGGAACCCTCCAGGTTTTTTGAAGAGTGTATGTAAGAATCTGTATGCTCTAGAGCCATAGACTAAACTTGCTATGTTAAAATTATGATTTCAGGAATATAGTGAATGCATGTGGTGTATTTAAGATCTTTAAAATTATAGATTCTTAGACTGAAGCATGCAAACATTTTAATATGTTTTTAATTTAGGTCTTGCTATCACAGATGAAATTTTGCTGAGTAAGGCAGAGTGGTCCAAACTTTTTGAAGCTCCAAACTTCTTTCAAAAGTACAAGTATGTATTTTAAGGCATGTCGGACATGTTGCTCTCTTAAGTAATGGTTTAATGGTAGCATACGTGACATCTCTTTTTGCTAGACTAATGTAGTCTTGAATTTTCCTTTAAACATCTTCTATACAAGTTTTCTTCCTGTCACAAAGGGCATACTGTTTTTAGTAAACCCCTTATTATTTCTTTATCAAGGTAAAGTGTAGTCCATACAGTTTTGCTGCCTGATGTAACCAAATTTCTACACTTGTAGCAACATCAGTTCTGAAGGCTTGTTAGTCATCCCCAAAACTCTAAATCTGTATACCTTGGCAGAGGAGTGAACTGTTAAAATCTGTAGTTAATAGTGTCTGTTAAGTAAGTATTTTCAGCCAGTTCTGGAAACTTATTTATCATTAAGATTCTCTATAACATAGGCAAAGCTAATAAAATGTCAGTGTATGTAGTCAGTAAAATGTTTTCAGTAGTTATAGCACATGATTGGCCTACCATTTCCCCCTAATGTTAGTAAGTCCCCTTCAAATATTTCTACAGATAATTTTCATGGAATCTCAGTGGGTGTAATATTTTTTTACTAATGGTTTTAGTATAATGGTTTAATACCGTAGTACAGGTTAATAGCCTGATTGTGTTGGTTTTGATGAAAACTGTAAGTTATAATAAATCTTACTTTTAAAAAAATGGACTTGCACTTTTATTTGCCCTGAGCTGAAAACTTGCCAAAGTCCCACTTAAAAAAATTTTTTTTCTTTAATGCTTGAAATTTTCCTGACCATTTGATCTTGTGTTGGATTGTGTTTTGTAATAATCTAAGCAAGATTGCTCTATGCTATTTCCCCAATTAAAAACAAGAATGATGACCTTCATGATGTCTCTGTGTTTTGTTTCTGTATCTTTTGCATGAAAAAGCAATAATGGAGCCAGCTTAATTGTTGTGTTCTGGGAGCACTGCATTGTCAGTAAAAATTTAAATAGCATAACATTGAATGTTCTTGTTTATTACTTATTCCCCATAAGTTGTGCTTTTCCATTTGGCAGATAATTTTCCATTGTTTTTTATTTTAACCACTGTTGAGGAAGTACCTTTGAACATTTAAACTAATAAATACATATTCTGATGCTTTAAAAACTACATCATGGAAGAGTACACGATTACTTGTAAGGAGAATAAAGAAATTGGTCTCATAGAAAAATGCTAGCATCTCTTAATCCCCGAGAATCCAAGGTGAAGCTAGATAATTTTTCCTGTCTCACTTTCTTGTAGGAGTAAGAGGTGGGTAGATTGAAGTTCTTCTAAGTACCCACTTAACTGGTTTCTTTCACTTTAAGAAAGACTAGTGTTGAAATTGAAGAAACCTTGATAATGTCATCTATTTGAATAAATTTGTATTAACTAGAACTTTGAAGTTTTTTTTTTTTTTTTAAAGCTTGCTTAAATCTTTCTTTTAAAACTTTTAGGCTGTCCTTCAGTCTATGCCAAATAGTACATATAAGGTCTTCAGTTGACTGATGAAAAGATTTATAGATTACTGTCTTTACTGAATTCTCTTGAAACAATCAAATTATTTTAGGTTATTAAAAATAACTTTAAACATAATTAGATATGAGGATGTAGCAACAAATAGAGGAAATTATATCAGGAAAATTTAAATTTCAGCTGTGACTCCTGCGAAAAAGGATTTGAAAACGTGACAATGAGCTAGTTTTACCTATACCAAATTCTACTTACGTTTTTAACTTATTTCAAAAATTTTTCCTGTTAAAGCATTAGTGATTGCTATCATTATACTCAAGTATTCCCAGATTTGAATTTTTCTTTTAACGTATTATATGAATTACCCCAAAGATTAGCTGTACAACTGAACTGAAATCCTTAGTTTTGCCTTGAGTCAGAGTTGGTTAAGCTTATTTCAAGCATATCCTGAAAGTATTGTGTTTGTTATGTGAAATATTTTAAGCCATATAGTATACCTGCCTGCCTTTCTTGGAAGGGAAGAAGCCATGAAGGAAATTTCAGTTGTCTTAGAAAGCAGACCATGTTTCAGAAGATATCAGTGTTCTTGTGAAAAAGGGAGAACACTGCCTTGTGAAATTTTATAGTTCTAAGAAAATATTTTTCATGTTTTACCTTTAGTATATTCAAGCTCACATAAGTGAGTAACCAGCAGTAAAATAAATCATTATTGACATAGGAAATGTGAATACTTATTTCAGATGTTCCATTTCCTTAGGAAACGAGGAAGCAAAGGTATTAGGGGAAAAAGCCAAATGTTCTCAGGAATAGGATTAATAATTTATAATTTCAAGGAGTATGTATGTATAGAATAATTTAGCCTCATAATATTTTAAAGGCTTTAAAAATAGTGAACTGTAATTCTTGGGCCTGAGTTACTTGAAGATGGAATTGCAAGGATTTTTGTCTAAGTTAATTAGATTTTCGGTGCACATATCTGAGCTGTTACCTACCCAGGGAAAAATATTAATGTGATGAAATGGCCAGGAAACCTACTTACAAAATGCTTTTTTGGAGTAAATATTTGTGAGGTAATAATAGCAACTAAATTAAGTGTTTTTAGAAGCTTTTAAAGAGGTTTTAATTCAACTGTGGTACATTTTTATAGTTAAATTTTTTTATTGGAAACTGATAATCTTTAAATTTTGGGGAAAGTTAATCATTATTTCATTGGCTTCAGTGTTTCATGAAGGCATTTGAGTACCTGAAGCATGATAGTGGCACTGTAAAGTAGGGGATGGTGTTTTTTGGAGCAGCAACAAAATAGTCTAAATTTAGACCTATTTCTGCTTGGTCTCTGTGCTCTGATAGGTAACTTAAGAATTAATGACAGGTTATTTCTATTAAACATGATTACTGTATTTTTTCACATTTGCTTAAATTTGGCTGAGTGAAGGACATTTGACTTCGCATACATACTTGCTAAGCTGTTTAAAACTTTGAGCATTATTTAAACAGGTGCCTTTATCATAAACGATGTGCAGAGTAGACCCCCCCCCTTTCCACTGGATTTCAGTAAGAACCAAAGTTGAACTCTAAGCTTTAAAACTTTAAACTTTGAATTACCAACAAGATTATGTTCAAATGGATTTTATATTTTGCATAAGTAGAGAACATTATATATCATTTAAGTTTTTGTTCAAGACTCAGGTGGTCATTAAGAGTATCCATTTCTCTAAAAGAGTGATTTAGAGACTTGAGTTTTGTCCTCATATTAGGTGAACCCAGACAGCTTTGCTGTTTTGAGTTTTTGTGTGCATGCCTGCTTTTTATACTTTGTCTTATCCTCTTATAAGTTGTTATACTTTAGTCAGAGTTTTTTCTCCATCCCCTCTCCGCCCCCCCCCCCCACCCCGCCCCTTTTAAAATTTGTTGTCCATTTTCAAACTCCCAGGGAACTGGAAATCAGGTTACTGAGCTTATTAGGATTTTGTTTGATTTATAAGAGAGTTTAGGGCCCCAAGAGGGTTTTCTGTATATGTAAAATGCATGAGCTTTTAGTGCTTTTATTAACTTTTATTTATTTGGGCTGTGTTTGTTCTGTATATTTGGTTTGCTCTAAATAATTGCTGAACAGATTAAACTGGTAAAGGAAACGAAGTATTGGTTGGTCTGTATGGATTTGGACTGCACATTAATTTTCTGTCTACGTGTTTTCATATTTATGTATATTACCTCTGTTACCTTAAGTTTATAAATACTTGAAGTTAATTTAAAATTCTTAGTCATAATTCTGACTTTTCCACCTACTATCAGTTTGCTTTTTGAGGTAAAGTTTCTGGTGAGAAGTTTGATTTCTATCACTTCTAAAATGGATTTTGTAGAAAAGTATGTTGGACTGGACTTTTTCTTTTTTAGTCTTACGAAATTCTTTAGTTGTAAAGAGTTTGTTTTAAAAAGATTTAAAATAGTCGGTCATGATGGTGTTTTTCTGAAATGAAAACTTGATTTTGCTCTAATTTGAATGGAATTGGATTCTGCATAGAAATCACATTTCTTTGTTGCTCTCACATTAATGATGTCTGCATCTTTGTTATAGAAATTCATACTGTTGCTTGAAAAAAATCGTGAGGCCTAACTTAAGTATTCAGTTTAATTTTTGCTACCTTTGAATTAAAAAGCATGATGTGTTTGATACTATTTTTTAAGTTACTGATGTATGTATATTTAGTGACCCTGTTTTTGTGGCTAAAGCCTTGGTGCTTTATTTCCATCAAAGCAATTTTGCTTTAATAGGTTATATTTTAGTGAGGTAGCTCTTTATAGAAAAAGCACTCCACCAGAATCATTGAACCAAGTTATCAGTTGATATTTAGTCATCGTTTTTGAATTAAGCTTCTTTTTGGGTAATTATTCATAAAATTACTATCTTTTTCAGAAGAATTAAACTTGCCAGTAGTTAGAAACTTGTGGAATTTAGCATTTATGATTTTATGTGCAAACTGAGATTACAGTTCTCTCTTGCTAAATTGATCTATAACTGTCAAAAAGCTTATTACATTATGGTGTTAATATCCAGCACAAAGCACTTAAATGAAATAAATAGCATGTTGTCTTTATCTTCAAAGGCATTATATTGTACTTCTAGCAAGTGCACCAACTGAAAAACAACGCCTAGAATGGTGAGTATAAGATTAGATTTTACAAAACAAAAAACAACAAAAACAAAACTTCAAAATGAATCAGATAGCCACAGAACACAGTAGGAGGTGGAAGTCCTTAAAACATCAAGTTTGGTTTTGTTCATAAATGGAGCTTTACTACTTGTAATGGAAGTATAGGAATTTGGAGATCCATATGTACAGTTTTTTTATTTGCCTTATAGAGATCCATGTATTATTTCTTAACTGTATATTTAAAGTGCTTTGTTTTAGTTTACTGATTTTTTTTCTTTAAATATTTGTGGGGTTGTCTTTTGTAACCTTCCTGGCTTGAAATGTGGCTTGATTCTCTTCTTCCTGCAGTTTTCACTTCATTTTTGGGGTAGAACATAAGGCTTTCGTTTTATCTATGGGAGTTTAGACAGTTGAACTGCCCTCATATGTGTGTTTTATGATCTTCATATTACAGCTTTACACAAACATACTTGATTTTCTGCATTTTATTTTATTTTTAAAATTAACCAGAATTTTCATTAATAATGAGTGACATTTGTTCAGGGTGGGCTTGGTGGAATCAAAAATCCGAATCCTGGTTGGAAGTTTGGAGAAGAATGAGTTTATTACACTGGCTCATGTGAATCCCCAGTCATTTCCAGCACCCAAAGAAAATCCTGACAAGTAAGCAGTCCTCTCATTTAATCCAGTTTCCTCATCCCCTTTTCAACTTTTGCTCATGGAAGTTTTATAGGCAATTTTTATTAACTCGAGTTACTATTCTGTTGATTACATATGGGTCAGACCAAGTTGAAATTTATGGTTTAGGGTTTCCTGATCAGAAACACTGAAGAGAAACACCGTTTTTTTGCAAAAAATCACCCCTGAAATAAGTTGTAATGACGAGGTGCCTATTAACTAATTTGAGTTCAGATTCTGTAGGTCTGCACTTCAGCATTTCTGAACACACCTCCCCTTTTTTGTAGAGTGGTTTTCAGGATAGCTGCTATATCAAACATCGATCTTTGCTTTTTATCTTAATTTTTTGAAAAAGAAAACATGCTTTGATATGACCTTGCAAAAATTTGATTTGTGATAGGTTCTGGAACATTGAGAAGATATGTTGTTAAAAGCTGCCTTGCCTTATTCTTTTAAGGATCTTTTTGTAGGTCAATTTCTGGTTTGATTGTTGCTGTGTTACTACCTATATGAAATTCTACTTTGCCTATAATCACTTTGTTTTATTTAGAGGGTGAGGGGAGTTTTAATAGTGAGCTTTTTCAAAAAAATGCAGTAGCATTAAAGATTGAACAATATTAGTGAATGGATCTTTTAAGATTGTGCTGTAATAGAACAGCTATTTCTCTGATTCTGCAGATTATTTCCTTTTGCATTCATGTAAAAGAGTTGGCATTTGAGCTTTTTATAAATTTTTTTGTTGCTGCGATCTTAATTATTAAAAGACTGATCCATTCAGTAGATATATCATTAAATGTTGAAAAGTAGCTGAATCACCCATTATTATTATGCTGCGGTCAGATTTCTGTACATGTGGCCTTTTCATTTGAGTTTAAAAGTTTAAGGAATGTATGTTAAGGTCTAGTTAAATTTTTATATCTACACTATTTTTCTTTGTTTCAAATTTTTGTAAAACATGTCATTCATTAGTATGAACATAATTTTTCTTTGCAGTGCCTTTGGTACTTAAGATTATCATTAAGAATATTGGCTGTCAGTACATAGATAATGAAGAGTATATTTGTCCTAGGACTCCAGTTTTTTATATAGCAATAGGAATATAGAGGGCAGGTATGGAGGAGGAATTTGAGTTTTGATGCAGTTTGGTTTAGAACTTTACTTAGTTTGTTTATATATTTATATTCTGAGTATTTCCATGTATCTCAGGTTGTCAACCACATTGATAACTGTTCTCATGAAATCCTGATAAACTACAGTAATACGCTTCTTATTTTACAGGGAAGAATTTCGCACGATGTGGGTGATTGGGTTAGTGTTTAAAAAAACAGAAAACTCTGAAAATCTCAGTGTTGATCTCACCTACGATATTCAGTCTTTCACAGATACAGGTATATCTCTACTTAGATAATCAAAACATGTACTTGCATATTTGAATTTGTCTTCATGTGTACCATAGTGGAATTTGCAATAGCTGTTAAAATTACTTGGGAATATTTTACAATGATCATCAAAATTACCTTAATATTTTTAGATTAGTTATTAGTTTCAGTCATGTCTAATATATAAATGATTTTTTTTCTCTTATGGTAGACCTAAAGTTAAATGGTTGAACGACTTTAAATTTAATTTGCCCACGATTACTTATGAAATTAGAAACCACCTGAATATTTGATTGTCTTAAAAGACTGAATCTGTGTCTGATTGCCTTAATAATCTTGAACCTTAGAAATTTATGAAGCTAAACTTCTGGTGACATGAGAAAATTTATCCCTATGTCATTTATAGACTCAAATGTTAATTCATGGGTGGGAGATACAATGATGAAGGCTTCATTTTGGATTGACCTGCACCCTGAGATACAAGGTAGTATGGTTTAGCTAAAGACCAGATGGTGGATATAGTTGACAGAAGCTAAGACTCTGTAGATACGCATATTTTCAAGGGAATGGTGAATGTACTTAGCGACATGATAAATGTGCGTCTTCTTTAGGGACTAATAATTTTTTCTTTCATACATCTCTCCTTTCCATTTAAAAAAATTTTAATGTGTGTTTTTCTCACCTGTCCACAATAAGGAGTCTTCACCTAAGGACGTTCAGACGTAACAGTAAAAGTTTTTTACCTCCTTGGAGAAGGAGAGACAAAAATCGGTACATTTTTTTAAAATGTCAGTATCATACACTAAATGTAAAGGAGAAATAAAAGGAAAAGAATGTATTTCAGTATGTAAATGCTTAGGTACAGTGACTAGAAGACATACCTAAGTAGGTAATTGCAGCTATATGTAGAATCACTAGCAGTGTGGTAGCTGAATTCCTATGATACAGGTGTTATCTGTTGTGATTCAGAGACCATCAGCAGCATTGCCATTGGTGACATGACTTTTCCTAGAACATTCAGCTTAAAAATACTTTGTTTTTATGTAAAATTGAGTTGAGTTCTTATTCAAATAATTGATAAAGTAGGTTTTTCATCTTTAGGAATGTAAGTAGGACGTGGTACAGTGCATTGCAAAGAACTGTCCACGTTCAAGGATATTTAGCGTCCCTATCATGTAGTAGCCCTTAATCATTATGACAACAAAAGCACTTATACAGGTTTTATAGGATGTGATTTGGAGTGTGAAAACTCCACTTGCTGAACACCAGAGTAGCGGTTTTTTCCAAAGTAAAAATTCTGATGTCAACTTAAACTATTTATGAACTAACAAATCATGTAGAGATACTTAGACTAGAAAATTTGTTTTGGACATTATACCTAATTGAACTGCTTATCAAAGATTGTGCTAATGAACCATCAAGATTTTAAAGCAACTTTCAGATATTTGGGGAAGGAAATATTTAGTTGTCCTGTATCTTGAAACATTTTAATGGAATACTTTGTGGGATTTTCTAATAAAGCATATTTAACATGTTGAAAACTCAAAGTTCTTACTCCCGGTCTCCTCTAGCTTCTCTTCATATCTTTTTGATCTCAGGCAGTGACAGCTGTGTCCTTGTAGTTGCTCAAGCTAGAAGTCTTGCGGTCTTCCTTGAATCCTGTTTTCCCCATACTTGGTATTAATCTATTAAAAAATCCTCCTGTCCCTACTTTCAGAGTATGTTGAGATTTCTGCTACCAATTGCTGTTTATACCCCTAGTCCAAGCCACTTATCACTGGTCTTTTGGATTACTGTCATTTCTGTAGTTTTCTTGTTCTGCCTTCAGCTATTCTTAGTCAGCATCCAAAATGACATTAAGCCAAATCATGTCTCACCTGCTTAAAACCTGTAATGGCTACCCATCTCACTCTGAATCAGTCCAGATCTTTACTGTGGCTTGCAAGCCTTTATGTGATCTAGTCTTCTTATTGTGTCTCTGACCTCATTTCTTATATTGATAATAAGAAATATATAGACATATATAAAACTTAATAAGTTCAGAATCCTTTATCCATATGTCTTGAGGCCAGTAAGGTAACAAAGTTAGTAAATAATATTTCCAGTGAGGTCTGGAGTGACATTTGGTAGTCAAAGGCCGTAACATTTCTGTAAGATATTTACATAAGGTACAGGTAGAGAGATTAAATAGCTACAAATAGTTCAAATCAGGGTTTGTTGCCAGTTGAGGTTTGGTGCCAGTCTTAGGAAAAACTTCTATTTTGGGGAGCTTTTGGGATTTTACAATTGCAGATAAGGGATTATGGATCTTCTACTTTCCCTTCTCCCCGTGGCCTTTTTGTTACTCTTCAAACATCCCAGGCATGCTTGGGACCTTTTGTCCTTGATGTTTGCTCTTCCTAGTGTAGATTCCACCAGGTACTCACAGTTTATTTACTCACTTTCATTTGAGTCTTCACTCAATTGTAATCTCAGTTTCCAGGCTGAGCTTCCTGTCGTCTTCCCTACTCAAATTTTTTCTCCATAGCTCTTATCACTGATCTGATATGAAATATATTTTACCTTTTTTTCTGTTGTGTTTCTCCCCTAGAATGTGGACTCTGAAGTTTTTGATCTCTTATTTCCTGCTATATCCCCCATGTCTAGAACATGTGATACAGTATAGGCGCCCAGTAAATCGTTTTATGACTGAGTGAATGAAATTTTCCACTTTGTTGTTTTGCTGTGGTGGTTACATACTCGAGCTAGAATTTTAAATTATACTGGTAGCATAAATAAGTATGAATTTAAGAAACCCCTTTTGTCCAGTTCTGTCATTTCTTTCCTTTTTTTTTTTTTTTTTTTTTTTTTGGTACGCGGGCCTCTCACTGTTGTGGCCTCTCCCGTTGCGGAGCACAGGCTCCGGACGCGCAGGCTCAGCAGCCATGGCTCACGGGCCCAGCCCGCTCCGCGGCATGTGGGATCTTCCCGGACCGGGGCACGAACCCGCGTCCCCTGCATCGGCAGGCGGACTCTCAACCACTGCGCCACCAGGGAAGTCCTCCAGTTCTGTCATTTCTTAAGGCGTTAACTCTTTTATTACTTTAAGAGTTTTTACACTGGAAGAATTAATATACTATGTGTTCTTATTCGTTATGTACACCTTGTGGTAAGAGACACTTGAGATAGGTTTTGACCTGGTAATTTTATAGATAGGCAATATTGATGGAAAACAGATCCGTACTTTAGAATAGCTTCTCCTGGGTTAGTTTAACTGCCTTTATGAAGATGTTTCTATTTCTTGTAACAATTTCCTAATTGTATAGTTTATAGGCAAGCAATAAACAGCAAGATGTTTGAGGTTGACATGAAAATTGCTGCAATGCATGTAAGAAGAAAGCAACTCCATCAACTACTGCCTAATCATGTGCTTCAGAAAAAGAAAAAGGTAAATTTAGAAAGTACTTTAAAAAGCGTTACTAACATAATGTTTTATGTATCCAGCGTATCAATATTTCAGAATTTAGGCTGAGTTAATAAGTCATATTTGAAATAGATCACAGCATTTTGAAAACCTATTACATGGAGAAATTCCATTATGTGAAACCTTGCTCCTGATCAGGTTTCTTGCACACACTTCCTTCAGACTTCAGATTAGTGGCAATGCTTCATATCCTTATTTTATATATATTTATATTCTCTTTTCAATGTCTCTTATTGGTATCCATTTAATAGCCCACATCAGTATGTAACTTCCTTTCCTTTTAAAGGTAAAAAAAGTTAAATTAGGTAATATGTGGATCAAGTAAGTTGTGTGACTTTTTAAATGAAAATCATTTTAGTTTCATAAGGATTATACACGTATATTATTTAAAAATTAAAAGTTATTGGATATAAGATCACTGACAGTGGTAACCTCAAGTATGATGTTCTGGTGTTGATGCTTCCTGTTGTATAACTTATTAGCCATGATTTTCTTATTTGGACTTTTAAATTTGAAATTGTATTGAAATTTTAGTGCAGAAATAAATAATAAAAATAATATTTTTACTTTAAGTGGTTTCAAAAGTGGCTTATTCTTTATAACTTTAAAAAAATTATTTCCTTTATTTATTTATTTTTGGTTGCATTGGGTCTTTGTTGCTCTGCGTGGGCTTTCTCTAGTTGCGGTGAGCAGGGGCTGCTCTTCGTTGCAGTGCACGGGCTTCTCATTGCTGTGGCTTCTCTTGTTGCAGAGCATGGGCTCTAGGAGCCCGGGCTTCAGGAGTTGTAGCTCACGGGCTCTGAAGTGCAGGCTCAGTTGTGGCGTATGGGCTTAGTTGCTCCGTGGCATGTGGGATCTTCCCGGACCAGGGCTTGAACCCGAAAAAGTGGCTTATTCTTAAAATGGAATACTTAGATCAGTGGAAATACATGAGTTAGAGATACATATATGAATGTATTGGGTTAAAAAGTATAGATGGGGTTTCCCTGGTGGCGCAGTGGTTGAGAGTCCGCCTGCCGATGCAGGGGACACGGGTTTGTGCCCCAGTCCGGGAAGTTCCCACATGCCGTGGAGTGGCTAGGCCCGTGAGCCATGGCCGCTGAGCCTGAGCGTCCGAAGCCTGTGCTCCGCAACGGGAGAGGCCACAACAGTGAGAGGCCCGCGTACCGCAAAAAAAAAAAAAAAAAAAGTACAGATAAATATATATCACTTGATACTTTTATAAAAAGTTTACAGTATATCTTTTAAGATAGAATATGAAATACAAGTATGCATTAGAGCATGAAAACTGCATTCTGTGATGATGGTTCATTATCTGGGGCTGGGATTGGGAGGAGAGGAATGAAGTTAATATAACTTCATAATGTTTTGTTTCTTAAAACATAGAATATATTATGATACAAAAGTAGCTAAATCAAGGATTTTGCAGTAGACTACCTGGTTCAGGTTCAGGTTCCATTGCATCCTAGCTGTGAGACTTTGGCAAGTTGTATTACAAATACCATGTTCTTGATTTGCCTTAAAATCACAATTCTAATTTTACCTACCTCGTTATGTATTTTGTGAGGTTAAAATGAGCCAGTGCCTGTAAGAGGTAGTTTAGATGGGTGCCTGGCACACACTAAATGCTCTTTTCTTTGCACTCTTATCTTTTCTTTGCACTCTTATTAATAGTTTCCTTTTATTAACTGCTATTTGCAAAGCACTGTACCAGTAAAGAAGATGTGTATTCTATATTTAATGATACAGTAACCTGTAGCTATTGTCTCTATTATAGAAGAAACAGAGTGATTCAAACATTTGCCCAGGGTCATGTACTATGAGATGTGAATTGGACCTAAGTCTGCATGCAAAGAATGTGTGTTTATTTCTCTGTAGTATGTTCTGTCTTTATTTGTCTTTATTAGAAAGTTTGATAGAATATTTATGACTTTGTGGCATTGAAGTCTCTTGTGCCAAACTTGATATAGACACAGAGGCAAAGCAAAGCAGCTTGAAGGTTATGTGTTCAGACCAACCAGTTAAAACCTTCATGTTCACTGATCATCCCCAACACTGGCCTGTTACTTCACAGGTTATTTTTTGATCACCTGGTCAGGCAGGTAACTGTGTGAAATGGAGTATAATTTACTTACTGAACAAATTTTTTGTCTGATGGAGAGTGAGAGTGGTAGCATTTTTGCATAGGAAAGATGCTTATTTTACAATATTAAAAAAACTGGTTTTACAGCTGGCTTCATAGGCGAAAGGCATTCCTTTCTCTCCTCTCCCTTCTCCCAAATCTCATCTTCCCCATTTGATTAATATTGATTTATGTACATAGGTGGTGTCTCTGTAGTGCTAACTCAAAGATTTAGATTATCTTGTCATTTGGGGAATTGGAGTGTGGGTGTACACATGCACGCACACACACACACACACACACATATGGGGTATGGGTTTTTATTAATAATGCAAATTATTTCCATTAAAATGTTTTTGTAGGTAAACGAACACTTGAAACTAAAAGTGTTCTGAAAAAAAAAGCTGAAGAGATCAATTTGATGTTATAATAGCATTGATTACAAAAATAGAAACTTTGGTCAATTTAGAAATCAACTTTTATCCCATAGCACCATTTATAGTTTTTTAGCTTTTGGTTTTTCCTGCACTATGTAGCTGTTTTTGAGTGCTTTGATTTTTAAGAAGCAGGACCAACATTAGGATTTATATGTGGTCATGAAGTTTAGTTTTCAGAAAATTAGTTTTGCTTTTATTCTAACAGGATAGTTAACACTATTAAACGTACCATGTTAAAATCCTAAGTTGCAGATAGAGCACTGGAAATCTCTTGCTTTTGAGAGACTCATACAGATAGCTAGGAGTGGCACTAAATTGTACCTACATGATAGTTTTTTTAGAAATTATACATTTTTATCTTCATTGTAAAACAATTTGAAATCTATAAACAAAAAATTACTTCTAATCCGACTGGCCAGAGATACTCATTGTTACTATCGTGTTTTACCACTGACTTTTTTTCTAATATATATGTGAGTGTGTGTATGTATTAATAGTCCTCTGATTTAAGATACATGTGTTTTCATATTAAAATGCTTTTTAATTTGCAGTGTATTTTACATGCAGTGTGTAGGTTTATTATAGCATTTTTTCTCGCTTTTTCTCCCACTGAAGAACTGTAGTTAAGTTGAGCATCCTTAGAAGTCAGGAAGTATGTGTCCCCCAACTCTTCACCTTTTATGGTCAGCATGACACTTCTGATTATCATAAACATTGATTTGTGCTCTTTAGTAGAAATCATTTATCAGTTAAGTAAAAGATGTTTATGTTTAAAAGGTCTAGATAAAATAAAGGTATATTTGATTAAATATTTTATTAATTGCAGCATTCAACAGAAGGTGTCAGGTTGACACCTCTGAATGACAGCAGCCTCGACTTGTCTATGGACAGTGATAACAGCATGTCTGTGCCTTCACCTACCAGTGCTATGAAGACCAGTCCATTGAACAGTTCTGGCAGCTCTCAGGGGTAAGGAAAAAGGGAAAGGAAGTGGAGTGGCTGTTTGAATAACCCCTCCAGTTTCATATGTTGAAATACCTACTGCCTGTGGTGAACTGTATGGTGTGCTAAGGAGAACCAGACAAGAGGGACAAGATCACGTTTCTGTCCTGGAGATGCTTATTACCTGTGTAGCAGGGGGAAAATATCTATGAAAAATATTAGGATCTTCTAAAGAAGGTGAGATTTATGTGGGCTGGTTTTAGTGGAAATTTCTTTTGAAGAATTAAGTGTCTTTTTAGGAACATTTAAAGCAGCTAAACATTTTTATTTTGAAAGAGAAACATGGCCTATGTTGGCAAAAATTAAAACACAAAAAGCCATATTTATCTTTAACTTCCATAAATCCTTATAGTGTTATCATTGCAGATTTATTTTTTAATGGATATACTACTGTATTTTCAAAGGGAGCTGTTTATTATAGATTCTGGTGGTACTGCTGTTATTTTAAATTGTGACGGTTATGCCCATCCCTTTGTTCAATGAGTTGATACTTAAACCATGAACACTTTTATGAATGCATGTTATATTTTAATGTTTTGAAAAAAGCAGTTTTAAAAATTGGATTGTTAAAGTATAACCAATGGCAAAGATGAAGGTTGGGATGAATCTTTGGATTCGTATGAAATAGAACATGCCGAGGTGCAGTAGATGATGAATTTAGTTTTATTCTCTTGGACTTTGAATGTGTGATGTGTTTTTAGACCAGTCATACGTAACCTGAAGACTTTAGGCATCAACGTGGCCCCTAAATCTTGTAGTTTTAAAAAATTCTTCATTTGTACAGCATTAGCTTCCAGATTTTTATTTTTAATGGTTTCATCATCTTTTTTTTGAGTGAAGAAGCAAAAATTTTAACAAGAATTTTGGGAGTTATATAAAAGCCTTTCTGTACTTTTGAGTTTGTGCACATGAATGTAAAATAGATGTGTATTTGCTCAACAAATACTGAGTATTTATTATGTACTAGCCGCTTTGCTATTTCAGGTTTTCTCCTGAATCTGTGGTTGTTCTCTGACCAGTTCTTCTTTTCTGTTTAATGTTTTCTGTTAGATGTTTGTGCCTTTCGGGGCTCTCTCGTTAGTCCTTTATGCCTTCTTTGTATTATTGGGGGTGTGGCATCACCCACTCTCTTGACCTCATTTACTTCCATATACCAGTGAGCTCCAAAGCTCTGTGGAGCTTTGTGAATGTCATGTATGCACCAAAAATCTAAGTCCTCTAGCTTTGCCCACCTTTTCATGGCATCATCATTCAACAGTTGGGAGTTGAATAAGCTGTAGTTGAAGGAGACTGAATAACCACAGAGGACTTTTTGCTTTTTTGTTTCAGGAGATAATAAAAATGAGATTATTTAAACGCTAATGTATAGGATTTATTTGAGACAGAAAAGTTGAATAGATAGGACAGTGAAGGAGGGGTGATTTGAGTTTCCTGAGATGACAGGAGTGAGTGGGATCCAGAACATTGAAGGAGGGATTGGGTTTTGAGATCCTTTGTTGTTTATATGGGCCACTGGATGGGCTTTTAGGGTTTCATGAACCTTTACGTTTTGTATGCAGAAACTTATTTCTAATTCTCAGACCATTTTCTTCTTTACAGATTTTGATCATATTTTCTTATATCCCAAATCATTTAAGTCAGTTACCCCAAGTCAAATAAGAACAGATTTTTTTTAGCTGTTCTGTCAAATGTTAGTCACTAGCCACATGTGGCAGTTTAAACTTAATTAATATTAAATGAAATTAAACATTCCATTTCCCACTAGTTCTGTTTCAAGTGTAGAGCAGCTACATCTGTATAGTGGCCACCATATTGGGTAGCGTAGGTATAGGTCATAGTTATAGGAAGTTCTGTTGACTAGCACTGCTTTAGAATGTTTCTGTGCTTTTGATTGTTGATTATATTTTATGAAATAAAGTTAGTTACTGATGTATATATACGTATGAGAAGTAAAACTAAAGAATCATTTACTTTAGAGAATAACTTCTGCACATACTACATTTTATTATTGAATTTTATACATCGCTCTTTGCTTTTTTCACTTTTTAATTTTTTCCCCATTTTTAGCAGAAACAGTCCTGCTCCAGCTGTAACAGCAGCATCTGTGACCAACATACAGGCTACTGAAGTTTCTGTGCCACAAGTAAATTCCAGTGAAAGCTCAGGGGGTAAGGAGACTGACAGATTTGAAAATACTTGCATGATATTTGGTTGTAGCCTTCATTTTGAAAGATGGCTTCGTTAGTTAGGTAGCTTGAATTCAGTTTTTTAATACCATTTTATTATTTACCTGTAAACTTATGAATAAAATAAAAAAGCTTTACTTGTAACTTGATGTTGATATGATTTAACTTTTATGTATTTATGTACTTACTACTTAGGTACATCGAGTGAAAGCATTCCTCAAACTGCCACACAACCAGCCATTTCGTCACCACCAAAGCCTACGGTCTCCAGAGTTGTTTCTTCAACACGTCTGGTAAACCCACCACCAAGACCTTCAGGAAATGCAGCAACAAAGACACCTAATCCTATAGTAGGAGTCAAGAGGACATCCTCACCTCATAAAGAGGAGAGTCCCAAGAAAACCAAAACAGAAGAGGTATCTATATGTTAGTTAGCCATGGGAATACCACCTTACCTGTTTTAAAATCCAGTGGAAGAAAACCTTTGTGAGCCCAAGTTGAGAGGCAGCATGGAGGAAAGCTTTTAGATTATTTTTAGGTAGTGCTTTAGCGCCAGAGTTCTTTTCACCCTTTTCTACTCTTCAGTGTCTAACTCTTCCATAAAGCTGTGTTTCTTGTTTAAATTTCTGTAGCATGTCTAGGCTGTAACACAACTTAGCATGGATTTACATCTCATCTTAATTTATTATTCTCTCATAACTGTATGTTTCATGTGTACCAATTCTTTGGTGGCCCCTTTGGACACAGTTTTTTGCTTCTTTGATCCAGGTGGAGTTTTGGAGCCTCTACACTGTACTTGGTATTACGGGGTCACTGAATATGAGAGGTTCTCAGGGAATTCTTATTGAATGACTGACCATAAGCTGTGAAGTCAGATTAGTTTTGGTACCTTGAATGATTGTGTCCTCCAGCCCTTCAGGAAATTTTCTAACAATACTTCCACTTTTTATAGTGGCTGGTTTACCTTGTCAAAGTCTCAGATAGTTTTAGGAAAACCATTAAAAGTGTACACTGATTTTGATGTTTGTGTTAAAATAGAAGTAGGCTTATAACACACTTTCATTGTTCCCTGGAGTCACTCTCATTGTGTTTTTCTATTAAACTTTCACCATTGTCCAAGAGATGATAGCCCAAAAAACACCAATTTTGTTGTGATTTTTGGTTGATAATTTTTTATTTAGGAACTTAGGCATTACATGAAGGTTTCTTTAGAATCGTGGAAAAAACTAGGTATCTTATGCAGTGTTTTGATTTTTAATAGTGAAAGATTATTGTCTTTATAAGTATTACTCCTAGCTTATTCTGAATCCTTTTGTTTTAGATTTTTTGGAAACAGTCACTGTTAACTACACATGAATAATTTAATGAATTTTGTCACTCTGATGATGCTAAATGCGAATGAAAAATGGGCATAGTATATCATATCTTACACCGTGTATTCTGAAACACATTTGTCTCTGTAATTATCTCTTAAGGCAGTGATTTTCAACCTCAGTTGTGCATCAGAATTAGTTTTTCAGGGTTTGTTGTTTTGTTTTTCTTTTGTTTTTGTTTTTGCTTTTTGTTTTTTGTTTTTTGCGGTATGCGGGCCTCTCACTGTCGCGGCCTCTCCCGTTGCGGAGCACAGGCTCCGGACGCGCAGGCCCAGTGGCCGTGGCTCACGGGCCCAGCCACTCCGCGGCATGTGGGATCTTCCCCGACCGGGGCACGAACCCGTGTCCCCTGCATTGGCAGGCGGACTCTCAACCACTGCGCCACCAGGGAAGCCCTTGTTTTTGTTTTATAAAATACAGATTTTAGGGCCTCATCCAGATAAACTGGATCAGACTCTCCAGGCCTAGTAATCTTTTATTAAAAGCCCCCGTTCTACATGATTGTGTTGTACAGCAACCTAAGAATGTAGTTTTGGTGTATTGCCACTTTCTGTTTATTGATATTTGTTGGGAGTTGTCAGAGCATTTCAGAATTCACATTTCTTTTTGCCTTAGTAAGGTATATGTAAGCATAACTCTAGATACCTGTCATTCTGTTCCCTTAATGTTAATGGCTTCATTCCTTACCCTGTGAGAGTTCCAAAATATGTATCAGTACAATGCTTATAATTTCGTTTGCACTTACCTTGGTAGAAAACACTCATGTTTCATGTCTAGTTTAGAGAGGCAATAGGAATATAGGATTTTTTAACTTAGTACAGAAAAATTTAAATATACACAAGAGAATCATTTCATGTACCCATCATGCAATTTCAGGTATAGTGAATTCAGCCACTATACCCTTAATTATTTTTCCTTTCCATTTCCCCTGTACTTGCATTATTTAGATGCAAAATCCAGACTTCAGTCATATCGTTTCCTTAGTATTTTTAAAATCGTGTATCTAAAAGATAATAATTGCAAAGAGAAAAGTATAAACAAAGTAAACCCACCTAAAAAAGTGAACAATTCACTAATATCAAATATCTAGTCAGGGCTCATATGTCATTGCTTTTTTTTTTTTTTAATAGTTTTTATTTGTTCAAATCTGTAAGTAAATTAAGATCCTTGATTCATGTTTCTTAAGTATCTTTAAAAATATAGGTTCATCACTCCCCGCCCCCTGCCCCCAGCAATCTTCTGTGCTATGTATTTTCTCAGTTTGAGTCCTGCTTATGGCAGCTCCATGGAGTTGACTAACAAAAATAGCATTTTAAGATATGTAAGGGATCTTAGGATTTTAGGTTATCTCATAGACTAATCTCCTTTCCCAGAAGAACTGGAGGTTCAGTAGCTTTCCTGTTTACAAAGCTAATTAAAGTCAGAGCCAGGATTAGAACCCAGGCCTAAATCTCATGGTGCTAAAGTTGAAGAAGATTATTACAAATATTCTGATTTTGAAGGTCTCCTACTGGGTCATTCATTCTCCGTTAATGAGTATTTGGTATTAGAAATTCTAGTAAACCAGAAAGAAACACTGGTCCTACTCAATTAATAATATACTAACATGTATACAGATAGGAGAGTTTCAGGTATTGTCAATTACTTTAGTTCTACTTAATTTTTATCACATACTAAAGCTTTTCAAATACATATAGATGGTAGAAATGTAAAATAAAAATAGAAAAAAAGTTTGCCTTGTCACCTGAATTATATGGCTAAATGATGTTATATGTATATATATATTTAAAGTTATGGAATATTTCAAACGTACAAAATTGTAATGAACAAGTTATATTTACATCACTTAGCTTTAATGGTTAACAACTCAAGGCCAGTCTTCTTTCATCTATAAATCTACTCCCTTTCCCATTGTTATGAAGCAAATCCCAGGCATGTCATTTCAACCATAAATATTTCAAAAACACATCTACAGTATATTATCACCATATATATTTGTGTGTGATATATATATCGGTACATATACTGATCGGTGTATGTATACACCGATCAGTATATGTACCGATATTAATAATGATTCCATAGTGTCACATATCCAGTCGGTATTGAAATTTGCCCAGTTGTAACTTACGTTACTATTTTTTATGTTTGTATGTTTGCAGGATACAAATAAAGTTCTTATGGGAATTGGTTGATATTGGTGTTAAATCTTTTCTACTCTGTAGGTTAGCCGTGGTTTCTATGTCTTGTTTTAAAGCCACATTTAAAATTAAATTTTAGTTCTACCTAGTAAAGAGAGCAGAGAAATTAGTGCCGAAATCGTTTTTCTTAAGAAAGTGATGTTTATTGCAAGTCACTGCAGGAATGGGAAAGTATAACCATTTTTGGTTTCCCATTTTCCCTCTTTACCAAAAAAATATGTTGTTTGTTTTAAATAGCATTATAATAAATCAAGAAAATAAGACCTGAGGAGAACATTTTTCAGACCTCCGTCAGGATGTTAATAAGACATACTAAGCCAGGGGAATTCTGTGGTTAAGTTTAGGGAAGTTAAAGAAAAGATTCTTTCTAGAACTTCTCAGAACCTTTTATGTGCTAATGTGTGTGAATCTCCCAGAAAGGGGGTGATAGTATTCCAAGTTCCTAAGTTGTTTGATCAAGGAACTCTTTTTTTTCTCTTCCTTACAAAAAATATTTTATGAACTTAGTGGTTTGGGGAATATACTTCAGGTGGTGTTGATCAGCAATAACAGTTTTCCTCGTGTTCTTTTTTAAAATTTTGGTAGAAACTGAAGCCAAATTGGTTAAAATGAAAAAAAAAATTTAAGTGAACCAGTAACCTATTTTAAGGACATACTTGATCGATCTTACAGGTTAATTATTTTTATACTTTAAAAAATTTTATAAATTAAAGCATTGATTGGCAAATAATCTAAATTTTCATTTTAGAGAATAAAGCTTTTTTTTTTAAAAACAGGATGAAACAAGTGAAGATGCTAACTGTCTTGCTTTGAGTGGACATGATAAAACAGAAACAAAGGTATACTAATTTAGCCTTGGAATACATACACAATTAAGAGTACAGAGATGTGATAGAAATGTCTATAATATTGCACTGTATTTCGTTGTATAGGTTTTAGGTTTTCAGTATTGTTTTTAGAGAAGTGTTTGTCCCTTTTTAGTGTTAATTTGTAGCACTGAAATTTAATTCCTCAAGTGTATGAGGTCCTACTAGATGCGGGGTTATCTGATGGATACCAAATGGAATAGAGTGATGAGTGCGATGTTCCTATTTTCCATGGAACTTATATTTAAGTAGAGAAGATAAGGGGTAGAAGTGGTTAATTACGTTATCAGAGAAAAAGTAATTGAGGATGGTGGGGGTGGTGAGAGGCAAGACTGCAGAATTAGTAAAGGCTTCATAGAAGGAAGACATAGGATTTGGGGTAGTCCTTGAAGGATACAGAGGATTTGCGGTAGGACAGGATGAGAAGTTCATCTCACTATTGGGGTGAGAGTGTGGTATGTTTAGAGAACCAGTTTTTGGCACACAGTTCTGGCTAGAAGCTGTGGCGCAAGGGGCTTGAATCAAGGTAAATGGGGTAGGAAAGATTGGTTTAGCCAACGTATTAGACTTTGAACGTCATTTTTTCAGAAACTGAAATCTACTGAAGACTTCTAACTTTTTTGTCCTTGTTGTAGAAAAACTGGAAATCTTCCTCCTTTCCCCAAATTATCCTGATTTCCATGATAGATATTTTAGCAAGTGTTCTTTTGGTGTCTTTATAGATTTTGTGTGTGCATATATACCAGTGCGTTTTGCTTTCAAATCTTTACTCACTCTGTAAACCAAGAAAAATTGTTCATGCCATCGAATAATCGACATATATTACTAATAGCTGCATAGAATGCTGTTACCATATTTTATTCAACCAGTTCCCTATTGTTAGCAGTTGTTTCTGTTAAAAAAGGAAGTTGCCCTTTTCTACTGTAATGTTGGCTGTAGCTAAATACCTGCTATCCATTTATGTTTATTTTATTAGGATAAATTAATGAAAGAGGGACTACTGGGACAAATAGATGCTTTTAAAACTTAATATGTATTGCTAAGTTGTGCTTCAGAGAGACTGCAGTCTTCCATTTCTAGTACATTGTTTACCCTTTTCAATTTCATAGGAGAAATTTGGTATTTCACTGTATTATTATTATATAGTTTTATAGAAATTCAAATTTTTGTATGTTTGTTTTCATTTGTGTGTGTGTGTATGTATTATTTTTGGCCACTGCTTTAAAAAAGGTTAGAGCAGTGGAATGACAACAGTTCACCCTGTATTTTCTGATGATTCTTAGAGTAGAATCAATGCATTGGCTATTGAGAAGGGCAAGAGAAACCAAAAGGAAGGAGGAATGTTTTAGAGACATTTTCTACTTTTAATTAAAGGCCTGGGAGCAGTTTTTGTGCTTCTGGATAATTTTATTTAATAATACTGAATGAGTTTTATTTTTTTCACATAGCTAAAGCTGAGCTTGGGTTTATATTCTGTTAATTATTGTCTGGGCAACGTTTTATAATATGCATGTACGTGTCTTTAATTAGTGCTTGTTTACAATGTCCAAATTGGAGTTGGTTGGAAAGTCATGAGATATTTTGACCATGCCTTATAAGGTTTAAGTAGGCAGATAGACATTTATGTGTATCTGAAATGGTTAAGTAACCTGCGAGGCTTTTTTTGATGATTAACCCTTTGATGATGATTTTGTAATGTAGTCACATCTTTCTCTTGATCCCTCCTGTCTTCCAATTTGTCTTTTTTATTAGCCACCAAACCCAGTTATGTTCTTTTATCCTTTTTTAAGTCTCTTTCCTCCCCCGTCCTCTTTGTCTCACAGGAACAACTTGATACAGAGACAAGTGCAACTCAATCAGAAACCATTCAGACAGCGGCTTCCCTGTTGGCCTCTCAGGTACTAAGTGCAAAAAGCAAGGAGAATTTTATAAATGTTGTTAAGATTAGTGTTGTGTAATGAATTAAAGTGAGCACATCCAGAAGTTGAATAAAGTTATCTTTGTGAAAGTAATTGCCAGCCTGCAGATGTATTTATTGTATTCGGAGGTAGCACTGGATATGATGGAACCGTTCTTCCACACTGTCAGGATGCTGACTCCTCCCCTTACATGCTATTTGATATTGCAGATCATTTAAACCGTCACTGCACAATGTGTAGTCTTCACGTAGAGGTTTTGTTCATAGGTCAGAGAGTGAAATTTAAATTAGAACTTAAAACCATTCTTCATGGACTTTTTAAAAAATACCTTTTAATTTTCAAAATGTGCTTCTGCCTCACTTTTCACCTCCGATTTTCAATTATTAATTTAGTGTAATCCATAGTTCTTTAAAATTATTTTTTCATTCGTCCTAGAAATTCTACTTGTGACAGTCCCTTGCATACAGTAGGCACCTGGACTCTTTTCATTGATTTGTGAACCTTCATTTTGTTTGTGAAATAATTGTTTTCTTCTTGAATCCTTTCAAATTAAATACACTCCAAAGTCTAGGTCAAACTCTGACATAAAGGAAATATTTTCTTTAAGTAGACATTAGACTGGTTAACCTCTACAAAATAACTGGGATGACAACTGCCGCCCAGTGATGCTGCTGAACTGATGAGACAGTGATACTGTGCTGCTTTGTGGTTCAGAGTTACTTTAATGTGATCATTTTACAACATGTTTTTGCTGGCTGTTAACATTCATAGCCCCTAGTGATATAAATATTATGACTACTTTCTGAAATGTCTTTTATTTTCATAGCCTTTACCTAATAAAAATTTTGTGGGGTGGAGTAACTCCCAACAACATTAGGAAGTGTTGTGCTTGATACTGATACATGGACAAACTTGCTTGTCAGACTTAAGTTCTGTGGTTATAATTGCATGCCTTTTGGTTTGCCACATTAATCTCTAGGGAACTATTTTCATAGTTTGTCTTATTGACTTCATCACTATCATGATTCGTACCCGTGGGTGTTTGTCTTTTAGATATTTTTATAAGGAATTAGAATTTTCTTTCAAATGAAAAGATCCCTAGAGCCATTGAGAGAAAAATCACCCAGTTATATAATATAAAAGGAATGATTATATTGATTTAAACAGTTTTTAAAAAATACATCCCTATATTTGGTGACATAAGGGGCATATTTATTTCTGGGGAGGTGATTATAATATTGTGACTGTGTCTAACAGTGAATCCTTGTTTTGAGATAAACTTGAAATATTTACAGATGAAATGATAGGATCTCTGGGATTTGCTTCAGAATAATCTGGGAGTGAAGGTGTGAGGACTGTGGATTGGCTTTGATCTGACAGTTGATGAAGTTGGATAATGAATACATAGATGTTCGTTATATAATGCTCTTATTTTTGTGTATGTTTGGAATTTTCCATAATAAAACACTTAAAAATGCCATCTCTGTGTTTTTGGATGTTAAAGAAGGCTTTGTGATTTAATTGTTTTTAACATCATAAAACCTCCCTAAACTTTGAATAATCAAATTATTGCTCAGTTGTGTAGATTTAATTTTTAATTTACAGGGTCAGAAAATAATACATTCACTACTGTTAGCTGCTACTGCTGCTCCTGTGTGTAGGGTGAACTTTAAGTATTCTCCCACACGGGGGCGCTCCAATGCCAGTTAACATTACAGCTGTTAGTGTTCTTACAAGTAAACGTAGCTTAACATGAACTTAATAAGTATGTTATAGGTGGTGTTGGAGGAGTGTGTTTATTAAAGCTGTATTTGAAATTAGTTTTTGTATGTTGCTAAAATATTACTAAAATATTGCTACTTATTTGAAAATTTCTACAAGTGTTAGAACAAACAATTTCATAGTAATAGGCATGTTTATTTACACTCCATTTTGAAAACATTTTGGAGTGTTTTTCTTTAAATTTTTAATAGTTATGTTAAGGTCCTATCTATTTCTTAGGAAGTAAAGCAGTGGGAAGTAAATCTCATTGTTAAGTTATAGTACTTTGAACAATGTTGTGTTCTTTGCTTTTATTCTCAGAAAACATCCAGTACAGACCTTTCTGATATCCCTGCTCTCCCTGCAAATCCTATTCCTGTTATCAAGAATTCAATAAAACTGAGATTGAATCGGTAAAAACAACCTCAGGGGTCCATAAACAATATCTGCCAACTCAACCTGTTGTCTTCAAATGCTAAGAAAGGAGAATGGAGGGTACAAGACTAGACACGACTGAAAATGGATTTAGGTTTTCTTTGTGACCTCCCTTACTGGGCTAATCAGCACTTGATCGGAAGTCCAGGTTAGTATGTGAAGCCAGGAGTACTATTATTATTGTGTTAGCAACAGTTACGTTAACTATTTCAAAAAATTACTGCCTTTAAAAAAAAAAAAAACCTCAAGCTATATTTGTATTCATAATTGACATCTGGACTGGGTTTATGTTTGCTGCATTGTTTGGAAAATTTGCAATACAAACTGGCATAAGAATTCCTTATTGTGATGATGCACTTTTATGTATTTTTTTTATTAGAAAGTAGAACTAATTTTAGATTTTCAGCTTGATGGATTTTCACTTTTTCCTGAAGAATTTCCTTTACCATTAGTCTTCAAATTGGATGCCACTGTGCAGTGGTGTACTGTTATACTTCAGAGAAAGGGTAAGAGTACATCTGTGGGGTAGCTGTAACCTTTAAAAATGAAATGTCGACTCTAGGGTATATATTTGACATTGAAAGAATAATTAGGAGATACTTCGTTTTGATGGGGGTCATGATTAAGAAATGCTATATTGGTTTTATTTATAGAATTGTTTAGAGTGCATACGAATCAGCGATCAGCCAACGAATATTTTTCTTTGAGCTTGTTAAAGCTCCATATTCTTTTGCCTTCAATATCTTGTCTTTGAAACAAAGGTTTCGCTCCCTCCCCATTCTTTTTCTTTTCCCCTTTTTGCTTGTATGCATAAGGTAGGACTTCTTTCATAAAAAACAAAATGCCAGTATTTTCTTAAGCCATGGTGTGAAACCAGTGACCCTGTGGCCACATGGCACAGAACACCAAATTTTGGTCCCATGGCTGAAATTTTAGGGTGACTAAAAATAATGCCTGTGAAACATGATATCTATCTTGGACGGCCATTTGATCTCTAAATATGAGGAATTTTGTACACTCCACAGAACTCCTGACTATAGTAAAGTTGACTTTCAATTTTAAACATGTGGGCAAAACGGCATTTTCTCCAAGAATTTTAAACAAATTTTTATTTTTAAATGGTTGACCAAAATTTGTCAGTAATTTTACATGTAGAAACATTTAAAAATCATTTCTAGCAAGCACTTGACATCTAGTCAGCTCTCTACTCCTTTTTTCGTTTTGTTTTATCCTATCAATAAATAATTCCACATAATTAAGCAGCAGAGCATTCATCTTTACAGAATATGAGGGATGCCAGATGTTGATAAGCTTAGTTATTCTTTCTTAATCTGGACAAAGCAAACCTAACAGATTTTTCTGATGAGCATGTTTTATGAATCCTCCATTGTGCTCCATTCTATCACACGTGCATTTTTCATGTTAAACTGCAATTACTTAAACTCTTCCCCTATCCTTCTAAATTAATTTTCCGAAGTTGGAGTGTAGTCTTTTCCCCCTTAGGCTATGCATTAATTGAGGCTTTCTTTTCACCATACTTTGTAATGTCTAGTATACAGTATTTCTACTTCCCACATCTTTGCTCTGCACAGTCACCTTGCCCTTCCTCCTACCACCTAAGAAGAAAAGATGGTCAGACTAACAGGTGAAGTCTACAAGGTGTCTGTGTGTTCTGTGTAGCTTCAGAGTTAGATTGAAATTGCCAGGCACAGATTTAGTCTTGTCATTTTGTTTACACATTGGGGAAAAAGAATTCAGTTTATTAAATGTTTCATGTAACTGCACCCAAGTTTTGCCAAGCTGGGAACTTGGACCTTTTCTGTGTAGTGACTTTTTAATTCTAGTTTTCATAACCTGGAGATCAGACTGTTGCTTTCGCATGATGTACGTAGTGTCTCATGACTGGAGTTTGCTTTGTTTTATAGTATCTGTACTCCTTGTATTTTTCAAGAGCTATTTTGTAAACAGATGATGTATTTCTCCATTGAAAACACAATAAAAAAAAAAAACAGCACAATCCCACAGTTGGCTGGTTTCTTTTGACTGTTTTTGGTTTTTTCAGTGATATTATCATTTCTACTTGTAAGTTATAGCTCTAAGTGCAGATTTGCGAAAGAATTTACTTTGGTTACATTTAGAAAAGATCTATATCTGGTTAATTGTGCCGTTAGCAGCAGCCTGGTGTTAATTGATATCTCACATAATCAGGTATTTGTTTTTCATATAATTGATCATTAGGGAGGAAAACATGAATGTAGCACTTAATAATTAACTTTTAACTGACCCACTCTTCAAAATATTTATTCTGTTTATATAGACACTGTATCTTTTCTTTGTATTTATTCCATGCATGTAGACAGTGTACTGTTGATATGCTTCCTTTTCAGAGCTGGTGGTTTTCAAAGCAGTTGGTGCTTTATCTCCAATGTCAGCAGGTGGCACTGTTGTTTTTCAGTGAATTTAGGATCCTATGTTTCTCATTTTACTAAACGCAAATCAGATTCTACATTTCTTAAACCCTTAAATGGTCAACATACTTAACTATGGGTTAGCAGGGTTAGGAATGAACTGCTCTGTATGCATGTGATGGCCAGCTTTTGAGTGTGGTTATCTTAAATGCTTTGAATGGAGGGATGGACCTCCTTATGTTAGGTTATTTCAAGGGACATGCAATTGTGCATATTTTCGTTGCTGAAATTCCAAATTCTAATACCTTTAGTATATGTAAAAATATATGACAGCAATGCAGAATAACCTTCTATTAAAATAACACTTAATTTTTGGGACTATTCAGTAAAAGGGAAAATATTGTAAAAATTACCCTCGATGCCATTGTTAACACCTACAGAATAGAGCTTGCCATACTTCCTCTACTTTGACAGACACCTAAACATGGGGATGAATATCACAACTTTCTGAGTTCTATCACCCACATAGACTTTTCATGGTTCTTGCTGAATTAGTAAAATGATCATTGAAAGTTGTGTTTTGTGGCTTTGGGTATATTCTGGAATAAAGTTTGTATTTTTCTAATTAACACCTCTTTTTTTCTCCACACAGACAATGTTTTAGAGCTCTGCGTAGTATATTAATTCTGGCTGCACTCAAGGTGGCGATAAATGATCAGCAGCTCCAAATAGTAATTGATATATGAAAGGATAAATCATTAACACACACAAACTCATAGACCAAGCCCTGGAAATATTAACTGTTAGTGCACTTCAGTGCATTCAAACAAAAAGATAAACTGTTTACCTAAAAAGGCATTGAACAATCCTTTGGTTATACTTTTGCCTATTTTAATTCTAATAAAAGAATAGTACAAGGAAAATTAGTTACCTTTTAGCCTGAATTGTATGTTTCGCTTTTTAAAAAAAATTCTCCACTCTGTTTCTTTTCTGTTAGCTTTTCTTCAAACCAAACTCACAAATGGATGCTGTCTCAGTGCAGACCTGAACTTGGCAAGTGAAATACTAAGCGTGTTCTATAATAAACATGACCTTCAGTCATATAGAGAGAAGTGGTCTGTTTAATTCTGTGTGATATGTTTCTCATTTGTAGAATCAGTTTATTCATCCTTTCTCCGTACTCATCAGTTTAAAAATTCTTGTGACATTTTATATAGCTTTATTGGCGCCAAGAAAGATGGCGTCAATATTTCTGAGCCATGTATTTTGGAAGTGATCGTATGTACTTAATTCTAGAAGTGATTTCATATACTTGGGAAGTCATTTAAACTTCTGCTTTTCTTCCTTAGAGACATGCTTTTGTCTTAATGTTCTGGGAACATCATTGCAGCTGATCAGACCATACACATACTTGTTGAAAAGGATTGAACTTGAAGTGCATTGTTCCTTTCCTCACCGCCTCCCAATTCACAGGACTTTCCTTGAAAGGGTAGAATTGAGGCTGTACTGAAGTTCACATTTCAGAAAGCTCACATTGTTTCTTGAAGGGTTGTGACTGTAATTGTACTTTATTCTCCAGTTATCACCTTTTTAAATACTTCACGTTTTCAGATAGCTAAAAATCATATCTACAAAGGGCATAGTATTGGTTAGGGTTTATAGAGTTTAACCACCTAATCTTTAAAATGTTAATGTTGAAAATATTCTTACTTTAACATAATGTAAATAAGACACTTTTTTCCTGTTTTGGGTATCTTTAAATTTCACTAGTAGGTGAAATGAAGAACAGAACAGTCTGTGTGTGTGCTCCAATCAAAGCTTTATAGTTTTTGCTATGATATTTCTAAGGTACAGGATAATGCCTTTAATCAAAAATAGTCTCCTCCTTGCCACCCAGCTTAGGGTTTTTGTTTAAGTGTTGTTTTTGTTTTTTAGTGGGGAGAATGGATTTATGCTAAACCCTCCACAGTCCATCTTATGGGTTCCAGCATTGAACAGGGAAAGCCTAAGGGTGTGTTGGTTTTGTTTTCACATTGTAGAATAAACTGAGGTCTAGAAGCCCCAGAGCTGATTGACCCTGGCCTTCAACTTAACACTACCACTTTGATCATAGCAGGTCCTTTTCCACCTGAGCACAGATATCACAGCCCTAAGATAGTTTACCTAAGACACACTACAGCAAAATGCATTATTTAGAACAGTGTAAATTCAGTTGTATAGTATCAGAATCTTGAAAAACATAAAAATTTGTTTTACTTATAGATACGGAATATTTTTCAAACAATCACATCAATAGATTGAAATACAAAACCGATTAAAGGGAAACCCATTAACGGTAAATTCTGCCCTATGGTGGGTTTAAGTCTTGGGCTGAGTGTAATGTAATTAACGGTTGCAATGATAAAGTATCACTCCGAGTACCGTGCATCTCGGTATTTGGAACTATCTAGACAGTGTACTCAGTTTTTACTTCACTTGGATGTTTTAAATTTCATATTAGTCGTGATTATGACCCAATTAAAAAAATATTTAAGTCCCTTACATATTCTTTGCAAGCTTTTTAGACGCATTTCCTTTCATTATTTTGTAAGATGCTGTTTTTTGACCAACAGATTTCAATCCGAAAGTATGTATTTTGAATAATTCAAAGTTTCAGTTTTATGGGTTTCAGGTCATTGCAGACATTTATCTCAGCCTTGTATGTTTTCTAATGTCATATAGTCCTTAAAGATATTTTCAGGGGATATGATACATTTTATGGAAATGTAAAATAATACAGTCATCTCTGGAGAGTAAAATGATCTTGTTCCACTGCTGTGCCCCTCTCCAGTCGCCACGCACACACACGTGTGAATATTTGGGTTCTTTTCAGATTTTAGGCGTAAGAAAGCGGGTAGATGTGTTTTAGTATAAGAGTGTAAAATGTCCCAGCCTCGTGCTTGTTCCTCGTGGAGGCTGTCTCTCCCTCGGCAGAACAGCCCCCTACACGCTTTCACACTGTGTGGGACCTGGCGCTGTGCGCTTTCCAGAAGTCTGGCATGAAGATTGCTCCTTGTTTGCGTTTTCTGACTGCAGCGGAGCTGTTAATAAAGAGATTGATGATAAAGTTGTGGAAAGGAGACAGTTGGGCAGAACTGCTCCCCGTGAGTGACAGAGGGCACGATCTGCCTACACGGTCGAGAAAGCCGCCCCTAGCAGAGAGCCGGCCGTGCCTGGACCCTGTGCCAGGACTGTTAGAAGGAGCGCTAGTGTACTGCTAGGCCGCTACAGCTCTGTAATTTAAGCTTGGTCTCACATTGCCGTTTTTATCTAGCTTGTGGAACGCTCAGGACAAATACATTTGCGAGTATGGCACATTTCCCAACTGTAAAATAATTATTTTTGCAGATTCTTAAAAGCGCTCATAATTCATTGTGATTTGGTTTAGTAAAGTTAAGTTTTATTTAGAAAATATTACAGTTCTTACAGAAAGCCTAAGTTGAGCGGTCTCCTTAGAGTCTTACGGGGGTCAAGTCTGGCGGCCTCGAGAATAAGCATTGGCTGCAGTAAGTACTGGTCATGGGGTGTAATTACGTACGTATCTTGGTCATAATGATTATCGTTGTGTATATTTTTCATCTATCACTGCTAGTAAGCTTGGGTGACTGGCATTCGGTTAAGCTGTTCTCTGTTTTGTGTGGTCTCCCTGGTAGTCCACAAGAATTTTTGGCACTCTCTAATAAACACTGAAGATAGAGGTTCTGCCTATGATTGTTTAAAACCATTCTAGGTTACATGTATTCTACTTTATTTTTCTTGAATATGAGACTGTCTTGGACAGCTTTCTCTTTTAAGGAAACTACTGTATTATTGTGGCCTTTGTCTTGTTAAATAAATGACCCAAATGTGGACACTTTAGTTTCTTGACAATGAAAAGTTTTGAAAAAGTTAATTTTGCAAGTATGGTCTTTGCCTCTGCAAACATGGTTGGATTGGAAGTATGTGTATGTGTATCTATCATAAGGCTTAAAATTTTTTTAAATCATGTTCATAGAATCTCAAAATTAGAAGGAACCTAATGAGACATCTAGTTCATTGTATCTGTGACAGGCTTATCCATTTCTGTTGATGGAGGAGTCCGTATTTCATCATCTCCATTGCTGGGCAGTATTTAAAAGTTTAGATTGGGCTCGTAGTGATTTCCTGGATCTGCAGTCATCTTACCGTTACCTTCAGAAGCAGATTCTGACCAATCTGTACTTCCTTTAACATGAGACTTTCACTCTGAACACTCACTGGCCTTAAAGTTTTGACAGTTTTAGTTCTTCGTTGGGTTATAGCCAAAATGGTCTCTGGCAGTTTGAGCTTTGATCCAAGGTAGGACTTAGGGAATCTAACACTGGAAAGAGGTTGAATATTTGAGATTCTCTTAAAGTTTAAACTTTGTGTCAGATCAACCTGATGCTGGATTTGTTTTGTAAATTATTATTTCAGCCAAATACTGTCACCAGTTAACAAAAAGTCCAGGCCTTCGGGAAGTACTAATCCTATCCTGTCCACCAGAGCCTGGTGACCCTGTGCAAGTTGTTTAAAGCTTTCCTTTCAGTTTCTGAGTAAAACATAACTCTTTATGCCTTTTATTTCATTTTGGAATTCAATGTGGATTAACAAGTAAATAACACGTTTAGAGAATCACAGATTTTTAAGTGTTTTGTTAAACCTAATTTGAATTTGTTAGAGGGCAGGCACAAAGGCCAGTTGTAGTCCGCAAAGGAATATCTGGAAAACCACCGCTCCTAATTCCCAGAGTTGTTTTCCTGATGTGAAATTTGGGCAGGACCAAGGTAGGGAGAAAAAAGTTGAGTCAGGTAAAGCCCTTTTTCTTTTCTTTTTTTAGATTTTTGTGGGGTGGGGGCAGATTGGCCTCTTCATCGGAAGACTTTCTTCTGCCTTAGTGCCAAGAGAGATGCAGCACACAGCTTCAGAGGACACAGCGCATGCCTGCCTGCTCCTGGCTGAGGGTTCAGACACAGCAAATGGACCTGGGAAAAATTTCTGACAGTGAATGGTGTCAAAGCAGTAGGTCTAATTGTTAGAGCAGCAACCTATGAGGTTGTTCCTGACATAGCTAATGGCGCCACCATTTACAGATGAGGAGAACAGGCTTAGTCTTTGAAACACCTTGCCCGTGGTCAGTCAGTTGGGATTCGAACCTGCTTTATTCTAAGGACTTAATCCTGAAACATGACCTCGTGTTTTCCCACTCGACAATGTTGCTTTTTAGTGTATTTCTTTGGGTATCATTAGGGAAGGCCAGGGTTATTAGCTCTTTTTTTGCATAAGCTTCTAGTTTCAGAACAGCTCAAGTGCATTTCTGCTATTTGGATGCCCCTGCAGCTGGCCTACTGAAGGTGAGAGGGATGGAAATCTGCAAAGACAAGTGATGCAAAGACAGGCTGCAGTGGGAGATGAACTTCAGAGACTCTAGAGGAAATGAATGTGTGTTTATTAGTGCTGGGGAGGATCAGGCTCTGGCTAGTTTGGGGGAACTGATCTATTCACACCCAATTCTCTTAGCAATTGGTTTGTCTAAAATTAGGATTTTTTTTTAAAGTTAATTTTCCATATTAAGATGATTTCTTAGAAATATTTTTCTTTTTTAGCCAATTAAGACAGAATAGTACCTACAAGAAGTGCTAAAAATTTTTAAACTGCTTCAGAGTAGAATAAAAACATCAACAGTGACCTTAGAGCTTGCTCAGGAGGTGCTGTAACTATTGTATCTTGTCTGAAGATACTCATTTGATAAGTTGTTATTAAAAACATAAAAATAAGGCAGACGTGCCCTTAGAGGAATTAAATTAAAACCATACTTAATGTTAAAAAAAAGAGGTAAAAATACAAATTGGTATCTGAAAACAAATTTTTTGTAGGGAGGGCTTTGTCCATTATATTGTATATAAAATGCCATGACTGTCATTCGTTATTATTTACAATGTGGATTGTGGGTGAATATGTCATTTGGCAAATTCATTATTAGGTGAATTGATTTTAGGCACATTTGATGCTACCTAGAATTTGTTGATTTTTTCTGGTTATAATAGGAATACATATTCACTGTAATACTTGAAAAATGCAAAAAACTATAAAGAAGAAAATAAAAATTATCCATAATCCTGCCTCTTAAAGTTAGTTTTTAAGATATCTTCATATATGTTGTCTCTCATGCCCTTTTTGTTTTTTTTAACATGATACTAGCTAAGCAATTTTATGTCATAAGCATTTTTCCTTACAAATTGTCATGGCTGTTGAGTAGGTGTAGTGAAGAACCCAAGAATACCTTGTGTCCTAATGAACCACCCTTTGGAGTGTGGCCTTGGAGAAACGTGGTGGTGTCTGGACCCAGGAGGGGTAGACGAGAGGGGAACAGGCTGTGTGGTGGTCAAAGACTTCCTGAAATTCTTTTTTTAAAAAATAAATTTATGTATGTATGTATGTTTGGCTGCGTTGGGTCTTCATTGCTGCGTGCAGACTTTCTCTAGTCGCGGCAAGCGGGGGCTACTCTGTTGCGGTGCGTGGGCTTCTCGTTGCGGTGTCTTCTCTTGTGGAGCACGGGCTCTAGGCGCGTGGGCTCAGTAGTTGTGGCTCGCGGGTTCTAGAGCACAGGCTCAGTAGTTGTGGCACACGGGCTTAGTTCCTCTGCGGCATGTGGGGTCTTCCCGGACCAGGGCTGGAACCCATGTCCCCTGCATTGGCAGGCGGACTCTTAACCACTGCACCACCAGGGAAGTCCTCCCTGAAATTCTTAGGGAGAGGATAGAATTCTGGTGGTTCGCTGTGATGATTGGCTTTATGTTGGAATGAACACCCCATCAGATGGTTAGAACAAACAAGTTCAGAAAGTCCTAATTTAGCCAGGTCTTTGCCCCCGATTCTCCCCCCTCTTATTTTTCTGGTGCAGTTAGTGTAATTCCGATGGATACAGTCGTGCCTGAGAATGTTCATTCACTTAACCAGTGGTCACCGATCCTACCTGCTGGGTGCTGTCGCAGTGAGAGCGAATCAGGCAAGCAGGGCCCAGGAGCTGAGACCGAGTGTTCGCACTGTGCTGGGCACTCGGTGTCACCACCCTTAGCCGCAGTGACAGCTCTGTGTGGTAGTTAACAAGCAATGGAGTCAGTAATGGGTTGAACCTGTCTGTTTCCAAAGCCCAGTCCCTTTCTGTTTTGAGACAGTGGCTCATTCATTCAGCAGTTGTGTAGAGGCCCTGGGTGTCCACGGTCAACGCAACTGGCAATAGCCGCTGTCCTTAGGAAAGCTTATAGTTCACAGGGAGTAAGGATGGCCCACAAAACAGATGAATTACAGACCACTAGAAGGCTCTGAAGAAAAAGAACCCAGTGCTTCCGAAAGGGCAGGAGCTCTCTTTTATAGCAGACAGGCTTCCAGTGGGGCAGCAGCAGCCAGGTGCCTGGTGAGAGGGGGCAACACTTCTCTGAAGCAACAAGGAGTTTGGTGACTTCAGTGGAACAGGAAGGTGGCAGAGTTTTGTGAAGTTGGATGCACCGGAGCTGGGGCTGAGAGAGAAGTGCCCAGATGTGTCACGGTGTCATAACAGAGGGCCAGAAGGGGTTGGCGGGGGCAGGGGACAGCATTCCAGGCGCAGGCACTGACGGGAAGGCACGGCGGGGTTTGTGTGTGGCGTGGCTGGGAAGCAGTCATGGTAGGGTAACCAGAAAGAGATGTCGCACCTGTGTTGTGAACATGACCATGACGTGGCCCAAGCTCTTGGTGGGTTACAGAGGGGATGGGCGGGGTGGGGGTGGGGGTGGGGGTGCGTGGAGCACAAACCGAATGAAAAAGGCGGGGTTCAGCTCCTCTCAACCTTGCATCAGACCCTGCTTCCAGGCACTCGCTCTGTGCTTGTGTTGTGCTTAGGGTCAGCGGGAGGCCAGGAGAAACCGTCCTTTGCCAGTGCCCAGCCTGCACTGGGACATCACAGACCCTCTCGCTGTCATGCCCTTGCCCTTGCTCCTCAGTTCGTTCCAGTTCCAGGTTGGAGCCCTTCATCTCGCTCTTGTTCACCCATAGTCTGTGACAACTACTTAGTACTCTCAGGTTTCCCCTGCCCTCTCTTCCTCCCTGATCTGGGGGTTTGGGGACAGACCACCCTGCCCTGTAAGATGGAATAACACCAACCTTTTTGAGTGCCAGGCTTGCAGTAGGTGCTCTGTCGACCCCACCTCATACGATCCTTCCAACCCCACGAAGGAGATCTTCCAAATCCCGTGGTCCTGACTGAAAACATGGTTCATTCCGTGCGCTGGGGCTCAGCGCGGAGCCATGGCACCTGCAGCTGGACACTGGTTCGTTCCATGTGCTGGGTCACCCCCTCCAGCGCGGCCATCCTGCCCCTTGCCTTGGCCACTTGGCTACGACACCCAGGTCTGTGCTAGTAGCACTTTTCTCATGGCTGCTGTGGTCCCTGAAGCAAGTTCACGGGGCTTGAGGTACGTCACTGAGGCCAGCCGAGGCCGTGAGCAGTGTGCCCTTTTCCTTCCGACACTTGTGTGGGTGCCGTGACGGGACCTAGGAAGACAGCGGCCCACGTCTCTGCAGGGTCCTCCCCCAGAAAGCCTTATAGTCCCTGACATCCGTCACTGTGGGGGCTCAGCTTTGCTAAGCCGAATATCTGTGAGTCTTCATTAAGGCTAGAAACGGCTCTGCGTATGTTCGTTGATAACGCAGCCACCCCTACTTGCCTTCACTGCCACCTCCCAGTCACAGCCCACGGCCGGGTGCGGCCGGGCTCACTGCTCCCCCCGCTTCCTGCTGCGCTGCCGGCTGACCTCAGGACTCCAGCGCCCATCCACCCAGCAGTCAGCGGTCAGCCCAACAGGATTTGGGGCAGTGCCGTCCTCCTGACGCGGCTGTCTGTCTGCTGCTACTAATTGCAGCCTCCACTGAAGGCTGGAGGGGAGGGTAGTAGCCAGCAATAAACATCTCTCAGCTGGGAGGGGAGATCTGAGGGTGGGGGGCGCCAAGGGGGAGGCACGGAGAGGAGAAATGAGGACAGATCTTTGGGGACCTTTGCTAGAAAGAGGCCAGGGGCGTGTGGCCCGAGGTGTGACATACACCTCACGGCCCCTGCTGCTTGACCCCTGGACAGCCTCGCCCTGAACCTTGGTTCCAAAACCCAAGCCACTCCGCAGCACAGCTTGAGGCCCTGACCCGCATCTCTGACTGGGGACCTGAGGACCTGGGTGTGTGAGCAGCTCCCCAGGGGTCTGTGAGGCTTTTCTGGAGCAGCCCGGCCTGGCACACCCAGCGGTGCAGGACCACAGCTACCCACTTGCTCCTCGCGGGGAGAGGCCGTGAGCCAGATGTGAGGAGGGCATTGACTGTGCGGCAGGCTGGGGCATCACTCTGTCAGCACTTCCCAAGCCCCAGGTGCTGGCGTGAGCTCTGGGTGCGTCAGATGAGGGCGGTAGAGCAGGCCCCCTCCTGATTGGCCACTCTCCATCCCCTTTGGGCTCGGCTGGCTTTCACTTCTGCAGGTTGTGGCTTAGATATCGTCTTCTCTGAGAAGTCTTTGGATCCCTCAGGCTGGGTTAGACCCCTCCACTCCTGAAGCAATCTGTGGCCCCATCTCTTAGCGTCTGCCTTATTGCCTTTTCACCCCTCCTGGGAGCTGAGCTCTTTGAAAGCCGGGGCCGTGTCTTGATACACACCTAGAGCCACAGCCCCACGGCATGTGGTAGATGCTTGCCAGTATAAGTTCAGGGAATGAAGGGTTGACCAATTCCTGCTCCGAGGAGCTCTGATGTCCCGGGGGTGGGGTGAGGGAGCGTACACCAGCTAACATTTATTAAGACTTGATGTAGTAGGTGCTGTGCTAAATGCCCTACATGGATTATCTCATTGAATCAACAATCCTTTAAGCAGATAAATGTTATGGTTCCCATTTTATAGCTGTTGAAACTGAGGCCCAGAGCAGTTACCTGCTTGTCCAGGGTCCCACAGCTCCTAGATGATGGAGCCAATCGCTATGACAGGAATGTCTAGGGCGATGGATTGGAGGACAGGGGCCCCTGACTGTGTACCAGGTCCTGTTTGGCGCACTCTGCATCTCTCACTCAGTTCTCAAAACAGCTGTGGGAGTAGAGTTGTTGCCTGGAACCTAAGAATTCAGAGAGATTCAGTGACTTGTTCAAGGGCACCAGGCAGGAAGCAGTCACGTGGGACTTCAGACCCTCTGACCAGCCCTAAGCAGACAGACACTGAAGAGAGGACCCTGATGGCCAAGGGCGTTCCTCAAGGCAGGAGCTGTTTCTGCCTGTGGTCTCTCCCCCTTACTGGGAAGAGACTCTGACATGACAAATCTTGTCATCATTTACTGAATAAACCATGACAGGGAGCCCAGCTAATGGGGATGTGGGTTGGAACTAGAAGGTCCTTATAGATCTCAGGGGTCACTGTCAAACCCTTTCCTTGGATTAGGACTAATTGCTGGTTACCCAGAGTCTTCCAGGTCATCACCTCCCTGGCTATGGCAGGTTTTGCAGAGTAAAATGACAGGGGCTAAGCAGATTCCTGAGACTGGCCAGAGAAAATGTGGCATAGCTCTGGACCAGTGCTGGTAAAGGAACTCAAGCTGTAACTTAAGTGGTTTCCAAAAACCCCAATCTTGGCTTACGAGTCATTGTAATAAAAAATGAATATTATATCACTGCCCTAATTCCCATTTCTTTAAATGGACGCTAAGAGCATTCAAGAGGGAGCAAGGCCAGATTCACATTCAGCCTTAACTGTCTGTCCTTCCGAGGAGCACAGGCTGGTTTTAGAGTAATCCCTGCGAACATCACAAAAGGAGTTGGCATAAAAAAAGGGAAGGCTCAGGAAGGAGGGCAGGCGATCTCGGCTACAAGTGAAAGCCTATTATTTGTCTGGTCGTCTGGCTAGCTGACACCGTTCCTCTGGAACTCAGCCCTGAATCTCTGAACCAAGCAGCGCGCGGAAAAGGCTTCCGAGTTCTGGGAAGAACGTCGCACACCCGTCCCCGGGGCTGCGCCCTGCCTCTTCAGGTGCCTAGCAAGGCTCTTCGTTGGCTACCTCGCGGATCATTCGTGGGTACGAATTTGTGGACATGCTTGTGTATCTGTTTTCACAGATCGAACCAGATTATCCTAGATGCCTTTAACTTCAGCAGGCTTCGTGTATCCCCGGTTAAATGTCACCTACCTGATCCCCTGTACTCCTCACAAAGAGCTTGTGAAGTAGGCCCTGTTAACTGCATTTTACAGATTAGGAAACTAGTTCAGATAAGAGGTGTCCAGCTTGTAAGATGCCTAAGTCTGGCATAGACAGCTGCTTTGCTAATCGATTTGCTAATTGTGCCAGGGGAGGGAAGGAAGGCTGCCTTTTAGCCTCAGTTGACTTTTTTTTTTTTTAACTTCTTTATTGTAGTATAATTGCTTTACAATGGTGTGTTAGTTTCTGCTTTATAACAAAGTGAATCAGTTATACATACACACATGTCCCCATATCTCTTCCCTCTTGCATCTCTCTCCCCCCCACCCTCCCTATCCCACCCCTCTTGGTGGTCACAAAGCACCGACTTTTTAAGAAATGCACACTTTGAACCATTGGGGCTGCGTCTTTTCTTAGTGTTTTGAGGGACATACCTTTATCTTACCTTATTCCTCTCCCATTCAACTCCTTGAGGTCAAGAAGGTATGACAATGAAAGACAAGGTTTTACTTTTGGAAAACATTTCAGTTCTACCGGATCAACCCAGTATACACTGAAAAATGTCAAGTCACGAGACCGTGCCTGACTTAATCTTTCTTGTAAATACATATATAAATGCTGACAGGTATGGAGTTAAGGAAGGATTCCTGGAAGGTGTGCAATTTGAATCTGACTTTGAAGATTAACACCACAGATAATTAATATTTCATCAAGAAATCCAAACTGAGACGCATTCTCTCCCTCTATACAGACTGGTGAGGTTTTTACATTTCTCCCAGAAAACCCTAAAGAAGGGGTTTTGGGAAGGGGAGTCAAGAGTGGGCTCAGAGTGAAGTGAAAAAAACGTACAAGTTGGAGGATACGTTCGAACCGCACCCTCTGATGCGATGCCGACCCAGGGGACTCCTGCGAGCAGGCTGGTGGTCCATAGATCGTCTGTGTGTACCTCGTACGCCGTTTTCCGAGGCCGCAGACAGCCCCATACTTTAAGTTCTCATTACAGTTTGCTTTTTCTTGTTTGCTAAGTGTTCTGCATAGGAGCTGGGCTTTTTATTCTCCACAGTATGTACGCATCTTGAAGGCAAGGATCATACCTTCAGCTCTTTCTTTCTCTTCACAGTGCTTAGCAGAATATTAGCATGGCCTGGATAGGACTGACCTTCGAAGCATCTCCTGGATCTTCTTTGTCTATATGAACAAGAATTAAACACAACAGTATTTGCATATTAACCAAAGAAAGAAAAATCACAACTGGCTCTGTGTCTCTCAGAAAATTATTTCTTCTCTCTGGGCCTCAATTTTTCCATCAATAAAATGAGGCCAATTGACAGGGGGTTCCTGGAGGTGCTTCCAGCTCCAAGCTCCTTTGGGTTCTAAGTCTCCAGTTTGATCAAGAATGTTTTTCCCCCCTGAAATCTGTGATTTGACAAAGACTTGGTCTCTCCTGCCGTTCCAGTGGCCTCTGACCCTCCTGGCTCTAGCCTGACGCCCCCTGGCATGCCCCACCCACCTCTCTTTGTTTGCTGGCTCTGCAAGAGAAGCCCAGCCCCTCCTGGCTTCTCAGGGAGAGTCCTGATGAATACAGATACTGCCTTTTTTGCATATTAGCACTGGTGCCAGTCTGAACCCAGCTGTGTGCAACGTAAGGTGAAATACGGATTCCCTGGCCCGGCCTCGGCTTCTCCACGCGGCTAATGGAAAGCTTTCCGAGTGGGCCCACATTGCATATGCATGAGCTCTCCTTTGGCTAGGGGCTGGGCGGAGTGTGATTTCACTCTCTGTTCCACTGTGTGTCTTTGTGCTTCTTTGGGTTTCCTTCAAGATGAGCAGGCCATCTGGACTAAACAGCTATTTGAAGTGGCTTGACTGGGGTCTTGAGATCTCTGGGACCTGAGTCTTGAACTGGGACCCACCCTCCTGCCCACCCACTCAGCATGGCAGCAAGAGCCTTTATGAGGGAACCGAGGGTCCCCTTCACCTCCTGCAGGATAAAGATCAAGCTCCTTTCCTGGCATTGAAGGCCCTACCCCGGCTGCTCCCAGGCTCCCTGTCACGCCCGCCCTCCATCCTCCAGACTCACCTGCCAGCTCTGAACCAGGCCAGGCCTTCGCTTGCCTTGGAGCCTTTGCACTGGCTGTTTCTTCTGCCCTCTCCCTGGCACTCCTGCAGGGCCCGGGGCAGAGAGGAGGATGCAGAATCCATCCAGTCTGTGTTCCCAGAGCCCAGTGGTCTACCTCTGGCACACACCTGCACTTGGGACTCATATCTGTCCCCCTTGGCCCCGGCCCAGAGCCTGCACACAGTACAGAAGGCCCAGGGCTGATGCCCTTTTAACCTCCTTTATCAAAAATGCAGTTTGAAAACCTTGCTGATTTTTGCCACAGAAGTATTTTGCAGAGACCAAGACTGGGAAGAAAAGCCAATCTGAGGGGATTGTTTCGGTACCTTTAATGGGAAGCAGCTACATGGAGAGAGTGCTGGTTGGTGCAGGGTTGGCACTGTAGGATCCTGGATAGGAAGGCCCTCAGATCCCGCTGCGGGAATGGGGAGGAAGTTGGGCTGCCTGTCTGCCCGGCCAGCTTGGTCACGTGACCGAGGGGGTGCGCGTGGTGGGCGGCCACCCTCCCCTCCCTGCCCTTCTCGTGCCCCTGCCAGCTCTTTCCTAGGCGCCCTCTCCCTCCTGTCACTCCTCAATTCGGGTAGCCGGAAGGGACAGCAGAGGGGCTCAATGGAGTTTATATAGCTTCCCCTGTATATATTTAGAGATAAGTTCATTTAGGGATTAGGGGCTGCTTCTTGTCTATGCATCATTAGGATACCACATCTGCTACTGAGCTAGCAATCAACAGAACACTGAGCAAAGTTATAAAGAAATCTTGTCGGTTCATCTTCATTCCCACCTCCCTGAGCCCTGGCTCTCAGACTTTTGTCAACTAGCTAACGGGAGGAAGCAGGCCTGGTGCTGTTTAAACCAGCCTCAGGACCCGGCACTGAATTCAGAGAAGAGCTCGGCTTTGACCTGCTGCCCTCACACCGTGTGTGTGTGTGTGTGTGTGTGTGTGTGTGTGTGTGTGTGTGCGCGCGCGCGCGCGCATGCAGGTGTGAGGGTGGACTGTGGCGGAGAGGGGACCCTCTATGGAAAAGTTGAGTTGCACTTCCCCATGGTGGCCATGCCAGGAAGGGGCCCATGGCAGTCCTGGGTGACCGTGAGCAAGCTGCTTCCGCTCTGTGGTCCTGTCTCCTGATCTGTAAAATGAGGGCATTGGACTTGGTCGTCTCCCTCGCTGAGTGGGGTCCGGGAGGACCAGGGAGCGGGTGAGGAAGTGCTGCACAGCCCCGCCTCCTCCCAGTAAGGACCCCTGGGCTTGTCTGGCCCAAGCTGGTGGCCGGAGGGCTGCTCCATGGGGCCCTGGTCAGGGGCAGAGCAGCCCAGCCAGGTCCTTGATTCTGGAGGCTCCCAGCTACAGACCGGGGGCAGCAGGTGGGGCCCCCGCTTCTCTGGATCCTTCATCGGGCCCAGAGGGCTGAGTCGCCTGGCCCCCTCCCTGGGGATCCCTGGCTACCCTGGCCCCTTCGGCCCCAGCCTCTCCCGGGCGGCTGTCCCGCGGCGTGACATGTGGCGGGTTAAACTGCAGGTGTCACTGTTAGCCCTGAAATGGGGGCTCGGCTCGCGGGCCCCAGGCCGGCCCACAAAGGAACCTGCCCTCTCCGGCCAGCGGGCTCGGCCCAGAACCGCGCGCCGCCCATCCTCCCCCGCCGCCCTGTCCCCGGCCGCGCCCCTGGGTGGAGCGGAGACGGGACCGAGGATCCCGCACAGTCCGGGCCCCGCGGAGGCGCCGTGCTCACACGGCGAGCCCACGGCTCCGAGCGCCCGCAGTGAGGGGGAAGGCGCAAAGCTCGGTGTTCCTGGGCCCAGCCCTTGACCTCTGCCGACATCGCAGGAAGGAGGGGGGCGCGGCGGGGGTCCGCCGAGGACCGGCCGGGACGCTGATTCGAGAGGGGGTGCCGGGCGGGACCAGCGCGCGGTCCGCGGGAGGCCGCACGCTGCCGCGTCCATGCGGTCGGCGCGGATGGTCGGGGTCGCCTCGGGGGTCGCAGCCACGCGACCGGCGCGGACGGGGCCGGGGTCGCCTTGGAGGCCAAGCGCCTTTCCCTTCGCCGAGGAAGCAGCAAGGGAGGAGAGACCCAGAGAGCGACGGGGTGTTCAGGCTGGCTCCTTGTGCCCAAGTGGTAGCATCCGCCCCCTGTCAGATACTGCCAACAAGTTAATGGATCTGGATGAAAAAGACCCCCTTTTAAAAGTCCGGTTTTCAAAAACAACCCGCTGGGTGCTGTTTTTCCAGGGACTTTTAACTCAGAAACCACAGCGCCCTGGTCATCCTGTCCTGCACTGGCTGTGAAATACCAGCCACCACTGGACACGGTCGGGTACCCAGGCGCGGCCAGAGAATCCCACTCTGACTTCTCATAGGGGGGCTGGTTGAACCCCAAAATCCCTCCCCATTTGTTTTGCTCCCCTTCCTTTTAATTCTGCATTTCATTCCGGCCTGAGAAACGTGCTGGACGTGAAAAATGTATGTATATCTGCTGGAATCAGGCTTTAGGGGGTCCCTTCCTGGGAGCTGGAGCCCTCCCCCAGGTCTGGCAGCTTCAGGGGAAGGGGCTGCGGGGTCTCTGGGCTCCCTTCTCTTAATTTCTGTTTAAAGGGAACACAGAACGAAGGACGCGTGTTTTGGTGGGGAGTGAGGGCAAGGAATATTTCCAGGCCTTAAAAAAAGAAGAGAAATAAATTTTTGAATAAGAATGGTCCATGTACTGTGACCGCAGGGCAAATGCAAATGTCTGTTTTCAAACACAGGCTCGTGAATTCTTATTAGAGATGGTGACTGCGCCTCCGAGCAGGGCATTGCATATTCATCAGTGTGACGGACCTCAGCTCCCCACTTCAGGTATGGCCGTCGCAGCACCCTGGTCCCTTTAATCTTGGAGGAAGAAGAAGGAGGAAAAAAAAAAAAACCCAAACCCATGACCCAGCCGCATTTGGTCTGTTTTCTTCAGTCCCTAAAGTGTTAAGGGAGTAGGAGATTAAAAGATGCATGCAGGAAAAGAAGCAGCCGCAGCGATCCTCCACAAAGATCTTTTTGGTGTCAACTTAAATGTACACAAATAGCAGATGATGATCTCTTTTATTGGACTAACATTTATCCAGTAATATCCACACACTTTTAAAACCATTGAGGCCTCCTCTTCAGGTGTTCATTTGAATAGAAATAGCTGAATGAGTGTTTTTATAATTGATCCCCTGAGAACTGAACATCTAGTGATGCATAACCAACATTTTCCCATTGCTGGGTTTTTTTCCCCCAAATTGCCACTCTGCAAAATTAGGATTTTGTACAGTTTTGATAAGAGAATTAACCTCCCACGTGCCAAACTCCCTGAGTCTGGGGGGCTCTCAGGGAGTCGCCTGTGTGGGGTTGGCTTCAATACCAGCGCTCTTCCGGGGGCTTGGCTGCCTCTTTGTCTTGGGGAGGAAACTCCCTAGATCTGGTGGGAGGTGGAATTGATGGAGGTGAGTGGACGCAGAGGGAGGGAAGGCTACTTCTGCACACTTTGGGGGGCTTCCTGGGCCCAGGAATCTCAGCCTGTGCCTTTTTTCTCCTGTATCATCAGCAGGGTGGGGCTTGTGCTCACTGGGATGCACGAATGGTCAGCTCTGGCCTGACGTGGCCTCTGCGGGCGCTTGGAGCCCTGGACCTTGCAGAAAACATGAAAAAACTTCTTGTCTCTCCTTCCGGCACTTTCTCAAGTGCTGTCAAGTGCTTTATTTTAATATTCACTGTAGTTTTCAGGTTACCATCCTAATATAGGCTCATTGTAGAAAATGTGAAACTATGTAGAAATATAAAGTTGAAAATAAGTATTTCCCCCAAATTCCGCCACCCAGGGCTAAGCATTGTTGTATTTCTTCCAGTCTTTTCTTCTCTGTGTGTATATATTAAAAAACTACGAATCAATATATACATATGACATTGGGATCATACCGTACCTATGGTTTTGTATATTTCTTCTCCCTTTTCTTGGTATATACAAAGCATCTCTTGTGTCTTTAAGCACCGTTTGTCAGCATCAACCTGGCGGCTGCACACACAGCCATCACATGGCTGTAGTTCAATGAATTTAATTACCCTCATTGATGGACGGTGGGGAGTTTTCTATTTTGACCGTGTACAAAGAAAATATCCCTGGCTTTTTTAAGGGTAGCTTTTTTTTTTTTTAACGTTTTATTTTATATTGGAATACAGTTGATTTACAATGTTGCGTTAGTTTCAGGTGTACAGCAAAGTGATTCAGTTATACATATACATGTATCTATTGTTTTTCAAATTCTTTTCCCATGTAGGTTATTACAGAATACTGAGCAGAGTTCCCTGTGCTGTACAGTAGGTCCTTGTTGGTTATCTATTTTAAACACAGTAGTGTGTATCTTTTAATCCCAAACCCTCAATTTATCCCTTCCCCCACCTTTCCCCTTGGGTAACCATAAGTTTGTTTTCGAAGACTGTGAGTCTGTTTCTGTTTTGTAAATAAGTTCATTTGTATCATTTTTTTTAAGATTCCACATATAAGCGATATCGCGTGGTATTTGTCTTTTTCTGTCTGACTTACTTCACTTAGTATGATAATCTCCGGGTCCATCCATGTTGCTGCAAATGGCATTATTTCGTTTTTATGGCTGTGTAATGTTCCATTGTATGTATGTGCCACATCTTCTTTATCCATTCCTCTGTCGATGGGCATTTAGGTTGCTTCCTAAATGCCCATCGACAGATAGCTTCTTGGCTATTGTAAACAGTGCTGCAGTGAACATTGGGGTACATGCATCCTTTTGAACCATGTTTTTCTCCAGATGTATACCCGGGAGTGGGATTGCTGGATCAGATGGTAATTCTATTTTTAGATTTTTAAGGAACCTCCGTACTGTTCTCCATAGTAGCAGCACCAATTTGCATTCCCAGCAACAGGGTAGAAGGGTTCCCTTTTCGAGGGGGGCTTATTTAAACCAGAGTAAGAACATTACTTAGGAAAAAAATTTTTCCCTTTGGGGCCTAGAAGTGATGGGAAAAGTAGTTTGTTGCAGCTGAAACTGAGGGGTGCAAGGCGAGGCCTGGGCCCCCAACTACTGCCAGGCCCCGGGCGCTCAGCATGCCGCATCCCTTCCTGCTCGAGTAGAGCTGCCATCCTTTAGTCCTTGTCTAGGTGGGCTGCTTTCAGCTGCAGGTACCAGAAAGCCCAGCTCAGTGAGTTTCAAAAGCAAGGACGCTGTCTGTGTCACGTGGCTGGACTTCCGGAGACGGCAGCTCCAGGTTTGCTAATTCAGCGACTTCCCTCCCAGGGCATCCTCGGCACCACAGCTCAACCTCAGGCTGCCTCCCCTCATGGGGCGCGTCGGCTGCCCAGGTCCAGCCACTCCATCCAGACATGATGAAGAGTGATGAAGCCCAAAGGTGGAATAGGGACCATTGTATCATTTTTTTTTAAATCAGCAAGGACAACCTTTTCCAGAAGCCCAGGCCAGTTTCCCGAGAAGGGGGCTCATCCTTTCTGAGGCTGAGACTAAGAGCTCTCTGGGGTGGGGCAGGGGGCACTGTAGGTACCTGGATGTGCCCTCTCACCCTTCCAGACGTAGATCCCCTGGGGCCCTCGCACCCCACCTTCTCCAGACCACTGTAGGCTGTGGGCACTGAATTTTTCGAGGTGCAGCTTCACCCAGACCCCAAGGCAGCCCTTACCAAGTGACCAGGATGTTGACTGTCCCAGCCTCATTGGCTGGCGGGGCACGCAGGGTCCACTGTGAGACCTGGGCCAGACTCAGTGCTGGACTCTCCAGATCCCAGAGTGTCAACCCCACTCCAACCCCAGTGCCATGGGTGGGCCCTGAGTGCTGGATGGCCAATCACTGCCTCACACCCCCAGATGAATCTGGTTGGTTACAATGGGGATGGGCATGCGATCCAAAATTGGTTCCATAAGAGTTGATCTGGGGATGTCTGCTGGAATTCATGGGAGAGAGGTGTGCTTTCTTTTCCCTGAGGTCTCCAGGATGTGAGCCAGGAGCTGGTGGCCCCCAACTCACCGCCATGGGGGAGAATCTGCCTGAGAATGAAGCCAACGTAGAAGAAAGCAGAGTTAGAAGATGGAGAGAGACCAGGTCCTGATGATATCAGTTGAAGCCCTGGATTCAGCCATTCCTGAAGCAGTGCTACCTCTGAAATTATCATTTACGGGAGGCGACAATTTTCCTTTTCACATAAACCAGTTTGAATTGGGTTTTTGTTGCACCTGAAGAGTCTTGACTAAAACTCCTACAGACCAGTCTTCCAAAACGAGGATCCCATGGCCAGACTTTGATCACAACCCCTGATGCTGAGGCAGGCCAGGCCCCAGTGCCACTTTCTTTGGGTGTTGAAGACTGAAGGCTGATCACCCTTCCTGGGGCCACTTCCTCCAGTCCACAGAGCTTCTCTGCAGGAGAGCTGCTTCCTCTGTGTCCGGTGAATTATCTGGAGTCTTCCTTTGAAGCCAGAAACAGGAAAGGCATTTCCCTTCCCTCTCCACATCGACTCCTCCCTCTGCCCAGGCTTTCACGATTCTAGGGGTAGTTTCCTGATAATTTTCAACTGAAAATTTCCATGACTCAGTTTCTGCTTCCCCGAGTTGCCCCCTCAGTCTCCGCTAATGACTCAGCTCCTTCCCGAGGCCCGTGATCGGAGCATCTCTGCCCACGTCACTGTTTAGCCAAGCTCGGCACATTTCCTGTGTTCATCCTTCTTCATAAATCATGTCTCCAGCCTGCTAATCACTGTGGACGTGTTTTAAGGGATGCTTTTCAATTTTCATTGGCTGTGGTGTTGCGAGGTCTTCCTCTAGGCAGCAAGGGGCTTTCCCTCCAAAAGCCTACCTGTTCCTGTGCCCTGATGCTCAAGGGACCAGAAGGGAAAGGAAATGGAAGAAACAGTCTGGTATTTGTTGGGGGGTGGGGCGTGGCGAAACAGGGCCCATAACCTGCCCTGGGGGGACAGCTACCTCTCAGCCTAGTCCATTGTCACCATGCAGGAACCAGGCCCAGCATTTGTACAGCTAATGATTTCTCAAGGGAAGGTGGAAATCCATGTTTTTATGTGAAATTTCCTATTTTTAAAAAAAACGGGGACTTCCATGGCGGTGCAGGGGTCAAGATTCCGCGCTTCCACTGCAGGGTACGTGGGTTCGATCCCTGGTCAGGGAACTAATATGCCACATGCCATGCGGTACGACCAAAAAAATAAATTAATAAAAATAAATCTTGGGGGCCTCCCTGGTGGCGCAGTGGTTGAGAGTCCGCCTGCCGATGCAGGGGACACGGGTTCGTGCCCCGGTCCGGGAAGATCCCACATGCCGCGGAGCAGCTGGGCCCGTGAGCCATGGCCACTGAGCCTGCGCGTCCAGAGCCTGTGCTCCGCAACGGGAGAGGCCACAACAGTGAGAGGCCTGCGTACACCAAAAAAAAAAAAAAAAAAAAATCTTAAAAATAAGCCAGCAACAAAATAAAAAGAATTTAACTGCTATAAAGACGAACTGTCTCCTGGACCACCAGTCTGTGACTTCTGTGCTAGTGGATTAAAGAAGTGACAGGCTGTCAGACCACAAAGAGCAGCATGGCCTAGTGGACAGACACGGGGCTGGGAACAGGGAAGCCGGGGTTTTGGTCCTACCCCAGGTTACACTGTGTAACCTGGGGCACATTATTTGGTTTCTGAAAATTCCTAGCAGTTCATGTACATTTCCTTAACCCTTCCAACAGTCCTAGAAGATGGGCTGCATTAATCCCATTCTGAATAATGAAGAGAATTTTTTTTTTTTAATTTTTGGCCATACCCCGCGGCATATGGGACCTCAGCTCCCTGACCAGGAATCGAACCCGTGGCCCCTGTATTGGAAAGTGGAGTGTTAGCCACTGGACCGCTGGGGAAGCCCCTTTGCTGAGGCATAGTGACTAATTTGGACCAGAAGCAGAACTCACATGTCCCTAGAAAATGTTACCTGGCACTTGCTCTTCTGGCTCTCCATTAGCTCTTCCTCAGGAGTGGTTCTTTGACTACGGGGATGTAAAAATCAGGCACGGACTTGGAAGACGCGTGTCTTAGTTACTTTGAGCTGCTATAACGAAGTGCCACAGGCTGGGTGGCTTAAACAACAATGCGTAATATGAATTGAATATAATAAAAATAGCCTTTGGTGTGTGTCCGTAATGCTACTAAATACGGTCAGCACATAGAGCCCTCGCTGTGTGCCGGCCACTGTCCTAAGCACTTTACAGTTTGAACCATGAATGGTCACCACAACCTGAGGTGAGCAGCACCACAGTCTTCGTTTTGCAGATGAGGAAACAGGGGCAAGCAGGTAGAGTGACTTGGCCAAGGTCACACAGCTAGTAAGTAGCAGGGACAAGACACCACCCCAGCCCTGCAGTCTGTAAAGCCCTTTCCCAAGCGCTAGGGAAGGCCCCCTCCTTCCTTCCCAGAGCGTGGCCTCCCTCCTCCCTCTTCCCTCCTCCCTATCTCCTCGGGGCTCTTCTGACCTCCTGCTTGCCCACCTCGCTGGAGTCTGGTCTGTGCATGCACGGCACACTTGGACCCCCCCCCACCCGCCCCAGCTTCTTGTCCTGCTCCCTGGGTAGCTGGCCAGGGAGGTTCTTGAGCCTGGGTTCCTCTGGCTGCGTTGCGTTCAGCTCCCTCCGCTACAAACTAGGACTGGTGATGCCCCAGGCTGAGACGTCCGTGTGCCTAGTACATGCAGTGTGTTCACCGTCTCTATTTTGCTTGCCAGGTGCACTGGTGGGCGATGCCTCCCAGGACACCGGCCTGACTCTGTTGAGGCTTTGATCCCACTGGTTCTTCTTCAGGCCCAAGCAGGCCTTCGTACCATTCCTGGCCCAGCTTGCATCCTCCCCGTTCCAGGCGGGGCCTCCTGATTTCTCTTGGTCTCTGCAGCCCAAGTTGCAGAAGTATGGGCACGGGGACCCTTCCTTAGTGTTCTTGGCTGCCCCAGACACTGAGGATGGAGCAGGAAAAGCAGAGGGGCTGTGGGAGCCATGGGGGACTCTCCGAGCATCAGAGGGAGAGGTAAGAATGGGTCAATCATCCCCCTTCTCCTCCAGACCAGCCTTGGACCCTGCGGTGTCCTGCCCAGAGGGTATGTGCACCCCCTCAGATGCCAAGGAGAGCTGCTGAATGTCGGGTCCTTGAGAGAGGACGGGCTTCCCCGATGAGCTCGATGCTTTGTGACCACCTAGAGGGGTGGGATGGGGAGGGTTGGGGGGAGGCTCAAGAGGGAGGAGATATGGGGGCGTGTGTGTGCATGTGGCTGATGTGCTTTGTTGTACAGCAGAAACTAACCCAACACTGTAAAGCAATCATGCTCCAATAAAGATGTTTAAAAAAAAAAAAGACCTCCCCTTCCCAGCGCACACGATAGCCACGCAAACCGGACTCCACGTCTTTTCTACCCTAGTGGCCACTGATTTTTTCTTTTTTAATTTTTATTTTGTATTGGAGTATAGCTGGTTAACATGTTGTGTGGCCGCTGATTTTTATCCTCACAATTCTTCGGACAGCTTACCTTTGCAGCCTCCTGGCTTCCGCGGGGCTCTCCCGCCATTAGAATAACTAGGGGGAACAGCCCTCTGTGTGAGTGAGGGGACCTCATGTCTGCAGAAGATCCTCTCTTGTATTTATCCCCATCCTTGCGTATTGCTCTCTGCCCCTCTGTCTGAATCGGCGGTCCTTTGCTAAGAGTAATTTCAAAGTTTCAGGTCTTGGGAGATGGAGGGCTGAGTCTGGGGCTAGAGATGGAAAGAGTTGAGTGGCCCTAACAAAATGAAAGGAAGAAATTGTCAGTGTTCCTTCGAGGCGGGGAGCAGAGGCAGAGGGGTGAATAAGCTGGGAGGGAGAAACTTGCAGGGAGCTGGGGGACCAGGGCAGGAGAGGCCCCGGCCCCGGGGGGCAGAAGGAAGGGGGCGCCCCAAATCTCAGTAATCGAGAAAAATAGTGTCTTAATGCCACATTAAAAAACTCAAAATTACTGAAAAAAGCACCCACAATGAACAAAATATCAACATTTTAAATACAGCTTCAACTGAGAAGAGCCGTATTAGAGACAGAGGCAAAAGGAAAAATCATTAAGAATGATCCTGTCTCTTTAAAATGCTGATGTTTTATTCATCATGGACTCTTTCCCATTACTCTTTGCATTCAAACATTATTTGTCTTGATTTCTGGTGCGCTCTTAAATTCTGCACCCAAGGTGAGTGACTGGCTGGCCTCACGCTGATCCAGCCCTGGGAGGACGGTGGGGCAGGGAGCACACGGTGAGGCCACCATAGGACCTCTAGCCGTTTCATCGCTGCCATGGGACGCCCTGCAGCCCCCTGACTCCAGGTGAATCTCTCGCACACACAGGGACCTCTCGTGAGTGTTTTCTCGTGGAGATTCAGGGGAAGCACTGATGGACGCCAGACGAGCAAAGGCAGCCCGTGTGAGGTGACCCTCAGACTGGGCAGATGGGGACAGAGGTGGATGTGGATCTTCCTCAGCCAGGGCTTGGGGCTGAGCTCACTTGCCTAGGGCAGCTGGGCTGGCTGACTTCCAGTCACAGAGGTGATGCCAGCTCCCTGGCTGTCCAAGGCGGACCCCTTTGCCTTAACCTGCCCTGGTCATTGCTCGTCTATGGCCGGGGCCCTCCCCAGCTAACAGGGCACCTCCGATCCAAAGGGCTCTTTGGGGCGGCAGGCTCTTTGCAGCTGAGGGCGTTTGAGTCTGTCGTAGCCCCCAAACTAGTGCTCAGTCTTGCAGCTGGAGGGCCATCATTTCGGTTCGTCTCTGCTTTTCCCGGGATTAATACCTGCCAAGAAAGCTGCCTCTCTCTCTTCGCATGTCCCGGGTAGGCATCGCTCACGGACCCCAGCCGCCAAGCCCAGAGGCCCCCCTAACCCCCTCCTAACTCAGGGCGTCCAGGCTAACTTACACGGGAACTGGCGCCAAAAGATGAACTTTGTCATCTTTAGCTGTGTCACTGCTTTTCTCCCCTCTCCTTGGTGGTGACGCTTTTGTGCTTGAAAGTCTCCTGGAGGGAAGGTTTGTGGATAAGAACTTATGGGGAAATTTGTATTAAGGCCAGCAAGATGACAAGTGCAACCATGAATTTGTGGATATAAATACACTTCTATACATTCACTAAAACAACCCCAAACCAACCCCAGCAGTCTAACTAAGGACCCGTTTCGTAGGTTGTAAGTTTGTAATGAAAGGCACTGTACAGTTGACTTCTGCAAGTGCTAGTCACCTGAGAAGTGTTTCAGGATCACTGACAACAGCAGTTTCACAAAATCGTAACCATTCACTCTGCCTTCCCCCAGGTCCTGTGCAACTTTGAGCCCACTCTGCCCCGTACCTGAGTTTGAATTCCAGCTCCACTCTGGGGACAACTTACTTCTTTGAGGCACGGTCTTCTCATCAGCCAGGTGAGAGGACAGCTTTCTCTCAGGTTGTTGGGAAGATTAAATACGTTCGTGATTCATAGTGCTTGGCACGGTGAAGTGCAGGCACCTGATGAATGCTGGCCCTCCCTTCTGGTTTCACTTCCCTCCCTTCCCTGTAGGGTCCTCCATCCAAAAGGTGATCGCTTTCTGACTGAGTCCCTCCCGGTCCCATCTTAGACTTACTCTTTTTTTTAAAAAAGTTATTTTATTAAAGTATAGTTAATTTACGTTGTTGTGTTCATTTCTGCTATACAGCAAAATGATTCAGTTATACATATATACACTTTTTTTCATTTCATTTCTTTTCCATCATGGTTTTATCACAGGATACTGAATATAGTTCCCTGTTCTATACAGTAGGACCTTGTTGTTTATCCATTCTTTGTATAATAGTTTGCATCTGCTAATCCCAACCTCCCAGTCCATCCCCCCCCCCCCCCCCCCCCCCACGTTGGCAACCACAAGTCTGTTCTCTATGTTAGACTTACTCTTGATTTGAATGTCCAGATCCCCAAACCTCGGTGCAGATAAATGAAAAGGTGAAGTTGAAAATTTATACCAGGGGCAGATGGAGGTTTTGGGGGGCTTCTCACAAAGCTGGAAACTCCAGTTTGGGCTCAGGGCCATGGAAGGGTTCTAGACAAGGGAGGGGGGCTGAATTTCAGAATCTCACAGGCAGCAAGCTGGGGCCTGGGAACCGCTGCCTGCTTGTGCCTCAGGGTCCAGACCCGATTCCTTCCTTCTGGGAGTCGTCCCCACTGGCTGTCTGAAGTCCCAGGAGTGCAGCCTGGGTAGGGACACGTGTGGGGAGGGCGTGGGCTGCCCTGATCCCCTTCACCCACCCTCCGGTTTGTCAGCTGTGGGTGAAAGCCCTGCATTTTGCCAGGGCTGCTCTTGAAATCCAGCCGACACCCTGCCAGGAGCTCCCCTGCATGTGCGCTGCCCTGGGACTGAGAGGCCGCACAAGCCCATTGGCTGGAGCCAGACGATGTGAAGCTGGGATCCAGACTGGGCCCTGCCAGATCCTCCCGAGTGCGCCCAGCTCAGGGATGAGACTTCGCCCACCAGGGGCCGGTCCCCAGCCACCTCCCCTCCCTCTCCTTTCTCCTCCCCATCTAGCCTTCTCCCCCCCCACTTCCTCCCCTCCACCCTTCCCTCCTCCCGCTTCTTGCCCTCCCTCCCTCCCTCCTCCAGCCTCCCCAAGGGTGGCTGGGCTCTGGAAGGCTCTTTTCCCTCTGGAAGTGTCTGCTCAAGTCTACGCACCTCCCCCACCCCATGCTAACGCGGGCTCAGCTGAGACATCCCCTTGACGGAGCTGTCCAGTTGCCTGGAAAGGGCTGACAGCAGACACAGCCCTGGTCGGGCAGAGCAAGTCCCCAGCCAGCTGGTGAAGGGATGGGCCCGAGCCAGGTAATTATTGCCTGGTGCAGAGGTCGAAAGCCGCAGAGCGGCGGATGTACTAATGAAACACAAATGGGACATCTGTGTTCAGGAGTTCAGCAAACCATGGAAAACCCAACTTTGCCAAGTGTTTATGTACTACCGAGAGCAGAATCACTCCTTCCAGCTACGCGAGCAGTAAACACACCACAGCCATTTTCTCCCCTTTGCTTCTGCACAGATTCTTTATCTGGGGAGTGTTGCAACTTTCCTCATCCTCAGGAAGTTGTCAGAGCTGGAGGTGTGTTGGCAGGTGGAGGGCCTTTCCGCAATAGCTCTGAGAGCCAGGGCTCTTGGGCAGGCTTGTGGGGAGGGGGCGGGGGGGGGGGGGTGATGGGAAGTTTCTCCTTCCATCTCCTCTCACGGCTTGGCTCTGAGCCAGACCAGGACCTTCCTTCCTTCAGCAGCGTCAGTGGGCCTGGAGTGAGGACCCATCTGGAGCCAGGGCCAAGGGGGCTGACGTATTGCAGAATGTTCTGGAGTGAGGGGTGATGCCAAGCAGCCTGGCTTCTCCCAGACCCACCATTCACTCCCCGGGCCACCTCGGCAAGTCACATGACCTCTGGGGCCTCAGTCTCCACGCCTGTAGAGGGAGGATGTGAGGGCCTCAGTCTCCACGCCTGTAGAGGGAGGATGTGACTGACGCCACTGTACTCGTTCGGATTCTTTGGGGGCACAACCAGCAGACACGTGCTCTGACTGTCTTATCCAACATAAGAGAATTTACTGCGGGAAGCGGGAGTTCTGCGGAATCGGAGGAGGTGCTGGCTCAGGAAGGACGGGAAGCAGGGTGGCCCGGGGACCTGGCCAGCAGGAGGTGGTGGCCATCACCTGAGCTGGCCCTTACTTGACTCACTACAGTGCCCCCGCCCCAAGTCTTCACACAGTCATGGTTCAGTTTCCAAATTCCTGGGGGCAGACTCTGGCCCAGCCGCTTGGGAGTGGGGTGGGCACCAGAGATGTGGCCACGCAGGGTTAGCCCCTGCTTCGGGGGCTACTTCTGGAGGAGAGGGGACCACAGAGTGCCAGCCGGCCACAGCTGCGACGCTGGAATGTGCAGCCACGTATAGGGCACTTATATCATCTGATGGTCTGAAGCCAAGACAGCCCGGGGACCTGACCTCCCCGCACCAGCCTCCCTCCTCGCTCCTGACTCGGCCTCACTTCCAGCCTCTCGTTCACCTCCGGGACTGATGCCTGAGCTGGTCCTTTTAGGAGCACACCTCGACTGTGGTCCCCATTTGCTCTCGGGGGATACTGCTGCTTCTGTCACCATGACAACCAACACGCACCAGGCCCTTGCTGGGTGCTAGCCCTAGAGCCTCCCAGAGTGTTAGCTGGGTGCTGGTTGCAGAACTGGGGTCTTCGCTGGAGGTTGCTGGGGCCCATGGCAGTGGCACCAGGACTGCCCTGGTTAATGGGGGCGAGGCAGGGGCAGGGGCTGGTTGGGTTTCCTGAGGCCAAGGCAGGGCCTGTACCTGCCTAGGCGGTGCGGCCCTGGGAGCCCAGCCACGGGGAACCAGTCCCTGTAGCGGAGGCTGTAATTCCAGTGAGGCCTGTGCAAGTGTCATTCTTAGAGGGGCCGGAGCGTGGACCACAGTCAGGGCAAGGGGCCGGGAGGGGGTTGCTGGGGATAGATCAGAGCGGAAGCAGGTCAGGAGTGTGGAGGGTGGGGAGGGTCCTGAACGGCCTGGCGGGACCAGGACTTGCCTTCCCTGGCGCCCTCCCTACTCTTCCCTGGTGACTTGTAATCCCCAGACTGGAGGAGGGAGATTCATAAAGCTTAGGCGTTTGCCAGAACAACAACTGGCCAGACCAAGAGTTCTACTGGAGACGTGGCGTAGCGGCCAGTAAATCGCCCGAGGCTGCTTCATCCTGAGCTGTGTAAGCCCGTGGCTCTCGGGAGGAAATCACCAAGGACAGGATTGTGTGTATTTCCCAGTCAAGGCTTTACCAATTCTTGTTACTCATTTCCTCAATTTCCTTAGGAAATGCTGAGAATGCTTTGCACGTAGATGAAAGCGTTCACACTCAAATCTCCCGTGTGAGCAGGTGTGGCAGACACTCCTGAGCTTGCTGTGAATCCACTCCTCCTCCCCTGTGGCTGGGGTCTGATTTCTTCAGGGCCCATCCTCCTCCACCTGGCCTCGGCTTTGTGAGTTGTGATGGTACGAGGTTCCCACTCCCCTTGACAATGAAGCTGGGCGGCTGACTTTGCACATCTGAAGTTGGTGCCCCCTCAGGGTCCTTTGTATGTGGCGCAATGAACCTCTTTATTGTTTAAACTTCTTTGAGTCCGTGTTTCCGTTACTTGCAGCCCAAAGCCTCCCAGTGGATCCTGCACAGGAAGAGTGACTTTCTGCTTTTATGGGAGACTAACTCGGAGGCACGAAACCTTCACAGGAACGACAGGTTCCATGGACGCTGACACATTTGGTCCCCGCGGCAGCCCTGAGCAGGGGAGGTGTGGCATCAGCTCCATGTTCCAGATGAGGATGACAAGCCAAGGACAGACCGCTCCATGGTGGTACGGCCAGAACCCAAACCAGGAGAGAGGGGTGGAGGACAGCAGGGGACAGCAGAGATCACCCTGGGCCCTGACAGCGAGAGTGAGATTGAAGCCACACCTGAGCTGGAGGAAGCCATGCGTCGTGCGGCTTCAGGAGTTCAGCGTGGCCGGTGCTGGTGTGGGCAGGGGCACTCCCTTTAGTAACGACAGCTGCTTACTCTGTGCCAACTACTACTCTAGATCTCCTGGAATCCCCGAGGTGCCCCGTAAGATTGTTCCATATCATTTACATTTTAGGCTAAAAAACCGAAGTGAAAAAATGTAAGTGGGGGCATCTGAAGTGGAACTCATTTCTGCTGGAGCTTTCTTTTTTTTTTCTTGGCTGCGCAGCTTTTGGGATCTCAGTTCCCAGACCAGGGACTGAATCCGGGCCACTGCACTGAAAGCCCAGAATCCTAGCCACTAGACTAACAGGGAACTCCCTGCTGGAGCTTTTAACCATGGTGCTCAACTGAAATTACTACCTCTCCACACAGAAGGCCCTCACATAAAGGTTATGGGATGGAGCTGAGACCCAGTGCGGGATAAAGGGCAGCGTGTTGATTCTGGGTTCAGCAGGCATCTTACCCAGGGAGCGCTTAAGGACCCAGACTGCCAGCAGCTCCTGGAAGGGACCTCGTCTCCACTGCTCCAGCACCCCAAGGCCTGGCAAACAGGAGGTGCTCCACTGGTGTTTGTTGAGTGAATGCATGAGTGTCTGTAGTGGCTGGATTATCCCAAAGCAGCTGCTTAGAATGAGAAAATCAATGATGGGCCAACAGGGGCTTTAGACCAGAGACTCTTGGATTACAGATGTAGAAAGAGGCTCAGAGGAGGTCTAAGATCACATGGTGAGTTGGGGGAAAGCAGGACTAGAATTTGGATCTCCTGCCATCCAGTCCATTGTGGCCCAGAGCTTCATGTTTTATCTGCAGGGACCCCACTTGGTCAGGAGCGGTTGGGGAGGGGAAGGAGGCAGCGGGTGTGCGTGTCGGTGGGGGAGGGGTTGGGGATGAGCAGGGACCTCCTACGAGAGGGGGGAGCCGCCAGGAGCTGTGGTCCCTCTGAGGGCCTCGTGAAGAGGGGCACTGGGGTGCTCTGACCTCCCGCTTTGCCAGGGCCCTTCTCGGGCTGTCCTGGCTGAGGAGTTGCCATTGGTGGCCGTCGTATTGAGAGAATGTTCGGGAAGGTAAGGTTTACTGGACTTCCTTTTGGCTCCAAGCTGCCAAACCTTGGGGTGGTATCTGGAGTGAAGAGATGTCGCAACAGTCTTGCCCTGGAGCGGAGAGAGGGGCCGTGACAGTGGCCCGTGGTGTTTCCCTGCCCTGGGGCCCCCAGCAGCCCCTGAGCGGGCAGGACCGACGGGAGAGGCTCCATGGGGCTTGACTTTGTACTGCCAGGGATGAACTTTGCTCGAAAGTGCTCTGTAGGCAGAAAGAGGAGTAGAAAGGGGCTTTCCTGAGCTCTTTCAGGATTGCTGGCCCTGAACATTTATCACCTACTGATGCACATCATTTGCCTGATGACTCAGTTTCATATATTTTAGTTTCCAAAGATAAACAGTTTTTACATATTTCCTGCAAATGGGGGTTATATTTAATAATCTCAGGGTAGGAGGCCTGGGTGCTGGAGACAAGGAATTCGAGGAAGGCAGAGGGCTTGGGGCAGCTTGGGCTCAGCTGGGGTCATAGCACATGCTTGGAATTTTGGCAGGTGGTGTTTGGCCTGCAAGGCCTATGGGAAGAGATGCGAAAGGCTGGCCCAGAGATACGCTGGTTTTGGAGGTGGTGGAATGGAGTGGGTACGGCATTCGGTGCCTCTTTACAGGCCCATTGGGCTGTGGTCAGGGGCAAGACTGGGCTGGACGTCAGCGTGGGAGCCCTGGGGTTTTGAGCCAAGGTAAAGAGCCTCCCTTGCTGTCCACAGAGTCCAGACCCGGCCCTGGCTGGCCGTCTCACTGCATCTGGTCACAAGCAGGTTGGCTTGAAAGGAGTGACACATCCACCTTAATGATAGTCAGAACCCTGAGTTGGAGCCCTGGGAGGCGGTCTGGAAGCTCTGGGAGACAAACCTGCCAACAGCAGGGGCAAATGTGGGCTCCAGCTCCGGCTCTGTTACTGACTTGGGTGCAACTTGGACAGAGAGTTTAATCATTTTGAATCTTGACAGTAATATTTACCTGATGGGGTTCCTCAAAAGTTCGGATGATATATGACATGTAAAAGCACCTATAGCACAATGCCTGGTACAGAGTAAATGCTCCGTAAACGCTTCTCCCCCAGATGTGTACTTAGAGGTGTATTAGATACTCAGGGTGATTGAAAATATGTGCTATGCGTTTCTCTCCTTAAGGACTTTATGTCTAGTTAAAAAAGCAAAGCACACCTTCAAGGAAGTTCAGCTGTGATGGTCAGAGAGGGTCTGATTCGGTTGTCATATCTGTCAGGACTCGTGGTGGCAAGGAACAGAAACCCAGCTCAAACGGCTTGGGCAGATTCTTGTGACCAAATGGGCCAAGGGTAGCCTCCTCCGCAACTGGCTTCAGGGGCCCAAGTGATGTTGCTGGGACTTGGCCTTGCTCCTGCTGTCTCCTGGAGGGCTCCATCCTCAGGCAGGCTGTCCCCACGTAGCACCAGGCTGGCTGTGGGAAGCTCCAGGCTCACATCCGCCTTCTCAGAAGTGTCAATGAGAATAAATGCTTCCCTTTCCCTTCAGCCCCAGTGAAAGGCTTAGAAATGAATCTTGTTGACTCAGCCTGGCTTGGGCCATGTGCCCATCTTTGAACCAACATCTATGGCAAAGGGGCTACCGGATGGGCTGGGTGGTAGATTGTCTTCATTCTCCTTTCCTATCAGAGGATTATACACCCACTCCCTCCCAAGCCACCTGGCTTGCAGTGTACTTCCCCTCCCCACTGACCTTGAGCTTGGCGAGGGACTTGCTCTGGTCAATGGCATGCAAACAGATGTGATGTGTGCCGTGTCTGAGTGGAAGCTTTAAGAGATTTAACATTAAGGTTTCCGACAGCCCCCTTCATCTTCTCCCTCTGCCACTAGGAGGTGCTGTCACACACAGAGGCTGTATCCAAAACTAAAAAAGATGCCAGAACAGAGCTCCCGTTAACCTGAAGCCTACGTGAAATGCAGGCGAGAAATAAACCTTTGCCACTGTAAGTCCCTGAGATCTGTCTGGGGATCATTTGTTACTACAGCACCACTCAGTAAAGGCTGACTGATACAAAAAGGGAATGGATGCTGGGCAGGCAGAAGCAGCAGACGTGTCCCAGAGAGGCAAGAAGGTGATAAAATCTAAATCTCTGTGAATTCATAGTCCCTAGGACGGACTTAGGACTTGAAACAGAGGTGGCCCATCGGCATTTGGTGAGTTTACTGAGGTTGCTGAAGGAGGCGGCTCAGAACTTGGTTCTCTAGGCCATTTCTACACAGGCCAGACTGAGTGTTGTCCCAGATCCAGCATTCTCCAAGGGCTCCCTTTAAAACACAGTCCTGGGGACTTCGCTGGTGGCACAGTGGTTAAGAGTCTGCCTGCCAGTGCAGGGGACATGGGTTCAAGCCCTGGTCCGGGAAGATCCCTCAAGCCGTGGAGCAACTAAGCCCGTGCACCACAACTACTGAGCCTGCGCTCTAGAGCCCGCGAGCCACAACTACTGACCCCACGTGCCACAACTAATGAAGCCCACAGACCTAGAGTCCGTGTTCCGCAACAAGAGAAGCCACTGCAATGAGAAGCCCGTGCACCACAAAGAAGAGTAGCCCCCGCTCGCTGCAACTAGAGAAAACCCGTGCACAGCAATGAAGACCCAATGCAGCCAGAATAAATAATAATAAATAAATTTATTTATTTAAGAAAAAAAGCCCATGGGGCTTCCCTGGTGGCGCAGTGGTTGAGAGTCCGCCTGCCGATGCAGGGGACATGGGTTCGTGCCCCGGTCCGGGAAGATCCCACATGCTGCGGAGCGGCTGGGCCCGTGAGCCATGGCCACTGAGCCTGCGCGTCCGGAGCCTGTGCTCCGCAACGGGAGAGGCCACAACAGTGAGAGGCCCGCGTACCGCAAAAAAAAAAAAAAAAAGCTCACAGTCCCGGTCGTATTACTTCCTTGCTTAAAATTCCTCAGCAGGTCCCCACGGCCGCAGTCCTGACCCTGGAGCAGGCCACACATGGCCCACCTTGACCTGTCACAGAGCCTAGTCACTGTGCATGCCTGTAAACCAACCCCCTTCCTTTGCTTGCATGGGGACAAATCCGCCATCATGCCGCAGCTGGACTATGGCCATAACCCCTGAACTGCTTCCGCTCAGCCCCTCCAACCCACTCTCCATTCAGCCGCTCACGTGATCCTCTCCAGATGTAATCATGTCATGTCGCCCACCCACACTGAGCTGTCACGTGTTCAGTGAAACCCAAACTCCTTGCCATGGTGAGGATTTTCCCAAGCTGACCGTGACCCCGAATCCCATCCCCCATGTTCTTCTTTTTTTTGCGGTACGCGGGCCTCTCACTGTTGTGGCCTCTCCCGCCGCGGAGCACAGGCTCCGGACGCGCAGGCTCAGCGGCCATGGCTCATGGGCCCAGCCGCTCCATGGCATGTGGGATCTTCCCGGACCGGGGCACGAACCCATGTCCCCTGCATCGGCAGGCGGACTCTCAACCACTGCGCCACCAGGGAAGCCCCGCCATGTTCTTCTTATGGTGCTGCCCTGACACTCCTCTCATTGAGAGGTGGGGTCTTTTTTTCCCCTCTTCTTAAATTTGGGAGAACTTTGGACTATGGTGGAAAAGACACTCTTTCTGAGGGCAGATCGTATCACAGGTGATGCAGCCTGGTTTTCATGGGACACTCATCCTTGGAACCCAGCCACCACGCTGGGAGAAAGCCTGAGCAGCCTTTGGAAAGGCCCACATGGAAAGGAACTCAGACCTGTAGCGCAGAACTGTAGCCAACACATGAGTGAGACATCTTGGAAGGGAACTCTTCAGCGCCCCTGTCCAGCTGCCCCAGCTGACACCACGTGGGGCAAGGACAAGTCTTTTTCTCATGAAATTGCATATTCATGAGAAAAAGAAATGACCATGGCTGTTTTTGTGTTTTTAAATTAATTGTTATTGGAGTATAGTTGCTTTATAATGCTGTGTTAGTTTCTGCTGTACGGCAAAGTGAGTCAGTTACACGTATACATATATCCCCCTTTTTAGATTTCCTTCCCATTTAGGTCACCACAGAGCACTGAATAGAGTTCCCTGTGCTCTACAGTCTGTTCTCATTAGTTATCTATTTTATACATAGTAGTGTATATTTGTCAATCCCAATCTCCCAATTCATCCCAACCCCCTTCCTCACCTTGGTATCCATATGTTTTTTCTCTACCTCTGTGTCTCTGTTTCTGCTTTGCAGATAAGTTCATCTGTACCATTTTTCAAGATTCCACATATAAGTGATATTACACGATATTTGTCTTTCTCTGTCTGACTTACTTCACTCTGTATGACAGTCTCCAGGTCCATCCATGTCTCTGCAAATGGCACAATTTCATTCCTTCTTATGGCTGAGTAATATTCCATTGTATATATGTACCACATCTTTTCTATCCATTCCTCTGTTGATGGGCATTTAGGTTGCATCCATGTCCTGGCTCTTGTAAATAGTGCTGCAGTGAACATTGGGGTGCATGTATCTTTTTGAATTATCGTTTTCTCTGGGTATATGCCCAGGAGTGGGATTGCTAGGTCATACATGGTAGTTCTAGTTTTAGACTTTTGACTAAAGAACTCCATACTGTTCTCCATAGTGCTTGTATCTACTACATAGATACCATGCAGGGAGGGGGAATTCACTCTCTCTTCCTGAGAAGCTGGGACATCTGTCTTCTCCTACCCTCAATTGGGTCTTATACCATCCGCCCCCCGGTTCTAGGAATTACACCACTGGCTTTCCTGGGTCTCCTGCTGCAGGTGACAGATCATGGGACTTGTTAGCCTTCATGATCACATGAGCCAATTCCTTATATCTTACACATCTATACCTGTATCTATAGCTATATCTTTCTAACTCCTATTGCTTCTGCTTCTCTGGAGAACCCTAACATACCATGTCTCCCCACCTTTTTTTAATTGAAGTATAGTTGATTTGCAATGTTGTTTAGTTTCAAGTGTACAGTAAAGTGATTCAGCTATGTATATATTATATAAATAAATATATATATATATATATATATATATATATATATATATATATATATATTCCTTTTCGGATTCTTTTCCCTTATAGGTTATTACAAAATATTGAGTATAGTTCCTTGTGCTATATAGTAGGTCCTTGTTGGTTACCTATTTTATATATAGCAGTGTGTGTCTGTTAATCCCAAACTCCTAATTTATCACCCCCCCTTCCCCTTTGGTAACTGTAAGTTTGTTTTCTATGTCTGTGAGTCTATTTCTCTTTCGTAAATAAGTTCATTTGTACCATTTTTTCAGATTCCATATATAAGCGATATCCTGTGATATTTGTCTTTCTCTGCCTGACTTACTTCACTTAGTATGATAAGCTCCAGGTCCCTCCATGTTGCTGCAAAGGGCATTATTTCATTCCTTTTTATGGCTGAGTAATATTCCATTGTATATATACATATACCACATCTTCTTTATCCATTCATCTGCCTATGGACGTGCGTTCCCCAACATTTAAATTGGTGTTTGGCACGTAGTAGCAGCATGACAAATATTTGTCAGATGAACGGACAGCTCTGCTTTAAGCAGCCTCTGAGGTCCAGGCTGCTCTGTTTCCATAAGGCGGCTCCAAACCTTCTTCTTTATTGTTCATGCTCACCCATTTCCAAAGACTCTGCTCAGCACGCCCTCCTCCAGGGAGCCTCGACCCTCCGGGCTGGGCCACGTGCTGTCTGCTCCCCAGAAGCTCTCTGTGCCCGGCTGTCACAGCACTGCCCTCTGCTAGTGAGGCCCCCTGTGGTGGCTCCCACCTCCCACAGGCTGTCAGCTCCCTGGGGACACGGAGCCTCGCAGCCTGGGTGTGAGGTCAGTTAGGATTCTGGAATACCACCCAGTCGAGGCTACTGGGGGGCAGGGGGCAGGGTAGCTGGCTCTTCCGGGGTCAGGACCCTGCACTGTGTCAGGTGGACCCGATTCCTGCCTCTCGGCTTCTGTGTTTGTTCCCTGCTGTCCTCCCTCAGTGGTTAGCTAAGCTTTGGAGGAAGTTACGGCCAGATTCGGGTGCGATCGGGGAAGCTCTGAAAGGAGCTAGGTCTCCCCGTGTCCCCTGTGGTGGGCAGGGGGAGGCAGCCTCAGAGATCCCTGAGGGCCAGGGCTGAGACTCAGGGGTCACAGCAAGGGTCACTCGGTCCCGCAAACTTTCTCACTCAGAGATTGTCTTTTCAGGGATAGACTAGGATGTGGTTCTGGGATGTGCTGTCGTTGTAGCCATTTTCCTGGTGGAAAACACGAGGAGCAGTGGTCCTCCAGCTGCTGGGGACCCGTGGGCCGCCGGGGAGACGGTGCTGCCCAGCGCTCGCATCTGTGGCCACTCCTCCCCCCGAGGATCTAAAGCGTGCACTTCCCCACTGCTCCTCACACCTTCATCACGCTGCAGGCCTGGCAGAAGCAGTGCTAGACACTGTGGCCAATACTTCTTCTTCTTCAGAGCCAGTTCTAATGACACCCTGCGCGTAGGTGTCATTGCCCCCATTTTCCAGATGAGGGGCCCGAGGCTGAGAGAAATGAACCAGTAGAGGCAGAGCCAGGACCCGAGCTGTGCTTGGGCCCCTCTGCAGTCCTCTGGCACCTTCCGGTGTTCCCTCCCTGCTGTAGGCCCATCTCCTCCCCGCAGGAGGGAGGTTGGGTTTCCTCTGCCAGGGATGACAGCTCATCTCCTGGGTTCAGAGACTCATCTGCAGGGTACAAAGAGCTATTGTGCTCTCGTCCGTTCAACACACAAGGACATCAAGACCCAGAGAGATGAAAATGGACTTAGCAGCATCCCTTGGCGAGCCCAGCTCCTGACTCCAAACCCCGGTCTGTTAAAAACCCAAAGCTGGGCAGAGCCGCCAGGGCTGGTGCGTGGGGATGCGGACAGTCTCCTGCTCCTTCCCTCTCGGCTGCATCCACATGTCTGCTCAGCTCCTTTCCTTCTTCCCCAGATCCTCTCTCCACCCCAGGACCTCAGCATGTCCCCTTCCCTCCACCTGGAACAGTCTCCCCTCTCTGCCCACCCCTGCTGGCTGCTCTTACACTGCCTATTCTGTGAGTCGCACTGTCATCGTCACTTCCTCGGGGCACCCTTCCCTAACGCCCACAGACCAGAATTCTTTTGTGTCTGTCCTTTAAGCCCTTATCACAAGAGCAATGATTCACTTCAGGCCCTGTCCTCCTCGTAGGTCATCTCCGTGGGGCGGGGGCCAGTGCCGTGGTGTCCACCTCTGTCCTCACACCTGGCACAGGTGACTCTGAGAGGTGGTCGATACCCCTGTGCAGGGTGGATGGATGGATGGATGTTTCTATTCCCTTACTGAGGCCTTGAAACCAGCAATGGTGGGGTCAGTGCCTCCACAGGTGTCAATGATCCCGGGAGGACCACCAGAAGGTGGCCCGCATACCCGTCCCCGTGCTGGGCAAAGCCTCCTCTGAACTAAAAATGAGATCCCTCTTTCTCGTCCCCTGCCCCTCGCTCAGTCCTACTTCAGAAGCCACATTGGATGCAATGACCCAACTGCCTCTTGCCCTACCAGGGCCAGCCTGAAATGTCGCGTCCACAGCCTTTCTTGGAGGGAGATGTGCAGAGCAGAGGCCAAGAGGGGCACATGTCTCTAGACTGACCTCTGCTGTCCCCGCCACGTTGCCTCTGTCGGTAACTTGTAAGGTTCTCTGGGCAGCACGTCGGGGAGGCGTGGAGCCTGGCAGGTGGAATGAGGCCGCCCAGGGTGGGGTGGGGGGCGGAGTCTGCATTGTGCGGCTGGGCGGCCCAGGGCAACTTGCCTGATTCTCTGAGCCTCAGTTTCCCCCTGAGGAGCGTGGAGGCAATGATGTGTGATCAGTGTGGGTGTGGGGGAAGGTCACTGCGCTGTCTTCCTCACAGGCACCATGACTCACAATCGCCACCGTCATTGCTGTCCTCTACCTTTGTGCTCTTTTCCAAAACACTTTCTCACCTAAAGGGATTATTCGAGGACCTGGAGCCCCCTCCTCTCCCACCGTGGACCGCCCCCCCCACCACTGTCCCTGTGGAGTCAGGGCACCAGGGGCCTTAGAACGAGTTCTGGCCCACGTGTCTGCTTTGGGGGCCCAGCCTTGTCCATGAGTGTATGTCTGGTGTTAGCAAGGGCCCGGCACAGAGAAGCTGTTTGCTTCAGCCTTGCTGGGTGAAAGCACGGGCTGAGGTCTTGGTGAGCGAAGGGGAGAGATGCCACCACCCTTCTCGTTTACACGGAGGGACCGCTACCTAGTTCTCCCCACTTTGGCTGCTCCCAGGTGTCTCTCTGGCACTCCTCTTGTTTGGTCCTTTGTGGACGTGAAGCAAAATGACCCATCTCATCTAAATCCAAGCTCTTTCTCCCCTTTCCGTGCCTGTGCAACTGGCCGCCCCCCTCCCCAGCCTCCTGCAGGCCCAGTCCTACCAGGCCCTGAGCCACTGGGCGCCCGGCTGGGAGGGTTCTGGAACCCCTCCCCTGCTGCCCAGGGATCTGGGTGCCCGTGAAGAATGAGGGGAGCCTCCCTCCCCAGCCCAGCCCAGCACCCCTGCCCCAAGCCCCCGGCATGCTGCCTATTGTATGGTCACAGGATTTTGACTGTCTTTTTATATATATATTATTTTCTGACTATAAAACTGATAAGTATCTATTGTGGGAAATTTGGAAAACACACAAAATGACAAAGAAGAGAGTAACATGTAGCTACAGTTACCATTTTGGCATGTTGAATTTCTGCTGTGACCGCATCTCTTTGCTTTTCTTGCTTATGTTTATTTTATTGAAGGATAGTTGATTCACAATGTTGTAATTAACTTCTGCTTACAGCAAAATGACTCAGTTATACATACATATTCTTTTCCACATTCTTTTCCATTATGCTTTATCACAGGATATTGAATGTTATTCCCTGTCTTGCTTCTGTTTTTGAGGAGGTTTCCTCAACTTTGCCCTCTGAACTGCCTACCGAAGTTAAAATTTCTTCAGCCATGTTTTGATTTATTTTATTTATTTATTTTGTCAATTTAATTTTTATTTCATTTTAAAGTATAGTTGATTTTCTTTTTTTAATTTTTATTATTTTTTAATTTAAATTTTTTTAAACATCTTTATTGGAGTATGATTGCTTTACAATGGTGTGTTAGTTTCTGCTTTTCAGCCATGTTTTTAATTTCTTAGGTCCTTTTCTTCCCCTCTGGTTGTTCCTTTTGTTGTTTTCTTAGCATCCAGTCTGATTTATCAGATGTGGTATTTTTTATGATTTCTGTTGCTGTTTCCTTATAATTTTTTTTCTTTTTCTAACTTTTGTATTAAAGGCTTTTCTCCAGTTCCGGTGATCATGCATGGTGATCCTTGGCTGTCCATCCGTAGTTAAGAGTGAGGCACTAAAAAGCTGAGTGGAAGCTCTGGGTGCAGGAGCAGGGCCTGTGCGCTGACGTTTCTCATAGAGGATGACTGGATGACGATCTGGTCATTTTTTTGGCAGGTTCCCAACTGTCAGTATCTGTAGATTTTCCCTCTTGGGCGCTGTCCTCAAAGGGGAATCTCCAAACCTCCTGCTGGGGCTGGGGCTGTGTGTGGAGGGCAGGCTGGGACATAAACCAGGCTGCCAGGGGACTGAACCGAGTGAGGACAGGGCGCCAAGTGTCCCATCATATTCTCCAGGCAAACTTTCTCTTAACCCCCTATTTTCAGTAGGGTGTTCACTGTGCCTGAGGTTGTTGAACCACAACCTTGTTCATTTTTACCACAAAGTAAACTTTATTCCAGTCTTCTCCTGGTGGTAGGAGGGGCAATTTCATAGGTGCACAGGATGGGGGTGGGGAAGGATAGCTGGTTTGCCTGGGACCATCTTGGTTTTAACATCATAAGCCCTACATCCGGGAAACCCCTCAGACCCAGGTGACTGGGACAGCTGGTGGGCTTGCTGTCCTCACTCTGGCTTTCCACCCGTCCTCTGTCTTTAGACCCATCTTAGCCTCCAGTCTTCAGTTCGTCCTTGGTCCTTCTGGCTCCTGAGTCTGCCTGGGCTTCTTTGAGGGACCTTGTTTACTTCTTGTTGCCCACCCTCCTCCCCACCCCTTGAAATCAATTAAATTTTAGTTCTCTAGTGTGCTAAGTCAATTACCACTGATCCGTCAACCGTCCATCTTCCAAAATTTTGTTGACCTCTCTCATTGGCTGGGTAGTCATCCCTGGTTTCTTTGTTCTTATGTGTTTTTAGCTCTTTTGTTCTCTTACCATCATTTAGGTGAGGTTCCTGAAACCAGAATAAATGCACTTCTTTTGCTTAATGGCAAGGCCCTCCGTGCTTCCATTTCAGCCACCATCCACTGGCCTCTCAGCTCTGAGACTGACCACCACACCTCCTCCATCCCTAGTCGCTAGTTCTACTATTTCATGATACTAAGTCTCTTCTAAAACCACAGCTGTTGAATTTTAGTTCTATATGTAAATGAATCCACTCCCTGCCACTGATGCCTCCACCGTACTTCTCTCTCCTGTGCTTTTGTTTTATTGAGTAATCATGCTCATTAGTTGTTCAATAATGAGGAACCTCCTTCTCTTTCCAGAATTATGTTTCCTTGTAGGCCAGGATCTTTGTTTTTCTGTCTCTCTCTCCTTTTCGATCACTTTCCCCTGAGGATTGCTGCATGGATGCCATGTTAATATTGTCAGATTTCCTCCACCGGGGCAGCTCTGCCCAGGCCTCATGAGCTGTATTCGAATGCACTTGGGGAAATACCTGGGGGTGCGTAGGTGATGCCCTGTCTCCTTTCCCAGAATCTTTCAGATCAGTTTCTTTTCAAGCTGCAGGCTGGGGGTGTGTGGATTTCTGTCCACTTTTCTATAACTTCGGGATGGTTGGGAGTGGGGGACGATTCAGCTGAGGGAGTGGGAGGTCTTTGTCAAGACGGGGGCGCTGTACTCCATGGTCTACGATTATGTAAAGGTCCTCTGCCAGGGTTTTCTTCCTTGGTTTGGGGTAGATCCCTTCCCATAATGGGCTTTAGATAGTTCTCCAGTTTGGAGTGGCCCTGAGGACTCCCTTCTGTTGAGTTGTGGGACCCCCTTCTAACCCTGTCTCTGCTGGGCCATTAGGGATCAGGGCTGAAGAAAGGAGTGGCAGGTGGGCCCCTGGAGTGAAGGCCTAGAGAGCATGGGGCAGGGACAGGGAGAGTGGCTAGGGGCTGGACATTCGGATGTCTGGGCCCGAGGGTGATGTCCAGCTGGCCATCATTCACTCTGACTTACATTTTCAAGACTCTCCTGCTTGGGCCGCATAACTGAGAACGGTCCATGGGTGGTCAGTAGCCTGGCATGTGCCCTGTCTGGGAGAACTCCTTTGAGGGGTGTCATGTGGATGCTCAGAAGCTATGGGAAGGCAGGGGACCGGCCCCAGCCCATGATCGGGGCTGATGTGCTGGGTGGACTGTCTGAGCTCCAAGAACTGACCCCTCACAGAACCCCCCTCCCACAGTTCTCAGACCTCGGGCGTCACATCACCCCTCATTCCTCACTCTGTGGGCCCCATCCATCTGCAGGCCCAAGGGGACCATGGGTGACCAGAGGGCTGGAGAAAATGACTGCCCATCCCCGGTCCACTGGACCAGCCTGACGACAGAGGGGAATGGTCACCCCAGGTAACCCTGTTCTAGACCCCAGCTGCCCAGAATGAAGAGAGCTGTGGTGAATCTCCCTGCCCCCCACCTCCTCTGAAAGTGGACCTTGGGCTTCAATGCCTCTTCTCCTGGGAGCTCATTCCAGACACTCAAAGGGAGCGGCGTTTCCCCTTCAGTCCTCTCCTTGCCGCCCTGCTTTTATTGTCTCCACACACCTATTGCTCTGGGCTGCGGGTGCCTGTCGATGTGTCCATCTACCCCTCCCAGTGCGGGTACTGTATCCCATTCCCCCACCCAACCCAGTGCCCAGCACATAGTAGGTGCTCACTCTATCGAACAGACAGATGACTTCACTGAAAACAAATAGGTCTCATCTTCACCGGTGCCTCTCCACCTGCCCCCACACACACCAGAGACCACACACACCGGGGCATGCCTTTACCGAGCGGGCGATTTGAAGGCTAATAGGATTCGTTCATAATCACATAGTTAAGTAAAATTTATGTTTGGTGGAATCAGCCGGGCTCCCTGAGGGCAGCATAAACCAGAGGGATGCTTGGTTTCAAAGTCCCGTCTCCCCGTTTAAAATAGTTTGTCATTCTTTTGTGGCGATGGTTAAGAGCTCCTGGAGGCACATGGATGCTTATTTACTGATCCACAGATGACGGATGGTATATCCCTGCTTTGTTTGGAAGGGAAAACTTGAACAGCTTGTCTGCACCTCTCCACTCGGACATTAAATCAACATGGCTCTATTAGTGGCCTTGGGATACCAGCTGAGCTGTCTCTGAGCCTGTCACCGTGATGTCTTCATCTGTAACCAGAGCAGACGTGAGCTCCTGGCAGCTTCGGGAGGTGACAACAAATCCAATTAGCTCCTCTCCACGGCTCCGCAGTACCACTGCGAAACGGCCTGATGGGGAGGGTGCCTGCGGTACCCCGCACAGTGGGACGTGGCATTCGCGGGAAGGAGAGAGAGGGAGGGAGAGAGAGAGAGAGGAAGGGGAGGGAACAAAGGGACCCGAGCTTAATTGTTGGAGTGACTTTCTGCGTGAGTGGAGAGACCTCGTGCCAGAGCGGCCTGAAATGGGCCAGCCCCTGCAGGTCTTGGATGGCTGACGAGGCCGCCAGAAGCCCAGCTGATAGAGCCAATCCCTACTTGAAGCCGTGCTTGACTTTGATGCTGGTTGTCTTGCAGCATGTCTTGATGCTGGACGAGCCAGTTTCCCATTCCCTTCTTCCTCTGCCTCCTTTCCTGCACATCTCCCGTTCCTGGCTCCACGCACAGTCCGGAAAATAGCAGAACTTTGGGTGCTGGTGGGAGGAGAAAATTGGGTATCTCTCTTGGTCAAGGTGGGACCCAGAAGACAGGTTCTGTCTCTCGGAAGTGATGGAGGCGGGGGTGGGTGCATGGGCTGGGCGCAGGGTGGGGAGGTGCAGTGAGGGGAGAAGGTGCTGGAAGGAAGAACTGGGGACCGAGGTTGCAACTTAAAGCATCCGGTGGGCGTAGAGGAGGCGACGCCGGGTGCAGGCACTTGGTGGCTTACTCTGCGTGGAGAGGGTGGAGGGAAAAGGAAAAAGAAAGAAGAAAAAGAACAACCTGCCTCCCAAAGCCCACCTCAAGGCAGCTCACTGGGCTGAGAGATCACGGAAGTTTCCGATTTCCCGGGAGGAGCACAACGTGAACGGTCTCGTGGGTCATTTATTTCTTAAGGATGACTCCGTTGCAAGCTCTGGGATGTTTCCCGCCACCACCCAGGCCTGGGTGTCCTTTCTGGAGTCAGGAGTTCTCTGAGCTCCACGAATAGCCAGAAATGGAGGGGGAGAGGGAGGCAGGAACTGGGATGACGTGGAAGGGGACCCTTGAGATCTCGGGAGGAATGGGGCCAAGAAAAGGGGGAAGGAGAGGAAGGAGGAATGGGCCTCTGAACACTGCCATCGCTGGAGACCTAGTTGGACAGGGATGTCTGGTCTTCATGGCCCTGCCCCGCCCATGGGAAAAGGGGGTGGGCAGAGTGATGATGGAGTCCGGAGCCCTCGCCTGAGCTCACCCACCAGCTGGGCTGCCTCCCACACTGTCCTCACCCTCTCTGAGCTTCCGTTTTGCATGTTAATAGGAGTGAAGAGGGACAGAGCCCTTCTCAGAAGGTTGCCTGGAGGGAACTATAGGGGCAGCTCCCGACAGGTACTCAGGTGTGTTTTTTTTCCCTTTTGGCCCCATCTTTCTGGTTCTTCGGGGAGCGCCAAGATGCGGAAACAGGTCCCTGCTGGCAGAAGCCAGGCCTCAGAAATGCCTTCAGAGTTTCAACCACATGAAATGGGCCAGAGCCACTTCCAGGAAAGGGCTCGGTGCATGGACTCCTTCCCGGGAGGGGCAGCGAGCAGGAATTTGTAATCGTCGCCTGCTGGAGCCAGCGGGAATGGAGTCAGTGGCTAATGGCTGGCAGTGCAGGGGTCTCTGCTGCCAGCTCGCCAGTGCGGCTGTCGCTTCCTGCCACAACCTGGTCCCATCTACCTGTGGGGGGCTGGCAGCAGCAGGGCCCTCGGGTGAGCAATGGCAGGGGGGAGAGGCGGGGAGAGGGGCGGGGCCGGGAGACGGCCTTGGGGTCCTTCTTTCAGGAGCAGTTTGCTGTGAGGGCACATCTTCACAGTCCAGCTCATTCCAGATTAATTGGGCAGGGTATGGAGGCAGCTGGCTGTTGTGTAGAGCAACCAAAGATTCCGAGTGCGCTGGTGCACCGGCCGCCTTCTGGAACCGGCCCAGTGCTGCCAGGCACAATTATTTTCAGCAATGTCTTTCTGCCACCGAAACTTAGGGCTGTGGACTTTGGCACGCGAGCTAAGTGCCGATTTGCAAGCTCACAGATTGACACGATCCTTGATGCGAGATGTTGTACCGGGGCCAGATGACAGGGAGACGGACCCCACCCACTGCCGCGTGGTGGTTGGGCATGCTTGACGTGTGTCTATGTGCGCGTGTGTGTGTGCGTGTGGGAGAGGTGAGAATGAGGTTGTGGGAGCCAGGGACCAGCTCACAAAGGGTCTTACAGACCTACTGGAGAGTTTGGACTTCAGCCTGTGACAGTGAGAAGGACCTCACTCATCTCAGCCGTCAGTCCCTCCAAAAAGTCTCACAAGGTCCCCAAGACCCCGTCAAGGGGCCCTGGGTTCTCCCACTGTGTCATTTGCTATCTCCCATAGTTTGTAATGTGTATGGTAATTCACTCTTTCCCTGCTGTTACCATGAGGTATTGAGCTTCTTGAAAGAAGAATCGTGTTTGTTCATAACAGTTCCCCAGCACCCAGCACAGGGCAGATGTGTTAGACCCTGAGTCGATGTCGGTGGAATGGTCCGCGCTTGATGGGAGAAATACAACCAGGTCATCAGCTACAGTGTGGGCACCTGGGCCCAGGAAACCACATGGATAAAACCTCAGTGGTCCAGATAAGAGATGAGAAGGCTTGAGCTTGAGAAGAAGAGGTGGAGAGGAGGTGACATATGAGCAGATGTTTAAGAAGTCGAATGAACAAGATCTGGCCACTCTTTCCACGTGAGGCGCCAGAAGGAGGGAGTCCAGGATGACTCCCCTTTTCCGTTTTGGGTGGTGGATGGTGGGCACACAGGCAAGGGAGGAGCAGGCGTTTGGGAGAGAGGAGTTCACCTGTGGGCATGCAGAGGTTGCAGGGGTGCCTGTGGGACATCCATGTGGAAAATTCCCATCGGCTCTATGGGTCTGGACCTGCAGGAGGTACCTGGATTGGAATTACATGGGCCATCACCCGTGACCGTGGAGGAGCGTGGGCAAGGACACCCAGGGAGTGGCTGAGAACTGAGATGGGAAGTCAGTGATGAGGGAAGTAAGCAGTTGAGACCTGGGAAGGGGAGTCTGCACAGGATCTGAGGAGGTGCAGCCAGAGAGCTGCGAGAAGGGCAGGTGTGAGTGACGGTGCCTCAGGACAAATGAGCAGTGTTCAGATGGGGAGCGGGGATGGGGGAGGCCTGAACAGCAGCCTTGGGTGTGGTGTAAGTGGTCCCTGGAGACCTGGCTGTGTGCACTGTGGGTGGGGCTGCAGGGCGCCCCTGGTTACCAATGCCGCTGGTTAGGACCACCGATCACAGCTGTGTCTGGAGCCAGGACCGAAGCACTGAGCGCTCCAGAGCCCGCCTTAGGGGAGGTGAGGACGGCTGGCAGTGGGGAGCCCAGGGCCTGGGGGTATTTATTCTGTTCAGGAGGGGAAGGTGGAAGAAGCCATAAGACCACAGCAGAGTGGATAATTCAGGGGAGGATCGGAACGTCAAGAGCAACTTCTCACTGAGTGAGACTGTTCCACTGTAAGATCTGCGGTGGCAGGAGCCATGGTGGTTGGGTCACCGGTGTGTCCCTAGTGCCTTGTATAGCACCAGACTCATAAAAGGTACTCAATAAATGTTCACTGGAGGAGTCAATGAACAAATGTTGATCCACTGAACTATAGCCACCCATGTGGATAACAGTATTAGCTGCTTTGCCCATAACGGATGACCAGTACCAACTTTATCCAGACCGTAGTAATGGCCTGTGGCCTTTCTGACAAAGAGCGTACATTGCAAGAATGAACAGAAAAGGCTAACAATTGAGAGATAAAGCAAAGAGCTGACTGTTCGTATTCTGTGTGCAGGCGTGTTCCCATGCAAGGCGGTCCCACCTCAATGCAGGATGCTAACATTTCTTCAACTTTCTGCAAATCCCCCTTAGCCCACTTCCACCTTTATCTTCCTCCTTCATGGCTCCCTCTTGCCAAGAGTATAGTTTTCGTCTGAAATTGCTCAGGGTTGGATGCCAAGTGTATAGATTGGACCTATCTACTCACTCATTCTTCTCCTCCGTTAGAGCTGCAGTATCATCACTGGCCCAGTCACAGTCCCACCTCCACACCCATTCTACTCCTCATAGCCGCCAAATCTCATCTAATGAATGCATATCCCTCCAATGTCATGCTATATCTACATAAACCTATGCACTGTATATAAGTATTATATGGTATTACTTTTGTATTTAAACTATTTCCTTAAAATCCTACGATACTATACATTCAATTCTACAAGTTGTTTTTTTCCGAATCCACATACTCTTTGATTCATCCCGGTTGTAAACAGAGACTTAGTTCATCTTATAAATTGCTGTATAGTTTTCCAACGCATGAACATGCTATTTTCTCTTCTCTAGATTCTCCTAACGATTAGCGTTTTCATTTCAATTTAGCCATAACAAACGATGCGGTAATGAACATTCTCGTATCTATCAGTTTGCATAAGAGTCTCTTGAGGGTGTACACTGAGAAATGGAATTGCTGTGCTGTGGAGTGTGTATGTGGTGGGTGCGAAAACACAGCCGAGCTAGTTTGCAGTCCCCTCGCTTCTTGTATCTTGGTTGGCCTTGTGACTTGCTTTGACCAACAGACTACCTCTTGATGGAAGGGGGGCTGCATCAACTCTTGTGACCTTGAGCAAGTCACCTGCTTGCCCCCCCACAAGCCACCAGCGACTTGATTCCTCTGCTCTTTACTATCCCAGCATCCTCTTAGGGCCAAGGTCCCTTCTTAGTGAGAACAGCTGTCAGCCCGACAGCCTCTCCACGGACCAACCATCCAACAGGGAAGAGAATGAAAAAGGCAGAGCAGTTTTTATAGCCCATCATCCCTTCCAACCCACCGAGGCGAGGAGAGGCCTGATGAGGGAGGGTTTTCATGAGTGTGGCTCTGTTCCATGTATTTCTAAGCCTTTCTTCTCCAGAGAGTTTTTAGCCCTTCTGAGAATGAGCTAATGATGCCTGGTAGCACTCCCTCGGAAGGACCAATGCTCCCCGCATGTGCTGGGCACATGGTCAGCCAGGAGTGTGACTAGGCACCTCGCGGGGGAGAAATTAGGGGAATCTCAGAGAAGATGCATCTTGGAAGGTCAATTTCTAACTTTCCTGTAGCCCCTTAAAACCCTCCTGGATCCAAGTTAGATGTGAAATGCAGCCTCTCAGGGACTTTCATGAACTGCCCCAGAAGCTCCCGGAACACCCGGCTGTGCCCATCACACATTGAGCCATGGCCACGCGAGACACCAGCTCAGACCACCCCCCAAGTCTGCTTCCCACCTCAGCTCTGTCCAGTGTCATCTCCAGACAACCCCACCAGACATGGTCACATTACCTACAGTAGGCAATGATGTCGTCACTGCTCCAGTAGGAGGGTCCAAACAAAACACAATTCACAGCATGGAACACCAAAATAGCAGCCCAACGTGCAAATATGGCACTTAAGACCCTCTTTAAAAAATTTTAAATTTTAATTTATTTATTAAAAAATTTTAAATTGAAATATAGTTGATTTACATTATCATATAAGTTTCAAGTGTGTAGCACAGCGATTCAATTATACTATCGATTCTTTTTCAGATTCTTTTCCCTTATAGGTTATTACAGAATATTGAATATCGTTCCCTGTGCTATACAGGAGGACCTTGTTGGTTATCTATTTTACACATAGCAGTGTGTATTTAAAACTCTCTTCTGTGGGCTTCCCTGGTGGTGCAGTGGTTGAGAGTCCGCCTGCCGATGCAGGGGACACGGGTTCGTGCCCCGGTCCGGGAAGATCCCACATGCCGCGGCGCGGCTGGGCCCGTGAGCCACGGCCGCTGAGCCTGCGCGTCCGGAGCCTGTGCTCCGCAACGGGAGAGGCCACAGCAGTGAGAGGCCCGCGTACCGCAAAAACAAAACAAAACAAAAAAACTCTCTTCTGTTTAAAAGTTAGACAAGTTTACCAGTCTCTTGTTTTTTAAGATCATTTTGGAGAAATTAAAATCACGATACACATACAAAGTCTCTCTCCTGTCCACACTGTCTTCATGTTTAACCAGTTCTTGCTAAAATGTGCTCGTCTGGGCATCTGTTTGAGCCTGGGTCCCCTTGTTTCTATCCCAACTGATGAAACCCCGCCATCACCCCATCTACATCCTCAGGGTCAAATGAGGGGTGAATCTCCTTCCTCAACTCAGCTTTCTCCAACTGCAAGTCCAAGGAGAAGGCAATACCTGACACTCCACCTCTGTACAGTTCCTGGGCCTTCAGGCCTCTTCAGGACACCCTCCAGCTGTGCACTGATTAATTAACAACCAGATTCGAGAGCCCAGAGGAGCCCGCAGCAGAAGCAGCTGACCGCCTCTGATGGCCCCTGCTGACCATGTTCCTCAAGTCAAAACAGTGCCCTCAGAGCCCCATAGTGACCCCACTTTGGGTGGCAGTCTAGATCTTTGTCACAGAGAGCAGCTTTATCCAGCTGGTGTACCTGGGAGGAGATAACCACATTCAGAGAACACAGACGTGAGTAAGCGCCCTGCCATCAGCTTCTATGCCAGTCGCCGGGATTGCCCGTCTGTGGGCCTGAAATGCAACCGGGGGCAATTTCTCGGCAACCAGTTGACTTGGGTTCCCTGCTCCCCCATTGGAAAGATTCTATTCCCTGAGGGAAAACCCACCGTTCCTGGAAAATAGCCCCCAGAACACGTGGTGGAATTTAGGACTTTCTAAGTTGTGGTCCCGGAGTTTCCAGACTTGGACTGACATTGAATGTCCTCTTCATTCAATGTTAGTCTTCACTCACTCCATCACCTTTTCTGATGGGCACTTTCTCCTGTGCCTTCTGTTTTCCTGACACATGGATCCCGGATGGAGGGAGGGGTTGCCACTTCTCCTTGGGAAGAGGATGCCCGTGGACCACGTGGCCGAACTAAATCAAGCCGCCGGCCCCTCCATCACCACCCCCTGCCTGTTGTCCCGGTGGGATGTGTTGTCTGCGGGACCAGCTCTCCAGCCCCTGCAGGGGTCCTGCGAAGCCCCTCCTCCACTCTGCCTTCTACTTGGCATTCTAGATGGACCTGTGCTCCCGCCTGCAGGGGTGACAGTTCCTCCCACTGCCCCGTGGACCTCGTTATTGAAGGCTGGAAATATCTGACAACTTTCCCGAGCCAAGCCTGTGCTCTATGAGGCCCAAAGAGAACCCCAAATTCTTTCACCTGCTGGGCATCCTTTCCCCTTCCCTTTACACTCCCTACTCCTCCCTGCAGCCTTCCATCCTGAGACCTCGGGGAACTTCTCCACCACCTTGGTGGCCCCAGTGGCCCAGCATGGTCACCTCTCTTTCAGGCCATCCGACCCTGGCCCCGTCTCCCCCAGGGCCAGCCCTCTGTGGCTTCCATGCAGGCCCGGCTGGCTCGGAGCGCTCCAGCTCCCCCGTTTTTCTGCCCCATAAACCTCAGGCTGCCGTGGTTTGCTGGCCCTTTCTCGTCCGCATGATTCTTGTCTGGACTGAAAGATAGAAAACTTTTCAGTTGACTCCACGTTTCCTTAAGTTTCTGGTGATTCCTCCCACCAAAGTCAAGAGAGATTCTTAAGGGATAGTCTTCTGTCCACAGAGCATTGCGAACGCTGTCTCCTCCCTTTCCCTTCCCCAGGGTCTTTGTTGACTGTAAGATACACACTTGACTTTGAAGCTTCCTCCCCGAGCTTCTGACGCTTTCCTTTCAAAGCCAAGCCAGTGTCTCTAGTGAGGCTGCTTCCTCCGGGCAACAGATCTGGCTGCAGAGAGAGTCAAGGCCACATGTCGCACCCTCCCAGACGCCTTCTCAATCTTCCATCCATCCTGCTGTCTGGTGCAGGCGAGATGCCCAACCAGCAAGTCTGCGGCAAGTACAGGAATGGACCGGGGAGGGCTCTGCGTCTCAAGATGGCCCGGAAGAGGTGCCGGTGTTCTGGCTCTGGGAGGGGAGGGGAGGGGAAGACCTGCAGACAGGGGCCTTGAGGCAGCCTGGGAGGTCGGCCTGGCTCTGGGCCTGCCTCCTCCTGGCCGGTCGTGTGCTCTGATCAGGGCTGGGCCCGGCCGCCCACTCTCCCTCGAATCCCTCGGAGCTGGAGCCCACCCCGAGCCGAGCTGGGGGAGGGAATGAAAGAAACTCTCTTGCCAACGAGTTCTTCCCTTTTACGGTTTTTGGCCTGCCCCCTGGTGCTCACACAGCCGCCATCTGGCTCTCTCTGCTGCGGCCCAGCCCGTGCAGGCTCCCGGGCCTTCCTGGGAGGGGCTGTTTGCTGTGAAAACCCAAGGTCTGGGGGTGCAGCATGTGGTGTGCCAGGTGGAATTTCTGAAATTCAGGGACCGGCTCCCCAGCCAGGTTCCTGGCTGGCCTCTGTCGGCTCCTGAGGCCTCGGTTTCCTTCCCCGAGCCATGCGCGGAGAAGGCGGGTCCTCATCTGACATCTCAGCCCAGGGGGAGTGGGGCAAACTCGGAGCCGTCTTTCGGGGGCCACTGAATGCTACCTCTGGGCCTGCGGTTTGCTGGAGGTACACTCAGAATCCCACTTCAGGGGCTGACAGCTTTTATGGATGGCCCCCCATCGTGCTCCCCTCACACACATCGCCCCGATTTTATTTTTAAGGAAATAATAACAACAGCAGTGAGCTATTCCTTTGTATCGTTCCAATAAAGGAATAATTTAAAGGGCCCGGCGCGCTGGAATTGCCCCTTCTTATCCTCACTAGGAAGGAGGACAGCCCGCCATGATGGACTTGGGGCTCACCTTGGGGGACCACTGCTCCAAGGCCGCCCACCTTCCGGGGGCCCTGAGCCTCACCTGGTGCGGCCAGGAGCGGCTCAAATGCACATTCCAAAGGAGCTACAGCAGAGACTCACAGACTAGATCAAAGATCAAACACGACACTTCAAAGGGAAGAAGAGCCACAGAATGAAGCCAGGCAGCACTGCAGTCCCCAAATGCGGGGACACAAAGGCTCCTCCCTGCCCAGGGCTCGGCTGCCATCCGAATCCCAGCCCAGAGCACCGGGGATGAGTCTTCAGGGACGATGTGACCAGTTCCCGCACTCTCCGTGCTCAAGCACTCGGAGGGGCTAATTAGTGCTTTTAATATGCAAATCAGAGCCTGAGCAGATTAAATCTAGGGGAAAAAAAACCAGCTGGTGAATATGTTATTTTAATTATTACTCCAAAGGAAATATGGGCCTGGCTTAAGCGGATGGCAGGTGGGTGGGTATGAAGTTCCTGTGGAAGGACCTTGGTTAAGGGGAGATCAACCTAGAAAGGGAGACCTGGGGTCGGGGGAGGGCGCTGGGAGTGACTGGAGCCCCACTGGCTGGGCAGTCTTGGGCAAACTGTTTTTTCCCCTGGGGCCTCAGTGTCATCACTGATGACATCAGGAGCATGGATAAGATGATCCCATTCATTCATTCAACAGATACTAACCGGCCACCTACCATGTGCCAGGCGCTGAGCCAGCAGCAAGTTCTATGTCCTAGTGGAGCTTGTGTTGTATGGGGGAAGACTGGCCATCAACAAACAATACACAAGCAAAACAAGTCCAGTCGATGGAGGTGCAAGAAAGAAACAAATCAGAGACTGTGCTAGAGACTAATATGGAAAACTGCATTGTTTGCATAGAGTGGTAAGCACAGCTTCTTACTGGAGAGGCCACTGCAGCTGAGACCTGGAGGATGAAATGGAGTTGGGGTGTGATAAGGACAATCCTCGTTTTTTTTCAGGGTGGCACTGAGTATCCCCGTGGCGCTCCCATCTGACCCTTGGATGGTTGATCCAGTCTCACTGATCCCGGTCGCATTATGGGAAGTGAGAAGCAGGGAGGGACATGACATCTTCACGGTAAGCAGGAAAGAAATCCAAGTGAGCCGATCCTGACTCAGTTTCTCTTTTGAAACTAGAACGAGGAAGGAAAACTCACTGGGCGAAGTCTTTTCCCTGGTTCCAATGACTCAAGACCCTGATCAAGTAAATATTTAATAAATTTTTCAGGGAGGCAGGTGAATCCTGCACAGATCTCCCTTCAGTGTGTGTGTGTGTGTGTGTGTGTGTGTGTGTGTGTGTGTGTGTGTGTGTGTGCACAGCTGGTGCCCTTGGCTAGAAACATAACCTCCAGCACCTACATCCTTGGAAACTCGGAGAAAGCTTTCTAACAGGTTCCTACCCTCCTGCTAGGGACTGAAGCCACAGGAGCCCCAATATCCCTGACCACCAACAGGGCAGAGTCCTCCTGGCGTGCTGACAGGCTTGCCACTCTGATGCCTTGGGCCTGGCGCCTGACTTTCTGAGTGGGGTCTGCTTTTATGGGAAATGACAAAACAAAACTCAGCGATCAAGGTGTCTCATATCTCTAGTCACAAACAGAGGGACCTGAGTTCCACTTTCTTAGGTAAAGGAGCAGAATAATGGGAAAACAAATGAAAAATTCATTCTTCTCCATCAACTTTGCCTGGAGGCAGCAGGGGAAAAATTCTTTGCACAGGACAGAGAGTAAAGAAAGGTGGGTGGGGCTTCCATGGTGGCGCAGTGGTTGAGAGTCCGCCTGCCAATGCAGGGGACATGGGTTCGTGCCCCGGTCCGGGAGGATACCACGTGCTGCGGAGCGGCTGGGCCCGTGAGCCATGGCCGCTGAGCCTGCGTGTCCGGAGCCTGTGCTCCGCAGCAAGAGAGGCCGCGATAGTGAGAGGTCCGCGCACTGCGATGAAGAGTGGCCCCCGCTTGCTGCAACTAGAGAAAGCCCTCGCACAGAAACACAGCAAAAAATAAATAAATAAGTAAATAAATTAAAAAAAAAAAAAGAAAGGCAGGTGTCTGATGAATAAGAGACGGCCACAGAGGAGAGAGAAAGAAGAGAAAAGAAACAAGAGAGAAAGAGAGAGAGAAGCAAAACAGAAATGAGACAGAGGAGAGACCAAGAGACATGTCAGAGAGGAGAGGAAGCAGAAAGGGGTGGAGGGAAGAGGAGGTGAGGAACAAGAGGAGGGAAAGGAGACAGAAGGGGAAAGAGGAAAGGAAAGAGGAATGGAAGGGAGCAGAGAGGGGAGGCAGCTGGGTGGGTGTGGGCCATACACCCCTGGTGCAGGCAGGTGGGTGGCGAGGACCCCACACCAGCTCCCTCCAACTTGCCTCCCCCAGCTTGGCAGGTTGTCCACAAGGACCCATGGGCAACAGCCTGGACAAAATGATGCCTGCTTTCCAAGGAAACAAGTGTGCAGCACGTGTGTGCCCCCGGGCTCCCGTAGCATCAGGAGGAAGTGGTCCAGGGGCCGGACAGGGTGGTCCGTGGCCCACCTGCCCCAGGTTCATGCTGACTGACCCTGGGCCCTGGTGCCCCACTGGGCACAGCCTACCCGTGGAGGTGGCACTTTTATTAATACCCCCGTTTTAGAGACAAGAGAACCTTAAGAGAGTTGGAATGATCTGACCAAGGCCACCAGGTAGCTGGTGACAGAGCAGGCGAGGCCCAGCACACAGACGGTTACCCCACAGCCCCCCGTCAGCCGATGGGTGCTTCCTGCCTTTTCTTTCATTCCTTAACTCTTCCCTCAGTTCAGCAGACGTTTTCTCAGCCCGTCCTCTGTGTCAGGCACTGTACAGGCTCAGGCACCGGACAATGGGGGCTCCTGGTTTGACAAGGAAGCAGTCCAGGGCCATGAGGGCTGGGACAGGGCAGGGGAGGATTCCGGCTGTGGAGGATGACTTCAGGCCAGCCCTGTGACAAGTACCCTGGTGTTACTCATCGGTCCTGTGAGATGGGTGTCTCCCCCACTTGCCCAGGGTCTCAAGGTCAAGGCAGTGTAGGGCATAGCCAACAGATGCTTGGGGAAGACTTTCTAGAGGAGTTGATGTCTGAGTTTTGGAAGATGGCAGAGTTAGGTGAAGGATGGTAGAAAAGCCATAAGAGGAAGGAGGACCAGCACAGGCAAAGGGCTGGAGGTCAAACTGTGTGGGGTGTGTGTGCGGGAAAATAGAAGATGCTTGGTGCTAGCTAGTCTGAATCTGATCTGATAGGAGCGGAAGATGATTGGGTTGACAAGGGACAGGTCACAGAGGGTGAAGAGGTATCCCTGAAGAGTTTTAGGGAAGGGACAAAATGATTCAAGTTCCAGGAAGTTCCCCGTGGCTGCAGTGTGGAGCCGTTCGTCTCTGCCCCTTAGAGCTACTGATCTAGGAGATACCAGTGAGGAGCCTGCAGCAAGGATTCAGGTCAGAGATGACAGGTTCCACCCCAGGGCAGTGAGTCATCGTGTAGAACAAAGGGGGCAGGTTTAAGAATTTTGTGGGGAGAAGAGTCGGTAGGACCGCTGAGTGTTTGGAAGTGGGGGAGGGACTTCCAGGTGACTCCCAGGTCTTGGGTTTGGGCTGAGCAGTGGAAGTGCCATCAACTGGGACAGAGAGGGGAAAAGGGCAGCACGCAGCATCAGGTTTTCTAGACGTGGTGATGCTGAGGGACTTTGGGGACACTCGGCAGACAGCTGGATACAGATTGACACTTGGAGGACAGGCATAGATTGGAGAGTCATCAGCAAAGGATGGGGATTGTCACCATGGGAACGAGACAGCACACCCCTTCAGGTGACTGGGAAGAGTAAGAGGAGCAGTGGGCTGAAGGTGGAGCTCTGGAGAACACCTGTTCTGAGCTGGGGCAGAGGAAGTGGATCTAGAGAAGAGGTAGAGGAGGGCTGGCCAGGGGAATTGGGAGGGAGCACATCCTGGAGACAAGGAAGTGGGGGTGGAGGGGGTGGTCAACAGAGTCAAGTGCTATAAGAAAGAAATTTCTGTTGTTTATAAGCCACTGGTCTGTGGTGCCCTATTATAGCCACCCAAGTGGACGAAGGCACTGAGCTTCAACCACGTACAGCTGATGGCTTGTCTTTGCAGGATGACTTCTCGAGGCCTGTGAACTACGGCAACCTTGCATGTTTGTCCTGGGGAAGAAGAAGACCTGATCGCTGACTCTGCTTCCCCCATGGTAATATTTTGCCTCCTGGATGATCCACTTTCTGCTCTTACAGGAAGCACTGCCCGGCTCCTCCAGCAGCCACTGGGGAAGATCCATGTCACGAGGGCAGCAGCAGCCATCACAGCATGAGCCTGAAACCTGCAGACCTGTGGGCCCTGAGGGTGCCTCCAGGTGCATCTGCAGGAACAGAGATGCTCAAGAGCAGGAGGGGAGGGGATGCTGCTGGAGCGGGGAGGTGAGGCACTGTTGGCTTGCTCTTGAGGGCGATCAGGAGAACTGGGTTAGGCCACACAGGGGCTAGGTAGGCAAGCAGGAGGCACACCTTGGCAACATGGTCCTGCCATGAAACTGGCAAGGAAGGTGGGCATTTCCTCTCTGTGGCCCTCACGCATGCAGTTGGTGCCAGGCCATCTTCCTGGAGGGTCAGCAGCAACATTGAGCCAAAAATCGTGGCCGGGCAGATCCAAAGATTCTTGTAAGATGAACCCAGCAGAGCTTTCCATGCACAAGACACTGTGGCAGGTGCTGGGATACGAGATGAATTAGACATGGTTCCCTGCCTCTTAGCAAGTTGCTCATAGTCTAGCGAAGAGATAGACAGACAGAGAGACAGACAGACAATTACTGCACATAGTTTTGAGAGCTGTGACAGAGGTGAGCAAATGACCTATTGGGAGCCTAGGGGAGGGTCCTCGTTCTGGGCTGGAGCAATAACGAGGGCCTATTTCAAAGTGAAAGGGGGAACGTGGCTTTGGCAGCCAAGTATACGCCATGGCAACAAAAATATCCAGCGAGCTCCCAGATAAAAACAAAGATGATGATAATGGTATAAAATGATGACAATAATTATTATTATTTAATAATGACATTAAGACAAGATAAAAATGCACATTTTCAACAAAGCACTTCAGTCATACCCTTTGAGCATCTCAGTGATGAGGAAACCAAGGTGGGGAGAGGAGAGGTGACCTTCCCGGAGAGTCACAGCTAATCAGTGGCAGGACTGAGACCAAATCTCAACCTTTGCATCAGGTTGGGAAATAATATTGAAAATACCTTCTATTTCCATAGCTTTTTATAATTTTTGGAGCACTTTCCCATTTATTATCTCATTTGATCCTCATCATAATCGCTTGATTCATATAAGCATCAATATTCTCAATTTATTGAAGAGGGAACCAAGGATCCTGGAAGTGATGTATGCACTGGTGAGACGCAAACCCAGGTCTCCTGTCCCAGGGCTCTTTGGTGCTGTCAAGAGCTGGAGGTCAGAAGTCCTTCACTGCTTGCCTTGGTTTGCTGTGGCATGTCAAAGTGAGTTGAGATCAAGGCTTGTTTTTCTAGTTTCACAAAATTTCAGAAGACTTGAAGAAACCCCACCTCCTCCTACATACACGTAGAAACATCTATTCTTCTTTGTACTCTTAGAGCAGGGGTTGGCAAACTAAGGCCTGTGGGCCAAGCTGGACTGCTGTGTGTTTTTGTAAATAAAGTTTTATTGGGCTGTAGCCATGCCAGTCTGTTTCCACATTGTCTGTGGCCGCTTTTGCACTACACCACCAGAGTCAAGTGGTTGTGACAGAGACCGGCTAGCCTGCAGAGCCTAAAATATTTACTGTCTGGTCTTTAACAGGAAACACTTGCCTGTCTTAGAGTCTTGCTCTGATCTGAATGTTTTTGTCCCTCCCAAATTCACTTGTTGAAATTCTAACCCTGGATGGTATGGTATTGGGAGGTGGGGCTTTTGGAAGGTGCTTAGTTCATGAGGGTGGAGCCCCATCATGGGATTAGTGCCCTTATAAAAGAAGCCCCAGAGAGATCACTAGTCCCTTCCCCTATGTGAGAATACAGGGAGAAGGTACTGGCTATGAACCAGGAAGTGGGTCTCTTCAGCAAAACGTGACCATGCTGGTGCCATGATCCTGGACTTCCTGCAACCAGAACTGGGAGAAATAATTCTTTGCTGTTTCTAAGCCCCCCAGTCTCTGGTATTTTGTTATAGCAGCCTGAATGGACTAACACAAGCCTATTATAGGTCCTGGCTCAATACATATCTATTAAATGAATGAATGAGTTCTAAGTAAGAATATTAAACCTCAAAGAATCCCATTTGTTGTTGGATAGCTGATATTCCTTCAGCTTCACTTGGATCTAAAGCGGTGACTGAAGGATAGGTGAAATGAGTTGAGGATTGCACTTTTCTCGATGAGGAACTGCTCTGAATTTCTCCAACGTCCAGGTTTGCTGGCTGGGGTGGGTGCTGATAGAGAGGTCACTGCATCAGAGGAAGAATGCTACTCTCCAGTCTGGGAATCCCAAAGCCAAGGGGTTACCAAGGAGGATATCAGAGGAAGCAGTCATGCTCAGAATCTGAAGCTGTTGCACGTGCAGGTAACGCACACACAAGGCTTCAAGACACACATTTTAGGAATGGGAAGAGATCACGAGACAGTAGGAGCTGTAGTTGGTGTATCTCCATCTGCATGTCCATAAGGTTTGCCCTCTGAGGCTGATTGGCATTCATCACCACACACATCTAGAGCATCCATTAAACACCTGGTGGGATGCAGTCAAGGGCACCGGGATCGTGGAGGGACCTCCAGCTGTCATTCAGTTGAGCGTCCTGCTTTTGGGGCAGTGAGAGTCACCCGCAGCAGTTGGCAGTGTTCCACAAGCCAGGGCAGGCCTCACTCCAGTTGAAGGACTTCTGTGCTGGTCAAGACCCTGCTGACCCTCAAATCGCCGTCAGTTGGTAACTTCAAGTCAGCTCCGTGCTAGGAGATTCGTGTCATTTATGGAATCAGAGAATCCATTCTTCTGAGAGTTGGCTGGGGCCTTTCTTATTGCCCAAATGAACATTTCTCTTAGTCCTGGTAGAAGCCTGGATATCCCCAGAGATAGGGCTCTCACTACTTCTCAAAAAATCCCATCTGGGCTTCCCTGGTGGCACAGTGGTTGAGAGTCTGCCTGTCGATACAGGGGACACGGGTTCGTGCCCCGGTCTGGGAAGATCCCACATGCCGCGGAGCGGCTGAGCCTGCGCGTCCGGAGCCTGTGCTCCGCAACAGTGAGAGGCCCGCGTAGCGCAAAAAACAACAACAACAACAACAAAAAAAATCCCATCTGTCTTTTGAATATTCCCTTGCCTGAGATATGCCTCCCTGCAAAATGTCCACCCATCGGTCCTTCTCCTGTCCTCTGGGAGCACCAAGCAAGTCTTCTCCTTTTGTGTGGTAACTGGAAAAGTGGTGTGGGCATGCAGTAGCTCGGGAATCAGACTGGTCCCACTGCTCACTAGAGATGTGGCTTTGAGTGAGCAACTGAGCCTTCTGAGCTCCGGTTCCCTCATCAGAAATGGAAAAGACATAGGAATGACCTCATAGCTGTGCTAAGGATCAAATGAGAAGATGCGTGAGAAATGCCTGGTACAAAGCATTGCTCACAAAAATGGCAGCCATCTTGTTGTAAATTGCCAAGACGTAGAAAGGTTTTTTCAAAAAATAAATTTATTTATTTTTATTTTTAAAATTTATTTTTGGCTGCGTTGAGTCTTTGTTGCTGTGCGCGGGCTTTCTCTAGTTGCGGCGAGCAGGGGCTACTCTTTGTTGCGGTGCGTGGGCTTCTCATTGTGGTGGCTTCTCTTGTTGCAGAGAAGGGGCGTAGTTTTCAGTAATTGTGGCACACAGGCTCAGTAGTTGTGGCGCACGCACTTCATTGCTCCTCAGCATGTGGGATCTTCCCGGACCAGGGCTTGAACCTGTTTTCCTTGAACTGGCAGGCGGATTCTTAACCACTGCGCCACCAGGGAAGTCCCGACCTAGAAAGTTTTGCCGGGGGAACTGGTTGGTGTGGGCATGGAGATGGGTAAAGCTGTGACCTTTGGATGGAAATGTGGGTTTTGAAGTGGAAGGAGAATTATATTATTATATGTAGTTATAAAACAATGTTTCGGCATGTGATTAACGACTGCATTGAAATACCTTTATATATAAAGGAATAGAAACCTATGGAAGGGGATGGAAGCAGGACTGGGCAGAGGGAGGAGCCAAGGTGTGGGTGCGAGGATGGCCTGGGTGGGCTCCACGGTGAGCTTTGGAACTAGAGTGGCCTTTGTTGTCGACCTGAGCTGGGCTGAGACAGCTAGCCTTTTGGACTCCTGCAGGGAGCAGTCACAGCATGTGGGGCACACGGGAAAGCATGTGACCTTGGCTTAGGGGACTCCCCACAGCGAGAGCTGCAGCTTGACTGCCAACAGGGCTCCCAGCAGTCAGGACAAAAGCCCCCTTGTTGAGGAATATGGGTTCCTCAGTTCCTCATCACAGTGTTCACCTCTGTCCACCCCTGGCACCTCTGGATCTACGTCTTCATAGATGTTCTGGGAGCTGCTTCTCTAGGATCCAGGGGGCACTCTCTTCCTGCTGGAAACTTGGAAGAGAAAGGTTAGTGGAGTTACTGAACCTGATCCTACAGCTGGTCTCAGGGCCACTAACTCATACACATAATCGCATCTCCTTCCTCTACTGTCTACTTTAGATTCCCTGCCCCTCCAGCCAGCCCCTTTGTTGGTCTCAAGGACTTCTCTGGCTGTAGGACCCTCATCCCTGAGGGATTAGACTCCTAGTCACCTTGCCCTTCCCAGGCCTGGGCAGTGGTGGCAGTAGCTAGATCAGCCTTGGTGAGTGGAAACCCATGCTTTTGGGACCGTGCATGGCCCCCACGTCCCCTCGGCTCATGTGTCCTTCATGTCGGCACTGAGGGAGCTGATGAGGAGTCTTGCTGATGTCAGCTGGCTAAGCCATTGTGTTGTTTAGTGCTTCTTTGGTGGTGGGCCATGTGATAAAAAGAGCTTCACCTCTTGTGTCCACTCCCGTCTACTCACCTACATGTTTCTTTCACAGACTTCCTTGTCCCAGATCTTCCAATCTTCCTCTTTACAAGTCCCTCAACAGCCTGCCAAGGTCTTTGCCATTGACCTGAGACTATATATCCTAACTTTAGGTCGCAAGAGTGAATGACCAGAGGCACCACTCGAGCCCTGCCCGTTGGGAGGGTTTTCCCTCATCACTGATATTTGAGGCCGCCGCTGAGTGGGGCTGTCATGACGATGCATCTGTTTCAGCTTGCACGCCCATCCCTTCTGGACCCCTTGGCTGTCACTCTCACCCTGTTGTTTATCACAGCTGCATCACCCTGGCTTGTGATGGCTCGCGTCGCCATTGCTATCAGTGAAACAAGTGCTGTAAATGCATCTTCTAGCATCAGCCCTGGCCTACAGAGGGGGGATGCCCAAGGAACTTCATAATGATTGCTGCCGCTCCTATCACTAGCTCATGGCCTTGATAAATGACTTATCTTCCAGGGCTTCCTATGTAACCTAATCATCTGTGTGTCTTCTGACCTTACATTGCGCATCCAATCCAACAGACGTCTCTGAGCCTTTCAATCCCTTCTTGTACTGCCTGCTGTGGCAATCCTGGCATTTCAACTTCAATGTGGGCATTGGTTTTTTCCCACATATCTGGAGCCATCCGAAGTAGCAAGTTTGTACCATCATGTGGTGTTCTGGTAAGGAGGTTAAATCCTGTATTCTGGGGAAATGCACCCAACATGACAGTCTCCCCTTTCCAGCCTTATTCTCTGGCCTCCTCGATCAAGCATCCTTGGACTCCAGCCCCGGATGCATGCTCTTCTGGCAGCCTCCTGCTGGTGTATGCTGGCTGGTTGTAATCAAGGTGGTGAGACCCGCAGGTCCCCAGGAAGAGTGGGAAAGAAATAAACATCTTCTCAGTTTGTGTGAGGGTTGGGGGGTGGTCCAAAGACTCTGGAAGCCAGTTGGTGCCTCAGACAGAAGGACTGGATACATGTGGAATCTCTGCCTGTCTCCAAGAGAAATCCCCTCTGGGAACCGGGGTTCCTAAAATGGTCAACTGGTAAAGAAAGTTGCAAGCCCCAGCTCTCATGAGAGATTAAAGGCACGAGAGTTGGAAGGTGCATGAGCCTCACCTATGAGCCCAGAGACCTGGTCCCACCCAGAGCTGGAATAACCCCCCGAGGATGAGGCCTGGCAGCTGTTTAAGGATGCAGGGAGGGCTCAGGGAGGAACAGCGCTTGGGAGCAGGGGGTGCTCAGAAGACGTGGCTGTGATCTCTTGCGAGATTGAAGGAAGTTTCAAAATCTTTAAACCTTAACCTTTCTCCTTGAGCCTTGTAATTCTCCTTCTGAAACTGCCCTTACCCTAACTTTTCAGTAAAGAAATTGGGCATTTGCCTGCACAGTCTAGTATGTTGGTCTTGTAGAAGCTGAGGAATCAAGTTGACAAGGGGTTGGGTTGAAGGTGAGTTGTATCCAATCCAACCCTCTGCCAGGACATTGACTTTTTTTTTTTTTTTTTTTTACAGCTTTAAATACCATAAAACTTGCTTATTTGAGTCTACAATTCAAAGATGTTTACTAAATATAGAGAGTTGTACACTCATCACCTTAATCCAGTTTTAGAACCATTTCGATCACCCTGGTAATTCCACCATCTTTGGCCAGTCCCTGTTCCCACCCCCAGCCCACGATAACCACCAATCTGCTTTCTGTTCCTATAAATTTGCCTTTTGGGGACATTTCATGTAAATGAAATTGTAAAATATGTAGTCTTTTGCTTCCGGCTTCTGTCACTTTGTGTGGTGTTTTTGAGGTTCATCCAAGGTGTTTGAGTAGTTCCTTCCTTTCCGTTGCTGAACACAATTCCATCGTAAGGATATACACCTGGTTCATCCATTCACCAATTGATGGACATTTGGATTGTTTTGAGTTTGGGGGCTCTTACGAATGATGCTGCTACGAGCATTCACAGGCCACACTGTTTTTCAAGATGGCTGCCCCATTTTACATGCCCACCAGCAATGTATGAGGGTTCCAGTGTGTCACATTCTTGCCAAACTTGTCATTGTCTTTTTGATTATAGCCATTCTAGTGGGTGTATAATGCTATCTCATTGTGGTTTTGATTTGCATTTCCCTAATGACTAATGATGTTGACATTTTTCCTGCGCCTATTAGCCATTTGTATATTTTCTTTGGTGATGTCTAGTCAATTTTGTCTGTTTTTAAACTGGGGTTTTTGTCTTCTAATTATTGAGTTGTAAGAGTCCTTTACGTACTCTGGATACAGATCCCTTATCAAATATATGATTGGCAAATATTTTCTCCCAGTACGTCTTCTCTTTTCATCTTCTTAAGGGTGTCTTTTGAAACACAAAAGCTTTTCATTTTGATGCAGCTCAATTTATCACTTTTTTCTTATATGGTGTGTGCTTTTGGTGTCATTATCTAAGAACTCTTTGCCTAACCCAAGATTCAAAGTGTTTTGCTAAGTTTTCTGGTAAAAGTTTTACAGTTTTAGTTAACTTTGATTTTTTGTGTATGGTGTGAGATAAGGGTCTAAATTCGGCCTTTTGCATATGGGTATTTGATTGTCACATTACTACTTGTTGAAAACATGATTCTTTCCCCATTAAACTGCTTTGGCACCTTTGCTGAAAATCAATTGATTATAAATGTAATAGTTTTATAATCTGAACTCTCAGTTCTGTTCTATTGATCCTATCCTTACGCCAGGACCACATTATCTTTTTTTTTTAACATCTTTATTGGAGTATAATTGCTTTACATTGCTGTGTTAGTTTCTGCTGTATAACGAAGTGAATCAGCTGATATATGTACACATGTATCTCCATATCCCCTCCCTCTTGCGTCTCCCTCCCACCCTCCCTATCCCACCCCTCTAGGTGGTCACAAAGCACCAAGCTGGTCTCCCTGTGCTATGCGGCTGCTTCCCACTAGCTATCTATTTTACATTTGGTAGTGTGTATATGTCCATGCCACTCTCTCACTTCATCCCAGCTTACCCTTCCCCCTCCCCGTGTCCTCAAGTCCATTCTCTACGTCTGCATCTTTATTCCTGTCCTGCCCCTAGGTTCTTCAGAACTTTTTTTTTTTTTAGATTCCATATTTATGTGTTAGCATACGGTATCTGTTTTTCTCTTTCTGACTTACTTCACGCTGTATGACAGACTCTAGGTCCACCCACCTCACTACAAATAACTCAATTGCGTTTCTTTTTATGGCTGAGTAATATTCCATTGTATATATGCACCACATCTTCTGTGTCTGTCGATGGACACTTAAGTTGCATCCATGTCCTGGCTATTGTAAATAGTGCTACAATGAACATTGCAGGACCACATTATCTCGATTAGAATAGCTTTGTAGTAAGTTTTAAAGTCAAGTAGTGTAAGTTCTTCCACTTTTTTCTTTTTAAAAATTGTTTTGGCTATTCTGGGTCATTTGCATCTCCATATGAATTTTAGGATCAGCCAATCAATTTTGACAAAAAAAGCCTACTGTGTTTTTGGTAGGGATTATGTTAAATGTATAGATCAATTTGGGCAGAATTATTATCCTAATGATATTGAGTCTCCAATCTATGGGCTTGGACTGTCTCTCCACTGATTTGAATTTTCTTCAAATTGTCTAACAAGCATTTTATAGTTTCAGTGTCCCAAACTTGAATTTCTTTTGTTAAATTTAGTCCTAAATATTTTATTCTTTCAGATATTATTGTGAATGGGATATTTTTTTCATTTTCAGATTGTATGTGGTTAGAATATAGAAGTACAATTTGTTTTTTTATATTAATCTTATATCTTGTGACCTTGCTGGACCCATTTATTAGTTCTAGCAGCTAGCTGTGTGTGTGTGTGTGTGTGTGTGTGTGTTTGCGTGTGTGTGTGTTCCTTAAGCTTTTCTACACAGAATTATGTTATTAGTGAATAAAGACAGTTTTATTTCCCTTCCAATGTGGATGCCTTTTATTTATTTTCCTTGCATGACTGTACTGGCTAGAACTGCCAGTAGAATATTGAATAGAAGAGGTGAGAAGGGACATCCTGGCTTGTTCCCAATTTTAGGGGGAAAGTGTGCATTCTTTCACCATTATATAGGATATTAGAAATAGGTTTTCTGTAGATGCACTTTATCAGGTTGAGGAATTTCCCTTCTATTCCTACTATGTAGAGAGTTTTTATCATGTTTGCTATATTTTGTCATGTATTGTTTTCTGTATCTTCAGATGGTTTCTGTCCTTTGTTCTATTAATATAGTGTATTACATTGATTGATTTTTTCAGAGGTTAAACCAACGTTGCACTTCTGGGACAAGTCCTACTTGGTCATGATGAATAATCCGTTTTTATATTGGGTTGGCCAAAAAGTTCATTCGGTCTTTTCTGTAAGCTGGCTCTAGTAACGCTTAGTTGTTTTTAACTTCATTTGAAACAATTTTGCTAGATTGTATTGTGACAGCTGTCATATCAGTGTGCATTTATAAAAAAAATCAAAATTGGTGAATTTTTGTGTAGCCATTTAAATATTGAAGATGGAAGAAAAAAGGAACATTTTCAGCATATTATGCTTTATTGTTTCAAGAAAGGTAAAAATGCAACTGAAATGCAAAAAAGAGATTTGTGCAGTGTGTGGAGAAGGTGCTGTGACTGAGAGTGTGTCAAAAGTGGTTTGCGAAGTTTCATGCTGGCCGATGCTCCACAGTTGAGTAGACCATTTGAAGTTGATAGCAATCAAATTGAGACATTAATTGAGAACAATCAACGTTATACCATGCGGGAGATAGCCAACATACTCAAGATATCCAAATCAAGCATTGAAAATCATTTGCACCAGCTTGGTTATGTTAATTACTTTGGTGTTTGGGTTCCACATAAGTTAAGTGAAAAAAACCTTCTTGATAGTACTTTGGCATGAGATTCCTTACTTAAGTATAACGAAAACATTCCGTTTTTAAAACAAATTGTGATGGGTGATGAAAAGTGGATACTGTACAATAATGTGGAATGGAAGGGATCGTGGGGCAAGTGAAGTGAACGACCACCAACCACACCAAAGGCCAGTCTTCATCCAAAGAAGGTGATGTTGTGTATATGGTGGTATTGGAAGGGAGTCCTCTATTATGAGCTCCTTCCAGAAAACCAAATCCCTAATTCCAAGTACCGCTCCGAATTAGACCAGCTGAAAGCAGCACTCAACAAAAAGCGTCCAGAATTAGTCGACAGGAAACGCATAACCTTCCACTAGGATAATGCAAGACTACACGTTTCTTTGATGACCAGGCAAAAACTGTTACAGCTTGGCTAGAAAGTTCTGATTCATCTGCCATATTCACCAGACATTGTACCTTTGGATTTCCATTTATTTAGATCTTTACAAAATTCTCTTAATGGAAAAAATTTCAGTTCCCTGGAAGACTGTAAATGACACCTGGAATGGTTCTTTGCTCAAAAAGATAAAGAGTTTTGGGAAGATGGAATTATGAAGTTGCCTGGAAAATGGCACAAGGTAGTGGAACAAAAGGGTGAATACATTGTTCAATAAAGTTCTTGGTGAAAATGAAAAATGCGTCTTTTATTTTTACTTAACAATGGAAGGAACTTTTTGGCCAACCCAATATATTGTTGAATTTTGTTTGCTAATATTTTGTTAAAATGTTAACATCTATGTTCATGAAGTATGTTGATCTACTTTTCTTTTCTTATGATGTCTTGTCTGACTTTGGTATCAAGGTAATACTGTTTAATCGAATTAGTTTTCTGGAAGTTTGTAAAGGGATGGTATTATTTCTTCTTTAAATATTTGATAGAATTCATCACTGAAGAGTGGATTTTTCTTTGTGGGAAGATTTAAAAACTACTAATTAAAAATTTAAAACGAATTATAGGTTTATACAAATTTTCTGTCTTCTTGAGTCAGTTCAGGTAATTTGTGCCTTTCTAGGAATTTATTTGTTTCACTTAAGTTGTCTATTTTATTGACACAAAATTGTTCATAGTATCCCTTTTTAACTTCTGGTTGGTAGTGATTTTCCCTTTTTTATTCTTGTTCTTGATAATTTGTGTCTTTTTTCTTCTTGATCTTCTGAAAGAATGAGCTTTTGGTTTCATTGATTTTTTTTCTATTTTTTTATGTTTTATATTTCATTGGCTCCCATTCCATCTTTATTATTTACTTCCTTTCGTTTGCTTTGGGTTTGGTTTTCTCTTTGTTTTTTAGTTTCATAATGAGGAAACTTAGGTTATTTATTTTATAATTTTTAAAAAATAAATTTATGTATTTATTTATTTATTTTTGGCTGCGTTGGGTCTTTGTTGCTGTGCATGGGCTTTTTCTAGTGTGGCGAGCAGGGGCTGCTCTTGGTCAAGGTGTGCGGGCCTCTCATTGCAGTGGCTTCTCTTGTTGCGGAGCACGGGCTCTAGGCATGTGGGCTTCACTAGTTGTGGCATGCAGGCTCAGTAGTTGTGGCTTGTGGGCTCTAGAGTACAGGCTCAGTAGTTGTGGTGCACGGGCTTAGTTGCTCCGCAGCACGTGGGATCTTCCTGGACCAGGGCTCAAAACCCTGTCCCCTGCATTAGCAGGTGGATTCTTAACCACTGCGCCACCAGGGAAGTCCCAGCTTAAGTTATTAATTTGAGACTTTTCTTCTTTTTTAAGATAAATGGTTAAAGCTATATCTTCCCTCTAACCGCTGCTTTAGTTGCATCCTATAAATTTTGATGTTTTGTTTTCCTCCAGTTAAAATATTTCCAAATTTGTCCTCTGATTTTTTTCCTTTGACCTGTGGGTTAATTAGAATTATGCTGCTTAATTTCCAAATATTCAGGGATTTCCTAAATTTCTTTCTGTTTTTGATTTTAATTTAATTCCATTGTGATTGCAGAGCATACTTTGTATGATTTCAATTCTCTTAAATTTATTGAGACTTGTTTTATGACATAGAACATGATCTATTCTTGAAAATATTCCATGTGTTCTTGAGATGAACGCATATTCTGCTGTCACTGGGTGAGTATTCTATAGATACTGGTTAGGTCATATTGGTTGACAGTGTTATTTTCTGTATTCTTGGTGATTTGTCTAGTTATGCTATTGAGAGTGGGGTATTAAAGTCTACAACTATTATTGAATTATCTATCCTTTCAATAAATGTTTAAAATATTTAATTGTGGTAAAAAATAATAGAAAATTTATCATCTTAATCATTTTTAAGTGTATAGTTCAGTGGTGTTAAGTAGATTCACATTGTTGTGTAACAGATGTCTAGAACTTATGGGTGTGTGTGTGTGTTTGCATGTTATAAGCCCAACATCACAGTAAGTTATAATTACTGTTTTCTGCACTCTTATGTCTTTTAAAGAATTTAGGAAAAGATTAAAAGAATGCAACAGGTTGTATTATCCTTATATTTACCTTTTCTGGTGCTTTTCATTTCTTTGATTCAAGTAACTGTCTGATGTTATTTCCTTTCAGCATAAATAAGTCCCTTTTGTGTTTCTTTTAAGGCAGGTCTGCTAGCAACAAATTATCTGAGTCATTGTTTGTTTGAAAATGTCTCCATATTACTTTTGGGTTTTGAAGTATAGTGTTAGTGGATATAGAATTCTTCGTTGATGTTTTTTTCCTTCAGGATTTTGAATATGTCACTCCACTGCCTTCTGGTTTCCATTGTTTCTGATGAAAAGCCTACCATTAATTATATTGCTGTTTCTCTACTTGTGATGAGTCATTTTTCTCTTGCTACTTTCAAGATTTTCTCTTTTTTACTCAACAATTTGACTATGATGTGTTTAGGGTGGATCTCTTTGTGTTTATTCTACTTGTAATTCATTGAGCTTCTAGAATATGTCATTTTTCATCAAAACTGAAACATTTGGGGCATTATTTTTTTATTACCATCCCCAGCCCCAATCACTCTTTCTTCTCCTTCTGAGATTCCCATTATACATATATTGGTTTTTTTTAATGTTGTTCCACATGTGTCCAAGGTAATGCCATTATTATTCATTCTTTTTTCTCCCCTTTTTCTTCAGATTAGATAATTTCTATTGGTCTATCTTCAAATTTGTTGATTCTTTCTTATCCCCATATCAAATCTGGTGTTGAGTCCTTCTTATGAATTTTTCATTTTGGTTAGCTGGAGATTTCAGCTCCAAAGTTTTCATCTGTTTTTTTAAAAAATAATTTCTATCTTTGTTGATATTCTCTATTTGTTGAGTCATTGTTATATTTTCTTTAATTTTTTATACTTTTTTTTTTTTTTTTTTTTTTGCGGTATGCGGGCCTCTCACTGTTGTGGCCTCTCCCGTTGCGGAGCACAGGCTCCAGACGCGCAGGCTCAGCAGCCGTGGCTCACGAGCCCAGCCGCTCCGCGGCATGTGGGATCCTCCCGGACCGGGGCACGAACCCGCGTCCCCTGCATTGGCAGGCGGACTCTCAACCACTGCGCCACCAGGGAAGCCCTATACTTTCTTTTAATTTAATTCTTTTTTATTGGAGTATAGTTGTTGTACAATGTTGTGTTAGTTTCTACTATACAGCAAAGTGGAGTTCCCTGTAGCTATACAGCAGGCTCTCATTAGTTATCTATTTTATACATATTAGTGCATATATGTCAATCCCAATCCCCCTATTCATCCCACACACACACCCCTTTTCCCCCTTGGTGTCCATACGTTTGTTCTCTACATCTGTGTCTCTCTTTCTGCCTTGCAAACCAGTTCATCTGTACCATTTTTCTAGATTCCACATATATGCATTAATGTACAATATTTGTTTTTCTCTTTAATTTTTAAAAGATGGTTCTCTTTAGTTTTCTGAACATGTTTATAACATCTGCTTCGAGATATATATATATATATATATATATATATATATATATATATATTTTTTTTTTTTTTTTTTTTTTTTTTTTTTTTTTTTGCGGTACACGGGTCTCTCACCGTTGTGGCCTCTCCCGTTGCGGAGCACAGGCTCCGGACGCATGGGCTCAGCGGCCATGGCTCATGGGCCCAGCCGCTCTGCGGCACGTGGGATCTTCCCGTACCGGGGCACGAACCCATGTCCCCTGCATCAGCAGGCGGACTCTCAACCACTGCGCCACCAGGGAAGCCCCCACTTCGATATTTTTGTCTGCTAACTCCAACATCAGGGATCCCTTAGACAAAATTTCTACTGACTGCTTTTTTTCCACCTTTCCTAAGCGTGGTTCAGTCACACTTTCCTGTTTCTTTGCAGATCTTGTAACTTCTTGTTGAAAACTGAATAATTTAAGATTACATGGTGTAGCCACTCTGGATTCTGATCCTCCCTCACCCTCCAATGGTGGTTGTTGTGGCTGTTTGATTGTTGTTTAATAACTTGCCTGGACTAAACCTCTGGAATCTATTTTCCATCAGAGTGCAGCTGCAGATGTCTCTGTTTAGTTTTTTCAAAAAACTATTCCCTCTCCCACCCCCATCTTTTAAAGCCTGGATGCCTAGAAACTTACCCCTGTATCTGTATAGCCTACTAGTTAATCAATGATTTGTCAGAAGTTGTGCTCAAACATTCTGAGCAGGTAAGGCTTCAACCCTCCCCCGATGGACTGGTTTATATAAGAAAAGGAGTACCTTCAAGGTTCAAGTAGTTTTTAGTCTGCTCCCTTTTCCTTTCATATCTTCTCAGAACATGTGCACAGGCTTATAATCTGCCTGGGATATCTGCATAGCTTGGGGCCTCTCCAGTCTCTCCTGCATCGATATGTCAAGAGCTTGTCAAGGCTTCCTATCCTTGTATCTTTTCCCACATCTCCCTGTTAAATTTCTGGCCAGTCTGCTGGTCTGTACTGTACTTGCCCCAGTGAGAACCACAACCTCAGGCTAGCTGAATTGCTGGTCTTCTCTGCTCACTTGCCACTGAAATTGTTACTCTTACTGACTGTGCCCCTGGGTTGGGGTTCCCAGTGCTCTACTCCAAATCAAGCTACCCCTTGTGCCATCAAAGCTACTGGCTTTCATGGCTTACCTCACTTTGGGAGAAGGATCTGGAATGAGGGAAAGGAGCAGCCCCAGGCAAGGATGCTAGATATTTCCATTGTTCTTATCTGAAGTGCAGTACAGTAAGTCCCTTACATATGAATGTGTTCCATTCCAAGAGTGCGTTCGTAAGTCCAATTTGTTCATAAGTCCTACAAAGTTAGTCCAACAAAGGTACCCGACTAACACAATCGGCTATACAGTACTGTACTGTAGTAAATTTATAACACTTTTCACACAAATAATACATTAAAAAAGCATACAGAAAAACTAAACATTTTTAATCTTACAGTACAGTACCTTGAAAAGTACACTAGTCCCGTACAACAGCTGGCACACAGGGGTTGGCATCGAGTGAACAGGAAAGAAGAGTTACTGACTGGTAGAGGGAGAGGAGGTGGGAGATGGTAGAGCTGAAGGATCTTCAGCAATAGGAGACGGGGGGCAAGCTGCGATTTCACTCACGCCTGACGTTGATGGCACAGGTTCTGGTTCCTTGCTGGATTCAATTCTATCTACTCCCTTGAAAAATTGACCCAGTGATGTCTGGGTAGTAGTTCTTTTTTTCTTGTCATAGATGACGTGATAGCACTGGATTGCATTCTGAACGGCTGCTGCAACCTTCGTGTACTGTTCTATGTTTGGGTCCTGTGCCTCAAAAACTGACAGTGTCTCCTCAAATAAAGATAATCCCGTTGCCATTTCCTGCATTGTGAATCTTGTTGGTTCTTCAGTTACTTCTTCTTCCTCTTGTCTCTCTTCGCCCTTTCTCTGGGTCTCCAATTCCATCAGGTCTTCATTAGTAAGTTCCTCGTGTTGCACAGCAAGGAGTTCAATGAAGTCGTCCTCTTGCAGATCTAGCTCCAGCTTCTCTCTGAGGGTCACTAAGTTGCTGAAGACCACGTTTGCATCTTGGAAAGTTTGCAACTTGAAGGTTCGTATGTAGGGGACTTACTGTAGTTTTTCATGAATAACCACTTCTCAGTTTGGCGTGTAGCTTTGATTGATTTCTAGATCTCTAAAATGTTTTTTTTTTCTGGCAATTTTGTTCAGTTATATCATTGCTCCTTGCTCTGCTATACCAGAATGTCCTGCTAGCACTGACTTTTAAGGGCTCAGAGTTAAAGATGCAGTCATGGGAAGACCTGGAGGACATTTGCAAGAACAAACCTAGTAAGTTCTTAAATTTGCAAATTCTGCCCCTTTGAGAATGGAGAGAGAAGACACTGAGAATCCCTGGGTTACTCACCCATCCATCCATCCATCCATCCACACACCCATCCATCCATCCTTTTATTTATCAAACATTTATTAAGTGTTCATTCTGTCCGGGGCACTGTGTTAATTTCTCAGAGAACAAAAACAACTAAGATAAAGTTCTTGCTCTCCAGAAAAGCACATAGGAAGGAAGAAAGTCTTGGTGATAATTAGTGCCCCAACAGTGGCTCTGAGAGAGTCTACACAGAAGCAGGGCAGGAGGGGTGGGTTGTGGTGAAAGCGTAGCTGAATGGGTTGTTCTTCTGGCCTTTCCCAGCTTCTCCAGCCCCCACCCTCTGTTCCTTTCCCGATAAACTTCAGTCCTTACCCGAAGACTGCTGCGGCCTATCTCTCATGTCTAACATGGAGCCCACTTAGCTTTGGGGGGAACTGTCTTCTCTGCTTCATATCACAAAACTCTAGACAGCCGTTCTTTATCTTCAGCTGAGAACTGTTTCACGCTCTGGCATAGCAAAGTGTCTGCAGACAGAGATAAGCTGTGTTTTCACATTTTTGTCTACAAAATTAATGATCTACAACTACAATAAAACCGTCATCTCCTGTCACCAGTGGGGATCATAGGACATTCTGAGCTTGGAAAAAAATAACAACACAAAACCTCAATGGCAAAAAGTGCAGATGATTTTATTTTTCCTTTTCCTTCAATAGTGTGTATGTTTGTTAGAAACATGGAATCATAAAACGCTATTGTTGGAATGCTCCTGAAAGAGTTTCTAGCCCAAAGCCTTTATTTTACCAGCGGGGAGATGGGACATGTGTTCAGGGATGCTTGGTCAGTGGCTCCGCCAGATCCAGGACTTAGAATCTCCACTGTCAGCCTTGTTTTCTATTCTTTAGCAGTGAGTTTCTCAGTTCTCTGTCTGAGCAGGAAGGCCCCAGCCCAGGGCTTGAAAAGCTGGCTGCTGGAAGTGCTCTGCCCTGTGTCTCCTGGTGCCTCATCTTTTTTTTTTTTTTTTTTTTTTTTTTTTTTTTGTGGTACGCGGGCCTCTCACTGCCGTGGCCTCTCCCGTTGCGGAGCACAGGCTCTGGACGCGCAGGCTCAGCGGCCATGGCTCACGGGCCCAGCCGCTCCGCGGCACGCGGGATCCTCCCGGACGCACGAACCCGCGTCCCCTGCATCGGCAGGCGGACTCTCAACCACTGCGCCACCAGGGATGCCCTGATGCCTCATCTTTACTTCCTGAGCACAGACTCTGATCCCTGCTCAGGACTCAGCTTCAGGCTAACCCCTTATGCCTCTCTTTAGACTCATGGGAAGCTTTGAGGCAGTAAAATGAAATTGTTCTAAGCAGGCTGACACTTGGCAGGTAGGCATCTGCATGGCTGCACCAGTTGTTAGAATACTGAAAGTTTGCATTCCAGTGGTAAACAGCTGCTGCTTGATCTCTGTTGCCATCCCTCCCACCTCCCCCCCTCGTCCCCGCTCCACTGCCCTGTGCACCCAGTAATCCAGCAGCTGAGAGGCTGTGGCTGGCAGGGGCCCCTAGGACCCAGCTCTATCCGTAAGGCTGGTTGGTATCTGCTCTGATATCCTACTGGTTGTTAGCTAGTTTGCATATCAGCCCTGGTTAAGAGCACAGGCTCTAGAGTTGGCCTGTTTGGGTCAAGACCCTCTTTCTTTTCTGGTTCTGTGACAGTGGCAGGTTGTTAAACTCTTTAAACCTCAGTCTTCTCATCTGCAAATGGGGATAAATACACACCCCGTAAAGTTGCTTTGAGATGCACACAAATAAAAACGTCCTGGTTTCTATCTTGCCAGTTCTCACTGCTCACACCCCATACTTCCTTTCCCTGTCCCTGAGTCAACAGTGAAGATAACCTGTGGGCCTCTGCTTATGTCTAAAGCCATACACGGGGGCTGTGCAAGGACAGAAAGCAAGCCCTGCCCGAGGGCTTTCTCTCTTGAACCTCACTGGTGATATCTGTTACCTTCTGGGCTCCAGCCTCTGCCTGCCCAGACTGGTTGCTGCTTCTTCCTTCTAAGGACCACTGGCTCTACTTCCTCAGAGCCAGCTCTCCCCTCCTGCTAACCACATTCTGACTACAGCCAGGGCTGCTGTCAGCCCATTCAGTGTTCATAAAGTGTTCCACTGTGGTTTTCCCTTCCCGCAAAGAACAAGTCTCCCCTGCACTGAATTATCCAGTTATTGCATTTCCCTGTTCTCTTTTATGACTTCTATCTTTACGGGCACATAGATGGTCCCTCTGGAAAATAGTGAGAGCTCACTCTTTCTCTTTTGTCAGTGTGAGAATTAGAAAAATTCTGGACAGGTGTATGACTTAGCAATTGGACCACAGGCCAGGTTTCAGTCTCCACTTACCCCTTTGGCTATGTGCCCTTTGTGCAGTGCACATCCTATACAACTGTATATGGCATCCCTGCTGGCAGAACTCAGGGGCATTGAAGAAGAGTGTCAGTAGATTTATAAACTGACAACTAACTTTGATCATTAGTCCAAGTTTACCTTACAACCAAACGGCATGACTAATAAAGAAGATGTCCCAAACCCTTAATATTTATTTAATAATCATTTGTAAGAGCCTCTGAAGAAACAGACATGGCCAGGACCTGAATTTGATCCCTGAGGGATGTGACATCTAGGAGAGAGACAGTGCATAGATGCAGAGCCCAGCCCTGGACTAATCAGGACTTGGCCCTTGGAGTCAAGGGCAGGAAGGTCCACCTGGGGCTGGAATCCAGGAAGGAGTGAGTGGCCGTGAGCAAAGGAGGAGTTTTCGCTCTCCATCACTGGGCCTTCCTGCCAGGGTGGCCTTTGCTCCAACTTCAGTCTAGTAGAGAAACTCAGCTTTCCTACTTGGAAGTTCCCCAACTGGTTCATTTTCTTTCTTTGGGAGGCTGAGGCTGAATCCTGGCGGAGGTAAGCCGCTGCGGTTTGGGAGCGGACAGCGCACTCCCTGTACAGCTTGGCAAGTGCAACGATGTCAGAGGCATGACATATCGAACCTGTGAGGGTTTGCAGATGAGCAAGTTTTGCCGACGCGTGCTCCTGGAACAGAATCACCTTTTGTACGGTGTTAATGTCAAAGTTTCATTTAAAAGACACCAGCTGTGGTCCTACCCAGGTTTATTCATATGGGACCTTCACTGGGTCAGCTTAATACTTAACTACTGCTTATTATCCCATCAGTCTTCAGGGACAACCCATGATCTAATTGCCCAGCATTTATGTTGCTTGGTAACCACAAATAGAGAATAACAGTCCTTAAAGGGGCAGTGTGGAATTTCATGCCCCTGCAGTGAAGTACACTTCATTTCCCAGAGCACCCTGTGTTTTTTAATTCAGTGAATAAAAATGTGTAATGAATAATTAATTATATGCTTGGAGGCACAATAGCTGCCTACTTTTGAATATTCATCTGTGGCGTTATTAATTCACCAGAAATTCCAGGGAGGGATGGGACAGGCTTTTAGCTTAGCTGGAGGACTTAAAGATAATGCTTTGCAACACGGACAAACTTTTTCAGAGTCGACTTTTCTTTGGGAGACGCTTTCTGGGTAATTTTCCTCTTTTAAGAACATTTCACCCTGGCCCGGATTCCTGCAGAGCTGGTGGGATGCAGAGAGTACTAGCGACCATGACAAAGGCCCACTCTGGACCTCCCGCCTGGAAAGTACATTAATAACCAGGCCCACTGGTCCCCTGTAGCCTGGAGTATGCTAATGGGAGTGACAGGCCTGGAGTCAGGTGGGAACAAAAGCAAAGTGGCTGTTCAACAGCCTTGTACTTTCCCACGGGGACGATGTTCCCTCCCTCTGCAGCCTTGGAAGAACCTATCTGATCCACAACAGGTGCTGAGCGGCTTACATGGCTCCCAAGCGTGAGCTTGTGTCAGAGTCAAGGCTGGAGCCCTGCCCTCTAGGCTTCCTCATCCAGTTCTCCTAAACACAGCTCTTGATGGGCTTCACGGCAAGGGATACTGTACTAAGTTTCCTTCTGCAGTTTTCTGACGTCTTCCATGAGGGTATAACTCCTTACCCCACTTCCTCATGCAGCCTGTGGAAATCTTCCTGCAGCAGGGACCGCTGGCTGCCTACCTCCCAGCTGCTCCCCAGTTCTTTCTTACAAATATGACCTCTGCATCCTGGAGGCAACCCTTCCCTACCTCCCTTGCAGCTAGAGGTGGTCATGGGACTAGGTTCTGGCCAGTGAGATGATGCATGGGGAAGTTGCTAGGTGGAGTGTTCTTAAAAGGAGGTGGCAGACTTCCCTGGTGGTGCAGTGGTTAAGAATCCGCCTGCCAATGCAGGGAACACAGGTTTGAGCCCTGGTCCAGGAAGATCCCACCTGCTGCGAAGCAGCGAAGCCCGTGTGCCACAACTACTGAGCCTGCACTCTAGAGCCCGCGAGCCACAACTACTGAAGCCCACGCGCCTGGAGCCCATGCTCTGCAACAAGAGAAGCCACCGCAATGAGAAGCCTGCGCACCACAATGAACAGTAGCCCCCACTCGCCGCAACTAGAGAGAAAGCCTGCACGCACTAACGAAGACCCGACACAGCCAAAAATAAATAAATAAATAAATTTATTTTTTTAAAAAAAGGAGGTGGCGACAGAGTCCTGTTTGCCCTTCTGCCTTGCTCCTCTCCTCCAGCCTACGTTGTAGATGAGATGGTTGAAGAGCCAGCAGCCATCTTGGGCCATGAGGTAACCCTGAAGATGGAAATAATGTGCTTGGAGGTAGGGTAGGAAAAAGAGAAGGAGCCTGGATCCCTGGTAACCATGGCACTACTATACCAGCCGAGTTGCCTCCTTCCTCTCTTCTTTCACATGAGAGAAATGAACCTCTGACTTGTTTAATCTGAATTGTTCCAGGCCTTCTCTTGTGTGTTGCTCAACCAAACCTGTCATAGTTTCTGCATTCTTTGTAGATTTCTTAGCATTTGCTCTTTCTGGTAGATGTGAAAATTCTTTCAAAAGTTAAAGTCTTGAATAATAAAATACAGCCCGTGTAACAGGAGTAGGTGCTTTGAAAGCAGTGTTCTGTCAGGAGGGCTGCAGACCTGCTCTATGTGTCTCCTTGGAGCCTCAGACTCTTGACTGGAAAAGACAGGGGCTTTAACCATCTCTCTGTAACTGTGGTTCGCAGGAGTTCTTTCATTTGGGACTTTAGTCAATGAAAGGATTATTCCAACCTGGTTGAACTTATGCTCTGAAATGAGAACTTCCACAGTTCACCACATCTAAGACATTATCAAACATAAGGTACACTATTATTTTAGATACCACCATGGAAGAAAAAAATTCTGCAAATTGTAATTATAGATTGTATCCCGATTCTGGAAATGTGAAAAACGTGCTTTTAGAATCAATGAAATAAGGTACATATAGTTAACTATACAGTTAACTTAAGCACAGTTATCCACAACCAACCAGAGCTACTCCATGGAATTCTGATAATAACTTCCGTTCTTGCAAAGAAGTAGATGAGACCTTTCTGGATTCCAAGCAGTTTTTGTTCCAAAATAAAAATACCAGAAAGGAGACCACTTTTTGGAGTTAGATCTTCATTTCTATTTGTAAACATACCTGTGTCTCTACACATGGGATTCCTCAAATTTTACTCTCAGTACTGACACTCTCTCTCACTGGTGATCCTGGAGGTGGTTTGTCCTCTCCACTCTGCTCAGGAGAAAGCATGATGATGGTTATGCATTACGAGATGTGGATTTCCTGTGCCTTGGTCCTCTTTCCTCCTGCTCTTGGCTTCTAGGGTCTGTCTGTGGGTACTGGGTATGTTGTACCTGCATTTTGGTGGTGGGTACAATGCTTTCTGCTGACAGCTTTCTACCTCAGGTGCCTGAGTCTCTCCTTTTCTCTGCCTCTGGTTTTTCCATCATCTCAGAAGTTGCCACGCCTCCTCAACCAGAGGTGATAAGATGCTCTGGGGTCCCCATCTTTGATGCCTGCCCAGCTGGTTTCTCGGAGGTCCCCAGCAGGATTAAGCCCCTACTAGCCACTCCCTAGCACTGGGTTTCCCTCTTCCCTACTCCCTTATTGTGCTTCTCAGATAACTTCCCAAGTAGTAAGCTATCTGCACCAAAGTTCTTTTATCAGGATTTGCTTTGGGGGAAACTTTGTTGATCAGAAAGATCAACTTCCTGATTGGAGTCTGGACTGGAAATGGCTTCTTCCTATAGACAAGAAAATGGACACCATATTTTTAAAAAAACCTTCCTTGAGGCTGCACCTTTGGAGTTTTGATAGATTGTGACAGTAATTGTCCCAAATGAGTTGCACCTCCAAGGATCCATGTCTTTGTGTGGTCCCCTCCCACATGGACTCTGGTCTAGGCTATAGGACTCCTTTTGGCCAGTGAAACATCAACTAACATGATGCAAGTAGAGGCCATATGGGCTTGCACATGTGAGCTTGCCCTTTTGGAATATTTCTGTTAACATACAAGGAAGCCCAGTCCAGCCTCCTGGAAGATGAGATGCCAGGCTGAGGAAAACTGAGACACCCCAGCCAACAGCCAGCACCAACTGCTCGTTGTGGGTGAGGCCACAGGCCAGGACCTGTTAGCTCCACAGCCCACCTGCACCAAATTCAAATTTTTACACATCCTATTGTTTTAAATACAGTCCAAACAAGCAGATGTTTAGCCAGTTAGGACCTGCTTGCTCTACATACCCTGAGAAACTGTGCCCAAACCTGTTAGCCATAGAGAATAGAAATCCTATGGCTATAAAGACCCCAAGCCCATGCTGCCCTTGGAAGCTCCTGGCCCAGCAATACATGTAAGGCCCCTCTCCAATCTCCCTGTATCCAGGACTTCCTTTGCATTCCTCCCCTTCTGCCGTCGCTTCTGGACAGGGTCATGCTATAGGGGACTTCTTGTCTGCAAACCTGTCAAAGTGACACCCAAATAAAGCTCTTTGCATGCTACTGCCACCTTGTATCCCTATTCCCCCCCCCCACCACCCCCAGTCATCCCTGGAGTCCCTGGCACACGCTGCAGCGGGGGCATCAGAACAGACTGACCCCACCAGGGCTGAAGCCCACAAGAAGAGCAGTGGTGGGTAGGCATTGTTCACCCTGGGAATCGTGGTGGCTGAGAGCCTGTGAAGGCAGGGTACTTGGGCGGAGGTGTGGCCCAGAGCAAGGTGGCAGAGATGGAGCTGGCTGGGGTGGGAGAAGGAAGGCTCCTGGCATCCCAGAGTGTCAGAGAGAAGGAGGGGGAGGATAATTGGTTTTCTCAAGAGTTGCTCAACATTGTTTTCCTCAAGTGGTGTGACTCACGGTTCAGGTTCCTGTTTTGGACTTCACTCTGTCAATGGAATATCGTCCTGGCACCAGACCCTTTAGGCTTTGTATCTGACACACAATGACTATCCTTCAAATACTCCTTTTTAAAAAACTCTCTAGTCGGGAAATAATTTTTCTAGATGTTTCTCTTTCACCAAACTCCTGACCGAGACACAATGTTTTCACTGAATAAGTGAGACAACTGCATCTGTGCAGTCACGGCTTAAACGATTCCCATTTTCCTCAACAAAGTCATACTTTTATTAAAGTTTGCCAGGAAGTTCAGGTGCATGGATTTAGATCAAGGAAGACCTTCTTGCATTTTGTTCCTAGCTCGGGTTGCGACTGGAAGTAATATTGACATGTATACTTTTGATTCCTGGGAGTATAACATTGTGCTAATAATAACTGTAAGAAAGTAGTGAAAGCTACATTCCAGACTTATTCTCCCCTTATGTTTCAAGTAAGGGATGGAAGAATCATGAATAATAAATATGGAGATAAGAGAATGAAACTGGGAAATCAGTTTACTGCAAAATGTTTGCATATTTTATTAAAAGAAACTGCGTATGAGACCCATAACAAGGTGGGTGATTTATATTTTGATTTGATTTGGGAGCATTATACCCCTGGGACGACTTGTCTTCCCCATTGGTGTCAAAGTCTTGTGGTGCATTAGGGTTCAGAGACACTTAGGTGCTGGCTCTAAGCCTCTTGTTTTACAGAAACGGAAACTGAGGTCTGGGGAAATTACATGGGTTGGTGACAGAGCCACAATTCACCTGGAAGAAATTCCATTGTCCTACAAATGTAAGGAATGCGTTAAAAAGCATAAAGTCCTACAAGTGTGTATCTCGACAGTCTTTTACATCTTTGCTCAAAGTTAGGAAGACAGCTAGCTAACTCTTTATAAAAGCACATAAACACAGATGAATGAACATCTGGACATGTTTGACATCTATTTGAGACAGACAAGAGAGAAGAAATTTTCACTGAATATGCACCCCCCATTTCTGCTCCAAGTACAAGTTATGGCAAACAGATTTTTCTTCAGTGAAATGGTGGGCCGTTTGTGGGATATTTCCTCCCTGCTTCAAACCCTCTCTACTACATAAAAAAATGTTTTAAAAATTATGTCCCTGTTGGTTATTGCTGATGTCTGATGATACCTGAAGCTTGGGATTGCTACCCGCTTCAAACCTGAGGCCTGTGGTGATAGCCTCTTCCTGTTGGGTTTGTCTGCATTTCATGTTATCCAGAGGACCATGGTTCCATATGGCGGCTTCCACTCTGGGCTGATCTTCCCAGGAATCTACTTCTCCCTTTCAGCTGCTGCCTTGCAGACTCATGGGTCCCCCAAGCTGCTCAGGAACCCTCCAAGATTCCTGGCCAGTACCCTCTCCCATTTCCCACAGAGCCTCTTCCAAACTCTCTCCGCTGTCCTCACCTGCTTTCTCTCTCCGAGGATGGCCATGCCTCCCAGTGGTGGGGTGAACAGAAGCTGCTGGGGTGCACGTGCAGAGCACGGCTACCAGACTGTCTGCTTTCGGCATGGTGCCTGGACAGAGTGTGGTTGCCGAGCGACTGAACTGATAAAGCCGTAGCTCTAGGAGGTGCAGGTCCAGTGGAACCGGAGTTCAATCGAAATGAGCAAAGGCAGTGTCGCCACATCTATGGATTGGGGGGAAATGAAATAATTCATTTGGGAATGCTTTGTTTCAGAATGGGAAGATGGATTTAGAGCCAGTTCCCTTGTCAACTATCCACATAACTTTTGGAAAATATTCCATCCATTTCATCCATCCATCCATCCATCCATCCATCCATCCATCCAATCAATCATTCACTCGTTATCCCAAAAGCCATCACTCATCACCTGCCTCGAGCTGGGTGCAATGCTGGGTGCTGAGAATAGAGACACAGTAAGATGCACGCCCTGCCCGTGTGACGCGCACAGTCTGGTAAAAGCATGAGTACAACAGGGTGAAGGCTGAACGGGGCACCAAGTCAGAGGGAGCCCAGAGGAAGGAGATTTCATTCCGGCTGGGGCGGATGGTCAGGGAAGAGGGTGGCACTGGAGCTGGAGCTGGAAGGATGGATGGAAATGTGTCAAGTGAAGAGAGAAGGGAAGAGCAGAGAGATTAGGCCCGGCAGGAGGAAGCCAGAGAGAAACAGACAGCAGAAGGGCCCGAAGGATCGTGAGCCTTTAAGACAGGGGGAGAATATTCTTTAGCCCGGCCAGTCCGTTGCCATGATGCTACTGGGGAATCAGGTGCTGGGCTTGTTGTCATTTCGGCGTGAGCGGCACTGCCAAGATTCCTGAAATCTATTTGTATCTGACACACAATGAATATCCTTCAAATAGTCCTTTTTAAAAAACTCTCTAGTGGAGAAATAACTTTTCTAGATGTTTCTCTTTCACCAAATTCTTGACCGAGACACAATGTTTTCATTTTGAACAAGTGAGACAACTGCATCCTTTTGAACTTGGGTCCCTACCTTTGGTTTCCAGGACTCCCGGCCTCCTGGCATTTGCAGACACAGGGTATATGCCCTCGTGGGATAGATAAGGAAATTGGCTCCCAGAGGAAGGCAGGACTGGTCCAAAGTCACAGCCCTTTGCAGCCAGAATGTTTGATGGCATTACAGAGGCCTTCAGAGATGAAGTGAAAGTAGTGCTGGAAAGAGAATGGAAATCAGAGGAAGGAAGAAATCTGACTCATGAGAAATCTGACTCACGTATAAGTCAAAAATGAAGTGAGTATTGGATGCTTATTTTGCTTCCTGGGGCTATTCCTCCTCCTACTAAAGCACCCCACTGCCTTATGGGGTGCCACCTCCTCTGCTTTGTGTACATTCTGGGAGGTCCTGTCAGTCAAAGGGCCAATGGGCATGTGACCCGGGCTCAACCAATCAGATTCTCTCCTGAAATTCTTGTGCAAGACAGACAGGTATAAAAAAAAGGGTGGTGCTTGTTCATCCCAGAAATTACCTTCTGAAGGACGCCAGACGATCCTTGCTACCTGCATTCCCAGAGCCACCCTGGTTCTGTCCGTGTGTGTCTAGTCCAGCTTTCCCTTCATTTCTGTGTCTTCCTATGTGTGGTCTTGGGTGGACTGATCTGTCTTGCTTAGCCTCCGTTTCCTTGTCTGTACAAAGGCATTCTGCAAACTGTAAAGTGCTCTGGGCATGTGAGGGGCCGTTATCATGAGGACTATTATTCAGGAGCAGCTAGTGGTCACTGAAATCACAGCATGAGAGTGTTTCAGATGGCCCTGGTGAGATTATATAGCTGCTCTCCATCAGTAAGTCCATTTAAAATGTGTTGCGGAGGAAGCCCGAGGGGAATAGACTTTGCTGAATCCATAGTTTTACATGCTGTTCATTAAAAAGAATTTCTAAAAATAGGCTCAGGTCAGAGAAGTTGTCCCAGACGGAAATGTTTTTCAGAGCTTGACCCAAATCCCTGTGATTTCATTCCCCAGAAGGCTGGCTGCCTGGGAGACAGACCTGGCCCAGCTCAGTCTCAGTGATCATTTTCCACCTCCAGTGAGGTCCAAAAGCCCTTTCTCTGCACATTTGGGCCATGAAGTCCCACCCGGAACCACGCCTTTTAAAGCGCTGGAGCCCGAGTGGCTTCTGGGTCCTGTCCATCTTGTTCTCACACAGCTTCCTTCTTCGACGGCAGTTGGAGTCATGAGTGCAGATCCAATGGGCTCACCTGTGATACGCCCCAGGATCCTTCAATACATGCCTCTCATTCAGGCTCCTTTCCTGAGCTTCAAACCCGTGCAGGCAGCGACCTGCTAAACATTTCTCCCGGAAGGTCCATAAACTCACCTGTCTGTGATGAGCTCATTCTGCACCAACCCTCACTCCCAAACTCCGCCCCGTTCTCCACCTTCTCACCCACCCAGGAACCCAAGCCTGACACTCGGAGTCCCACTTATCTCCCTGATCCGCCACCCTCCCATCTAACACTCCAGCAAGTTCTGCAGCTATTCATCCTCTAAATATCTCTAGGGTTAGTGTTAGGGTTACACCCTTATCCTCCCCACTTTATTGACAGGTAAACTGAGACTCAGAAAGGGTACTTGGCCAGTAAGTATCCCTCCCAACTGGCCTCACCACCTAGCATCCAGAAAGCCTGAGGGTTCATCCTGTTTGATCTCTAAGTGTCTGAGCTTCCACTTCGGCCCCTAAAGAACAGGGGAAATAACAGGCCTCAAGGCAACTTTATACAGGTTACTGTGAGAAGAAAAAGGAAAACAGTAGAGAAGGCGCTTTGAAAGGGAATCCGTGATAGGCAACTAGCAGGCATTGTCAATCGATGCCAGCACAGGGGAGCCCCAGCAGGCCAGAATAGTCGAGCCCTGCGGTATTCTACCCCAAAAGTCTATATGTTTGCGGGCCAGAGAGCACCCTTCGAACAGCTCAGTGAACCTGGAGGGAGTGAACCCATTTCCACAGGGTTATTTCCCCAACTCACTTCCTTATAACCCGATGACCTGGAGGCATGCTGAGTAGCTCTCAAATCAAGGAGGTTTGGAAATGTAGACAGTGGAGTCCTGTCATCTGATTCGTTTTCTGTTTCCGGTTTCTTTGGTGCTGTGGATGTGACTCAGAATGAAAAGGATCAACCTACTGAAAAAAGAAAAAGGGTAGTTCTTTCCGACTGTACACCGCTCAAGCATTAGATTTCCAGCTGCCGGTCTGCTGTGGCCAGGGCGTTTCAGTGAAGTTCAAAGTTGTCCCTATTTTCCGTCTCCAATCCCTGATGTCAAAGGGCAAAAGCTGCTCTGTCCCATCCGGGACTGCTGTCATGCTGGAGATCGTGGGCTGCGGCTTGCGAGGCAGGAGACCTGGTCCCTCTCTGTCACTAGTTGGATGTTTGACCTAGATTAGAGATTCTTAAACAGGGACAATTTTGCCCCCAGGGGACGATTGGCAACGTCAGGAGACACTTTTCGGTTGTCATGACTGGGGTGATGCTCCTGGCATCTGGTACGTGGAGGCCAGGGGTGCTGCTAAGTGTCCTACAATGCACAGGACAGATCACCGCCCCCGCCCCTAATCCCGTCTTGCCAAAGTCTTATCCGGACCCAAGTATCAGTGATGCCCAGGTTGAGAAAGTCCCTAGAGGAAGTCCTTCCTCCTCACTCAGTTTCCTCCTGTGAAAATGGAGGTGGGGGAGCTGCACTGGTGATGCCCAAGGTCCCCTAAAGCTTCTGATTTAATCGTGTCTCTGGTTCAGGGGTGACTCAGAGGTTCTGCATCACTGACTTCCTGCCCCTGTGACCCCAGCTCCCAGTTGTAGCATCTCCGACACCAGGGTGCCCGTGTGACGTGGCCCTCAGCTGGAAGAGTCCAGCTGGAGGCTCTTCACAGAGAAAGTCTCCAGAAAATGCCACGATGGAAGGCAGACAGACACTCTGAACCCCCGACCTCTTCTTTTGTTTGATGGTTTCCTCATCTCCTCCTTAAATAGGGCACTGTGGCTTTTGCATTTGCAAAAACTTTGGCTAATTGGACCTTCTCATCAGGCTATCACATGAACACAGAGTCCAGCAACTTGTCCAAACTTTTCAGTGTGTTCCAGCTTTGGTTGGTTTATTAAGGTGAGTCTGAGGCAACGGAGAGGTCCTAGCAGTTGGTATTTGATTTCAGAGTCCCCATCCCCTTTGGCTTTTCGTTTTGTCCCCTAAAGGATTTCATCAGACCCCACCTGGGCTGACCCCCGCCCTCCTCCAGTCCCCCATGCCCCTTATCTTCCCCTTTGTTCTTCCTTATCTGCATTTGAGTCAGATGCCTGGTGGGACTTGAGTCCTGACTCCACTACTTCTTATTGTGATGTGGTGGCCACGGAGGTGTCCTGCCCAGGGCTCCTTTCCAGAGAACCCGCAGCAGGCAGGGTAGCTGGCAGTTCAGGCATGTCCCGCCCTGGCTGTTCCCAGCCAGTGATTGAGCTCATTGAGGCAGTGGTGCCGGACCACTGCTGCCCAACTGACCAGCACTCCTCTTACAGGCAGTCTGTGCTCTGGGGCTCCCTACCAACCTGGCTGAGCCTTGCTCAGAGCCGCCCTGTGGTCTAGGTGCCTCCTCTCATCCTCTTCCTTTCCTTCCCTCTCTCCTTTCCCAGATGTCAGACCCGCATATCAGTCTCCATCCTCTTCATCCTTCCAGACATCTGCTTCTTGAAGGACCTGAACTGACAAATCTCGGCAAGTCAGTGAACACCCCTGAGTCTCAGTTTCCTCGTCAGTAAAACGGGGAGATGTTATCAGATCTGCTGTAACTCACAAGGTTATTGTGAGGATTAAATGACAAAATACACGTGTAACTTTGTGCACCACGCAGTGGTACAAATATATGCACCACTGTTCCATCAGAGTTTGCTGGTCTTAGGTCTCATTTTTTTACAGACTCTCGCAGGCCAGCCCCAGATAAACGAGGTTACTGTGGAAATTTTTGTTGGAACTGTTCTTCATCAGGTGGGACTGCATCCCATTTGGCATCAAAGCCCACCTGCTAAGTGCCAGTAGTTTTCTCCCACCTCCATAATTGCAACCCCCAACAATGACCTCACACCATTTTCAAATGCCTGCTATAGGGGACTGTTTGGTCCTTGGGTGAGAAATACTGTGCTATACTGAGTCCAGCTGAGATGTTAGTGGGTTCTCCTTCCTCCCAAAGCATTTACACTTCAACCTGGTCCTCCAAGGATGAGTGCCTGACACTCTCTTATTTATTTTTTGTCCTTTAACATTTGTGTATAGCTTTGTAAGCTGCCTCACTCCTCTATTGAATGAGAGGGCAGAAGAAGAAAATTAGTGAAACAGTAAGTCCATCTTCTGATGCGGTTCAAATCGCTCTCATATGAGGCTGCCTACTTCAGCAGCCAGAAGGCCCGCCCCGGACACGGGCAGCAGCTACAGCTGGTGGTGAACTTCATTGTTGAGAGTTTTTACACGGCCCACTTGGAAAGGTTTCCAGCACCTTATCCTTTGCTGTTGATTCCTGGCATCTCTTAGTAGCTAAGCAGCCAGGGGCAAATCACTTAGCCTCCTTCAGTTCCTTAACTGTAAAGTGTATACATTAAAGAGGGTAACACTTTCCATCTCTGACTATTATCATCAGATAATAGCTGAGAAGCTGTGCCTGGGGTGGAATCTTATTTGCAAAAAGGGCCACAATGTTCCTCAACCCTCATCCTCGCTATCTGACTTTGCATTCTTTTCTTTTTCTTTTTTTTTTTTTTTTGCGGTACGCGAGCCTTTCACTGTCGTGGCCTCTCCCGTTGCGGAGCACAGGCTCCGGACGCGCAGGCGCAGCGGCCATGGCTCACGGGCCCAGCCGCTCCGCGGCATGTGGGACCTTCCCGGACCGGGGCACGAACCCGCGTCCCCTGCATCGGCAGGCGGACTCTCAACCACTGCGCCACCAGGGAAGCCCTGACTTTGCGTTCTTTTCATTTAGTGGAGCCCATTTCTTGACCCCATGAATGTGGTCTTGTGACTTGCTCTGACCGAAAGAATCGAGCAGAAATGATGGGATTGTTTCTGAACCTGTGCCTCAAGAGACGTTGCGTGCTGCCACATGCCCTCTCGGATCCCTGCCCCTGTTGGGTGAGTGCCCCCTGGCTGGTCTGCTCGAGGATGGGAGAGCACAGGGAGCATAAATGAGCCACCCCAGCAGAGATCAGCTCAGGCCCGTCAGCCCCTAGCCAACCTGGAGGCCGACTACTGTGGACGAGGAACGTCGCCTGCCCCATGAGCAAACAAAGGATGTTGTGGCCATCAAGCCCTCAGCCAGTGCAGCTGCCCAGACTGCACACCCTGAGAGGATTCAAGATGGAAAAAAGCAGGATACTGGCTCTAGATAGCTAAGGTGCACATCAAAGGAATGATTTCAGTGAGCCCAGACTCTTGCATCTCCCCATACACAGAAAGTGCTATTTTCTTTAATTAATGTAATCTTTTTGTTACTGGAAGGGGGATCCCTTCCAGGGTCTGAGAAGGGGCTCTTGTCTAACACTTGGAAATGAATTGTCCAAGGAGACACACGTACTGACAAAGCAAAAGAATTTATTGCGAAGGGGCACCCCAGCAGAGAGCAGCAGGGTAAGGGAACCCAGGAGAACTGCTCTGTCACATGGCCTATAGTCTCAGGATTTATGGTAATGAGGTTAGCTTTCCAGGTTGTCTCTGGCCAATCATCTTGCTTGTGACCATATTTGGTCTGACTCAGGGTCCTTTCTGGTGGCACTTGCATCTCTCAGCCAAGATGGATTCCAGTGTGAGGGTTTCTGGGAGGTTGGCAGGACGTATTACGGGTTGGCATCTCCTCCTTCCTTTCGGCCCCTCCCGAATTCTTTCAGTTAGTTTTCGGTGACAGCACCATGTTCCTTATCAGGATCTCTTGTTGTGAGACAACTCATGCAAGCAGTTATTATCGTGACTGGCCAAGGGGGTCGGTTTCAGTCAATGGCTTCCTAATATTTTGATGTCCCGACTACCTGGTTTTTGTTGCAAAAACTCCTATATACCCTGGCTTCTTCCTTACATCTTTGGAGCAGTCCCTCAGAGCTGTCTGAGAGGTTGTCTTCTGGGCTTAATTGCTTAAAAAGTCTGCTGAATGAAACATAATTCTCAGCTTTTAGACTGCACATTTTTTTCAGTCAACTCTACAAATGCACAAGTGAGTCCAACTGAGACCAGAAGAACCACCCTGGGGATCCCAGCCAAAATTGCCTACCTATGGAATCACAAGTAAAAGACACGGTCACTATTTGACTCCACTCCATTTGGGGATGTTTATTATGCAGCAAATGCTAACTGATGCACTTGGGATAGAGGAGAAGGAAGCTGAGTGGCACTGAGGTCAGTCATCCCAGGGGTGGGCAGCTTTGGGGCAGCTGTTGAGGATGTGCAAAGAAGTCAGGTTCCAGAGCAGACACCACCCCCTCTGCCTCCTCAGGGCAAGACAGGGAGTGCTGAGCAGTTGGGTATCATATGTCAGGGACCAAAAATTGCATGCAAGCAGAAAAAAAAAAGCCTGGGTCTAAGGTTGTTATTTATAGCAAAAATTTAAACAGGGAAGCTCTGTCAGTTTTCTGAATTACTGACAGTTGCAGAAATGTTAATACAAATCTTTATAAGACTGGCCAGATGTTAGATATTAAACAAGCATCTGTTTTGTATAAAAGACTTTTTATGCCCCCCCGCACACTGTCTCTTTCTTTCTCTCGCCTTCTCAACCCCCACCCCCTGATCCCATGATAGATCAGGGCAGTAGCTGAGGGTAATTGCCTCAGCTATAGTTTTATTTAGTTTCTGAATGCCGGTGTCCACGGTGTCAAAAATACACCCCAAAAAATAACCCTGGGAAAGGTTAATAATGGCCTTTCTGGAGTCATATTCTGCACTTTATGTGTTGCAGTAATTATTATCATTAGGGCTGTAAGAATGTCTGGTTATCTTTCTTAATCACACACTATAGAGGAGTGCTTCTGAACACATATCTATTATTTAATCAAAATTTCACAGTTATTGGCATTTGTGCTCCACCAGGGCTGTGTTTATTTTCTCTTTGCAAGGGGGAGCACTGCATCCCAGAAAAGAGGGGGCCCCACGTCCATATCCACTTTCATCACTGTCATAGCATGTGACACTCGGTGCTATTAATATTGGAGATGCCAAACACATGTTATTACTCCCCAGTCCCCACATTGGGTCGCATTCTAGGAAAAGCACTCTTATTAACAAATAAAGGGGGGAAAGGCATGCCATCGATGAAACTTGCTGCCTGGCAGAGGAGATCTGGTAGGGCTGAGACCTTTAGGGATGTGCTGGTTCCAGGGATGGAGAGGGAAGCAGGTCAGTGGGACCACTATGGATGTCCTGTGATGGCCACCTTGGGGCGTGCCCACCCACTCCTCTGGAGGGAACTGCACCTCGGAGGCAAGGGACTAACACCCAAAGAGGCATCACTGCCCCATTTTACAGATATGCAAATCAAGGCTCAGAAAGAATCATTTGCTCAGAGTCACCTAGCCAGTGGGCTGGAACGTGAGGCTAACTGCTTGCTTGATTCCAATGTCTATGGTTTCATCATAAAGCCATGCACGACCCCCCAACCTGCACTGGCCAAACAGTGGCCCCCAGCCTTGTGTGGCTACAGAGCACTTGAAATGTGGCTTGTCCAAACTGAGATGCTCTGTAAAGTGTTAAATACACACTGACTCTCCAGGACATAGTATAAAAATAAAAACAGTGTGAAATATCACAGTAATTTTTTAATATTGATTTCATGTGGAAATGATAATATTTTGGATACAACGGGTTTAATAAAATATATGATTGAAACTAATATCACCTGTTTCTTTTTACTTTTTAAAATGTCACTACCAGAGAATATAAAATTACATCTGTGCCTTGTATTTGTGGCTCACATTATATTTTGATTGGACGGTGCTGTCCTAAGTTGTGAGTTTGTGTCTGTTTCTTCAGAAAGTTTTTCTGGCTGCTTGAGAGTAGGGCTTCTCAATTGGGGGTGATTCTGTGCCCCAGGAGACATTTGGCAACGTCTGAATCCATTTTGAATGTCGTAACTTGTGTGTGGAGGGGCGCGTCCTGCCTCTAGTGGGTGGAGGCCAGGGACGCTGCTCAGAACCCTATGGGGCACAGGATGGCCCCCACCACAAAGCATTATCCAGCCCCAAATGTTAATAACGCTGAGGTTGAGAAACCCTGGTTTAGAATCATACCGTGTGTATTTCATTTTCCTTTCGGGGTCTCCTAAGGATGTCACCAATGCTCTGAAAGAGGAACAGTGCCATGAATGTGACAATATTGATCACTTCTTCCTCCATTTCCCTCGTGGACACCCTCCTTCCTGACCTTTTTTTCCCCACAAAATTAAAAACCCACGTCTGCCCATAATTTTCACATATTCCTGCCGCGTGGCTGACGTTTTTGGAGAACATGCAACGGTGGCCATATTTCCTCAATGGCATTTTCGGGTAGCAAACCCCTCTTCCCACATCTCACAGGATGTGCAGCTCCTGTGAGAGGATGAAGTGCTATCAGAATTGGGAAGATCTGGATGGAGGAGGGGAATAAAGAGGGGCTGACCCTGTGTGAGATGCAGACACCCAGCCCCTGGACAGACTCCAGGGAGGAGATCCTTAGGCCTCACCTGGGCTCCAGCTGGGAGAAGAGGCCCAGAGAGAATGACCTGAGCCCCCGTGTGGACACCTGCAGCAGTGAAAATGGTCCAGGTGTGTAGCAGGTAAGGAAGACCATTCTGCCATAAGGGCTGACTCTCTAGGTCACTCCAGGGGCCCAGGCAGGGGCCGTGGATTCTCCGGGTGGCCGAAGTGGTGCAATGCCCCTGGGTGAGTTGGGCGTGGCCAAGGCAAACCCACGGGGACCTGAGCTGGAAGTGGGGTCCTGAGCTGGAAATTTAGAGAGTTGAGACACACCTTCCCACTTTGAGGAGGGACAGTGTACCAATGGGGATGCAGTGCTCCTGGAAACCTGCATTTGGCCACATGCAGAACACAGATTATCTTCGGTTTAGGGCTTCCACGTAGCCCAGGAAGGCGTGGCCAGGGAAATACATTTGTTACAATTGTGTAACTGGCATGAAGCTCAGGCCATTAGCTCAGATGTATAAGAAATGCCACTCTCCTTTCTCACAACCGGCCGAGGTATAAATACCCAGCTACTCACCGAAAGCTCATGCTTCCCTTTGGTAGCGCCTGGGTGTGGCTGCCCAGCCAGGATGGCATTTTCCAGCCCCGCTGGCATCCAAATGGTGATATGCGCTGGACGTGGGCTTCACATATACTGCCCCGCTTCACACCCCACTGGCTCTGAGGGCCTGAGGGGATGCAGAGGTGACATCCAGGCTAGAGCTGCCCGCTGAGCTGACAAGGACATGGCAGAGACCGGAGGAGATGGACGGGTAACTTCCGGAGAATCAAGCTGGGGGCGTCTGTGTGTTGTGAGTCCCTGCAGGCCTCTCCGAGTGGTGCAGGACTTTTGCTGGTGTTAGGCTTTCGGGAATCTGGAAATGGTACATGGGCTGCGTGTACCTCAAGAGCCATCAGAAAGCACCTAGCACACAGCAGGCTGTGTGTTTAGGCCATGGGGACACAGAGGTGGTTGTGATACAGCCTTGAGCTCATAGCCGGTGGGAAAAGAGAGTCACAGAAGAACACAGATCACCTTGACTGACTCTGTGCCGGGCCCAACTCTGCGTGTCATGTATTAACTCAGTTCAGTCTTCCCATGAGCTTGGGAGGAGATGCCATTATGATCAGCATTTCAATCTCATAGACAGTTTCATGTCAGTTTCATGGATCGGCAGAAAGGTTGAACAATGTGCTCAAGTTAACAGAGCTGGGATCCCAGGGTGGGCAAACGGGCTCCAGAATCCACGCTCACCACCATCAAGCTTCTTGGTGCAGAGAATGAAAAGCAAACAACTTCCCTCCAAAACACCCCAAACTCACCTCGATCTTCCTTCCTGTTCTCTGGCAGAATCAACTCCACCCCCATCCCTTTACTTGTATACCGTAGAATTTTGTTCAGACAAAGATATATATATATGTTTATCTATGCTCCTAGGTTGTGGGGAAGATGAGAGTGTATTAGGTTTCATAGCAATAATGATGCAGCAAACAACCCCCAAATCTTAGTGGTTTCCTAAGTAAATATCTCCTTACCCCTTGTGGGTCTGTGGCTCAAGTGGGCTTGCCTGGGCTTCCATCTATACCTGCTCCATGGGTCTCTCATCCCAGGACCCAGGCTGAGGATGCAGTGACCACCTGGGACATTGCTTTTTCATTGCAAGTGGTGGCAGCACAAGGGCATCAGGATCTGCAATGCCCCTTGAAGCCTCCACTGGGAACTGTCAACTCTGTCCTTGGTTACAGTTAGTCACGTGGTCAAACCCACAGCAGGTGAGATGGAGAGTCGGCTCCACTCACAAGGAAGCCAGGGAAAGTGCAGGGAGGGAAGGAAGGTCTGTGAGCAAATGACGTGTCACTTCCAGACACCAGTGGGAAGGGGGTTGAACGCAGAAGACGTGGAGAGGTCAAGTTCATGCAGAAGGAGCCTGTCTCTACGGGCTAAGGGAAAATGGGTGAGAGCTATTGCTGACACGCCTGAGCCTGTAGGTGTGGGGTTGAGAAGTGGAGGATGTTCCTCCCCAGGGCCTCCATTTTTCCTGAAGAGTAGTGGGTGAGTCATTCTCAGAGACTGGGCAGCGGGAGCCAGGGGTCTGAAGAGTATAGAGAAGGTTCTGAGTGTGACCAGCCCTGGGAACTTACAATGAGCTGACCAGGGCCATGAACAAAGACAGGTGAATAATTCTGCCTCCCAATTGAGTTTGTAGAGGCTCCAGACTTTCTGGTCCCCACCCCAGAGGGTGTCACCATTCTGTCTCAACATGGCCCTCTCTTCTACCCACCTCTTCCACGTCTTTTCTGTCTGTTGATTTGGGGATGAACACGGTGGCAAACCAATTGCAAAGTGAAGTTGTTAATCTTGCAAGAGGGTTGGGATTTCTTGAAGTCACTGCAAGTGACATTGGAGAATTGCTTGAAGGATTTGCGAAAGCCACCGGCAAAGAAGACCTGGCAGTTTTAGAAACGTGAGCACTGGATTATCATCATGGCTGATGATGGGATAGAGGCTCTGAATGATTTGGCATCAACGAATAAAGAAAAGCCTTTGGGAAAATTGATGAAACCCTTGAATTAAAAAAAAAAAAGGACTTGTTTATTATTTCATTGGGAAGTCCAACCCGAAGCGAAGGACATTGTAACCTGTTGTCTCACAATTTTGTTGGAAAAATCATGCCCCTCACCAACGTACTGCTTATTTATTCTAAAGATTGATGAATAGCGGCCATTATAACCTAAATTTTTTTAACTATAAGGAAAAATAAACTTGATTTTATGATTTTTAGTTTCCATTTTTAAGACAAAGTTCCAGCCACATCTTTTTAGCAGTGACATAAAATGTTGGTTCTTGATTTCAGTGGATTCATTCCTCTTGGCCCCTTGTTCCCCCTCAGGTGATGAGACCTTGCATCCCCAGCCTTCCTCAGTTCCTTTCCTCCTCATGCCGGCTGGAGCTGCGTGATGCTGGGCTCTTTAGCTCTGTGATTTAGCCCTTTGGAGATTATCTTATTACGGCAGAGCCAGCACTGGTCCGGGCCAAGGTCATGGGAAGAATGTGTCCAGGTCCCATTGGTGGGAAGTGTTCCATACTGGGTTCAGTTCCATGTCCTGTTGTGTGACATTCCAATGCCATGCCATGTTCTGTGTCACGCCAGAAATAACTCCCCTGGATACGAACGCTCAGCCATTACTGCTTAATCATATCACACCCAATATTATGTGGGCTATGCTTACAGTCTGGGGAAGTCAAAATACAACCCAGGATGGGGAATTCAAGTGATTGAAACGTGGAAATGAATCTGAGCAGAAAGGTCTAAATCTTACCTGGGTTAGCATTATTGTTATAATAAATAATCATAATAATCCCATACATTTTAGAGCTTACAAAATTCTTCTTATATATTACTTCATTTGACTAGGTTAGGGAGAATAAATCTGCAGGCTTAATTTCTCTTGGAAATATCAATCTTTAGTCTATACTACACCTGGCTGCCTTTTTAATGGTCCCAAAGCACGGCTTCCCTGTTCATTACCCAGCTCAAAAACTTTTCTGTGTCTAGAGAAGAAACTCCAAACTCCTTATCCTGGTATTCCAGACCCTCCAGGATCCTGCCCCAAACTCTCTTTCCAGCCATGTCTCTTGATGGTCCTAACCACCCATCTTGCCTTCATACCTGGCCTCGGCACTTCCTGTTTCCTGGGTGCATTGCCCTGGTCCTCTGCCCCTGCATCCTTCATCCTGTGGCTGCTCTTCCTGCATCTCCTCATATGCACATGGCCAAGCCCAACCCACCCTGCAGGACCCAGCCTCAGACACCTTCCTGAGTCCCCCTGCAGGCAGGGACCTCTTGCCTCTGAGTGTCCTGACTACTTCCTCTGACCGTCTCTCAGGACAACCTGCCCTGTAATAGAATAACAGCTCACACAATTTATTTCCTCCACTGGGCTGTAAGCTCCTTTGGTGGGCAGGACCTCAACTTGACCCTCCTGCTTCTGCTATGCCCCCCCGCCCCGCACTAAGTGTCTAGCCCAAGATCGGCAAAATCTTTTCTGTAAAGGGCCAAATCGTCAACATTTTAGGCTTTACGGACTGTAGGATCTCTGTTACAACTGCCAATTCTGCCTTCGTATTGTGAGAGCCACCATGGCCAATGTGTTAACAAACGGGCATGACTGTGTTCTAATAAAACTTTACTTACAAAAATAAGCCTCAAGCTGGATACAGTCCGTGGCTATAACGTGCTGATCCCCTGGTTCAGCCAAATGACTAGCAAAGACGTTACAGAAATGATTGTTGACTAATGGGTGGATGCATGAAAGAAAGAAAAGCATATGCATATTTGAGAATTGGGTCTACCCAAGCACACAGGGCCAGGACCAGAGCCCTGTTATCGCATCGTCACTTGCAAAATTGGGAAAAAAGCATTGCCTGGGCCCGGAGGCATTCTCACCGTTGGAGGGGAGTGGTGCCTGAGAGGAGCTGGGGGGCCCTGGGCTCAGCAGTAGCAGAGGAGAGCTGGAGGCGGAGCAAGGCCAGCCTTGTGGGTCAGTGATGAGACCAGTGGGAGACTCATACACCCTGCCCAGGACCCCGGTCCCGCTGGCTCACTCATCTGTCACCCGGCTGAGCGAGGAAGCTGGCATCTTGGGGTTGCCGCTTCCACAGAGTAGATCCCACTTTGGGCAGCGCGGATACCGTAGTATCAGGCTGTTTCCTTCCTGTCTGTCTTTAGTCAACCCTGAGTTGAGAGAGTGGCCTCAAAGGTCCCGAGGGCCAGGTAGGAGGTGGGTTCTGAGAGTGACCTGCATAATCTTGGGCAAGGAAGGAGCCTGGAGCTACTCTCCCTTAGGATGGTGCCTGATACCCATGTAACCCCTTGTTGTCTGCACAGGGGTTTCCCTGCATCTCACCTCGCAGGATGTTCCCACCAACTGTTCAAGGTAAGCAGTGGCTACTATTACTGTTCTCAATTTCCACGTGAAGAAGCAGGCTTGGAGAATGTTTGGAGGATTTGTTCAAGGCCACAACAGGTGGCGCTGTGTTCTCTCCTCCAGCGGAAGCAGAGCTGAAGCCGGGACCCAGTCAGCACCCCCTACAGCCTGGGGCTTCTCAAACTTGAGAACTGCTGCCCCAAGGCGGAGCCATTCCCTTGCAGAAACTCAGTTCCCAAGTCCCTTTGCCATCACAATACGCAGCCGCGTTCACCGGCACACTTGCCTTTCCACGGGATAAGCAAGAAACCCTCACCTTTCGGAACCTCAGTGTGTGGGGTGAGCCCTCCTTCAAAGAGGAGACCCTGTGTCAGGTGCAGGTGCAGGTGAGGATTGCAAGGGAGACCCACATCATAAAGAAAAATAAACGGCTGGTGACCAATACAAGGAAGGGTGCAAAACGGAACTGATGACCCAGGTAGCCATCAAGATATCTCAAAGCTGAAAGTGGACTATTTCCAGATCTTTCCCAGATAACCAGGGACCTGGTTGATCACCTGAATTTCCCTCTCTTCCTTCCATATGAAGGCACAGGTAAAAAGAAAAAAAAAACCCTGTATTTCTAAAGAAGAACTCAGATCACAGTGATGGAGCAATGATATCATCTCTCATCCACGGTTCTTTGAATAAAAATGCTACTTTGGACATAAATACAATTCTATCTAATAACATCCCATTATTGTTTTCCCCACAAGTGAAGAGCTGGAGGATAAATTTTAGAAGTTGTACACAGAGTACAAGGTTTTATTTTCATATTTTGTCAGCTGGGCAAGTTCAGGACCAAACCACTTAAGAACAGCGGGAAAAGAACTTGAAATAGAATGATCCATTCAGTCCTTAAACAAAACAATATAAAGTGAATGAAGGCTGCTTCTTGAAATCATCTTCATTTTTCTACATTTTTCCCTTTTAATGGACAAGAGAAAAAAATGATCAAATTAAGACATGAAAGAAAGAGAAACCAAGAGGGGGCAAGATGCTGCTTCCTTTCATGATTCTGGGAGAGACAATAAAAACATCCTCTTGAGAAGGGAGATCCTGAATTTCCTCCCTTTTGCCAAGACTTGGCTCACCGCTGCGTTACTTCTTTCACTTCTCAAGCCTTACTTCTCTCTCTCTAGCCTTCTCTTCTTCTTCCTCCAAGGTTTAAAGCCCTGCCTCCCAACTCTCAACATTTAAAAAATTCTTAATGATGCAACCTGAAGTTGCCATGGCAACTGATTTCCTTGCCGAGGCGGTGGTACAGCCCTGTGAGCAGGCTGCCATTGAAATCACAAAATAATTTTCCTTTTCTTTCAAAATTAAGTGGGCTGTCTAAAGTGTTCCACTGTGGTTTTCCCTTCCCCCAAAGAACAAGTCTCCCCTGCACTGAAATATCCAGTTATTGCATCTCCCTGTTCTCTTTTATGACTTCTATCTTTACGGGCACATAGATGGTCCCTCTGGAAAATAGTGAGAGCTCACTCTTTCTCTTTTGTCAGTGTGAGAAATGCTTCTGAGGAAGTCTAATGACATTGGATGGGTTTTCCCCCACTCTCTTTTTTTTTTTTTTTTTTTTTTAGATGTTGGGGGTAGGAGTTTATTAATTAATTTATTTTTGCTGGGTTGGGTCTTCGTTTCTGTGCGAGGGCTTTCTTTAGTCGTGGCAAGCGGGGGGCCACTCTTCATCACGGTGCGCAGGCCTCTCACTATCGCGGCCTTTCTTGCTGCGGAGCACAGGCTCCAGACGCGCAGGCTCAGTAGGTGTGGCTCACGGGCCCAGCCGCTCCGCGGCATGTGGGATCCTCCCGGACCGGGGCACGAACCCGTGTCCCCTGCATCGGCAGGCGGACTCTCAACCACTGCGCCACCAGGGAAGCCCCCCCACTCTCTTTTTAAATTGCCTTTAGTTTCCCATTCTTAGAAACAACCAAGTTTCTTTCTCCTGAATCTTATTTATTTATTTAATTGAAGTATATTTGATTTACAGTGTTGTGTAGTTTCAGGTGTACAGGAGTGATTCAGATATCTATATCTATATCTATCTATCTATATATAATATATATATTCTTTTTCAGATTCTTTTCCCTTATAGGTTAGTACAAAATACTGAATATAGTTTCTTATGCTATACAGGAGGTCTTATGCTATACAGTAGGTCTCTTTTACTTATCTATTTTATATATGGTAGTGTCTATATGTTAGTACTAAATTCCTAATTTGTCCCTCCCCCTCCTTTCCCCTTTGGTAACCATAAGTTTGTTTTCTACGTCTGTGAGTCGGTTTCTGTTTTGTAAATAAGTTCCTTTGTATCATTTTTTTTAGATTCCACGTATAAATGATATCATATATTTGTCTTTCTTGTCTGACTTACTTCACTTAGTACAATATGATAATCTCTGGGTCCATCCGTGTTGCTGCAAATGGCAATATTCCATTCTTTTTTATGGCTGAGTAATATTCCATTGTATATGTACCACGTCTTCTTTATCCATTCCTCTGTTGTCTCCTTGAGTCTTGAGGACAGCTTTGTAAACAGCACGTCGGAGCACAAAGAAGCCTGAAGGTCTGCACTGGTGTCACCCCACATGACTCTGCAGAAGCTGGCCCTCCCTCGCACGTGTGCCTTGGCAGCTTCCCAGCACGGGGTGGAGCCCTGCTTCTGTTCCCCTGTCACGTTGAGCAAACCCAGCCTGTCTGCTTTCCTGCCTCAGTTTCCCCCAAGGGACCAACACTCTCACCTAAGTGAGCTCAAAGTGAGGTGCAGTTCTATGGCTCTGAGGCTCCTCAGGCAGGTCAAGAACATAAAAAAGAAGAGTCAGGATGTGGAACAGGGAAGGCTTCGGGCAGAGGCCACGCCTTCGGAGGTTGGGCTGTGCGGAAGAGGGGTGGCACGGGGGAGCAGGCTGTCTGCCGTGCCCCTCCCACCGTAGGGCACCAGCATGGGTACCCGCACTCGGGGAGGGAGGCGGTCGGAGCTGAAATCGAGTGCGGGGTCTCTTCACCTTCCTGTTCTGGGCACTGTGATAACCGAGACTGTCTTTGTGACTTCCGAGCGATCTTAGGACAGGATGCTGCCCAGGAAGGAGCAGGAAAGCCCCGGGAAAGTGTCAGGTTCAGGACAAGCATCCCTGGTGGGTGAAGTGTAACGAGGAGGTGACCAGGGCAGCAGAGCCATGCTGCACTTGCACAAGGAGCCCGCTCTGTCCTCGTTACACCTGCTGTTGATGAAGCCGGTTCTTGTCTTGGCCTCCCCAGGCCCTGGGGCCCTGAATCCACCTCCTTCTGAATTCTTCCCTTCTTTGGCTTTAACGACAGGGATCCCTTCAGGGCTTCCCCTGACCGCTCCTTCTCTACTTCTTCCCAGTGTCCTGAGAGAAGGCATTTCCTGGGTCACAGACTCCACCCTGTCCCCATGCTCTCTGGGAAATCTCTCTGTACCACTGTACATCAACGACCCCAAAGTGTATTTCCAGCCCACGGCTGCCCCTAAACAAACTCTGCGCCCCTACAACTGTCTGACGTAATGGGTACCAGGCAGAGCTCACCACTACAACCTCACACTCTTCTGGTCCCATCAACGTGGTGAGCTGTGTCGCCGTCCCCTGGGAGCAGAAACCTGGGAGGCAGCTTTGAATCTTCTCTTCCGTGGCTCTGTGGTCATCAGGTTAGCAGGGCTGTCACGTCTCCATCCAAAGAGCCCACAGGCTGTGCCCAACAGGGCTTCATCGGCCCCTGCACGGACTCCCGCAGCAGCCTCCCTGGCAGCCCCTGTCCCTCTCGGCCTCAAAAGACTCTCGCTGACGCAAACTCACGTGAGACAGGCCCCTGCCCTAAGCACACTGCCCTTGCCTCGGGAGTGCAAGTCCAGGTCCTTGATATTGTCCGCTGCACTTGCATAGCCTTCGGGGGTCCTGGCGGGGCAGGAGAAGGGAGGCTCCGGACGAAGGGCAGGCACAGTTACCGTACGGGTCATCGGGGCTGGGGAAGCAGGGAGAGTTTCTCTGCAGCATCGCATGTCTCATCAGGACAGAGCCGGGACAGGAGCTGGAGCCTTTTAAGTCTTATGCATTTCCAGGAGGGAGAGGGCTGGTTCCCAAGGGCAGGGGACCCCTAATCTCTCTTCCTCTGCCCCTCAGATGCATGGATGCAGCCTGCCAACCATGACAGCGTGACCGTCTGACACTGGACTGGCTCGGGTGTTTATTCATTCCCCGTTTGCTGGGGCACCTGCTTCGGGCTGGTCCTGTACCAGGTGCTGGGGTGAAGAAGCAAGTAAGACACCATGCCTGTCCTCCCACAGCTCCCAGTCTAGGGGAGGGACAGGTGCCGGAAGGGAGCCCTGGAGACCCCGGGGACCCGGGAGCCAGGAGCATCCCCACAGATCCCTGGGGATTGGGCAACCTCAGGCAAGAACTGAACTTCCACAGCCACGGGTTTGGCGTCTGCAAAACGGGGCGAATTGCACCTTCCCGTGGCTGAGCTGGGGAGCTACCCAGGCCTGGGGGGCTCCTGGCACCCTACGCTGTCACTGTGGCCTTGGTCGCATCGCACAGCTGCACAGAGTCTCAGTTTCCCTCTCTGCAAAATGGGAAGAGCCAGAATCTCCCCCTCATAGGACTGGAGTGAGAGTCAGGGGAGACAATGCCTGTAGGATGCTCAGAGCGGGAGCCCGACTCTTGGAGAGCGTTCCGGGCACACGTAGGAGGAGCTTAGGGGAGGTTTGCTCAGGAAAGGTGTCCTGGGGATGGGGAATGACAGCAGCGTGTGAGGGTGAGAAATAGCAGGGTTGTGTGTGTGGTGTGTGCATGCTGTTTGTGTGATGTATTTGTGTGTATGTTTATGTGTGTCCGTGTGATGTGTGGTATGTGTGTGTGATGGGTGTGTATGTGTGTATCGTCTCTGTGTTATGTGTGTATGTGATGGGGTGTGTGTGTGTGTGAAGGGTGTGTATGTGTATTGTCTCTGTGGTGTGTGTGTGTATGTGATGGATGTGTGTGTGTGTGTGATGGGGTGTGTGTGTGATGGGTGTGTATATGTGTATTGTCTCTGTGGTGTGTGTGTGTGTGTGTGGTGTGTGTATATCTCTGTGTGTTTCTATCTCTGTGTGTGTGTGATGTTGTCACAGGCACATGGTGCTGAGAGAGAAGGCTGGAGAAACAGACAAGGGTCGTGTCACCAAGGATGGTGGCCGTACAGGTCCTGTTGAATGGTTTTGCCTTTGTCCTGAGGGGCCCTGGGAGCCTTTGGCAGGTTGACACAGACGAAGTGTTGTGTGGTCGGACCCCTCGGGCAGGTAGGCAGGAGCATGGGGGAGAGACGGGAGGGGAGAGCCCCGAGGGGAAGGGCTGCCAGGAGCCTTCTGGGAGGCCCCCCAGGTGGAGGTGGGCCAGGGGCCAATGGTGGATAAAGCAAAGGTGTCTGGATCCTTCCTAACACCTTCTGAGGCCTCCTGTGGGCAGGCACATGTTGGACACTGGACATCTGGACACAAATAAGCCTCACCTCTGCCCCCCAGTGGCTCATAGGATGTGAGACCCGCCTCTGCCCCAACTCCACGCATTTTGGGAGGCTCTAGAATGCCTCTCTCACATCAGTATGATTTGAGACGAGATCACACAACCAAGTCAAAAATTTCCTTTCTGATTTTCAGACCTATAATTTGGCAAGCCTCGGAAGAGCTGTTGTTTAGCACCTAGTGTCAGTAGTTCCTGGCACATAGTAGGCACTCAATAAATATTTGGTGAATGAATGAATGATTCCTGGGTTCATTCTCCATTTTGTTCAAGGAGCTGACGAATCCATTTTGGGGGATTTCTGGCTTGTAACAGGAGGTGTCCTGGGTTAGGGCCCCAGCCCGGCTCTGCAGGTACCAGCTCTGTGCACCTTTAGAGGATGAAGCTTTTGGGCCTCAGTTGCCTTCCGTGCTCTGCTGTCCTCCTTGGCACTGAGGTTAAGTGAAGATACGATGTGGGGGCTGCTTTGCAAGTGATACAGCATAAAGGACCTGTGGTTTGTTCATCAGTGGGAAGCTTGAATGATGGGAGGACCGGATGGGATCCGTGGGAACATCAAGTGAGACTACATTCTAGAACAAGAGCAGGGCTCTCATGCGCTTTCCACTTATTCTCACCCGGGAGGGACTGGGTAACTTCGTGAGCCATAAGTGCCTTAGGGATTAGAGATTTCAATTAAATTCCGATAACTTCACACTCACCATCAAATTTCCACACACCCAACCCAGCAGAACCCTGAACCATCTCAGGTCTGTCCAGCACCAGCTCCCTTCTCTTTGTATTGTCCCCACTATCTACTGAGATAAACGGGGGTCCCCAAGGAAAATTCTTCCCTTTGAGCCTTTGCAGACCTCCTAAGCAAAGACGATTTATCCGGCATCATCTGAGGTTAAAGAATGGCTCTAAGCCTTAAATGGAAACAGAAAGTGTGTCTATTTACTTGGAGAGCTTCTTCTACTCATTCACGGGAGACATCAATAGCACAGGCAGAACAAAGCCTGCGACGCGCTGGGTGGAGTAGCCCCAAAGCAGAAGACAGGGTGATTCACTGGGAGTCAAGGTCTTCCTGTGATTCTGTGGGTAACAGCATTACTCGGTAATGATGATAAAGCACTCAGAAAGTAATGATGTACTTAAATGTACACGTGAAGTGCTTTTAATTTTTTATTTTTTTTGAAAAAGAGAAAACTGAAGTGGGCAGCTTCAGTGAAACATATACCTCTTTCCCTAACTTATGCTGAGTGTTTGGTCAAAGAACGTGAGCGCCCTTGCTGAAGGCATTATCACCGACAAAAGATTCTTTTTAGAGGCTGGGAAGCAGACCTTGGCCTCTGTTTCTTTCTCTTGCCTATGAAAGCCTTTCTCTTAATGTGCTGCTTCAAGAGAGGGGACTCCACTGGTGTTTGCAGGATGTAGACGTTTGGAGAAAAACTTGTCAATGGAGGAGGTGAGTTACAGATGGTGGTGGGATGGGGGAAGCAGGCTGGATCTTTTTTGGGGGAGAGAAGGGGTCTAGTTCTGGGTGTATAAGTTAGTGGATGGGAACCTAGGGAGCCCTGCAGATTGGAACATGTACTGGTTAGCTGTTGCTACCAAATGCCATGTAACAAAACACCCCTAAACTCAGTGGTTTTAAACATCTCTTATTCTCACAAATCTGCAAGTTGGTTGGGCTCAGCTGGGTAGCTGTGCTTCACTGTGGGTCTGGCCGTGCTTGATGGGGTGATTCTGCTCCATATGTGGTAATTTGGGGGCTTTGGCAGAAGGGGCAGCAGCTACCTGGGGAAAGGGCTTCTTATGGCAGTGGCAGAAGCACAAGACAGCATGGTCTCTTAAGGCTTAGGTTTGGAACTGGCTAACTCACTCCTGCCCACATGCCACAGGCCCCCAAAAAGTCACACGGCCCAGCCCAAAGTCAATGGGTGGAGGAAACACTCTGTCCATGACAAGGCCATAGCAAGGATGTGAATGCAGGGAGGGGTGAGGAACTGGGGCCAGTCATTCCATCCCCACGTGAAATAACATCTGTTGAGCACCTCCCATGTGCCGTTGACTAAGGCTGGTGTATTGTATACAAATTCCCGGTTTTTTTCTTCTCAGCAATTCTGGAAAATAGGAATTATGACCACCTCCTCACCTTTAAGATGAGGTCTGGCAAGGTAAAGTAACCTGCAGACCCTTACACAGCAGAATGGGATTAGAACATAGGTCTACACAACTTCAAAAACCAGACTCTTCCACCTACCAGTTCATCCATTCATCCGTCATTCACGCAATGAAACATCCACCCGTGCATCCATCCAAACATCCATTCACATATTCTTTCAACCAATATTTCTTGAACACTTGTCCTAAGAAAGACAATGAGCATGAGGATAAGTGGATAAATTGAAGGAGTAAAAAGACAGTCATGTTTTAAAAGCACCTACTATGTGCAGAGCACTTTACATATGACATCCAGTGTAACTCTCACAACAGCCTGAAGATTCTGTATGGTTTGGCATGGGGAAAACAAGCCTCAGAAAGGTCTGTCCCTTACCCAAGGTCATACAGCTGGTAAAGGCAAAGCCAGAATACAAATCCAGTCCTTCTGATGCCCAAAGCCCTCTTGTTTTCCGGTAGCATGCCATCCACTCTCCTTGGGCTTGTTGCACCGGATGGGCATATACAGACATAACTCTTGAGCATTTCCTGCTATGAAACTCCTATCATGTCTCCTCCCTCTATGAGCCTTGGTGAAAGCCCAAGGAAGCCTGAACTGAGAGTTGCAAGCTGGAATTTGTCCCATGACAAATTCCATGGGAATTTGATGGCTAGAGTTGGCAGGACTGTGCCAGGAGATACAGAACAGATGGCAGGGTTTCTTGGCTGCTCATGGCACCATATTGATGAAGCTCCATTGAGACAACTCCCGTGAGGACATCACCTGCGCTCTGCACCCCTCGTCAGACTCCTGAACGCTGACGAGAGGCTCATCATTGCTTCTGGCTGGCTGCAGTGTCTTTCTGAGCCTCTGGTGACAGTTTGCAGGGGACTGGAATACTGTCTTGAGGTCACAGAGCCAGAAGAAGTTAGTTAGAAGAGACCCAGGGGGTTATCTTGTCCAAATGGGAAAACCGAGACAGGAGGGTATAGCAGAAGCCGTCAGTGTTCCACCTGGACCCATTTCACAGCCACTGCTTCTACCTGTCAAGAGCCAGCAACGGGCCTTTTGCTGGAGGACTGCCTTCAGGCAATTGAAATTCACTTAGCTCACGTACGCAGAGGGCCAGAAGTGCTGGGAATCCAGGTAAGAGAGTACCTCTATGTCCTGGCCCCTGATTGGACAACTCTGAGGTATGTCCTTACGCAGGGATTTCCCAAAGTTGCCATCTGTGGGACTTTGCTGAATACCAGTCCCTCGGGTGGCTCTCTTCCCTCACTTCCTGACTTGCCTTCTCCCTTACATGTTTCTCCCGGGACCACCTCCTAATGGATTATTTCAGAAGGATCTGCATTGCAGGGTCCGCTTCTGGGGAACCCAACCCAAGTCACAAAGGCAGAGTGGTCGAAAGGAGAAAAAACTATCAATCTTACATCAAGCAGAGCCAACTCCAGTTTTATTTACAGCTGGGTTGACCATCACTGAATCCAGATGACCGAAAGCCATTGGTGTGATTGGGCTTCAGTCCGATGGACCGGGTGGTCCTCAGTCTGACCAGCTAAGCAAACGTACAGAGCATCAGCTGTGCACCAGGTACAACACAGTGTGGTGGCAAAGAGCGCGACACGGCCAATGAACAGATCAATCCATTTCGTGTGGTCAAGGGTGATGACAGAGGGTGTGTAGGGGACACAGAGGAACACTGGACCCCACTGTTGTAGGCGTGCGGTGGTCAGGTAAGGACATTCCTGTAGGAGGTGAGTACGATGGGGGAGGTGGACGAGTCTGGGCCAGGGAGGCCATTCCAGGCAGAGGGGACAGCGTGAACAAAGACCCGGAGGCATCAAGCAGCAAGGAGTGGCTCAGAGTTGCCGAAACAGCAAGTTCAGGGCAGGGAGTGGCAGGAGATATGACTAGAGGAGTCAGCAGGGGCCAGAATCAGAGGGCCCTCGTGGACCACTGTAGGTTCAGCCATCACCCTGGAGAGCCCATGTGGAGTTCAGGCAGGATGACGGCTGGAGGCAGGAGGCCATCGCCATGGTGACGAGAGCCTGAAACAAGGAGATGCTGGTATGGAGGGGACTCTTGTCTTGCACTTCAGCCTCCGGTCACATCAAAGACCTCGGATCCCCTCCGTCACGACCTTCTTTGTCACGATGCTGTGTCTTTGCTCATGCTGGCCCCTCTTCCTGACTCCCCTCACCCTGCTTGACCACTCGGCTCTCCCTCACCCTTCAAGCCCCAGCTCAACCTCCACCTTCTGTGACAGCCTTTATCTAAACTCCCATAGCCAGACGACTAATGACTTCATTCTCAGTGGCCCTGGGACACCCCCTGGGGTGTTCCCACTGGTCCACGAGCCCCTTGAGAGTTGGGGCTACATTTCCATTTTCTGTCCCCTGTGCTTAGCACCCCACTTCTTGGTTCACAGGTGTGCTCCAAAATACGGGTCAAGGGAAAGACGAAAATGGCATCTTGCTAAGGGCTGAAGTGAGGACAGGGACCCTGCCACTTGTCTGTGACCCCACTGGCTGGCAGAGCCTGGCACAGAGTAGGGAGTAATGAAACACTGACTGATTGCCCGTCACAGTGTGGGCTGATTAAGGGAGTGTGACGACAAGTCTCCAGGTTTTCTTAGGGTCACGTGACAGTAGAATTGCATGCTGCCTTTACCAAAGTAGCTTCCATTGTAGATGAACTCAGAGTTATCAGGGGTCCAACCCCAGCGTGTTCATCCCTCACCCACAACACAGTCTAATGCAGGTGCTCCTGACTGGGTAGCCTGACCTGTGCTCAATGGGGCCCTTCCATCTGTGCCTCTACATCCTCGTAGGGCTCTCTCCCCACGGCGAAAGAGCTTGCGGGAGCTCACGGGAGGGTGGCACGGGCCAGGCTTGGAAGTGGGGCCCACCCTTCTGCCTGCATTCCCTTGGCCAGAACTCAAATCACTCGGTCACTCGGATCTGGGAAGTGGGAATATCTGGTCTACCTGCATGTCCCTGAAGAAAAAGAGATGAGTTTTGATGAACACACAATGGTCTCTACCTCAGGCAAGTAACTTAACCACTCTGAGTTAGTTTCTGCTATAAATGGGGAGTAATAATACCCACTTCCTCTGTCATTCTGAGGATTGATTGTACTAAGACACAGAACATGCTTTTCACGGGAACTGGCAGCTGGGAAATGTTGGCTTTATCATCATCCTTCTTAAATTGCTGTTATCAAGACTGGTCTTAGCACCATTGTGTAGGGACCGAAAGCCATTATTGCCCTTAACGGCATCTCATAGAACCTCCCCTCTCTAGACCAGGAAGAAACCCCACAGCTTCCCTTTCAGCTCTCACAAGCTGTCTGAGAGCCAAGGTCTTTCATCTTTCCCAGGCTAAATGCATGAGATAGAAACAAAATATAGCAAGGGACGCTGTGAGCTCACATTAACCTTGTACGAGGCTCTGTGTTCAAGGCCTGCAGGTGTCTCTTGGTCACAGCCCATCCTTTGCGCCCTGACGGTTGTTGTCATTGTCATTCAAAATACCCTGAAAAATAAACTTTATTGAATCCATTTCCACACTGAATGGAAACATACAAGTCTGCCTCTTTCAACAGAAATGCTTTCAGAGGTTTTTCCCCCTCATCAAATTCCTCCTTCCTTAAATAAAGGACTCCTTTTTCTCCCCCTCTTTCTCCCTTAGCAGCGTTGTTCAGCAGGCGGTATTATGTGGAGGTTTTTCCTACAGCAGAAGTCTTTGGTGACCCTCGTCTTAAGGAACTGCTTAAGTATTCGATAATAGCCCATACAGCGGCTCTCTAAAAATAAACATCTGCTTACAAAGAATTTAACCCGGGGACGCCACAGTTTAGAGGCGAGAGCATCCTTAATGGACTCTTAGTGCAGAGCCGAAAAGGAGTCCATTGCAACTGAAAACTGACGTCCTTTTGTTGTCATGATACCAGGGATATTGTTAACAGCCGGGCCAGGTGGGCTCTGAGGAGTGGTGGTGATGGTGGCTCCCCAGGAGTCGGGAAAGAAAAAGTGCTCCCTGCCTGATTTCTTGGGAAGAATCTGCTTGGTAAAGCCATCTCCTCCTCTGAGCAAGGTGCCCGGGACAGACTTATTAGTCCTTGGACCATCCTTTGCCCAGCCATGAAGAGGGAGGGCTGGAGAAGAGGTGAGGAAAGGAGGAGAGAGGAGGCAGGTTGGGTGTGGCCACGAGGACAGCTGTGCAGCACAGCCAGACTTGGCTTCCTAGTCCCGTTTTGCCCCTTCCTGGCTGTGAGCCCCGTACCAGCCTTCAACCGTCTGAGTTTCATATCTGCATCCATAACCTAGAGATGCTAAATCCACTGTCTCAGGGCTGCTGGGAGGATTAGGGATTGCACGTGCGAAACTCCAGGGCAGAGCTGGGCAGATGAGGAGTGCTGAGTAACACGTTGGTTGTTATCACCAAGCCCACCCATCTGAGCAAATAGGCAGAAGGATTGTTGATGCAGCTTGAAAAGAGATGGAACTCCATGTGTTGGGTGCCAGGAGGCAGAACTGGGAAGCACCCAGAAGCCTGGCTGGAAAGACCCAAATGTTGGGCAGGGTTTGTTTGAGGTCAGTCTGAACAACTGATATTACAAGTGTCGTCTCTCAGGCTCTGCCCACCAAAGCCCTGTGAGAATGTGACCTGGTTTCACAGGTGAGGAAGCTGTGGCTCTGAGCTGGGAGTATGTCACCTAGTCTGTAGGGCAAGAGGAGTTCAGACTCAGAAGAGGGCTTTCTCTTCCTGCGCAGTATATGTCCCTCAGTGTCTACCAACTCAGAATTTCTCCCCCATAACACTTACACAACCTGAAAAGAATCAACAGTCACCTGTTGTTACACTGGATTGCTCATCAACATAAATGCCACTACTTTCCATGGCACGAAATGCCTAAGTGATACATGGGCACGTGTAGGGGGGGAGGTGGCCACGCTAAGGTCTCTGCACAGCTGTGAAGCCCCATGTGGATTACCAGTTAGAGAGGGCCAGGCAATGACACGTGTCAGTGATGGTAGGGAAAGATCAGAAGTTTCATACCTAGCTGGTGGGAATGTAAGATACTGCAGCCACTTTGGAAAGCAGTCTGGAAGTTTCTCAAGTGGTTAAACAAAGAGTTATGATACGATCCAACAATTCCACTGCTAGGTATACACACCCAAGAGAAACAAAAACACGTCCACATAAAAACTTGTACACAAATCTTCATAGCAGCATTATTCATAATAACCAAAAGGGGGAAACAACCCAAATGTTCATCAATAGGTGAATGGATAAACAGAATGTGGTATACCTGTGTGAAGGAATATTACTCATCCATAAAAAGGAATGAAGCACTGATACATGCTATAGTGTGGATGGGTCTTGAAAACATTATGTTGAATGACAGAAGCCAGCCACGTAAGACCCTATATTGTATGACACCATTTATATAAACCACACAATAGACAGATCTCTAGAGACAGGAAGTAGATTAGCACTTGCTTAGATTTAGGGGGATAGGGGAGTGAGGGGTGAGCCTAAAGGCTACAGGGTTTATTTTTGAGGCGATGAAAATGTTGAAAATTGACTGTGATGATGATTGCGCATGTCTGAGACTACACTAAAAACTGCTGAATTGTACAGTTTAAAAGGGTCAGTTGTGCCGTATGTGATCGTGTTTTAACAAAACCGTTATCAAAAAAAGAGTTGGAGGGGGTGGGTGCCTAAAAAAGGAAATTGAGGTGCCATTTCTAGAAGACTGGGGAATAGATACTGGGCAAGCACAGTCAATGCCCACTTTTACGGCTTTTTAATCATTTATAAAGATTAAATGGTATCATAGGCAAAGGAGCCTCGCCTGGTACCTGACAGTGATGGGACTTCAGCAAACACAAGTCTCTTTTCCTTTTCCCACTCCGTGAATACCTTAGCGCAGACTCAAAATCCCAGTGCGCTAACCAAGGGCAACAGGGTTTCCTTCGTGCTTTGTTTGAGGCGGGAAACTGATGTAGGCCAGCATTGCTGGAAGGTGGGAAACAGGTGAAAATCGTCCCATGGCTGACAACTTCGGGTGATACTTGGGTCCTATAGGAGGTCTCTTGCATCTGTCCACGTGTGCTGTGAGCCTGGCTGAGACACTCCTCCCCAGTCACCAAAGAGCGTCTGGTGTGGTCAGCTTTCTAAGGAACCCATTTGGGAAATATTTGAGCCTCTTATCATGTGAGGACCCAGAGCCTGACCCTTTTGTCTGGGGCTCAGCTGTCACACCTGAGATGCTCTTCTTGATTCAGTCTGAGGTCCCCATTGTGTTGACCTGGACTCTTCCAGCCTGCCTCTCAGTCAGCGGGTCTTACAGGGTGCTCCAAGGCTGCTTGGGCTTGGGGACCAGAAGGGTGGGCAAGGCTGGGAAGGCCTTTTGTGTGTCATGGAGCAGACCAGTGAGGCCATGTGACCTTGGGGTCATGCTATGCCATGGAAGGACCAAGCCCTGACCATTCCTAAGAGAGAGACTTTACCCTCCTGGAGCCTGAGACAGCCTCAGACAGCAGAAGACACCAGGCTCTGACTCAGGGTCCGCTCCAAAGATTCCCTCCAGCTCCCCAGCTTGAATTTTCCAGGACCACTCACTCGATCTTCCTGAGGACATGGCTCTTCATCTATGAAATGGGATCCTAATGCCTATTTCCCGATTGACAAAGATGTTTAAATGAGGTGAGTTTTGTGAAAACACCCAGCAAAGTAGCACAGAGTAAATAAATAGATGCTCATTAAAACTTTTCATCATCATCATCCATTAAGTAGCCCCAGGTGATCAGTGCCTTCCGGGTCACTCAGGCAGGTGGGTCCCTTTGCAGAGTGTCATGTGCTATATCCTCATACTTCCTGGAATTGGGAAATGGCCTTCGCTATGTTTGGGCGAGGAAACTGAGGTGTGTCCTGATGACTTGGCTGGATCAATGTCCCCTACGAGAATATAGCAGAGGTTAGTTTTCAGCCCAGATGGCTCAGAGCATTGTCTCTTTCCCTGGTGAGCACCTGCCTTCCCCTGAGACGAGTCTGGCGCTGTTTCAGCAGGAGACCTGGCAGGGCGTTAATGAGGGGCCTGTTTAAAATCCAGAAAACATCACCCCCCAGGACATTCGCCTAATATATTCATGCCATAGGTCATTGGCTAGGGTGCCCTAATTAACGGAATCTGCCTGTCAGGGCTGCTTTGAGGGCGATGTCTGTGGAAATGCTCACTGCTTCTGTCAGCCTAGGCAGAGAGGGTGGGAGGCCGAGCTCTGGGCCGCTGACCCAGCAGAGGGCAGGGGCCTGGGAGCCATTCCCTGGAGCCAGCTGAGAAATGGCCCATGTGGGGCCAACTACCCTCAGCTGCCAGGTAGGTGGTTTGGTACCTCACAGGAGGAGCAGTTTATCGAGTGCTTACTACATGCCAGGTACGGTGCTAAGTGCTAGGGAACTAGCAGTGGGAAAAGTGGGCAGAAATCCCTGCCCTTGTATAGCTTGCAGTTCGTTACAGAAATAAGCAACTAAGAAAACCAAATATAGAGTGTGGTAGATGGTAACACGTGCTTCTGGGGAAAATCAAGCAGGGGCAGGAACGGAGGGATGGATGGCATGGTGCTGCGGGCAGTGGGTGGGGAGGACGGTGACTTCCTGTCCACGAGGGACGGGCGGCTAAGGCGGGTGGTCGGCACAGGTGCCCGTGGACAGGCTGTGTGGTGGTGGCTTGGTGGAGCCTCAGCGGAAAGCAGGACATATGGAGGAAGGAAGTGGGGTGCTCTTATTAACAACAGGCCTTGAATTTGGACTTTGGGTGGCTCCTCCGATGAGGTTACAGACTCAGTTGCAGGGATGCACTGAAGGATCAAAGGAGACTCTTTCTGTGCGACTTTCACCTGCGTGTCCCAAGGAGGTCCCGTGCCAGGGGTGCAGGCCGGGCAGTAAGAGTTCATTAAAACGAACGTGGTTATTATCTTGCAATTAGCACGGTGAATTGTGCTACATTTTGTGGTGTTGAAAGTGTTCGTTTAGTAAACGTACACATTTGATATGTATCACGCATTCTGTGGCCATTCCTATATTTCTGGCCCTCTCAACCTCTGAGAAAGTAGTTTTGATCCCTAAGCTGGCCACTGTGGTCATTCAGCATGGATTAGCTACATCTTTTTCTGGATTCCCTAATGGTCCTTTTTTTTTTTAATGTCATCTTTGTTGAGATAGAATCCACATACCATACAATTCACCCATTTAAAGTATACAATTCCATGGCTTCTAGTATATTAACATGTGTGCAAACATCCCCACAATTTTAGAACATTTTCAAGATCCCAGAACAAACCCTGTGCTCATGAGTGGTCACTCTCCAGATTAAACATTTCTTGATTGGTGACTTCATGCCCAGCATCGTCCCAAGTGCCAGGGTGAGGGCAGTGAGGAAGCAGACAAGAAGGTCTGCCCTCCTGAAACTTCTGCTCTCGACGGGGAGAGGCGAACAAGGAAAATACATTGTATGTCAGGTGGTACTACGTGCTGTGAAGACAAAGCAGAGGTGGGGGACAGAGAGTTGGGGGGTAGACAGAGCCAGGGAAGGGAAGTGGGAAGCGTTGTGGGGGAGCAACAGGGCCTGTGGGTTGCTGTCCTGGACCATAAGGGGATAAGAGGTGCCGTGGGAACCTTGGATGCCTTGGGGTGGGCTGATGTGACCCAAGGAAGAGGCGTTGCATTATTTGTCCCAGGACCTCAAGGCACATGTTGATGGTGAGGCTCTGAGTGGTGGTGGTGGTAGTGTAGGGCACGGGGGGTCTTGCCAGGAGCTGGCAGACTTCCTGGGGCCCTCTCCTCACCCCTGCTAATGGTGCCCATGGGGCCAGGGGCAGGAAGTCTTCCCCAGAGCAGGCAGAGCTGCTAGGCTTGTGCTGTGGGTTGGGATGGCATGGGGAGGTGGAAGAGGCCCACGTCCACCGCCACACTGAAGGCTTGCTCTGTCTCTCCTTCCTCCTGAAGTGATTCTCTGGCCCACAGGGTAGCAGAACAATCAGGGGGCTAATGGCTTGAGATTAATTATTAGCCAAGGAGGAAGGGCATAAATGGTGGATAAATGCCCTGCTTCCCTCAGTTCTGGGGGGACCGTACTGGGGTGTGATCTATACAGGCTCTCCCAGGGCCCCCCGGAGCCATACTTTGTAGCCTCTCCTCTTGTCCAGCCCCCATTCCTTTTTCCCACATGTGCTTCCTGGGATCACCTCCCAGATAGACTACTAGTACCCAAATCCTTGTCTCAGGCTCTGCTTTAGAGAAGCCCAAACTAAGATGAGGGCAGAGGCATTCAATCCACATCCGTGCGTTCAATCCACAGGCTTCCACCAGTTTACTAATCCTGCCAGGAGAGCAGAAAGTGATGTTAGGTGACTCTGGATCTCTCCCTGCCCTGAGCCTCATGGGACACCTGGTATAGACAGTCTCTGAGTACATTTTCCTCCCACCTCAGAGTGCTCTGTATTCCAGGGCTGTCAGCCCTCCCTGGTCTCTGGATGGTCTGAGCTCTTGTCCAAGTTCCTGGTCAACAGCTCGAGGTCCATTAAGAAACAGGATCAGGAAAGATCATGAGTGTTAGAAAGCGACGTTCAAATCTCACTACCAGTCTTTCAATAAATATCACCTTTGCAAGCATCCAGCCACGAGACCCTGTCAGGGCACCAGGGCCTCTCTGAGCTGTACTTTCCTCTTTTGTGAAATGGGAGTGACCATCCCCATCACAGCTTTCTGTAGTCTCATTGCAACAATCAGATAGCAAAGCCCATTGATGGGCAGTGCGTGGTCCATGGCAATGGTTATCCTCAGTGAGAACTCAAAATCCCAAGTGCGAGAGTGTGTGTGGGGGTGGTGGTGAGCTGGGTGTTGGGGCAAAGGTACCCTAGAAGACTTGGGGCTCCCACATCCCAGATTTCCAGGACCTCGAACAGTTAAATCATGGATTCACTGATTCATTGCATTTTTTTCTCTCTTGCAAGAGGGCTCCCAAGTTCCCAATCTGGTCCATGAGACAGGAAGCGATGCCATCCTTCCACTTTGCCAGGGAAGAGCTGGGAAGCCCCATCCCACACCTCAGCCCTTTGGGGGAGGATTGATGTGGGAGTGCCCCTTCCTTGAAAGCATCTCCTTCCTCCTCCAGGGAGAGAGAGCTGACTGGTCCTGGGCTGGGTCTCACCTGGGTGGGGTTAACAGGATGGGATTGCCGCTCCCTCTGCCCAGCAGTGGCTCATGAGCCACAGTCCGTCTCTGGGTGGCACTGTTCAACGTGCCACCATGGAGCAAAAACAGTACACAAGCCCAGCACGGTCCCCACCCTGTGGCCAGCCATTCACAAAGCTTCTATCCGAGTGTATGTAGCCCAAGAGCCTGTTCCCAACCTCTTCTGCTTTGGAGCTAGAGGGAGAGGAGGGCTGGGGGATGCGGCTTACAATCAACCTTGGGCTGATTTTAAATTATGAATTTCTACTCTCCAACTTGGTGACTATGTCTTTCATTGTTAACTGTTTTAAATCAACTTCCAAAAGCGCAGGATATAAACAAACATAAGAGATTCATTTTTGGGGTAGGGAGGGAAGGATGAATTTTGTTTTTGTTTTATGTCATTCTGTTTTATCATCATTGACTAACTGTATAACTAAACGAGATTTTTTTTTCTCTAAAAACAATCTGGCACAATTAGACAGCTATGCTGTCTTTTGCTTCCCAAAGTTTTTCACACAGGATGGCTCGGTGGTCAGGTCTCTATTTTACAAATAAACGCACAAACTAGGGAGGCCCCTTCATCAGAAGACTTGCCCCATTTCGGGGGTAAGAAAATGTGATCATCTTAAAGAGGTTCAAAATAGGTTTAGGGGGGCAGCTGGGGTCCCTGCTCAGCCACTAAGGGGCAGCGTGGACTTGGGAAGTTGCAGCACCCTGGTGGACCTCAATTTCCCCATCTGTGAAATGACGTGGATGAATGAAATCTGAAAGACTCTTTCCAGCCCTATCTTTTTTTTTCCAGGTCTCTATCGAATGAATCAAAACAGTTGTTAGCGCTAGTGCTGACATAAATACCCATTTCCCGTAGCTCTGAAATCTCTGGGTCAGATTTTATGCTTACCCGTCCCAAGGAGATTGAGTCTGCCTGCTGGGATGAAGGCTTTGTGTACAGATTCTTGAAGGATAATAAGTTCTTTTCTTATCTAACAGTGCATTAGGGATAAGATGACTATAATTTCTTGTCTTCAAAAGGAGAATTCCTTTTTGCAGAAGTGCAGGGAAAGCAACGACAACAAAAATGTACGTTAAAATAGAGGGAAGAAAGAAAGACTCAGGCGTAGCTATTTGGGATATTTTCCATCATTCAGATTGCTTAGGAAATAGGGAAAGCTCATTGTCTGCTTCAAAAACCCTTCAGGAAATTATTAAAACTTCTGAATTCCTGTATAATCACCAAATCTCCTAAAGTGTACAAATTATACACGTGGTGAATGGGAGTAAATTTATTACTAGAAACTGATTTGAAATGAACTAAAAGTTGGGCACTCTTCGTTGTGGCGTGAAATGAGGTTTTAAAAGAGAAGTCTTTTAAGTAGACACATCTATGTTATGCTCGAAGGGGAAAAAATACCCCTATCACTAGATTGCTTGTACAGTTCTTTCTATTTTCATTTGTCTTGAAAAAAACAATATGACAGCAATATTAAAGAAAATTGTGAAAAATCCCTTAAGTCTGAATATCCAAATCTTCCAATAATTATTTATTTTTTTTATGTTTTATCCTAATACTTGTCTACGAGCATACTTTTTTTTTTTTTTTTGCGGTTCGCGGGCTTCTCACCACTGGGGCCTCTCCCGTTGCGGAGCACAGGCTCCGGACGCGCAGGCTCAGCGGCCGTGGCTCACGGGCCCAGCCGCTCCGCGGCATGTGGGACCTTCCCGGACCGGGGCATGAACCCGCGTCCCCTGCATCGGCAGGCGGACTCTCAACCACTGCGCCACCAGGGAAGCCCCTTTTCATCAATTCTTACTGATTAAGGAGGCCAAGAACACTGGTTGGTAACAGTAGTGGCTGGAGCAGCAGAAGCCACAGCGGGAACAGCAGTGTTGGTAGAGGCAGGGGTGGTAGCTGCAGTAATAGCGGTGGCGGTAGCAGCAACACAACCGCGCTACGACTAGCGGTAGTCAGAGACAGGGTAGTAGCCCTGGTCGTGGCGTAACGGTGGTAGCAGCAGTGATAGTGGTAACAGCAGTAGTAGTCATAGTAACAGTGACGGCAGTGGTAGGAGGGTCCTGCTCATGGTACTTGTGGTGCGACCATTGGTGGTAGCAGTTGCAGTGACAGCAACAGAGGTAGTAACAGTACTCAGCAGTAGTAACGGTACCTGCAGTAATAGTGGTGCTGATGGGAGAGGTCGTAACAGCCGCAGTGGTGCTGGTGGGTTTGGTGGCTGCCATGGTAACAGCCCTACGCACTGAGCGTTAGTTACCAGGCATGCAGACCCTCCAACAGCTCTGTGAGGTTTCCCATGACGCCCCTTTTATGGACCAGGAAACGGAGAGGCGAACGCTTGGCCGTGCAACCGGCGGAGTGTCACCTTCCCTTGGCGCTGCCTTCCCAGTGAGCCCTCATATTCCTTTAACCCTGCGAGAATCCACCTACACTCGTCTCCTGAGTACCTGCCGTGTGCCGGGCCGTGGGGACCCAGAGATGAGTGAGCTAGGGGCCCCGCCCTCCAGGAATCCCCCCCTCCCCCTGGTGGGGGAGACTGACCCACCCGCAGAGAAGTGGACGGGAGGGTTCAAGCCCCGGAAAGGCCACCACGCATGGAGGGGCACGGCTGCCGCAGGGCGGGCAGCGGGAGGTGGTGTCCCAAAAGAACTAAGTTGGGAGGAGGCGGAGGGGGGCCGACTGCCGTGTAGCAAGATTCCTACCAGGCCTGGGTGACCTGGTGGCCAGACCCTCTGTGGGAGGGGAGTGAGGTGGGGATGGATTCAGAAAGTAGGGGCTGATCCTGGGCAGCAAGAGGCCACCTGCTCCGTTCTGGGGCTTCCATCATTAAGCAAAGGCTTCTTCCCCTGGGTTTGGGTTTGAGTTTTATTCTTCCTGTATTCCCCCTAGAACCTAGCCCTGGGCTGTGCAGCCGTAGCCACTTAATGGGAGGAAGAGTAAATCCACAGTGCAACCACCATAATCTTCATAGCGCAGTTCTGCCCCTGCCCGCCCCCAGCTCAGACTCCTCCCTGAGCTTCTCATTGCTCTCAGGCTAGAGTCCAGCACCTCCCTCCAGCCTGCACGTCCCACGAGGTGGTCCTGGCCCCCATGTCATCGCGGGAGGAGTTGGCTGGGAGCACGGAGGCCGTGTCCTGAAGAGGTGAACACAGGCTCTGGAGCCAGCCTGCCTGGATTGAAATCCCCACTCTGCCACTTACTAGCCAAGCAGTGGACCCCGTTCCCTCATCTCTATGGAGATGAAAGGAGAATCTACTTCCTAAGATTAAATAAGAAGATGCATAGAGGACATCGTTCCTGACACAGGGGTGTTACCTGCTATGAGAATTTTCTCCACAATTGTTAACTCATCAAGGGGCCCCACGTAAATCAGTCCTCATTAGAAGTGACCTGAAACACCCCTCCCTCACACAGCCTGGGTAGAGCCACTGCAGTCTGGACCGATGGTGGCGCCCACGGCAGGCAACAGGTGCAGAGGCAATGATCATCACTGATGCTCAGAGAAAAACAACCAAGCTCTTTTCATTTTTGAAAAAAAAAAAAAAAAGAAAGAAAGAAAGAAAAGAAAGCAATCTCACTTAAGAAAAGAGGAAAACTGGCCTCGTCTCAGTTTATCTGAAACCTTTTCATATTTTCAGTTTTAATAAGATGTGACGGAAGCTGACATTTTTGCAAGCACCAAGAACTCGCATCACTTTGAAAACTTGCAAGTTGATTTGAAGAAGCACCAAGAGGTAGCCAAGATGCGCTCTGCTCACAGATGGTGGGGGATTAGGTGCCAGTTTGCCAAAAAGCTTGGAATCAGCAGACGGTGGAGGGCAGCTGGCGGAGGCCACCCGTGGGCAGGCAGGACGGGCCGCCCGGCAGGAGGGCCTCGAGGCCTGGGCCACACCCTACCTGGCCCAGGTGAGGAACTGCCGGGTCCTCACTTGTTCTCCGCTGGGGCTGGGGGACATACTTGCTCCTGGCACATGCAGAGCCCAGAGCTCAGGCTGACCCCCATCCTTGCTACCACCAAGCTTTAAGGAATCATAAGCTCTTTGGGCCTAAGTTTTATCATTGGGAGGAAAAGGGGAGAGAATACTGACATGGGGCAGTAAGAACAGCTGCCTTGTAGGTTTATTGTAAGGAACGAAACCATGTTGAGAGAGCCCCCCTTTTATTTTTTAAATTAATTAATTAATTTTTGGCTGTGTTGGGTCTTTGTTGCTGCGCACAGGCTTTCTCTAGTTGTGGCGAGCAGGTACTGCTCTTCGTTGCGGTGTGCGGGCTTCTTATTGCGGTGGCTTCTTTTGTTGCAGAGCACAGGGTCTAGGCGCATGGGCTTCAGTAGTTGTGGCGCACGGGCTTAGTGGCTCCGTGGCATGTGGGATCTTCCCGGACCAGGGCTCGAACCCATGTCCCCTGCACTGGCAGGAGGATTCTTAATCACTGCACCACCAGGGAAGTCCCGAGACAGCACTTTTTGACCATATAGTCTAGTTATTTAATCCCCCGAATGAGGTGACATGGGGGACAGGAAGAATTGGTGACTAATTATGGAATTTATACAACAAGCCTCTATTCAGCTGCCCTGGGTGTGAGCTGACACAAGAACGGGGGCAGCAAAGATGAGCACCTCCCGGGAGTTTTGACACCCGCTTCTTACTGCCGCAGGGGAGCGGTGTTGGGGCTGCTCGGAGGAGAGGGGAAGAGTCCTTGGACGTGGGCAATGAATGAAGGCCCATAATGGTGTGGGAGGCATTCAGACAGAAGGCACAGCCAGAACAAGCCACGGGCCCAAATGCGCAGCGCCTGTGGGGAAACAGCCCCTGAGCCATTCACGTGGCCGGAGCTCGAGGGGGGCCTCAAGGCTGGGAAGGAGGCCAGTCAGAGGCGGCATAGTGACTTCTGAACACGCAGGAAGTTAGGATTTCGTGGGTCTCTTTCTGCGTTCTGGTCATTTTGGCGGGTCGGATGGTTGAGCTGTCCTTACTGACATGCTTTGGTCTTTGCACATCCTTCCCCAGGTTCAGGGGCTGAGCTTCTCCCCTGGAGTCAGACTTGAGGCCCAGAGGTGGCTCAGAGATGTCCTCTCATCTTGAGTTGACGAGGACAGAGGTTGGTTCCTTTCGTGAGCGAGTCCTGGCTCCCTGAAGGGGGCGTGCACAGTGCTGGCCCCAGCCCCTGCCAGGCACAGAGGGAGACACAGGGAGAGGCCCAAAGGCTTAGTCTTGTCCCCTGTTGCTTCAGGACTCTGCCCAGCACACAGTGCCTAGCCTGTGAATGAGCTCTCCTTATCCTACAACCTCAGGAAGCCTTTGGGTTCATGGCGATGCAGAATGGTGACTCATGTATTTGTTGATGTGACTGAAAGAATCAGAAGGGCACCCCTCCTGGATGTCAGTCCCGGGAACTCGGGTCTGGGACATGCTCAGTCTCCTGCGTCCAAGTCTCTCTGCTTGTAGTCAGGAGGTCTGGGAAGAAGGGAGTCTATGGTCTCCACACAGGTCTCCCAGGGCACCCCACCTCTTAGGGGACACACATCCTTCCAGGAGTGAAGTTATGAAAGGCCACTCGTCGTTTGGATCCAGGTTGAAATCCCTGCTCTGCCACCTCCAAGCTGTGTCTTCGGGCAAATCACCTGGCCTCTATGTGCCTCCAGAGACACTAATTCTCCCTCGTGCTGTTGCCAAGGTGGTGGGTGAACTGAGATTAAACAATGGGAGGGTGAGGTCCAGAGTGCAGTGAATGTAAAAAGTACTCCGAAAATCTCTGTTGAATCTGAATCCTAAGACCTCCTGCTATTGTGGGTTACCGGCCCCTCAGAAGCGGATGCTGTAACACCGGCTTGCCATGCCAGGGTGAAAGTACACAACTGGCCCTTTTCTCCAACTTGTAAAAGTTTTCCCTGAACTCTCCATAAATGCAGAGAGTCAAAGACAAAGACTCTTTGGATTCAAAGGAACATTTTATTAGAAGCATAGTAACCAGCCTCCTGCCTACAAATAATAATAACTAACATTTATGGAACACTTGCAGGGGGCCGGGCCCTGTGTGAAGTGCTCTCCCAGCCTCACGCCATTCGATGCTCACACCAGCCCTCGGAAGGATGCGCCACATTCACCCCCATCGGGCACAGGATGAAACTTTGGAGAAAACGGGGCTTGCTGGTCCTCACGCGCTTAGTAAGTGGCAGATTTGGGACCCAAACCCAGGCTGCCCCAAAGCCCAGGTCCACCAGATGACAGTGTCTTCCGAATGCAGAAATCCTCCCTGCAGCCCAGCTTGGCCCAGTTCTCTAGCTTTGGGGAGAGAGACATTTCCTCTCTTCCTGTAGCCTAATCCGAAAACGAAGCGTCTACACATTTCACAGCCACAATTCTTTCCTGCACATAAAATCCATCGATGCTGCTGGCCTCCTTCCCTCTTCTGGGCATGTATTATAGGCTGTTGGCATGTGTGTCTAAATAAACACCCATCAGCCTGGATCCTTGCAGACCGATTCCAACCATTTGGCTCTAAAAGGTGGCATGGGACGGGCTCGCAAACCCTTCACCTTGCCCCCAACACACTCTGAACGCTCCCCTTTATGCATCTAAAAACCCAGAGCGGGTGGTTTCTCTCTCTTCGCTTAAGCACAACTCTGTAACAAACTGTTGGACTGAAATAGCCTAGATTTCTGTCTTGCTCGTCAAGCTGTGAGTTTCTAGGCCAGGATGGAGGGGCTCACATTGCTTCTCTTCTCCGTACCAGGCTCTGGGCCGCCCGTGTTACATAGCTTGACTCGTCCTTCATAACTGGCCCGGGTGAGGTATTAACAGCTCCGTTTACTGGGGGCAAAAATGAGAGAGGTGTGTTTTCTCAGGTCACACAGCCAGGTTGAGGCAGAGCTGGGATTTCCGTGTTCTTCTCATTTTGCCCAGGAGAGCGTGCCTTATTCAGCTCCATCATCTCCCTGGGAACCAGCAAAGGGCCCGGACATCTCCCAGCAAATGTGTGTTGAGTGACTGACTGAAGAAGAGCAAGTGTCAAATCTCCAAGAGAACTGCAGAGCAGGAGCCGTCTGGAACGATTTAGGTGCCTCGCTTAGAAGCAAGAACTAGATTAGAAGAGCACTGGCTGATGGTGTGACCTACGTCAGACACAGATTATGTTTTCAAGGCACGAGAGGACAGTCCTGTCAATAATGCAGCTTAAAATCCTGCCAAAGGCATTTCCCACAAATCACCTTTTGTTTCTTGTGACTCTGCAGAAATGGAATTTGTTGCATCTGGTCATTCAGGCCAATTACCTCTTTTAGTCTGTTCATGGAGGGGGAAGGTTCTTCATGTTCTTTGAATGATTTGAATAAATTTTCAACAAACATGCAGAGGCGACAAATGCCATATCCATGCAGACAGGAGAGTGGCAAAAGGCTTCTTATGGTTTAATTTACAAATCTGGTGGGTCTGACTTTTTAAATCAGTATTCGATGGTCTGGCATGAATGACCCCTAATTTTCACTGGCTTTTGTAATGCTCCCCAAGAGGAGCTGCTAGAAGTTTCTTGGTAGAAGAGAGCTTAAAGTCATCACCCAACCTCCCTATTTTAAACAGGAAGACATCCAATTTCCCAGAGAAAAGCGACATGGTTAGAAAGTGGCCAATCTCACTCCAGTGCCTGGGTCTCCTGTCACCCAGCCAGAGTTCTCTGCTTAGATATTTCCCTGGCAGTCCAGTGGTTAAGACTCCGTGCTTCCACTGCAGGGGGACACCAGTTCGATTCCCATTCGGGGAACTAAGATCCCTCAATCTGCATGATGAGGCAAAAAAAAAAAAGAGCTCTCCTCTTAAATAAAAACTAAGTGGATCGCTTCACTACGAGATTGTGTGCACTGCTGTTCTAGGACCCTGAGGTTCCCCTCTTGATAACAGAGTTGGTTTTAAAGTATTTAAAGGCATAGACAGATAGCTATAGCAGGTTGTAACAATGGTGACGCACCAGGCTCTGTAATGGCCCCTCCTAGGAATTTACCTCGAGAGAATAATCAGAACGTGGATATAGATGTATGCACCAAGATGTTTATGACTGCACTATTTATAACAGAAGAAAAGAAAGTAAGCTCACAAAGGAACAGCCACAGGATAGGCTATTAGGTTGACATGAAAACAAAGTTTTGAAGACTATTTAATGATTTGGAACATGTTCAGGATAAAATATTAAATGAGGAAGGTAGGCCCAAAATGTGTGGCTGTAGAACAGTCTTAAACATGTGAAAATAGGCAACACACACCAAAAAAAGACTGGAAAGAAAAGTACCAAGATGTGAGTAAAGGTCATTCATTCAATGATTATGCATTGCACTTATTTTTTACTTATTTTTTAATTGAAGTATAGTTGATTTAAAATGTTTCAGGTATACAGCAAAGTGATTCAGCTATACGTATATATAAATATATATATATATATTCTTTTCACATTCTTTTCCATTATAGGTTATTACAAGATATTGAGTGTAGTTCCCTGTGCTATACAGAAGGTCCTTGTTTATCTATTTTATATATAGTAGTATGCGTTGCATTTATTGATCATCTACTGTATATCAGGCACTGAGCATTTCACCAGAGATGTGGCACACAAAATAGAGTGGGTTTCTCCCTTCATGGACCTTACTGTCTGGGTTAAGGGTGAAAGAAGAGACAATATTAAGAAAAGAATCATGAAAATAAACTTACAATTACAAATTGTGAACATTGCTATTAAGAAGGTTATATCTGAAGGGTGGGATTATGGGTGATTGTTATGTTCTTTTTTATTTTTCTTTTTGTTTTATGTTCTTCTGACTTTTCTTTAGATCTTATATTTCCTACCATGGGGGCCTGTATTGACTTTGTTATTAGAAAAACAGAGGACTTTTAAAAATTCACAAAAGACCTTCATGATGGTGGAGGAGGAAGACGTGGAGATCACCTTCCTCTCCACAAATACATCAAAAATACACCTACATGTGGAACAAGTCCTACAGAACACCTACAGAACGCTGGCAGAAGACCTCAGACTTCCCAAAAGGGTCTTGGTGCTCCGGCCAGGTGTCAGGTCTGAGGCTTGGTAGTGGGAGAGCTGAGTTCAGGACATTGGACCACGAGAGACCTCCCAGCCCCACGTAATATCAAATGGCGAAAGCTCTCCCAGAGATCTCCATCTCAAGACTAAGACCCAGCTCCTCTCGATGACCAGCAAGCTACAGTGCTGGACACCCCACACCAAACAACTAGCAAGACAGGAACATAACCCCACCCATTAGCAGAGAGGCTGCCTAAAATCATAATAAGTTCACAGACACTCCAAAATGCACCACTGGTCGCGGTCCTGCCCCCCTAGAAAGACAAGATCCAGCCTCATCCACCAGAACACAGGCACCAGTTCCCCCCACCAGGAAGCCTACACAACCCACTGAACCAAACCTATCTACTGAGGGCAGACACCAGAAGCAATGGGAACTACAAATCGGCAGCCTGTGAAAAGGAGACCCCAAATGCAGTGTTAAGCAAAATGAGAAGACAGAGAAATACACAGCATATGAAGGAGCAAGGTAAAAACCCACCAGACCAAACAAATAAGAGGAAATAAACAGTCTACCTGAAAAAGAATTCAGAGTAATGATAGTAAAGATGATCCAAAATCTTGGAAATAGAATGGAGAAAATACAAGAAACATTTAACAAGGATCTAGAAGAACTAAAGAGCAAACAAACAATGATGAACAACACAATAAATGAAATTTAAAATTCTCTAGATGGAATCAATAGCAGAATAACTGAGACAGAAGAACGGATAAGTGACCTGGAAGATAAAATAGTGGAAACAACTACAACAGAGCAGAATAACGAAAAAAGAATGAAAAGAATTGAGGAGAGTCTCAGAGACCTCTGGGAAAACACTGAATGCACCAACATTTGAATTATAGGGGTCCCAGAAGAAGAAGAGAAAAGGAAATGGACTGAGAAAATATTTGAAGAGTTTAGAGTTGAAAACTTGCCTAATATGGGAAAGGAAATAATCAAGTCCAGGAAGCACAGAGAGTCCCATACAGGATAAATCCAAGGAGAAACACACCAAGAAACATAGTGATCAAACTATCAAAAATTAAATACAAAGAAAAAATATTAAAAACAGCAAGGGAAAAGCAACAAATAATATACAAGGGAATCCCCAGAAGGTTAACAGCTGATTTCTCAGCAGAAACACTGCAAGCCAGAAGGGTGTGGCAGGACATACTTAAAGTGATGAAAGGGAGAAACCTACAACCAAGATTACTCTACCCAGCAAGGATCTCATTCAGATTCCACAGAGAAATTAAAACCTTTACAGACAAGCAAAAGCTAAGAGAATTCAGCACCACCAAACCAGCTTTACAACAAATGCTAAAGGAACTTCTCTAGGCAGGAAACACAAGAGAACGAAAAGACCTACAATAACAAACCCAAAACAATTAAGAAAATGGTAATAGGAACATACATATTGATAATTACCTTAAATGTAAATGGATTAAATGCTCCAACCAAAAGACATAGACTGGCTGAATGGATACAAAAACAAGACCTGTATGTATGCTGTCTACAAGAGACCCACTTCAGACCTTGGGACACATACAGACTGAAAGTGAGGGGGTGGAAAAAATTATTCCATGCAAATGGAAATCAAAAGAAAGCTGGAATAGCAATTCTCATATCAGACAAAATAGACTTTAAAATAAAGACTATTACAAGAGACAAAAAAGGACACTACATAATGATCAGGGATCAATCCAAGAAGAAGATATAACAATTGTAAATATTTATGCACCCAACATAGGAGCACCTCAACACATAAGGCAAATGCTAACAGCCATAAAAGGGGAAATTGACAGTAACACAATCATAGTAGGGGACTTTAACACCCATTTTCGCCAATGTACAGATCATCCAAAATGAAAATAAATAAGGAAACACAAGCTTTAAATGATGCATTAAACAAGATGGACTTAATTGATATTTATAGGACATTCCATCCAAGAACAACAGAATACACTTTCTTCTCAAATGCTCATGGAACATTCTCCAGATAGATCATACCTTGGGTCACAAATCAAGTCTTGGTAAATTTAAGAAAATTGAAATCATATAAAATATCTTTTCTGACCACAATGCTATGAGACTAGATATCAATTACAGGAAAAAATCTGTAAAAAATACAAATACATGGAGGCTAAACAATACACTACTAAATAACCAAGACATCACTGAAGAAATCAAAGAGGAAATCAAAAAATACCTAGAAACAAATGACAAGGAAAACATGACGCCCAAAACCTATGGGATGCAGCAAAAGCAGTTCTAAGAGGGAAGTTTATAGCAATACAATCCTACCTCAAGAAACAAGAAACATCTCAAATAAACAACCTAACCTTGCACCTAAAGCAATTAGAGAAAGAAGAACAAAAAATCCCCAAAGTTAGCAGAAGTAAAGAAATCATAAAGGTCAGATCAGAAATAAATGAAAAAGAAATGAAGAAAATGATAACAAAGATCAATAAAACTAAAAGCTGGTTCTTTGAGAAGGTAAACAAAGTTGATAAACCATTAGCCAGACTCATTAAGAAAAAAAGGAAGAAGAGTCAAATCAATAGAATTAGAAATGAAAAAGGAGAAGTAACAACTGACACTGCAGAAATACAAAGGATCATGAGAGGTTACTACAAGCAACTCTATGCCAATAAAATGGACAACCTGAAAGAAATGGACAAATTCTTAGAAAAGCACAACCTTCCGAGACTGAACCAGGAAGAAATGGAAAATATAAACAGACCAATCACAAGCACTGAAATTGAAACTGTGATTTAAAATCTTCCAACAAACAAAAGCCCAGGAGCAGATGGCCTCACAGGCGAATTCTATCAAACATTTAGAGAAGAGCTAACACCTATTCTTCTCAATCTCTTCCAAAATATAGCAGAGGGAGGAACACTCCCAAACTCATTCTATGAGGCCACCATCACCCTGATACCAAAACCAGACAAAGATGTCACAAAAAAATAAAACTACAGGCCAATATCCCTGATGAACATAGATACAAAAATCCTCAACAAAATACTAGCAAACAGAATCCAGAAGCACATTAAAAGGATCATACACCATGATCAAGTGGGGTTTATCCCAGAAATGCAAGGATTCTTCAGTATATGGAAATGAATCAATGTGATAAACCATATTAACAAATTGAAGGAGAAAAACCATATGATCATCTTAATAGACGCAGAAAAAGCTTTCGACAAAACTCACCACCATTTATGATAAAAACCCTTCAGAAAGTAGGCATAGAGGGAACCTACCTCAACATAATAAAGGCCATATATGACAAACCTACAGCCAACATTGTTCTCAATGGTGATAAACTGAAACCATTTCACTAAGATCAGTAACAAGACAAGGTTGCCCACTCTCACCACTATTATTCAACATAGTTTTGGAAGATTTAGCCACAGCAATCAGAGAAGGAAAAGAAATAAAAGGAATCCAAATCAGAAAGAAGAAGTAAAACTCTCACTGTTTGCTGATGACATACTATACATAGAGAATCCTAAAGATGCTACCAGAAAATTACTAGAGCTAATCAAGGAATGGTAAAGTATCAGGATACAAAATTAATGCACAGAAATCTTTTACATTCCTATACACTAATGATGAAAAATCTGAAAGAGCAATTAAGGAAACACTCCCATTTACCATTACAACAAAAAGAATAAAATACCTAGGAATAAATCTACCTAAGGAGACAAAAGACCTGTATGCAGAAAGCTATAAGACACTGATGAAAGAAATTAAAAACAATACAAACAGATGGAGAGATATACCATGTTCTTGGATTGGAAGCATCAACATTGTGAAAATGACTATACTATCCAAAGCAATCTACAGATTCAATGCAATCCCTATCAAAATACCAATGGCATTTTTCACAGAACTAGAACAAACAATTTCACAATTTGTTTGGAGACACAAAAGACCCCGAATAGCTAAAGCAATCTTGAGAAAGAAAAACAGAGCTGGAGGAATCGGGTTCCCTGACTTCAGACTATACTACAAAGTTACAGTAATTAAGACAGTGTGGTACTGGCACAGAAACAGAAATATAGATCAATGGAACAGGATAGAAAGCCCAGAGATAAACCCACGCACATACGGTCACCTTACCTTTGATAAAGGAGGCAAGAATATACAACGGAGAAAAGACAGCCTCTTCAATAAGTGGTGCTGGGAAAACTGGACAGCTACATGTAAAAGAATGAAATTAGAACACTCCCTAACATCATACACAAAAATAAACTCGAAATGGATTAAAGACCTAAATGTAAGGCCAGACACTATTAAACTCTTAGAGGAAAGCATAGGCAGAACACTCTATGACATAAATCACAGCAAGATCCTTTTCGACACACCTCCTAGAGAAATGGAAACAAAAACAAAAGTAAACAAATGGGACCTAATGAAACTTAAAAGCTTTTGCAGATCAAAGGAAACCATAAACGAGACGAAAAGACAAGGCTCAGAATGGGAGAAAATATTTGCAAATGAAGCAACTGACAAAGAATTAATCTCCAAAATTTACAAGCAGCTCATGTAGCTCAGTATCAAAAAAACAAACAACCCAATCCAAAAATGGGCAGAAGACGTAAGTAGACATTTCTCCAAAGAAGTTATACAGATTGCCAGCAAACACATGAAAGGATGCTCAACATCACTAATCATTAGAGAAATGCAAATCAGTACTACAATGAGGTTTCACCTCGCACCAGTCAGAATAGCCGTCATGAAAAAATCTACAATAAATGCTGGAGAGGGTGTGGAGAAAAGGGAACACTCTTGCACTGTTGGTAGGAATGTAAACTGATACAGCCACTATGGAGAACAGTATGGAGGTTCCTTAAGAAACTAAAAATAGAACTACCATATGACCCAGCAATCCCACTACTGGCCATATACCCTGAGGAAACCATAATTCAAAAAGAGACATGTACCACAATGTTCATTGCAGCTCTATTTACAATATCCAGGACATGGAAGCAACCTAAATGTCTATCGACAGATGAATGGATAAAGAAGATGTGGCACATATATATAATGGAATATTACTCAGCCATGAAAGGAAACAAAATTGAGTTATTTGTAGTGAGGTGGATGGACCTAGAGTCTGTCATACAGAATGAAGTAAGTCAGAAAGAGAAAAACAAATACTGTATGCTAACACATATATATGGAATCTAAAAAAAAAAAGGTTCTGAAGAACCTAGGGGCAGGAAAGGAATAAAGACTCAGATGTAGAGAATGCACTTGAGGATATGGGGAGGGGGAAGGGTAAGCTGAGATGAAGTTGGAGGGTGTCATGGACATATATACACTGTCAAAGGTAAGATAGATAGCTAGTGGGAAGCAGCCACATAGCACAGGGAGATAAGCTTGGTGCTTTGTGTCCACCTAGAGGGGTGGGGTAGGCAGGGTGGGAGGGAGACGCAAGAGGGAGGAGACATGGGTACATATGTATACATATAGCTGATTCACTTTGTTATAAAGCAGAAACTAACACACCATTGTAATGCAATTATACTCCAATAAAGATGTTTTAAAAAATGCACACAGGAACAAGACCCCTAGGACATACATGGTTCCCCATGGTTTCATACTGACAATGGAGCCCCATAGACAGAACTGCAGGTTAGTTCCTCAGGAGATGCTGGGGACACCTGTGGTTGGGACAGAGCCCTGCCTTTACAGCTTTTGTGACTGTATCAGGTTCCTGTTGCTGCTATAACAAATGACCACAAACTTAGTGACTGAAACAACACAAATGTATTCTCTTACAGTTCTGGAGGCCACAAGTCTGAAATGAGTTTCACTGCGCTAAAGTCATAGTGTTGACAGAGCTGGTTCCTTCTGAGGCTCTAGGAGAGAATGTTTCTTTGCTTTTGCAGCTTCTGGTGACTGCCTGCAATCCTTGGCTCATGGCCGCTTCCTCCACGCTTCCATCATCACATGACCTTCTCTTTTTCCTATAGACAGGTATCCCTCTGCTTCTGTCTTACAAGGACTCCTATGATTACACTTAGGGCCCATCTGGATAATCCAGGATCCTAAAGTCTAAATCATGCTCCTTAACTTCATGACATCTGCAAAGTCCCTTTGTCATATAAGGCAACATTCACAGGTCCCAGGGATTAGGACCTGATCTCTTTGGGGGCCGTTTTTCAGCTGGCCACAGTGGTTTATCAAAAGTTTGCAGGTTTGGGGCTTCCCTGGTGGCTCAGTGGTTGAGAGTCTGCCTGCCGATGCAGGGGACATGGGTTCGTGCCCCGGTTCGGGAAGATCCCACATGCCATGGAGCGGCTGGGCCCGTGAGCCATGGCCGCTGAGCCTGCGCGTCCGGAGCCTGTGCTCTGCAACGGGAGAGGACACAACAGTGAGAGGCCCGCGTACGGCAAAAAAAAAAAGTTTACAGGTTTATTGAATGTTAAACCTTGTTAGCCAATCTTAGAAGAGTCCTTGCCTAATTTGTGCGTGTTTTTTCCTGAGAAAAAAGGAAGAATGTAATGTCTGAAAATTTGTTTGTGCCAGGAGCACTTCTCAAATCCTTGGTAGCTGTCCTCATACCCCACCAGGTCTGCTGTTATTGTACAGAATTTTCTTGATGGTTTGCATCAAAAATGGGGGAATGGCTGAGTACACAGATAAAAAAGAGAGAGAAAGTGAGCGAGAGAAAGGGGAGGGATATTGTAAGCTAAGGTTTGCATTTCAAACATTCAGCCCAGTTAAAACGTTGACATGAAGCATTGTGTACGTTCCTGGGAGAGGGCTCTCCCAGTTGTGTATCTCATGGGTGTCATGGGTGTCATTGGATGTTATTGTTGCCTTGCTAAATATTCATAGATGAATATGTGGAATAAATTGCCTTGTAAACTGACAGAGGGCAAGTAAGGCCTGTCCTTGAGTCTCTTATCTGCATCTTCATTTCTGAGAGACTGTCTATTTGGGCATGAGTGTGTGCGTGCGTGTGTGTGTGTGTGCACACATGAGTGTGGGTGCTGTGTACTTGGTTAATTTAAGCAGAGGCATTCCATTTTCAGAGTACTAGAGATGTCTCTCCCCAGTTTGGGGACCTCCAAGTGGGTGGTGATCAGAGAAGACAAGTTTTGCTCACAGAACGGCTTTGGCAAAGCTGTCTTGCTTCAAAACTAGTGTCTCCGGACCCATTAGGGGGCTATGGTTTGTTTGTTCAGAGGTGGGGTGGGTTCAAAGGAGGAGTGTGACAAAAAGACATACACAATGCGTGCACATACACACACACATGCACACTCACAGAGAAGAGCTTCTTTGGGTTCAGGACAAAGTTCTCAGGGTGGCCATGGGCCATAGTGCTTCTGGGTAGAGAAGGAGAGAGTGAGACAGGGACGCAGATACTTCTAGGAGGTACAGAGAGGAAAGGGAGGGACAGTGATGACTGGAGACCCTGCTGAGATGCCACCTTCATAGGACACCTCCTCTGACCCCTTGTCTTGTCCTCCACCAGGCCTAACCAGTTGCCTAGGGCTATGGACTGAATTGTGTCTCCCCCCAGTTGGTATGTTGAAGCCCGATGTGATGGTATTTGGAGGTGGAGGCCTTTGGGAGATAATTGTTTAGGTCATGAGAGTGGGGCCCTCGTGATGGGATTAGTGCCCTTATAAGGATAGACACTGGGGTACACTCTCCCTATCATGTGGGATGGCAGCCATCCACATGCCAGGAGAAGAGCTCTCACCAGAAACTGACCACACCGGCACCCTGATCTTGGACTTCAAGCCTCCCAGAACTGTGAGAAATAAACTTCTACATTTAAGTCCCCAGTCTATGGTGCTTTGTTCTGGTAGCCCGAGCACACCAAGACAACCTGCCTTGGGGTTTTTATGGTACATGGCCCAAGCATCCACTAAAGCGAATTCTAATTATTGGTTTCCATGTTCGTCTCCCCTGAGAGCTCCTCAAGGCCAAGGACTTTCTTACTGCTGAATCCCTAGCACCCAGCCACGTTCAATGTACTCAGTAGGTGCTTGTGGCAGACACTGGTTGCTGCACCCCAATGTCTGTTGACCCTGTTGTCCACAGTCACAGGATTTTTTGCTGTGCACCTGGCCACTTAGAATGAGAACTGCACTTCTTGGTCTTCTTTGCAGGTAGGTGTGGCCACGTGACTCTGTTCTGGCCAATGAGAATGTGAAGGAATTGAGGGTTTAACTTCCATGTCAGGCCTTTCAAGAGTAAACCAGACCTTTCCCTCTCCCTTTGCTGCTCTGGTTGGCTGGAATTTGGGTGTGATGGAAAGCCCCCTGGGCCACGCATTCAAGGGCAACACCCTATGAGGGCACAGCAACAAGGTAGAGCAGGCCTAGCCCATGACACTGTGAGGCTGCCATCCAGCCCTGTACTGTTTATGCCCCAACTGTTTACCTGGGAGAGAACTGCATTGCTTGATACAGACCTGTTATTTGGGGTCTCTGTTCTAGTAGACCAATTAAATATTCATACTACAATCAGAGTGTTTGCTCACTGATAGAGAACAGGCTCTGAGCCTTCCCAGGAACCCCCGGCCAGGGTTCCTCATTGTCTCCTTACTGGAGGCAGAATAACCCCTTCTCCCATCCCCACCAAAGATTTCCATGTCCTAATACCCCAAACCCATGAATATGTTCCCTCACGTGGCCAAAGGGTCTTTGCAGATGTGATTAAGTTAAGGATCCTGAGATGGGAAGATTGTCCTGGATTATCTGGACGGGCCCAGTGTCATCACGAGGGTCTTTGCAAGAAAGGAGACAATGGAAGCAGAGGTTGGAGTGATATGAGGAAGGGGCCACAGCCAGGAATGTGGGAAACCCCTAGGTGCTAGAAAAGGCAAGAAAGTGGATTCTTCCCCGGAGCCTCTAGAAGGAACCAGTCCTACCAATCTATTTTAGACTTCTGACTTCCAGAGCAGTAAGGGAATACGCTTGTGTTGTTTTAAGCCACTGAGCTTGCGGCAACTTGTTATGGCAGCAACGGGAAACTAATACACACCTCTCTGTCCCCATGGCTCTTTGCACGTCTCAACATAGGCTTTGAGTTCAAGTTGCCAGATGGAGCTGGGCTTGAACCTGCTCTAGCCCTTCACAGGCCGTGGAAATGATGCTCTGAGCTCCGTGCACGTGGGGAGGCCAGCGGAAGGCCTCTGCAATCGTGAGTTCCAGGGCTCTCGGATTTCAATAGTGGGCTGGGCACTCTGACTGCTCCCCTGGCCCATAAGCTCTCATGGCAGAGACTGTGAGACCTCCTCCCTCCTCAGTGTCCCCTTCCCTCCAATCAAACAGTCTTTTCTGTGTTTCATCTGATCATGTTACTACCCTCACCCGGCTCGGAAGCATTTGTTGACTCTCCTTCAAGTCCCAACTCCTTTGCATGGCACGCAGAGCTCTTCCCACTCAGGTCCGAGATACTGACGTCCTGGTCCTGACCTGCCCTCAGAGCACCTCACCCAGGGACTCTGGATTTCATGCAGCTAGACCGGATCCCCTTCTGCTCTTCCAACAAGCCCAGCTCTTATCCCAGTGCCCCGTGCCTGGACCACTTCCCCCATTACACTCCTGCTCATCCCCTAAGATCCTGTAGCTGAAGATCACAGCTCGTGTTCTGGATTGAATCCCAGCATCTCCAAGAGCTGGCTTGGTGCCATTGGTCTGGTCTCTTCATTTCTCTAAGATGCAGTTTCCTCCTCACCTGTAAAACAGTTAACGGTAACGATACTTGCCTTGAGGATGAGTTGTGAATATTGAATGGGATCATACTTACAAAGCACACAGACACAGGCTTTGGTTGTTATTGTTGTTACTGAAAGCATTGCCTCCTCCATGAAGTACGACTTGATTTCCCTAAGTTAAATTAGTTGATTCTTTCTGAGGTTGCACAGAGCTCTATTGGCCTTCTTATACAGCATCATCAGTCTCCCTCTCAGAGTGGCTAACTCATGCCAATCTGCCTGGGACCTTCTTGCTTTTAGCCCTGAAAGTCTCACATCCCAGGAACCCCCTGAGCTCCAGGCAACCAGGATGGCTGATCACCCTACTCCCTCCCTCTGGACTACTCTCTCTTTTTTTAATATACATATTTTTTTTATTGAATGAAAGATTCTTTAAATTCTATAGTGCTTTACAATTTTCAAAAGTTTCACACACATGACTTCATATAATCCCATAATAACCCCAATCACTTACCCCTATATTTCCCCTTCCTCCCTTCCCTCTCCCCACTGGTAGGCACTAGTTTGTTTTCTCTAGCTCTTGTTATAGACTACTAGCATCACATCCCCAGAATACAGCATGACTGATGTCTGGGATGTAGCTGGAAATAAACCAAAGTCCAGTTAAGGAAGGAAGAAAGGAAAGATGGAGGGAGGAGGGGAGGGAGGGAGGAAAGGAAGAAAAGTAAAACAGTATTACTTTGAACATCACTTGTATTTTCTCTTCTTAGAAATTCAGACTCTCCGCCCCACCTCCCGGGACCCTTGCACTTTAAGATGAGGCCATGAGACTTTCACTCCAGGGAAGGGAGGACTGATACTGCATAGAATAAAGAAGTTTTGCTTTACTTTGTGCTTCAACTGGCTTTCAAAAATAAAAACCTGTTGTGAGGCAATGTTCTTGAAAGCCAGGCTTTCCAAAGAGAAAAGTCATTTTCTCAGAACGCCTCCAGAGCTGGGTTTTTACATCTTGAGAACCAAAGCCTGGAGGACTGATTGTAGAGTAGATGATAAAGTAGGAAGGAGGGCATTTCCCGCCGCAGGGAAAGGGAGGACTTTCAGGGTTAGGACGCGGGTCCTGGTGGAGAGGAAGAAAAGGGAATGGGCCAGTGCCAAGGTCCTCATCCCTCAAGTCCCAGTGTCAAGGTTATGGACAGGATCCCCATTCCATGCTTCTCCAGGCTTAGTATGGAGACTCCCACTGAAGTGCCAGGTGGATACAGAGGTGGGGGAGCAGAGATGGCTGAGACAGGACTTCTGGTGGGTGGACCCAAGGCAGGTCCCCTGACCCACCCCCTCTGACAAGAGGCAGAGAAAGCAGCTGAGAGTCAGCGGGCCCTGGGAGGCCCAGAAGGGCACAGCCTGGTGCACCACAGGTGACCCGGTTTGGAGGGAGGAGGCCACATGGGACCTTGGGACCTGAACCAGTGACTGCAGCATGACACTCCAAAGACCAGCAGATACCAAAGTGGGACACCCAGAGACCCGATGGCCACACTATTCCTTGGGGACATTGAAGGGACCAGGGCTGTCACTTGTGGTCCATGGGGTGAGTAACGCCCTAACTGAAGGTCAGCGGGAGCCTCCCGCAGCGCCATGTGGACCCCTTGGCCCCAGACTCCATCTGGGGAAGGAGGAAGGGAAGATCCTTGAAGATCAAGAAGCCCTGAAAGAGACTAAGATCTCACCTGCATGTGATGACAGAACAGCCTAGCTGGGAAAGTCAGCATTTCTGCCATCACAGGACTAGAGGCTGGAAAGCGAGATGAAAGCAGTTATAGATAACAAAGTGAGTTACATTTTCCTGCACATCTGCATAATCCCAGTCCAGGACTGAAGGGAAGACAGAACGCAGGAGATAAAACTTGCAGCATGAACTTGCCTTACTGGCCTTCTGGAACCTTCTCAGTAGCTTGTAGTTGAGTCCTGCAAAGGGAACAAAGATGTAAATACAGGTAGGTGGGGGACTGTGCACTAGAGCCAGCTTCCCTCTGGCCAGGTCTTCTCAGGACCCAGGAAGGAGCGGTGAGGGGCCCTGTCTCCATCCTCCAGACCTTTGTGGGCTCCTGTCAGGTCCCCGTGGCATGTGGACTGAACTGGAGGCAGTCTGTTGGGCATTTGTTTTTCTTTTAAGAGTTAAAGTTCTGGGGGTCCCTACGTTGACCTTTCTCTAGGTGTTCCTGAAGGCCCCCGCCCCAGGGAAAGTTGACGTGGCACATCCAGGACATGGAGCTGCATGAGAAGTGACCTTCCTGTCTCTGGGGCCGCTCCTGTCCGGATGCTCAGAGCCAGGCTTGGAGAGGTCCCCTGTCGCATCCATCAGCAGTGGCTGTGCTGGCCTGTGAGTGGGTCGATAGCCATCTCCCACACTGTGCCCTCCCTGAGCTGTTTCTCCTACTGGGGTCCCTTGGGTGGAAAACCTCCTCCATGTCCAAGGGTTGAGGGATGGGCCTGAGGTTAGAGGGCATGGTCCATTCTCGAACCATGGGACGTCAGAGCTGCCAGGCCTCCCAAACGTGCAGCCCGCCCCTGCCCTGGAGGTGAGGAGAGTGGGCTCAGGAGCTAAAGTGACTCAGCCAAGGTCCATGGAGTGAACAGCAGCGGCAGGAGGGAAACACGCCCAGGCTCAGTCTTCCTTCCCAGGCACTGCCCTACCTTATTCGGTTTCTTCTGCCCTGAAATCCACTCTTTCTGGCCCACAGGAAACAAACGAGGCTCCTTCACGTGCCTCTCCTGAGGGTCGCCTTTCTGAGGACAGAGGTTGTCCATGATCACACATCTGTGAACTCGCTGCTATTCACGAGAGGAACAACTTGAGTGGACCTGCCCTCCTCCGGCTCTCCATCCCCTCTGGCCACATGGAAAGACCCTACTTCCTGATTCCTGTGGCTGGAGAGGCCACATGACCTGTTCTGACCAATAGGCTGTGAGAGGAAGTGACATGTATCACTTCCTGCCTGAAGCAAAAATGGCTGGTGGGGAGACCCTCCACACTTTCCATCCTTGCCACCATGACTGAGAGGCCACAGATGTAGGTGGTGTGGCTGCAAGATGGTGCAGCTGTGTCAGCCTGGATCCTTGAGTGACTGTGTGAAGCAGAGTGCCCTGCGGGGGGACATAGAGCCTGAGTGGGAGATAAATGTATTCTGTTAACCAGCTGAGATGTCCAGGTTGCTTGTATACAGCAGTAGAAATTAGACCATCCTGGTGATTACACACGTGGACTGCTTAATGCAAAACCTGGCCCCTCTTCTGGAATAAGAATCACCCAACACTCCCTTCGGTGGTGACGCAGGGCAGGAGTGGGGTTAGGGGTAGTGTCCTCCTATGTGATGGGTGATGTGAATTCATAATGAAGGAGATGACTTGCTTATAGACAGAAGCGAAGTGGCCCTCAGACTTCAGTGTGCCTCAGGATGACAGGGTGGGAGGATGGGGAGTGTTTCAGGCAAAAATGGATGCTTCCCATTTCTGAAACCCCAGATTATGACTCTTTAGGTCTGAGGCTGGGCCCAGGAACCTGTATTTTTAATAGGCAGTCCAGGCAATTCTGTTGCCTGAGGTCTTTGGGCCATGACTTGACTAAGCCTCGTGAACACCCCCGACAGATCTGGCTTTGAGTCCAGATTCAGACACTAGCTGTCGACTCTGAGTCAGATGGTTAAATTCTCTGAGACTCACTTGCTTCTTCTGTAAAATGGAGATAATGTTTTACTTGTCTTCCAAGGCTGGGTGAGGATTCAGTGAGACAAAGTCCTCAGCATGGCACCTGCCACAAAATTAGCATTTAGTAAGGGTTACTAGTTTCAATAACTGTGGTGGTAGTAATTATTATTATTGTTTTGGTATTAAAAAGAGAAATCGGTGAGGCTTGAACAAGGTGGAGGTGTAGTGGGGGAATCTCTTGAGGAAACACAGCATATGACCGAGTAGCCCCAACTTAGAACCTGGGAGTCACCATCCCCTTGGGGTCTGTGAGGCTAATTCCTGCCACCATCGTCTGCCATGATGGTCTCCTGAGAGCTCTTCCTCTTGTAAAATCTGACCCAGCCTTGGGCACAGATATCCTCCTGGGAGGAGAAGCACGACCAGTGGGACAGCACGTGTCCACTGTGAGTACTTAGAGGGTGAGGTGCCTGTCTGCCTGTGGGTCTGCCCTCCCACCACATTACACTCTTGTCGGGGTTGAGGTACCTTGGCCATTGCCATGTCCCCAAAGTCCAGTCAAGGCTCGTCACTAGCATGGGCTCAAAAAACCCTGGCTCTTGTCGAAAGAGCCAGGTCTTGCCCAAACCACGTGGCAACTTAAAGGCTTCCCCTGGTGTCTAAAGTTGCAAGTTGTCCATTTATTCAGCCAGGAAGGATTCCTTCCAGGTAACTGAGTGTGCTTTATTTCCTCTCTCACTTCTGGTGAATGCAAAGCAACCTCCCCACCGTCTTGGCCTGATGAGCCCCTACTTGTCTTTGAGGAATGGGACCAGGGGTCTCATTTCCAGGAAGCCTCTCCAGCTGGGTGGGTCCTCTTCTTGCCCCACTCCCTGCCCTTTGAGCTTCCCTGGCATTGAACTCCCATCCTGCAGCTTCTGTGGATGTCAGTTTCCCCCAAGTAGGGTCTGAGCTCCCTGATGGCCGGGGGTACTTGTCTCAGCCTTGCCTGGTTCTCACACATGAGAACATGATTCAATTCTCAAGGCATATTTGTGGGATGAACTAACAAAGCAGGGGATGGATGTCAACCCACAATCTAACCTTAACAACTCGACAATCACATGCCACACCAGCGACCTCCTGGTGGAGAGCGGGGTTCTTGCCCTGTAGTTGGAACACAGGCTCCCGCAGGGCTGTCAGAGATGCATTTAGGAATGTAACTTTCACAGGAAAATCCCATTAGTGAAGAGGAAGCTCTTCCCTGACCTACTGTGTCACCATGGTGAGCCCTGGCTCATTTCTTTATGGGTCACGTCTGCTGTAAGGTTTTCTCCTTCTGTCTGTCCCCCCAAACATCCCATGAACCAAGGGATTAGAGAAGAGAGTGACCCTAAATTCCTGGATCCTGGCTTTCCTGGCCCTTGGTCAGCTCAGCCTGCAGATGCCAGGTTCCCAGGGCCAGGAACTTGACCCTTGCATGTTTGATTTTCTACTGGATGGAGTACTTCCTGGATGCCTGGGGGAGGTACTCAATGATGGCTGGTGACCGGCTGGCTGACGAGAGACCAGATACTAGATGGGAAAGGAAAAGGCATTTGCCCCCCAACCCATAGCTCATATGTAAGAGAAATTGATTATTCAGGAGCCGATTATCAAACTGGTGAATGGTTTGGACGCTTGACTTTGACTCCTTTTATCCTGCTGCCTGACAGGGTGGACTAGAACCCCTGCGAGAGGAGAGAAACGAACCCAGAGCGTGGCACATCCCAGCTCTGTGTCACAAGGGATTGAGGGAGGCTAGGAGTCCCAGCTCCCTCCCTGGGCCAGGCCAACTCTCACCAGCAGTCTTCTCACCTCTCCCAGCCTCTCCTTCCTTCTCTGTTAGGGGGGTTATGAAACCTGCTCTGCCTAACACAGAGTCTGGTGGGCATGGGGACTTTGATGTCTATAAAGCATGTGAGTCTACGAGCAAGTCGCTGTCCATTTCCCCAGCCAGAAGCTTGGCAGGAGAGTCGTGGTGGAGATCTGGATTTTCTGTGGGTTCCATGTGCCTGCCAACCCCATCTGGCCAAGTCTTAGGAATCTAGCCTGGATTTTGCCAGGCTGGTCTCCATGAGACGGGATGCTGTGTCCACACTCACGGGTCACTGGGTTCCCATCAACCCTCCCCTCGTGTCTCCCCTGCCTGAGCCCATCTCGTTGCTTCAGCAGCCTTTGCTGCCCTGTGCCAAGCCCTGTGTTAGGTGGAAGCCCATGTATGACATGACGTATGAGCTGCCCGCGGCTGCTATCACAAACAACCACAGATGTGATGGCTTTAAACAACGCGCATTAATTCTCTTACAGTTCTGGAAGTCAGCAGCTGGGTACAGGGGGAAAGTCAAGGGGTCAGCAGGGCAGGTTCCTTTTGGAGGCTGTAGGGAGAATCATTTCCTGCCTTTCACAGCTTCTAGAGGCAGCCTAAGTCCCTTGGCTTGTTGCCCCTTCTTCAGTCTTCAAAGTGAGACATGTAACATTTTCAGACCTCTCTGCTCTGTCATCACATCACCTTTTCCTCTCTCTCTCCCTTGACCCTCCTGCCTCCCTCTACAAGGACATTTGTGATTACACTGAGGGCCTGCCTGGATAATCCAGGATCATCTCTCCATCTCAAGGGTCCTTAACTCAATCACAAAGTCCTTTTTGCCATGCAAGGTGACAAATACACAGGTTTGGGGGATACGGATGTGAATATCTTTGGGGCTTTTATTCAGCCACCCCAACATGTCCTCTGCCCTCCAGATGGAGGGGAGGGGGTAGCATCCCCATGTGTTAGGTCCTGGACACCCTGCTTGTTCCGGTCCCAGCACGCCTCTCAGTGCCGCCCACTACGCCAGGACGCGCCACAGAAAAGGAACTCGGGGGGGGCTGTACTTAAACCGTTGGTCTAGTTAGCTGCATGAAGGAACTGGGCTCCTGAGGGGCAGTGGTAAAACATTTAGCAGTGTGTGCATTAGAAGCCCATTATATAAAGTAGCAAATAATAAACACCAACTTCCAGAATAAGGTAATAATGTAAATAACACATTAATGAAGTGCAGCTGTCGGGTGTCGGAGTAGCTGACGGTAACGGAGGCCTGGGGGGTGTGAAGCCATAAAGCTGTGGGCCCTGCGTGAAGATGACGCGGGCCAGGGCCGGGCTGGTGGCCAGGGTCCATTCGGAGGGGTCACCACCGACGCCGAGAAGGCCAGGGCACATGTGTCTGGAGCCATTTATGAGGTTTTCCATGAAGCTGCCTGGCCACACTCACTTTGGAGCGTCACCCTCTGTTGCCTGTACTCCTCGGGTGGCTGTTGACCTTGGAGGCACTATGTGCTTTGTTGCACAGACGGCTCCGGGTCCCACAGACCTGGGTTGGAACCTGGTTCTGATACTTACTAAGCCCTGGTCTTCTCTCTTTTTTTATTTTTTGCAGTACGCGCACCTCTCACTGCTGTGGCCTCTCCCATTGCAGAGCACAGGCTCCGGACGTGCAGCTCAGCGGCCATGGCTCACGGGCCCAGCCGCTCCGCGGCATGTGGGATCTTCCCGGACCGGGGCACGAACCCGCGTCCCCTGCATCGGCAGGCGGACTCCCAACTACTGCGCCACCAGGGAAGCCCTGGTCTTCTCTTTTGAGAAAGGTGGGTGATGCTAACAGCAGCCATCTAGTAGCACTGTTCCAAGATCAGATGGGAGCAGGCATGGGAGGCTCCAACCGTCAGGCTCAGAAGATGACTACTAGGTCTTTGTTTTCACCTCTTGAGATTGTGATAGGCTGAATAATGGCCGCCGAAGGTATCTAGGCCCGAATCCCTGGAATCGGTGGACATGTCAGCTTACATGGCAAAGTGTATGTTGTAGAGGTGATCAAGTTAAGGACTCTGAGATGGGGAGAGGCTCCAGGTGGGTCCTTCCTGTAATCACGAGGGTCCTCATACAGGGAGGCAGGGGTGGATTTGACGCAGAAGAAGGCAATGTGATGACTAAAGCAAGATGCTACATTGCTGGCTTGGAAGATGGAGGAAGGGGCCAGGAGCTAAGGAATGCAAGCAAGGCAGCTCTAGAAGCTGGAAAAGACCAGGCTGTGGACTCTCCCCTGGAGCCTCTGGAGGGAGCTCAGCCCTGTCGACACGTTGATATCTGCCCATGAAAATCGACTTTGGACTTCTGACCTCTGGAACCTCAAGTGACTAATACGTTGCCTTAAACCACCAATTTTGTGGTAATTTGTTACAGCAGCTGTAGGAAACCAATGCGGTGACCATTCACATCCCAGTTCCTGTGTGTAGAAGAAGAGGATGCATCACGAATGCTTCTGGGCTGTTCCCTAGCTATTTCCGGCTCTTGGATTTGCACGTTCAACATTTACTGAACATACGAAGTTTGTTTGCGGTACTTTATCTCAGGGCCGCACCTAGAAAAGCAAGGCAAGGCCGTGCATGGTCTATTGTAAATAGAAAGCTTCCCCACAGCACCAGTATGTTGCCTGTCTGTGGACTCTGAAGTCACACTGACCTGCATTACCATCCTCGCTCTAATTAGCTGTGTGTCTCTGGGCAAAGTGTGCAGCCTCTGGCGCCTCCCCATCTGGGTCTTTAAAGTGAGAATCCTAATAGTATTTCCCTCATGGGGTCACTGTGGGGATTAAATGAGGAAATACACAGGAAGATTTTAGATCGGGGTCTGGAACATACATTCCTAACTAAATGTTAGCTATTCTTAGGAGAGAGTAAAACAGGAAAGACCACAATTTAAAGGGAACAGCATGTGCAAAGGTCCTGGGGGTGGGAAGAAGTTATGAATTCAAGAAACGAGACAAAGTCCAGGAGAGGTGAGAGAGTGGCATCAGGTGAGGATGCGGGGCAAGTCTTGGAGGCCACGTGAGGATTTGTCTGTGTCCTAAGAACTGTGGGAAGCTTTGGAATGGTTTTTAGGCAAGAGAGTGATATGCTGTGATTTGCATCTCTTAAAGATTACTCTGATGGCTGAGTGGAGACTGGAAGAGAGGAGAGTCAGAGAGGCTATGGGGGGATCTGAGAAAGGGCTTTTGGAAGAGGGGAGTCAGGGAGGCGTCACAGAGGAAGGGACAGGTGTCTCAGATGCGAATCAAGAAAATTAAGAGGCTGAGAGGAAACCAGAAGTCAGAAGAGGCAAGAGGAACAACTTTTTCAGAGGTCCAACGACACGGAGGAGCCTGGTGTGTGTGGAGCTTGTGGAAGATGGGGTGAGAAGCAGGTGGGAAGGGCAGGTGGCGTCATGTGGTGAAAGGAGCAGGAAGTAAGGGCAGTACGGTTCAGATGCCAGAAGGGACCCTCCTGTCCAGGGCTGCCATGTACAGTGGTGCAGGCTGTTCACTGCACAAGGGTACCCAGGCAGGTTGGGGGCGGGGGTGAGACGGGCTGACATCCATCTTGTGTTCAGCTGGTAAAACTGAGCTGGATCTGCCCAGAGAAGGGGTCCTCTTTTTCTACTTCCCACAAATGTACCTATGAGTTCTGAGGGCGACCCTTCTCTGGGATAACACCTGGTCATGGTCATCTCAGGGATAAACCAGAACACATTGGGAGGCTTCAACATCTGTGGTGGGGGCAGAGCAATGGTATGGCTCGGGGTGGAGCCACTGCTCAATCCCCGAGTGAGCTTCAGCAGGTCTGTACCCCTCTGAGCCTCATTTTCCTCATCTGTAAAAGGGGTACGATACACTCTGGTCTGCTTTGCTCACCTGAGCCCCAGGCTTTAGAAAGGATACAGGGAGACTATGCACAGCCCCCACTCTCTTTAAACCCCGAAGCCCCAGGCAACAGGAGGCATCAGACTGCATGTTACCTGCTTTGCATCCTTGCTGTGTGTTTCACCAGAGAACTCTCACCCCATCTCTGCAGGACAAAGTCCTTGACCTCCAAGTCGCCGAGAGACCTTCCCAGATCACGGCTGGTCCTCTGCTGTTGTTTCTCTTAACACTGCTTACTTTCAGCTATCATCCCAATTCATACTTAGTTTCTTATTTTGTTATTGTCTTGCTTCATGAAACCATATCCTTTCTGTCCCAGTCACTTTTGTATCTTCAGTGCCCAGCACAATGCCTGGCATACATTAGGTGATCGATAAAGATCTGTTGAATGAACGGAAAGAATGAATGGCTTCAGTGCTCCCGGAGAGCACTGCAAATGAGCGGGGACTCTCTCTCTCTCTCATGTAAATTTACACACAAATACCAACCAGGGGCCGCAGCGCCAAGGCCAACTGGGATCGATGTGGGGAAAAGTGCCTATTTTGAGGTGAAAAAGGCAAGGAATGGACATTTGAAGATCGACAAAAGGACACAGAAAGAGGAGATATCTATATCTATACTTATATCTATATGCGTCCTTATCTATCTATCTACCTGTCATCTATCTATCTAACGTCTATCTACCTATCATCTATCATATCTATCATCATCCATCATCTATCATATCTATCTATCATCTATCATATCTATCATCTATCATATCTATCTATCTATCTATGTCTATCTATTTTGTTGTAGTTGAGAATATTTTGAATTTCCCAGGATGTGCATGACACCTGGGATGATCCAACTTGTCCCCTGTTCCATCACAAACCTTAACTAAGAACAGTTGATCTGAAGTCACTTATGGCTGATTTCTGCAGAGTGAGAAAGCCAAGTGACAGAGAGATTTTAAAAGGGCACCAAAAAAGCAGGCTCCTTTGTTTCAGATCCATCGCGAGAATGGTTCAAAAAGATGATTTTGTTCCCTCTGGGATCCTATCTGTGGCTGCCCCTTTGGAGAGGAATTTCAGACTTACGGTTCAGGAATCACTCTACAGTTTTGCTCTGATGGGCAGCCTTAGCAAAGTGAGAAGTTCTCAAAGTCTCGGCCTGTGTCCTGCGTGTGTATCTGGGAAACTGGTCTTTCCCATCTGCTCTGATTTCCCTCTCAGCCAATGAAACAAGACTTCTTCCCTGCCTCACATTTTCTGGAATTTAGTTCAAACTCATTTTGGAGAGAAGCTCCTTAGACCCAGGGATCTGTGCTTCCTGGTGATCTCTTCAACACAAATGTAGAAAAATTAAAATTTTTTTCCATAATGAGATTTTCCCTAATGCCAATTTATTTGTTGGATGCTTTCTGAGCTGTCCTCAGGTGCTGGGACTGTGGCCCCAGCCCCTGCTTCAGTCATATACGATTTCACTAATCAGAATAGTTTGGAAAATATTTTACCCTTTGACCTGTATGACAATGAAAGCTTATGATGTGGGCCTCTTATTTGCCTAAGGAGAATACAAGATTTCCTATGTAATTTGAGAAACACTTACAATACAGCTACCCATGCTGTAAGCTGATTATAAAGTTCAGCCCAATTGCTTCCATCAGAATATTGGGAGTCACAGTCAAAGAAAAGGGCACAACGCCGATGTGCAGTTTCTCGGCATCGCCTCCCTACGCAAATCAGATTCTCTTAGCAACTGCTGATATCATGTTTATTAAACACCTCCTGGTTATTACAGAGCAAGGTACTAAAAAATCCCTCCCAAAGTCTTGGAAAATCTTTTCTCACATTCACTATTTTAAAAGTCTGCTGGAGGTCAGCAGCGTTCTTTCTGCAGGGGCTCGGGGTTTGAGTGGGTTCTGGAAGTTTCATGGGGAGGGGGTTTGATTTTTCTTTTTTCTCACTTTGCAAACAGAGCAACTTGTTGGGCCCCAAAGCCGTGGCCTTCAAGGTTCATCCAGTGGAAGGGAAAATAATCTCTTTTGTCACTGCCAACAGAGAATTCGGGACTCCTGGAGCTGAAAGGACCTTCTGACGTTGCTGTGTCCAATACCCTGGTGGGACAGGTGGGGAGACGGAGAAGCACAGAGAGAACGTGAGGTGTGCTCACGTGGTCACAGAGGACTGAGGGACAGGGCACCTGCCCGAGGCCCTGGGCTCAGCTTCGGTGCATGAAAGCTTTCCGGTTTCTTTATTCATTTAGCTTATTTATTTTAGTGAACAAAACACGGCTGTATTCTTAATGTATATTATTCAAACAGTACATACTTAGAGCAGAAGTCCCCTTGCCGCTGTCACTCACCTCCCAGTGCCACCTCCCTCCCGCTGACTACACACAGTGTGACATCTGAAGCCAGATGCAGATGTGATTAGGGATCTCGCTACGGGGAGCATCCTGAATGATCCAGTGGGCTCTAAATGTAACCACCAGCGTCCTTATAAGAAGCAGGCAGAGAGGGGGTTTGACACCCCTTTCCATCCCTTTGGCCAGACAAGTATGTACATCTATGTATTTGTACAAATGCTGGTTGGCGTTTTTTTTTTTCCATAAACAAGCTCATGCCGTACAAATTGCTCTGCAATTTGCTTTTTTAAAATTGAAGTACAGTTGATTTACAACATTGTGTTAATTTCTGCTGTACAGCAAAGTGATTGTTATATATATATATGTATACATCCTTTTTAATATTGTTTTCCATGGCTTATCACAGGATACTGAATATAGTTCCCTGTGCTATAGAGTAGAACCTTGTTGTTTATCCATCCTATATATACTAGTTTGCATCTGCTAATCCCAAACTCCCAATCCATCCCTCTTCCAACCCCCCTCCCCCTTGGCAACTACAAGTCTGTCTCTATGTCTGTGAGTTTGTTTCTGTTTTGCAGGTAGGTTCATTTGTGTCATATTTTAGATTCCACGTATAAGTGATGTCATGTGCTACTTGTCTTTCTCTGTCTGACGTACTTCAGTTAGCATGATCAACTCTAGGTCCATCCATGTTGCTACAAATGGCATTATTTCATTCTTTTTATGGCTGAGTAGTATTCCATTGTACATATATGCCGCATCTTTATCCATTCATCTGCAACTTGCTTTTTTTTTTTTGTTTTATACATGTCTTTTATTTTTTTTTTATTTATTTATTTTTTTTAAACATCTTTATTGGGGTATAATTGCTTTACAATGGTGTGTTAGTTTCTGCTTTATAACAAAGTGAATCAGCTATACATATACATATGTTCCCATATGTCTTCCCTCTTGCGTCTCCCTCCCTCCCACTCTCCCCATCCCACACTTCCAGGCTGTCACAAAGCACCGAGCTAATATCCCTGTGCCTTGCGGCTGCTTCCCCCCAGCTATCTACCTTACTACGTTTGTTAGTGTGTATATGTCCATGACTCTCTCTCGCCCTGTCAAAACTCACCCTTCCCCCTCCCCATATCCTCAAGTCCGTTCTCCAGTAGGTCTGCGTCTTTATTCCTATCTTACCCCTAGGTTCTTCATGACATTTTTTTCCCTTAAATTCCATATATATGTGTTAGCATACGGTATTTGTCTTTTTCTTTCTGACTTACTTCACTCTGTATGACAGACTCTAGGTCTATCCATCTCATTACAAATAGCTCAATTTCATTTCTTTTTAAGGCTGAGTAATATTCCATTGTGTATATGTGCCACATCTTCTTTATCCATTCATCCGATGATGGGCGCTTAGGTTGTTTCCATGTCCTGGCTATTGTAAATAGAGCTGCAATGAACATTTTGGTACATGACTCTTTTTGAATTTTGGTTTTCTCAGGGTATATGCCAAGTAGTGGGATTGCTGGGTCATATGGTAATTCTATTTGTAGTTTTTTAAGGAACCTCCATACTGTTCTCCACAGTGGCTGAACCAATTCACATTCCCACCAGCAGTGCAAGAGTGTCCCCTTTTCTCCACACCCTCTCCAGCATTTATTGTTTCTAGATTTTTTGATGATGGCCATTCTGACTGGTGTGAGATGATATCTCATTGTAGTTTTGATTTGCATTTCTCTAATGATTAATGATGTTGAGCATTCTTTCATGTGTTTGTTGGCATTCTGTATATCTTCTTTGGAGAAATGTCTATTTAGGTCTTCTGCCCATTTTTGGATGGGGTTGTTTGTTTTTTTGTTATTGAGCTGCATGAGCTGCTTGTAAATTTTGGAGATTAATCCTTTGTCAGTTGCTTCATTTGCAAATGTTTTCTCCCATTCTGAGGGTTGTCTTTTGGTCTTGGTTATGGTTTCCTTTGCTGTGCAAAAGCTTTGAAGTTTCATTAGGTCCCATTTGTTTATTTTTGTTTTTATTTCCATTACTCTAGGAGGTGGGTCAGAAAGGATCTTGCTGTGATTTATGTCATAGAGTGTTCTTCCTATGTTTTCTTCTAAGAGTTTGATAGTTTCTGGCCTTACATTTAGGTCTTTAATCCATTTTGAGCTTATTTTTGTGTATGGTGTTAGGGAGTGATCTAATCTCATACTTTTACATGTACCTGTCCAGTTTTCCCAGCACCATTTATTGAAGAGGCTGTCCTTTCTCCACTGTACATTCCTGCCTCCTTTATCAAAGATAAGGTGTCCATATGTGCGTGGGTTTATCTCTGGGCTTTCTATCCTGTTCCACTGATCTATCTTTCTGTTTTTGTGCCAGTACCATACTGTCTTGATTACTGTTGCTTTGTAATATAGTCTAAAGTCAGGGAGCCTTATTCCTCCAGCTCCTTTTTTCGTTCTCAAGATTGCTTTGGCTATTCGGGGTCTTTTGTGTTTCCATACAAATTGCGAAATTTTTTGTTCTAGTTCTGTGAAAAATGCCAGTGGTAGTTTGATAGGGATTGCATTGAATCTGTAGATTGCTTTGGGTAGTAGAGTCATTTTCACAATGTTGATTCTTCCCATCCAAGAACATGGTATATCTCTCCATCTATTTGTATCATCTTTAATTTCTTTCATCAGTGTCTTATAATTTTCTGCATACAGGTCTTTCGTCTCCTTAGGTAGGTTTATTCCTAGATATTTTATTCTTTTTGTTGCAATGGTAAATGGGAGTGTTTTCTTGATTTCACTTTCAGATTTTTCATCATTAGTATATAGGAATGCCAGAGATTTCTGTGCATTAATTTTGTATCCTGCTACTTTACCAAATTCATTGATTAGCTCTAGTAGTTTTCTGGTAGCATCTTTAGGATTCTCTATGTATAGTATCATGTCATCTGCAAACAGTGACAGCTTTACTTCTTCTTTTCCGATTTGGATTCCTTTTATTTCCTTTTCTTCTCTGATTGCTGTGGCTAAAACTTCCAAAACTATGTTGAATAAGAGTGGTGAGAGTGGGCAACCTTGTCTTGTTCCTGATCTTAGTGGAAATGCTTTCAGTTTTTCACCATTGAGGATGATGTTTGCTGTGGGCTTGTCATATATGGCTTTTATTATGTTTAGGAAAGTTCCCTCTATGCCTACTTTCTGGAGGGTTTTTATCATAAATGGGTGTTGAATTTTGTCGAAAGCTTTCTCTGCATCTATTGAGATGATCATATGGTTTTTCTCCTTCAATTTGTTAATATGGTTTATCACATTGATAGATTTGCGTATATTGAAGAATCCTTGCATTCCTGGAATAAACCCCACTTGATCATGGTGTATGATCCTTTTAATGTGCTTTTGGATTCTGTTTGCTAGTATTTTGTTGAGGATTTTTGCATCTATGTTCATCAGTGATATTGGCCTGTAGTTTTCTTTCTTTGTGACATCCTTGTCTGGTTTTGGTATCAAGGTGATGGTGGCTTCGTAGAAGGAATTTGGGAGTGTTCCTCCCTCTGCTATATTTTGGAAGAGTTCGAGAAGGATAGGTGTTAGCTCTTCTCTAAACATTTGATAGAATTCACCTGTGAAGCCATCTGGTCCTGAGCTTTTGTTTGTTGGAAGGTTTTTAATCACAGTTTCAATTTCAGTGCTTGTGATTGGTCTGTTCATATTTTCTATTTCTTCCTGATTCAGTCTTGGCAGGTTGTGCATTTCTAAGAATTTGTCCATTTCTTCCAGATTGTCCATTTTATTGGCATAGAGTTGCTTGTAGTAATCTCTCATGATTTTTTTTATTTCTGCAGTGTCAGTTGTTACTTCTCCTTTTTCATTTCTAATTCTATTGATTTGAGTCTTCTCCCTTTTTTTCTTGATGAGTCTGGCTAGTGGTTTATCTATTTTGTTTATCTTCTCAAAGAACCAGCTTTTAGTTTTATTGATCTTTGCTATTGTTTCCTTCATTTCTTTTTCATTTATTTCTGATCTGATTTTTATGATTTCTTTCCTTCTGCTAGCTTTGGGGTTTTTTTGTTCTTCTTTCTCTAATTGCTTGAGGTGCAAGGTTAGGCTGTTTATTCGAGATGTTTCCTGCTTCTTAAGGTGGGCTTGTATTGCTATGAACTTCCCCCTTAGAACTGCTTTTGCTGCATCCCATAGGTTTTGGGTCGTTGTGTTTCCATTGTCATTTGTTTCTAGGTATTTTTTTATTTCCTCTTTGATTTCTTCAGTGATCACTTCATTATTAAGTAGTGTATTGTTTAGCCTCCATGTGTTTGTATTTTTTACAGATCTTTTCCTGTAATTGATATCTAGTCTCATGGCGTTGTGGTCGGAAAAGATACTTGATACAATTTCAGTTTTCTTAAATTTACCAAGGCTTGATTTGTGACCCAAGATATGATCTATCCTGGAGAATGTTCCATGAGCACTTGAGAAAAATGTGTATTCTGTTGTTTTTGGATGGAGTGTCCTATAAATATCAATTAAGTCCATCTTGTTTAATGTATCATTTAAAGCTTGTGTTTCCTTATTTATTTTCATTTTGGATGATCTGTCCATGGGTGAAAGTGGGGTGTTAAAGTCCCCTACTATGAATGTGTTACTGTTGATCTCCCCTTTTATGGTTGTTAGTATTTGCCTTATGTATTGAGGTGCTCCTATGTTGGGTGCATAAATATTTACAATTGTTATATCTTCTTCTTGGATCGATCCCTTGATCATTATGTAGTGTCCTTCTTTGTCCCTTTTAATAGTCCTTATTTTAAAGTCTATTTTGTCTGATATGAGAATTGCTACTCCAGCTTTCTTTTGGTTTCCATTTGCATGGAATATCTTTTTCCATCCCCTTACTTTCAGTCTGTATGTGTCTCTAGTTCTGAAGTGGGTCTCTTGTAGACAGCATATATAAGGGTCTTGTTTTTGTATCCATTCAGCCAATCTGTGTCTTTTGGTGGGAGCATTTAGTCCATTTACATTTAAGGTAATTATCGATATGTATGTTCCTATTTCCATTTTATATATTGTTTTGGGTTCGCTACTATAGGTCATTTCCTTCTCTTGTGTTTCGTGTCTAGAGAAGTTCCTTTAGCATTTGTTGTAAAGCTGGTTTGGTGGTGCTGAACTCTCTCAGCTTTTGCTTGTCTGTAAAGGTTTTAATTTCTCCATCAAATGTGAATGAGATCCTTGCTGGGTAGAGTAGTCTTGGTTGCAGGCTATTCTCCTTCATCACTTTCAGTATGTCCTGCCACTCCCTTCTGGCTTGTAGGGTTTCTGCTGAGAGATCAGCTGTTAACCTTATGGGGATTCCCTTGTGTGTTATTTGTTGTTTTTCCCTTGCTGCTTTTAATATGCTTTCTTTGTATTTAATTTTTGACAGTTTGATTAATATGTGTCTTGGCGTGTTTCTCCTTGTATTTATCCTGTATGGGACCCTCTGTGCTTCCTGGACTTGATTAACTATTTCCTTTCCCATATTAGGGAAGTTTTCAACTATAATCTCTTCAAATATTTTCTCAGTCCCTTTCTTTCTTTCTTCTTCTTCTGGAACCCCTATAATTCGAATGTTGGTGCGTTTCATGTTGTCCCAGAGGTCTCTGAGACTGTCCTCAGTTCTTTTCATTCTTTTTTCTTTATTCTGCTCTGCAGTAGTTATTTCCACTACTTTATCTTCCAGGTCACTTATCCGTTCTTCTGCCTCAGTTATTCTGCTATTGATCCTATCTAGAGTGATTTTAATTTCATTTATTGCATTGTTCATCGTTGCTTGTTTCATCTTTAGTTCTTGTAGGTCCTTGTTAACTGTTTCTTGCATTTTGTCCATTCTACTTCCAAGATTTCGGATCATCCTTACTATCATTATTCTGAATTCTTTTTCAGGTAGATTGCCTATTTCCTCTTCATTTGTTAGGTCTGGTGGGTTTTTATCTTGCTCCTTCATCTGCTGTGTGTTTTTCTGTCTTCTCATTTTGCTTATCTTACTGTGTTTGGGGTCTCCTTTTTGCAAGCTGCACTTTCGTAGTTCCCGTTGTTTTTGATGTCTGTCTCCAGTGGCTAAGGTTGTTTCAGTGGGTTGTGTAGGCTTCCTGGTGGAGGGGACTAGTGCCTGTGTTGTGCTGGATGAGGCTGGATCTTGTCTCTCTAGTGGGCAGGTTCACGTCTGGTGGTGTGTTTTGGGGTGTCTGTGGCCTTATTATGATTTTAGGCAGCCTCTCTGCTAATGGGTGGGGTTGTGTTCCTGTTTTGCTAGTTGTTTGGCATAGGTTGTCCAGCACTGTGGCTTGCTGGTCGTTGAGTGAATCTGGGTGCTGGTGTTAAGATGGAGGTCTCTGGGATATTTCCACCGTTTAATATTATGTGGAGCTGGGAGGTCTCTTGTTGACCAGTGTCCTGAAGTTGGCTCTCCTACCTCAGAGGCAGAGCCCTGACTCCTGGCTGGAGCACCAAGAGCCTTTCATCCACACAGCTCAGAATAAAAGGGAGAAAAAGTAGGGAGAATTAGTAGAAGTATGAGTAAAGAAAGAAGGAAAGGAGGAAAGGAAGGAAGGAAGAAAGAAGCAAAGAAGGAAAGAAAGGAGGGAGGGAGGGAGGGAGGGAGGAAGGAAGGAAGGAGGGAAAGAAGGAAAAAAGACAGAAAGAAAGATGATACAGTAAAAATAAAATAAAGTATAATATAGTTATTGAATTAAAAAATATTTAGAAAAAAAAAAAGGGACGGATAGAACCTTAGGACAAATGTTGGAAGCAAAGCTATACAGAAAAAATCTTACACAGAAGCATACACATACACCTTCACAAAAAGAGGTAAAGGGGGAAAAATCATAAATCCTGCTCCCTGAGACCACCTCCTCAATTTGGGGTGATTCGTTGTCTAAAGGAGGGAAGGAAGGAAGGAAAGAAAGAAAGAACGAAGGTAAAGTATAATAAAGTTATTACAATTAAACTTAATTATTAAGAAAAATAATTTTTAAAAAAAAGTCATGGACGGATAGAGCCCTAGGACAAATGGTGGAAGCAAGAGTATACAGACAAGATCTCACACAGAAGCATACACGTACACATTCACAAAAAGAGGAAAAGGGAAAAAAATCATAGATCTCGCTCCTAAATTCCACCTCTTCAATTTGGGATCATTCCTTGTCTATTCAGGTATTCCACAGATGCAGGGTATATCAAGTTGATTGTGGAGCTTTAATCCGCTGCTTCTGTGGCTGCTGGGAGAGATTTCCCTTTCTCTTCTTTGCTCTCACAGCTCACAGGAGCTCAGCTTTGGATTTGGCCCTGCCTCTGCGTGTAGGTCGCTGGAGGGCGTCTTTTTTTCGCTCAGACAGGACGGGGGTTAAAGGAGCCGCTGATTCGGGGCCTCCGGCTCACTCAGGCCGGGGGTTGGGGGATGGGGGTAGGGGGGGCACTGCGTGCGGGGCGGGCCTGCGGCTGCAGAGGCAGCGTGACGTTGCGGCAGAGGCCGGCGTGACGTTGCACCAGCCTGAGGCCCGCCGTGCGTTGTCCCGGGGAAGTTGTCCCCTGGATCCCGGGAACCTGGCAGTGGCGGGCTGCACAGGCTCCGCGGAAGAGGGGTGTGGAGAGTGACCTGTGCTCGCACACAGGCCCCTTGGTGGCGGCAGCAGCAGCCTTAGCGTCTCCCGCCCGGCTCTTGGGTCCGCGGTTTTAGCCGCGGCTCGCGCCCGTCTCTGGGGTTTGCGCTTTCAGCCGCGGCTCGCGCCCGACTCGGGGGCTCGCGCCCTCAGCCGCGGCTCGCGCCTGTCTCTGGGGTTCGCGCTTTTAGCCGCGGCTCGCGCCCGTCTCTGGAGTTCCTTTAAGCAGCGCTCTTAAACCCCTCTCCTCGCGCACCAGGAAACAAAGAGGGAAGAAAAAGTCTCTTGCCTCTTCGGCCGGTGCAGGCTTTTCCCCGAACTCCCTCCCGGCTAGTCGTGGTGCACTAACCCCTTCAGGCTATGTTCAAGCCGCCAACCCCAGTCCTCTCCCTGAGCTCCGTCCAAAACCAAAACCCGAGCCTCAGCTCGCAGCCCCGCCCGCCCCGGCGGGTGAGCAGACAAGTCTCGGGTTGGTGAGTGCTGGTCGGCACCGATCGTCTGTGCAGGAATCTCCCCGCTTTGCCCTCCGCACCTGTCGCTGTGCACTACTCCGCGGTCCCGAAACTCCCCCCTCCGCCTCCCGCAGTCTCCGCCCGCGGAGGGGCTTCCTAGTGTGTGGAAACTTTTCCTCCTTCACAGCTCCCTCCCACTGGTGCAGGTGCCGTCCTTATTCTTTTGTCTCTGTTTTTTCTTTTGCCCTACCCAGTTACGTGGGGAGTTTCTTGCCTTTTGGGAGGTCTGAGGTCTTCTGCCAGCCTTCAGTAGGAGTTCTATAGGAGTTGTTCCACGTGTGGATGTATTTCTGGTGTATCCGTGGGGAGGAAGGCGATCTCCGCGTCTTACTCTTCCGCCATCTTCAAGGTCCTGCAACTTGCTTTTGTTTCTCCCTTAACTACATCTTAGAAATCTTTCTATGTCACCACAGAGAAATCTGCCTCATTCTTTCTGATGGTTACGTAGTATTCCGCAAGAAAAATGCACATCCTTTTTGAACTCTCCTCCTGTTATGAACATTTAGCTCACTTCCACATTTTTGCTCTTATAAGCGATGATTCAACGTATACCTTCTACAAGCTACCTGTGTGGGTGTTTGAGAACTTTTCTAAGATAGATGCCCGGGAGGGAAATTGCTGGATCGAAGGGTATGTGCAGTTTCAACTTTAATAGATGCTGCCTGTCCAGATTGTTCTCTGAAAGCACTGAAGTAATTCACATCCCCTCCAGGGGTATTGAAGGCTTTTTTCAGGCAGGCAGATAACTTTGCCGATGATTTCGTATTAAGGACTTCACTTTAGAAGAGTATATTTCAATTCCACCAAGGGACCTTATAAAAACCAAGCCTTAAAATATCATGCAATCATAAATTCCATTGTAGAAAAAAATGAGAAATGGTGGAAAAAGAGAAAAAACAATAAAAAAATTGTCCATCATTCCCCCATCTGCTGATAATCCCACTCAGTAGCTTTTCTTTTTTGAAGTAGAATACACACTTAGATAATCCAGGCGTGGGATCACACTATACCTACTGTTACTCTTTGTAACTGACTTTTTTCATTCTATGTCGTGGAATCTTGTCCATAGCAGCTACCACAAATCTACACAATCATTTCAATGGTAGAAGAGATTTTTTTCAGTCCCCTAGCGTTGGACATTGAGTGTGTTTCCAATTTTTCACCATCAGAAGCCATGTTATAATGATTTCTGCTTACATACCTGTGTGCACATATTCCATCTCTCACGTTTAGTTCATCTCTCTTTCCTGTTTCTCTGTTCTTCTTCCAGAGCCCCTTCAAGATTCCTGAAACAGGAATTTTCCTGGTGGCGCAGTGGTTAAGACACCATGCTCCCAATGCAGGGAGCCCAGTTTCGATCCCCGGTCCGGCAACTAGATCCCACATGTATGCGGCAACTAAGGAGCCCGCCTACCACAACTAAGACCCAATGCAACCAAATAGATAATAAATAAATAAATATTTTTGAAAAAGAATGTCCCTGTCTTAAAAAGGTAAAAAAAATTCCTGAAACGTCCTACAGCTGCTCAGATGTGGGGACATTTCCCTGATGTTGGGATGCTACCAGTGACTGCACCACTCTCTCTGTGCTCCCATCTCTGACTCTCCCTCCCAGGCACCACCAGGGACAACCCTGATCTCCTAAAATGACAACGGCTGTCTTCTGCCCAGAGAGACTTCTATTAGTTCCCTGGGGAAAAAAGTGTATTCTCTCACAGTTCTGGAGGTCAGAAGTCTGAAATCAAGGTGTCAGCAGTGCTATGCTCCCACTGAAGGCTCTAGGGAAGAATCCGAGCTGGCCTCTTCCAGCTTCTAGAGACTCCTGGCACTCCTTGGCTTGTGGCAGCATCACTGTAATCTCTGCCTCTGTCTTCACATGGCCTTCTCCTCTATCTCTGTACGCGTCTTCTCTGTGTGTCCTTTATAAGGACTTGTCATGGGATTTAGGGCCCATTGGATAACCTAGGATGATTTCATCTTGAGATGCTTTACTTAAGTTTGTCTGCAAAGATGCTTTTTCCAAATAAGGTCACATTTCCAGGCACCAGGGGTTAGGAAGTAAACATAGCTTTGGGGGAGCTGCCATTTAGCGACAAGACCCCTCACATGATTGCCTTACACACTAGTGTCGCCCCCTCCTGCCTACCCCCACCTGCTCCATGCCCTCTGAGCAGATAAAGCACCTTTTCTCACACCCTGAGTGCTCTGAGGACCTTTGGTTCTGAAAGCCTCCGAAGGCACGGCCTTTGGGGCTGTTCCTCAAACCCTGGCCACAGAAAGACCCTCTTTAAGGGCAGCATGGTCTCCTAGATGCTTCTCTGAGCAAGTCTTAATAATTCACCTCCTTCAAGGGCCGTTTCTACTCTTGCTTCCTCCTCCAGCCTTTACCTCATGCACCATGGCCTGAGGCATGAGGCCAAGTGGGGCTGGGGTCTGGAGTCTCTTAGACAAGCAGCCACGGCACCAACCAAGATATTAAGACCATGCATTAAAAAGCACGGGCCCATCAGGTCATAAAATGTAATGTAGCTGGGTCGGCATTTCAGGGGCTTGAGTTCCTTCTTTGAAGCTCCCAGACCTTGGCAAATCTCCATTCTTTATGGGTAGATTTGATGTTTAGAAACGGTCACGAGCCATAGGGGACTGGAACGGCTCATAAGATGGATGATGAAAAGCTGGAGAAACCATTTGGAGTGAAGAGGATGGGTGTTGACAAAGCCAGGAGGGGTGCAAGACAGAAGGGACTTAGGAATGTGGCATGGGGGTGGGTTGAGCTCTCCCAAGTCACCGCCTCAAAGGGACCAACATGGAGACACCGAAATTCTCATATTTTAAGTCTGAAAAAAGAGACTCATTTTCTTCTTTCTATTACTCAAAATTAAGGGTGAGCAGGGACTTTCCTGGCGGCCCAATAGTTAGGGATCTGTGCTTCCACTGCAGGGGGCACGGGTTGGATCCCTGGTCAGGCAACTAAGATCCCGCAAGCTGTGCAGTGCAGCCAAAAACAAAAAAAGGGGGGTGAGCTGTCTGCATTTTTGCCCCCAATTCTTCTTTCTCTCTCCCTCCATCCAGGTAGAGAGCTGCCGTGATCAGAGATCTGAAAGAAGCTCCAGAATCACCCTTGTTCTAAGCCCTTTATATGTTTATGAACCAGAAAAACATGAAACAAAGTTGAGGTCCAGGGGGCTTACAGAGAGTCACTACCTTTTGAATTTTGTCAACTCAAAAGTGTAGAAAGAATAAACACCTTCCCATGTACTGTCACCATCATGTTATAAACAGAAGTGTTTTTAGCAGCAAAAAACAGTAGAAATAACATTATGTCTAAGGACAGTCCTTCAAATTGAATGGATTTTGCTTTAAGAAAAAACTCGCCGTATTTGCCTCCCTTTTCTCATGTGGCTGCTGGTTAGTGAGAATTTTGTTAAGAACCTGATGCACCCCTTGGAGCCACTGGACTCCCATGAATAGGAACCGGAAAACTAAAAATCACAGGGTTATGTATTCACCACGGTTCTCTGAAAGGCTGACAGCAACTCGGCAAGGTGGGTACTGTTGGTTCCATTTTACGTGTGAATCTAAATGATTTTGCTCAAAGCCACATGTGCAGCTCCTAATGGGGTCGGGATCGGAAACTCACGGGCCTGACTCCAAATCCTGTGTGTTTTCCACACTCCACCTCATCTTCCATCCAGCACCAGTGTGTTCTCATCCAAGTAGTCGTGGGCTTTACAAACCTACCAGCACAAGCATTCATGGGGCCGTTTTCTATGTGTGAGGCCCTGTGCTTGGTGTTGGGGTTACAGAGATGAATAAAACTCAGTTCCTGACCCCAGCGAGCTCACTTTCCAACCCAAGGAAACAACAGATTCATAGAAAAACCCAAATGATACACAGCCGTGAAAGTCAGGGACTGAGGGAGTGTCCCGGTCACTGAAAGAGTTTCCAGGGCTGGGGGGTCCTTAGGGAAGGTGGTAATGGAAAATATGCACAATATGGTATCTGTAATCAACATGAAATCTACATGAATGTGTAGACAATAAGATTTCCAATAACCATCCCATCAGGAGCGCGCTCACGCGTTGCCGGCGAGCCTGTGAATCTTTCCCGAGGGCAATTTGATCATCTACAACGTTTTTAAAAATGTGCATTCCCTTTGAACCAACAATGCCATGGCTAGGAGAGTATTTTAACTCCTAAATAAATTCTCTGATTACGATCATAGAAGTGTGCAAAGGCGAATATACCAAGGGTGTTCATTACAGTCCTACGTATAATACTAAAATCCTGTTTAAAAAAATAAACGCCTGCCTTGAAAGAGAAATCTGCTCCACAAGGAAGCATAAGCAGAGCCAGGTCTCACCGAGATTCTAGTTCAGGGGTTTCCTTTAAAGACAGAGGTGGGGTCTGAGGTCAGACAATGCTGGAGACCCAAGTTTGTGACCTTGAGCAGGTCACAACTTCTTTGATGCTCAGTTTGGGGCTAAGGAAGTGGGGATAAGAGAAGCAGCTTCCCCAGAGTCACTGAGAGGCTGTGAGATGCAGGACAGTGATCAGATCTCATCTAGCAATGGAAGGGCGGGGGCTGGGAGAGGGAAGACCCTTCCAGGAGGTGTCAGGGGGAGCTGTTGTTTAAAAAATTCATTTCTGATGTCAGCTTTAAACCCGCTGAATTACAGAAACCTGGTGTGGGGCACATGCGGGATGGGGGTGGTGAGCCAGAGATGATGGGGAGGGGCCGTTGTCTGTCCCAGGTAAGCCCTGGGGCTCGCTGCCCCAGGAGCCCCGCCGCTCGGATGGGGACGCAGAACCACGGGTCTGTGCCACTTGGGTCATTTACGCTCCCCTGGTATTTAGCATGAGAGGAGGAGTAATTGCCCTGGCAGTGTCCTGGCTGAATTCCAATTTGGGTGATTACATTCTGCCTACTTAAAATTCCCTTCTCTGGTATCCATGGTAGAAGCAATTCTTCAAACCCTCTCCTGTTAGGGGAAAAAAATTAGAAGAAAGGAACCAGCCTAGCCTTGCATAATATAGCGTATTGGACGCTCTGTGCACCCAGAAAGTGGTTCTTTTGAATGGGGAGCAAAGGATTCCCACTGGAATAAATCTGTCCACCATGCTGGAATTTTCCAGAAAGAAAAATTCCATTTTTAAAAACGGGAAGCAGTGAGAGTGGGGGCTACATGTCTGAATATGGAGAGTTGTAGGTGAAGAGAGTCTTTTAGGTACGGCTGCTGAGTTGCCTGCTCAGGCAGGGCTGGTGGGCTTGGGTCCTCAGACCTCTGCCTCTACCGGCTCCCCACCCATCCACCTCGTCCCCCATAACCCTTCCTGCCTGTTGCACGCTCAGGATTGCTTAATTATAGAATATGAAATTGTTTCCTTTCATTTGGATGCTATTGGGAATGATGTATGGGTAACAGCTTGAGAATTCAAAATTATACTACGGATCAACAGGACCCGAGAGAAGAAAAAATGTTTGACTATTACACTAAACAAACCGAACTGGATGTCAGGAAGACACTGGGCTGTGCAAATCGCTGAGTGCGTGATTTGCACTTGTCCTAAGTGGCTTTGTTAATTAACATGCGCCAGGACTTTCCAACATTTGTACCTGATGTATTTTTTAAACACACGCAAGCGTGCGTGCGCGTGCGCGCACAGCACATGGCTCAGTAAAAGCAGTGAAGTTGGATCTCATAAAGTTTGCCCCTCCCTCTGTGCTCTGGTGCACTTGCAAGTGACTCTTCAGAAGTCTCAGCTTCCTATTTCCACTGGTCTGAAAGAAATCACAATTAACCCCTTATTTACGGGAGGGCTGAGGCGTCTGAAATATGGGAAACCTCCGCAACGGAGACCGAAACGCAGCGAGTCTTCTGTGCAGGATGATGCAGGGGAAGCCTGGCTTCAGTCACCATGTCTGTGCTTGCGGGTTTACAGCCGCGTCAGTGCACAGCTGAATAAAAAGCCCAGAGACTCGCTGCAGATGAAACCTGCGTATCTCAGGGTGTCTTACCCCCTCTATCCACCCGGGTTGCACAAAAAAACAACTGCCTTGCACATCCCTGTGTTTCCCCCTTCACTCCTGGGCAGAGATGGTCGTAAGCTAATGACTTTATGGTGATTACTGGTGCTTTTCCAACCTCTCCCGTTTCTGGGCGAGGTTAGAGTAACACACTATTAAACTGGACCTCCTTTCCTTTTAGCCATCCGTCTGCCCTCAGATGGGCAAACAGTCAAGGCTGCGCTGTGTGCTTTCATTCTGCTGATGTGGATGTGAGTGGAAGAAAGTCTTTCTGCCTGAAAATCTATTAATTTGGGGGATGAGCCCACACTCTGGCTCCTCTGGGGGGCTATACCTAACTGCCAGTGTGTCTTCCAGAATGAACCACACGGGCATTCCTGTCACTGCAGCTATAATTGCCTGGAGAGATGGACCCTCTGGTGAATAACCAGCTCCGTTCCATTGCTTAACATTTGCATTGAGTCAGGTTGATACTAGGTTGATACTGAACTCCCACCCAGGCAGGTCCCACATGGTCTGGGAGGGTGTGTTTTGATGTTGGGAATGAGGAAAGGGTTCGGGTCAGAGCTCTGGAGCTGTGCGGGGAGGCTGCTCTGTGTTATTTACCCCCTCGGTCCTGCGGAGTCCTGCAGTGCTGGGCTCTCGGCGGCACACGCCTCCTTTCTTGGTGCCTATACTTCTCCATAAGTTAACCCTGGCGAGTGCAATCTTAGGTGGTCCTCACCTAGGAGGTTCCCACTGCCAGACTGTGGCTTGGGCTCCATCTGCAAAAAATCAAACCTAACAGAGAGGGCTGAGATGCAGCGAGTCAGAGAGCAAAGTGACAGGCTTCAGTTTCCTCCAAATTATTGCTATCCTTTCCTAAAATCCGATTTTCTGCCTCCCAAACCCTGTTTTCAATTTTTTTTAATGAATGCTTATTCAGAAAGATGCTTACTAAAGCTCTATGAAACAGGAGCCCCATTTTGGTGGGTATGGCTCCAAACAACATCCTACAAAAGAAGAGAGGAATAAAAATCAGAGGACATATTTCGATCGATCCTGGTCAGAATATACCAATCCATGCACCCCTTTCCAAATGGAGCTTTATTTTCCTGGTTACGCAGCAATGTTATTAATATCACTGCCTTTAACAATCGGGTTTGATTTTCTGACAGCGCAGCTGACTGACAAGAGAGAGGTGAGGAGTGAAAATTGCAATTTGAGAACCTCTTTGGTCAGCTCTTGGAAAAGAACGAACTGTCTCCTGTCGAAACAAGCTCAAGGTTTTCCAAGAAGCCAGCATGAGCAACTGGGATTCCAAAGCCGAGGCAGAAGTGGGTGGCGAGACTTTCCAGGGGAAGAAGTGGCTTGTGCTGGATGCTTCTCCACTGTATGGGGCTTCTGCTCGCTGGCAATATTTACTAGAAAACAAGACCCATTTTGTGAGTGCTTCCCTGGATAAATCACAGATCACTCCCCCGCCACCTCCACTGCAGCTGTTTTGTTCTTCAAATACATTATCACTTTTTAAACTGATGGCAAAGGAAAGAATACATTCATTTTTCCGCCTAAAGAGGCTGCAGGAAAAAGGAGGCTCTGCCGCTGAGAAACAACATGACATAACGGTGTTTTTCAAAACACCACCAGCTTTGCCGTCTTCCTCTTAACGGTATTCATTTTCCTTCTTGGAAAAGGGGTTAAAATTAGTAGGCACATTTCATATGAGCGTATTTCATGCAATAAAGCATAAATTATTTAAAATAACACGACCTTTTATCTTGCACCTTTTGAAGGAAGCAAATTAAAAATGTAAATTAGGAGCTAATTAATATGCAAATGTATTCATTCGCAGTTAACAATTAGCAATTAAACCTGCAGTGTCTACAAAGAGCACGGACAAAATTAGTAACTTAATTTATCATTAAAAAATGAAAACGTACACAAAATTTTAATTGACTTTCAAAATATTTCCCCTGCTTTTTTCTTTCCATTTTTTAATACCAAAAAAAAAATTTTTTTTTATATTGTGCCTGAGCTCTACAGATGAAACTGGGCACAGGCAGCATTCGGGGGAGTTCATTAAAGAGGATCGGAGGAAAGCATGTTAGGAAAAGTTTGCCTTTTATATGAGGTATTAAAAGATGACATTTAAGAGTGTTGACTTGTGTTTCATAGTCGAGTTCAAGAGAGAAATAAATACATAGATTCTCCTGTGTTTGGGGAATATAGACGGTAGAGATTTGTACAGATAAGCGGGGTGGGGGGTGCACTCTGCCTGTGTGCATAGACGTGGGACTGGCTGTGTGTGTGTGTGTGTGTGTGTGTGTGTGCACCTTCTAGAAGACACATAACAGACGCGCAGGGTCATTTAAATGCTTCTGGTTTAGCTTTGAGAATTCCAGTACAAAACAGTTGCGTGGAGAATCAGCAACAAATAGCTTAAGATGTAAATAAGACACTGTAGGTTGATCATGATACACATTAACATTCAATGTTTCATCTATGCTTCTCACTACAACCCAGACACTCACATTTTCTGCTTTCTTTTCTTCTGGAGGATTTAAAGAACAAACCTTTTGCGTATTTTCCTGAACTGGGGGTTCACTCGCTACATCTCTTCCCCATCAGCCTAGCTCTGCCTGCAAATGTGGGCTTGTATTTTTACATACTCACTTTCTAATGTCATGCAGCGTAGGAAAGAACCCAGCAACCATCGGATCTGTTGCTTGCAACCTTATTTTGGTTATTTAAACAGCACCTGCTGCTCCCGCTCCATTGAGAGCTTGCTATTTCATTCACAAGTGTTTTCTTTTGGTTTTTCTTGATTCTGGGCTGACTCGGGCTAGCTATTCTGCATTCTCTCCTTCGTGAACTTTGTTCCTGTTTCGGACAGGACGGCATCTCGCTGTCCGCTCGTCCTGGTTGCCCTTCTGCTGAGAGCTGGACCTAGTTCTCATTTGCTGGAAACGGGATTTCACAGTCAATGGGGACATTGCCATGTGTCGCTGCAACACTTAGAGGGTAGTTTGAACTGGGATCGGGGTCTGGCTGCTTTCCTTACCGGGCCCCAAAACTGGCTGGGGTGCAAGTTAGCTCACATTTTCCACCTTACTCTCTATTCCCAGTCATAAGAGACAAACAGCATCTAGGGTGGAAACCACCACCACAAGGCCACGGCGATAAGCATCTAGTCAATTTCATTTGGTTTCACAGAAGGCAATTCTGCCTTCCTGACTGATACAAAAACACTGACAAACTGTTCTTGATTGAATTGTTATTATTCTTACGTATTTATTTAGCTGTTTGCCTAGAGCTAGAGAAGATATAGTGTTGGGTAGAAGGAATCTATCCTTTCCTAATTGTACCAAAGAAATACAGCGTTTTCTCTCCTAAATTTGTACTTCTTTGGGGCCCTCTAATACCTTCCCAATATGTTCTATACTTCAGAACTTTCCAACAATAAACACAGCCATTTAGGGACAAACAAAAAAGCTTAGTTTTAACAGAAAATTACATAATATGCTAAATACAGCTCTTGACTTTGGCAAAACTGTGATTCAGATCTGGTAGTTTTTATTTTCCAAGAAGAAATTTTAAATCGGACTCCCACCTTCACTCTTTCATCCCCATGAACCAGCTACAATCCCCAGGCTAGGGACTGAGTGATGTGGAAGTTCATACAAGGCGTTTTGGAACCAGCTTATAAAAACGAATGCTTTTTCTTTTATAGGAAAATTCGCATGATTCTATCGCAAGTGGGAAAAGCGTGGATCTCATCAGTGATCACTTTTCGTGGACTCTTTAGGCTTTGAGCATCTCAGAAGCCTTTGTATTCCTTCTGAACTCTCAGATGGACGCTGAAGAGAATAAAGATTTCTCCCTTCCAATACGTGCATTTCACGATAGGAACTGTCACCAAACGAAATAAAAACCGAAGCCCGCACACCTTCCACCTCGTCTGCCAAGACAGACCCACACGGCCCTCCGTACTTTTTAAAAAATGCGTGTGTGTGCTTCTGCGCCCGCGATATTAAGCAGCTAAAAACAATCTGAGAATTAAGTTACCACAATTAGGAATTAGAAGCAGGTGGCATAATAATGGTGCTTTTTTCATTTCATTTATTAGCAAAAAGAGAGAGGAGCTTCATTTATTTTCATCAGAGCCTCAGTAAAAGCATAGCAATTTGCAACACAAAAATCATTTCAAGTACCTCAGCCTCGTGCAACCCTCGTTTTCTTTTTTTTTGCTTTAAAAAGCCTTTTAAAGTTCATTTCCCCACCAACCCACTCCCCCATTCTGAAAGTGTGTGTGTGTCTGTCTTATGTGGAGTGGGTGAGTGCTGGTGGGATCAGACTTCTTCTCCTAAGTAGTTTTAGGAGTGCAGCGTGGGCCGAAGGTGGGAGGGGCCGGGGCTCTGGGTCAAGTGGCACCTCGTGCTCTGTCCTCCTTTTCGCCTGGCTTTCAGTTCATTTCACACGGGCTTGTCTCAGACTTGCAAAGATTCAATTCAGGTGCAACCTCTCCCCAAACAGACGAAGTGCGCAGCATCCTCTGCGTGGCAACAGCCATCCGGACCAGCGCTCCTCGCGTCCCTCACGCACCCCACCGCCGGTGGGCACCCCGCGCCCAGCAGGCCCCCTCACGGTCCTCATCTCCTGGGCCGCTCCTCAAGGACCTGGCGCGGCTCAGGCGACCCTCGCGCGCCCCTCTAGCGTCGACATCTGGGATCGCCACGGGCTGCGCGGCCAGCATCCCCCACCGGCGAGAGGATGCAGGGGGTGCGAGGGGATGCGGGCGCGAGGGGTGCCAAGGCCACACGCGTTGCACGAGTCCCCTCCGAGCCGGGGGCTCTGGGTGGGAGGTTCTACCGCAAACTTTGGGGAGCCCCTTCCACGTCTGGGGCCTCTTGCTCGTGTTGCCCCACATCTGACATTCCCTGGGCGCCGAGCGAGTAGGCCCCAGTCTCGGCCAGCCGCCCGCTTTCGTCTTATCCCGCCGCCTGCGTTCGTCTGGACCCGGAGGAGATCGCAGCGCGCATGGGGCCCGGATTTCCTTGAGCAAGCGCTGCCAGTTCAGCGCGCCCTCTCTCCAGTCCGCCCACCCACTTCTCGTGTATACCCTCCCCTTCGGCTTTCTCCCCCTCTGTCCATCTCTCTGGGCTCTTCCGTCCCTGCGCACCCCTGGTTCTCTTTTTTTCTCCCTGTTTCATTTATTTTAGCGCAGCGAATCCTCATCCACATTCCCGTTCTGTCTTGCAATTTCTCCTGTCTGCCTCTTTTTTTTCCCCCTACCATTTTCCTCACTGTTTCTTTCCTTGATTCCCTTTTCCTTTCCTACATTTCTACTGCTTTCTTCGCTCTCTCTCAGTTTCTGTTTCTTAAGCCTCCAACTTTATAATTCTGCCCCGTTCCTCTCCTTCCTCCCCGCCCCGCGCCCGCTACCCCCTTCTCTCTCCTGCTCCCCGGGGAAGTTTCCAGCATAAATCACCGGCCTCCCCGTTTAATCATCTCTAATGCCAGCCGACTTCGTCCTCATCCACCGCATTCGAATAGTTGCGTTCCAAACCTTGGAACTGGAGCGGCTGGTCTGCTTGGGTCACGGGAGCCTTCTGCAGCCCAGCTTGGCCCTGGATTTGGTTTGTTTTTGAGTGTTTTGTGTTTTTGTTTTTGCTCTAAACACAGTGTATAGGAATTCTTTTGGAATCCGCTGTTTCCATCCGAGGAGTGGCATTTAGTGAGGTTGGAACGTAGGTTGGAAGGTGATGGGGGCCGGGGAGGGGAGCCAGTGGGCAGGGAGAGGCCCCTCGGCAGACTCTCAACTTCCTAGGAAAATCAGGGCTCCTGCCTGGAGATCTGGCAGCCTCTGGAGCCAGGCACACCTCTCTTAAAGATGGGTCCAGTTACATTTGCCACGAAACTCTTCAAAGGCTGTTGGGATTTGAGAAAAGGACCGAGCACCCAAATAATCAAAGGAATTCAGATCAAAACAATGGATTAGTACATTTGCCTATAAAGTGAGCAAAGATTAGTACAATCAAACTCCAGGCTGGTGAGAGAGGAGAGAAGGAGGGATGCATGCAGAGCTTTCGGAAATATAAACGGTTACAACCCTTTTGGAAAGAAATTTGGCAATTCCGTACCAAGAAACTTTGAAATGCTCATACCTTTTGACCCAGTAATTCCACTTCTGGGAATCTAGCCCAAAGAAGTAATCCCCAGAGATGTAAATCGAGCTGCCATTTATGAAAGAAAAATTGGAAATAATCTACATGTCCAATAGAAGTGGACTGTTTAAGTAGACCATGGTCTATCCATTGCCCTAAATTGATGCTGGCATAGAGAATCATGTTTGTAAGAGCACAATGACGAAACAAAAGCAGGATGCAAAGCTGAGTCTACAGCGTGATCACAATGACACTCAACAAAGGAAAAGTCACACACAGTAAAACACCATCACGGTGAATATTCTGCACACACAGTAAACACCATCACAGTGAATATTTCTGCATGGTGGAACTAGGGGTGATTTTTCCCCCTATTCCTTCTATCCCTCTTTTGACTTCTCGTTTTCTAGAAGGAGCATGAATTTCCCTTTAGAATAGAATAAAACAGTTGCTTTTCTTTTTCCTTTTTAAAAGTGGTTGTGAAAGTGACAAGGGCTTGGAGAAGAAAAGTTAATACGATTGATGGAAAGGAAACCAAGTCCTAGGATGTACTGGGGCTGTGAGATAGAAGTGTTGGAGTGCTCAGATTCTGAGATGATGTAGGGATAAAGGACAGAGCATAGGTTTTGGAGAGAGTGGACCTGGGTTGGAATCCTGCCTCCACTCCCTGACCTGGGCAGTGCTGAGCTCTGGGCATCTTCCGTCACCTTAGCTGTTGAATGTGGGGCTGGTTCCTTCGACATTCCCCGACCTCTTTGTCTGCGGCTACGTCCTCCATGGCCCTCACCATCTTCCTTTACGCTGATGCTACAGTGAGGAAGATGCATAGTGCACCCTCTTTGGAGAGAAAGCTAATTTAAAAAAAAAAAAATTTATTTATTTTTGGCTGCGTTGGGTCTTCGCTGCTGTGTGCGGGCTTAGTTGAGGCGAGCGGGGGCTATTCTTTGTTGGCAGTGCACGGGCTTCTCGTTGCGGTGGCTTCTCTTGCTATGGAGCACGGACCTCTAGGTGCGTGGGCTTCAGTAGTTGTGGCTCGCGAGCTCCAGAGGGCAGGTTCAGTAGTTGTGGTGCACGGGCTTAGTTGCTCCGCGGCATGTGGCATCTTCCAGGATCAGAGATTGAACCCGCGTCCCCTGCATTCGCAAGTGGATTCTAACCACTGCACCACCAGGGAAGTCCGAGAAAGCTGCTTCTCGTTGGGGTTTTAACCCAACCCTGACCCTCTTTTGCCCGCACCTGAGCACCCTCTCAGCAATAGCAGTAGCTCTGGGCTCCAGGTACCACAAACAGCAACGTAAGTGATTCCCCAGGCGTGCTGTGTGGTACGCTGTCCGGAAATGGTCCAAACTGCTTGGTGCATGCAAAGCCCCTATTTGTGCCAGGGCTGTAAATTTCTCTATGACAGGGAGGAGACTCACCCAGGAGTCTCCTTGCAGACAAGGCACTGGACGCCCTGCTTTTCTTTCTTCCTTCCTTTCTTTCTTCCTCCCTTTCTTTCTTTTTTTCCTTCCTTCTTTCTTTCTCTCTTCCTTTCTTGCTTTCTTTCCTCTTTCTTTCTTTCCTTCCTTCTTTCTTTCTCTGTCTCTCTTTCCCTTCCTTCCTTCCTTCCTTCCTTTCTTTCTTTCTTGCGCTTTCTTTTTTGCTCTTTCTTTCTTGTTTGCTTTCCATCCTTCATTCAGGGCAGACCGTGGGTAAAATTGAGAGATTGAGGAAGTTTATTTTAGATGACCTTTCATCTCCCATTTCAGAATTTCTCTTCTTTTGCCAGAAATGCACGCTGTCTCTCCCTTCTACCCTACAGCACTTTCCAGTAGAACATTCTATGTTGCTGGAAATGTTCTATAATCGGTGCTGTCTGATACAGTAGCCACTAGCCACATGTGACTGTTGAACATTTAAAACATGTCTAGTGCCACTGAGCAACTGAATTTTTCATTTCCTTTTGTTTTAATTCATTGAAATTTAAATCAGATAGCCACATATGGCAGGTCACTGTAGTATCGGATGGGGCAGCCCTATAAAAACCTGTCCTCAGTTCTGCTTCTGGTCTCCTTCACAAATCCATCCTTTATATCCAAACGTCATCAGCTCTTCAGGCCTCAGTCTAGATGTCACCTCAGGGGTGTGTTGGAGCCGGCTTGCACCAGCCCGCCCCCGCCCCCAAGAGTGCATGGGTATATCTCTTCCTAACTCTTCAGTGACTTCACGTGGGGAGCTTGAAATCAGTTGTCATGAAAGTCTTTACACCACGGAAATGGGCAAATCAAGTGTGTTTTCTCCTTGGAGCCTGTTGTTAAACATTTACCAGCACGCCTTTGTATAACAGAGCTGTGACTTGCACGCCCCTAAGAGCAGGTGTCTCCTTAACTTCTGCTCCCTGGGCACCTCCCTTGTCTCACCCTTGTCCTGGCTTTGCTGAGCTAACTTCCCACTGGCTTCCCAGCGTCAGATTGGGCCTGCCATTGGGATCCGGTGCATTCCAGGGCTTACATCTCTCAGCCGATTCTCACACTGCTTGTGTTTGTTTACCTCTTCCATTAGATTTCTAGTTCCTTGAGCGAAGGTAGTTCTTTTGTCCTGCTGGGTGCTGAATCCCCAGGGCCTAGCACATGGTAGGTGCTTGATAAGTACTTGCTGGATAAACAGAAAGGCTTGGTGGAAGGAGCTTGGGGCTGGGAGTCCATATCTGGAGCCCTGGGTTTGAGTCTTTCTCTAGCTCTTTCTTCCCAGTTGTGTGGCATTGAGTATTAACCGCCCCCCCACTGCCCGAGTCAGTGTCCTTGTGTGTTACATGAACATAACAGTCCCTTTCCTGTCCACCTTGTAAGGGTCAAAAGCCATGCACATAAACAAATTGCTTTCAGAAGTCCAGGGACATTTTGAATCCTCTTTGGTTCTTTGCCATCTTAGCTTGGGCATCAGAGGGGACCAAGGGGGTCTACAGTCTCCCACTGATTTAACTGAAATGGGACCAGCGCAGCAACTAATGAGTGAGCGAGAGGGTGTGTGTCTTTGAAGCTAACCAGGCAGCAGCCTTGAAGGAGAGGTTGCGATTCCTTTTATCCCCCTTAACAGGGAAGTTAAGACAGCTACAGCAGAGGAGTGTTCTTTCTGTTTCTGGAGTTGCGTGGTGGTGAAGGCTGAACTCTTGGATGAGAAATTGTTTTCTTCTGACATTTAGGAGAAAAGCTCTCTTCTGAGAGGCCCACAAATATTTGTCAGTTGTTTTTCTTTTTGAGAATGTTTTTCTCAGATCTGCATGCTGAAGACCGTCGTGGGCATTTCAGCTTCTGTGGCCTGTGAAAGGTGACTGCATCCAGGGCCGCTCCAAAGGGGTTAATTGCATCTAAGCATTGGAAAGTGATTATCTAATTAAACTTTGAAACGGAATGGTAAAAACACTGGGTGACAGACTGTCTGTGGGAGGGTCCCCTGAGGTGCTCTCCATTTATTGCTAATCATCTTTCTTGCCCAGCCTGAGCCTGTTTCCAGTAGAGCACATGCTCAGACCACGCTCTCCCCGCCTCGGGATTCGCTCAGAGATTTTTCAGGCAGATTCCCGCTCCGAGTTGCGTGCCCTGCCTGAACTCTGCAGTTGTGCCCGGATGTCTTGAAAGACTATCATCCCTGGTCTTCACCTCCCCAGCTTCTATTTAAAATCAGAAGGCTATTTCTATACTTAGAACCATGAAATCAAAGAGATTTGAAGCTTTGGGAGTTATACTGGATAGTTATGAAAATTGCCCAGAAAATTTGGGTTCGAGACCTAGGACACCTGCCATAAAGGTCCATGCACGTGTCGCATCCCTCACATTGAAATCTGCGGGCGTTTAGATTCTTCTGATGGAGGGCCATTGCTTAGGCACCCTGGTGGATGCCGAGGTGAGTCTGGACCATGTGCTCTGGAGCAGCCTGTGGGTGAGAGGGGAACAGGCTGGAGGAGCCAGCCGACAAGAAGGTAGCTCTTTGTAACTTCAAAAGCTATCCCGTTTGTTCCTAATTTATGCCTGGTGATGTGGTTCCCTACACCACTGCCATTTTCTAGATGTGGAAACTGAGGCTCAGATCGCTTAAACGACTTCCCTGAGTCCCTCAATGCCGGGCTTCCTGACCTTGGAACTCATGTCTTTTTTTTTTTTTTAATAAGTTATTTTATTGAAGTAGAGTTGATTTACAATGTTGTGTTACTTTCTACTGTACAGCAGAGTGTTTCAGTTCTACATACATATACATTTTTTTCATATTCTTTTCCATTATGGTTTATCACAGGATATTGAATATAGTTCCCTGTGCTATACAGTAGGACCTTGTTGTTTAACCATCCTCTATATAATAGTTTGCCTCTGCTAATCCCAAACTCCCACTCCATCCCTCCCCGACTCTCCCTCCCCCTTGGCAACCACAAGTCTGTTCTCCATGTCTGTGAGTCTGTTTCTGTTTCGTAGATAAGAAACTCATGTCTTTTTACCTGTTGCGCTGGATGCTGCGGAGACCTTAACAAGGAGGGGTTCCTGCCTCTTTTCTGGGGACAAAGAGGAAAATGTCATAGCAGAGATGGCATTTGACTTTGATGTTCACAGATGGAGCTTGACCAGTAAGAGAGAAGACACAGAGAAAGGCAAGTGGATACAGAGTTTGGGAACCAACACCTTGGCAGGAGTGAAGCCTTGCACTTCATTTTTATTTTTATTTTTGAACGATACCTTACACAGCAGTAAACATTTTTGGAGCCCCTATTATGTGCCAGACCCTGGGGGAGGGGGGCAGTTAGAGTTAAGCAAAGCAATCGAGGTGGTCGATCTTATACTCTAGCAGAATAGTGGCAGGGTTTTGAGCAACACAAGGCATGCTCAGATCTGAGTTTTAGGACAATCACTGTGGCGACAATTCGGAGGAGGGGGCTGGAGGTGGACGGGGTTGGAAGATCCTTGAGGAGACTCCTGAGAAAGGCTAGAAGGAGATGGGGAGGGGCTGGCTCGGGGCCCTGGCAGTAGGGGTCAGGGGGAGGGGAGAGATCTGAAAGCAGTTTAAACTGAAATTCCAGAATGATTTCCGTGTGCACTTTTGTATAAACTAAGGCATTATAGTCACTTAAATTCCTCTTTAGAATTGCCTATGCAGAACAACACTTTAATATTTTGCCCTCAGCAAAGGTTACACAATGATATAAGGAGAGCCACCCAAGGAACATCACTGCATTTTTTTAATAAAATGACTATTGGGGACATAACTCATTACACTGCTCATTGCCACCTTACGCAAATGTCCCTATGACAAATGCATTCTCGGGCTCTGGGCCAAGAAGAATTGGTTCTCCTGACATACAGCCTGGATCCTACCTCTAGACAATAAGCGCCCCATGGCCTGCCATCCTTCCTCTGGACTCCAGGTGTTGGGAAGCCCAGAGCAAAATTTGGGCTTCATTTTTGTAGCATTACCTAGACTATTTATACCCTTCTGCTTGATCTGATTCTAGTTTTAGTGGAAGCTGCCTTTTTGGGAATGGAGCGGGGAGGAAGCCATGGTGATTAAGTCAATCAGTAATGGCTTACCATAGCTTCTGGCCACATTGCGTTTGAGTATGGCTCCTGAACGCCATTTCCCCAAACTCTGTTCCTTGGCACACAGAGGTTCCATGAGATGTTACCAAGCAAAGGAGCAGTCCCAGCTGGGCGCATTTTTCATCTTCAATTCATTTTTAAAGCAGATGTTAGAAAAATTCTCAGCTTTTTAGTAAAGCTGTTCTAACCATCAAACAAGAGAGGCTGTATGGCGTTATTGAGTCCCCAGGCGCAAGGTGACCTGGGAAATGACTCCATCTCTTTGCAACTCAGTTTCTTTATCTGTAAAATGGGTTAATTGTAGTACCTGCCTCGGAAGCTTAGAACAGTGCCTGGGACTCAGGAAACCTTTGACTAGTGGTAGCTTTCACTTCAGAGTGATCATCTCCCTTTGGGAAAAGCTCTCCTGCCCCTGACAATAGGAGGAAGTCATGTGACAGATCGCTTGGTACAGGAAGCATGATGTTTAGCAGTGGGTTGTGTGTTTTGCCTTCCTACTGCCAATCTGTGTGTTTTCTATTTGAAAATTGCCTGTCTTTGTTATGCATTTTATCTCATGATTTTAACATTTATTGGTGCAATTATTCAATGTTTACTTTATATTAAGCATATGGATCAAATTTTGATCATTTCTTTTCACAATTAGTTCAACTGTGAGACCATTTTTTTGCTGTCGACTTTAATTTAAACAATATCTCTTGAGCCTCCTCTGGGCACCCTGACAAAATGGTACAATTTAAATAATATTCCATGGTCAAACAAGTTTGGGAAATACTGCCTGAGGTTATATTTTAGTTGAGTATGCCCCCTTTGGGCAAGATTATTCTGTTGAAACTCAGATGAAGCACCAGCCAGCTTGGTCTTTCGAAACAGCACCACTCTGAGAATGAAAATTTGATTTATATAAGCACATGGCTGTTCTTAACATGTGTAATAGTTCTGCCTACTAACACCAGCTTGAAACAATGTCTGTGTGTTTATCATGAGTTCATTCATTCAATAATAATTTATTGATTCCTTTCCTACGTGCCAGGTACCATGCTAAACATTGGCAGCATTGGGTTTCTAGGTTTCCATGTTCTAGATCTGTGGTATCCAATATGGTAGCCACAAGCCACGTGTGGCTGTTGAGTACTTGAATGGCGACTAATCTGAAGTGAGATGTGGGGCACGTGTTAAATTCACACCAAATTTCAAAGACAGTATGGAAAGGAAAGCACAATATCTTTTAAATAATATATATTTATTATGCATTAGAAATATATAAAAATAGAGTTAAAAGTTAATGTTGGTAGCGTGTTGAAATAATCATGTTTTGGATATATTAGTTTAAATAAAATTTATGATTAGAGTGAATTCCACCTGCTTTTTTTCACGTTTTGTTTCAATGGGGATACTGGAAACTTTTAGATTACATATGAGGCTCACGTTCTATTTTTGTTGGGCAGCAGGGGTCTAGATGGTTCACAGGTATGTAATTATTTAATTATGACACAACAAAAGGAGTGTTATAATTTTCCAGATACCCCTACTGCTGGAGCCTGATTTGGAGAGGACTTCCCGAAGGCAGGATGGAGGGGTCAGCAAAGGCTCTGAAGTTGGGATCAGGAGTCTGGAGTTAGATCCAGGGAACTGAGAGTGAGCACAAACATACTGGATCAAACGGTGGCTTCAGGGTGTATCTGTCAGCTTTTGCTGTGTAACAAACAATCACAAAACCACAGAGACATACAGCAATATACATTTTTGACTCACACCTCTGCAGACTGGCTGGGGTGCAGCTGACGTAGGCTGGGCTTGGCTTCTCCCTGAGGATTGGGCTCAGGTCTGCTCCAAGGGCATTCATGCCAGAGCCCAGGCTGAAGGGGCAGCAGCTACCTGGGAAAAACTCTCACGTGACAGTATAGGTGCAAGAGGCAAACCCCACTTGTGCAAATGATTTATAACCCTCAACTCAGTCACGTCTAATAACATCCCCTTAGGCAAAACAAGTCACATGGCTAGGACCAAAATTCAGCAGCAGGGAAGTACAGCCTGCCCGTTTGTACCATGAGGTTAAGGAGAGTCATAATGACCAAGCCCTACACCTACTGGACAGAGAAAAATACTCCCATGGAGGTGGGGGTGAGGAGGCAGTGAATTTTGTTGAACAGTAATCTAAACTATCAATGGGGTGGGAGACATGATTAGAAGTAGGGTAAGGTTTTGAATGCTTATTATGAAGGGAACAGAAAACTCATGGTCCATGGGCAGGGTGACCATATAATTTGCCATCCACACTGAATACTTCTGAGAGTGAAGGGGTCCTATTCATCATTACACTGGGACAATAGGGATAAACTAGGATTGTCTCAGGGAAACCAGGACATATGGTCACCCTAGCTACAAACCAAATCCCTAATGCTGATGTGTTTTGTTTTACTGTCATAGCATTTCGTTTCAGCTTTCTTTTCTTTTTAAAGTTAATTTGAATGTTCTTCAGGGAGGCATATGTTCTCATGCACAACACAAGCCCAGGCACTCTCTTTGGTCTCACATATAATCAGGCTCCTGGAAATACACGTGCAGCTTGCTTTTAGCCGTCAGATCCTTCACGGGTGGTACATTAGATTCCTAGGGCTGCTGTAGCAATTGTAGCCCATTTGGTAGCTTAAAACAACAGAAATTCACTGCCTCCCGGTTCTGGAGGCCAGAAGTTCGAAATCAAGGTGTCGGCACATTTGGTTGTCGTTGAAGGCTCTGAGTGAGAATCTGTCCCAGGCCTGTCTGCTGGCTTCCAGCGGCTGACCCCAGTCCTTAGGGTTCCTTGGCCTGCAGCTGCATCACTGCAGTCTCCGCCCCCACCTTCACATGGCTTTCTCCCTGCGTCTTCCTGTGTCTGGGTGTCAAATCTCCCTCTCCTTTCTCTTATAAGGACACTAGTCCTAAATCCAGGATGATCTCATCTCGAGATCGACTTATGACCTCTGCAAAGACCCTGTTTCTAAATATAGTCACATTTGCAGGTCCTGGGGTTAGGACTTGGGCATATCTTTCTGGGGACACAGTTCAAACCCAGTACAAGTGATTTCCAGGTGGGCGATGGAGAGCAGAGTGAGTGTGGGTGGGTGCAAGGCATGTGATGGCAGAAAGAGCGGGTTGGTTTCTCTCCTGGGAGTGGGGGCTGGCGAGAGCTCTGCTGGGGAGGAGCCTCTGGGGGTGACTCTAGAAGGCTGAATGGAGTTTGGGGGAGGGAGAGAAGGCAGGACAGCAGGTGCGGGCCTGGCCCAGGCAGGGGCTCAAGTGGCCCAGAGGAGGTGGTCTTCAGCACCCCTAATCCTGCCTCTCTGGGGTCAGGTGAGCTGGCCTTATTGGTTGAGTCCCCAGCGACTTGCCAGGGCAGGCACCCTTCCTAAGGAGGTGTAAAGTAGAAAGAGGAGGGTGGGAATCCCAGTCAGAAGCCCTTAGATGGTGTCCAGTGTCCTCGGGGTGAGAGCAAAGATTAGGAGCCTAGTGTGGGTCGGGGGCAGGATGGGGTCATGAGAAGGTCGAGTCAGGGCTGAGTATGGAAAGCAGGGCCACGGGAGGTCTCTACTTACTGTCCCCAAGGGTGGGTGTGAGGCGAGAGGGTGTGAGGTGTCCTAACAGCGCAGGAATGAAAGCATGAGAAGCACTTCGGGGCAACAGGTGTCATTCGTTCATTCGCCCATTCACTATTCATTCTGCATGCCTTTCCTCAACACCCTGTGTGCCTGACCCCGACCCAGGAGAGAGCCTGACACACACGGGGCTCTGCCTCTGAGATGCTCCCAACCCAGCCTGGAGGCTCCCAGGCCGGCATATCTATTTCAAAGCAGAGCGTGCCCGTTGCTCCGACAGGGAGGAGATGGGGTAGAGGAGGGTCCCGACGGCATCTTTCCAGAAAACCCGAGGCAGGGTGGTTCTGATCAGACCCTGCCGCACCCCGGGATGACTCCCAGGGTGCTCACCGGCCATAGGACTCTGCTTTTCTCATTTACTAGTGAGAGCCTCCTTTGTCCCCCCTCCTCGGGGAAGGACCATGCCCTGGTCTGGTCCTTTGTGTTCAGGGACCAGCAGGCTCTTGGCGGATGTTAAATGAAATAATACCCCACTTACTTTAGCAGCCTCTGCTTTGGTGCCCACTGGTAGCTCAAGGAGACACGTGCAAGCACACACACGGCGCACACACACACACACACACACACACACACACACACACAGCCCATGGGGTTCTGGCAGATGCAATTAGCCTCTGGGTCCCTCAGAATGAGATGCAGGTGGCTAATTGTCCATGCCAGGAGGCAACTGTGGGCACAATTAGTCCATGTCTCCTTCCCCATCGGGCTAATAATGGGTGGGGAGCAGAGGGCTGGGGAGGAAACTGGATGAGGCCTGGCCTCTCCCTGTGCCCTGGGCTGTGACTGGCAGCTTTGGGGGCAGTGCTCATCCTTTGAGCCTGGGGAGGGGTGCAGGGTAGGCGAGGAGAGAGGTTGGCAGCTCTTGCGAGGATCAGGGCCCTCTTGGGTTCTTGCCCTCCCCTCCCTGCCCCACCAGCACACTAGAGTCTGTGCATCCCAGTCTATTAACGGTGCCAGCCCCTTGCTTTTGTGTAGCTTGTTAGGGTTTTCAAAGCCCTTTGTTCACACAATTGCATCCAACAGCCACAGGACTGGGAGTGTATCTCCCATAGAGATAAGGCAATGGAGGTTTGCCGGGCAATTGGCAGAACCTCTGTTAGAAGCCAGCCCTGGGATGCCAAGCCCAAGGGCTGCCTTTTACGTCCTCAAGCTGCCTTTTGTCCCTCCTTGCCTTCCTTTCTTGGAGGACGGCAGGAGCAGAGGGGTGGCTCCTCAGGGACCAGACGGCAGATTATAGCAGAGTCGGCCAGGGACATTCCCGGTGTAAGAGTTGCCTCAGTAAATTTTCAACAATGCTTGTTTAAGCACTGAAGGTCTTCCCTGTCCAAGACCTGTTCAAGGAGCCATGGTACGTTGGAGATGGAAGGTGTGGTCTCTGCTTCTAAGGTGTTTGCCATCCAGGAGAGCGAATAAGATGCCTACACAGTATCCATTCTACCAGCACGGGCTCTAAACATTTCCCTAATCAGCCCCTAACTTGCGGTGTGACTTTGGTAGCTACTCACGACCTCTCTGGGCCTGTTTCCAGAGCTGCTGAAGCAGGGAGCTGAGACTCAGTGGTGTCTCAGGCTCTGTCCAGTTCCTCCAACTGATTTCCAACCATGCTGTATAACCAAGAGGAGGCAATGACTTCTGACTGGGGAGGAGAAATTGGAGGGGGGGCGGGGGGGGTAGAAGTTGGGGGAGGGGCACAGCAAGAAGCATGTTGGATTTGGGCTTATCTGGTAGGATTGCAACAGGCAGAGGAGAACAGGCCTACATCCTAACCCAGGCTCTGCTTAAACTTGCTTTTGGGGTTGTAGGTGAAGGAAACATCATCTCAGTGCATCTAACTCTAACCTGTCCTGGAGCTCATCTCTAAGACGGCCTCCTGGTGAATCCTGCCTCCTGGTATCCATGCCTTATTGAGGTGCATCCCCTTGAGTCTGGGTTGACCCTGAAACTCACCTGTAACCAATAGAAGTGGCAGAAACGATGCTGCCCGACCTCGGAGGCTGAAGTGTTGCAGCTTCCACCTTCTCTTGGGACATTCACCGTAAAGAAAGCCATACATTATGTAAGAAGTCCAGCTGTCGTGAGACCAAGCTAGTCATATGGAGAAGCTGCATGGAGAGGGATGCCCAGCCAGCTCCTAGGCGGTCCAGCTACACTAACCCAGCCAAAAGACACATTATTGAAGGTGCCACCTTACATATCCAGCTTGGTTGACATCTGAATAAAAGTGAGGCCCACCCAACTGAGCCCATCAACCCAGAGGACAAGAAGATAATAAGAAATGACTGCTTTAGGCCACTGAATTTGAGATGGTTTGTTGTGCAGCAATAGATAACCAGAACACATACATAATGCAAAAGTCCAAGGAGGTCTGGTTTCAGGCATGGCTGGATCCAGGGGCTCAAATAATTCTCTGGGTCTAGTTTTTCTCCCTTTCTCATGTTTTGCTCTCTTCTGTGCTGCTTCTTTCCTAAATCACCTCTTTCCAGTGATATTCCTCAGAACTTCCAGACTTGTATCACCCCTGCTTCCATCAATACCAGTGGACAGACCCGCTTCTTCTCAGCCCTTACAAAATTCCTGGAAATACATCCCATTGGCCAAGTAACATGATCTTCCTTAAACCTTTCCTGATGTGGCTGGAGGGAAGTGACGCGGAAGGGACATTCTTTACCTCTAGAAGCAGGACTAGGCATCAGCCCTGCCCAAACCATGGCTTGAGCACGGGGAATGTCACTTCCCAAGAGGGTATTTAAGGGACTATTGCCAAAGAAGGGAAAATGGACCCCTAATAGACACAAATAGATGTTCATTCCTGTGACCTTGTGTAAGACACTTAACTTCCCTAAAGCTTTGTTTCCTCTTATTTTAGAAAAGCTCAAGATACAATTCTTGTCCTGTCTAATCTACTGTGAGGCTTAGGATGAGGAAGGTTGTGGCAGGAAGCCTGGGAGAGCTGTCGCCAGGGTCCACCTTGAAGAGCTGGCCATCAGCACTGGTAGCAACCTACAGGCAACTTCAAAGCTGAGCAAAGCAGGACAAGCTGTGGCTCCCCAAACCCAAATCCTGTCCACAGCGAGGAAAGGAACCGAACACAAGTCTTCCAGATCCGGAAGCAGGAGGTTAGGTCCCCAGACACTCCGCCCGCAGAGACCTTTGTCCTGCGTTTCCCAGGTCATGTATTTCTGTGCATTTGCAGAGTTTGGGTCAGCTAAGGAGTCCCTGAAATCGAGGTCTCTGCTTGAAGTAAGTGGGAAGAGACTTTCTCAAAGACAGAAATGCATCCTGCTGCTGCAAGGCTGAGGTGCCTTTGCTGGAAGGAGGGGTTTTTTCCCCCGAACCCTCTGAGAGATCAGAGACACCGCACAGGGGACCCTAATCCAGGATGATCCCTTTTACTTGGGGGCAGATAGATTGTTTTCTCTCTAGCCATTGCTCTCAAAAGGCCCTGAACACACCTAAAGAAAAGGTATTTTACCTTTTAATTATATTATATTTTACAATATATTTTTTTTTAAAAGGTAAAATCCTGGAAGTGAGAATGCCAGCACTCTTACCATGATGGAAGCAGCTCAACTCTGGAGCTTCTACTTCTTAGAAGTCTGGTGTGTAGTCAGAATGGCCATCATTAAAAAGTCTACAAATAACAAACACTGGAGAGTGTGTGGAGAAAAGGGAACCCTCCTACACTGTTGGTGGGAATGTAAGTTGGTACAGCCGCTATGGAAAACAGTACAGAGGTTCCTCAAAACACTAAAAATAGAGTTGCCATATGATCCAGCAATCCCACTCCTGGGCATATATCCAGACAAAACTATAATTCGAAATGATACATGCACCCCTATGCTCATAGTAACACTATCCACAGTAACCAAGACATGGAAATAACCTAAATGTCCATCGACAGATGAATGGATAAAGAAGATGTGGTATATATACACAGTGGAATACTACTCAGCCATAAAAAAGAATGAAATAAGCCATTTACAGCAACACGGATGGACGTAGAGATTATCACACTAAGTAAGTCAGACAGAGCAAGACAAATACCATATGATATCACTTATTTGTGGAATGTAAAATATGACACAAATGAACTTATCTACGAAAAAGAAACAGACTCACAGACATAGAGAACAGACTTGTGGTTGTCAAGGGGGAGGAGGGTTGGGGAAGGGATGGAATGGGAATTCGGGATTAGCAGATGCAAACTATTACATATAGAATGGATAAACAACAGGGTCTTACTGTATAGCACAGGGAACTAGATTCAATATCCAGTGAGAAGCCATAATGGAAAAGAATTTGAAAAAGAATGTAAATATACGTATAAACTGAATCACTTTGCTGTATAGCAGAAATTAACACATTTTATACTTCAATAAAATATATATATATAATATTTTTAAAAGACTGGTGTGCATTAAAGAGGTGTGCATTCATTGACCCACACGACGATGCATTCTTTCATTCATACGTTCACTCACCTATACCTATCTACACATTGCTCTATTTACTCAGCCAACTATCCATCTGGTCATACCCATATCAGCCTCAGTCAGAGAAAAGCTCCAATGCATGATAGAGGCCTAGAGAGAAATCCTCAGATCAGGGAAATGGTTAAAATAAATCAAAATAAAATCGGAGCTGGCTGCGGTGCTTATTCTCAATGACTCACAGGAAACTATAAACCAGCCATGCTACATAATTGACCACCGAGCATTTTTCGCTCTCAGTCAGTCTGAGATGTACCGAATCCAATATGGTATCAGTGATTTGATTTGTTAATAATCAAATTGCAAATACCTTTTCATTTGGCTTCAAAAAGCAAACAGCCATTCGGAATAATTTTTATGGGTCTTGGAATGCAATATAAACTTAAAATATTGTGTTTGCAAGTCCTATTGGCATGACCATATTATAATTTATATTGGTCTATTTTGATGTACAGTGGCATAATGAAACTTTAAAAAACATATTCTGCAGAGCTGCATCTAAAGCCAAGCCGGCAGCACGGATTAATGTAAGGACATCATGGGGATTCTCTGCATATTTTCTTAAGGAGAATTCTAGAGAGTAACTATCCTGCTCATCAAAACTTTAACTTCAGCGGGGATTGCAGAGCTTTGCAGAGTTTGCTCCTGTCCCCTTTCCGGGCCCACTGTCTGATGCTCCTCCCCCGGCCCACTCTCCTCCCTCCCATGCACCCTTCCCACGCCCCACTATTTGCAATCTTCTGAGCATATCGTGTATGTACCTTTCTGTAATCAGTTTTCTGTTCCCTCTGTCTGTAATGTCTTTTCTCTCTTCTTTGCTTAGGAAATATCTCTTAGACATTCTTCAGCTTCTAACTAAAATGCCATCCCTGCTGGGAACTTTCTCTGATACCCCCAGAAGTTATTATTTCCATTCTCCCACAGCCAATTTAAAGAGGAGTCTAGGGACTTCCCTGGTGGCGCAAGTGGTTAAGAATCTGCCTGCCGATGCAGGGGACACAGGTTCGAGCCCTGTTCCGGGAAGATCTCACATGCCGCGGAGCAACTAAGCCATGTGCTACAACTACTGAGCCTGTGCTCTAGAGCCCACGAGCCACAACTACTGAGCCCACGTGCTACAACTACCGAAGCCCGTGCACCTGGAGCCTGTGCTCCACAACAAGAGAAGCCACCACAGTGAGAAACCTGCACACCGCAATGAAGAGTAGCCCCCTGCTCGCTGCAGCTAGAGGAAGCCCGCGCACAGCACTGAAGACCCAACGCAGCCAAAAATAAATAAATAAATAAATTTGATTCTTTAAAAAAATAATAATAAATAAATAAAGAGGAGTCTATGATAGCACTTGTCACAGTGTGTTATTGTTATCTGTTTACACACACTAGACTCTTGAGTTCCTTGACAGCCCAACTGTGGTATGTTCAATTCAAAAGCTCCAGTGTCTACCACCATGCCTGGTCCATAATACTTGCTCAATAAGTGTTTGTGGAATCTACTGTGGATGGATGGAGGGATGGATGGATGAGGTGGATGGATGGATGGATAGATGGATGGGTTGGTGGATGGAAGAGCAGATCCTCCTAGAGGATGATGCTTTCTCTGGCATTCGAAGCAGTCAAGAGAGACTTCAGGACCTAGATAGGTTGTTGAACAAACTAATCTGTTAGGTTTCTTCCAATCAGAAAGCCCCTATTCCATTATTTTCCTGTAAAGCTTTGCCTCAGCACAGAAATGCAATGTGCCTTATAAAAGAAATCTTTCCTTCTCTTGTAATAGATAGATGCCCGAAGCTCCCAATTATAGCTGAATGAAGCAGAAGGGAAGAAATGCATTTACTGAATGACAACTATAGGCCACGCACGGGGCTATGCATTTTCCAACCATTCTCTTCTTTTATCTTCGTGATAATCCTATGGGGAAACTATTATCCCCATTTTGTAAACAAGGAGTTGAAGCTCAGAAAGCCTTAATAAATGGTGGAACAGAGACTTAAACTGATATCTTCATGGCCCAGATGTCCAAATCCTGTCCACTGAAACATGGCCTCCAGTGAAAGAAGTAACGGCCGATAAAGGGGCCTGTGTTTAAAATGTCAGGTTCAGGAATGTTGCATGGACAGCCTTGAAGATACCCAATCGTTATTCCAAGGAATTCATTTGGCGTACAGAAAATATAACTGGCTGTATTTGGCATCTGATGCTTCTTACCTATCCTATTACAGGTTTTGCAGGAAGGGTGTGGCATCTCACTTAGCTTTTTCATTAACACTGCTGTTCAAGTTGATACTCTGGGGAGGCATTGTGGAACAGGGAAAACTCCTCGGACTAAGAATCCAGGGACCTGGAGTTTTGTCCCAGATCCCACGTGGATTAGCTGTGTAATCACGCCAAGTGAAGTATTTGTCCAGGGCTGCTAAACTAGCAAGTACAATTTTTAAATCTCCATCCATGCCCTCTCACTACCACTACCCTCCCCAGATAACCATCTGTTCAATTTCCCACTTACCTCTCTGGCCCTTTTTACAATTATTTATAAACATATACAATACACGTGAAAATATTTAAAATTTCTAAAAACATAAATGGGACCATATTCGTGTATGATTCTGTGACCCCATTTCTGCATCTTTCTTGAAAATCTGCTCCGTGAGCAACTTCAGTTTATCTTATTCTTTTCACCCTCTACATACTATTCCAATAGTACAGAGCTACAGTCATTTACCCTCCCGTGTTGACAGACAGGCAGGCCGTTTCCAGTGCTACTGTGGACATGCTTATGAAGTACGTTTCTGTGCACACGCGCACCTATTTCTCTAGGATGGAGTGCTAGAAGTGGAACTGCTTCGTTAAAGGCTCTGTACGTGAGAGTTTTGGTAGATACGTCCACAGGGGTCCTCTATTGGTCTTACACTGATGCTCCAGCTAACAGGAGACAAGAATGCCTCTTCTTGCTCCCTCATCGACACAAAATACACACAAAAAGTTTAATCTTAAAAAAAAGTGTTTAAGCTTTTAGGTGAAAAATGATGTTCCTTTGTTGTTTTACTTTTTATTAGTTATATAATAGTAATGTGTATCTTTCATATATTTATTGATCATTTCTATTTCTTTGGTGAATTGCCTTTGACAATTCACACACTTTGTCTATTTTCTGTCAGGGTTTCTTCTTTCTTTTATAGTGAGTATTTTATATATTCATTTATTTGCCAAATATTACTTGAGTAGCTACTACAGGTCCACGACTGCTAGACTCGTAAATAGAAGACGCAAAGTCCTTGCCCTCAAGGAGGTTACATTTTATGGGAGGAGGGGCTAGACAGGCAAGGAACAGATAAATTAGCAAATGATACAGTGTGTCAGAGTGGTAAATGTTACCCTAGAGAAAAATAAAGCAGGAAGCAGAATAAAGCAGAAGGGAAGAGAAGGGGGGCAGTGTGGGGGGCAGGTGTTGCTATATTTTAAAAAGAGTAGTCAGGAAAGCCCTCATCACTAAGATAACACTTAAACTGAGACCTGGAGGAAGAACATCCAGACAGAAGGAACAGCCAGTGCTAAGCCCCTGAGGTGGACGCAGCTGGGAGAACCAAGTGGCTGGAGCCCAGGCAGGAAAGGGAGAGGTCACGTCGCATAAAGGTTGTACTGGTTCCCTAGGACTGCTGTGGTAACACAGCACCACAGATGGAGAGACTTAAATGACATGCATTCTTCCACAGTTCTAGAGGCTAGAAGTCTGAGGTCAGGGTGTGGGCCCGAGGGGAGGTTTGCCGGTGCCCTGGCCTTGTTGAAAAGGGTTCAAGTTCCAGGGTGGGTGGTCAGTGCTGTGTGAAAATATTTGAGGTCTTCTTGCTTGGGAGCCATACTGCTGACCCCCCTGAACCTCTGTCCTAGATCCCCAGGATTTGCTTTTAAGCTATTTCACACCCCCTTTGGTTGGTCAAACACACCCAATGTATGTTCTTAAGGAAGGATGCTTCTAATAAAGAGGTCTGAGTGAGAACGCGCTCTCCTAAGACCTGAATGTCCTTCTTTTCTCCCATCTTCAGTGCTTTAGCCAAGTGGATCAGGTTCCCTCTCCTGAAGGAACAGAACTCTGTATGCAAAAAAAAAAAAAAAAAAAAAAGTCCTTCTTTTAACAATTTGTCTGCCAATTTGTCCAGAGCTTCTAACACTCATTGTTGGGAATAAAGGCAAGGCTCTACCTTGAAAAGACAAGACCCAAAAGGTGGGCGAGGGAGGAGGTGGTCATATGAGCGAGTTACCTGGAAAAGTCGCAGGTTCAAAGTTTACAGTTTCTAGCGCTCACGTTTTATCTGTTGAGAGTAGTGGATGCGGATAAACTGATCTACAGCAAGGAACTAATAAGTGAAATGAGGCAAATCAACATAAAACAGAGATTCATAATAGGCCTCCATTTCACAATACCAGACTGTACTGGTGCAAAAAGGCCCCTGGTTTGAGCACTCGTTTGAATTTGCTACTCAATGAGAAGCACACGTGCGCAGCTTGAATAACTGAAAATTCCCAATTACAGTTCCGACGAGTGAGGTTTTCTAGCCTCCTGTGAGTGACGAGCTAGACAGGCGCACTCAACCCAGTCCTGACGGGAGAGGGAGATGCTAGCCAGCCTACCTTTCTTCCTCTGAACAAAAGCGGTGATGGCTTTGTCAGGCCCCATTTGGAAACACAATATCAATCTTGCCTTATCCATATTATTGATGGGTTGTGGGTATTCTACTGTAATTATGTTAAAAATGAAAGATTTCAAAATGTGATTGGCAGGCTGATTGAAATAATGCATGTGATTAAACCCAGGGCCTGCTTGTGAAACTAAAGGGAGAATGTCAGTGGCAATTAACTGTATTTTCTTTAAAGTTTGCCAAGATTTCTCTTGGTTTTCGTTGTGTTATTATCAAATAACCCACCAAGGCACCTGGTGGTAGGCATTCTTCATAGTCTTCCTTAGAGGAGCCAATGGGATTGGAGGTAGAGATAAAAGGAATCCCCATCTCCTGTCTCTTACAGGTGAACTTTGCCAGCCTCAGGGGCTAGTACCGAGGACAGAGACCATTGAAGTTCTCTCTCCATTTCTCTTTCTCTTTCTGTCTCACTCTCTGTCTCAGGCTCTCTTGGTGTCCACCTGTCTCTCTTTCATCAACTCTTTTCCCCATCTTTCAATTCAAAACCCTTGGAGGGAGGAATTTATTAGCTCACCTTGGGTCAGACGTCCAATCAGATGCCCAGTTGGCTGCCGTTTTGTATGATGCGACTTCCTTCCTTTCACCTCCTACCCATGGCATTGGCCACAGATGGGTGGACTTGATGAGTAGGTCCCCTGCCAGATGTGAGGGAGCAGGTGGTCACAGCTGTCAGTGTGACCCCAGGCATGGGCCGGGCTGGGGTATAGTCCCGTCTCCTTTCCATTCAATGAGCACTTTCAGGGAACCTACCAGGTGCCACGCTCTTATCTGGACCCTGCTGGGTTTGGAGTCCATGAAATTCCAACCCTTCCCTGCCCCGTGGAATTCATACAGAACTGTGAAGCCACAGGAAGCCCTCACTGACTTTCTCCAATAGTTTTAGCTGTTCTTATGCTAACAAGGACCCCTGTGTGGAAAAAGGATTCTTATCTTGGCCACATCCAGCCGTTTGGGGTTTTATCTTAAGTGGAGAGAAGGAGTCAAGTGCCCAAATCCTTCGGGTGAGACACAACCGTGGCACTTATCAAATGGGAACCTGGTCCCTCACAGCCCTGGGGATCACCCAAATCTTAGATGTCACTTCTTCTCAGAAGCCTTCCCTGATTCCCTGGACTGGGTTAGGAGCCTCTTCTCTGCACTGTTGCACTGCCATTGTTTTGAACTTAGCACATTGCTTTGTAATGAGTTTTTCTCTCAAGAAGGCTCTTGAGTGCAAGGAAAGACTGTGTCTTACTCACTTCTGTGCATAAGGCCCAGGATATAGAAGGATCTTGATGGATGCATGTTTGTTAAACAAATGACCTCTTGTCTTACCTTCCTACGGCTGCCGTAGCAAAGTACCACAAACTGGGTGGTTTACAACAGAAAGTTGTTGTCACGGTTCTGGAGGCCAGAAGTCTGGAGTCAAGGTGTCAGAAGGGCTGTGCTCTCTCTGAAGCCTCTAGGGAAGTATAGGTTCCAAGCTTCTCTCCTGGCTGCTGGTTGTTCCTTGGCTGTGGTCACAGAACTCCACTCTTCACGTGATGTTCTCCCTATGTGCATGTTTGTGTCCAAATTTCCCCGCTTTTTTTTTTTTTTTTTTTAGTGGTACACGGGCCTCTCACTGTTGTGGCCTCTCCCATTGCGGAGCACAGGCTCCGGACGCGCAGGCTCCGCGGCCATGGCTCACGGGCCCAGCTGCTCCGCGGCATGTGGGATCTTCCCGGACCGGGGCACAAACCCGTGCCCCCTGCATCGGCAGGCGGACTCTCAACCACTGTGCCACCAGGGAAGCCCCAAATTTCCCCTTTTTATAAGGACACCAGTCACACTGGAGCAGAGGCCCACCTTACTCCAGTAGGACCTCATCTTAACTTAAATTCCTTCTACAATGAGCCCATTTCCAAATAAGGCCATCTTTCCAGGTACGGGGAGTTAGGACTTAAACATGAATTTTGGGGAGACCCAATTCAACCCATAGCAACTCTTTAGAAAGCTGGTCTCAAGGTTCCTTCTCCCAGACCTAACAGACTAGTTTGCAAGGTCACTATGACCCCACAACCACCCTGAGACAGATAGCCACACGTTGCAGAGACTCTTAGATTCAGAGCCAGGATCTGAGTGCCAGGCTCCCCTCCCCGAGCAGGGCCCAGGCCTCTCCAGGAGTGGCCTGGTGAGGATGTTCACACTAGGCCTCCAGGACTCTCTTTCTCCTCCTGGGGAATGGGGTCCCCTCCCCAAGGCCTCTCAGCCCTGGCACATCCAGTCAGAAAGTGAAGGGGAGGCCAAGCTTCACCTTTAGCTGTATCAGGCAGACTCTGAACCCTGGGAGGAGAAGAATGGCTTGAAATTCCCCGAATGCCTTCCTCAAAGGGAGGTTTTTGCTGGCTTTGCCGTGAGGTCTTGGATTTAACTCAGGAACATGAAGACTCGCCACAGAGATGATCTTGCTGTGGGAACGAAAGACCGGCTGACATGGCGTTATTGCTCGGCTCCTGGAGTTGCATGAAGTTCTCATTAATTAACGAAACCCACCTACCAATGATGTTCTTCATATTTATACTGTGTTCTTCCTCAAATGGGCCACTGTTCCTGTGACTTCAGAATTGTGGCTAAATGAAGTGACACCTGCTGGGGCAGGAGACAGCGTGAGAATGAACTGTGAACTAGGAGACGAGCCTGAAAAGTGTGTGTGTGTGTGTGTGTACACATGTGTGCGCACACACTGCTTCCTATCTTTTCACAGGTTATTTTTTTACTCCATCTGACGCTCTGAGCTTGTCCAGTGTTCTGTGTATCTCTTGCTGGGCACTAAGCCACCCCAAAATTTAGTGGCATAAGACAACAGCCATTTCATTATATGCACAATTTTGTGAGTTTAGGAAGGGGGGCAGGAATGTGAGACAACTCTGCTGCACGATGGGTTGGCCTCAGCTCAGATGACTTGAACAATCAGAGGTCGCTGAGCCGCTCCACCAAGTCTGCATCTCTGGGGGCTTGGTCCTGGCTGCTGGCTGTGTTCATCGATGCTTCTCCACCTTGTGTTTGTTAGGACTGTATTATCTAGGAGGGCATTTACACTCACGTGTCTGATGACTGGGCTGGGATGACTAGAACAGCTGGGGCTGGCTGGCTAGGCATCTTGCTCTCAGTACATACCTCCAAGTGGCTAGCTTGGGCTTCCTTACAGCGTGGTGGTCCTAGGTGAATTGAACAGCTGGCCCCCTTCCAGAGTGAATATTCCAGGGCTAGGCGGAAACTCCAAGGGTTCTTATTACCTAGACTTAGAATTCACGGTGTCCCTTCTCCCACATTGTATTGGCCGAGGAAGTCACTAAGGCCAGTCCTGATTCAAGAGGAAGGGAAACAAACTCCACCTCTCTGTCGGAAGATTGACAGAATTTGCAGCCACATTTAAGCTTTAAAACTCATCCTGCCTGTCAGCCGTTGACCAATGCTCCAGGTGGTCTCTCCAAGCCCTTCTCCTCGGGGTCTCAGAACTACCGTTCTTAACCGCAGATCTAACCATGTCATTCTCCTGCCCCTTGCACACACCCACTCATGTGCACGCACACACACACACTCACACTCACAAATACGGAGCTCCTCAATCGCCTCTGAAGGATACCTAAGCTCTTGGCATTCATGGCTCTGTAAGTCCTGCATGACCTGGTTTCTACTTACCTTTCTACTCCTCTCCCTCAACCCCTGTTCTCCATCCTGATTTAATTACACTGGTCCCTCCATATCCACAGGGGGAATTGGTCCTAGGCCCCCACGCTCACTGTGAATACCAAATCCTCACATGCTCAAGGCCCTTTTATATAATGGCCTAGTGCAGTCGGCCCTCCATATCCATGGGTTCTAGATCCACGAATTCAATCATCTTGGAACCTGCAGATACAAAGGGCCAAGTGTACTTGTAATTCCAGAAATCCCCTGTCTTCCTTCAGGGCCTTTGTATGTGCTGCCTCCGTACCACGCCTGCTCCTCGGTCGATTTCCTCTGGCAGCAACTCATCTTTCAGACGAAGCTTCTCTGACCTCCGCCCCGCCCCATCCCACCCTACAAGGTGCACCTTTATCTTATGCACTTTGTCACTCTGCATGGTAACCATCTGTTCAGGCGTCCTTCCTCCCTTTTAGACGATGAGCTCCTTGCAATCAGGAGCCGTATTTCTGAGGGGGTTGTCTTTGCCTGGGAAAGGACCTGGAAGCAGTGTGCATTCTGTGAATGTGGAATGGGTGTAGGAATTAATGCTTTGAGAACAGGCGGATGGTGTGGCCTGAGGAATGGCTTCATGTTAGAGTTTCTGAGTGACAGCATATGAAGCATCAGAGCCAAGAAATAGCTGAAAAGTCTGTATCAGCCTCTGGAATCTTGGAGCCCTGCTTTCCAAGTGTGTTCTGCCTCCCACTAGTGGCATGGAATGAGGATAGATGCTGCTTGTGGGAAAGATGTTCAGTGGTGGAATAAGTTTGGATAAAATGAGATTGAATAAAATGCACTGATGGGCATTGAAAACCTCCTAACAGAAAGTACAGGATGCCATGTTTCCCAAACTTACTTTACTCTGGAACCCTACTAGGACCACTGGTCCATGGTACACACTCTGGGAAGTTTGTTTTATTATCCCAGCTTCCCATTGATGCTCTGCCCACAGCCCTTTGCAGGGGATACTCCTGCATTTAGCTCCTGACCACCCGGCAGGGGACCAAATGTCCCAGGACCCAGCTATTGGCAATTGTCAGTTACCAAGAGGTGCCCATGATACGCTCTTTTCCACGGCAGGTGACTGAGCTGCGAGGTCACATGGAATTGGGGATGGAGGCAATCATATGGGTTCAAGCACAACATAAGTGACCATGACAGTTCTTTTTTTCCCCTGTTTTAAAAAACAAGTATAGTGATGAACTATATTACATAAGTTACAGGTGTACAAGATAGTGGTTCATAATTTTTAAAGGTTATACTTCATTTATGGTTATTATAAAATATTGGCTATAGTCCCCATGCTGTTCAATATATCCTTGTAGCTTATTTTATACACAATAGTTTGTACTTCTTAATCCCCTACCTCTATATTGTCCCTCCCCCGTCCCCGCTGGTAACCACTGGTTTGTTCTCTATATCTGTAAGTCTTCTTTTTTTGTTATGTTCACTAGTTTGTTGTATTTTCTAGATTCCACATATAAGTGATATCGTACAGTATTTGTCTTTCTCTTGTCTGGCTTATTTCTCTTAGCATAATACTCTCGAAGTCCATTCATGTTGCTGTAAATGGCAACATTTTCTTCCTTTTATGGCTGAGTAGTATTCCATTATGTATATAGACCACTTCTTCTTTATCCATTCATCTGTTGATGGACACTTAGGTTGCTTCCATATCTTGGCAACTGTAAATAATGTTGCTATGAATATTGGGGTGCAGGTATCTTTTCAAATTCGTTTTTTCAGATATATACCCAGGAGTGGGATTGTTGGATCATTTGGTAATTCTATTTTTAGTTTTTTGAGCAACCTCCGTACTGTTCTCCATAGTGGCTGCACCAACTTACATTCCCACCAATGGTGTAGGAGGGTTCCTCTTTCTCCACAACCTCACCAATATTCGTTATTTGTGTTCTTTTTGAGGATAGCCATTCTGACAAGTGTGAGGTGATATCTCATTGCGTTTTTGATCTGCATTTCCCTGATGCATAGCGATGTTGAGCATCTTACCGTGACAGTTCTGTGACGTATTCAAATGTCCCTTTACAATGAGGAAGTGGAGATTTCAAGAAGTGAATGGCTTGCCCAGGGTAAAGCCGAGAGATCAGTGGTCTCTGTGCTCTAAGTGTGCGCTTCTTCCACTGCTCCACTGCTCTCAGTGGGACCCAAATCCCTCAGTTATTGAAGAATCTGGTCAACCAGGGACAGGGAACCTGTGTTCACCGAGCACCTCTATGTACCAGGCTTCTTAGCAACTGTAATAAATCAGCCACTCCCAAGAACACTGGGAACTAATATTATGGAACTTATGTCACAGATGAAGTACAACCAAGGTTGTACTTTGATGAAGTACAACCAAGGACACACACTGGGAGTAACAAAGGGAGTTAGAATTAAGCTCCTTGGGCCTAATTCTAAATTCTGGATGGCCTGGATGTCTTTGCTTGAGTCACATGCCTAAAGAGGCTTGTTGCAGTCCAACCAGAAATGGTTTCAATATCTGCAAATGGGTGTATGGAAAGTGCAGCCCTCTGAAACATGTCTTACTCACTAGCTGGAGGTCCAGCCCCACCGTGGGATTAGCTGTTGCCTGGGCTGCTTCCAGAGAAGCCTTCTGGGGAAAAGGATCAATGGCAAAATTGGTAGATCCAGCAAGGCTTTTGCAATAAAAGCTTTTTATGCCTCTTGTTCAAAGCATTTAAGTGCCTTTTAGATCACAGATTGAACCATCGACATTATAAAGTGGAACCTTTTAATACCAAAATACACTTCCAGAGTAAAATTCCATTATGGGGAAAAGCATTTCACGGCACCAGGCTAGATAATTATTCTCTCACGTGTAATAGGATGCATGAAATGTTTGATGATAAACAGAGTTTCTCAGCACTGCAATAAGACAACTCACACCGCTCTGTGTGTGTGTGTGTATGTGTTGTATACACATAAGAAGTTCCATCTCATTTTGGACACCAGTTTCTTTACCCGTAAATAGTAAGAATTGGACTTGATGGGCTCCGAGGTGCTTCCTGCTGTCAGATTACATGGAAAAGCCATTTTCCCACTCTTGGTTTCCATTCCCTCATCCTTAAAATGAGGGCTTTTGAATCAATCAGGGAACTTTTAGTTGCAAGTGATAACTCAAAGTGGCTTAAGCAAAAAAAAAAAAAAAAAAAAAAAGTGACTATTTTGGCTCACGTCGCTAAAAATCTCAGGAGTGTTCTAGGTTCAGGCATGGGTGTATGCAGCAATGTTACCAGGACTTGGTTGCCCTCTGTCTCTTGACATTGGGGTCAGTCATGCTCCCTCCCTTTGCCCCCAGGTTCACATTCTGGCGGCTTGGCCAAGTCAGTAGGAGGAGAACTTCTTTCTCCCAGAATTTCCAACCACAGCCCCTGGATTGAATCTCATTAGGCTAGGATTGGATCACGTGTCTATTCCTGAGCCAATCACAGTTTTCAGGTACAGCTACACTAATTGGCCAGGCCTGGGTTACATGACAACCTAGAGCAGAAGCAGGGAGTGGTGTCAGCGCCTTCCAACTGTGAAGTAAAAGTTATAGAGGATGGTTCCCTTTGGAATTGTGGGAAGTTGCTGATAGAGGAAGGGGGAGAGGATGTCGGGCAGAGGAAACAACAGATATCCATTTGGGGTTAGAACTAGTTCTAGCTGGCCCTGAGGCTTGCTCAAGCTCTAGAAGCTTATGAATAATAAATGCTTAGTGCCAGAGGCACTTTTGTGATTATTCAATCCAATGTTTTTCCTTCAAGTTAAAGAGACTGAGGCTCAGAGGGGAGAAGTGACTTACTCAAGGTCTCTTGAGTCTTCAGTAGCAGGCCTACCACGAAAATTCAGGTCTCTTACCCTCAGCTCCATGCTCTTGAACTCTCCTCTTTGAACTATGCAGCTAGGGAGGCCTCCTGGGAAGGGTTGACCCAAGGGAGCCTCTTCTCAATGTCTGGTTAGGGCTTTGCTGTTTATGCTTGCTTCCGCTGACAGCAACCCTTTGGCCCAGCCAATTTAGGATATTTCAGAGTGACTGATACCTTCCAAGTTTCCTTATGCAGAGTCAGGAATCTCAGGTGTGATTTCTGATTATGCTACTGATTTGCTGTGTACTCTTGGTCAGGTCACTTAACCTCTCTGGGCACTGATTTCTCAATGTGTAAATTTACCCTGATATCAAGTTCCTCCTTATTGCTTCTCTCGCCATAGATACCCCTGGGATCTCTTGTGTTCTAGAAGGTCATCTAATACATTCCTCCAAAATCAGGGTTTCTGTGAAGGCTTGGCTAACCCCCCTCAGGAAGAGTTTGCATTTTAACAAAGGAGTTTAAAGAGTACAGTGGCTCTCTAATAATGGGAGTGTTTCAGGCAGTGTGGGATGGCCACATGTCTGGCTCTGGAGAAGACACACCTGGGTTCAGATCCTGACTCCTCTGTGTGTGTGACCTTGAGCAGCTGGTCTAACGTTTTCAGCCTCTGTTTCCATCTCTGGAGAGTGGGGATCGTTCAGAGTGGTTGTGCTTGGGCCAGAGCAGGCTCCAGTTTGGGAGGGCACGTGACAGCAGGGGACATGCCCAGCAACACCTGGGGTCAATGGGAAATGTCGGCACAGCCCCCTCTCTGTATCCCATTAGAGGAAATTACAACAGTGACGTTGCTATCTCTGGTGTTGTGGGCTGAATCCTGTCCCCAACAAGATATGTCCAAGTCCTAACCCCCATACCTGCGAATGTAACATTATTTGAAAATAGGGTCTTTGCAGCTGTAATCAAGTTGAAGATTTTGAGATGAGATCATTTAGGGTGGGGCCTAAATCCAATGACTGGTGTCCTTAAAAGAGAAAGGAGAGGGAAACTTGATGCACACAGAGAAGAAGGCCATGTGAAGACAGAGGCAGAGATTAGAGTGATGCTGCCACAAGCCAAGGAGCACCAAGAAGTGCCTGGAGGGCTTCCCTGGTGGCGCAGTGGTTGAGAGTCCGCCTGCCGATGCAGGGGACGCGGGTTCGTGCCCCGGTCCGGGAAGATCCCGCATGCCGCGGAGCGACTAGGCCCGTGAGCCATGGCCACTGAGCCTGTGCATCTGGAGCCTGTGCTCTGCAACAGGAGAGGCCACAACAGTGAGAGGTCCACGTACCACAAAACAAAACAACACAAACAAAAAAAAGAAATGCCTGGAGCCACCAGAAGCTGGAAGAGGCAAGGAAAGATTCTCCCCTAGTTTCTGACCCTGCTGACACTTCGATTTTGGACTTCTGGTCTTCAGACCTATGAGTGAATACATTTCTGTTCTTTTAAGTCACAATTTGTGGCAATTTGTTGTGGCAGCCACAGGAAACTAATACACCTACCAACCAGAGTTTATGAGAAAACAGAAACTTTGTAAGTTCTGTGGTGTTGACTCAAACTGCCTTTTTTCTTTTTCTTTTTTTTGCGGTACGCGGGCCTCTCACTGTCGTGGCCTCTCCCGTTGCGGAGCACAGGCTCCGGACGTGCAGGCTCAGCGGCCATGGCTCACGGGCCCAGCCGTTCCACGGCATGTGGGATCTTCCCGGACCGGGGCACGAACCCGCGTCCCCTGCATCGGCAGGCGGACTCCCAACCACTGCGCCACCAGGGAAGCCCAAAACTGCCTTTCTGACTACAAGAAAATTCTCATCTCTGTCTTTCTCTCTCTGTCTTTCCCCTCCCCTCTATTCGTTCTCAGCATGTGCCCTATCTTTATGTTCAGTCTGATTAACCATGGAAATTTCCCCTACGGAGCTGATTAATCAAAATACTGAGTCATTCATATTTTACACTTAGAGATTCCTGATGGTGCTTCTAAACAGTCAGTAACAGATATGTACAAATAAACTGGAGTGATTATTGGTGATTTAGTTCCATCCAGGATCATAACAGGGGGTGAAGTTATATGGCAGGAATGCATATTTAATGATATATGTTTACTAATAGAAAATATATTAATAAATTATACACGCATAGGCTTTGGTGAGTCAGCCATCCCAAACGATTCATTTGTTCATTCAACAAATTTTTATTGGACTGTGTACCAGGCACTGTGCAAGCCCTCTGCTCTTAGGAATCTTTCTAGTGCAGGAGACAAACAGCTGAATGTGCAGTGACGTTGGTTGTTGACTTTGGCGGTGAGTGCTTTAAAGGAAGGATGCAGGGTGCTGAGAGAGGCGAATTTGAATGCAGTGGTTGAGGGCATGGGCTCTGGAGGCAGAGCCCTTGGATTTGAATCCCAGCACTGCCACTCATTACCTGTATGCCTAAAAGAAGCTACTGACATTGTTGGGTCTCCCTTTCTTAGTTCCCTAATCCTTAGACGTAGCCCTTCTTCTTCAGGCCTGGTACATTTTGGGTTTCATTGGACAGCCTGAAATTAACTAGAAATTAACCAACCTCCTCTGACTTGGTAGGGCTCAGACTCCAAACTCCCTTGCAGTGGTTAGCAGCTGAAATCTCCACCTGCTCTTCTAACCTTCCAATTATTGTTTCCCTTTTGGGCAGCCTTGGAGTTTTGCTCATGCAGGTGCGATCCATTGATCAGCCAAAGATTTTAGGGGTGTTTATATAGAGGCTTTCGGGCTGCCCTGTGGCTCTGTCCATTCTGAGATCCTCCGCCCCTCCCCAATTTCCAGCTTGTTCAGACTCCACCCTCTGACTCTTCAGGCTAAAAGGACTGTGGCTTTCTTTTTGAGTTCTAGCCACCCTGTGGCCTGTGGACTGGGGAGTGTCCTCAGTGGAAAAGTCAGATAAACATGGATCTCCTGCAGGGTGGCTCCCTGTTTTCAAGGGTCAAATCCCTTTCAGTTTCTGCCTGCTGTTGGCTACTGTCCTGTGGGAGGTGAGTATGAATAAGCAATTCCACCATTACCACCAGAATGCTCTGATTTCTTTTTTTAGTCCACACTTGGTCCTTGGGTTAGTTCCTCTGTCTCTTGGATAATCCATTCTCATTTCTAACAACAAGCTGACTATATGCTGATGATTCCCGAGCTCTTCTCTCCACCCTCTGAAATCTGTGTAGATGTGAACATAAAGGTAGAGAAAAGGGCCTTGAAGACCTAGAAGTTGGAGCCAAAGAAGAAGTGCTGGCAGGAAGCACCGCAAAGGAGCATTCAGAAAAGGAAAGAGAACCTTGGGCAGAAAAGTGTTATAGAGGCCAGGAGGAGAAAGTGCTTTAAGGAGAGAGAATGGGCAACGGTGGAACAGAAATCTTGTCTTGTTTATCCCTATCCTGAGAACCTAGCGCAGCGCCCGGGCCTTAGTAGGTGTTCACTAAACCTTTGTTAAACAGTAAATGAATGAACTTCAGTTTAAACTAGCGGATGCCTCGAAGGGCTCTGCACTAGGTCCTGAATCCTCTGAAAGCTGCTTAACAGAGTTTTTAAACACCTGAGGCCTTATCTCTATGCTAAGCTAAGACCAACGACAGTCAGGGGAAAGAATGATCAAGTTCACAAATTGTCCTGTGGCTTATATTTTAATTCTCAAAGATAAATGTTACCTCAGGTCATGCTTTCTGCCTCTGCTGCAGGTGTTAGCTTATGAAAATATTGGCTGAGCTCAGCTCCCTGGTGTGAAATGCAAATCCTGGGAAATTACAACCTGGGTTTCTTTTATTAATGGTCACTAATGGTTTGCAATCAAGACACACCTGTTAGAGGCAAAACAATTGACTTATTTGCTTGACGTGCGTATAATTTATCAACAGCCTGATTATTCATTCTCTCTCAAGGTATTCACCAGAGACAAATAGGCAGAAAAAGAGCGTAAAAAAGTCCACTGATCTAGTTTTAGTAAGCAGTGTGGAGTTATCACGGCTTTGGGGTCAGACAGTCCTGGGTATAAAACCGCATTCTGTCACTAACGAGTCACAACCACAGTTAAATCTCCTGTTCTCACCTGTTAGGTAATGATAATCAGACCTACCTTTCGGGGTTGATAATGAGGATTAAATAAGTCACTGTCCTCTCAAGCCTTCCCATAATAGATTTGCTTTTTCATTCCAGTCCCCTTTTGCTATTTTCTAGGAATTCTGTTAATCTACACTTGAGCTCGACACTTATCTCATGATCAGATCCCAGATTTCTGAAGATCTGGAGCCATGTGCATTCTTCATTGTGTAAAATCCCACATTCCTTTTGACACCAAGGAAGACCATAATCATTGACATCGTAGAGCTGAGTTCAAATCCTGCCTCCACCACTTACTGGCTATATGATTTTGGGCAAGTTGCCTAAGTTCCCTAAGACTTAATTTCCTCACCTGTAAAATGAGCTAATGATGGTACCTACCTCATAGAGCGGCCGGGAAAACCAAAGGAGATTCTAGATGTAAAGTACTTGGGACCATGTCTGGCCCATGGCAACTGCCAAAATATGTTGGTTGCTATTATTTTAAAATATTTGCCTATAGACTAATTGATAGGCTATGGGTTAGTTAAAGCAAGGAGTTAGTGATGATGAGGATGTGTGGAATAAAGGAAAAATGCATCTTCCACACGGTGACTATATTTGGCAACAATTCTCTCCAATTCTCTTGTGATAAAAGGATTCTGTTTTGCTCAGAGCCCCTTTGAGTCTCATAATAATGCTTATATATAGTGCCTTTTGTCCCAGAATCTTGGAGCAGCCCTGAAATCAAAACATAACACGAGTTGGATGGTTGCAAAGATAAAAGCAACAATTTGCTTTTGTTTTTGGAAAAGCTCTCCTTCTTTTCGTAGTTTACAACTTGGCAGCTGGTTGTGAACACGTATGTGTATTTGACCTGGGTCTATGGCAAACCACTGACAATACATGATGACAGCTGCTTGTAGCTTGGCTCCTGGAGACAGAGTGACATGAGAAGTGGACCTCATGGTGTTTGGAAGGAGGAAAATAAGAGAGGGATGAACAGAAGGGGGAGGCAAAACCTTTACTGAGTGCCTACCAGGGGCCAGGAATTTCACACATGCTATCTCATTCAATCCCAACAACTGCTAGCCTTTACTGATGAGGGCGGAAGCTCAGTGAGGTTAATAATTTATCCAAGGTCACACAGCAATTAAATGGCAGAGGGAGGTTCCAGACTCAGGTCTGTCTCCTCCTATCACATTACCACACTGCTTCTCTCTTTCTCTAAGGATGCTTGTCTTCACTTTCAAAAAGTGTGGAGTGGGAAAAAGGAGGAAAGCTCCATATCCGTGGGTGTTTGAGAGTGTCAGATCCAGTACGCAATGTGGGGAGTGGAATGAAGGGGAGAGATGATCCAGAGAGACGTTCTGAGGAAGCAAGCACCAGGTATCCTAGAATTCAATAAATTCTAAGACTCCATCAGTTCTAAGATGCCCCATTATTTTACGTGCTACTAATAAAGAAAAAATAAAATCACCACCAATTACAACTGGCATTGGTTGTAAGACATACTCTGATTTCAGAGACATTAAAATGTGAAAAAGCTTGCATGTTCGAATTGCTATGTCATTTAGCAAGGCCAGGTCCTCTCCTGTATTAGCTGAAGTTTAATGCAGGACACAATGACCGTTCTAGCTATTTTAAGTACAAAGGGATTTAATATAGGGAGTTAGGTACTTGTAAAGTCACTGAAGGGCTAGACTAGCAGGCACTAGTGAGAGCAACACAGAACTGCCTTACCTAGGAAGCCACTAGCTCTGCCACAATCAAAAGGGGGAAGAAATGACGAGACTGCCGTTGGGACTAGAGAGGTTAGGAATTCTCGTCACTTGCACAGTTAGAGGGAACACAGACCACCACTCTCACTTCTGACACCAATTGCAAATTTAGTAGAGGGTTCCCCAAACCACCCTCGGTTTTGACAACTTGCTAGAAGAACTCACAGAACTCACTGAAAGCTGTATACCCATGGATATATTTTATTATGGGGAAAGGATGCAGATTAAAATTGCAAGGGCAGAAGCAGAGGCCAGGAGGGTTTGGAATGTGGAGCTCCTCTGCCCGTGGAGTTAGGAAAGTGCTACTTTCCCAGCATCAGTCTGTGACAATACATGTGGAGTAATTGCCAACCAGTCACTTAAGCCTCAGTGTCTAGAGTTTTTACTGGGACTCCACTGCAAAAGTATGATTCATTGCCTACATGCTGATCTCAGTCTCCAGTCCCTGTGGAGTTTGACTTATACTGTGTGACCCAAAGCACCCATCGTAAATTGCATTGTTGGTCCTTCTAGCATGGCCAGCCTCTACCCTGTGTCATATTGTTGGAAACAAAGACACTCCTATCTGCCATTCCAAGGTCTTGGAGATCACCTTGCTGAGGACGAAGACCAGAGCCCTTTTTGGGCAAAGTTAAATTCTTTACTATAGAAACTCACAACTGTACGCGCCACCCAGGGGTCAGGAAGCTCCTACTGCCACCAACACAACTGCTTTCTGATGGCATTAGACAAATGGCACTGGAACACTGCTGCAGAAAAATCCCGAGACTTCATTACTGTGTTGACACCTTACTTTGCCTCCAAATCTTCCTTGAGGAATCTCACTGGTGGAACCTAATTTGCATCCAGAGTCCTAAGCATTAGGGTGCCTGGCAAATGCAGGTTTTAGCTTTGCAGCCTCTGCAGCAGCAAATGACAATAGAAGGCAGTAGAAATGTGTGTGAGCGTCAGTAGACCGTATCTGCCACTCCTCCCGACAAGTGGGCAGAAAGCAACCTATCTGCTGGCAGCTCACATCATCCTCAGCTCAGGGAGTTTCACCAGTACACTGTGAAACATTTCAGTCATTCTTGGAGGCTCGCACATTAAATCTTTCTGTACCATTAATCTCGCAAATCTTGGGGAAGACAAATAACCATGGCATCCTGAAAACATGCTCAGGAGATATAAACACGTGAAATGAATGGTTGGTGCACTGCATGGAAAGTGGTTAAGTGTTTGGTCTTCTGAATTAGCCTAAACCTTGACTTAAAGCCCACATGTATCACTTAGTAGCTATGTGACTTGGATCAGTTACTTACCTTCTCTGAGCTTCAATTTCCTTATCTCTGTAGTCAGGAGAGGGATAATATCAAATGCCAAGGGTTATTGTGAAGATTTCTTGAAATGTTGTTTGCAAATTATTAGTGAATTCCTGAAAAGTGCTTAAAACTTAATAAATGGAAGCTGCCATCATCACCATCATCATCATCATTATCAGGACAGAGAAAAGGACAAGCAGGAAACATTTGCCTAGGACTTTGAAACTTCATTCATCCACTTCTGACCTCAGAACAACCCATAATCATTAATTATTGTATCATTAAATCCCAAAGAACCTATCTCTACTATTGTGGAAGTCACTAGATAAGTTCAGCAGAGTAACTAGGTCAATGTTACCTTGTCTATGAGGCCTGGCAGAACAATTTGTTCTGCTTCCTGCATTCTCACTGCACGGAGTCTAAGTGCCACCATATTATCTCATTACATTTTCCAAGAGTCAGCAGCTGTGATTGATATCAGGATGGATTTGGAGTCAGCCAGCTCTATCGGCCACCACTAGCTGTACGACCTTGAGCAAATCATTTCACTTCTCTGGGATTTTGTATCCTCATCTGGACACTGGGGATTATATCACCCACCTCTCAGGGTTACATGAAATGGTTTTCCCAACACATAGGAAATAAATGCTCATAAAAATCATAGTTACTAGAATTTGTGAACACGTCTGGCTCTCCCACTGGATTATGAATCTGTAAGGACACTGTGACTGGCACATAATAAGTGCTCAAAAGCCCTTGCTAAAATGGAAATAGGGGCTCTGGGCCCTGGAATGAGATGAGACATCAAAAGGGAATGGATGAGTAAGAACCAGGATCAGCGTACTCGGAAGACTTCTGAACATATTCTGTTCCTCATTCCTCTCTCTTTCCCCTCCTCCCAAGAGGTAATAATTCCTTGGGTTGTTGTTAGGATGCCTACACTGGGCAACGACACCCCAGCAGCTTTGTTCCAGGAGGATCAAAGCCCTTCTCAGACATGGCCTCATCTACCTCCCATCAGCCTTGGGAGGCACAGAACTTGTTGGTCCAGGATGACTGCGCCCATTCTACAGATGAAAAGGACAAGGACTCATGAACTGACTCACTGGTAGATCCAGTGTCTGCTGAAGACTGCCTGGGCAGTGTTGCTTCCTAGTGACTATCGTGCTTGTTTGAATTCCCCAGACTGAGTTTCCGCCATGGTCTAGCTACTACCAACCTCCTCTCCCTTTTCCAAAGTGCCCTGTATTACGGTTCTCATTCTGTGCCTTTATACTCGGGTTGGAGAGTTCCTGGAAGTAAAAGAGGACACTCCAGGGCCTATGTGGCAGATCAATACAGATCCCATGCATAGATCCTCGGCTGGTCTGCCCTTGATGGGCAGCAGGAACAATATTTATTAATTGGGCTGAACCCAGTCATGGTCCACACTGCTTTATCCATGATAATCCTTTGTCACAGAATCCCTTTACCTGACCATGCCAGCATCTTGCACAAATCTCTATCACAGTATTGACATTATTACGCTAGAAGTATCCTCATGTACTGAGGCTGCGCATAAAGAGCCAGTAAAAACAACATTTGGAACTAGATTTGAGGGCCTGGAATCATTTAAACTTTTTGAAGTTTTTTCCTGTTTAAGAACTGAGATATCGTATATGAAAAAGCACAGTGTGTAATACATAGCAAGGCCTCCTTAAACATTCGTTAAACCAGAACTTCCAGATTTCCCAGAGGTTAGCCCAATCCCTGGCTCACAGTGAGTGCTCAGTAAACATTTGTTTGGACTGTAGAGATATTTTTGAATATATGGCAGGACTATACTCGTGAATATTTCCTCCCAAGTTCAATTCTAAAGCCCAGCCCCAGCAAGTCCTCAAGGGTCAATCTTCTACAGAATCCTGATGTTGATACCAAGCTATCAACTCATAAACATTCATCGAGGGCCTCCTGTGTCCCAGCGCTGTATCCCCACCTACAGCATCTCAGATACACAGTCTCTGTGACAGCAGCTTGGAATAATGTCCTGCCATGCTCTGCACTGGTAGGACATCTCAGCACGTGTGCATGGTGCCAGAGAAGTTGGTAATTGCCTTGGGACATGGTTGCATTTAAGCATCGTTTAACAGTAAGTCATCTGAGTTAGGATGAGGGAGCCATGAGTTCCAGAATAAATACATTCCCTTCTCACCTTGGAAAACTCCAGACACTGTTGCTGATTTAAGTGTCTTTCAAGGTCAGCCAATTGTCAACCCAGTGTGGAATCAGGGACATTTCTTCTGCACGTGTTTGGTGAAGTTAGGGGAACATGGTCACTATGTGACAGATAAGTCTTGTTCTAAGTCTTCTTAGTGTGTGTGTGTGTGTGTGTGTGTGTGAAGAATATCTTTCTCTCAATGGATTCTGGCCACAGATTCTTGCTGGGGAATCCACACCTGTGAGATGTGTGAATCTTGAGACCTCTTTGCCGACAATTAATCATCGAGTGCTCACCTTGTGTATGTGTTTCCATCAGGGTCTCAACAAGAAGCAGACGACGTGTTTGAAACAGGGTTTATTTGAAGAGAGTTTATCTGTAATGAGAGTATTGCCAAAGTGTGAGGGTGGGAACCACGGGGATGGGGCAGTAACCTTGTCTCAGCAGCAGCTGTGGTGTTATCAGTTGCAGGTCTGAGGCACAAAGGGAGGGAGCTGTCACTGCAAGCTGGAGGGGAGGGCCAGGCAGCAGTGGCCTTCAGCCGAGGGCCCCAGCCAACTGGAGGTGACCTTGCCAACAAGGATCCCGGGAAATCCTTACCTTCAGCGACAACTCTCTTCCCTTCCACTTCTCTGTGGGGTTCTCTACTGGCCAAATCCACCAGAAGCCAGGGGCACAGGAACCTGGAAGTGGTTTGTACAGCTCAGCCTCCTGGGGTTGAGGGCAGGCTGGAGGAGCATCTGGAGCACGTGGGGGTATCTGGAGGAGCAAATGTGGGTCATCAGGCACAATACTGCACTGTCCAATGGACAGAGTTCACACAATTTTGGGGTCCACTCAAAGAAAATCATGCAAAAATATCTTACCTTGGCAAATAAAAAAACCCCAGAGCTATTAACAGAAGGCTTTGGAAGAGACCTGTGCTTAAACTTCATTACTGTAGTTTCACTGTAAATCTCCCTCTGCCTATGGCTTTGGTGACTCTGACCTAGAGCAGCATCCCAGCCCTCAATAAGCTTACAGTCTCACGGGTAATGGAGGCGTGGACAACTGATTAGAATTACAAAGCAAACTGTGACATAAGAGAATTACAGATGGAATACTACAGAAGGTTAGGTAGGCATTGACATAGGCTTTGACAGGTAGGATTTAGACTCATGGCTGTGAATGGACAGAATAATATTAATACTCTACGATTTATTGGGCATCTACTACATACAAAGCACTGTCTCTACGTACAAGGCACTCATTTAATCACGACAGAAACAGGAAAATGAGACTCACAGAGGTTAAGTCATTTAGGTCACAAAGCTACAGAGTGGAAGAGCTAGGATCTGATCGCGAGCTGTTTGCTTCCAGAGCCAGGCCACAGCATACTGAACCAAGCTGCTGTGGGATGAGCTTCAGGGTGTGGACCAGAAGGGGGGAAAACGCAAGCGCCTGTAGGCAGAGGAGACACTCGGCCAAAGGAGAACGTAGGATTCTTTTACATCCAACTCTTTGTCAACACACTTATTATTATAATTTAATAAATAAAGCTACTGCGAACACCGGCAACAATTATTTCAGTTGCTACAGCATTGCCGGGTACAGCATCTGACCAGAAGGACGGACTCCGAGGCTGTAGACCACATTTCCCAGAAGCCCACGGGGGCAGAGGGACCGGGATCTCGCTTTGCCAGTAAAAGACTCCATTTCCCAGCATGCAGTGGTAGCGCCGGCCCGCGGCTCCAGGCGTTTCTGGGGAGGGGGCGGGGCCATATCGGGCTCCGCCCCGCCCCGCACGTTCCCGCTCGCCCCGCCTCTCACGCTCGCCTGAGCCAATGGGAAGGCCGCATACTGCGGGGTGTGAAGGGGCCGGAGCAGCTGAAGAGTTGCGAGTCGGCGAAACCGGCGGGAAGTTCGTATTGAGCGGAAGGCGACGGGTCTGCAGCTCGGGGTAGGGCGGCCATGCGCCGAGCGGTCCGAGAGCGCCAGCGCCGAGAGGGCGCCGCGGAGAGGGAGGCCGGGGACTGGGCCGGCGCGGGGCGGCCGGGCGGCCGTGACCTTGGGCGGCGCAGTGGGCTGCGGACGGCGCGCCGCTGGCGTCCTCTCCCGCCGGGGCTCCCTCAGGCCCCGCTGCGGCCCTGGGCTGCCTGCACCGGCCGGGCCGGTCCCCCAGGCTCAGTTCCCGGTTCTGGACGGCGTGTAGGCTGGTCATACTTGCACCGCATCCTGGTTGCTCGGGCTGGGTCTGGGAGATGACCTCTGTAGGCCAGCCTAGACCGCCGGGCTCCCTACGCCGTCTTGGAGCTCACCCTTTTCGGAGGAAACTGAATGGAAGCAAATATGACATTTTGCAGATGCTGAAAAGCTCCCTTAAAATGAGGACAGGCGACTGTGGGCCACAGTGGTGGGGTTGAGGGAGGGCATCTCAGGAGAGGTGACGTTGGTCTTGAGATCCGAGTTGGGGGAAGGAGCCCGCTCCCCGGAGGATAGCGTTCCAGGTCTTTCTAACCTGGCAGAGTCCGGCTGAGGCCGGGTGAGAGTTTGCACTTAACCGCAGGGTTCAAGGCGGTGGAGCTCCGTGGGGAGTTATACGAGGGATTTTCGCATCCTTCTGACGGTTGTCCTTTGTTGTCTCTCCGTAGCTGCAGGCTGGCTCCCTTTGCTGATGCAGCTGTATTCAGGGGCAGCAAATAGTTTTTCCTTCTGTCGAAATAATTTTTGGCTCCGGTCTTAAAACTCATAGGTGATTTATTTAAATTCGACGAAAAGCACCAGCGTCGCTGGGTTGAGAGAGAGAGGAAGGGGAAGCAGCCACTGGGTTCCTACTGAGGCCACCCATTTTTCTAACTTGTTTTCTATCAAGTCACCCATTTTTTCCCCCCGTTGCTTTGTATTGACTCTTCCTTTCCCTCCCCCGTCTCGCCTTCTTGGAACAACTTGGAAATACCAGTTTTGCTCTTGGGAGGGTGGCGGTTTCAAGGAACTGTCAGAGAGTCTCATTAATTATTATTTTTTCTTTTTTTCTTTTTAAACTGCAGTTGCCCATCTGTGGAGTCTGAAATTTGCAAGAGTTTAAAAAAAATACAGGGCAGCATTTGTTTTTAAGAGTTCAGAATAAAGGCCCCTTATTTTCCATGACATGCTGAGTGTGATACTTCTGGGGAGAATTTAATCTACAATTTTAAAGTAGTTTCCGAGGGGGTGGGCAGGGGTTCTTTATATAATCATCTTATTCAAATTATGTTTGTGCTGTTCAAAATGGCCTGTAGCAATTGGAATTAAATTTCTGGGTGGGTAAGGTGATGTTGACCTGTGGAAGGGAATGCAACTTAAGTTGTCACTTAACGCCAGCTTCTGCCGAAGCTGCCTCAGGTGCTATTCTCTGTGCATCTCATCATTGCTGATCAGATTCTGAGTTAATATGGTAACACAACTTGAATCCAATGACAGTAAACTTGTGTTAAGCATTACTGTCCGTTTAGTACTAGTATCTAGTGCAAATATCAGGTTTAGAGTATAATGGCTTCTTAATGTTCAGTGCTGCAAAAAACGCGAGAGGATATTTGTTAAACAAATGAGAAAATGGAGGAATGTGTCAAGCACAGAACCTGGCATATAGTAAGTTAGTTAGTGCCCAGGAAATGGTTATATGGAAAGCTTATGCTAAGTTTTATTCCAGGATGCAAGTGTATATTTTAAAAATAACAGTAATGCATTCAAAATGTTGACAGATCCTAAAATTAAATTTCTTAAATAAGCCAGCTTTTTTTTTTAATTTGAGAACTAATGTGAAATAATAATAAATACATAAGTGAATGTCCCAGATGTCTAGGAAAGAAAAACAAGATTTTTATTTTGACAGCTATATGTTTTTTTCCCTTAAAACCATCCCTAAGAAGATATAATGTGCTATGAATAGAATTTTGATTTAAAAAATGAAACTTTGAAAGTATTTTTGATTTGATAAATAAAACTTACTGGAAATGAGGCAAAGCTTAGAAATTTACCTTATATCAAATGAAGAAGAAGGATGACTCCTGAATTTATGCAAGTGTGCAAATGTTGATATCTCCATGTATCAGGCACTGAACCTAATGGAAAGTAAATGCTGCCTCTGTGTGTGAGTGAGGCTTTCATGGAAATTGGTCTTGATGGGTTTTAAGAATGATGGGTAACTGAATAGGCCTGGAGAATATTTTTCAGACTGGTAGGACATTTTACATGTTTGCCAAGGTTATTTTTCAGAGTAAGCAGAGGTGGACTCATTTATTCACCAGATGTCATGTGGCTACGGTATGTCAGGAATTGTGCTGGGTGCAGAGTCTGTTCTTGCTCTTGTGTTTTGTCGAAGCAAGTGTTCTTTTAAATTAATAGAGGTCATTCTTTTTGACTTCGGTTGTCTAGCCACCACCATAGAAGGAGTCAAATGTGTATGGCATATTTGGAAAACTATACTCTTAGTGATAAAATGTAGAGAATATGGAATTTTTAATAAGGGTGTAGTATTAATTTAGAAAGGTGATAGAATCCTGACAAAGCATTTAGCTAGGTGGTGTAAGCAAGATGTGTTTATACTCTAGGGCATGTTTGGCCCTTTTGACCCGAATTCCTGTGAATATGTTCGTACTTGCCATTATAAAGATGTAAAGAGGGCTGTGCCCTTTAATATCTTGTCCCCTTAGCTTCTGAATGATATTTAAGTACCTAACATTATGAGGTGGTTGTTTGGAAATAATTTCATGCACTTGCCCAATTATTCCTGCTCCATCTCTCCCAATGTCATCTTAAATCTTTGCACTCAAACTCAAGCACATTCTGCTCTTCTTTTCTGGATGACATATGGGCACTTGATGAAAGAAAAGCTCTCTAGAGAGTCTGGAGAGGTATTAAGCCTGCCCTTCCCCCCATAATTAGAATTTGATTTTTAATATTCACCAGTATATACTAATGACAAGAAACTACTTCTAGTAACATTGGTGAGTAAATTTATTAAGAATTTTAGGGACTTCCCTGGTGGTCCAGTGGTTAAGACTCCAAGCTTCCAGTGCAGGGGGCACAGGTTCGATTCCTGGTCAGGGAAGTTCTGCATGCTGTGCGGTGAGGCCAAAAAAAAAAAAAAAAAGGGAATTTTATTAGCCACAACATTTTTGTCAGCTTGGTTTGGTTTGAATTGTATTATTTATTTAGTCTTAGTGTAGGTACATGGATTTTGATGATTCTTTGCAATAACTCCTCTCTCTCCAAGGGATAGAAGCCAGTACTCTCAGATTTGAAAATTATATAGATGCTGTCCACACTGGCCAATATTTAGGATGAATATTAAATATATACACATACTAAAATGTTTATCAATAAGCCACATATATTAAGTGGGAAGATACACTAGATGGAAGTCACGTAATTAAGTTGCAAGGTTATTAATATGAGATTTGACAATGTTCTGTCATATTGTAAGGACACATTTGTCTTGATGGAGCTCAATATCCAGAATTACATAGTTGGTCCTGAAAGGGACTGATGAGAACTGGAAAGTCAGTGGGCACAAGGGCAGCACCATCCCACTCTTTTCACGGCTTTATAGTTTCTTTCTGTGCATTTATTTGTTTTCTCTGCAGACTGGCAGACTTATTGCTGTTTACATTTGGGATAGATACGTCTGCTTCAGGTCTAGCTCCTTGTTTCAGGAATCCCAGAGAGACTCCATTATCTATCTAATTGTCAATTATATCCAAAATTTTTTAAAAAGTCATGAAGTTAGGAATCTTATAGCTAGGATAACTACAGCTTTATTTCAGATTAGTTGCTTTCCTCAAATTGTCTTACCAAGTAAGAGCCGAACAAACTGTCGTTGTTGATACTGTGTATAAATGGATTGTGATCACATTGTGTGTTAGAAAGTGCTGTTAAGCCTTTAGTCTTCATAGACTGCGTCAGGAACATAGAGAAACAAACTGCTGTTTCTGTTGGCAATGTTGCTTTTGTTCCACTTCTTATTGCAGCTTATTATATAATACAGCAACAGAGCTGTCAACATACAGACTATATCTAATTATACATTCTTCATTAGCGGTAATAAAGAAGAAGTCTTTTTGTGGGAATCGGGAAGAAAGTTTTAAAAATCCATTTAAACAATACTAAGGTCAGATTATAACATTTAAGAGGCTTAATCTTACTTGTTTTACAGGCTTTTAGAAAGCATTGTAGAAATTGTGACTTTCAAATTTTCATTACCTCACGTGTTGCTGCCCATGTGAAATTGTACAGCCACTCTGGGAATTCGTTTGGTAGTTTCTTAAAAAGTTAAATATACTTCAAACACATGACCCAGCAATTGCACCCCTGGGCCTTTATCCTCGGAAAATAGAAACTTACGTTCATACAAAGACCTGTATGTGAATGTTCCTAGCGGCTTTGTTTATAATAGCCAAAACTCAGAGACAACCCAGCGCGTCCTTTGGTGGGTAAATGGTCAAATAAAATGTGGTATAGCCATATAATGGAACACTACTCGTAACAAAAAGGAGCAAACTATTGACACAAGCAACAATTTGGATAGAGCTTAAGGGCATAGTACTGAGTGAAAAAAGCCAACCTCAAAAGGTTGTGTGATTAGAATTCCATTATATAGTATTCTCAAAATGATAAAATTATAGAAATGGAGAAGAGATCAGTTTTGCTAAGGTGAGGGCTGGGGGTATGGTGTGACTATAGAGAGGGAGCATGAGGGAGTTTCTTTGGGGTGATTGAACAGTTGTATGTCCTGTTTCTTGTGACGGTTATAAGAATCTTTATAGGTGATGAAATGTCACAGGACCATACACGTGTGTGTACGTGCACTCACACACACACACACACACACACACACACACAGTGTAAAAACTAAAATTCGAGTAAGTACTTTTATTACTAACACTATCAATGTCAATTTCCTAGTTTTGATCATTGTATTATGCTCATCCTTTGTATGGCTTTGCCACATAATCATCCATTGAAGGTTGTGGTTTGTCTAGTTTTTGGCTATTACAAATAAAGCTGCTATGAGCACTCATGTACCGGTTTTAGTATGAATATAAATTTTCACTTTTCTAGGATAAATACTCCAGTGCAACTGTTGGGTTGTAGGGGTAAGTGTGTGTTTAAACTGTTAAGAAACTGCAAACTTTCCTAGAGGTGTACCATTTTACAGTCTTATCATCACTACAAGAGAGATAATTTCTCCACATCTTTACCAGCATTTGGTGTTAGCAGTATTTTTTATGTTAGCCATTTTAATAGGTGTGTATTGGTATTTCATAATGGCTTTAATTTGCACTTTCCTAATGGCTAATGATGTTGAACATCTTTACATGTGCTTATTTGCCATTTGAAGGGTTTCAGAAAAAGCCTCCCCCAAATGTGCCGTTATGGCATGCAGATTATCTTAAGCCAAAGACAGTGGAGACCCAAAAGACTCAAGAGCTTTTTACCTCCACTTCAACTGCCAAATGAATTTAGATAGGGAGCCTGGCTCAGAGAGAGCTATTACCAGAGCTAACTTTTATCTGAAAGCCCTATCTGTTTGGCATCTAATAACAAAGCATCTGATCTTATTGTCTGAATTACCTTCCTCCCCTTTGAAGTCCCAGGCCCCTGTCCCCTTCCTTAGCTCAGGATGGTATATTAGCCTCAACTGCCCAACTTACCCTTGGGTCCCATATTTTTATGGAGGTAATTAAATTTGTTTTTCTCCTGCTAATCTGTCATATGTCAATTTAATTAATATACCAGCCAAAAGAACCTAGAAGTGTAGTGGAAAAAATTTTTTTCACTCCCACACATTCATATCTCATTTGGTGATTTGTCTGTTCAAATCTTTTGCCCATTTTCTAATTTGTTTTCTTATTGTTGAGTTTAGAGTATCCTTTATATATTCTGAATACAAGTCCTTTGCCAGATATGTGATTTGTATATATATTCTCTCAGTCTGTGGCTTGTTTTTTCATTCTCTTACAGTGTCTCCTGCAGCACAAAAGTTTTTAATTTTGATCAAGTTCAACTTACCAATGTATGGATCGTTTTTGGTGCCATGCATGTCTCAGAACGCTTTACCAAACCCTAGGTCAAGTAGATGTTCCAAGTTTTCTTCTGTTTTACAATTTTATGTCTTACATTTTGATCAATGAATTTGTTTTGGGTTAATTTTTGCAGAGGGTTTGACGTTTAGGTCTTGGTTCTTTTTTATTTTTTTTTGTTTATGGATGTCCAACTGTTCCAAACCATTTGTTGAAAAGACTACCCTTTCTCCATTGAATCATGTTTTTTAACCTTTATCAAAAATCAGCTGGCTGTGTACACTGTAAACTGCATACAAAATGAAGATAGGAGGAAATGAGTAAGCAAGTAAGGATGAAAATACAGATTTCTGAAGGTGTATGAAGACTCATGCCTTAAGTCTTGAAAAAAATTTATGTATAGATTTGAGAGGAAGTGGGAACACATTTTAGAGAATAGCATGAGCAAAGTTAGGTCCTAGAGAAAATAAGTAAGAACTGGCTGTTCTGGGGAGTCATGGGAGTGAAGGGGAGGATAGTTGGTTCATGAGTCTAGAAAACTGCTGGCCAGTTTATAATCAGTTTCATTGGCCACTAGAATGTACTGTGGGTTCTTGAGCAGGAAAAATGATATGGGAGAGATGGTCTTCAAGAGAAGTTGTTTTAGGGGCACGTATAGCAGTACAGTAATAGGTTGGTAGGAAGAACAGGTTATAGCCAGGACCCTGAACTTGACTTAGTACTTTGTGTTACAGACTTCTACCACAAAGCCAAAACAGTGGTGTCACTTTATAACAATGTCCTTTGTATTTCCTAGAAGAATAATGGTAGATTTCAGACTTTTGCCACTGTCCTCAGTGATGGATACTGGGAACTCTGCTGGACTTTCAAACTCCTTCATTTTAATGCTTCTTTTAGTAAATTGTACATGTTGGCTCATTGTTGATGTGGGTGACATTTCTTATCAGGCCTAAAAAGGGGCCAAGGGGTGAGCAACTGAAATGATAAAAACGTAAAGAGTTGATAAATTGGTCCAGTGAGGAAAAGTTAATGGAATCACTTTTATTTATCATGGCTAAGAGGAGACTTAGGGGTTATTTAATCAGTATGTCCTGATACTTGTATATGAAGAACCACATGGAGAATGATGATGACCAGCTGTTCTTCAAAATCACCGAGGAATGAACAAGGACACACAGCTCAAACTGCAGCATTAGAGTTTTAGTCTGAGGGAAGAATTTCCAAGCAATAAGAATGTTAGATACTTCATGCCAGTGATCCAAAGGATCTTTAGAGATAGAATAGGAACCTAGATGTAGTTTAGGGACATTTTGCTTATAGTCAGGGGGATGTACGTGACAGCCCCCGAGTCCTAATTTATTGATTTGCGACCCAAAATACTCAGTTTCTGTTTTAACATCCACTTCCAGTTCTTGATTCTTTCCCCGAAGAAATTATATTTCTTTTTCTGTTCACCTTTGGGAAACTCATTTGGTTTCTGCCTTTTGTGCATTTAAAAGATTATCTTGGATGTGGATTAAACTTCTGTCATTTAAAAAATAGCCACTTAACAAATAGAACTTATTTAATGTCAAACTGCTAAATATCCATGCATTTCTACTTTTTAATTTAGAACATGGAAAGCCATATCATTCCATTTTTATAAAACATCAATGATGACTTGTTGAGCAAAGGATTTTACTGCATAAGAGATTACCGTGACGTGTATTAATGAAAGGTTGGCAATGTGAAAAGCTTTAGTGCAATCACTTATTTGCCTTCAAAGCACTTTTTCTGTTTGATTTAATTTCCTTAGTCTGACTCTTTTCCACAAGTCTAGATCTTTTTTCCACTGAAATGTTCAGATTGACCAAGACTGTTTTACTTGTGATTGCAGCCCTTCAGTATTAAAGCGGAGTTTTTTGTTTTTGGTTTTTTTTTTTTCCCTGCAGAAGAGCAAGCTCTTACAGTGCTATGCAAGCTGCCCATTTAAAACTATCATTGCTTGGCACCTATGCCCTAGTGACAGTTTGACCAACATGTGAGCAGGCACACTGCCATCCTGACAGATGGGCTTGCGTAGAGGCAGCCAAGAAACCATGTATCTGCATCTAGTGTATTTGTTAAGGGCAGGATTCCCAGTCGGGGATGTTCAAACGTCTGTCCATCCTGAGCTTTCACGCCTATGGATAAAGGGATGTCATCATTAATCTCAGCTTCTGACTGAGATTCCATGGGTATATAAGAGCTTCTTGGCTCTTACAAAAGTAGGCAGTTGGGGACAGTCAGTATAATTGATCTCTCCTTCATCACTGGACTACTTCAAATAATCCTTTCCTCTTTCTCCCAGCCAACTAGGTTTGAAGTGAGTACAAACCTGTTCAGACATTGTCCCCATACTTCTAGAATACGTGCTGTTTCATTTGTTTTCTAGAGTACGAAAGCTTTGAAGTCATTAGTATTTATGGTTGGGACAGTGATGTACATAATTGGAGTCAGGTAGATCTGAGTTCCAAGATTGACAGCTGTATGGTATCAGGGCAACCTAATTTTACCATCACATCAAGGTGAAATAGTAGCTATTTCATAGGTGGTTTTGAGAATGACCTGTGAAATATGTACAGTGAATCACTTGGTATCATGTCTGGTCCACTGTACGTGTTCAGTAAGTGTTTATCCTCATCACCATTATCATCGCTGTAACATGCCTGAGGGCGTTTTTCTCTAGAGCGTTATCGAAACAGAAAATCTTTATTCCACTCATTTCCCACCATTCTTGAAAGTCATGTATTGGATATCATCACATTGTCTGGTCTATAATGGAATGCCTCCGATGACAGGGAGCTCACTACTTCTAGAACAGGGTTTTTCAACCATGTGACTGGTGACATTTAGATGGGTCGTTCTTTGTTGTAGGGGATTGTTCTCTGAATTGTTGGGTGTTTAGCATCCCTGGCCAGGGAGGCAAAATTGTCCCTGTTTTTCATAAAGTTTTGACTGTTAGTAAGTTCTTTCTTAGATTGAGTGGAAGTCTACTTTCTTATTTCTCCCACCCAATTCTGTCTTTTGGAGACATGTAGGACAAGCTGAATTCCTGTTCCACGTAATGGTTTTTCAAATACACAGAGATTGTCATCTAGTCTCCTCAGTCTTTTTGAGTTGAAACACCTCCATCTAGTTCATTAACTGTTCCTTACAAGGCATGATTTCATGTCACTTCACCACGTTGGTGACTTTCCTTTGATTTAATCCCCTGTTTAAACTGTACTGCTTAAAATTGAATGCAGTACTCCAGGCAGGGCTTGATTAGTAAAAAATTGAGTTGCATCTCTTGTTTTAGATACAACACTTTTCTTCTATTAGGCTAGGAAAAAATATTGCCTTTCTTCTATATACTACATTCTTATTATCAGCTATGTCCTCTTGATAACCACATCATAGTTGAACCTAGAGTTGAATTAAACCCCTAGATCTGTTTAAGCTGTATCTTCTTCATTCTGTTTTTATGCATTAGTTTTGGTGCTCAAGCATGAGAACTTACGTTTATCCTGTTAAATTTTTCTTTTTTAATTTAGCTAACTGCAATCCCAATTCTTGGTCAACTCTGAAGTTTCTAGTTCAAAAGAACAAGTAGGTGATGATGATGCTGTCAACTGAAATTGAAAATACAGGAGAAAGGTGTGTGCGTTTGTGCATGTGCACGTCTATGAAAGGGGAATTGGGGACGGAAGGCTGAGGAATCCCAATATTAAGAGGCAGCTGGACACAAAGGAGGCAACAAAGGAGACCAGGAAGGGGTGGGCAGAAAGGTAGGATAGAAATGATAAGAGTATCTTGGAAGCCAGAGTGACTGTGTATTGAGTACTGGGGTAGGTACTTGAATACAAAATGAATAGGACATTGTCTCTGCTTTCTGCTTCTGTTTTTATTTGCCCCATGGTTTAACTGTTCAGTTAATGACATTACCTAGTCAATTATGCCTGAAAACTTAGAGTCATTCTTTATTTTGCCTTCATACCCTTAACTGTTAGGTTACCAAGTTCTACTGATTCAAAAAAATACAGAGTGGGAAGAGTGCATAAATCTTAGCTAGCTCAATGATTTTTTTTCTTTTTTTTTTTTAACATAGTGAACACACTATAATTACCACCAAGATCAAGACATTTGCTATTCTAGCACTCCAGAAGTCTCTGTTGTGTCCCTTTCTAGTAATTATTCCCACCCTGGTAACCACTCTTCTGACTTCTATAACTATAGCTTAGTTTTGCCTGGTTTTGAACTTATGTGTACATGGCATTATATTATGTACTCCTTTTAACCAGGCTTCTTTCATTCAACATTGTATCTGAGATTCATCCATGTTGTTGCATATATAATATGTTGTGTTTTTTTTTTTAATAGCTCGGTAGTTCTGGTTATCTGTTATTGCATAATACATTAGTTTTGGTTATTGATTACTACATAACACAGCACTCCAAACTTAGTTGGGGTTAAACAACAACCATATTAATTTTTTATAAATTTATTTATTTATTTTTGGCTGCGTTGGCTCTTCGTTGCTGCACAGGCTTCTCATTGCGGTGGCTTCTCTTGTGGAGCATGGGCTCTAGGCGAGCAGGCTTCAGTAGTTGCGGCACGTGGGCTCAGTAGTTGTGGCTTGCGGGCTCTAGAGCACAGGCTCAGTAGTTGTGACGCATGGGCTTAGTTGCTCCACAGCATGTGGGATCTTCCCGGACCAGGGCTTGAACCCGTGTCACCTGCATTGGCAGGCGGACTCTTAACCACTGCGCCACCAGAGAAATCCTCATCTGGGATTGTTGATCAGAGCACCTAGTTTGTTGTTTTTTTTTTTCCTGAAAGTGGCTATTTTATTTTTCCAGTGGTATATCTAAAACAGTTTGAATGGAGTCAGAAACTTCTACTTGAAACTTGCTTTGCTTCTTTGCAACTTTTGAGTCCATGGTGGACTCTTTGGATAGTGTTCAGATTTTGCTGCTGAAAAGGCTGTAATGGGGTTGATGATCATATATAACAAGAGGAAGGTCAATGTTTGTTTCCAGAAGCAGAGATTCCTTTGAGAAGGAGAGGAGGTTTAGGAAATATCCAGTGAGCACAGTCTCTGTGGTATTGTTTAAAATCACAACAATTTGGAGATGAGCTCCTGCATCCTCATTCTGGGCCCTTGTAATAAGAAACCAAGCTTAAATTGGACATTGCATGTGTAGGGGCTTAGGTTGGTGTTGTATTTATTTTCTTCAGTGCATATTCTTCCTCTTCTGTTTTGGGACTAAGTTTTATCACCTTATCACTAGTATGGTGGTTGCTATAAAGGTGGCTGTGCCCTGGTTGCAGATTCTCCACAAGGCTTTGGCTCTTCAAACACGTTGGCTGGGTTCCCAGAGAAAGCTTCCCGAGAGTGACTTATCCTCGGAAGTCACATAACATCACTTCCACTATAGTCTATTGGTTGAAATAGACACAACCCTGCCTGGATTCAAGGGGAGGGAATTTAGACCTCACATGTTTATGGAAGGTGTGTCAAAAAATTTGTGACCATTTTTTAAAACTACCTCAAATTATAGACCACAATTGATCCACTCTGTTGTAGATGGCTATTTGAATAGTTTCTGCTTTGGAGCAGTTGATGAATAATGCTGTTGTAAACATTCTTGTTCATATTTCTTGCTTCATATATATATTCACTTTAGTTGAGTGTAGATCTAAGAGTAGAGTTGCTAGTCATAGGGCATATGTATTTTTAGCTTTAATAGGTAATTACTCCCAAACAGTTGTCCAAAATGATTGTACCAATTCATATTCCTACCAGCAAACTGAGAGTTCCCATTGCTCTGCAACTTCACTTCCACTTGGTACTGTCATTTAAACATTAAAAAAATTTTTTTAACCATTCTGTGGTTGTGTTGATTTCATTGTGGTTTAATTGGCATTGCCCTGATAACTAGTGACTTGAGCACCTTTTCATATGCTATTAGCCTTTTAGGTATCCTGTGTTGTAAAGTGCCTGTTCCAAGGCTTTTACCCATTTTTAACAAACTGGGTTGTCTTTTTTTCTTATTGAAATGTTGGAGTTTTGTATATTCTGGATATGAATCCTTTGTTGAAAATATGAATTGTAAAAATCCCTTTCCATCTATGACTTGCCATTTCACTCTTGTGTCTTGTTGATGAACTGAAATTCTAAATTTTAATCAATTTCAGTTTACCCATCTTTTCCTTTATGGCTAGTGTTTTCTGTGTCTTGTTTAAAAAGTTTTTGCTACTCTGTGGTCATGAAGATATTTTCTTATGTTATCTTCAAGACGTTTTATCATCTTACCTTTCACATTTAGGTCTCAGTTTTCAGGAGTTGATTTTTGTGTGTTGTGAGGTAAGGGTCAAGGTTCCCTTTTTCCCCATATGCTTATCTATATGAGTAGTAGCAGGTAGCATTGGGTCAGGTGAACACCAGTCTGGGAGTTAGGGTTCCTGTATTCTCAGCCTTAATCTACCTTTAATGCACCTTCTGAACTTGGGCATGTTATTAAACCCTTGTGGCCTCAGCTTCACCTGCAAAATGAAGGATTTGAATGAAATGTTTTCTGATTTTCATCCTGGCTCTAGTTTGTTAGATTATTCTCCCTAGTTTACAGTTTTAGTTAGGCCTATCAGAATATTCTTGGAACTCGTTTCTGTTATCTGATGTGTTCTTGATATCTCCCAGCTTTATGTTATCACCAGTTATGATGAGTATGCCATCTAGATTGTCATCTAAGCTACTGAGGAAAGAGCTTTCTTGATCACGGTGGTAAGTCCTCGCCCCCGCACCTGTTCTTCTGATCTTGTTGTTATTCTCTGTCCCTTGCCAGGAGCTCATCATTTTGTTTTAGTAAGCCATGGCTCAGGACACCAATTCCGTTTTTGAATGTCATATACATATACTATTCATTATGCTTGTCCTTTCCTTCAGTTTCCTACTTGAACTTCTGAGAATCACAGATAACAATGCAGAGCTTCAGGAATCAGCAGAAGTCATTCATGCTCAAATGAGTTCTAATCTCAGTGAATTCTCTCTCTCATGTTGCTTGTGTGCTCTGGAAGGTGGCATATCCTCCAAATAGCTGCATACTATACTTGTGCTCTTCAGTGGAGTAGTCAGTGAACCACACTGGTAACATAACAAAGTGTACCCTTTGCTGGTTCCTCTGTGTTCTTAGTAGCCTGCGTTGGGGTGATATCTACCCTTCTTTCAGAAGGTATAGTTTCTTTACACAGAATGTCATAACTTCAGGATAGCTATTGTTCCTTCCTTTGTCATTGATATCACATTTTCCCTCTCATTAATCTTTTTTTAAAAAGTAAGCTTCATTGAGATACAGTTCAGTTATCATACAATTCACTCATTTAAAAGGTATTGTTCAGTGTTTGTATTTTCACAGGACTGTAACCATAATCTAATTTTAGAATATTTTCATCAACCCTAAGAGAACTCCCCTACCAAGTAGCAGTCACTCTCCATTTTCTGCCATCACCCACTGCCCCCCGGCCCCCACAGCCCTAAGAAATCACTTATCTGCTTTTGTCTCTAGAAATTTACCTATTCTCGAAGTTTTACATAATTGGAGTCATACAATATGTGGTCTTTTGTGACTAGCTTCTTTCACTTAGTATGTTTTTAAGGTTCATCCATGTTGTAGCATGAATCAGTGCTTCATTTCTTTTTATTGCTGAATAAAATCCCAGCGTATGGGTATGTCACATTTTATTTATCCACTCATCTGTCGAAGGACATTGGAGTTGTTTCCACTTTTGGACTATTATGAGTAATGCTGCTATCTGTGAACATTTATGCACAAGTTTTTGTGTGGACATACGTTTTCATTTCTCTTGAGTATATACGTACCAGTGGAATTGCTGGGTCATGTGGTAACTCTGTTTAACTTTTTTTAGGAACTGCCGAACTGTTCCAAAGTGACTGCACCATTTTGCATTTTCAGTAGCAATGAAGATCTCTCCAAATCTTCACCAGTACTTGTGATTTTCTGTCTTTTTGTTTATACCCATGGTAGCGTGTGTGAAGTGGTATCTCTTTGCGGTTTTGATCTTTATTTCTCTTAATGACCAGTGAGGTCGAGCATATTTTTGTGTGCTTATTGGCCAATTGTTTATCTGTTTTGAGAAGTGTCTGTTCAGATCCTTTGTCCGTTTTTAAATTGGGTTGCCTTTTTATTATTGAGTTCATTAACCTTTTAATGTTCACTTTGATTTATTTTCAACTAGAAAAATGTTTTTCCTTGGTTTTCCTTCCTTTTTTTTTTTCCGTTTTGTTCAGGGACCATTCATCCTTTCTATAATGAGCAGGAGGGTTGAGAGTGCTCTCAAGCCCTTTTGCATTCTCTTGGCAACAGCCTCCATTGGCAAAATATGTAACTGTGGAATACCTTAGACGGGAAAATGTACATCTGCTAGTTATTGGAATAGATCCTTTTGTAGTCTCATAATGGTACTATTTTTATACATTATTTTCTTAACTATTTTTTCATATATTCTGCAGTAGTTTATCACATCAAGGTTTTGCAACTGAATTTTTGTCAACATTTTGTATTAGTAAAACAACAACTAAAAACTTTTCTGAAGAGCTTTACATCAGTTATTTATTTCATTATTTTGTCCTCTTGATCATTGGAAGTCATCCTTTTTATTTAATAGTTAGGCTGTGTATTTATAGTAACATTGAATATGTTTCTGTTTTGTCTTTTATACTCTTTTTATGACATTTACATTATTAGTCATTAAAGCAAATATTTTACCACTTTAAGACGTTTCGTTTTGCAAATGATTCTGCAGTACGCACATTCTCAGTACTTCGAAGTTAAGTAGCAAAAAAGGCATTTTTGCAAAAATTACACTTGCCATACATATTTTTTGAATCTTGGCCATGTTAACTTACCTGTCCATGGTTGTGAGGCAAGGAAAATATCCAGCACTATTGGGGTCGAGTAAGAGGGACACGGTGGTCAACTTGAAGGGCTTCATTGTCTAGTGCAAAAGAAAAAGGAGAAGAGCGGCCCTGGCACTCAGAAGCTGGTCTGGTGTCACCGCTAGACCACGCTGTTCTCCATTTAAACATAAACAATCTCACAGATTGCCTCAAAGTTTCTCTGAGGGCACGGAAAAATGAGACAGAGCACAAACAAAAGCAAGGTTGCTGCCACCCACAAAATACTTGGCCAGAATGAGTGACCGCAGCTTCTTTACCAATTACTGTTTTATCTTGGTTCTAGTCTCCCCTCAGATAAGATTTATTGAGATACCCAACATAGAATTACCCCACTTTCTAACCGCATCCAAAAGAAACTAGAGAAATTCCTGCTTCCCTAGCCCTCCCCCAAATTACCCAACCAAAGCCCAAATCCTATCATAGATTCTTTACAACATTCTCTTATGAGATGCCCCACTGTTCCTGTGGTGTGTGTTCTCCCAGTGATTTAACTACAGGTTTGTTCTTGGTGGTCTATTGCTGAAAGGCAGACACCAGAGATATGACACTTTGAGCAACTGCAATAACAAAAAATATAGGATAAAAGGTTACGTGACAATTTTAAGGTAATCAGCAAAATTCAAAGTGTGGGAAATTTTACAGGACAAATGAGAAGGGGAAGGAAAAAATATTAGAGAGGTGGCACTTGTCCATTAGAGATTCAGAGACACATCAGCCAGTTACAGTGACTAAAAAATCAACTAAGACTTTTTAAAAAAAAAAAGTTGGGGAGATTTGAACACTTATTAGGTGATATTAAGGAATTGTTAATTTTATTAGGTGTGACAATGATATATGGTGAGTGTATTTTTAAAAAGTCCCTGTTAGAAAAATTTACATATGAAATTATATGATGTTTGAGGTGAGCTTTAAACTAGTCTTGGGAGGGGCTAGTGGATTGTTTATACAGAGGAAACAAACTGGCAATGTGTGGATAATTGTTGAAACTGGGTGATGTGTACATGGGAGTTCATTATATCACATCTCTACTTTGTATGCATTTGAAAATTCCTCTAATAAGGTTTTTTTTTAGGTCATTTGTATTTCTTTTTCCATGAATTTGCCTCTCTATGTCACTTTCCCATTTTTCTGTTGGGCTTCTGTCTTTTGTTTCTTATAATTTAAAGGATTCTTGAATATGTACTGAGAAAATTAGCCTTTTGTCATAGGTCTTGTAGGTATTTTTTATTTGTCTTTTGAATTTGTTTATGGTATTTTTTAACTTGTGGAGAATTTTTGTCAAATTTATCAGTTTTCTTTAGGCCTTATGTGTTTTATTTTATGTGTTGCTTAGAAAACCCTTCTTGTTTCTGAGATTCTGCAAAGTTCTTTTGTTTTCATGCAGAATTTTTTATGTCTATAGTACTCTTCTGATTTACTTTATTTGGTCATCCTAATTTCCTTTAGAGTATTTAGAAATAGTCTTCCTTTGAGCCCTGCTGCCAGAATATATAAGGAAAGATGTTGTTCAGTAGCTATCTTGCAGAGATTTAATACTGAACACCCGGAGAATTAACCACGAGCAACGTTTGGTAGTTAATTTTGCAACCCGCCCCCCCCGCCCACAAAATAGGAGAACTAATGGGAAATCCGTCATTTACAAGATTGGCAAAGTGTGCTAAATGTTATAAAAAATATTAGCAGTATAGTTCAAAATTTCTAATTTTAGAAAAGTTCCTGTGATTGCTTTACATAAAGAAGTGTTCTGGGACTTCCCTGGTGGTGCAGTGGTTAAGAATCCGCCTGCCAGTGCAGGGGACACGGGTTCGAGCCCTGGTCCAGGAAGATCCCACATGCCGCGGAGCAACTAAGCCTGTGTGCCACAACTAGTGAGCCTGCGCTCTAGAGCCTGCAGGCCACAACTACTGAGCCCGCGTGCCTAGAGCCCTTGCTCCGCAACAAGAGAAGCCACTGCGATGAGAAGCCTGTGCACCGCAATGAAGAGTAGCCTCCGCTCATCGCAACTAGAGAAAGCCTGCACGGCAGCAACAAAGACCCAGCGCAGCCAAAAATAAATAAATTTAATTAAAAAAAAAAAAAGCGTTCCTTTCAGCTCTTTTTGTAGGGCTTATGGGTCAAGGAGCTAGGCACCCACCTCCCTTTGAGGTTGGCATCTTCAAGCTTGTTCTTCTCTTAGATTTGATGCCTTTGCCTGGGCAGAGCAGGAAGTTTTCTAAATATTTCTGTAGTGTCTTCTTCATGGTTGGTTCGTGGAGACCTGTTAGGACTCCATGGATGGATCTTTTAATCACTGCATCAAAAGTCAGAAGAAGTGCGTAGCAAAAACTTCATGACATCATTCCTTTTTGGGGGCAAGTGGTGGCAGTGAGGTATCTTGGGATTGTGTTTGAAATTGTACCATACTACATGTTCTCAGTTAAAAATTAATTCTGCAGTTAGTCTTCCTCTTTTAGAACTTTTGGAAATCATTTAAAGGAAATAAAAGTTGAAGAAGTACATTTGATACTGTATTTTAAACATTTTATTCACTATACCAAAACTTTTTATAATCTAATGTTAATCATTTTTTTAATACAGGTTTAAAAAATCTGACTAGGAAGAAATTTTTCTCCTTGAAGATATCTACTTTATTTTTCCAAGTTAGAAGTTCGAGTCTTCACCTAGTTCTTTCCAGCTTAAGTGTGAAAACATGACTAGTGTGACAATTGCTTCTAAAGATTGTATCACAGTTTGAGTTTAGCTTAAGGTTTTTCAGAAATAAATCTATGAATTGATGGGATCATTATCTCTGGAGGTTCACTTCTAAATTCTCATTGTGTTACATTTGACTCTTATTTTGTTAGTGTTACTAAGGGTACCATATAGCTGTGAATGTTTTTCATACTTTTATTGATATGGCTGGTTCTCTGAGTGAAACCAGGGGATGATTGGATGTCCCTAACAGAACTGAGTTAACCTTCCTGTGTCTCAGTTGTTTGTGTTAAATGGTATTGGTAGTAACTACTTTTATTCCTGTGGTCATCCTTATAGTTCTGTCTCAACTGTAGGATTTGTGGGGACAAATGTAAATATATGAAGAAGACCCTGTGTATTGTTGCGAAGTGGCTATAAAAACTCAAGATTCTGTATTTTATTTTTCATATGATTTCTTAGCACTAAACCAATGCATTAATCAACTTCTGATTAACTGGCTCATTTGTAAGAGGACTGTCCTTAGATGTATTGCTTTCAAATTGTTCACAATGTAATTTAGCAAAAGAGGTGATGAAGTTCTTTATTGACTGATTATCTCCTATTTGATTTTATTCTTTGACTTACTGTAGATTGGCAGGAAGCCATTTACACCAAAATATGTAATTCTTTTTTTTTAATTGATTTATTTAATTTTGGCTGCGTTGGGTCTTCGTTGCTGCATGCAGACTTTTCTCTAGTTGCGACGAGCGGGGGCCACTGTTCGTTGCGATGTGTGGGCTTCTCATTGCAGTGGCTTCTCTTGCAGAGCACGAGCTCTAGGCACACGGGCTTCAGTAGTTGTGGCACGTGGGCTCAGTAGTTGTGGCTCATGGGCTCTAGAGCGCAGGCTCAGTGGTTGTGGTGCACGGACTTAGTTGCTCCGCGGCAAGTGGGATCTTCCCGGACCAGGGCTCGAACCCATGTCCCCTGCATTGGCAGGTGGATTCTTAACCACTCTGCCACCAGGGAAGCCCTGTAATTACTTCTTAATTTCAAATAAGTTTGAAATATGGATAAATGTTTTTGGCCTGGGATATGGTGGGATGGGAAAAGGGTGTTTTTGGGGGAGGCTCCTTCTGAATCGTTCATTCACTATTTTATATTTTTTACCCAACTTCTAAAATCCTCTAATACAATAGAGTTGTATGTAATAGAGCCCTTACATTGAAAATGAATGACTTAATGAAGAAAGGAAGATGTACCAGAATACAGTTGGCCTCTGTATCTGTGCGTTCTGCATCCACAGGTTCAATCAACTGTGAATTCAGCTAACTGCAGATCAGAGATACTTGAGGGCTTCCCTGGTGGCGCAGTGGTTGAGAGTCCGCCTGCCGAAGCAGGGGACACGGGTTCGTGCCCCGGTCCGGGAAGATCCCGCATGCCGCGGAGCGGCTGGGCCCGTGAGCCATGGCCACCCTGCGCGCCTGGAGCCTGTGCTCCGCAACGGGAGAGGCCACAACAGTGAGAGGCCCGCGTACCGCAAAAAAAAAAAAAATACTTGAGAAAAAATTTCCAGAAAATTCCCCAAAGCAAGACTTGTATTTGCCACATGGACAATTATTTACATAGCATTTACATTGTGTTAGGTATTATAAGTAATCTAGATAGTATTTAAAGTATATGGAAGGATGTGCGTAGAATATATGCAAATACTGTGCCATTTTATATAAGGGACTTGAGTGGATTTTGGTATCCAAGGGGATCTGGGAACCAGTCCCCTGAGGATACTGAGGGATGACTATATCTAGACCAGTGGTCCAGTCTGTGCATCACAACTCCCTGTGCAGGATTAAAATAGAAGATGCTGGGGCTCTTGTGGAGTAGGGCCTTTACTGTTTCAGAGTTCCACTGGTAACCATGATGTATAGCCAGGATTGAGAATTACTACCTCTGACAATGGATAGTTATGTAATCGAGTTTACACTTTTGCTCTGAACTTCCAGGCACCCACTGAAAAAGGGGAAACAGGAGTTTCATAGCTCTTAATATCTTAAAAACTTGCATCACTGAAAGAGGCACTTTTTTCCCACCCTGAAACTAATAGAGTTGATGTGTACAACTGCTCACTGTCTTTAATAAATAGTTCTATCAAAGGATTCAGAAACATTCTTTACCTGGAGGGCTTTTTATTGATCCTTGTTTGAAGCTGATGGTATAATATTAAATCATAACTGTGTGATGGTGTTTTTGCATGAAGCTAAGTGCAGCTTCTTGAAGCCAAAGGTTGCATTTTGTTTGGTTTTATATTTCCAGTCCCTAGCACAGTTTCCAGCACATATTCTGGAGGTGTTTTATAAATGCCTTTGGAATAAATGAGTTCAAATGTTTAATTTCCTGGTGAACTAAATTGCCATAAAGATAGAACTTAGAAAATCTAGAATATGAGATGATTAGCATGTTTCCTAGACCATCTGTCACTAATATTGATTGTTTCTACTTGGTACTGTAGACTTGTTTTTCTGGGGGTGGGTAGCTTGTGTAAAGTTAAAAAACGTTTAAAAAACCTCTTACGTTCTTCTGTACTCCTCTTTAGCGGCTTAAAATCAGGTCAGTTTGTAAAAAATTGACATCCTTACTATTCAGTAAGGATGAATGCAGTCAGTGGTTATTCCAGTAGCAACACCATTGTAATAACTGGTAGGTGTTTCTGCCTTGCCCCCTTCCAGTCTGTTTGACGCATCAACCAGAGTGATCCTTTGAAAACCTAAGTCAGAGCATGCCACTTCTCTGCTCAGACCTTCCCGTGATTTCCCATCTGACTTAGATTCAAAGTCAGTGTCCTTACAGGGGCCTCCATGTTGGACGTGATGGCCACACCTTGCCCTTTTATGTCTCTGACACCAGCTAGTGTTCTCCCTGAGCTCATTCTCTGCCAGATGCACCAGCCACCTTGCTGCTGCTAGGACAGGCTGGGCATGTCCTGGCCTTAGGCCTTTGCACTCACTGCTCCCTCAGTGTGGGGTGCTCTTCCTCTAGATCACTGCATGGCTGACTTCACTCACTTTATTTACAGGTCTTTGCTTAAATGTCACTTTCTTGTGACGCTTTACCAGATCATCTTTTCGGTTTCATCTCTGCCCCCCCTACCCCCCACCCCCCGCCATGTCCCTGCTTTATTTTTTTCCTTTAGCACTTATTACCATTGGACGTAGCTCATGTTTTAATTTTGAAAAAATTTATCTGTCTCTCCTAAACAAAATATTAGCTCAACGAGGGCAGAGATTTTTGTCTGATTTGTTCACTGCTTTATTCCCATCTTCTAGATAGTTCCTGGCACAGAGTATGTGCTCAATAAATATTTGTTGAGTAAATGAAGCAGATACTATGACTTGTAATAATATAGAATTCTGTGGGTTTGAGTATTATTATTATTTATTATTATTTTTTGCGGTACGCGGGCCTCTCACTGTTGTGGCCTCTCCCGTTGCGGAGCACAGGCTCCGGATGCGCAGGCCCAGCGGCCATGGCTCACGGGCCCAGCCGCTCCACGGCATGTGGGATCTTCGCGGCCCAGGGCACGAACCCGTGTCCCCAGCATCGGCAGGCAGACTCTCAACCACTGCGCCACCAGGGAAGCCCTTGAGTGTTATTTTTATTTTAAATTTAAAAGGAGGCATAGAATGGTAAAAGTTTTATATTTCTTGTCAAAAAGTTGCAACCATCTACTCTAGTAGCACTACCAAATAACTTAGTTTAAGTTAAAGGGAGAATAGGGCCTAGTCCTATCCTGTACTTTTGAGAAATGGAAGTTGATCCATTATAAAACCATTCCTACCTTGAGGTGACTTTAGTGACAATGGCACTTAAGATTTTGGTAATCATGATATCAAGTTTAGCCTAAAGATGAAATGGATTTTGAGGATGGAATAATACACGTTAGCCAGAAATATAAAAAATAGTAAAAATTTTGGTGAGAAATTGGTCAGTGGGAGAATTCTTCTTGAGTGTTCAGAGTATGATTTTCATTTTGATTCATTTTGACTTCATTTTGATTTATTTGAAGGACTGTGAATTAAAATGCAAGTATAAACCCGTTCCAAATATTATGTTTGCCCTTTTGCTAAAGTCAGAGCCCTTATGGTGGCTCCCGGGGCTCCATTTGATCTGTTGCTCCCGTGTTCCCTCTCTGACTTCTCCTCCTTCTTTCCCCTTGCTCAGTCCACACCAGTCACACTGGCATCCTTACTCTTCTCTGGTTGTGGGACAGGCTCCTAACTTAGGGTCTTTGCACCACTCATCCCTCTGCCTAGGATGTCTGCCCCAGATACTCACGTGGCCTCCTTCCCATCTTTGCTCAGATCTCACCTCCTCAGTGGGGCTGACCATGACCTCTTCGTTAATACTGCACGCTGCCCCCGGTCACCTTACACTCCCTGTCCTCTATCCCCTCCCCCCAACCTGCTCTACTTTATTCCTTTTTGAAACATAGCATCTGCATTCTCTAAAATATTACCTATTCTCTAAAACTTACCCATTATGTTAGCTTTTATTATCTGTCTCTTCTAGAATATAAGTGTCAAATGGTAGGACCTTTGTTTTGTTCCTTGAAGTATAGCAAGTGCCTAGAACAAGTGCTTGGCCTGTGGCAGATTATCAATAAATGTTTGTTGAGTGAATATATGAACAAATCATTACTCTTCTTCATAAGTTCACATAATTCACAGTTAACCTTTATTTACTGCTGTGAAAACAAGTAGATTTATGTAATTAGCATGTATAAGAACAGTCTTTGAAATAATACCACTTGTATTTGTACCTCCATGTTATGAGTCAGAATTTCCTTCCTTTTTTAAGGCTGCATAATACTGTGTTGTACATCTGTGCCACATTTTGTTTATCCATTTGCCTGTGGGCGGACACCTAGGTTGCTTCCACATTTTGGTGGTTGTGAATAGTGCTGCTCTGAACATGGGTGTGCAGATATCTCTTCGACACTATCAACTCTTTTCAGTTCTGTTAGCTTAAAGGAATATTCATATCAATCAATTATATTTTTTGTATATGCCTCCATCTTAATTTTAAAGCTATTAATTTTATTTCCAGAGGGCTTAATTTTATTTAATGGCATGTTTTTATTTTATGTAATTTATTCTTATAGAATTTGTATTTTGATGTATTTGGTGTAAGACCATGTACGATGGTCTGCTTTTTTAGCATGATACAATCCTGGAAAACTATACATCAAAAAGTAGAACAAAATCCTTGAAAGAATGAGGTGTTACTGTTGTGTTTCCCAAAATACCTAGACTGTGAGTGGCCGGAAACAGTAGAGTGAAAACCAGTAGAGTGTTGTGTTGTGAAAGCAAAAGGAAAGAACGTTTCAAGAAAGAACGAATTAACAACAGTGTTGAGAACTGCTGGGTAATGAGCGGAACAAATGAGATGGTTCCTCAGGTCATCGGGTTTAGTGCCCTGAGCAAGAGTAGTTTGAGTGGGCTTGTGAAGGGAGAGTCCGGATGGAGTGAGTTGTGGGGAGGGTGAGGAGAAAGGACATGTTCATAAGTACAGGTTTGGTGCTGAAAGGGAGAAGAGAGTTAGGATGATAGTGCAGGGGGGTTAAAAAACATTTTTTTTTTCCCCCAATGGGCAAGCCATGAGCATATTTAAAAGCTGATGGGAAGGGTCTAGTTGAGGGAGATGTTGAACATTTGACAGAGGGGTTAATTAATAGTTTATGTCAGGACGTCGGAGGGGATGGGATGCAGGTGAAGAAGGAGCTGATGTTTGATGGAGGAGGAGGGCTTCCCTAAATTGTGATCACAGAAGGAGGATAGGATGGATGTAAAGTTAGGCCTGAAGTGGGTGCAGGTGGTTTGTAGGTTTGAGTCTTGGAAAGATAAAAGGAATTTCCACTTGAAGTTTGTGGCTTTTTTCTCTAAAGCAGCAGATGAGGTCATCTGTTGAGAGTTATGAGGGGGAATTACAGTTTTGAGGACAATAAATAGGGTTCAACATGGATTTCAATTGCTGGGCTTTTAAAAGGAATGGCATTATATATTAAGGATAAGGTTAGATGTCAGGTACTTGAGGAAAAGAAACTTAACCTTTCTGCTGTATAATTTTACTCATTTATTGAAATCCTACCAAGTGCAGTGTATTGTAAGACAGCTCTCTTACCTAGTGAGTTCATAAACTTAAGGGAACATTTATCAAATGCAATAAGAGGTAAGAACAGTGCTGAAGCTTCAGAGGTCATATCTGACTGCAGAAGAGCTAGATCTTACGTTTGGTAGTGTATATATGTCCGTGCCACTCTCTCACTTTGTCCCAGCTTACCCTTCCCTCTCCCCGTATCCTCAAGTCCATTCTCTAGTAGGTCTGCATCTTTATTCCCATCTTGCCCCTAGGTTCTTCATGACCATTTTTTGGGGGGAAGCAGCCACATAGCACAGGGAGATCAGCTCGGTGCTTTGTGACCACCTAGAGGGGTGGGATAGGGAGGGTGGGAGGGAGAGAGATGCAAGAGGGAAGAGATAGGAGGACATATGTATATGTATAACTGATTCACTTCGTTATAAAGCAGAAACTAACACACCCTTGTAAAGCAATTATACTCCAATAAAGATGTTTAAAAAAAAAAAGAGCTAGACCTTTGCATATGGAAAAGATTTCACCAAGTGTAGATAGGGGAGGGTGAGAAAGTGCTTTCTACTACAAAGAGTGGAGCTGAGAATATGCTGGTACCATGTTAATGGCATGGTGAAAATTATCCTTGAATCACTGTGTCTCTATACAGTTTTAAAACATCAGAGAAGCTTATGACTTTAAAGAAAATTTCATAAAAATATATGACCCCCTCAAAGGAACTTACGTGCATACCTGTTTTAGGGGAAATTTATGACTAGTCATCCAGTATGTGACAGGATTTATACAGCATTGTAATTTCCCAGTTTGGGTATGATGAATTCATAGAGCTCATTAAGTGTAAGTGGAATTATTTGATTCATTCAAGCTTTTTTCTCTCCTCAGCAGAAGATTAAAAAAAACATTCCAAACTTGAATCCAGGACTTGGAAAATGCCAGTTGTCTAAATACAGTACCATATTGTGATAAATATAGCTATTGGAATTTTAAGACTCTTTTCACAAAACTTTTAATATTCACAGCAGAACTTTTTTTGGAATGTTATCTGAAAAACAGAGGACCATTTTATTACCAGAGCTGACTATTAATTAGGGTATTGTTTCAGATATAAAAGTTGATCTGCCACTGAAATTCTATTTGAATATGTATAGTTCCAAGCTTGCTTTGTGTATTTAATAACTTCAGTACCATAATTACTCTGTTTACAATTAAATTTTGGTGAATATGCTAATATGGGATATACCAGCAAGTGATTTCAGTAAAGGGCAGTGTTGATTTGCATTTTCATGTGCTTTTCACTTGCATCTGAATTTCATTTAATATCAGTGAGAAAAGAAGTGGTCAGTTTATGTAATGGTCAGTGACGGTAAACTTTCTTTTCTTTGAAATCTCTCTGTTGGATTGGCCGTCATAACCTGCTTTGCTCCAGGTGGGCAGAAATTACGCAGAAAGATTTAATTTGGTAGAGGTTTGTGCCCTCCGTTTTATTCTTTAATAGAAATCTTAATGTAGGTATTGGTTTCATTATTAGGAGAAACCTATAATGTACTAAAGCAATTGTTTAATTCCAATGAGTATTTTAAGTTCTTTACTGAGGTAAATGTTTATGGTCATGTTATTTACTACAGTTTTTGAGCAAGGACTTCTGGTTTTAAATAATTCTCCTTTCTTCTTTTCAGAAATCCTCTGAAAAGGAACAAGGAGATTTGAGACACATCGATTTCATATTCTCTGAAACTCGGAGACTTCTTTTACTCTGAACCAGAAAATAAGAGGTGCTGCCAAGTGCAGTGAAGGTCAGGTGGGGTTGTGGGAGGATGTTGAAGGTGGCCCTCTCAGGTCTGAGACCCATCTCAGACGGAACTGGCAGCAGAGTAGGGTTCTCCAGGGGAAGTGGCCCACCCCGAGGGGCACAACCACTGGTCTTTGTTGGGAAGAACAGGAATGGGTGTTGGCAGAAAAGGGCCCTAGGACACTTGATGGCATGATGAAATGTTCTGTATCTTGATCAGGGTGGTTGGTTCTCAAGTGTGTATGCATGTGCAAACGTTTGTCAACCTGTGTATACATTTGTGCAGGTTATCAATTTATTGCTTCTTGTTTTTGCTCTGTTGGTGGTACTTGAACTAGACCCTGTAAACGTGTTTTCTTCTCCAGCACAAGGTTAGGTTAGTCAGTAGAGGGTGAGGGACAGACACTGCCAGGCAGAGTGGGGAAGGGGCTTCTCTTGCTGTTGTAGTGTGCTTTTTTTTTTTTTTCCTCTCTTAAGGTATGGATGCCAGCATGCTCTCTGTGACTTTTCTTTTGTACGCTGGTAGGCAGTATCTTGCTTCCACCAGGACCCCAGCGGGTGGATTCCTATGGACCAGCTGGCACCCTAGAGAACTCTGCCACCCGCTGGGCTGTAGCTACAGCCTTTCCAGTGAAGAGTTCATTTCTGTGTTCTCTCCCTTAACCTTGTAGATAGTATCTGCTCCCTCCCTTTTCTATTCCTTAGAGTTCTCCTTTTAGTAGTCAACCACCTTTTAGAAATTAATAGTTTTTTATATTAAGCGTTCTTGTTTAAGTTACTTGTGCATTTTCTTTTTCTCCTGATTGGACCCTGTTACAACACTTAATGTTTGTGTAATTTACCGTGTTAATTTTACATAACTGAAAAAATAGAATGAAATAAATCATAAGTGTATAACTTGATTAATTTTATTTTATTTTTTTTTAAATTTTTTTTTTGTGGTACACGGGCCTCTCACTGTTGTGGCCTCTCCCGTTGCAGAGCACAGGCTCCGGACGCGCAGGCCCAGCGGCCATGGCTCACGGGCCCAGCCGCTCCGCGGCACGCGGGATCCTCCCGGTCCGGGGCACGAACCCGCGTCCCCTGCATCGGCAGGCGGACTCTCAACCACTGCGCCACCAGGGAAGCCCAACTTGATTAATTTTAATGACGTGAACGTACAGTTCAGATATCACCGAGACTGGGGTATGGAACATGACCAGATCCCCAGAAACCTTCTTCCAACTCATAGTCATTTTCTCCTCCCAGTGGTTTCTGCTACTTGACTTCTTTCGTCACAGATTAGTGCAATGGAATCATGAGTGTCTCGTCTTGTGTCTGGCTTCTTTTTTTGAACTTAGCACTGGGAGGTTCATCTATTTTATTATGTCCATTTTCCTGTTGATGGACATGTGGGTTTCCAGTGTTTCGCTGTTTTGAGTAAAGGTGCTGTTATCCTTTTGGTGGACATGTTTTCATTTCTCTCAGGTATATACATAGAAGAGGAATTGTTGGGTCAGGTAGCAGCTGCTGCAGAACAGATTTCAGAATGGCTGAAGCACTGGCCCATGTGTGAGAACTCCACTTGCTCCACCCCCTTACCAGCGCTCAGCGCGTCAGCCTCTCGGGCTTGAGATCTTCACAACTACTAGGGGATAGGTAATTCCAATGCTGTGTAAACTCTTTATATTGTGGTAAGAGAAGAAAAACTTCAAAAGTGTTTTTATGACGTGAGCATAATATTGATATCAAAGCAAATAAATATGTTAGAAAAAAGAAAACTACAGACTAGTCTTACTTATGAATAACAATTTTGTTCCTAAGTAAAATATTCGTAAATAGAATCCAGCAGCACACTCTAAGAATCATAACCTTAATTAGGTAGTATGTTTTTTTAAAGGGTGGTTATCATGTTAAATTGCCCTGCATAACTGTGTGGTGTTCCAGCTGCATTTGTTTAAGTCTTTTGTGTCTCTGTACCTCTTAAAAGATGAGTTATTGACCAAATGCTTATTTATTAATCCACTGCCATTGCCACCCCCTTGCATCCAGCAGAAGCCAGCCTCTGAGCTGTCGGTTGTCTGTGGCCAGCCTAAGATTGTAGGGCTGGCAGAAAGGAGGCCTCCGCATCTTTTTTCCACAAGAAGCCACTTGTGCAAAGGGAGGAAGGGAGTTTCATTTAGGGGCATTTTAAAGAAAATTTTGTGTTGTAGCGGCCCCTTTCTACCAGAGCAGCAGAGTATATTTCAATGACTTCTTCACGTTCACGTGGAGTAGATAGAAGTGTGAGGGAAGTTTTAACCCAAGCATAAAGTTAGTTTCAAGTAGTAATTAGTAAACCAACATTCCATTTCATTCCATTCCAAAGAAACGTAATCTAGGACCTACATTGTACAAGTTTCTATGAACTTTTTCTGTACTTAGTTTACTTGGGTTGGTGTGATATATTTTAAGTTCCTCAAACACTTGTGAATCTCCCTAATGTGTATGGAAGGCTGACTAAAAGGAAAAAAAAGCTGGATTCCGACCTCATATCTTATACCAATATAAGTGTAGACAGATAAAAAATTTACCAAGAAATTTTATGAAACTGTAAAATAACTAAAGGAAAACATGGAGATCTTTGAAAAAAGAAATTTCACTGGGAGAGGTCTTTTAAGGATGACATAAAACCCAAAAACTAAAAATAAACAGTATTAAAAGATAAATAAATTGGAAGAAGTATTTGCAATGTAAAGAGCTAATTTCTTTAATATATATAGAATATATAAGAAGTGCCTATAAATAAAAAAGCAAAAGGCTATTAATAGTTCACAGTAAATGAAGTACAGATTTTACTTTGGAGACTTCTCTTTCTTTCTTTTTTTTTTTGGATGTGTGTGATTGGACAAGCTCGTGGAGTATGAAAAGATTTCCGGTTTTGATCCTTTGGGGATTGTTAATTATAGGAGCAGTAATTTTTTAATGTTTAAAAACCATAAAATATTTCACAATACAGAAAATCTTATTAAACAAATACAGACCGAATGAATTAGAAGGTACTTTTATAACCACCACCTATGTGAAGAGATATTACTGAGCCCACCATGTGCCCCATCCTAATCACAACTTTCTTATGCTCCCCCAAAGTAAGTTCTAGCTTTTATGGTAATCGTTTTCTTTATAGTTTTAGCACTCAGATATGCATCCCTAAACACTGTGGTTTAGATTTGCCAGATTTTGTTAGATATGTTGTTTTTAAGTCTGTTTTTTTTGCGGTACGCAGGCCTCTCACTGTCGTGGCCTCTCCCGTTGCGTAGCGCAGGCTCCGGACGTGCAGGCTCAGCAGCCATGGCTCACGGGCCCAGCCGCTCCGCGGCACTTGGGATGCTCCCGGACCGGGGCACGAACCCGTGTCCCCTGCATCGGCAGGCGGACTCTCAACCACTGCGCCACCAGGGAAGCCCTGTTTGAAGTCTTTTTAAATCTAGTTTTCTTCTCCCTCATCTCTTTTCCCCCCTTTATTTGTTGAAGAAATGGTGTTATATGCACTGTAGGGCTTCCCGCAGTTAGGATTTTGCCGATTGCATTCCTGTGTTAGTTTATCATATTCTTCTGTTCCCTTCATATCCAGTGACTTGATAGGCTAAATCATACTCAGGGTCTGTTTATTTTTTATTTCTTATTTCGCAGGATTACTTTATGGGTAGTGGCGTGTTTTTTTTATCAGGAGGCATATAATGTCTGGATATCTCATATTTTGATGTTAGTAGCTATCATTGCTCAATGTCTGGATCCATTAATGCATTAGGAGGTGGAATTAGTGTTAAGCTAAAACCATTCTTATTCACTTATTAGCTGAAATTTTTCTATAAGGAGAAATTTCTCTTCATCTTCTATTTGGTTACCCAGTGGTACAATTCATGTAAGAAAGAAAGGATAGATGCTGGATTCTTTCCCTTTATTTACTGGTTTTCAAAATTGAGGGGTTTCCTGTTATCCTCTAGAGATGACCACTTAAGTTTTCTTACTATTATGAACTCTTGGTTTTACCCATTTTGTGTGTTTCAGTCCATTATCGTTATATTTATTGACTCAAATTGGCTCATCTTTGGTAGTGGGAACATCTTTCAAGTTGACTCCTTAGACATATTTGACATAACTCTAGTAGTTTTTGATAGCTTCCTTGACATCTAGAAATGACGAGGTGTTCCAGGTTTATCCTGTACATTTCCAGCTCCAGACCTGGAATCAGTCATTTCTTCAAGGAACCTGGTTTCTTTTAACAGGAAATGGTATTTCAGGAATACCGTTTGTGTACTAGGGATGCTCATTGCTACTGGGTTGTTTATTGTTTCTAAGCTTTTTTTTGTGAATGGGGCTAGGAAATACAAAGGTGTGTGTGTGTATGTATATACTTTCTGTAAAAGATAAAAGTACCTTCTGAATTAAAAAAATACTTCCAAATATAATCCTACCTCTTCTTTCAGCTGCGTCCTTTTTCTTCCATATTTGAATCCTGATTTTTAAGGACACAGTGATGATAGAATTAAAACATCACATAATTATTCATTTGCGTTATTCCACATCTGTGACCACAATAGCTGTAGTTGACAAAACTAAGTATCACCACAATATGATTACTGGAAAGTTGATTTTTTTTTGCATGTTTTCCCATTTTTTGCGATTGTACTATGTCCACATTGTCAGAACATATACCCATTATCTATTCTAGCCTCTCCTTTATAACCCTTGTTGAAACTCAGTTCTACAAATAAGTATTTACTGCTCACTGTCAGCTCTTATAGTGGCTTTTCTTTAGTGATTTTAGATATCTGAGGCTTGTTCTCTAGTAGATTCTTATTCCCTTTTCCTACTTCCGTGTTGATAACACCTTGAAGTCTTTAGATTTGAAATTTAACTGAGTATAGACTCTTTGGTTCAGGTTCTCTTTCCTTGAGTCTTAAGTATGTTACTTCCTTTTTTTTTTCTGGCATAAAATGTCGCTGTCAAAGTGATGACAATATGATTTTGCTTTCCTTATAAACTATCGTTTTTTGGCCTGCATGCACAAAGAATATTTTCTTTTACTATGAAGTTCAGTAATTTTACTAGACTAGGCTGCATCTTAGTGTTGGTCATTCTGGGTTGATTAGTATGTGGTGTGATCTTTCACTTTGGGGTTTCACTTTTTTTTTTTTGCAAGTTCAGGAAAGTCTTTTTGAATTAAAGCATTTAAACTGTCTTAATAAGGAAGATAGTTCCTTCTTACAATAAGGAACTCATCAAATAGGACATTACTCTGATGATTTGATAAAGCTGGATAAAATTTAGAAGGCATTCATTTTAGTATTTGGAAGTACTGTGTGGCTTAGTTATTTCTTTTACTCAATCTACTGTAGCTCTAAAAGTCACCTTTTTTGGTGTTTTGAGTCTGGGCTGTCATGGTTACAACTGAAATTCCATTCAGGAAAGTTTTATAATGATTACAAACATATTAAGAGAATTAGTTGATATGAAGAAATAACGGACACACTCATTTTGAAGATTCTTTTGTTAACTTAGAGAAGATTTAGACAATGAAGATGCATCAGTATTCTGTAGGAAAAAGTTAAATTTAAAAATCCCCAATAAATTAATAAAGAGCATTTGCATAAATGGAGTCTCTGTATGTGGAGTGATATGGGTGGATATTTGCTAACAAAATTTCCAATCTAATGTAGTACGTATGTATTTAGAATATCTAGGCTCAAAACCAAACTACTTATGTAAATTGTCGGATCTTAACAGACATCTTTCAGCTGAATAGCCATTTCAAATGTTGCAGACTACCTTACAACTCCTATCACCCTCTTTACTGTATCTCTAATACAGTTTTAGGGAACTATAGGATCCTAAAAACTATTTGTTTTAAATCTTTTTCAATTAATAGATTAAAATAGATTAATCTGAGAGTTTGAAATCACACACACCACACATACACACAGTCTGGTTCATGCTTTCTTTTCTTCAGTCTTAAGTGTGTTACTTCCTTTTTTTCTGGGCCACTGAGTTCATACCCTTGCCCAAGAACTTGGCCCTTACTCTACAGCTTGCTAGCCTTGCTGGTCACCATTCCTGACCCACCCTTCCTTCACTCAGTGAAGTAAGTTTTGTCTAAGGGCACTTAAAGCCCAGAGAGAAGTGACTTGATCAAGATCACCCCAAACTGACCTCACACCTACACTCGAATCTAGGTCTTTTCGTCATAGACCTGTGCTCTTTTCGCGGTAAAACACTGCTGTCCATGAATGCTATGCTAAGCTTGTCTGTTAGTAAGTAAATAGGAATTCATCTCCAAAAGGATAGTTGGTGAGAGGGGAAACATACAAATGCTGGATATCACCAGCTTTGCCTTTTCTGTGAACCCAAATGACTAAACAGCCGTAATTTCTCCTGGTCACTCCTTCATTATGGTGACTTTTGTAATTGTGGGTCATGTTGGTGAGGCTTTGGAGCCAGGGAATCCTCAGTGCAGATTTCTATTGTTCGGCCACTTAGTAGGTATATGACCTTGGACAGGTTGCTTAACTTGGCTGAGCCTTAATTTTGTCATCTGTAAAATGGGGATGATAATGTAATCTTCATGGAGTTGTGAGGATGGATGGAAGCCTATGTGTAAAGCATCTACTATCTTGCCATAAATACTCTTTCCCTTTCCTCAAATGTTAACTGTCTTGTGTTTTCAGTGTCTACTGTGTTCTTATGCCATCAACATTGACCTTTGTAAACTCCTCATTGCATTTGTATAGAGTATGCATTCTAATTGGATGTACCTTTCCCCCTCAGCTTCATAGAGCAATTCTTTTGTTGTTGCTAAATAGCATTTTTAGTCATAGATGATATTATACCACTGGAACTTTAAATATTTTCTTGAAAGTAATTGCATGGATCATTTTATTTATTGCTTCCTCTCCTAAGTTAAGAGATAATCAAAAGGATTGAGCACGTATAAATTAGAATTAACAGATGTCCTTTATTTAAGTTTTGGAGTAAGTAGGAATTTGAATAGCATCTTTGTTGCACAGAAGCTTTCCTTAGTGAAAAGGTTTTTAGCACTTCTAGGATTATAATGAATGTTGCTTTGTTTTGTATTATAGTGAAAATGCCTCGTGTAAAAGCAGCTCAGGCTGGAAGACAGGGCCCTGCAAAGAGACGTCTTGCAGAACATTTTGCAGCCGGGGAGATAATCACGGACATGAACAAAAAGGAATGGAAACTAGGATCATCCATTGGCCAAGGTGGCTTTGGTTGTATATATCTTGGTAAGTGTATGACTACTTCTAATTGTCAGTCCGAAGATGTATATGCTTTGTTATCAAAATATTGATAGTTTCTTAGTTGCAAACTTTTACAGGATGTTTCTAATAATCTACAGTCAACAAAATATTGTATAATTAGGCAAAAATGCATCTGTGACCTGGGAGTGGAGAAGACAGTTGATTTAATCACAGTAGAAACAGGATAAAATATCTGTAATATTGTCATTAGTGAGCATATGGCTTTAGATTTTTAAGATATTCTATATAACATTCATCTCCTTTGAGACCCAAAGAAAGCCATACCTTTCTTTCCCCACCTCCACCCAATTAGGATGTATTCCCTTTGTTTTGGTTTAATTTGGAGATTTTCAGATCTTTAATAGGTATGGATTTACCTTTTCTTTTTATGCAACCCTAATAGTCATCATAGTGGAATTTAGGAGAATGACCTAGAAGTTGCATATTAGGCCTGAAATGTGCTATTTAATTAGCATACTTACCCTGAAATCTGGGGGGGACCCATTGTGGAACCCTGGGATTCTGTAAGTTAACTAATTGGTTGATTTAAAAAATATTTTACGTGATTGCTTCTAAAGCTGTCTGCTCCACCAGGAATATTAGTAGTGACACAGTGCATTTCATAATTGCTTTTGATATTTCTTTCTAACTTTTCCGTTATATATTCTTACTCCACCTCTCATCTTGATTTAATTATTTGATTTCTGCCATGCGGTTTATAAAATTTTATTTTTAGCAGTGAACGCTTTTTTATTTTCAAGCAACATCTTAACTCAGAATACTAATATTAATACTAGATTAGCGTCATGTGAAAACTTATTAGAGCTGTACATTTTCGGGTCCCACCCCAGACCTGCAAATCCCCACCTGTAGGAAATGTGATTGAACAAGCCCTCCAGGGGATTCAAATGCCTGGGAAAGTTTGAGAACCACTGACATAGATGAAAGAGCAGCAGCTCTTACTCAAGAGGTGTCTGACTCAACCGGGACCAATAGGCTGTAGTTGGTTAGCTGCAGTCTCTAGAGGTATGTTCATGAAACATAGTTTAAAAACCAGCGCTTTACTGTATTTTATAATCTCTCTAGGCTAGTGGCACCTGTCTTTGGGGAAATAGTTGTAGATTCTTTAGTTTTGTTTGGAACCAAACCTATTCCAGTGAACAAGGCTATCTGACTTAAGCCGAAAGCCCTCATAAATCATGAAAGGTTAGGGCTATATTAGCCAGGTATATATTTTTGACCTTGTGATTTAGAGATGGCAGATAATATAAGCTCTCCCTACCACAGAATGTGTGGACTTAGGACATCCTATATTAGGGATGGGAACTTGTCTTAAAGCAAGCAAATTCTTCATTTTGTATTATTAGTTAGTTTGCTTTTGTAACCTTTGGCAAATTTGCAACTTGCTTTGCATGTGTGCTAGCTGTTTTATTTGTGTTTGTATTTATCATCAGAAAGTGCCACCTAATAATATTTTTTAAATCTAATGGTTTGACAAATTTCTGTGGCAGAACTTTGCTTTTTGAAAACTGGATCGATCAACCTGGAGAAGGCATTTGCTTTAATACTGCTGCCTCCACTTTATCTCTCTGTGCCCACTGACACCAAAACAGCCACATTCAAGATCATCAGCAATTTCTAATGATAATTTTCTGCTAAAACGTTACTTCTGAATTTTGTTTAGATACTTTCTGCAGCATTTGATACTGTTCATCTTTCTTTCACATAAAAGTTGCTTCCATTGCCTTTCATGATAACATACTTTCACCTCTCTTTTTCTCCTACCTCTCTGGCTATGCTAAGTCATCTTGGTAAGTACTTCTGTGTTCTCCAGCTTTCCTTCCTTGGCTCACTTTTCCTTCTGTCTAGTCTCTCCGAGTGATCTCATCGAGTCTCTTGGCTTCTGTTACTGTCTCTTTACTGCTGATTTCCAGATCTTTTATCTGTGGCTAAGGACGTGATCCCCTGAGTCCAAGCCCATAGCCAGTGAGTGGCCTATAAGGAATCTCTATTTGGATGACCCACAGGCATGTCTAAAATTTATATCATCCTCTTTCATCTCGTGATTCTCTTATGATCAGGAGAGGAGTATCTGAATGAATGACACCCCTCAAGCCAGACTGGGAAGGCATTCTCAAGTATTGCTTCACTCGTGTTCCCAGTACTTCATCTGGTCCTGTTGCTTTAACTGTCTGACTTCTCAGATCCATTGATTTCTCTCTATCTCTGCTGATAACTGCCTTAGTGCAGGTCATTTTCATGTCTTGTCTGGATTCTCACTATGGCTGTGAATTTTCTCTGCTCAGCCTTGCCCCCTTGCATCCTATTATTCACGCTGTGGCTTGGGTGATCTAGTCTATTTAAACTTCTTTAATGGCTCCCCAGTGCCCTTAGGATAAAGCATCAAACTTTGAGAATGGCATACCAGACCCTTCATGTAGTTCGGTCCCTATGTAACTTTTCTCTTCATCCCTTTTATTTCCTCAAAAATCTGTTCTTTGACTATCATGCTGCCCTTTGCCTCTTGCTCTTTGTGTGTGATTCTTCTTTTGCTTCATTTTTCCAAAGCTGAGCTTAGGGCAGGTGCTATCTGTGTATAATACCCCTCTGTTAACCCTTTCATAGTACTTTCCATGCTGCCCTGAAATTACTTTTCTTTCTTCCAGAATAAACATGTCCTCCTTGGCAGTGAGACAGTTCTTCTTATTGTTTTCCTAGTGCCTGGCATACTTTGCAGTATGTGTTGTTTGAATGAACTATTGAACTTCCCTTTTCCCCCTTTTCTCATTCGAATTGTGCAGTATTATTGGGATGCTATACTTATTTTAATATTTTGTGCACTAAATGCTGATTTTAAAAAACTTAACCTTGCTTTATTATTAATTCAGTATCTAAGTGATGTGTTCCTTGGGGCTGTTCCTTAAGGAGCTCAGACTTATTCATTTGCCCATTTAGCCATTTTTATGACTTGGTGTTCCCTTTGTAGTCTGAAGTATTTTAGCTTCAGCCTTTTCACAATACTGCTGCTTCCCAGCTGATTGGTGGTTTCTTGGTTTCCTTTGCCTGTCCCTCTTCATCTCTTCAGCTTCTAATGTGAGAATGCCTTAGGGCTCAGTCCTAGGATTTCTTCTTTTCTCTGTCTGCGCTCATTCCCTAGGGGTTCTTCCATTTTCATGGCTTTAAATGAATAGCATTTCTATCTTGATGACTCTCAAATTTCTTTCTCCAACTTGGACCACTTTTCTGAACTTAAGACTTGTATGTCAGCTGCCTATTTAACACCTGAACTTGGATGTTTAATAAGCATCTCAAACTTAAGGCACCCCAAAGCACCAGCTCCTCCTGCAATTTTCTCTGTCTTAGTAAGTAGCAACTTTTTCTTTCCAGTTGCTCAGGCCAAAAACTTGGAGTCATCCTTATCTCTTTTTTCCCCTCTTATCCTCTATAACTAATTCATGAGCAAATCTTGTTGGCTCTTCTTTAAAAATACATCCACAATCTGACCACTTATCACCGCCTTGTCTGCTACCACTCTGGTTCAAGCCACCACCATTTCTCACCCAGAGTGTTGTAGTAGCCTAACTGATCTCCCTGCTTCTGCCCTTGCCCTCCACCCTCCATTCTCCACAAAGCCGCCTGGAGAATTCTTTAGAAAATCAAAGTCTGAGCTTACCATTCCTCTCTTAAAACCTTCCAGTGACTCGCCATCTCATTCATAGCAACAGCTTTAGGTCACCTATCCATTTCATTGTATTTGTTCTCTGCTGCTTTTCTGATCTCTGACCCCTGTTACTTTCCACCTCACTTACTCTTCTCCAGCTACATCAGGGCCTTTGTGCTGGTCGGCCTGGAATGTTCTCGCAGATATTTACGTGGCTTATTCCCTCACAGTCTTCAGACCAGTGCTTCAGTGACACCCTGTCAGTGAGGTTTCTCTTACTAACTTGCAACACTCTCTACCTTCCCTTCCTGCTTAATTTTTCCTCTCTAGCACTTACTCCCATCAAACATACTTTATATTTTAATTGTTGTCTGTGTCCTACCACTGAAATGTTAGTTTCATAAGAGTAGAGATTGTTTTTTCCTGTTTACTGCTAAATCCATTTCCTAGAAACTGGCATGTAGTAGGTATCTGGTAAAAAATATGTGTTTAATGAATATGGGCAACCTTATATTCCTAACTCAGCATTTCAGGGCAACTGTGCTTCTTTATTTGCATGAAGTAAAATGATACCACATTAAAATTATTCTGGATGGCAGTTCAAAGTTCTCGTGCCAGTATCCTGAACTGTTGATCTTGATGAATTTTTTTCTCCCAAACGAATGTTTTTTAGAGCTTTAGCTCCCTCTTTTCTTACCTTCCTAATGCTCCTTCTTAAAAGGATTCCCTAGTTTGTTAAATTTAAGAAATTGTATCAGTCATCATCCTTTTGGGAATTCACAGCATACATTAGCATATCAAAGGCCATGAGTACTTTTGAATTAAAGAAGTCTTTAACTCAGTTTTTCATACTTAATTGATGATCATGTTGAAGACAGCAATTGTAAGATGCCTTCCAATTTCAGACATGTTAAATCGTGAAAAAAAGTTTTAAAATTGATGAAATACACAGTAATGATATCCTGAGACACACATTTGGGAGCTGAAATTTATTCTATTAAGAGGTTATAGATACACAGATCTAAATACTAATAAAGGGTTAGTAACAGGCTATTTATAATAATGCTACTTCTTGTTCTGATATTACATATGTCACTTTTTCAAACAGCTGATATGAATTCTTCAAAATCGGTGGGCAGCGATGCACCCTGTGTTGTAAAAGTGGTAAGGAAATATTTCAGCTGATTGTTTTCTTTGCTGTTGATTTAGTTGTAGTATTTATTTTGTAAAACATTCTTTTTGATAACTAGAATTAACTAAACCATAAGTTACTACATTTTTAGTAATGTTTCATAAATATTAAATGAGACACAAAAGTAGCTTTATAGTTTTAAATAATTTGAGTTCAAAAATTCTCTCCCCTCTCTTTTGAGTTAGAGTGGCACTAGTATCTGTGGAAAAAAAATGAATGAAAGCCTGGAGTTTTGCAGATGTGGAATAAAAATATTCAGCTCATTCTTTTTATTTCAGCTATATTTACAACAGATGAGATGCTTTTTATATTTATATCCTGCAAGACTGTACTACTTTAATGAAATTTTATTGTATTTTATCTTGCATTTGCTTCTGAACTTACATTTGGTCAATTTTTTCTTTTTATTTCCAATTATCTTTCCTCCCCTTTCATTTTAGTAAATGAAATTATTTATTTGTGGTCACTTTGAAACTCCTTTTTGCTATACTGACGTTGAAATTAGTTTGTAACGAGTGAAGGTAGACAGTATCCTGTCTAACGTAGGCATACTCTGAATAGCCAGGTCAATTTATACATTGGTGCACTAAATATTTTAACTACTATTTAAACATTTTAATGTTTTTTAACTACTATTTTTAGTAGTTAATTTAACTACTATTATTTTGTAGGCATTTTAACTACTATTTTTTTGTTAGGATGCAAGGTAGTATGCATCTTTTTGCTTGCCAACATTTGTAAGTCCCCTCTTTCAAAGTTCTTTAGTACATGTGAAGAACATGTTTTTGTTAAATAGAAGAGGTAACAGGGTCTGTTATTTGGGCAAATTACCACATACGTCCCCTCACCCTGCTTTATTTTCCTAAAGGCTACAGACTTTCGAATTAGAATCACCCCAAGGTCTTTTGGTTTGATTTGTTTTATTTTACTCTCTTTTTAAAAAAGAGTATATTTGATCTCTTACGAGTTAATAACTCTTTTGGGCCTGAATTGTTTTAGTGATTGTTTTCACCAACTTTTTATGCAGGCATAATTTTTCCAAGGAAATAAATAAACACAATTTGAATACTTTTGACAAATGCATATACCTGTATACCCCAACCCCTATTAAAATACAGAGCATTTCCATCATCCCCAAACTACTACTTTTGTCTTTTTCTGGTCAAACCCCTAATTTCCCACACCCTTGGAGGAAACCGTTTGTCTGAGGTTTTTTTATGTTTTTTTTGTTTTTGTTTTTGTTCTGCTGTGGATTAGTTACTCCTGTTCTAGAATGTCATATAAATGGTATTTATACAGTACATTACTGTTTTGTCTCTGATTACTTACATTCAACATAGTGTATTGAAGGCTCATTTATATTGTTGGCATTTCAATTGCTTGGTCAGTTCTACTGCTCAGTAATATATCATAGCCATACTAGAGTTTGTTTTCCATCTCCTGTTGATAGACACGTGGATTGTTTCCAGTTTTTGGCTGTTATGAATAGAGCTTCTATAAACATTCTTGTACAAGTATTTTTGTTTTTCTTGGATCAATACCTTATAAATTTATAAGAAGTACCAGACAGATTTCCAAAGTGGTTTTTACCATTTTACAAAACGTATGAGAGTTCTGGGTGCTCCGTGTTCCCCTCAACACTTGGAGCTGTCGGGTGTGTTTGTTTTAGCCATGATATCAGAAGTGCAGTAGTGTCTCATAGTTTTAGTTTATATTTACTTAATGACTGATTTTGAGCACTTTTTAATCATGCTTATTGGCCATTCATATATTTTCCTTTGTGGAGTGCCTCTTCAGTCTTTTGTGGCCAACCCCCCCCCCCCCTTTTTTTTTTAATAACTAGGTTGTTTTGCTTTTCATAATTTGGTAGTAAGAGAGTTGTTCTGGATACAAGTTCTTTCTTAGATTTATATGTTGTAAATCTTTTCTCCCAGTTTGTAGTTTGCCTGTTTACTTTCTGAATACTTTTTCTGCATCTACTGAGGTGGATCATAGGATGTTCTTCCTTTATTCTGTTAATGTGGCAGTTATATTGATTGATAGCAGTGAACTAACTTTGTATTCTTAACATACACTCCACTTAGTTATGATGTATTATGCTTTTTACATAATGCTGGAATTGATTTGCTAATATTTTGTTAAGGATTTTTATTTTTTGTTCATGAGGGATATTGGTCTTTAGTTTTTTTCTAATATTCTGAAGATTAAAACATTTCTCATCTCATTGTTTGGTGCTGGTGTCAGGGTTTATGGTGCACTGGGTTTGGTCTCCCCTTCTGGCCACACAGCATCGTAAGTGTCCTGTCATGGGGCTCACTTAGCTTGTTTCCTGTCTTTAGAAGTCACAGTCCTATACTGCCTATTTTGTCTAATGTATGAGAATAGTAATTTCCTATATTTTGTCCAATTTTTGTATTTGTTTACAGTAGGAGGGCTAATTGGATGCCGGCTATTCCGCATGCCTGTAGGTAGAAGTAACGCTGGTAACTTTAGGGGGGGCGGGTTATTGGTTTGTTTCTCCTGCTATTTCACTTTTCTTCATGCCTTTTCATGAAGTAGTGAATAACATTCCTTTTGAAATATTTAGTTTGCTGCTATATCAGAGGAACAAAAGTTCTTACTACTAAATTGGGTCATTTGCATGGAATATTATCTGCATTTGTCTTTGATATGACAATATTAAAATATTAAAATCTATGGGTAAGATTAGTTTCTTTTTAGGATCTTTAAATAGTGTCCATTGTGAGGAGAAAGCAAGTCCCCTTATGACTTCTCACCTTCATGAGGTTCAGAAAACGCAGTTCCCTCTGACCACGCGGCAGCTTCTTCCCCTGCACGGTCATTTCTGTGTCGCGGAAGGAAAGTGTGCCTGAGCCGTGCCTCATAGGTGGGCCTGCTGTGTCACCATGTCTTTTTTCTTCTATATAACCTGAGCTTCTTTAAATTGTGTTCTATTTTAGAATGACAATATTCTTCTTCATTATGAGTAATCCTAAGTGTTTTATTTGTTATTCAATGTATGTAGCTTTACTTCTACTATCTTTTTCACTTACAGAGTTATGAAAGAGAATGGATAGAAACAAGTATTTCCTAACTGCTAAAGGTAGCAAATTACTTTACATTTCTAAGTTTAAAACCAGTTGTTACCAACCCTAGTTCAGTACTCTGTGTCTCCCATCTCCTAATTTAGTTCTGTTTCCATTAGCCTATATTACTCCTTCTCTTTGTAATTAGGACAATGATAAATATTCAGTTGATTTCTCTTTTGCATTTAGTATTTCAGTAACATTTTCAAGGTTGTGGCTTGTCTGTGATCCTGGAAGAATGCCATAAACAAAACAATGTTGACTTTTTCTTTCCTCTCTAAGGGACCGTTTAGTGACTGCTGTTTGCTTGTTTCTTCCCTAATACCTGTCTTTTCTGAACTCCTTTAAACCTCTGTAGCACTCATTCTATTTCCATTTATTTTACAATTTCACTTGCTAATATCCTTTCAGGCCACTACTTGTTTTAGTTTATGTGTTTATTTTATCTCCCTAACTGGATTTTAAGGGTTTTTTTGTTTTGTTTTGTTGTGTTTTGTTTTTTTGCGGTATGCGGGCCTCTCACTGTTGTGGCCTCTCCCGTTGCGGAGCACAGGCCCCGGACGCGCAGGCTCAGCGGCCATGGCTCATGGGCCCAGCCGCTCCGCGGCATGTGGGATCCTCCCAGAACGGGGCACGAACCCACGTCCCCTGCATCGGCAGGTGAACTCTCAACCACTGCGCGACCAGGGAAGCCCTGGATTTTAAGTTTTTGATGATAAGGACCTTGTTTTAAATTTTGTTTTCTTTATGCCACCCTTAAATGCCTATGTTATCCTTTTGAAAACTTTTTAGGCATCATTGCTTACCACCTTGCAACTTCCTGATGCCACCTACTTCTGCCTCTTGTCTATGCCTTTTAGTGCAGGCCTGTATGCATGATTTACCTTCACTTCTGACAGGCATTGCCATAGCTCTGTCCATTACTGTTCTGCAGTTCTTACATTCTCAGAGCTTTGTAGTATTAAAAGTCAAAATGGTTCACCAAATATATAAAATGATTATCACTTCTTTCCAGTATTAAAATCAGAACTATTTACAAACACTTGCCATTTTAACCTCAGAAGCTATTAAATATCATGTTTTCAAAGAACATGTACTACTCTTTGGGGAAATTTCATAATTAATTACCAAAAAAAAGCAAGATACAAAATTATTTATGGTATAGAGGTAATTTTATAAAATAGCTATATATGGAGAAAATATATCAAAATATTTTCATATTTTCTAAAGTGAGCACGTATTTTATCTTTAGAGAAAGAAAAAAACTCAGCAAATGTTAATTAAGAAATAATCAAAGGCAAATTGATTTTTTTTTTTTTGCGGTACGCGGGCCTCTCACTGTTGTGGCCTCTCCCATTGCGGAGCACAGGCTCCGGATGCGCAGGCTCAGCGGCCATAGCTCACGGACGGGCCCAGCCGCTCCGCGGCACGTGTGATCCTCCCGGACCGGGGCACGAACCCGTGTCCCCTGCATCGGCAGGCGGACTCTCAACCACTGCGCCACCAGGGAAGCCCCGGCAAATTGATTTTTAATGTGAAATTAGACTTAATAGTGTAATAGCATATCAAATCAAACAGTGGTTCTCAGCTCTGGTTCTACAGGATAATTAGAATCTCTTGGTACAGGGCCTGGTTATTGGTATTTTTAGTGAAGTCTCATGAAAGGGATTCTTTTGTGCATCAAGGTTGAGAACCACTGGTAGAGTCTGCTGCACAGAGCACCTTCATTATTTTCAGTGGACTCCTGTGCGCATGCTCGTGTTTACCTTTGTGTGGGGATCCTTTTATTCAGCAGCGGCGCCAAGTACCCTGTGCTTCTGGTAGGGCTTCCATGTTAATGTGGAAGACTTGTTAGAACATTTGGTTGCTTCTCATACGGGTATCTGCTCTGTTAAAGAGCTCCAAATATTAACCCACACATTTCTTACATTTGGTCTTGAAATGAAGTTAAGACTAACATATTTACAATAGGTGTTTCGGTACATGCTAAGTACATTTTCTCTCCTCCCGAATGACTGTGTCTGGTTTCGTTTAGGGCCTTAATCCTTACTGATTTACGGGAGCAGCCTTGGAGTCGTGGTGCTGGGTCACAGGAGATGGCAAACTTGTATTCTCTGCCTCTGGATAACTGGGAGACACTATCTGTATTTTAGTTCAGGAAAGTAAATGTGCAGAGAGAAATGGTAAATTGATCATTAAAATATTGGATAATGCAAGGAGAAAAATTTCCTCTTGTGATTTCTGGTTAATGGATTGTATAATAAATTAGTTCTTTCAGTCACCCTTTGCAGTCATGCCAGTGAGCTAATAGCAGAATTGGAGGCCAGGCTTTTGGATCTTATATTCTAACAGTTCTTTATATCATAGTCCTTTTCCAACATGTACTGATAGAAATCTGTGTTCCGAAGTTCTCTGGAAAAAAGTTTGCAGACTGATGTTTAATTTCCCTCATTGATGTTACGAGAAGTGACCTGAATTTTTAATTCATATCTCATAATTCTTTGGTAGGAAGGAGAAACTTTATACAGCTTCATTTTTAAATGGCAGCCAGTTGCTTTTAGATGGTGCCATTGAAATATATCACATTTTAATCTTTTTTCTGTTGTCATCTTCATTTTGACACTTAGAAGTCTTAAAGAAACGTTTAGTGATATTCTAGTTAAAATGTCAGTCCCAATTTCTTTTCTAAATCTTGGCTATTACAGAGTTGGCAAAGTATTTTAGATTTGAAATATGTTAATAAAATTTTAGTTATGAGTTAAGGTATTTTCTTTAACAGAAATAGCTAGCTTTGGCTCAAGTGCAATGCCAAGGAAGTAGCTCCTTTATTTTGTTATAATGGAATCTTATTGGATTAGAAAAAGTATGAAATGAGCTCAAAGAGTCTTCATTGTAATGGGGCTTTCAATATAATAGCCTGATTTATATAGGTTGATTCTCATTACTATAAGTTTAATAAATTATTGCCTGAAGGAAAGCTTGAGAATTAAAGTTGATATGACATAGATTGAAACTGAATAAATCAGACTTTTATACTGATGGTAATAAGCCAGGATTAGTCTTAGGAAAACCCCTTTCAGACCTGAATTGTGTTAATGAGCTACTCTAAAAGTTAGCCTTTGGAGAGTAACTTTACCAAAATTCCTTTCCTGAATTTCCATTTCTTTTTTCATTCTTACACTGAGTTTGTTACTCCTGCTGAAGGCCTGTTCTCAAGCCATGGGCTCTAAACATTCACAAGTGTCTGTCTAGCTCCCACTGCTGCAAGGAAAGGAACCACAGGTTATGGTGAAACTCAAGGTAATGAGTCCACAAGTTAGAGGTTTGGCATACCTTAGTAGATTGGTTAGTTTTTACTTCTTAAGGGGTAATGACAGGCCAAACCCTTGTATACCATTCTCTTCCAAGGCTGGGCTGTAAAGTATACTTACTTGTAACAAACAAGGCTAGCTTATTTTCAGGTTCTGATCCCAGTGCTATATACGTTGCTCTTTTGCTGTCCAGTATTCTTAACTGGCTGCGGCCTGACTCTTTGCATATTGCCTAATCAATCTTCCTATAAGTACTTTAACTAGGGATTTCTATTTTTCTGAACTGTAAGAAATCTGAGGTATTAGAACTGTGCGTTTAGAGTAGTTCTGTTTAAACCTTAAGGAGCAAAATTCACTTCTATGAGAGTGAGAGTATCTTGAATAAAAAAAGGTGAACATATTTTACTTTCTTCCCGTACTTTCTTCCCGTACTTCCTAAAAGGAAAGCCGCCCCAAAATTAGTTTAGAAATGTTAGCTTCTTTATTTGAACTTTTTGCTACTTTTCAAAATTTCTTCCCGTACTTCCTAAAAGGAAAGCCGCCCCAAAATTAGTTTAGAAATGTTAGCTTCCTTATTTGAAGTTTTTGCTACTTTTCAAAATTTTTCTCAGATTCTCAATAAACAAGATAATATCAACATAAAATATCAAACAAGTATTAATCAGTTTTAGACAAAGTTTACTGTATAAAAAGTCCACAAAATTATAATATCTTTCTCACCACTCCAGATTTATTTAACAAGGCAGAACTCCCAACAGGCTGATATTTCTCACTTGTCAAATAGCTTTTTGTGAATATAAGAGTCTTTGCAAATAATTTTAACTGTTAATATCCCTTAAGAATATGAAACAAGTGTAGTTTAGTAAAGTTGATGGAAAACAATTCTTATTGAGCCTTATTTTCCTCTTGACTTTAAATTATCATGTGGGAAGTAAATTGTAGGGCTCCTTAGTTTGAAAATCATGAGAATCAGTGTCAGGAAAGGATACACTTACATGGACAGTGCTTGTTTGCTCTGGGAGTTCCAGAACACTCTTCTTTGTGATAAGGTTGGTTTTCTGCCAGTTTTGATAATAGATAAAATTGTAACGAGAAACAGGAAAGGAATGGGATTTTGCCACTAATTGATTAAATCAGGTATTGAAATTTTATTATTCAGTAAATCTCAGAAATATCTTGTAGCCCTTTGGTGAAACAGTTAACATGGTTGCTGATCTTTACTTAAGAGAAAGTTAATGATGAAAATAAGGTTAACAATTTTTCTTAAACTTCTGCAAAGACTGGGCTGTATATCTGATTTTGTATAGTTTATCACATGTAGAAATGGAACTTGAGAGAAATATAAGACTTACGGACTCTTCTGAGACTATCTGAAACATTTTTGAAGAGTTTTACTTAATCTTAAACATATTTTATAAACTGAAGTATCAAAATCGTATTGTTTGGAAAGAAAATTGATTTACTAATCTTTTTTGAAGGTTCATTGAAAATTACTCAGTAATTTTAACTACTGCTTGTGCTAATGAACTCTTTTGTTTTAAGGAACCCAGTGACAATGGACCTCTTTTTACTGAATTAAAGTTCTACCAGCGAGCTGCCAAACCAGAACAAAGTAAGAAATACAGTACACATACGTTTGCGCTTTTAAAATGACCACTGGTTTGGTTTTGTTTAAGCCAAGACTAGAACATTGGATCTTAAATTATGATGTTTTGTTACTTTTTACTTCACAGATAAATTCTATTTAAATGAGAAATCTCATTTCTCATGTATGAAATGTATGAAATGTACATACATTTTCATACAAATGTATGAAAGAATTTTGATCTCTTAACAGGTGTATTATGATAAGATTTCACTTATATTGATAATATAGAGTTTATAAATAATATATGATTTAGGAAATATTGTTAAAAGTTGAGAATTAACCCTAATCCATGAGTATGCCTCAAGGGTCTCCAAATCTTTTTTTGAGTGTTTTTCTAAATTCTGGAGACCATGACCTGCAGGGATTCGATCACTTATGAACTAGAAGACTACCAAGGGAGAAAGCAGGACCTCTTCTAGCTATCCTTGTCCTCCTGTCCTCCAATCCCCTTCTCACCTTCCGTCCCCTCTAAAAATCCACGGAATCTCCTGGTAGGATGGTATCAGGCTTGGGAATCTCTCGAGGGGCTTCTCTCTCTCCTCTAGCTTGATTTCCTGGTTGAGGACTTTTAGAATGAGGTAAAAAAACATTTAGATAGGTGTAAAAAGTAAGTCTTTCTGTGGAAACAAGTAAACATTTACATAATTGGAGATATTAATTATAATTGCATGTGGTTTGACTTTTTAAAAAATGTTTTCTGCAGATTTTTCATTTTAAAGACAATGTTTAGGACAGGATAACACAATTTTGTGGGTTAATAAAAATGATTTGATTGTAAAGTACTGTTCATTTGTTGGGTACAATGTATTGTTCACTTTCTTTTTTTATGAATAAAGGTGAAATCTTATTGCATGTATATCTTAGGCGTTCTGTTCTTAATTTTTCTGAGAAAAATTGCTGATGTATAACAATTGAAATCACAAGCATGTGTTTTAATTTGTAGTTCAGAAATGGATTCGTACCCATAAACTGAAGTACCTGGGTGTCCCTAAGTATTGGGGGTCTGGTCTACATGAAAAAAATGGAAAAAGGTAAAAATATGCATGTTTTGTTTTTCTCCTCCCTTTTTGAGCATTCGCAGTTCAGTTGTTTAGTCAACAATTATGTACTGAGCACCTACCTACCGTACTGCTTGGCCTTCACCTGGGTTGTGTGGAATGTATTCAACAGTCTCTCGTCTGGGGGACTTGTACCGAGTGGAAGCAACTGCCTGGAACCCAGCTGACAAGTAGGAACAAAGCCAACTTGCCTGCATTCTTTTTTTCCCTTAAAAATGAATAAGCAAACAAACAGAAAATTCCTTGTTATTTATGTAAAAGGGAGCCCACAGGCTTCAATTTGGCGTTTTCTGTTAGATACATAATCTGCCCACCTTTGTGAGGTTTCAGTCTAGCTGAAGAGAAAAAACAAAGCTGTATGAAACAACCAGACGCCAGTTCAGTGCCAACTTGTGTGATTCTGACTCTTAACATGTCTTAGGAGTTCAGAATGGAGAGAATATTGCTGGCAGAGTTGAGTTGGAGAAAACCTCCAATGCTTTTGATGCATAATTGACACTTTAAAAATATTTAAATGAATGAATGGAGCACCATTCAGCAATGCTGGTAGCTGAGATTTGAAGAGTAGATTTAGTTGGAACTGGGGTATATTGGTTAGGATGCTTTCAGCTGCAGGTAAAGATAAAACTGACTCAGGTCTCTTAAGTAACTGTCAAGTGCCCAGCTTCCTTTATCTTGCCCTTTTGCCCTCTTGGCTTTGTTCTCTATTAATTCTCCATTGTGTGGTCTCAAGGTGGCTGCCCATTTCTAGGCTTCACCTGCAGACACAGTACCCAACAGCAGAAAATGGGATTGCTTCTTGTGAGTTTCACTTTCCTGGCAGGGAAACCTTTCCCAGGGGTCTCGTGGCAGACTTCCCCCCATGTTTTCTTGGTCAGAGTTTTATCGCTGCTCATGCTTAAACCAGCCACTGGCAAGGGCAGAGTGATCACAGTGATGAGTGGGGGGAAAGCCTGAACCAGAGTGGTGCTCTGTCAGAGAAGAGGGAGAGCAGAGGAGCTGCTGGGGGGGCAGCCAGCGTGGTTCACCAGGAAGTTCTTATCCTGGAACCCAGGCACCTCTGAGGGAGCGTGGGAACTCCCCGGAATGACGAGAGAACATTTTGTTATATGTGGTTTTGCTGGGACAAGTTTCTACAGTTTTTAGAAATTTTCTGGAGAAATAGTATAGAGCAAGGATTAAGTTAAGAGTAAGGATTCTAGAGGCAGACACTTGGTTTCAAATCTGTTTTGCCCCTTAAAATGTGTGTGACTGGGTAAGTAACTTCTTTTTGCCTCAATTTCCTCGTCTGTGAAATAGAGTAACACCTATCCACATAATAAGGGGTATTAAATGTAAAGCTCTTAGAATATGTGTGTTAGCTTTTACTCTCAGAGGGGTCTTTAATCCCTTAAATATTAAGAACTGCTGGTTTAAAAAATCACTGTAGAGAAGGAATAGCATCTCAAGTGGGGAGTAACATGAACACAAGGTCATAATAGGCTTCTGGCCTGCTGGCTGGCCTCTTGGCCATCTTTCTTTTTTTATTTTAATGAATTTTTTTTTCAGACATGACATTATTTTATGCATAATTGGCCATCTTTCTTTAACAAAGAAAGCGGGGACTTGCACACACATGAGAAAGAGAAGGAAATAACTTGGAGAAAGAGGCTGAGGTAGGTAATGAAGATGGGGAGGAAAGGGCTCTTTGGGGCCTGTGTGCAGTAGGTAGTTGGAAGCTACTGCACGGGGCACGTGTTTGAACAAAGGGACAGACACCCTCGAGGTACAGCTGACTCACCATTGACTTGTGGTGACCTTACAACTCAGCCTGTGTCTTCTGTAACACAGAGTGCCTAGAAGTATTTCCTAAACGGGAACATTGATCACCTATAAGATATTGATTTACTTCTTAGGTTGAAGCTCTTAAAAATAATCATTTTTAGTTCTCTTAGTTCTTTTTTTTTTTTGGCTGTGCTGCACGTCTTGTGGGAGCTTAGTTCCCCGACCAGGGATTGAACCTGGGGCCCCATGAGTGAAAGTGCCAAGACCTGACCACTGGACTGCCAGGGAATTCCCTCATTTAAGTTCTTACAAAAGTAAAAAAATAGAAAGTAAGATTGTCCTTCCAGCCCCCCTCCCCTGCCAGAATCCTTACTTTCCCCTCTAACTCATCTGAAGTGATATGAATATAAGCGCTTAGAACAGTGTTAGGCTCATAAAAATGTTAGCTGCTATCATTATTAAATCATTTATACTGATTTATATATTCCCATTATTTGCATTGTTTTATCCAAGTCCCCAGGAAAGTATACATCGAAGGTTTTACTTCAGAAAAGTTACTTAAAAGTAGCTTTCCTTTTAGTACTCAGTGGTAGACATATCCTTGCAGAAGAATGTGGTGAAAATTTATATGCAGTATTCAGAATCATGCTTCACTTGATCTGTATAATTTAGACGTGGTGAGGCGATTGAGGGATTGTTGAGAGCAGTGGTGGAGTGATCTGTGAATAAAAACAAAGGTCTACTTCATGTAATATATTAATAGATCTCTGGTTGAATTAACCAGGTGTGCCTTAGCTCCCTTTCAGAGTAACAGCAGAGATTGTATTCTTGTTACCTACATATTATTTCATAATAATTACACAATCACATCACTTATTTGTAAAAACAAATGTGTACATTTGTCCTTGGTCTCATCCCTCAACCTCTCAAAATGTGTTGTACAGAGGAAATCAGGAAGTCAAAATTACTGTTCCCTCTAATATTTTAGAGGTCAGGGTACTGAAAATCGTACAAGAATGAAGACATTTTGCCACTGACTAATTCTGTGACTTTGGACAAATCAATTTACCGCTATAGACATTAATTATTTTATTAAAAGATGTTTAGAAAGATCTCTAATTCTCTTCTACTTCAAAAATAGGTAGAATCTTGAATTTTTTATTTCGCGTGTTGTCTTTTAAATGTTAACTCTTCCTTCCTTACTGAACTTCTCATGTTGTATTTTTATCTTAGAAACCTAAAATATATAAATGGGGTTTTTGGGTCCTACTTATGTTCATTTATTTCGATGTGTTTGGTGTGGTGGTCAGAAGCATGGATCCACCACTTCCTAGAAGACAAATTACTAATGATCAGTTTTCTTCTGCTGTAAAATGGGGCTCATGGGACCTCCTAACCTCATAAGGGTGATGTGAGGTTTAAATGCACTGATACATCTGAAGTGCTTACAATAGTGCTGTTCTCATACCAAGGCTTCAGCAAATGCCAGCTGTAGTTGATGTGATGGTTATTAATCTTATCCCCATTAGAAGGTATTTTGATACATTTTGAGTGTGTTCTTGGTTTTTATTGATTTATTGAATGGTTTAACTAGACAATTCAGAATCTGGAAAACTCTATAAAGATAAAAGTGGTCCACAGAGCAAAAGGTGAACCATGTTACTGCAACTAGGTGATGTTTTTCAGTACACACTGAAATATAACACATGGTTATTGAATCTTAAAATGTGGGTGCTGGAAAAGACCTTAGAAAGCATGAGGCCCTACCTCTCATTTGACACCTATGGAAATAGGGGCCCAAAGAAGAAACGTGACTTGGCCAAGGTGACAGAGTTGGTTTGTGGCAAAACCAAAAATCTTCATGTTGTTCCAGGATATTTACTGTTCCTCAAATCTTATTTGTTGAGTACTTAGTATACAATTCTTTTATACCATTTAAGCAGTTTTATTGCATTTAGCTACTGTTACAGCATCTCTTGACAGTCCTGATTTTAACAGAATGTTAATACTGCTAAAATGTGCCTTAAAAATAGAGAACAGGGCTTCCCTGGTGGCGCAGTGGTTGAGAGTCCGCCTGCCGATGCAGGGGACACGGGTTTGTGCCCCGGTCCGGGAAGATCCCACATGCCGCGGAGCGGCTCGGCCCGTGAGCCAGGGCCGCTGAGCCTGCGCGTCCGGAGCCTGTGCTCCGTAACGGGAGAGGCCACAACAGTGAGAGGCCCGCATACCGCAAAAAAAAAAAAAAAAAATAGAGAACAGTCACAGGCGGGAAGCTAATATACAGAAACATAAATTAACATTAACTATGACAAAAATTAGTGACATCAATCTTACTCAGATTATTTTATCTTTACCTTGAAGTGTCTGTCGTCTTCTCTCTGTGGGTGTTTTCTTACATTGAATATTGTCTCATGTAGCTTGCTGAGACCAGGAGGCCCATAAAGTAAAAGCCAAGACAGGAAAGCTCTCACAGCTCTTGAGATTTCTAGTTGGAAGAACTTGTTTCGAATGTTTGTCTTTTCTTCCTTCTTTCTTTCCTTGTCTTGTCTTTCTACTTTCTTGGTAAACATTGCCTTGAAAAAAATTACTTTGAAAGGAGAGTACTCAGTGCAAAATAGGTTTTCCTGAGTTACATTTTGTTCATTGACTTTTCTTGTTTGTCTTTAGTTACAGGTTTATGATAATGGATCGCTTTGGGAGTGACCTTCAGAAAATATATGAAGCAAATGCCAAAAGGTTTTCTCGGAAAACTGTCTTGCAGCTAAGCTTAAGAATTGTATGTGAGCTACATTCTTCTCGTTTTTAATCCAGTAAAGGCTAGTTGTGTTGAAGCTCGGTCCTCTGCTGGTTGGTGTTAGGTACTGCATTAATTTATTCTATATGATGCTTTTATAGCTGGATATTCTGGAATATATTCACGAGCATGAGTACGTACACGGAGATATCAAGGCCTCAAATCTTCTTCTCAGCTACAAGAATCCTGACCAGGTAGTTTTGTAACTTTAATTTTTACCGTTTAAAACCTGTTGTTTGAAAACAAATATGGTTGCTACGAACTTTTTTTTTTTTTTTGCGGTGCTCGGGCCTCTCACTGTTGTGGCCTCTCCCGTTGTGGAGCACAGTCTCCAGACGCGCCGGCCCAGCGGCCATGGCTCACGGGCCCAGCCGCTCCGCGGCACGTGGGATCTTCCCGGACCGGGGCACAAACCCGTGTCCCCTGCATCGGCAGGCGGACTCTCAACCACTGCGCCACCAGGGAAGCCCGCTATGAACTTTTGAACCCATGCAGAAGTTTTACTTTTTCAAATAGATATGGTAATAATAATATTTCTTCTTGACACTTTTATCTAGTTAACATTCTACATTTTTGATGCGATTTGTTGGCACTTTATCAAGTTGGCTATTTTGCCCTAAATAATATTCAGAAGAAGTACTTGTGATACAAAATGAATTTCAAATAGCTGTTTGAGGGTGGAAGCTTAAAATTATATAGTGCACCAATGAATTATGTTTGCCTTTCTGCTTTGTCATTTCTTAAATTTCCTTTGTTCAGGAAATCCGTCTAATGTAAGTGTTCTGTTACTTGGAGAATTTGGTCTTTAACATGTTGATTATTGAAATCAGTTGATTTACAGAAATGTCCTAGCTGTCTAAATTTTGTAGGGTTTGGAATTCAAATGTGCATTTTTTTTTTTTTTTTTTTTTTCGGTACGTGGGCCCCTCACCGTTGTGGCCTCTCCCGTTGCGAAGCACAGGCTCCGGACGCGCAGGCCCAGCGGCCACGGCTCACGGGCCCAGCTGCTCCGCGGCTTGTAGGATCTTCCCGGACCGGGGCACAAACCCGTGTCCCCTGCATCGGCAGGCGGACTCTCAACCACTGTGCCACCAGGGAAGCCCTCAAATGTGCATTTTTAAAGCCTATTACCTTCACTTTGTAATTTTCACTTTTTAAGGAAAGGAGAAAAGCTAATGTTATTATACCTTTATTTGGGTCAGTTTAGTTGGAGTAGAGGGATTTGTAATTTTCTTGAAGCTGATTCCATGATTTTGGTAAAAGTAAGGTTTCGTTGACATAGTTGGGCCACTGTATTTAATCCATTTCATGTGTGTTCTCACTTCTTACTTGATCTTGTATAAGAAAGGAATATTTAAGCATTTTAACTGTGTATGTCGATATGCCATACTTTATTCTTCTTTGTCTCAGACCTAACTTTGACTTCCTCTTGCTTAGTTTTCCCTTTTTCCTTTGGCTCCCCTTTGTTTTCCTGTCATCTCATATATTTGCCTCCCCTTCCCCATCTCTGTTACAGTAGCTGTAAGGAATCTGTATACGCGGAACAGAAGAAAGTTTCTGGTCTAGAGCAGGCTAATGGAGAAATCCTAAAGGCAATCACAGAATTTCCAGGCAACTTGTTGTAGATGTGTTTAGGTTAAAAATAAGCAAGCAAGCAAGCAGACAAACAAAGCATAGCTTAGAGAGCTGAATGGGAAGGATTCTGTTAGTTGAAGTAGACGGCACTTGTGTAATAAATGCAGATATAATTTATTTCCATTTGCAGTTGACTGAAACATGCTGCCTTTGTTTAGATGGAAGTATTTTTGCAGCTTGGTTATCCTTTGGGCATATGTTTTGGATGGGATAATTTTTCTAGTATTAGTTGTATGTGTTAGATCCAGCCCCAAATTTTTACTTCAGTTCCCTCCTGTGACCAGATACATATATCTGTGAGACAGTCACCCAGAATTAGAGATGTAATATGTGGCTCTGGAATAGAGGAAAGCCAAATTTATTAGCTTTGTTTGCTAATCAGATATACACATACATGCCCATAGATATGTGTATATATAATACTAAAATTTAGTTCTAATTATGAAGACTTGACTTTAATATATAATATTTAAATGTAGCTAAGAGCCTCATCTAAAAGGTCTTCAGGTCATTATTATAATCTGTGAAATATCCTTATGAAGTGAATTGATATTTGGTTATTTTATAAGTGAAGACAGAGGGGAATAACTAACAACATGTGTCAACTAAGTTAGGAGTCTTACAGTCAGCATGTAGCAGTTGTATTGCAACAAGTATTGATGGTTTACTCTGTGCTCAGTTTGTTTTAGATGCTGTAAGGAAAAGTGTAAGATTTATAATCCTTGCTCAAATTGAGGAGACAAGATTATTTACAGGTGTAACACATACTTGTCTAAAGAAGTCGGGTGATATCTGCACTATAGCTACATGGTCATTTAACATTTTTCTTTAAAAAGTCTTTCAGAATTAAGTGCTTGCTGTTGTTTGCGTGTTGGATCTAACTTGTTTGGGGTGCTATAATATGGCCTTGTGGATGAATCTACCCTCAAGTGACAGTATTCTGTTTCTGGGCTTTAAAGGGAGTATATGTGTAGTCATTTTGCCTTTAATTTGTCTTGGTGTTTGGACATTTATAGGTGTACTTGGTAGATTATGGCCTTGCTTATCGGTACTGCCCAGAAGGAATTCATAAAGAATACAAAGAAGACCCCAAAAGATGTCACGATGGCACGATTGAATTCACCAGCATCGATGCGCACAATGGTGTGGGTACGTCAGTGGCACCTGAACAAGAGATACATTGCCAGTGCTTTCAGCTGAATTCCTACACAGTTCTTCTGCAGTAAACACTTAGCCAAGTAAATCAGAATTGAAGAGACAGGATAGGATGGGGGAAGAAGGGAGAGCTTAGGCTCCTACATTTGTGCAATGTGAGGGCATCTGTGTTTCCTCCCTGTCTTCCTCCCACCCTTCAAAGATCACCAGGGTTTCAGTAGAGGAGGTAGTTCAGTCAGCTGCAATAAGGCTTTCTTTTGCTTTTATTTAGCTTAATTGGAATGTTGGGGGTTTTCCCCCCTAAAAGTCTGTAAGTTTCTTATGCAGCTACAACTTTGTAACAGGTAGACTTTTATTTTGTCACCTATTAAGTTGGCCTGTTTCTTCAGCAGTCCGTTTCTTTTTCTTCTGTACCCAACGCTGTGGAGGAGCTAAAATCCCCAGTTCTCTGGGCTTCTTAATAGCTTATAGCATTTTTAATATCTTCACATTTTCCAAGGGCACTATTTAATGTGTCATTGTTTTATAATTTATTTCCTAGGCTAATAGTCTCAGTGTGAAACTGTAGAGTTTGCCAATTTGGGTTTTAAAGTAAATTATTAGTTGGAGGTAAATTATTTCTTTTATACTGCCCAGTATTTGGTGCTTTTTTCAAAATGGAGTCAAGATTTGATGATGAAAAACAAGACTGTAGAGTTGACCCTTTTACCTCATTCCTTTAGATATACCTGAAATTCTGCCTTAAACATTGTTTCAGTGTGCTGAATCTGCTTCTTTTGTTTCACAGCCCCATCAAGACGTGGTGACCTGGAAATCCTTGGTTATTGCATGATCCAGTGGCTTAGTGGCCATCTTCCTTGGGAGGATAATTTGAAAGATCCCAACTATGTTAGAGATTCCAAAATTAGGTAAAGGAAAACTGATAATAAATTATTTGGGGCAAAATCATGATAAAGCAGATGTTTAGTCAGAACTTCTTGATGGGGACTATAGTTTTAACTGATACTAGTGTAGAAATAAGAAAGTACTTGTTAAACAGTAAGATTCCTTGGTCTTCTGTTGAATTTATTTTGGAAGAATGTCCGTGAGCATGTTTAGGACGTAGCGCAATGCTGCTTAATGTGCTCTTTACTGTTCTTAAATATTAATAACTTTCCATGGTATCAAGTTTCAAACAGTGACTCAGCCTTTAATTTTTAACAGATACAGAGAAAATATTGCAGGTTTGATGGACAAATGTTTTCCTGAGAAGAACAAGCCAGGTAAGAAAAGACTTCTTGAATGTTCGTAGGGATCTTGTTTTCTGCAAGAAAAAAAGTCTTGAGGTCTGTGGAATATCCCTTAATGTAGGAGCTTAGGCATTGTTAAGTGTAATCATTCCACTGCAGCCTGCTCTCCTGAAACAGGTACTTCCCTTTCCACAGGTGGGCCTTCTTCAGTTATTATTCAGTGCTTTCAGTAATGGAACCGAATTTCATTCAGTAATTCAACTATTTTTTTTATTGAGGCTTTATTGTGTGAGAAGGACCATTCTAGGCACTAGAGATACACCAGTGAACAAATTAAATAAAACTTCCGATCCTCATGAAGCTCTAGTTGGGAAAGGTAGACAGTAAACAAACGAGTGAATTCCACAGTATATTGCATGGTTAGTACTGGGGCAGAAAGAAGAAAGCAGAGAGTAGAGTTGGGGGTGTGGGGATGGGTTGGGGAGTGAAGTGAGGAGGTGGATTGGAATTGTAAATAGGGTGGCCAGGGATGGCCTCACTGAGGAGATGACAACTGAATAGTTGTAGGAAGGAGATAGGGAGCGAGCTCTGGGGAAGTCGGGGGAAGAGCGTTTCCAGGCATAAGGAACGTGAGTGCCGGGTGTACTTGAGGGATGCCTGCTTTTAAGCCATCATAGGGCTTTGGCTTTTACTTTGAGCAGGAGCGCGTGAGGTTTGGAGGAGAGGGACGTGAATTGTCTGTCTTTAAGGGAACTCTCTCCAACTCCTGTTGTGAAGATCGACTGCTAGGGAGGCAAGGCCGGGTATAAACAGGAGCTGGTAGGAGGCTACTGCAATAATCCAAGCAAGGGAAGTAGCAGTGCAGGTAGTGAGGAGTGGTCGGTGTGGATATATTTAGAAGTCTTTTCAACCTTTGCTCAGTTATCTCCTTTTCAGGAGGTCTACCCTGACCTTATGCCTTTTAAACTTGCAACCTACCAACCACATCTAGAAATAGAATGTTATAGGCTTTTTCAGAAACACCCCCTGGTGCCTCCTGCCAATCACGAGCCTCTCCCACTGGCCTAATGAATCACTAGCCTAACTTCCAACACTAAGGATTTGTTTTTGAACTATATAGAAATGGAATCATAGAGTGAACAAAATGGTTTCATGAGGGCGGGGATTTTTAACGTTCTGGTTTCTATTGGAGTTCTTTGTCTTTCACTCAGTATTGCATTTCTGAAATTAGTTCCCACTGTTGCATTTTTGGATGTTTTTATTGACTTTTTAACTTTATTGAGGAATAACTGAAAACTATAATTGTATCACATGACTTGATACACAGGCGCACCTCATTTTATAGCTGTTCACTCTATTGCACTTTGTCGATACTGTGTTTTTTACACATTGAAGGTTTGTGACAACCCTGGGTCGAGCGTTTGTTGGTGCCATTTTTCCAGCAGCATTTGTTCACTTCCTATCTGTGTCACATTTTGGTAATTCTCACAATATTTCAAACTGTTTCATTATTCTGTTTATTATGGTGATTTGTGATCAGTGATCTTTGATGTTACTATTGCAAAAAAATTATGACTCGCTGAAACTCAGACGATTGTTGGCATTTTTTTAGCAATAAAGTGTTTTTTAATTAAGGTACCTACATTTTTTTAGACATCATGTTATTTCACACTTAATAGGCTACAGTATAGTGTAAACATAACTTTTATATGCACTGGGGAGCAAAAAAAATTAAAGTGACTTGCTTTATTGTGATACTTTATTGCGGTGGTCTGGAACTGAACCTGCAATGTCTCTGAGGTGTGCCTGCCTGTACATACACATTGGAGAATGATTACCAAGATTGACATAATTTAACACATCTATCACCTTGCATAGTTAACAGAGTTAACAGCAGCCTTTCTTGAAAAGACCAGCCTTTCCTGGTGATGCCGCCTTTGTGTTAAATCAGGTGTGGATTTGTGAGTCTGTTTCCGGGCTCTTTCATTGTTCTTTTTTTCTCTTCTTGGGCCCCACTGTCTTAATTACTGTAGCTTTATCTTAAGTCGTGATACATGGTAGTTTAAGTCCTCTAGCACTGTTTCTTCTTTATACTTGACTTTCTGTTTTGCTTGATCATTTGTATATCTGTGTACATTTTAGAATCACCTTGTCAGTTCTGCACACATCCTGTCCCTCTGCAATTTGCTGGAATTCTGAGTGGGATTGCATGGACTCTGGACTAACTGGGGAGCATTGGCATCTTTATACTATTGATACTTTATGTCTTCTGTTTAATTTGGTCTCAGTTTCTGTGTTACCTGTGTTTTATAGTTTTAATCTGGAAAAAATCTTGCCCATCTTTCATTATAATTGTTAGTAGGTATTTGATGCTATTGTTAAGTGATATATTTTTATTAAAATTTATTTTTCTAATTGCTTGTTGGTAGTATATAGAAGTAAAATAGATTTCTAAATATTTACCTTATATCCTGTGACCTTGTTAAATTTACATATTGGTTCTAGAAGTTTTTTTTATAGATTCCTTAGGATTTTCTGCATACACCGTCATGTTCATGAATAAACTGTTTTACATCTTCCATTCCACTCGTGATGCCTTCTGTTTCTTTTCTTGCCTTACTGTACTGGCTAAAAACTACAGGACTTTCAGGCAGAATGGGAACAGGGCAAGTGGACTTCCTTGCCATTTCCTTCTCTCATCAGGGAAGTATTCAGTATTTTACCATACTCGGTGATGTTTGCTTTAGGTTTTCTATAGATCCCCTTTTTCAGATTAAGAAAGTTGAAGGGAGGGATTTTTTTTTTCTTTTTTTCTCATGTACCCAGGTATTTAGAAACATGCCTGGCATGTGGTGGGTGCTTAATGAATACCTGAATGAATGAATGTGTATATATGTGTGTGTGTGTGTGTGTGTGTGTGTGTGTGTGTGTGTGTGTGTGTGTGTGTGTGTAGCACTGACATGATCTCTTGATTTATTGGATGTGGGGTGTGGGAAGAGGATTCTTGGCTTGAGGTGCTGGAAGGATGGAATTTTCAGTAACCAAGACAGGGAAAACCACAGGGAGAACAGGTTTTAGGGGTTGGTCAGGAGTTTGGATTTGCATTTGTTGGGATTTGATATGAGTCAGTGGAAATCAGTGGATATACAAGTCTGGAGAGCAGTGGAAAGGCTGGGCTGGGGATATAACATGTATGAGTCATTAGCCTAAAGATGGATTTTTAGATGGATGTTGAAAAGTGTTGATCTTGACTAGTAAGATTTCTTTTTATGGGTTTGGTTCTGCCTCAATGTACAGTAAACCTTTCATCATTCAGAAGTCGATTTTTCTCTTATGGGAAAACCAGGCCTTGCTTCTTTTTCTTTTTTTCAACCTGTTTTTCATATGTTTTATTTCTTATTTACGCAAAGAATGCAGCTGTCTTCTGTAGAACTAATGGCTTCTGTGGCAAAAAAAAAATACTGGCTATGATATTTATTGTATACTTAAGCACATTTTACTTTATAATCTTTATTCTAGGTCCTTTTAAAAAAATAGCTTTAAAACTACAGCAATTATTTTTTGTATATATCTAAATGTTAAGCATGTCTTCTGTCTTACTATCTCACAATTAAAAAATGTTTTTTACGTTGTTTCTCAAAATACGTTTTTTATTTGACTTATCTGACAATTCTTGAATTCAAAAGCATACTTTCCATTGAAGAAGTGATTGAAAAAAACATGTTTAACAAGCTATACGTTTGCATTCTAATTTTAGTATAACCATGTATCATTTTCTTAGAAAAGTATGTTGTATTTATGACAAAAAATGACAAAATAATTGTGTTATTCTTTTAGATGAAATTGCTAAGTACATGGAAACAGTGAAATTACTGGATTATGCCGAAAAACCTCTTTATCAAAAGTTACGAGATATTCTTTTGCAAGGACTGAAAGCTATAGGAAGTAAGGATGACAGCAAGCTGGACCTCAGTGTTGTGGAGAATGGAAGTTTGAAAGCAAAAACAACAACAAAGGTGAGTTTTGTTACTGAATTTTCCTTTGGGCGTCCTGTGACTATAATTGCAACAAGTATTAATTTTAGGTAAGAGAACCAGTAGCTCAGTAAAGAAAATAATAACAGATTGCTACGCAATTAAATGTTTTTCATCATTATGTAAAAGCAAACTCTTTATGATATGGAAAAATACGTAGAGGGTGGTAGAAAAATGAATATTTATGTGTTTCTTGTGTCCAGTAGCAAGTTAGGAAATTCCTAAAGAGATTCTAACTCAGGATACTAATGTCTGGCAGAGGGATTTGAGCAGGGCACTCAATTCATAGTCTGTGTGTTCTTTTCTCCCACGTCACCCCTTAGGGTTGATCTTGTCTTCCACTTTTCCCTTGTTCATTGGTGTGGTCCAAGTATTTACTATTTGAAAATTGGTTTTGAAAAATTACCATTTGAAAATTACATTTGAAAGTTTCCTTGTTTGTTGTCATGTTGTGTTTCCCATTTGAACATTATTTTGCTCTTTACAGAAATGTCATTATGTAAAGCTGTGTATCTGTATATAAGGGAATTAACTTTTTGGAAAGAAATGTTAAATAATAAACTTTATGGTAGAAATATTGCACAGGCATGTAAATAACTCCTGGTATCACTTTAAATTTTAGATTTTACAGGTATACATCAACTTATTGGTTATTTTTAATATTATTGATCAACTTAATTTCCTTTTTTTTTTTTTTTCTTGCGGTATACGGGCCTCTCACTGTTGTGGCCTCTCCCGTTGCGGAGCACAGGCTCCGGACGCTCAGGCTCAGCGGCCATGGCTCACAGGCCCAGCCGCTCCGCGGCATGTGAGATCTTCCTGGACCGGGGCACGAACGCGTGTCCCCTGCATTGGCAGGCGGACTCTCAACCACTGCGCCACCAGGGAAGCCCTTAATTTCCTTTTCAATCTGAAATTGTTTACTAAAATGTGCTAGTTGCTTTTACATGGGAAAGGAAAACCGCTTTTAGAAGAAAAATATTTTTTTACATTATTGACTGTTTTAATTGTCGTTAACTCTGTAAATTCCAGTAGATTCCTTTAGAAATCTTATATTCCAAACTATGAGATAAAGAGTTAAAAACAGATTTTCTCCCTTTAAAATAAGAAGCAGCATATTAAAAGAACTTACAAAGGAGATAGGAATTTTGACATTGGATCATGAATTTGACTTTTTTGGCTAATAGTAGGTGTCTTTGTAATTTCATCACAGAATCTGAAATTATACATATGCATCTATATATACATCTTTTTGCTTTCATAAGTTTTGTCTTAATTTCATCTCCATTTTTGTGTTTTTGTGGTCAACAACCGTGTGGAAAGCCATATCCAGCTTTAAGTGAAGAGGATAAATGGAAGGCTGAGTGGAATTTTTGAGTAAGGTGGTAAACTTACAGTTTGCATACACGTATAAACATGCAGCATGCATCTCCTTGCTCAGGACAGATTTTTGTACGTTAATATTTATAGCTGGCTTCTGTAGTGTTTTTCTCTAAAATTTTGCTGATTGAAAAGTAAAGATCTCTGTTGAGGTAAGAACTTGTCCAGTACCATTCCCCTTTCCTTTGCAAATCACTGTTGTTTGTACCTACATGCTAGAGAAAATTTGGTTTCTGCGGGTTGGCTGACTTTACAGCTGAATAGGTCAGTCTGCTGCAGAGCTAACATCTGTGACCTTATAATTCTCTTGTGTCCTTGGGTAGTTCAGAAAGCTGGAAATTTCTTGTTAGATCATCCCCTACATGTATAAAGCTTCATTTAGGGGGAGAAAATAAATAAAAAGCTGAACTGTTAGATTTCCTTCATTAGTTTGCTGCTTTTTTTCCCTTCAGAGCTGATATAGGATTGTTTTTGTATTAAAAAGAAACTAATAAAAGTTAAGATTAGGTAAGATCATGAAGCTCCTTGATAACCATATAACTGTAGGTGAGTTGTTAATTTTGTTGGCCTTTTGTTTTTTGTTTGTAAAGTGAAAGAGTTGGACCAGAGCAGATTTTTTTTTTTTAAGCTTTCTTTCTTTTTCTTTTTAAAGCATCAGAACATTTTCTTCAAATAAATTGTAAATACGCCACAGCTAAAACAGATAAGAGCAGAGCTCCATCCAACTTTTCAGTCTGGGGGCTCCCACAAGAGAAAGCTCTCTTCTTTGAGAAATTAGTATTCCTTCTCTTGTTTAGGAAGGAGTATGTAGTTGAGATTCTTTTTTTGCTCTGGTTACTAGGAAGTTCAGAGCTGAATATAATGCTTCATCATAGAGACTGTATTAATCCTTATAATTGCATACTTGCTCCTCCTTTTCCTCTGTCATAATGTTTTAAAACTTTAAAATAAAAGTATATGTTCTTTGTATTTAGGACACTCATATCTCTGAAAGGGATAAGTTTAATCAATTCAATGTATATTTCTCTTTATATTCCTAAGAGATATGGTAAAAAACCTATAAGAATTGATTGACAGTGGAATGAAGCAAGCCTTCTATCCATTTTTTTTTACAGCCATGCTTGATTATGGTATAGTAAATTGGGCAACTATCGTGAAATATGAATTTATCCACTTTGAACTGGTTTTAGTCTCAATAACCTAAGAGGAGTATTTAAAGCACAGAATTTGGGGATGACATAAATCTGAAGTAGAAAGGCACTAAGTATCACCATGCCCTTAAAAATCATTATTAAGTAAATAATAAATAAATTCCTGCTGGCCCTCAACCTGGAACATGGTACAAAGAGTTGAACAAGAGCAGAGAAAGGTCTTCCAATGCACATCAGTGGCCTGCAGCTCCTCTGGTGGACAACTTTCTATCTCTTTGAGGTGATCACACCTAATGTAGTATTAAACTTAATACCATGTAGCCTATAGTTAAGGTCAGATTGCCCCCAAATATACCATCTAAATTTGGTGAAGATCTATCTAGCTGTTTTTGTTTATAGAATGATAGAAACTATTTTAACTATGTAAATTTAGATTGTTGCAGTTGATACATTTCTTTCTGTTTTTTAATGGTAGTTTAGCCTTAGTTCTGTATCTAAGTGGATTCAGTGTTTACTAAGAATTTCTTTCCTTAGATACCCCATTATTGAGTTCTTTATTTTGAATCTTGTCTTATTTGGTTAGATTTTGTCAAGTATTTTTTTCCCTAAATTTTTGAGTGAGATTATGACATATGTACAGAAAAGTGCACAAATAATTGTGGAATTTGAACTTTACAAAGTGAATGTATGCATTTAGACGTCACCCAAATCAAAATATGGATCATTGCAGAAACCCCAGAAACCTTTTTCATGCCCTTCTCCCAGCCATTACCCCTTCAGTAAAAGTAACCAATTTTATGACTTCTAACACCATAAGTTAGTTTTGCTATTAAAGAAAAACATAGTAGTAGCACCATACGTTTTGTACAATTTTGTGTCTGTCTTTCATTCATTTGTATTTCTTTTTTTCTTTCTGAATTTTATTTTTTTAAACAGGAGGTTCTTATTAGTTATCTATTTTATAAATATTGATGTATACATGTCAATCCCAGTCTCCCAATTCATCACTCCACCACCCCCTCCCCCGCTGCTTTCCCCCCTTGGTGTCCATACATTTGTTCTCTACATCTGTCTCTATTTCTGCCTTGCATTTCTGAATTTCCTTGCTGTCACAAGTAACAAAAGTCTTTTGTTTTTTTATTCTTGTGTAGTACTCCATTATATGACTATATCATGATTCATTTATCCCTTCTGCTCTTGGTGGATGGATGTTTGCATTGTTTCCAGTTTTTGGTGATTGCAATAATGCTGTTAAGAACACTCTTATAAATTCTTTTGGGAAACATATATAATTATTTCAAGTTTGGTGTATACATAGTAGAATTCCTGGGGTGTAGGGTTTACGTATGCTTAGTAGCTTTAGTAGATACCGCCAAGCAATTTGCCCAGTTTACTCTCCCACAGCAGCTTATGAGAGTTCCAGTTGCTCACTGACACTAGCTATTGTATTATGTTTAACTTTATCTATTTTGGTAGATGTTTACTAGTATTTCTTTATGGTTTTAATTTGATCTCCTTGAGAATATTGATTTTGAACACCTTTTCATAGCCTGTCAGTCTTTTTTTTTTTTTTTTTTTTTTTGCGGTAGGCGGGCCTCTCACTGTTGTGGCCTCTCCCATTACGGAGCACGCACAGGCTCCAGATGCGCAGGCTCAGCGGCCATGGCTCACAGGCCATGGCATGTGGGATCTTCCCGGACCGGGGCACGAACCCATGTCCCCTGCATCTGCAGGCGGACTCTCAACCACTGTGCCACCAGGGAAGCCCGCCTGTCAGTCTTGATTATCCTTTTTTTCTGAGGTGCATTTCAAGTCTTTTGTCCATTAAAAAAAATTGGGGTTGTCTGCTTTCCTTTGATTTGCAGAGTTAAGCACTTTGTATATATATACAATATATGTATTGCACATATTTTTTTTACAGCTTGTGGTTTATCTTTTCACTCTCTTAGTATGGTATCTTTTGATGAACAGAAGTTCTTCACTTTAATTAATCATAATTTATTAGTTTTTTGTTTATGACTAGTGCTTTGTGTATTCTATTTTAGGAACATTTTGTCTACCTCAAGATCATGAAGACAATCTTTTGTCAAGAAATTTTATCTTTTTCATTTAGGTCTACAGTTTAACAGAAATTGATTTTGCGCATGGTGTGAGTCGGTGTTTATTTACCCCCTGTGGATATCTAGTTGATCTGAACTATTTATTGAAAAGATTATAAGGTCCCCACAGCATGTAGCTGGTTTTCAGGTAACCATATGTGTTCGGGTCTGTTTCTGGACACTCTGTTCTGTGCCATTGGCCTGCTCATCTGTATTTGGGCCAGTGCCACACTGTTTGAACTACTGGCTTCATAATGATATTTGATAGTATAAGTTCTCCAACTTTATTCTTCTTTAATATTGTCTTTGCTGTTTTGGCTCTTTGACTTACATATAAATTTTAGAATCAGCTTATTAATTTCCACAAAAATTCTTCTGGGATTTTGATTGAGATTGCACTGACTGTCGTTTTGGGAAAAACTGACATCTTCACAGTATTCTTTTCTGTTCCATGAATATGGTATATATACCCCTATATTTATATAGGTTCTTTCATTTATCTCAGTGATGTTTGTAGTTGTCTCTGACTATATAGAGATCATATACATCTTCCATGTCTAACTGCTTAATTCTTAGTCAGTTTCTTTTTATCATCTGTAATCATCCCACACGTTTCCTTCATGTCATTTAGTTGTCAGCTCAGTCTGCTGTTTTTCAATGTTTCTAATATACTTATAAGTTCTATAATGATTATTTTTCTATTTATTAGCTCTGCATTTCCTTGTTTATTGTGGGTTTTTAAAAATTATCATTTCTCATTTCCTCAATTTTTTAAAACTTTTTTTTAAACCTCCAATGCATTTTATAAAATTTTCTTTTTGAGGGGAGGACTGTGTTTTCTTTCAGAGTGGAGGCTTCAGCTATTTTTTGCATGTATGATCTGGGAGGGCACCATACCACAAGTGCCTCAGGTGATTCTAACGTAGATGAGAGGCAGGGGCGGCATCCTTGGCTGCATACTAAAATCACCTGGGAGCTTTTATAAATCCCATTGTCTGGATTGCACCCCAGACCAATTAAATCAAGAACTTTGGGGGTGGACCTGAGCCTCAGGATTTTTAGGTGATTACATTGTACAGACATCGTTGAGAACCACTGCAAACCAAAATTTGAGTGACCTTGGAATTCTAGCTTCTATGTAGAAAACAACCCTTTTGCCAATAGGCAAAGCAGATATTGGGCATTTAAGTCTAAAAGACTTTAAATAATAGTACTTATCAGCCACATGACCAATGTATGTATGTAGGCAATTATTCACACATGCCATGTTGCGATCTTTATTGTAAGAAATATAGAAGGAAATTTGGCGTCATATAAATGCCTTGAATGGTACCCAGGGAAATTTATTTTTGACATAACAAAAAGATATGCTTATAAGATATGTTCAAAACTTAGATCACAAAGGACAGTATTAGAACAGGATTCCCTTTTTCTTTGATATCATGACTAGTTTTTAGGAATTATGTTAAACATTTGTGTGAGTTTCTGTTTAATAAGGGATACATTTTTTAAAAGCTGTCTTTCTGTGGAAATAATGTTATCTGTCTTGCTCATAAGATTGTTGTGTGGGTTAAATGAGATTTAGAAAGTGCTTAGAGCAGTGCTGAACACATAATAAGTAATCAGTAAATGTTAACTGCAATATTATTGTTAATGCTGTTGTTTCACGACTTTACATTTTCTCAAGTCTTTCTGGTTTCTTGATGTCAAGAAAATAGCAGAACATTTTCATTTGAATCTTTTGAACTAAGATCATACATCCTTAAAAATTCAGTTTATGAAATAGAGTATATTGGGCAGATGTGAATGAAGACTGGCTTACATTCACTTGGTGAGCATGTGTGTTCAAATTGATTGTTTTGAATAGTAAATGATGGGGAATTGGTAAAAGTTGATTTTGCGACAAAGACAAGATGGTAATTACTGTGAAATAAAGGTTCCAAAATGCAGCTCCATAACTTACTCATATTAAAAATGGATAAATCACATTAATGAGTTTGAAGTTAACTTTTTTCATTGAAGCTGTTGATTGATACTAAAGGACCATAGGTAGTTGACATAAAGCAGAAGACTTCTGAGTGCCAGAGAATTCTGTGTTCGCTGTTTTCTCCCTATGAGTTTAGGAAATATGTATTTTGTGGAAATAGCCTTATTGGGGGGAGGTCAGGCAGTCTGTTTTTTTTTTTTTTTGCGGTACGCGGGCCTCCTCTCACTGTTGTGGCCTCTCCCGTTGCGGAACACAGGCTCCGGACGCGCAGGCTCAGTGGCCATGGCTCACGGGCCCAGCCGCTCCGCGGCATGTGGGATCTTCCCGGATCGGGGTACGAACCCGCGTCCCCTGCATCGGCAGGCGGACTCTCAACCACTGCGCCACCAGGGAAGCCCCGACAGGCAGTCTGTTTTTAATAGGAACTCTAATGTAGCTTGGTTTATTTTGTAAGAAACTTGCTCAAGTGTGGCTTGAGAGCATTTAATTCCCCACTAGTACATACATAGGGTTTCGTTTTCATTGAAATACGTAGTTTTATAAATATTGGCCTCTTTATTTTGCAGTGTTATAGCTTCAGAGTCTTGTGCTTTTAATTCTTAAGTTTGAAAATTCTCCAGGGGACTTGATGGTGCTCGGTGCTGGTAATAGAATATCAACCCTTTAAACTTTAGGTTATCATTGCACATTTATGTATTGATAGTATTTTGTAGTCTGTCAATGTTAAATTATTTTACATATACTTTACAGCACTGATATGAGATACATCTGCTTACAAATGATGAAAGTGAAATTCAGAAGAGGTTAGATGACTTGTCCAGGGCCATGCAACTATTAATTATTATTATGCATTTACATAGCTCTTTTCCTCAGAGGAGCTCAAGGCACTTAAAAATCTCCAAGTGATTTTAGGTATAAAATATTAAAGACAATTAAACCATAACTAGCTACCCATTTGCCTCTCCCCATAAGTTGCCCTTGAAATACCTTAACTTTGCTAAAAAGTTTGATATTAATGGTGCAGGTCATGGAACCTTCAGAGGAAAATAAGCATGAAGAAGTGTCATATTAATTCCAACATAGAAGAGAATGCAGTGACCCATTAGTCTTTAGACCTTTGTTTATTGAATCTCTGGAAACATCTCTCAGTTGTTAAGTGACTACAGGTTTGATCATATCAGAAGTTTCGTGGTCCTTGTGATATGAATGATATTAGAGTCATGAAAGGCCGTTGTTGCCAACTTTGGAAGGTGGATCTACTGTTTTCAGAAGTGCTGTTGGGAGACCGTTCCAGCCCGTGATTGCCATTATTACATGAAAATTCGATGAGAGCCAGTTCTCAGTCATGTAGTGCTCCTGAAGACCATGTGACCAGGTTCAACTTTTCTTTCAGCTCATTATCTCCTCAGTGGCTGTGTTTTTTCTAGGAGGATGGGTGACGGTAGGGCTGTGAAGCAGCTTGTTTCTAGATCCTCAGTAGGCCCAACTTCGGAAGGGACACACATTCGCTCCAGATAAGCAAGTAGACAGATACGCGTACTTTGTGAAAGCAGTGCTTTTGCTAAAAGTGTGCTGCCCATGGGGCAAGCAGTCAATTCTGCTTGCCACCTAGGTGCAGTTTTTTCATTTGTTTATTTATTCTGACAGAGTATACAAATGCATCGGTATCATTTGCTAACTCATGAGTTAGCAATAATCTTTGGTGCACCATTTTCAGATAATTAACAGCAAATTCTTCATTCTTCATGGCATAAGAGTGGGAAAGCTTGAACTAGTGAAGGACATAGGTTTTCCACATTTTGTTAGTCATGCTTTTTTTTTTTGCTAAACCCCCAGACCTGCTAATAAATGATAAAATTGCTCGAGTAATATGTTAATTATTAACTACCTTCAGAATAGATAATTAAAAATGTGGACAGGAGAGATATCTAAATTTAAACAAAAAACAAAATCAGGGTTTGGCCATGCACTCATGCCTGTGTTACATTTACAGATGGATTGGTATTTCACAGAGTGAAATCCCACGTGTGTGGGATTACATTGGTCACTTACTCAAAAAGACTAGTTTACGGAACTCTGAAATGACTTCTTATAGGGCTTACATAAATGCAAATAGTTTTAGAAATTTAACTTGTGTGTGCTTAATGTTTTTATAAAAGCTAAAATTACTCTTTTGCTTTAACGATTTGTTAGTGTCTGTTTTTCTCCATGAGAATGAAGCCTGAAACAGTGCCCAGCACACAGTAGGTGCTTAGAAAATACATGATGGGATTCCTACCTCTGTTCCGATAGAATTAGGGTTACTGTGGAAGGAAATTGTAGTGTGCGTTATTCTTATCGCAGCCTTTACCACGGAAACTTGTTTAAAATAATAAATCACTTCAGTGTATCGTAACAGTTTTTTAGACCATTCTTCAAATTCATCTCTCATTTAAGTCACTTACTCACTTCCTGACCCACTTCCCGTCTTTTCATCTGTTCTCTTTTCAGTTGTGTCTGACCTTTTCCTGCTTTTTCTCAAAACATTTCTGTAATTACTTAATGTCCATTTAAACATTACACAGTTTTTGAGGGGCTTTTGGTAAAACACGTCATCTCTTTATGACTACAATAGTAGTGGACTAGTTGCTCAGCAGGTGCAGACCCCTAGATATTTGTGCATGTGTAAGGTACATAATAGCATGTGGGGAAAACCCCGTCCTTGCCCTCCAGGAGTGTCCAGGGTGGGAGAGAAGAAAAGTAGAGTGTGACCCTGGGCTTGCCAAGTACACATGTATGTATGTGTGCGCTAGCTCTCTAGGAAGGGATCCGTTACAACGAAAGCACCACGGCTGGAAACTGCCACTTCACACCGAAAAGTCCCGTGGAGGGCAGCGTGGTTCTGTGGAAAGAAGTTCTAATAAGAACCAAGAGCCCTTAGCTCTTGTCTTCTCACCACCACCAGTTAGAAACACTGAGCAGCTTCTCCCAGCTTTCTTTTGTCCCCAGCCTCAGTTTTTTCTGTCTAGATAGGGAAGTTTAACTAAAATCCACTGGTTTTGTAAATATTGTGGTGTAGCACATACGTTTCTTTACCTTCATAGAAGATATGTCCTTTTTCTTTTTAGTTACCACTGAGTAACAAATATTCTATTTTTGCTTACTATTAAGGAATGTAATAGTAATTTTTAAAGGGTATACATTTGCATGATGATTTCAGTGGCCTTAATCAAATGAGTCCAATAAGATTAACTGCGTATTGCAGTCTCATGTTTGTGTTTAGAGTTCTTTGTTCTTTGACACACACACGTGCAATACCATTTAAACATTTTAGGCTGTACCTTCTAAGTTTCTATAATGAACATTCATGACTTTTGTAATAAGGGGGAAGAAACCAACAACAGTTCTTCAGTACCCATCTCCTTTGATGCAAGCATGAATCTGATTGGCTTCTCTTAGATGCTGTTGAAAGCATTTAGAGGGTATCTTTGGATGTTTGAGTTGGGATGTGAAGAATTGTCTTTGGTTTTTGTCTCTGAAGACTTTTATTCTTTTTTCCATTAAAACAGCTTTAAGTCTATAACTAATCTCCAGTCAGTGTTTAGATGGTTAGTAAATTATCAGTCCGATGCATCTCGCTGTCTTCCTGTCTTCCTGTTTCTAACTTGGAAGTGAGAAGCTGCTAATTTAACTAAGTTTTAGCCTAGCAGTCTGAGCACTGCAAAAATACAATGTGTAATATATACACTAATGCCCTTTAAAATAAACCTAGTTTTTAAAGATATTTTAGCCATGCTGAATTAAAAGAAAACTCTGTCCTAACTTTATGAATTATTCTTATGTGTCATGCAATATTTTGATTTCATTTATAAATGTAAATAAAGGCACCTGTGAGACCTGGTATGGCATATGACAAAATCAGAGATTAATGCACTTCGTGAAGCCATTTTCTGTTTAAAGAGAACCAAACTATGTACTATTTGAAGCCTAAAAAGTTGTCAAATAACAAAATGGAGCATTTGGTGACATCAGTAGAAAGAAGGTGACAGCAAATTGTTTGGAGTTTCACTCATCGCCTTATGCAATGAATAACAGACTTAGATATTCTTTAACTTGGAGGTTGTTGTTAATTGGTCTTAGTCTGTAGACTGTTGGTCCTTTCTATCCAAACTATTGATATATATATACATTGTCAGAGAAGTTGGGCAAGAGATACCCAGTTGAAGTGTGGATTAATGAAATTCAGTGCTTTCCCCAGTACATACTGCTGAAATACAGGTGTTTCAGGAACACCTGTATTTGGAAATCAGGAATACTGTCTGATTTTCATTCCTATGTAATTTACCTGAACGGAGATTAAGAAAGCTCCTTTTTATTAAATAAGCTTGAAAACAAGATGAATGCACTAGGTTCTTAGGTAGAACATATTGGATAGCTCCCTTTATAATGAGCATTTAAAAATCTGCCCTCCTAAAGCTGGAAAATGCATTCTCTCCTGTATGGAAAGCAATATAGTACTGAAATATTCCTCCTTAATTTTGGTCCAAACGAACAAAAGTGTCTGTGTTTATTCCTGCCTAATGCATCACAAATCTGCTGACATGCTAACCTTGGAGTCTTGGCTGGCGTTAATCAGGCCTGTGCACCGGCAGGAAAGATGTACCTAATGCACTCCATCAGTGCAGTTTGCATATGGAAGTCCTCACAGGGGAGCTGCCCTGTGCCAGCTGAGGGTTACCTGCCCACTGCAGTTATTGTATGTAATTATCGAACCAATCTGTTCAGCCCAGCAGGGTTTAGATAGTAATCATGAAGCAACACTTTGGAGAAGAAAGATGTAAGGCACTCTCCCCTTCTCTCATCAGTTATATGAAGTTACAGCCACTCTTCCAGCTATTTTTGAGAAGTAATACCTCCATGTACAAATCTGCTAAATGAATGCCTTTGAAAGTTTTTTAAGGTTTAGTCAAGATGTTATGTTTATATATGTGAAGCATTTTCTCCGGGACCATGATGGGAATCTCTGAGGTTTAATCTTTCCACAGCCACCGTTAAGAATATTTTGAAACAGTGGGATTAACTGTAATACATAGATAATAACAGTTCTGACCATTCGGAGGTTTTAACATAACGCGGCTTGAGTAGAGTTGTGCTTTCCCATGTAGTTCTCTTTGGAACAGAACCCATGGTTGCCATTAGGCAAAAGAACAATGTCCTGTCAGCAGACATTATACCCTTTTATAGCTGTACACAAAATGGCCTGAAGTGAGGAAAATTCTTAGGCAAAGTTTAACTTAATGTTGTTAGGAAAATATAAATGAGGACATTCTGATGTGTCGTGAATCTGTGAAATTTGGGAAGTATCAGATGATTTCCTAAATGCTACAGACTTATTTTAGGCAACCTAGAGAAGCAATGAATTCTGATGTAGATTTTAACACATTTAAATTTGAGATTACATGGGATAAAGTTGTATGAAAAGTGCAAAGTTTTCAATTCCTTACTAATGTCCTTCTATAGTTATACCTACGTATAGAGATGTTAGGTATTTTAAAACTTTACACAGGACTGAGCTAGTTAGGGAATGTAGTGATAGAAAGTAAGAAAAAGAAATTGTATGAACATTTGGGAAGAATGGATGGTGACAGAACGTAGGCATTAACTCCTAAGTAACACTCAACTAGAAAAATATGTAGAAAATAGGAAAGGCCTGAGAGAGTGGTGGAAAATCCAACCTGTTTTTGAGATTTTAGGAGAGCTTTGTACTTTTAAGACTCTTCTTTTACAGTAAGGTTTATGGCCCTCTTAAACTTTAAATTATAAAACATTTATTGGAAGTTTGCCATTATTGATCCACAGAATTTACCCATCAGTTTAGAGGGTATAACCACTGATGCGGTACGTGGGCCAGGCACATATTTTCCTATTTATCAAGTACATTTACCCCACCCCACACATGCAGCGTAAAATGGGGAAAATAAGTATCATTGGCCTGAGCAAGTATCAGCTTTCAAAGAGAGTTTCTGTATGATCAGTCCTGATGGTTAAAACATGGCTTTCAATAATAAATTATATGAGGCGTAAAAAGTTAGAGGTGGATATAAGAAATATACCCACTTCCAGACTAACTGTATAGTTGAAGGTTCCCTTAATCCCCTTTTCTTTCACCCCCCGCCCCTTTCCTTAGGTGACCCCCACCAGGAAGTTGTGTGTATTCTTCCTGTATGTTTTGACATACCCACACCTGTATAGATTCATATATATATGCTAATATCTGATAAGTTTGTATATTTTCTTTTTTTGTGTGTGGTACACGGGCCTCTCACTGTTGTGGCCTCTCCTGTTGCGGAGCACAGGCTCCGGACGTGCAGGCTCAGTGGCCATGGCTCACGGGCCCAGCCACTCAGTCGCACGTGGGATCTTCCCAGACTGGGACACGAACCCATGTCCCCTACATCGGCAGACGGACTCTCAACCACTGCGCCACCTGGGAAGCCCTGTATATTTTCTTAATTGACCATCATGCCACATCTTTTTCTTTTTTTTTTTTTGTTTAATTTTTATATGTAAGAAGAGAAAGAAAGAAATAGAGCAGAGCACACAACCTGGTGTTGAAGATATGGAATGCTCAGATACACAGACAGAAGAGGCCACACAAACCCGTAAGTTGAACAGTCTTGCCTCTTAGCTCTTTTCTTATATATAATAAACACAAATTTCATTTCCTCCCACTGAATAAGGGGTTAACTATTTGGGTCATAACATTCTCATTTTATAATTTAAAAAATGTAGAAGAAGATCTTATATTTATACAGTATGTATCGCGATGTCCTTTGTTCACATTGTGTTATTTACTATAATCATGTCTATAATAATCATGAAGTTGAGACCAGGAGTTACTCTCATTTTGCAGATACGGAGCCCAAGACACAGAGCATTTAAATGACAGAACTGTTGTGAAAGGGTTAGACGTAGAGACCAGAACTCTTACCTCTCAGGCTACTATCTCTCCGGTTCTCCACACCTACCACCCAACTCTGGGCGTGAGAGGGAATGTCAGGAGTCAGGTGGTTAGTACGTGGCTTACTGCAGAGTCCGCCAACTCTTCTTTTCTCTCAGCAAGTTGGGATGCAAGGAATTAAAGCCTCGAATCATCACTTCCCAAAGGTCTTGAAGCAAAAAGCAAGGTATAAAGTCATTTCTTCAATGGCTTATGTACTGGTGCTGAAGGCACTTTTAGTATGGAGAAGTTCCAGAAGTGACATTGGCAAAGGCAGCATCTGCAAAGGGCAAGACTAGGTTGGACTTTGGTATGGTTAATAAATGGCCAGTCTGTGGTGTGTAGGCACACCTGTGGAGCTCAGAAGATGGGAAAATGTGTTCCAGGTTTCATGAGAGATGGTCTACTTGCCTCAGTGAGGAGAGATTCAGAGCTGGCTACAGTACCACTTCCACCCCCTGCCAGATATCTCTTCTATCTGTCTGCCTTTTATTTATTTATTAGTTTATTGGTCCTGAAATATTTCTGATTTCTAATAGAAGAGGCTTATTTTTGGTAAAAATTTCATCAAAGTGTAAGTGCCCAGTAGAGTTAGGCCAGTGATGTATTTTTACCTTCCCTTTGACAGTGATAGCCATGCATGTTTGCGGAGGGCAAAAATTGACTTTCAAAGAGAATCATCTTCACCCTGATTTTATTAACATTTTCTTCATTATATATTATGGATAGTACACCCTTAGGTTTATCTGAATTTACCCAAGAGAATCCTTGGGATAGCTGAAGAGCGAGTGTATAACGTCACTCTAGAAGCTAAAGGTTTTGAAATAGTCCCTCTTACTTTTCTGCTGCCATCTTCCATTCCCTCCTGTTTTTGTTTTTTTTCCCCTTCCTCCCCTGTCTTGTTCATTCTGTTACTAGGAGGTGAGGAATCCCAAGGAGCAGCACATCAAAGCATGTCTCAGCCAGAGGCGGCAGCAGCGGCTGTGGCAGTGAGTGGGAGCAAAGTTAAGGAGCATTTATGAAGATAGAGTAATATTCTTACTCAAAAAAATCCCTTACATTTTAAAACGGGAGATTTTAGTTTAGGAAAGGGCTTACGTTGTTATAGTAAGGTTGATACCCATTTAGACCAAAGGCAGTTCCCAGCTGTGCATAGGGGAGACTCATGCGTCTCCTCACGCCTGGAGGTCATTTGTTATCCGAACTTTGCTTAGTGAGCATCAGAGGTATTTGTTTTGATACATACGTGATTTTAAATTTGACTGTAATTACGAAAAATGTTTCTTATACCTAAAATTTTAATTTAAGGTCCTTATACTGATGGTTTTTACCGTGAGAAAATATATTAGTATTTTTGTTTTATTAATTAACGACAAAAGAAGAGAGTAGACCCCATCACTAATTTAAGGAGAATAATCCAGATTTCTTTTTGATATTAAAAAATGAAGATAAAAAATAATCAAATTCTCTTCATATAAACTCTAAATTGCTTTAATTAAATACTGTTCCAATTGTAATTCTTTTTCCCCCCCCTAAAGTATAAGGCTAGTTAAGGTATTTTACTATCTAAATATTCAAAAATGAGAGAAATATTACCTGAGATAGTAAAATGTTACTGCTTCTAGCAAAGAAAACTAAAGCAATCCAAGGGTTCATGAAAATGTATGTTTTTGTATTCATCAGTTTAAAGTAACCTGAATGAGAAGGCACATTATTACATTTGAAGTTTTTTAAAGAAATATAATTCAGTGAATTCTGTGTTTTAGAGCTTTAAGATTTTGCGTCAGAAACATGTTTCAAGAATTGTCACCTCTAACAGCTGCTTTAGAAATGTCAGTTTCTTCATTTACAATTTTATTTTCAAACACGATTTATGGTTTACATATGATAAGAGATTTTTCTCACCGTGTGATCTCTCAGAATGCTGTGCCTAGCAAAATGGGAGCAACTTTCCTTTAATATCTATTTAGACCATTTAAAAAACGTGTATAATTTTCTCGATACACCTAAACTCATTTTGACTAGCTGGGCGTCTATTGTGTAAGGACACATTCTGAAAGCTTTCTAATGTGTCTTGTGTAGGTTTTCTCAAAGAAAGAGAGGGGTGACGGGGTCGTTTTCAAGAAGAACAGAGGCCTCTAATCCTTGTAGTTTTATGCAAGGCATGATTTTTACCAATTGAGAAAATTTGGTAATTTGCTCCAAGTAATTTTTTCCCCACAAAATGATAAACCTTTAAAAACTACACATATTCTGGCATTTCAAACCCAGGCCAATATTTCAGAACTGTACTAAAAATTAGTTAATACAGCCGTGATACTTACGGCCAGCATACTTTGTCCCTGCCGTTCCCACAGCAGACAGAGCTCAGCAGCCTACTCTTGGTGTTGTTTTTGAAGTACCTTGGAGTTTGGACCATTCTTGAGGATTCTTTGAGGAAAGCATGACTTATGTTTACCCCTTGAATAGTTACGGTCTAGTCAAGAAAGAGATATTTTTAAGGCACCCTACAAAGAAATTTCCCACTTGTTTTTTTCCTTCTGCATTATAAAATCATAGAAGAGTATCCCAACCTTGTATATTTTATTTTTCAAACATTAAGTTTTACACATTAGTCTTATGATTGGGCCTTTTACCACTAGTAAAGTATTATGAAAATGAGTATATATTTACTAGTAAAGTATTATGAAAATGAGGATATATGGGATGGGAGGAGAAATAGATTTTTTTCTGCAACAGTCAGAATTGATTATTGATTATTATTGATTATTATTAGTCAGAATTGATTATTAATTGATTATAAATACTGAACTGATAAAGTCCCTAAGTTGCATAATGTGATTATATAATAAGTTGCAGGTGGTGATGGCATTCTTAGTTGCAGTGAAAAACTTTAAATCTCGATTGAATGGGGATAAGCAGTAACGGAATTTAATCTAAGAGTAAAATGTCAAATTAGGACATTAATGAGAATATAGCGATAATCGTTGACTTTAGTGTCCTTTTTTTTTTTTGTGGTACGTGGGCCTCTCACTGCTGTGGCCTCTCCCGTTGCGGAGCACAGGCTCCGGACGCGCGGGCTTAGCGGCTGTGGCTCACGGTCCCAGCCGCTGCGCGGCATGTGGGATCTTCCCGGACCGGGGCACGAACCCGTGTCCCCTGCATCGGCAGGCGGACTCTCAACCACTGCGCCACCAGGGAAGCCCTAGTGTCCTTTTTAATGTGACTATAGATTCGAATTTTATTGAAAGGGAGATGTACTATAGTATTGATTATGGACCTTGATCTTGTGATATCCTGTTATTCCAATTTCAGACAATCACAGCATTCTCAGTTTTCTATGGAAAATTAATTTCAAAATTGTTGAAGTAAAAACCTAAAAATCTACCATGGGATATTTTTAAAGGAAGGCTATATCACAAAAATTGAAGAAAAAACTCAAAAGTTTAAACCCACCGTAGCGTAGGCCATGCACTATGAGTGGCAGAGAAAAGAAGATACTCATATAACTTTGAAGTTTGCATGAATTGAAATGTATGGCAATTGAATAAAAACTAGAACTTGGAAAAATAACAAACAAACTTATCTTCCAATTAAGTACCTAAATAAACCTGTAGTCAGAAAGCCTTTAGAAACTGTTTATAATTAGACATGTGTGGTAGATATTTTGTCCTAGATTCAAAGAATGTTTTGTATGTTTCAAAAGAGAAGTACTGATCTCTTTGCTGTTCAGTGTGTTTATTGATTGATCGTGGGCCCCACGCTGCCCTCACCCTGGTACCATCGCTCTCTCCTGGCAGAGGGAAGCCCGAGGCCATGGAAGGCACACTCCTCTTGCCAGCACAGGCAGTTGTGATCGGGCCTAAGCTTGTCCTTCTGACTCTGCTGTGCTCGCGGTGGAGGTGGCCTGGGGTGGGAGACAAAGTCTCCTTGGGGAGGCGGATCCACATGCTCCCGGTAGAGAAGCACTGCATTCTTCCAGCACAGGAATAGCTGGAGAGGAACTGTCATAAGGCACTTAGGCCAGTATCAGATGTGATACTTTTCTAGAGGGCGACTCAATTGGGATCTGTTTAATTCCTAGTGGACAAGACTTTGCATTTTGGATTAGCCCAGTGCTCTTCTGCCTAAAGAGTAGAGGGATCAGGCTTTAAAAAGCAGCGCATTTGGAAAAAATGTCTTGCTTTTCGTAATATGCATATCCTCAGTGCTTCCCCCCAAGGAATACCTATCTTTTTATGTTTTAACTTTTTATTTTATATTGGAGTGTAATTGATTAACAACGTTGTGTTAGTTTCAGGTGTACAGAAAAGTGATCTGTATATATACATATACAGATATCTATTCTTTTTCAAATATTTTTCCCATAATATTGAGCAGACTTCCCTGTGCTATACAGTAGGTCCTTGTTGCTTATGGAATACCTATCTTGTTGCTATAGTTTACATTAGGAGTTAATGTTTTTAATTGTACAATAAAAATTTGTGGGAGAAATAGTTCAGGACCAGTGTAAATGGGGTATGTTTTTACCAGTGGATGCATTCTGTATAACTTCAAACTAGAAGGTCAGCTTTGTTAGCATATTTTTTGACACACTAAAAAATTAACCTAAGGTTTTTAGGGTATTAACAGTTATAACTTGTGTATCAGTTTCGTCTCCACAAATCATCATAGTCAATTAGATTTTTAAATATTAATAACCATATATGGAAATACTTATATTTCTGTTCTTTTGCTTTTGTAAGTTAATGACTAGTGATTTAAATCTCTTTGTTTTCTCTTCAAGGTTCGAAAACCAGGAAGAGAGTCCAGAAGTAAATCAAATACTGTGAACCAGTTTTTCTTTTCTTCCTTTCATTTGACTCTTTCCTCCTTTCATTTGACTTTTTCCTCTTTGTCTGTATTAAGTGTTTTATTTTCATGTGAGTCTTGTGGAGTGGGGGAAACAATGAAGTACCTATGTCTTTGAAAAGCAGACTTTTTTTTATTAAATACTTTGTAGAATTTACTAAAGCCTAATTTATAAAATTTCACAGTATTAAGGTTATACCCTTTAAGCTGTCCCATGCTGTGTGTTTGAGGTTCTGGGGTACATATAAGAAATATTACTATGACATGCACTTTTCTAATCGTTGTATATTTCCTAGAGTGTATAAAATGTTTGGCAAAGTCCTTACTTTTAAGGAAATACACAAAATAAAGGTCTCTTTTTGCTTGTTACAAATTTGTTGTGGGCATAAGATTTGTTTTGTATTGATTTTGCTCAGTTCCACAAGCATTTGTTAAGCACCTGCTCTAGGAAATGAGAGGTACAAAGAAGAGAAAAGATTATGAAAGAAAAAATGGAGTAGTAAGTTTATCTGTGAGAGATGAAATACATGTATTTGAAAGATTACATGAGAATTATGTAAGTATGCAAGCTGTATGGTAAGAAAACAGGCAGTTATCAAGTGGTGGCCAGATCAAAGATTGTTTTAGACTGGCTTCCTTTAAGGAAATACTGTCAAATATCTCTCTCTCTCTCTCTCTCTCTCTCTCTCTCTCTATATATATATATATATATAAAGATATATATATTTTTGGCTTATTCTTTCACAGGAGATTATTTTTCTCCCAAGTTTTTTTTTTTTTGGTATGGTATAATATTTGTACAGTAAACCAACCACTTTAGAGTTTTAGTGATTAGAAATTTTAAAATATAGACTATATAGTTGCCTTGGGAACAAAAGCTTGGAATTTCAAGATTTACTTTGTTAGAGAAATTGGGATTGGATTGGATTTTCTAGGGGTGGTACACCTTACCCTTGTAGCCTGTACAATGTTTTTAGATGGTGTATAGGTACACTTTTATTTAAATATGTAAGCATTTATTTAATATGTATTTAAAATATAAATAGCACATTAAACTGGTGATTTTTCTATTGCTTAGGATAAGCCTAAAGTAGGTATTTTAGTTTTTAGAAAAGCAAGTTGATTTGAAGAAAATATTAAGTAAATAATAGTACAGGTGGATGTAGACATGTCAGAAACTGTCAGGGTTGTACCAATTTTGAGCAACTCTGAACCAACACAATTTACCTTTTGGCTCTCTGATGTGGTGTTTAGTTGTCACACGAAGCATTTATCACTGCAGTGGTCGGATACTGAAAAACGCAAAGCAGATCTGCCAACTTTCCTTCGAAGGTTAATCTTTTAAATGCCTCCTGAAGTTCTAGGGCTCTGTGATTTTACAGAATGGAGAACTAGATTTTGGGCAGAGCCTCCTCCTGTTTTCTGTAGAATGTTGGATTTTAGTCCTCATCAGTGTTATGGTCCCACGTTTATTTGTAACATCTAAATCAACTCTCAAGTTCTGTTTCAAACACATTGATGCTTAAAATAGGATAAAATGTGTGTGGTGTGTTTTTGTGTATGTGCCTTAGCCTTTTTTATTTTTCAAAACACAAAAAGATAGCAAAACCTGTTGGTTAAATATTAAGAAAACAAACATTTCCTCACATATTGTTTTTAATAAGTGCTGGCATTTTCTCAAATGTTGCTCTATTGGCAGGGCTGCAGAAATGAAAAACTAATAGCCATAGTAGCCAGTTTGATTCATCGGCTGCATCCCCTTGTTCTGCTGTTCTGTTCCCTACCTTACTCTGGTTTTTCTTACCCCCCTGATTTCAAAGAAGTGGTTTAATAACCTCCTTGTCAGTCAGAGTTATGCTTTTTCCCTTGCCTTTTTCAGTTCCATACTTACTGTTTTTTATCTTGTGTTGTTTTTGTTTTCTTTCCAATCCCTGCATCCAGTGGGTTTGCCTTTCTTTATCCTCCCTTCACAATCCAACATCCTTATGGACGTGTTCCTGGCCCCATGTGTCCTGCCTTCTCTGCCATTTTCTTAGGTCCTTAGTGAGCTGAGGGTTTCTAGTCTGTTGAGGACCCACCCCTGTGCAGGCTCCTGTCCTTCAGACAGTGGGAACTACATGTGTGCTATATTTTCTAGACAGCAGCTGGTAAATCTTTGATAACCATCTAAGCCCTGATGTAAAATATCTTCTGGGTGTTCTTCAATAGTGATCTTTTAAGACAAATCAAACACTAATAGGCCAGGGCAGCAAAACCCCAATTATTTCTTTGAATTACTAACTTAAATGTGCATATCAAGAGCTAAGTTGTGTAGCAATGAATTAGTGGTGGAAATATAAATACATTATATGTATTTGTGTGCGTGTGTGTGTGCGCTTGTTTATCCTTTAAAACTATATTCATCTGGTCATCAAAGTGTATTAATAGTACTTGATCACTGTAGAAAATTTAGAATATACAGAAAAGTGTCAAAAGACAGACTAGCCATATTACTACCACCCACAGACAACCACTGTTAACATTTTGACACATTTTTTTCCAGCCTTCTTTATGCATTTTTATCTTTAAATATCATACTTTATAAAAGCTTTATATTCTGCTCTTTCAAGTGAACGTTAAATACTTTCCATGTTATTACAAATACTTCATAAATATAGTTTTTATGTTTCTATAATATTTTTTCTTATGGATTCGTGATACTTTCATGACCATTTCCCTAATGTTGGAGGTTTAAGTTGTTTTCAGTATTGGGATATTAGAAACAATATTCTTGAATAAAATTGGGCATAAGTCTTTGTCTACATGTACAAATATTTCCTTAGATTTTCAAAAGGGAACCATTGGGTGAAAGACTATGAAAATGGAAGGTTATTGGTGCACATTATCAACTTGCTTTGCAAAACTCCGTCAGTTAACACTTTACCCAGAAATCAGTGCTCAACTTACATTTTTGTCAACCTTGAGTGCTACTAATTTTTATAATTTGATAAGGTAAATTTTTTTTAATTGCTAGTGAACCTGAGCAATTTTTTATTTTTAAACAAATCATTCTATTTGCTTTTTGATGTGTGTGTTTGTACTGTTTGTATAGTAATGATCTTAACCTCTGTCATGTTTGTTGCTTTTTCCAGTTTATTTTTTGTTGATGATTTAATTCTTATCGCTTTGATCTCTTTCACTGTAATTTCTGCTACTGTTTTAAAATATTTCCCATCCTGATATCAGAAATATTTACCAGGGCTTTTTCTAGGATTTGTGTTTTAATGCTTCTGAATTTTTAATCCATACGAAATTTAATGTGGTGTATGTATGCCATGAAGTAAGGATCACAGTGGATTTTTTTCCAAATAGCTAACCAGTAGCTCCATTACCATTTGTTAAGTAAATTCTCTTCCTCACCCCCTTTCCATCCTGGTTTGTGTTGCCTGTTTTATTACAGATTAAGTTCTTATACCAGGGTCTGTTTCTGACTGTCAGTTCAATTTCATTGATCTGTCTGTCTGTTCTTATGCCAGCACCACACTGATTTAATTAGTGCCATTTTACTTATTAATTCTTATTTACTGCCCAAACCACATTCACAGAAATCAAAATGAAAGAGAAAATTCATTTATGATCTCACCACCACCACAAAAATCAAACGCTTGTCCTTTGGCTGTGTTATTTTTCAGTCCTATTTCATGCTTATATAATTTTTCCTAGTTGTAATAGTTGCATTGGTGAACTTTTGCGTGTGTGTGTCTTTTAAAGTTCCACAGTTTATTCTATATATACCCCTGATTCATTAAGCTCTACCGGTATAAAGAATACAAGACGCACTGAGGAAGTGATTCTATGCAGTATACTGCTGACCAGATGGTTTAGGCAGCTCTCTTTATCACTTGGGTGTTACTTTACAAATAAAATGCTTACTATTTTCATTGTACTAAGGATGTGTTATTCATATATTGGTGAGTTTTATTATAGCAGTAGTATTTTGCAACTTACGAGTAGTGTTGCTGAATTTTTGTAATTTTGACTCGTCATGAAGTTACCTGTAAAATTTCTCCATTAAGCAAGTACAGTTTTATTTATGAACCACTGCAGAGGATCTTCAAAACACTCTTTCCTCTTTTTGGCTTGGTTAAGTCAACTGTTTTTTAAGGGTCTGAGTTATCAGTGGAGTTGGTCTATAAGATAATCTTTGTGCCTGGAGTACGGAGGCAGGAAGGAATATTAAAGGCACGGATCCCGCCTTGGGTGGGGGGCTGGGGAGGAAGTGGGACAGTAGTCTGAAATCTGTTTCTATTTTTCTGTAGGTTGTCTTTCTGCTTCTGGTATCTTTTAGAAGCAAGTGAAAAGTGATCACAGTTATGTAAATGAAGACCTTATAACACCTGGACTACAGGTTGTTTAATAACTAAAAAATTGCTGTATTTAATATTTTTTCTGACTTTGACATAAAAAGCACAGTACAGAAGTTCATGGTGCGCCTTCTTGGTATAATTCTCAGATGTGAGAGGTACCTCACACTTCCCTTGTAAGGGTCGGATATGAACTTAGAAGAGTTCTGAACAACTGAAGGGTCTGCTAAGGCTGAACGCAGGAGAGTCCTAGGGCAGTATGTGTCCAGGGAAGGTTACAACTGGAAGCGCATGTTGATTCTGTTAGATTGCCTGGCCAAGAGAGTCATGGTTTCTGTCTTGAACTTTTCTAGATAGAGGAATGTGCCTTTAAGATCCTTGAGAAAACTTTCAGGTTCTAAACATTTTAGTTCTCCTCCCCCAACCCCCCAAAAAAGAGCTTTTGTTTTGTCTTCCTTTATTTCATTAACTCTTGTAGAACATTTTGGGGCTGATGCATGAGTCAGTCCAGCCGGAGAAGTATTGTTCACATCCTAACCTGCTTAACACTGGTTGCAAAGGTGTGCGATGTGGTCCCTGTGTAACACCCCATCACCTCCTACCAGCCCCCTGAAGTTTTTTTTTTTCCAGTTTTATTGAGAAATAATTGACAAACATCACTGTATAGGTTTAATAAGGTGAATAGCACCCCTCAAATTTCTCCTGTAAAAATCCTTGGCAGATGTTTAAGAGCTTAAGACAAATATGTAACTTACCCTATAATTTATAATTTAAAGAAGGATCATTTAGGGCTTCCCTGGTGGCGCAGTGGTTGAGAGTCCACCTGCCGATGCAGGGGATGCGGGTTCGTGCCCCGGTCCGGGAGGATCCCGCGTGCTGCGGAGCGGCTGGGCCCGTGAGCCATGGCCGCTGAGCCTGTGCTCCGCAACGGGAGAGGCCACAGCAGTGAGAGGCCCGCGTACTGCAAAAAAAAGAAAAAAAAAAAAAAAAAAGGAAGGATCATTTAGACATTTCTTAAGATACACATGCAGTCACAGTGGGCTTCCCACCGACACACCTTTTGTTAAACTTCCTAACTATGCTTTTGAAAAAGAAGTCATCTGTATTCCAGGTGCTACAGGCCCAAAATAAGTCTTTGATTTGTCATGCAAAGTGTTTAGAAAGCAAAGGTGGCTGAAATTATATCAAAATGGTTCCTAAGGCCCTGTCTGTTCCTGTCGAGGTCAGAGGAGCCACAGCCTGCAGAATCACAATTTGAGGTCAGGAATCCGGAACCCCTGCTGTTCCCAATGAACTGTGTGATGTACACAGAAGAGCTAAATGAACAGTCATGATAATACCTGGTTGGTCTTTTAGCAGCAAAATTGGAGGTGGGGGGAGGAATATGAAACTTTTTAAAACCGCGGGTTTTTTTTTTTTTTGTGGTATTATTGTTGATATCCCTATTTGAATGTAAAGTCCCTAACAAAAGAAGCAAGCTGCCTTTAGACTGCATTTACTGCTCTTGATGACTCCAGTTGTGTGTAAATATTAGAAAACAGCAGGGTCCTGCATTCCAAGAATCACTTGAGCAGTGCCACGAAGACAAGTGTCCTGACTGGTGTAGTCATACTCCCCAGCTCTCCTGCTGTTTCTAATCTGTGCGCACAGCCGTGAAAAAACTGGACTGACATTTACAGGCACAGCAGGGAGACACTTGACTAGGGAATGTTAAAGACTCCAGCACCTCCGATTCAAAGTGGCCACCACACATGATAAATCTTCACAGGAGAGCTAGCCTGCACTTCCACTGATGCCATAATGAGGGTATCTGTAATGAAGCAAAGAAGTGAAACATTTTCCCCCCACAAGCTCAACTTTTTAGCAGTCTGATATTTATTGTTGTCTTTTTCAGACCTAAATATCTAACGGGAGAGTCTCATCCTGTGTCGGTGAAGGATCTTTTCCTTTTGAACTGCTTTTTGGAGTCTGTTTCCTGTCGTCCTCACTCCTCCCTAGGGTTTTACAGGGAATTTCCTCAGGAAAGAACACTTCCCCATCAACTGTGAATAAAAATAAAATTTCCCGGAACCTGCTGTAACTGGTATGGAAGAGAGGGTCAGTTACTTTCTGCCTCGAGTCTGACAGACTTCCCTCTCTGTTTTGTCCCAGCGAGCTGCCGGATTTGTATCCCATAATACCAGTAATGCAATTAGGTTGGCTGCACAGTGTCTGGTTGACTTCAGTTAAGAGTTTCTTTCCCTATGGGAATAAGACCAGACAGACTGTCATTTGCTGTTACTAATTCTGCTTAGCGTTATCACTGGAGCTTTTTTGTAATTAGCTATCTTAGTTGGCTCTTAAATTTTAATAGCCAGTTGAAGCTACGTTTTAGCCAAGTTCCATATCTAAATTGCACTCAGTCCATTAACAAAGTTGGTTAAAAGGCTATTAAAACAAAAGCCAATATATGGTGGTTCGCACTTGCATCTTTGCAGCAGGAGCAATGCCAGCCTCCCCCCTAGTTCTCTAAAGGAACTTTCTCTCCCCAAAGTTAAGCATAAGCTGAACTCAACTTCCTGAGGGGCAAGAAATTAACATCAACAAGATTTTTAGTACATGAACATATCCAAAACTGTCACTGCCAACTGCCTTTTCCTCTCCGTGAGGGTTCTTTGGGGTTTGGTTTTACTTGGTTGATGGCGGTACAGGGAGGAAGAGGGGCATTTAATATTCCAACTTAAAGTTGACGGGTTTGAAAAGTGAATAATTGAAATGATGTTTTTCTCCATTTCAGCTGATCAAAATTATTAGCAAAACCATCTGAGGCACCTTCTGGTAGAATTGTAGTCTTGCTGGGTTTAAGTCTGTAAAACATTCTGCCAGACGTTAAAAAAAAAAAAAAAATTGTAGACGAGCCAGCACATAGGCTCAGACCTCGTGCCTAACTGATAGTCCCCATTGTTCGTGGTTTTTAATTCAGATCATTTCTAACTCTGACACGCACACCCACCCCAACCCTTTGCAAATTGGTTTGCCAAGACTTTACTTTCTTCATTGAGTGCCCGCTCCCTCCATATTGGGACAGTGGGTCTGTTTTCCATTTTCAAAGATCCTTAATTTCAAATTTTTTTAGAATTTGTGAAGCAGGCTGTCAAAAGAAATTAGACTGGTGCAGGCACATTCAGTTGACGTTTTTTCTGTGAATCATCAGGACCCTGGGAATGAAGATGTGGAGAGAAACTACTAGGCAAATAGGTCCTGTCACCCTGACTCAGCTGAGTGCCTCTGAAGAACGTCTCCACCCCCAGTCTGTTGAATTTGCCGATGTCCTCTTTTAAAATGAAGAGTCTATCCGCCTCAAAAATATACAGGCTTTTTTTTTTTTTCTTAAACTCCAAATGGTGGCTTTTTCTATTTCCCCATTCAGAAGATATTAGGAATTGTAGTTTAATTTTAATTTTTAAAGCAGTAGGTGGCAGGTTGGAATACTTTCCACTCCCCAGTGTCTGGCCATTCTTCTGGTTACCTTTTCTCTTACTCAGAACTGCTGTCAAGCTGTAAACTTTGGTGGTGCTATCCTCCCTACCGAAGGCCACCTGGCAGACAAATTCTAGTGAAACCCAAGCGTTCGTTATAATTATATTTCCATTTTAAATATGTTTAGTAGCTCACATTCACATATGATCTTTTGTCTGGATTTGCTTCTCTAGCCTTTGGCTAAATGGCTGGGTTGCCATCAGTGAGTGTGGCCTTGACAGAGATGAAGAGCTTCACCTGTCTTAACAAAGGACTGGAAATGCTGGAGGGCCTCTCTGGTGGTTTTTGTCCTCTGTCAGAAGCTGATGGAAGAGGTCAAGATCATTTTATCCAGTGTTAGATGATATGCAGTGAAATTAATATACTGTTAAAAATGTATAGGTAACGAATTGGCCTTTGATAAAGATAGAACTGGCTTTGAAAATCGGGTCACAAACTCTTAAGAGGTCAGGGTTGGTGGTTTCTCCCGTGAAGACTGAAGGCAGGAACAGCCCTACCGTGGTTTTTCAGGGGACCCTCTAGCTGTTGATGGATGACCTTTGTGGGCTTTAAGTGATAATGTCTACAATATATGTTAGACCTCACCTACCCATACTTTATTTTAAACTAATTTTTAGGAGATACTCATAGGTAATACATGTATGGTACATGATATAAAAATCAGTAGGAACAAAGGTAAATAGTGATTATATTGTACACCTGTAACATATAGTATTTTACATCAACTGCAAAAAAAAAAAACTATAGAGAGGATGATGGGAAAAAAGGAAGTAATTGGCAGAAATTTTAAAATAGCATACCATATCACATATGGGAACCTATTATATATATTAAATATATATGCTAAAAATTAACTTCCAGCATCAAGAATATTTAAAAGTACTTTCATTAAAAAAAGGTAAATGGTGAAGTCTTAAATTTAAGATTATGGACCACCAAGGAACCTGGATAGAAGATAATCCTGTTTTTGTTTCATGAAAAACTGAAAGAATCCATGACAAAAAAATTAAGAACCTTTCCTTTTCCGTAGCTCTAGGTTCCCGCCCCAGAAATAAAAACTGTTACAGGTTTGGATAGCCTTCCAAAGCCACAATCTGCATATCCATTAATGGAGGGGGGCAGGAGGGGGAAGGGGAAAGAAAGAATGCAAACTCTTATTTTTTCTATATTGCAATTTATTGGGATAAAGGCTCTAGCCAAGCTATGAGGTCAAACACCTATTTTAATGTAACTGCTCACAATGGGCGTATATCATCTCATTATTCAGTCGGTTTTATATTATCCTCTTTGAAGATCTCTTAGTGATTCCATCAGTAGAAGAGACTGCAGCTTTGCCTGTCTATGCTGAAGGCAAGTGGCTGGCTCTAGAGCCCAGTGCAGGCCTGGGGCTCAGGTTTTCAAAGCCTCACCCACCTGCGCAGCAGTCTTCCTGGGTCGCTTCTTCCCCGCTGACCCTGGGGTTTCCTCTTTGCATCTCTTTCGTGTTGGATCACCTGTTACCTGGCCCAGTGTGTTTCTCCTTGGTTTACCCCTCATCGGGAGGAGCACATCCTCCATTAGTTCCCTGAGAAAAAGGTGCGTGGGAGGTAAGTTTTTTGAATTCTTGCATGTCTGAGGATGTCTTTGTTCTACCTTTCCTCTTGGCTGATAGTTTGATTTGTACAGAATTATGGATTGGAAATAATTTTTTTTCAACGTTTCGAAGGCATTACTCTGATAACCTTCTAGTTCCAGAGTTGCTGTTGAGCACACTTGAAGCTACTCTGTTCTCTCTTTCTGGAGCTTCTGTTCAGATATTGGGAATCATAGGCTGATCTTCTAAGCTTTCTTCCTTCTCCCCCCACTTACTTTCTGTCTCTTTTGTCTTTTTCCTTCTACTTCCTGGGAGGTTTCCTCAATATTTTCTTCTAACTCTTAGGATTTTAAAAAATTTCTGCTGTCATATTTTTAATTTACAAGAGCTTTTTGTTCTCCAAGTGTCCTTTCTCATGCGTGCAGGATCTCCTTATATCGCTGAGGATTTTCATTATAGTATTTGGAAGCTTTTTTGTCCCTACATAGTCTCTGTTTCTACAAATTGCATTCCCACTCCCCCATCTTGTTTGGATCTTTGTCCTTTATTTTATTTTATTTTATTTTATCTATTTAATTAATTTATGGCTACATTGGGTCTTTGTTGTTGGCTCTTTGTTGCTGCGCAAGGACTTTGTCTAGTTGCAGTGAGCGCAACTTACTCTTCCTTGTGGTGTGTGGGTTTCTCATTGCGGTGGCTTCTCGTTGCAGAGCTCGGGCTCTAGGCATGCGGGCTTCAGTAGTTGTGGCACTCAGGCTCAGTAGTTGTGACTCGTGGGCTCTAGAGCGCAGGCTCAGTAGTTGTGGCACATGGGCTTAGTTGCTCAGCAGCATGTAGGATCTTCCTGGACCAGGGCTCGAACCCGTGTCCCCTGCATTTGCAGGCGGATTCTCAACCACTGCGCCACCAGGGAAGTTCCTGTACTTTATTTTAGATGGTTTCTTCAAATGTCTGGCACTTCCTTGGCTGTCTATTTATATATAAGTGCAAGCCATTAAAAGGTGAATGGGAGTTCCGGGTCTGTGTGTGTGAGGGGGAGGGGCTTAGAGCTGGCATTTTGGGGCTTCCATGGAGAGCGACTTGAATCGGCCATTTTTGGAAGAACCCCATCCTTACCCTGAGACCTTCAGAAAACTGCACCTGAGATGAAGGCTTATGTGAAGGTCTTTTATTTGTGAATGTGGTCCCAGGGAGCAGAGGTGAGGGACAAGGGAATGGAAACAGGGAAGGAGGGAGCACAGTTACAGGGATGCATCATCAAGTTGGCTACGCCTGAGAGTGACTGACACACAGATCCTGTAGAACCTTCCAAAGAGCCCATTGAAATACATCTCACAATCTCCAACCCATCTCTCTTCCTTTGGGTGTGAAGCTTCCCACACTTCTGAGTTGCACATGTGGAAGGTCCGCTATTCCTGGCAGGCATCTCATACAAATCCCAAAGAAGGAAATATAAGAGAGGCCATCAGGTTACACTCACGAGCTGGTGGAAGCCTGTGTGGAGTCTGTCACTGCAGCTTGGGCTGGAATGGGAGAGGATTTGAAGCAATGCACTACCATGGGATTATCCTAAGGTTTTTTTCTGCTTGGACTAGTCCATTTCCATAGAGAAGTTTCTTTTGCCCAGAGAGTTGAATTATGAATGCTAAACTTAAGAGATCTCCATTGTCTTAGCTTGGGCTGCTTATAATAAAGATACCATAGACTGGGTGGTTTATTTCTCAGAGTTCTGGAGAAATAGATTAGAAGTCTGAGGTCAGAATGCCAGCATGGTCTGGTTCTGATGAAGGCCCTCTTCTGGGTTGCAGATTACCAGCTGCTTCTATCCTCACATTGAGGAGAGCAGAGAGGGAAAGTGAGTTTTCTTGGACTCTTATAAGGGCACTAATCCCATTTATGAGGGCTCCATCCTCATGACTTCATCTAACCCTAACTACCTTCCCAAGGTCCCACCTCCTAATGCCATCATATTGAGGGTATGAATTGAACATAATGAATTTGGGGGAATGCAAACATTCTATAACACCCATCCACTGTGGATTTTTGCCTTGTATGGATTGTACTTTTGGTATCAAGTCTAAGAACTCAGCCTAGCCCTAGATTTTCTAATTTTCCCCAGAGTTTTATTTTTGTGTTTCACATTTGTCTGTCATCCATTCTGAGTTAATTTTTGTGTAAAGTCTGAGTTTTAAGTCAAGATTCAGTTTTTTTGCCTATAGATATCCAGTTGTTGCAGAACCATTTCTTGAAAAGACTGCCCCTCCTCTGTTGAATTGCTTTTGCACCTTTGTCAAAAATTAGTTGGACATATTTTAAGTGGGTGTATCTGTGGATTTTCTTTTCTGTTCCATTGATCTCTATGTTCATCTTTCTGTCAATAAAATGTGCTGTTTTGATTATTGTAAGATATAGTACGCCTTAATGTTAGGTAGAATGATTCCTCCCACTTTGTGCATTTTTAAGTTTTTTTTCTTTTCTTTTTTTTTTTTTTTTGTGGTACGCGAGCCTCTCACTGTTGTGGCCTCTCCCGCCGTGGAGCACAGGCTCTGGATGCTCAGGCCCAGCAGCCACGGCTCACAGGCCCAGCCGCTCCGCAGCATGTGGGATCCTCCTGGACCAGGGCACGAACCCGTGTCCCCTGCACCGGCAGGCGGACTCTCAACCACTGCGCCACCAGGGAAGCCCAAGGTTGTTTTAATTATTCTAGAACCTTTGCCTTTCTATAATAAATTTTAGAATAAACTCATGTCTATGAAAAAAAATTGCTGGAATTTTAATAGAAGTGACATTAAAACTTTGATTAATTTTGGGAGGATCAACATCTTTACTATGTTGAGTCGTCCTACCTGTGAACACAGTATGTCCATTTATTTAGGTCTTTGATTTCTTTCGTCAGTATTTAAGTTTCAGTATGCAGATCCTCTACATATTTTGTTAAGTGTATACCTAAGTATTTTATTTCCTCTGGAGCAATTGTAAATGGTGTTGTGTTTTTAATTTTGGTTTCCACAGGTCCATTGTTAGTATAAAGAAATGTAATTAAGTTTTTTGTGTTGATCTTGAATCTTGTGACATCAATGAACTTACTAGTTATCAATTTTAAAACTCAAGTATTGTGTTCTTGTTATGGTTAAAAAAACGAGAGCTCTTTGCTTTCTTCTGCTCTTTCCTATCATCTCAATAAAATTATATGTTTTTAGATAAATTGGTAGTCAGTGTTTATATTATTTCAATTAGGTAGGTATTGTTTATTTCAATCATATCCAAAAAATCTATCAAATTCTTTCTTTTTCTAATTAGAGACCTGCCTCCTGGAGCCTTCCTTCTTGCTCCGTTGAGTAACTAGTTAGTCCCCGAGTTCCTGCAGAGCTCTTCACCTAGGGCTCCCCCTCACTGTAATACTGAACTTCTCTACCACTTTGTTGTATTGAATCTCTTGTTCCTGGTTTCTATAGCTTCTTTCTTGATTTTCTCTCTTACTTTGCACTAGTACATTCTCCAGAAGCTTCTTTAAAAACGTGTTGGAGGTTATTATTAATTTTTTTTAATCCTTGCATGTCTGAAAAAATATATCTTTAATGTCTCTTCACATCTGAAAGTTTGGCTAGGTATAGAAGCCTAGGTTGAAAAGTCTTTTCCTTCAATATTTTTAAATGTTGCACTACTGTCTCCTGGCATTTAGTGTTGCTTAGGGGAATTCCAATGAATTCTGATTCCCTTTTCTCTCTCAAACTCTTAGGATCTTCTCTTTACCCTTGCTGTTATAATATTTCATACCTTGGCGAGGCTTCTTGTCATTTGCTGTACTGGGAACTCAATTATTTGTCAAATATTGAACATTCAGTTTGTTCCAGGCACTGTTCAAAACTCTGAAGGTTCTGCATGAATAAGACAGATGAGGTTTTCCAGAGTTTATAATCTTGTAGGAAAAAAAGGTAAATATACAAATAACTACAATAATTTCAGATTATGACAGTACAGTGAAGAATATAAAAGAGAAAAATGAATTTGGAGAAAGTCTGTTGGACAGCGGGTGCTATGTTAGTCAGGGTGACCAGGGAAGATCCCTCTGATGAGATGATGTCAGAGCTGAGACATGGAGGGCAAGAAGGAGGGGGCCACCTGGAGAAGACGGTTCTAGATAGAGGCAAATGGAAGAGTAAAGGTCCTGAGCTCAGTGCATCTGAGGTGCAGGGGGTAGAGTGTGGCTGGAGTGGTGGACAAAAGACTGGCAAAAATGAAGTTGGACAGTTCGGCAGAAGCCATACCACATCACGTAGGGCTATGGAAAGGAGTCGGGATTTTATTCTACTTGAAGTGAGAAGCACTTGGAAAGTTACACACAGAGGAGTGATAGGCTCCACTTTCCCCTTTTAAAAGACCACCTGAGCTGTTCTGGGAGAACAGTCTGCAGAGGAACAAGAGTAGAAACCAGCGGTGACCACTGAGGAAGCTGTTTCAGATTTTCACATAATGTGGCTTGGGCTCTGTGCCCCTTTCCGACCAGAAGACTTTGTTTCTCAGTTCTGAGAAGTATTCTTTGATTATTTCCTTCCCTCCAATTTCTCTGTTTTATGTTTTTGGACCTCTTAGCAGTTACTTGTTGGACCTCTCCTGTTTTTTCTTTATGTATTTCATCCCAGTTTTGGGGGTGTTTCCTTCATTTTATCCTTAAACATTTTTAGAGATGATTTTAAATGATTTAGGCCATGCTGAGTGGGGAAGGAAGGCTAAGGTCCAAGTGGGCTACCTTGTTTTCAGCCCCTGCAGCTCTCTCTCCAGTTCCCCGAGGAACCTGGAGCCCTGTGCTGCTCAGGGAAGCCCTTCAGGGGCTTTCTCTGCTCTGCTAGGTCAGTGGGTACCCACGGGTACCCACTGTCTGCCAGGCACTGTGTAAGTGTTGGCAGATGAAAGGACAAGCAGAACTATTAAAGGAAAAATACTTCTCTAAGGGATGCTCAAAGCTCAAGAGAAGTGTGGAGTTGGGAGGAATAGTTGTACACGGCATATGAATCCAGGTGTCCAAGTACTGACCTCCTGCACCCTAGGGGACACCAGAATGTGCTGGCATGTGGTAGTGGAAACGATTTTTGAGTAATCATGAAAAAAGTAAAAAAGGCCAGTGACCGGGAATGGGCAAATCTTCAAATGTCATTGTCACACCATATTCTGGATTTAGTCATTTAAACAAATGATGCTAACCTAAATCTTTTTTTTTTTAATTATTGAGTTTTCCTTCCTCCTCCCTTCTCCCTTCCCTCCCTCCCTTCCTTCCTTCTTTCCCCCTCCCTCCCTCCCTTGTATATTTACTTTGCCAATGGTTAGGAGGAATAAAAAGAGTGAAACTTTATTTTAAGGCAAAGGGTCCTGGAGAATGTGCAGAAATGTGGGCATTCAAGAAGCACATGAAAAGCTGCTCAACATCACTAATTATTAGAGAAATGCAAATCAAAACTACAATGAGGTATCACCTCACACCAGTTAGAATGGGCATCGTCAGAAAATCTACAAACAACAAATGCTGGAGAGGGTGTGGAGAAAAGGGAACCCTCTTGCATTGTTGGTGGGAATGTAAATTGATACAGCCACTATGGAGAACAGTATGGAGCTTCCTTAAAAAACTAAAAATAGAATGACCATATGATCCAGCAATCCCACTACTGGGCATATACCCAGAGAAAACCATAATTCAAAAAGACACATGCACCCCAATATTCATTGTAGCACTATTTACAATAGCCAGGTCATGGAAGCAACCTAAATGTCCATTGACAGACGAATGGATAAAGAAGTTGTGGTACATATATACAATGGAATATTACTCAGCCATAAAATGGAACAAAATTGGGTCATTTGTTGAGACGTGGTTGGATCTAGAGACTCATACAGAGTGACGTAATTCAGAAAGAGAAAAACAAATATCATATATTAATGCATATATGTGGAACCTAGAAAAATGGTACAGATGAACCGGTTTGCAGGGTAGAAGTTGAGACACAGATGTAGAAAACAAACGTATGTACACCAAGGGAGGTAAGCTGTCGGGGGGGTGGGGATGGTGGTGTGATGAATTGGGCAATTGGGATTGACATGTATACACTGATGTGTATAAAATGGATGACTAAGAAGAACCTGCTGTATAAAAAAATAAATAAAATTTAAAAATATATATACAATTTAGGTCTAAGATTATGAATATGTTTATTCATAAAAATATATACATGCCATATATAAGAAAAAGAAATGTGTTACCTATTCACACTCCCAAAAGAAAAGGGTACATTTGAAGTAAATATTTGTATATATGGGTATTCTAAAAAGCTCTGTAGTATATATATGATTAAATGTTTATGTTCCTGTTAAAAAAAAAAAAAAAAAAGGTGGGCATTGTATAATCAGGTGGAGTCATAGCTGGCTGGCAGAGGTCCCCCAGAGGAGTCCCTTCGGTCCTGCTGTCATGCTCAGTCCTTCTGTCCACATTTCCATTGTCTTTTATATAAAGACAGAAACCTGCTTATCATGTCTACAGATGAAATAATTTACTAGCCATAGCAGCTTATACTTCGGATGATAGCAAGAGTCAGAAGAGTCTGGACGTCTATCTGATTATCAGTCTCCCTCAGCAGCCTGTGAACCTCCTGTCTTGGTCTTTGAGCCTCAGTAATAAGCGCAGCATCTGACACATGGTTGATGTGGGATAAATATTTGCTGAATGAATGAATGACTGGCTAGAAGATGAGGAAAACTGGGAAATGAAATTAATCCACCAAGTGTTAATATTCGGAAAAAAAAATCAGTTACCCAAGAATAGGATGAAGACGTGGCCCAGCAGCAGGTCATGGGGAAAGGAAGGAGGCTTGAGCTGATGACCATCTTCTGGGCCAGGAAGGTGATGTCCACACCGAGGCTGCTTGGCTGATTCACTCTGCACACAACAAACCACATCTTGGTGCCCCATTTGCATGGACCTGGACAAAGTGAGGTGCTTCCAAAGAGGGTGGGAAGGGTGGAGAATGCTTAAGAAACCATGTCACACCAGGAAACACTGAAAAAACTGGGATGATTTATTTTGGAGAACGGTGTGGGGAGTGTGGTGGAAAAGGTTGGTGTCTAAAATATTTGAAAATCTGTCGTGTGGAAGAAGAATAAGAGTCACTGCAGTCCCTGGACAAGGCAGAACCAGGCCGGATGAGGTGGAAGTTAAAGGGAGATGGCACCACACAGAGAAGTGACTGATAGCTCTCAAGTCCAAAGGGAGCCAGCAGCCCTAATGAGGCAGTAAACGCCTCACCTCTGGAAGCTTCAAGCAGAGATGGCTAAATATGGGACCTCCCTGGCGGTCCAGTGGTTAGGACTTGGTCCTTTCACTTCAGGGGGCCTGGGTTAGATCCCTCTTCAGGGAACTAAGATCCCACAAGCCGTGTGTTGCAGCCAAAAAGAGAGAGAGAGAGAGATTGTTAAATAATATCGTTGTGGGGTTCTTATCCTAGAGCCTCCATCTTGTAATAATAAATATTAAAATGTACTATTAATTTATTGAGTGCTTACTATGTTCTAGGCATGGTGCTCTTTTATATGTATTATTTCATCTTCATAGTGACCTTGTGACAAGTGACCATAGTGAAAATCAGGCTGCTCTGATTTTCCAGGAATCTGATGCTTAGAGGTCAAATGACTTGCCTAAAGTCACACAGTTAATGAGTTATACAACGTGATATGAGCCCAAACTTGTCTGCCTCCCGAGCCACCCTTTTTTTTTTTTTTTTTTTTTTTTTTTTTTTATGCGTTACGCGGGCCTCTCACTGTTGTGGCCTCTCCCGTTGCGGAGGACAGGCTCCGGACGCGCAGGCTCAGCGGCCATGGCTCACGGGCCCAGCCGCTCCGCGGCATGTGGGATCCTCCCAGACCGGGGCACGAACCCGTGTCCCCTGCATCGGCAGGCGGACTCTCAACCACTGCGCCACCAGGGAAGCCCCCGAGCCACCCTTTTTGCCACTGTACCCTGTGGCCACAATCTCTGAGGGTAACTCGGTGCTGTGCTCAGCCATTGCAACCTGGCCCTCACACCTCCAAAATATTTTCAACCCTGATTGTATCAGTTAGTGTGGGCCAGGTAACAAACAACTCTAAACAATTCTAAAATCTCAGTGGCTTAAAAACCACAGTTTTGTTGTTGTTCTTTTCCAGGTTCCATGACCCAGGTTGTAATGGGAAGAAGAACTGGGAATACTTGGTGAGGAACATGAATGGCTTTCATACCTAAGCAGGAGGAAGTTGAAAATAACAAATTATTGGTGTCAGATCATGGCCTAAATGGTAACAATGTTAAGTAATGGGACTTGAATTTCCTTGTAGCTTATGGAAAGTGATCTTGTTATTTTATAATTACCAATGGGCTGCAAGAACGGCCTCAGTCATTAACTCCCTTGGGTGCAAGGCTTGGTGGCAGAAGTGAGCCACGATAGCACTGCTTCTATAGTCAACAGAAGTGTAGAAGCTTTTGGATGCCCCCCCGCCATCTCTTCTGGCAGTTGGTCCAGGAATACAAGTGGGAATCCATCAAGCATCTTCTGTCTATAGCTGAGGGCAAGTCCTGTGCTACACACAGTTTCAGATCTCTCTCTGCGCTCCCCTCTCTGTCTCTCTTTCCCTCTCCATCTCTCTAGCTCTGGCTCTCACTCTCCTCTACCCCTTCCTCCCACCCCCTACCCCACTGCTGACTTCTCAGGTATAACGTGGTACACTGTCCTTGTTTGGAAATCAAGCACCAAATCCAGAAATAAACCAACTTAGAAAAGGGCAGAGGTTCTTAACTCATAGCTCCCCTCTGTTTCCAGAAGAACATGGCAATGATGGACAAAGTGGCGGGAATTGCTCACAGGGCAGTAATTAAAATCACTTAGAAGACATTCCAGATGGCCAAAGCCATGTTCAACATGTGTGGAGTCTGGAGGACTCTTTCCTCTGCTTTCTCCCTACTACTCCAGCAATACCTCTAAAGTTCATGATGTTTCTAAGCTAGGAGGTTCTCATTTCAGGTCATGAGAATGTTGCCATGCTCCACCTTCTCTCATAGATGGCCCTCCTCTAGCTACTGCATACAAGGAGTTAGTGTTGGCCAGGGGAGACAATGGACATGAAGCACATCTTCCATAACCTGGAATCAGAAAACTGGCTGCAGCTGTGTCAAGGTGAACCTCACAGATTTCTCTTACTCTTTTTGATTTCTGAAAGTTCCCTAACATGAGGATTTCCAGATAAAATACAAGATGCCCAGTTATATTTGAATTTCAGGTAACACATAACTTCTTAGTGTAAATATCTCCCCAATACTGCCTGGGACGTGCTTCTCCAAAAAACATGATTCATTATTTATCTGAAGTTCCAATGAAACTGGGTGTCTTGTGTTTCTGCTACACCCCACCTGAAATGCAACTGCTGCTAATTTTCAAATTATGTGAGACAGAGCTTGGGAAGGCACACTGCCAAATAGCCACATGGAAGCAACGTCTCAGACCATCTTCCCAAACACATCATTTGGGAATCAGGTGCACAACGGAATGCCAAAGACAAATGGCTTTCATCTGCTTCCAAGGAAGGCTTGATATTGCGTCTTGGGTTACTAGAAATCCTCTTGATTACCCTCCACAAGAAGAGAACCACAGCAGCAAACACGCTGCAAGGTAACAATGAACCCTCAACTGTAGCTGGATGTGTATAAATGGGGTAAAACTAATCCCCTCTCTGAAGCAAGAGTGTGATGCCAAAGCCCAAGACAGGCCTTTCCACTGCACTAGCCAGTAGCCTGACAGTGAGAAGCAAACCAGAGTGGTTCTAAAGGGATGGTTTTATTGACCTCTTTGGCCATTAAAAGCCTCTCCTAGAATTCTGTCTTCTGTTTACAGCGGCAACAGAGAAGAAAAAGTTGGGAGTGAAAGTCTTGCGTTTGGATTGGTTGGTTACCGTTTCTCTCTATGCTGTGGGCTGCATTGCAGAGAAGGGGCCTTGGCTATTTCATCTACTCACTTGGCATGTTTTTGAGCCACTGGGTTCTGGGAGAATAACGAATTCCATCCTCATGGGAGCACTGTCCGGGAGCCTTTCATTCCTGTGCAGAGAGACGCTCCTGGGCTGGGCACTGGTCTTCTCCATTTGTTGTAACAAACCGAGGGCCTTGTCCCCATTTACTAGATGGGGACGCTGGGGCTTAGGGGCAGGCCTCGCTGGGATTAGGTGTCCTTTCCACCGCCTTGCAGACACACTGGGCATCCCGTGCTCCATGTAACACAGCCTAAAACGCACCCATCTAGGCCGAGCCTCTCATTGGAGAAGCAGAAAGAAGGCTCAGTGTGATTAGGTGAAATGCCTGAAGTCCCTGTGTTGAGTCAGGTTTGGGTTGCACAGCTGCCCCACCTAAGGTCACCTGGTGACTTAAGCCGGGTCTCTGGGGAAGGGACCCTGAGCTGAACTGGGGTCTTGCTGCAGGAAGTTCACTGAGTGGGGGCTGACAGTCGGGCACACGTACAGGTACAAGTTTAACCACAACTTTCTGGTGGGAAGGGATCCTGATCTGGAGCTTGCTAATTCCCATGGTGTAAATTTACCCCCGTGACCGATTTCCAGCTGTCGCCCTGACGTGACTGGATGCAGACTTGGGAAGAGGTGCCCAGGATCAGCCCCAGCACATCAGCGCCCGTGGGGAGTGAAGGAACCAGGCGAGGCGGAGGGTAAGGTTAGACAATGCTGCGGTCACACAAAGGCCCCAGCAGCTCCGGGAAGCTAGCCTACCCTGCAGGGTAGTCCCAAACGGGCTGAGGCCCGAACCTTTGTGCTCCCCTGTATGCCCTTCCCCGTGTCACCCTGTCATTAGACGTGGGTTGCCTGGGGTGCGGGCAGGCTGGTGCTCTCCTTCCTCTAAGTTTCCACAGCATGGGGGGTGCAGCCGTCCTAAGCCCCCATCCTGCGGGGTGGGCAAGTCTTCTCACTTGTTGCCCCTCATCAGCAAGAAGCAGTTCACTCTGCTTCACCCTTGCATCCCCCATGGTTCTTGGCACCTGGAAGATGCTTGGCAAACATCAGATAATGGAGAGTTGAATGAACCAGTGATCAAGTGAACTTTCAGTAAAGGTCTGATGACCACGGCTCCAGTTCAGCCCACGTCTCAGGCTCTTGTCTGCATTGTGTTGTATGTTGCTATTTCCTATGTGAAAGCCCATTTCCCCACCCGGGATGATGAGTTCATTTGCACCAGACCCAGGACCCCTGTTTGTCCTGTGATCTGCACAGCAGGCAGCGTCGCCAGCACTCACCACTGAGAGAAATGGTTTGAGTGGGGTGTAGGCATAATTGATAACATTTGATAAGGAATTTCCCTTGGCTAGATTGACCTTTCAGAAGAGTTCTGGTTGTGATACTTCCCTTTGCTTTGGGTAAATGGGAATATTAGAAATTAAGAAAACAGTTCAGGGCTTCCCTGATGGCGCAGTGGTTAAGAATCCATCTGCGAATGCAGGGGACATGGGTTCGAGCCCTAGTCCGGGAAGATCCCACATGCCGCGGAGCAACTAAGCCCCTGCGCCACAACTACCGAGCTTGTGCTCTAGAGCCCGTGCTCTGCAACAAGAGAAGCCACTGCAATGAGAAGCCTGCGCACTGCAACGAAGAGTAGCCCCCGCTCGCCGCACCTAGAGAAAGCTCATGCACAGCAACAAAGACCCAACACAGCCAAAAATAAATAAAAATAAAATAAATAAATTTATTAAAAAAAAAAAGAAAACAGCTCAAAGTCACCACCAGGTTAAGCAGTTCCAGTGAATGGAAAGCCTTGGATGGTATTTGCACGACATGGTCTGTGGGTGGGCATCACATAGAGTCAACATTTCCAGAAGTCCTCAAGAGGTCAAGTCGTCCCCTTCACCCATAGCCACGACACTTTCATTCCTGAGTGGACAGATAGGATCTTGGGGATACCCTCGATACTGTGACTAGGATCCTGGTGAGTCCTGGCATGTATACAACTCAGTCTCTGCAAGTGTTCCTTTCTGACAGAGTAGCCCTCATTTCTGGGGTTCCTTCCCCAAGCACACAACACTTTTGCTGGTCTAATCAACCCTTTACCTGAACAAATGACCCAAGAGCCATCCCAGGTGACCCCTAGCTGTGTGTGTGTGTGTGTGGTCACACATGTTGGGGAGATGGGATTGCAGAACCCAGCCCCTTTTCATGGTGGATTTTGCATCTGCCATTTTTCCTGTGATGGTCAGGGGGTCGCTTCCTGTGGCCTCTGGATTCTCATTTCACCAGCCCTTCTTCCAAGAGCTTCCCATTTCCCTTTGTCCTCTAAATCCCATCCATCTCCCTAGAAATCTCTGTTGCCCTGGCTTATATATTCTCTCTAATAGTGGCTATTTCCTAAAAAATGGTGTAGACTTTTGACACTGATTCATCATCACACCCTGAGGGGAAGAAGAAAAAAGACTCAAGAAGGAGCTCTATTTATTGCACAGGAAAAACTAACCAGAAAGGGCTTCCCACTCATAGTTCATGGTGATGTCATGCATCTTAAATGGCTAGCAGTTCTTAAAATGAGCTGCTGCATCTAACCTCCGTGTCTTTTTAAAAATTTTTTTAATTTTATTTTTTTATACAACAGGTTCTTATTAGTCATCAGTTTTATACACATCAGTGTATACATGTCAATCCCAATCGCCCAATTCATCATACCACCATCCCCACGCCCCCGCGGCTTTCCCCCCTTGGTGTACATATGTTTGTTCTCTACACCTGTGTCTCAACTTCTGCCCTGCAAACTGGTTCATCTGTACCATTTTTCTAGGTTCCACATACATGCGTTAATATACGATATTTGTTTTTCTCTTTCTGACTTACTTCACTTTGTATGACAGTCTCTAGATCCATCCACGTCTCAACAAATGACCCAATTTTGTTCCTTTTTATGGCTGAGTAATATTCCATTGTATATATGTACCACAACTTCTTTATCCATCCATCTCTCGATGGACATTTAGGTTGCTTCCATGACCTGGCTATTGTAAATAGTGCTGCAATGAACATTGGGGTGCATGTGTCCTTTTGAATTATGGTTTTCTCTGGGTATATGCCCAGTAGTGGGATTGCTGGGTCATATAGTAATTCTATTTTTAGTTTTGTTTTTTGGGTTTTTTTGGCGGTACATGGGCCTCTCACCGTTGTGGCCTCTCCCGTTGCGGAGCACAGGCTCCGGATGTGCAGGCTCCGTGGCCATGGCTCACAGGCCTAGCCGCTCCACGGCATGTGGGATCTTCCTGGACTGGGGCACGAACCTGTGTCCCCTGCATCGGCAGGCGGACTGTCAACCACTGCGCCACCAGGGAAGCCCATTCTATTTTTAGTTTTTTAAGGAACCTCCATACTGTTCTCCATAGTGGCTGTATCAATTTACATTCCCACCAACGGTGCAAGAGGGTTCCCTTTTCTCCACACCCTCTCCAGCATTTGTAGTTTGTAGATTTTCTGATGATTCCCATTCTAACTTGTGTGAGGTGGTACCTCATTGTAGTTTTGCTTTGCATTTCTCTAATAATTAGTGATGTTGAGCAGCTTTTCATGTGATTCTTGGCCATCTGTATGTCTTCTTTGGGGAAATGTCTATTTAGGTCGTCTACCAATTTTTGGATTGGGTTGTTTGTTTCTTTAATATTGAGCTGCATGAGCTGTTTATATATTTTGGAGATTAATCCTTTGTCCGTTGACTCATTTGCAAATATTTTCTCCCATTCTGAGGGTTGTCTTTTCGTCTTGTTATGGCTTCCTTTGCTGTGCAAAAGCTTTTAAGTTTCATTAGGTCCCATTTGTTTATTTTTGTTTTTATTTTCATTACTCTAGGAGGTGGATCAAAAAAGATCTTGCTGTGATTCATGTCAAAGAGTGTTCTTCCTATGTTTTCCTCTAAGAGTTTTACAGTGTCCGGTCTTAAATTTAGGTCTCGAATCCATTTTGAGTTTATTTTTGTGTATGGTGTTAGGGAGTGTTCTAATTTCATTCTTTCACATGTAGCTGTCCAGTTTTCCCAGCACCACTTATTGAAGAGACTATCTTTTCTCCATCGTATATCCTTGACTCCTTTGTCATAGATTAGTTCACCGTAGGTGCATGGGTTTATCTCTGGGCTTTCTATCTTGTTCCATTGATCTATGTTTCTATTTTTGTGCCAGTACCATATTGTGTTAATTACTGTAGCTTTGTAGTATAGTCTGAAGTCAGGGAGTCTCATCCCTCCCACTCCATTTTTTTCCCTCAAGATTGCTTTGGCTATTCGGGGTCTTTTGTGTCTCCATACAAATTTTAAGATTTTTTGTTCTAGTTCTGTAAAAAATGCCATTGGTAATTTGATAGGGATTGCATTGAATCTGTAGATTGCTTTGGGTAGTATAGTCATTTTCACAGTATTGATTCTTCCAATCCAAGAACATGGTATATTTCTCCATCTGTTGGTATCACCTTTAATTTCTTTCATCAGTGTCTTATAGTTTTCTGCATACAGGTCTTTTGTCTCCCTAGGTAGGTTTATTCCTAGGTATTTTATTCTTTTTGTTGCAGTGGTAAATGGGAGTGTTTCCTTAATTTCTCTTTCAGATTTTTCATCCTTAGTATATAGGAATGAAGAGGTTTCTGTGCATTAATTTTGTATCCTGATACTTTACTATTCATTGATTAGCTCTAGTAGTTTTCTGGTGGCATCCTTAGGATTCTCTATGTATAGTATCGTGTCATCTGTAAACAGTTACAGTTTTACTTCTTCTTTTCCAATTTGTATTCCTTTTATTTCTTTTTCTTCTCTGATTGCTGTGGCTAGGACTTCCAAAACTATGTTGAATAATAGTGGCGAGAGTGGATATCCTTGTCTTGTTCCTGATATTAGAGGAAATGCTTTCAGTTTTTCACCATTGAGAATGATGTTTGCTGTGGGTTTGTAGTATATGGCCTTTATTATGTTGAGGTAGGTTCCCCCTATGCCCACTTTCTGGAGAGTTTTTATCATAAATGGTGGTGAATTTTGTCAAAAGCTTTTCCTGCATCTATTGGGATGATCATATGGCTTTTATTCTCCAATTTGTTAATATGGTTTATCACATTGATTGATTTGTGTATATTGAAGAATCCTTGCATCCCTGGGATAAATCCCACTTGATCATGGTGTATGATCCTTTTAATGTGTTGTTGGATTCTGTTTGCTAGTATTTTGTTCAGGACTTTTGCATTTATATTCATCAGTGATATTGGTCTGTAATTTTCCTCTTTTGTAGTATCTTTGTCTGGTTTTGGTATCAGGGTGATGGTGGCCTCATAGGATGAGTTTGGGAGTGTTCCTTCCTCTGAAATTTTTTGGAAGAGTTTGAGAAAGATGGGTGTTAGCTCTTCTCTAAATGTTTGATAGAATTCACCTGTGAATTCTGGTCCTGGACTTTAGTTGGAAGAATTTTAATCACAGTTTCAATTTCATTACTTGTGATTGGTCTGTTCATATCTTCTATGTCTTCCTGGTTCAGTCTTGGAAGGTTATGCCTTTCTAAGAATTTGTCCATTTCTTCCAGGTTGTCCCTTTTATAGGCATGGAGTTGCTTGTAGTAGTCTCTTAGGATGCTTTGTATTTCTGCAGTGTCTGTTGTAACTTCTCCTTTTTCATTTCTAATTTTATTGATTTGAGTCCTCTCCCTCTTTTTCTTGATGAGTCTGGCTAATGGTTTATCAATTTTGTTTATCTTCTCAAAGAACCAGCTTTTAGTTTTATTGATCTTTGCTATTGTTTTCTTTGTTTCTATTTCATTTATTTCTGCTCTGATCTTTATGACTTCTTTCCTTCTGCTAACGTTGGGTTTTGTTTGTTCTTCTTTCTCTAGTTCCTTTAGGTGTAGGGTTAGATTGTTTATTTGAGATTTTTCTTGTTTCTTGAGGTAGGCTTGTATAGCTATAAACTTCCCTCTTAGAACTGCTTTTGCCGCATCCCATAGGTTTTGGATCGTCGTGTTTTCATTGTCATTTGTCTGTAGGTATTTTTTGATTTCCTCTTTGAGTTCTTCAGTGATCTCTTGGTTATTTAGTAATGTGTTGTTTAGCCTTCATGTGTTTGTGTTTTTTACGTTTTTTTCCCTGTAATTCATTTCTAATCTCATATCGTTGTGGTCAGAAAAGGTGCTTGATATGATTTTAATTTTCTTAAATTTACTGAGGCTTGATTTGTGACCCAAGATGTGATCTATTCTGGAGAATGTTCCGTGCGCACTTGAGAAGAAAATGTAATCTGCTGCTGTTGGATGGAATGTCCTATAAATATCAGTTAAATCTATCTGGTCTAGTTTGTCATTTAAAACTTGTGTTTTCTTATTTTTTTCATTTTGGATGATCTGTCCATTGGTGTAATTGAGGTATTAAATTCCCCCACTATTATTGTGTTACTATCGATTTCCTCTTTTATAGCTGTTAGTAGTTGCCTTATGTATGAAGTGCTCCTATGTTGGGTGCATATATATTTATAATTGTTATATTTTTTTCTTGGATTGATCCCTTGATCATTATGTAGTGTCCTTCTTTGTCTCTTGTAACATTCTTCATTTTAAAGTCTATTTTATCTGATGTGAATATTGCTACTCCAGCTTTCTTTTGATTTCCATTTGCGTGGAATATCTTTTTCCATCCCCTCACTTTCAGTTTGTATGTGTCCCTAGGTCTGAAGTGGGTCTCTTGTAGACAGGCATATATATGGGTCTTGTTTTTGTATCCATTCAGCAAGCCTGTGTCTTTTGGTTGGAGCATTTAATCCATTCACGTTTAAGGTAATTATTGATATGTATGTTCCTATGACCATTTTCTTAATTGTTTTGGGTTTGTTTTTGTAGGTCCTTTTCTTCTCTTGTGTTTCCCACGTAGAGAAGTTCTTTTAGCATTTGTTGTAGAGCTGGTTTGGTGGTGCTGAATTCTCTTAGCTTTTGCTTGTCTGTAAAGCTTTTGATTTCTCCATCAAATCTGAATGAAGCAACTGACAAAGGATTAATCTACAAAATTTACAAGCAGCTCATGCAGCTCAATAACAAAAAAACAAACAACCCCATCCAAAAATGGGCAGAAGACCTAAACAGACATTTCTCCAAAGAAGATATACAGAATGCCAACAAACACATGAAAGAATGCTCAACATCATTAATCATTAGAGAAATGCAAATCAAAACTACAATGAGATATCATCTCACACCAGTCAGAATGGCCATCATCAAAAAATCTAGAAACAATAAATGCTGGAGAGGGTGTGGAGAAAAGGGGACACTCTTGCACTGCTGGTGGGAATGTGAATTGGTTCAGCCACTATGGAGAACAGTATGGAGGTTCCTTAAAAAACTACAAATAGAATTACCATATGACCCAGCAATCCCACTACTGGGCATATACCCTGAGAAAACCAAAATTCAAAAAGAGTCATGTACCAAAATGTTCATTGCAGCTCTATTTACAATAGCCCGGAGATGGAAACAACCTAAGCGCCCATCATCGGATGAATGGATAAAGAAGATGTGGCACATATACACAATGGAATATTACTCAGCCTTAAAAAGAAATGAAATTGAGTTATTTGTAATGAGATGGATAGACCTAGAGTCTGTCATACAGAGTGAAGTAAGTCAGAAAGAAAAAGACAAATACCGTATGCTAACACATATATATGGAATTTAAGGGAAAAAAATGTCATGAAGAACCTAGGGATAAGACAGGAATAGAGGCGCAGACCTACTGGAGAACGGACTTGAGGATATGGGGAGGGGGAAGGGTGAGTTTTGACAGGGCGAGAGAGAGTCATGGACATATACACACTAACAAACGTAGTAAGGTAGATAGCTAGGGGGAAGCAGCCGCAAGGCACAGGGATATTAGCTGGGGGCTTTGGGACAGCCTGGAGGGGTGGGATGGGGAGAGTGGGAGGGAGGGAGATGCACGAGGGAAGACACATGGGAGCATATGTATATGTATAGCTGATTCACTTTGTTATAAAGCAGAAACTAACACACCGTTGTAAAGCAATTATACCCCAATAAAGATGTTAAAAAAAAAATAAAAATCTGAATGAGATCCTTGCCGGGTACAGTACTCTTGGTTGTAGGTTCTTCCCTTTCATCACTTTAAGTATATCATGCCACTCCCTTCTGGCTTGTAGAGTTTCTGCTGAGAAATCAGCTGTTAACCTTATGGGAGTTCCCTTGTATGTTACTTGTCGTTTTTCCCTTGCTGCTTTCAATAATTTTTCTTTGTCTTTAATTTTTGCCAGTTTGATTACTATGTGTCTCAGCGTGTTTCTCCTTGGGTTTATCCTGTATGGGACTCGCTGTGCTTCCTGGACTTGGGTATCTATTTCCTTTCCCATGTTAGGGAAGTTTTCGACTATAATCTCTACAAATAGTTTTTCGGGTCCTTTCTCTCTCTCTCTTCTTCTGGGACCCCTATAATGTGACTGTTGTTGCCTTTAATGTTGTCCCAGAGGTCTCTTAGGCTGTCCTCATTTCTTTTCATTCTTTTTTCTTTAGTCTGTTCCGCAGCAGTGAATTCCACCTTTCTGTCTTCCAGGTCACTTATGCATTCTTCTGCCTCAGTTATTCTGCTATTGATTCCTTCTAGTGTAGTTTTCATTTCAGTTATTGTATTGCTCATCTCTGTTTGTTCTTTAATTCTTCTAGGTGTTTGTTAAACATTACTTGCATCTTCTCGATCTTTGCCTCCATTCTTTTTCCAAGGTCCTGGATCATCTTTACTGTCATTATTCTGAATTATTTTTCTGGAAGGTTGCCTATCTCCACTTCATTTAGTTGTTTTTCTGGGGTTTTATCTTATTCCTTCATCTGGTACATAGCCCTCTGCCTTTTCATCTTGTCTATTTTTCTGTGAATGTGGTTTTTGTTTCACAGGCTGCAGGATTGTAGTTCTTCTTGCTTCTGCTGTCTGCCCTCTGGTGGATGAGGCTATCTAAGAGGCTTGATGGGAGGTACTGGTGGTGGGTAGAGCTGACTGTTGCTCTGGTGGGCAGAGCTCAGTAAAACTTTAATCCGCTTGACTGCTGATGGGTGGGTCTATTTTCCCTCCCTGTTGGTTGTTTGGCCTGAGGTGACCCAACACTGGAGCCTACCTGGGCTCTTTGGTGGGGCTAATGACAGACTCTGGGAAGGCTCATGCCAAGAAGCACTTCCCAGAACTTCTGCTGCCAGTGTCCTTGTCCCCACGGTGAGCCACAGCCTCTGCAGGAGACCCTCCAACAGGTAGGTCTGGTTCAGTCTCCCCTGGGGTCACTGCTCCTTCCCCTGGGTCCCGATGCACACACTACTTCGTGTGTGCCCTCCAAGAGTGGAGTCTCTGTTTCCCCCAGTCCTGTCAAAGTCCTGCAATCAAATCCCACTAGGCTTCAAAGTCTGATTCTCTAGGAATTCCTCCTCCCATTGCCGGACCCCTAAGTTGGGAAGCCTGACGTGGGGCTGGGAACCTTCACTCCAGTGGGTGGGCTTCTGTGGTATAATTGATCTCTAGTCTGTGAGTCACCCACCGAGCAGTTATGGGATTTGATTTTGCTGTGATTGCGCCCCTCCTACCGTCTCATTGTGGCTTCTCCTTTGTCTTTGGATGTGGGGTATCTTTTTTGGTGCGTTCCAGTGTCTTCCTGTTGATGATTGTCCAGCAGCTAGTTGTGATTCTGGTGTTCTCACAAGAGGCAGTGAGAGCACGTCCTTCTACACTGCCATTAACCTCTGTGTCTTTGCATGGGACACTCCTGCTGCCTCCAAAGCCCTTTCTGGTCTTTTGCAATTAACTGATTCCTATTAATTCTTTAAGAGTCTGGCTTCACTTCCTCCAGGGAGCCTTCCCTGATCCCATCAACCTGGCTTAGATGTCCCTACTATTTGCTCCCTGCTTTACATTTATAAACAACTATTTTTATAATTACATATCTATATGTTGTCTTTTTCCAAAAAGCTCACAGAAATACTGGAACGATGCCCAATGTCTAGAACATAAGAGACACTTAATAAATGATTTTTTGGTGGGATAAATAAATTATGAAGTTATTTTTAAAAGAAGAATTGTATTGCTTCAGAAGGGATTTGATCATTGAATGGTAAAGAACCCATATTTGCTGAGTTGGGTCACAGAGAGATTGGGTACCCAGCAAAATAAAACGAGATGGGAAACACTGTGTTCACCCATTTTATTTCAAAATCTGATTGAAATAGACAGAAGTCAACAAAATGTAATTCATCCAAGTATCATGCTATACATGCTTCCAAACCTAATATATGAAATTTATACCTTTTGAATCTTCATAATGAAAATCCAAGAGCGAAGAGTAAGAAGCAATGATTAGTCACATCACTTAAGTATGAAATGAATACAAAAGATTCAAATGTACATGACGTTTCCCTGCTATTTGTACAGAGGTTGCTTTATATGTAATAATGTGGGAGTGGGGTGGGGGCATAAAGAATTTTGGCATCTTCTCTGCGGCTGGAGGAAGTCTAAAGTTCTCAACATCCCAAGATGCTCTCCCCTCCTGCACAGCCCCGAAGGTTCGCTGTTCAGAGTAGTATGTGCTCTTCCATATCTTCCCAGTAATTAGGCAATTTTTATGTACGAGATGGTTTATAACATGCACACCTACATCACTCTGACCTTTCTTCCGTTTACCTGCAGCATGTGGTATTTTGGGAAGTGAACTTTTCCTGGTGAATGACGGCGTCATCCTGCTCGTCAGCAGCCGTGGAAAGCAGGGCAGCCAGCCGCCCCGGTTGCCCTCGGGAGCGGGGACCACAGACCCCACCCAGGCGCCTCAATCTGGAATTCCCAGCCTGGAAATGCCAGTCCTTCTTTCCGATGCTCTGTGTGGTCCCAGGGTTTTATTTTCAATAGTTCACAGCATGTAATTCCGAGAGCCAAGGTGGGCGTCCTAGAACTGCAGTATGCTCCTGGGTGGTGGTTCTGGGCTGGGGGCTCACACACCAGCCTGGTGTGGGGAGGCGCCCCTATGCATGACAACAGGAGGGGAATCTTGCAACTCTCACGTTGGTCTAGAAACGGCTCTGGGTTCATGCATCTGGGTTCAGGACTGTGTGCCCTTGAAAAAGATTTTGCGAGCGTTTTTAATGGAAAATGCTTTGCTAACCTCCCCAGCATTGTCTGCATACGAGGTGTAGATTTTAATTACTCATCAGACTTTTGGAAACAAACATTCTGTATTATTTGTATCTTAATAGGTATGTTCTCTCCTAAAGTAAGCATAACCTCTTATAGCTCTTTAACCCCCAATCCAAATCTTGGGGTCTTTGGTTCCTCTGGCTGACCTTGAGCTACAAGAATCGGAAGTGAAAGTGGGTGTGTTTAGATAAGGGTGAATAAGTTGGGAGTGGGGACAGGGCCAGCTTAATAATCCCACAGAATGATGTAGACACTTATGGACACTCATAATCATCAGCCTTTGGGCGCCAGGTCCCCTGCCCATGTCTTTGAGCACGCACAGTTCAGAGGCCATGCTCAACTTTTGAGGCTGGATTTCATGTTTGGAGATAGTTCCGAATTCTTTGGAGCCTAATCTAGCAAAAAATGGATAGTTGAGCCGAGGAATATAGCACTTGGGATCAAAAACATTGTATTGCTGTATAAACAAAATCGTTATGTGGCTTACAAATGGACTCCAGTGGCAATTCTAAAATAAGACTCCAAATGAGGTTGGAGTGATGACAGCCCCAATGAAATGAGTAGGTGGCTTCCCAAGAGGGTGTCATGAAAGGTTCCATGTAAACACGGAAGTGGGTGACATATTTGCAAAACAGTTGGATAGCACACGCCCACAAAAACTGTGGATGTTGTCAAGGCCAGGGACTTGAGATCAGTCCACTCTGCCATGCTCGTGGCACATGCATCCTGGGGAATTTCTTCCCTTCCCTGAAATAGGCAGCACATTTGTTTGCTGCTCTAACTGGGGTGCCTTAACCCCCTCTCCACCAGCTTGATTCCTAGATATCCTTCAAGACTTAACTTGACTTTTACCTCCCCAGTGCCCATGGAGAGTTACTCGCCTCTCTGCCCCATCTTGCATTTCTATAAATCTCTGTCATGTAGACTTTCCCGATGCATTACTACAATTTGTTTGCTTGTTCTCTCTCCCCACCCCACCCCCATGCTGTGAACACCTTTCCTTATTCGTGTCTGTATTTCCTGCTTGACATAGAGTACGTGTGCAAGAAAGTGCATTGGGAAGGACTGATCCAACTTTGAAACTGAGTCTGTTTCCTCACTTATCTCTTGTCCTTCTAAGCTCACCAGATCTTGTAAAGTGAGAGAAAAGACGTGGGGATTCTGTGATCATGTGCATGGTTGCTATACGCACATGTGGATCATGCCATGATTTCTGTCCACTGATAATTGTGTGAACGTATCTGGTGGCTCGTGTTTTTTGAGCACTGGCGTGTGGCGGGCACTGTTGGGGGTGGCCAGATCTGCAGAGCTGACTCACCTAATGAAATTCACTTCTAGATCCGTCATGCAGCTCAGCCCTGCCAGAAACACTCCCATTTAAGTGCAGTACATAACCAATAGTATATGAAAGTCAATTACCAAAAGGATCCAACTGCAGAATGAAAAAGAACTAACTGTAGAAAATTAGAAAGCAGCACAGAACAGTCTTTAGCCTCAATTACCAACATTTCCCCGTCTCCCAGCAGCTGAGCTCAGGGTGTCATTTGAGCGGGAGCTTGGGCCTGGCAGCTTGCAGCCCTCTGTTGCCTTTGATGTCCCCAATTATGCAATAATGGTAATCACGGGCCGAGGGCTCAGTGGAGAAATCTGTTTCCCCATGTCTAGAGCTCAGTAATCATGGGGGAGGAGTACATTAGAGCAGAATTCATTGATTTCAAATTATTGTTTGAGAAGGCACTGAGATTGGGCTTTTACAGCCTGGATCGTGCAGACTGAGGATGAGAGCGCCGCCCTCAGAAGGATGGCTCAGGCAGAAGCGGACCACCCCTGAAAGAGGGTCTGCTCTGAGCCTGCACTCCATCCCATCCCCATTCCCATCTCCATCCCCCAAAGTTTAAGGACCATTTGAGACAGAGCAGAAATCAATTTCTGGCATTAGCTCACTTACCACTAAAAATAACTGGTTTTTATGACGGAGGACTGGGAGGTAAGATTAAGGAGTAGGACAGGCTGCTTTCCCATTTCTCACACCCCAGAGGGCTCCCAGTCTTCCATCAAATCTGGCCGTTGGCAAAGGTTTTCTGACTTCCGTTTCGATGCCTTTGGCCTTTCTGAACAAGTAAGGGCAGCGGTGGATTTCAACGACAGCCACAAATTCCTACCCTCCCATCAAGAGGTACAGTCTCTTCCTCTACTTGAAACGGGGGTGACTATACTTTGGCCAATAGGATATTAGCAAAATGATGCAAACAGGAGCTTGGAAACACCACGGCTGCCACCACATGAAAAAGCCTGAGACACCACGTGAAAAAGCCTGCCAGAAGGTGAGACACACACCAAGGTCACCCTTTACACAACATGTGAGTGAGGTCACTGATTGCCAGCACACACACCAGTGAGCCCAGTCAGGCCAGCAGAAGGACCTTGCAGTTGAGGAACATCCAAATTGCCAAAGGACAGAATCGTGCGTTAAATAAATGATTGCCGTTTTAAGTCACTACTTTGGGTAGTTTGTTACACAGCAAACACTAACTGATACATAGCTAACACTTCTATAACATTTACTAAGTGCCAGGCACTGTTGTGAACATCACGTGTATTAACTCATTTCTTGCTCACAAAACATCCTGAAGGACATATTATTTTCATCCCCATTTTGCACATGAGGAAGCTAAGATTCAGTGACCTGCACAAAATTACAAGGCTGGCCTGTTGCAGGGGTAAGAGTCACACCCTGGCAGCCTGGCTGCTAACCATTGCCCACTCCTGCAGATCTGAGCATGTCCCAGCCCTGCTCAGACCCTCCACTGGCTACTCTGGGGCCTCGGGAAAGGAGCTACTACGTAATACCTTAGCATGTGTGTAAGACGGGCATGATTTCATTCATTCAATAAAGGTTTTACTGAGGCTGCCTATATGCAAACGTTGTTCTAGATCCAGGAGATGTGGCAAAGAAGAAAGCAGACCCAAATCCCTTCTCCTGCGAGAGAAACAGTACAAGTAAATAAGTAAAATAGCTAGTACGTTGGAAGGAAAGAAAGACCAAGGGCCAGTGAAGCTGCCTGACTGGAATGTGATTGCATGGTGTGAGCTGGGATTTGTCTCCTTCCCTGGCTGGAAATGGAATGAGGATGCTAGGATGGGGATGGGGGCTGCATTTTATGTGCGGGGGTCGGGGAGGTCTTGTCAGAGCTTTGAACAAAGCCTCCTGCCACCCCCCACCAACCCATCTCATGACCACTGTCTCCATTGGAGCCTTCAGCTCCACTTACAGGCAGCTGTTTGAGGTCCCCCCAGCTTGCTTCCCTTTGGATGGGCACCTGTGCCCCAGTGGTTATTTTACCTCGAATATCTGCAGGGCGTTGGGATACAGCAGGAAGGGCGCAGGGTTTAGAGGTACACAGAGTGAGTCCTTGTGTGTCTCTGAGACTCAAATCTCTCACCAGTGCGATGCAGGCAGCACCTTCCCTGTGGCACAGGGTGGCTGTGCAAGGACAGTGCTGGCACAGCCCTTTGGGTTTGGTGTTCACTCTCCGTCAACATCCCTTGGCGAGCTGCTGTCACTCTTCTTTCCCACCATCTCAAAGATCGCTTCTTCCAAGAAGCCCCCCTGACTTTCAACTTGCACATAATTTAATACTAACCCCGTTGTATCGGAACTGTCCCTTGGGCGCCAGTCTCCCCACCTGCCTCCAAGACTGGGCGCAAAAGTGTGTGTAAGGCAGCTGGAAGCAAGGATGCACGGGGCTCAGATACTCTGAGACTTGCCTGGAGTTCCGGGCAGAATGTGGATGTGGCAGAGACGCCCACGGTGGTCTGTCCACCAAGCCTGCTCTGTGGCTACAGCCACACATATGTGTCTGCATGTTAACCCCCTGTGAGTGAAGCCATCTGACCTCGTAGTCTCACAGTGTGATGTGCGGTTGGTCTCCTCTGCTGGCTGGAGCTCCCCATCCCCGTCCTCTTCCAATGTGCAGAGCTCTTCTACTCTCTGCAGACGTGGCCTTGGGCTCCAATTCCTCGGAACTTTTTCTGCCTCCCTCTCCTGCCCTGAGCCTTTAATGGGCATGCAGTGAAATAGGCAACTTGCGGAGAGACATAAGTTTTGGAGTCTCATCTCCAGGCTCAAATCTCAGCCTGGTCCCTATGAGCTGTATGTCCCCAAGCAAGAAAGCTTCCCTCTCTGAACCTCGGTTTCTGCATCTATAGAGTGTGGACATTCATGCCTACCTGGGCAGATGGTTAGGAGACTAAATGAGCACCTGGCATACAATAGGTGCCCAATAAATGGGAGTTTTCCCTCTTCCTGGACCTGTTTCTCCATCCCACTCTCTGAGAACCTCAGTTTCACCAACTGGAGGTGGTCAGAGTTGTGAGGATTAAATGAACAGAACATGTGATATTTGATATTTTCTTTGATATTTTCAAGACCCCTCTCTTGTTTTTGTCACTTGTTCCTGTTGTTAGTTACTTCCTCCACTTTCTCCCCATGCCCCTCTTTCTTTATCTTTCCCTCCAGTAGACAACCATCCCAATAGGTTTAGTGAGAATTATTGTTTTGATTTACACAAATAGTCATGTGTGTGCATCCTGCCCGGTGCTTCTAGCCACTGCCTAGTCTCCACCTCATCTCTCCCATCATTACCAGATGACTGCCAAGTCCACAGATACCAAGTTTCAGGGATTCTCAGATGCACGTTTTTAGTTAAAGTCTCTGAAATCGGGTGGTCTCTTGCACTCGCTCTTGGCGAGTGTGATGTAGTTGCCACTGCTCGCCCCTCGCAAACATCCTCAGGACCAGAGCTGGAGCTCGTGCAAGGGTGACTGAAGCCTGAAGAGAGTCTGGAGAAAATAGCAGAGCACTCATTTAAGAACCGCTTGGTGATCAGTTCTCTGAAAGCAACGCAGTTTGGAAAGGGACAGGTACCGAGAACTCTGAGTCATAGGTGAGCTCTGGACACGAAGGAGGCTAGGAAGACTTCATTCAATTAGTTTCATGTATGTTTTCCTTTTTACGTGTGCCTAAGAGTGAAAAATAATTTTTAAGAAGAGTTATGTCTAAACAAGTCTAAAAAGAGCCCTTTTCATGAGTATAAAAATTCTAAGTGATAAGAAAGCATTTTGTCCTTGTTTAACTGGCAGATCTTTTTCCCTTTCTTGGATGTACATAAAACACTGGTCCTTCTCAAAGTTCAGTGAGCCTTTGTTTCAGTGAAACATTGTAATAACATTGTAATGCTGCAGTCAACGGCCCTCAAGGTCCCTTCTGGGTCAGGGTAAGAGTTCCTTGGGGCTGTAAACCCAGAAGTGGGATTGTTTGAGTCTCAGAAATCTAAATTGAATAATTGTTGCCATTGCCCACATCATTGCCAACACTTGGCATAACTCGGCTTTCTGGCTGTTTCCAGTCTACTGTGTGTGCAGTGCGAGATTCGTTTTAAGCAGCATCTCCCTGAAACTCACGTGCCTGGGCACCTCTTCACCTACTTGTTGGTTCTTTCATTTTCTTCCTCTGTATGTTGCAGTTTCTTTTCTTTTGTCCATTTTTCTATTAGGTCTGATCTCTTTTTCTTACTGATTTGCAGGAGTTTCGTGCCCATTCTAGATACTAACCCAATGCTAGCATAAGCATTTCAAATGTATTTTTCCTTCCTGTCCCCCAGAGCTCTTTGTAAATGGCAAGGTGCCTTCCAGGAGCTGGTTAATTACAGACTCTCCATGTGTTGCGGAAATGATGGGATTCAGCTTTCCAAATGACCGCTTGGCCATGACCTGGCCCTTGATGTGCCTTGCCTTCCTCTAAATCACTAAATCAGTTCTTCAAGGAGCTGTGCATTGAAGGAGCCCTCACCAGACTCACTTGCTGCCGCCAAGGCCAACGCTGTTGAACTTTACGTTTACCTGTGTCTGTGTCCCTGGCTGTCTCAATCAAGTCAGCTAGTATTTTCTGAGCATTGGGTAGAAATTAGGCTCTGGGCTTTCACTGATGAATGAGAAAAGTTTGGGTGTGGCAGAGACGCACAGACCCCCAGTGCATAGTGTGAGAGGAGCAACAGGGATGGGGTGGAGGGATCAGGAAGGCTTCCTGGAGGAGGTGGCATTGGCCAGACCTTGAGATTAGGAGGCATTTCTTGCCTTTCTTCCTTCCCAAACCATCAGGTCCTGAGAGCAGTGTCCCCTGTTGGCAGGTTCTGCTTCTTCTGAAGACCAGCCAAGACTCCCAGGTAGAGAGCCCTGCCCTTCAGAGGTGGCCATGCACGGTGACCAGGGGAGACTGCAACCTTCCCACTTCCCTGGGGGATGAACCCACCGTTGAGGAGACCAGCACTGAGGCTCATGGGGGCTCCCTGGGCTCAGTGGCTTTCCTGCTCTGCTCCCAGCCTGACTCTCCCACATGCCAAGGCAGCTTCCACTTGTCATCACTTGTAACTGCTCCCTTGGCCAGAGCAGGCTATCCCTCCCATGGGGGCGTGTCCAGGGTCACCAAACTCCTCTCTGTCTTAGACTTGTACTTGCATGGCCCACTGAGCCCCAAAGCTCGGGATGCTCAGGAAGACCAACCCTGCCCTGTGGCCCCTCGGAGCCCTGCCCTCATTAGGCAGGTCAGGGGGTGAAGGAAGCGGGGTCTCGGCAGTCCTGAGGACGGGACCGGGGAAAAGAGCCTCAATTCAATAACGTTTTTCTTTTTCTTTCCCAAGAAGTCAAAGACACTCTGGAGTTCAGCCCGTGTGTTCTCCTCACGTAATAGTGCGGTAGAGAAGAATTCAATCGTGTTAAAAGAAAAAGAGTCACAAAAGATACACATTAATAGAAAATATATTGCTGGAAGTAAGAAGAAGTAATGAATAACATTCCACATAATAGTGACTAAAAGTGAGATCGTCCTCAGCTGTGGTTACAAGTTGAATTCGAATTGAAGGTGCCTTTGTAATGCTGACAGAATAGCTGTCCTTTCCAGGAAAAAATATATTGTACTGTATATTATAGTGGCCCCAAGAGGGAGAAATTAAATAGGAGGAAAACAGCTTCAGGAGGACATAGGGATACCATGAGGTGTGTGAACAGTGATGTTTGGCGTTTCTGCCTTGGAGCCATTACAGTGTGCAGGGTTTGATCAAAAGCAGCAAAGTGTTTTATCTCCATTCTTGTGCTTCTTCTTATGGGAGGGGTGTACCTCTGAGCCTGTTCATGGGCTGTTCCCAGGACCTTCCTGCTCACTTCCCATGGAGTGAGTGGGGCTTACTGGAGCTAGGGGGAGGATGCTGGGCGGGGTGGTGGAGACTCGGGCACAGAACCCATCTCTGCCCCAGTTAATTAACTAGGAAGGTTGTGTGGCTTGTGCTGGTTCAGACCTTGCCTGACACCTGTCCCAGGCTAGCCTGGATACCTCCTCCATTGCAGCTTCTACAGGGCCCCACTTTGAGCTGGTCTTGCGTTAAGGCTGTGTGGCAAACCCTACTGGCTGTCTACCCCTCACCCTTGCCCACATTCCATGCTGGAGGCTCAAAAATCCTGATATTCCCTTTGCCCAGCTCCCTTGCAGCTAGGGAAGGTCATGTCTTCCTATTCTGGATTATGAGGTGCACAGGAAAGCTTCTGGGAAAGATTTTCTTCTCTGACAAGAAGAGAGAGGTGTATATGGGGAGCTCCTTTTGCTAGAGTCCTCCTTTTTATTTCTTTCTTTGGATGCTATAGTGTGAAGTTGTAATGCTTGGGGCTATGGCAGCCATCTTGCAACCATGAGGGATCAGCTTGAAAACAAGAGCCAACTCACTGAGGGTGGTGGATCCTAGTCTTGGGGTAGAATGCCTCCTAAACTGGCCTGGCCAGATTCAAGAGCCAGAAAAGGAAAACCTATATTTCATGGCTGGAGGAACATTATTTTTAAAATCCCTTCTCCTTGTCCTGCTGGGTGTGAGTCAGGAGACATGCAGTCCTGATTGCCCTAGTAGCCCTTTTATTCATTTGTCCAACACAGACTTATTGATGGTCTGCAATGTTCCAAGCACTGCATGGCACTGGTGATACATTAGAGCATAAAACAGACTCAACTTTCTGCCCTCATGGAGCCTGCATTCTTGTTGGGGAGACAGGAAGTAAGCAACTCCCTACCCTTGAGCTCATCATTTATCATTTATGACTTTTTCCCTTTCTGCAAGAGTGATGCAGTTGAGCGTGGTGATAATGAAGGCCACATGTTAAAGATACAGAAGCCAGGGGATGGAAGGACCCTGGGTCCCTGAATCACACCTTGAAGAAGAGACACCTGCCAGTCAGAATCCTGCTTTGGGCTTTACATGAATAAGAAATAAAACTCTATGGTACCTGGAGCCATTAATCACTTGTGAGTTTGCTTTTGCTTGCACTAGGGTTTCCTTAACGAATACAGTATGCCTGAAGTTTGCCCCACTTCTGGTCTTACACGTTTAGGAAGAGAAACATTTCCTTTGAGATCGAGGCAGCTCAAGGGAGAGCTTTGGTTTATTGCAGCCCTCAGCATCCCAGCTGATTGAATGGTTAGGATTTACTGCTGAGACCACTGGGCACTGGTCCCAGCACATAGCCCTAGGAAGCTGGAGGTCTCCCTCACCACCGAAACCTAAAGGTTGGCATTTGAGATCAAAATGCAGGTCCTGCTGGACCCAGTGAAGGGCGTGGTGGTAAGAGGGCGGGACAGCAGCTTGGGCTGGCAGCCTGGAACAGCTCCAGGTGGGCAGAGCACCTCTAGAATCAGAAAGACCCTCCTCTTCAGCCCCAGCCAGCCCTGGAAAGATGAGATCTTCCTTAAGCTCCTGGCATCGCCTGGTAAATGTCCCTTTTCAGGCTTCAAGGGGAGTTGGCTTGTTTCATGCTGGTCCAGAGGCCATTCCTCCCCAGCTTCTCTGCCCACCTGAGCCAGCCTCTATTCTTGCCACCATGTTAATGGTTCAGGAGCTCCTTAGGCTGGGAGTGGTCCACCCCAGAGAGCTTGGATTGGCTCAGGTGGGTCTGGAGGCCTGTGACTTAAGTCACAGTCATCTAATCGACTCAGAATCTGGGGCAGATTGTACTGTTGAAAGGTGATCACTACAAGTTCTGTGATCTTCTAGAACTTCACCACTTTCCCTCCAGAGGTGGAGTCGGATTCCCTTCCCTTTGAATCTGGGTGGGCTTGTGTCTTTGGTTTCTTGGGGCTGCCGTAACAAATTACCCAAACTGGGTGACTTAAAACAACAAGAATTTATTCCCCTGTTGTTTATTCAGGAACATCAACGGCTCAAGGTGTTGGCAGGGCCACGCTCCCTCCAAAGGCTCTGGGGGAGACTCCTTCTTTGCCTCTTCCTAGTTTCTCGTGGCGGCCAGCCATCCTTGGCGTTCCTTGGGGCTGTATTCTTCCAGTCTCTGCCTCTGTCTTCACGTGGTCTTTTCCCCTTGAGTCTCCTCCGTGTTTCTGGATCTGAATCCCCCTCTCCTTGTAAAGACACCCATCATACTGGACTGACAGCCCACCCTACTCCAGTAGGACCTCATTTTAACCACCTGCAAAGACCCTATGTCCAAATAAAGTGACATGCTGAGGTTCTGGGCATACATGGATTTGAGGGGACGCTCTCCAACCCGGTACGGCTCATGACGTGTGACCCACAGAAGGGGGCAGAAGTGATGCCCTGCCTGACTGCACACCTGCCAGCTTGTTGGCTGGTCACTTGAGTCAGAGCCCTGGGCTACCATGTAAACCATCCGGCTGCCTGGGGAAACCCAAACTAGTCCCCCTGGAGAGACCCCCTGGAGAATCCCTGAGACTATGTGAGGAGAAAGAAATGCCCGCCAGTCCCCACATACTCCAGTCCCCAACATTCTATCTCAGCCACCATCTGACCGCTATAGCATGAGAAACCCTTAGCAGAACTGCCCTCTGGGCCCTCCCAAACTCCTGACCCGAAGAAACAGTGAGAGATACTGCCATGGGCTAAATGGTGTCCACCTCCTCCAAATTATATGCTACAGTCCTAACCCCCAGTACCTTAGAATGCGATTGTATTTGGAGATCAAGCCTTTAAAGAGGTGATTAAGGTTAAATGAGGTCATAAGGGTGGGGCCCTAATTCCAGTATGACTGGTGTCCTAATAAGAAGAGGAAGAGACACCAGGGCTGTGTGTGCACAGAGGAAAGAACACAAGGGGACACAGCGAGAAGGTGGCCATCTGCAAGACAAGGAGAGAGGCCTCAGGAGAAAACAAACTTGTTGACACCTTGATCTTGGACTTCCATCCTCCAGAACTATGAGAAAATAAATCTCTGTCGTTTAAGCCACCCAGTCTGTGGCATTTTGCTTTGGCAGCCCAGCAAATGAATACAGATAAGAACACAGCTGTTGTTTTAAGTCACTAAATTTGGGAGATATTTGTTATGCAGCAACAGTAACTGATACAGTATGTAAAGAGCTGGGGAAGTGAAGATGGAAAACTCAGGGATCTGGGGTTCCACTCCTGGCTCTGCCATTGTCTCACTGGGTGGTCCTGGCCAACACTTTTCTCTGGTCCTTGGTTTCCCTGTCTGTAAAGTGGGCAGATCAACTGGCTTCTAAGGTCTCTCACAACCCTGTGATGAACCGACTTTCTGGACAAGTTCTGGGAAGAGCTTAGTTCAACAAAGAAAAAGATTTGCAGCTGCGTTCCTGGAGACCTCTTTGGCTTAAGACACATTTGCTGAGAGCCTAAGTAATCTACTAACAATAATACCTACTGTTTAAGAAGCTCCTTCTGTGTCTGATCTGAGGTGATTTACATACATTATCCCATTAAATTAAATCTTCAGTAACTCCAGGGAAGGAGTTATTTTTGTAGCTAAGACAGCTGAACAGAGAAGTAAATTATCTTGTCTAGGGTCACACAGCTAGTATGGAGGGAGCCAGGGTCCAACAATAGCCTGATTCCCAAGTCCATGTTCTCTCCATGGGGCTTTTCCAGTTGACGCTTAGGGCAAAGGTGCATGAGTTTCATCTGTCACGTCCTAATTAAAATGCTCTCTGTCTACGAGGGCTTTTGTCGGCTTCATCCTCAGTTGAAAGTGACCGTCCCTTCCGACTCTCTCAGATGGAGGGGCAGACGAGGGAGCAGGTGGCTGTCCAGCCATCTGTGAGGGGCTGGGACATAAATGCCGTTATTGTTTCTTAAGTAAGAACAGACAGGATTTGAATGTCAAGGCCAAGCGACGGGAGATGAAATCTGCCCTTTGAGGTCCTCTGCCGGCCAGACCCAGGACAGATGGCAAACTGTTGTTGCTTGATATAGAATTAGGCCAAGTCGAAGTTCAGGTTGAGAGGCCAAAGTTCAAGTTTCCATGCAGCTGTCGGGAAAATGAGCTCCCCTGATGAACGGCCTCCCCTGGCTACTCGTATCCCCTTTTCTTTTTTGAAAACAGCTTTTGTTTCTGACTGCTCCTTTGATCATGGCGGTGCTGTTCATTTGGGGGGTTTATGATGTTCTGGGCGCCCAGACATCCCGCCCCCTTTATTCAGGGTGTTGGTATTAGCTGTAGGAGACAGGTCCGGGGTGCAGTGGACGGAACCCAGGCCTGAGGGAGGCTCTTGTCTCCACGTCTTTGTACCTGTGTGATCTTAGTGTTTTCCAGCCCCAGGATCCTCCCCTGTGCACTGGGAGTCAAATCCCAAACCCCAAGAGTGTGTGTGAGGAACGAACCCAATCATGCAACTGCCCCACACAGTAAGTGCTCATTTAATGCTAATTCCTTCCCCCTTCCGCTTCCCTCCAGCGAGTGATGTATTCATGGCTTCCTTGCTTATTTAACAGGCATTTATTGAGTGCCTACTATGTACCCGGCCCTCTTTGGGGTGCTGTGGCTATAGGGACACACTGGTGAACAAGACCCCTAATTCTCCCCTTCCAGTGGGGCAGGTGGGCCACGGACAAGGGAGCAAATGAAGATACTTTCAGGAGTGACCATGCTGTGCCTGGGGCCGTGAGGACATCTTCCTTGGAGCTCTCGACTTCTCTGCCCATCGTGTTTGATGCTCTCATATGTGGGATTCCTCCACGACAGAGCCCCTCCCCAATCCTTCCTACTATAGCTTTCTAATTTTAACGAGAGATCTTATTGCAGTTCCCTTCACCTCCATCAGGAAGGCTCTTTTTTCCTTCCTACACCTGTTCCAAATTTCAATTACGCAAAATATCTTTCACACATAGTTCAGCCAGATTCCTTAGGAGGAGGGGGAAAAGGGGCGCTGTAAGTATTCATAATGTGTTTGCATTATGGAATAATTATACATAATTGCTCTGCCTTGTAAATAAGTATAAAACATTTACCAGTCTCTACAGTGGGAGAAACGTGGAGCTGCGTCTCCCTCAGAAGACTCCCCTGGTGGAAACCCACACTGGCAACTGGCGATCTTTCCAGCTCACCAGGCACATTTGTTATTTCCATCAGCAAGGTGAGTGGTCATTTCTAAGCCTGTAAAAATTATGCCAATGTCTCTATTTCTGCTTTGGAAATAAGTTCATCTGTATCATTTTTCTAGATTCCACATATAAGCAATATTATACGATATTTGTTTTTCTCTTTCTGACTTCACTCTGTATGACAGTCTCTAGGTCCATCCATGTCTCTGCAAGAGGGGATATATGTATACGTATAGCTGCTTCGATTCACTTTGCTGGACAGCAGGAACTAACACAACATTGTAAAGCAACTATACTCCAATAAAAATTAATTTAAACAATTATGCCAGTGTATTGGTTTACACTTATATATTCTCTGATTCTTGCACTCCCCACACACGAATGGAACCCCCCAGTATGCCAGAAACTGGGGACACAAACAGTAATAACAGTTCCGGTTCATCCAGGGGGCCCCATGTGCCGGCACAGCACCGAGCACTTAGAGCATCCTCTAGATTCTCATAGTCACCCTATAGGACAGAGACCACAACTCTAATTCTCACGTGGCAGAAGAAGGAACCGAGGCTCACAGGGTTTAGGAAAGTTGCCTGTGTTCGCTGAGCTATTTAAGGATGAAGCTTGGAATTCAAACCCAGGCAGTGTGGCTGTGCACTTGACCGCTCGTCATGATGATCCGAAAATACCACCCTTGATTCCTCTTTACTCCGGTCCCACCCCCCATGGTAAATGGTGGGCTGACCTCTGGAAGGATCCGCACCCTCTAGTTGGTTAGATGTAAGGAGGAGCTAGATCAACACATTTTAACATTGTTGTTGTTGCTGTCCCAGGGTTATGGGTTGACTCGTGTTCCCCCCCCACCCCTAAAAAGACATGTTGAAGTCCTAACCCCCAGTATCTCAGAGTGTGACCTTCTTTGGAGATAGTCATTACAGAGGTAACTGAGTTAAAATGAGGTCCTTAGGGTGGTCCCCTCATCCTGATATAAAGGGGGAAATCTGGACACAGAGATACCCATAGAAGGAAAACGATGTGAAGACCCAAGGAGAAAACCATCTACAAGCCAAGGAACACTTGAAGCTTCCAGAAGCTGGGAGAGAAGCAGAAACAGATTTTCCCTCACATCCTTGGAAGGAAACAAGACCCTGGCCTCCAGAGCTGTGAGACAATGCATCTTGGTTTACTTCAATGAGTGGTATTCGGTTGGCCAAAAAGTTCATTTGGCTTTTGGTATAACATATTATGGAAAAACCCAAACGAACCTTTTGGCCAACGCAATAGCCCTAGCTGACTGATACACGCTGGAAACACCCTGCCTCCCCCAGGGATGAGATGCCATCACCATGGCAACAAGACTCAGGGTGGTCTGTGGCTAACAGGCACATACGAGGGTCCTTCGCAGATGGATTTTAGGGGTCTAATTGCTAACTCATTTCTCTGCAAGGCCACCGGCACATGGGCCAATGGGCCCCCAGAGAGGGAAGCAACAGATCCGTGACCACACAGCCCAGAATGGTGAAGGTAGGATGGGAACCAGCACAGGGCTCCCTCCTGCTGCTCTTTGTCTCCTTATACCTAGGAAGGCTGTGTGTAATAATAATAATAATAATAATAATGAGTGAGCCCACATTGGAAGGCCGCTATGCCAAGGCCGGAGTTACTAATGGTACGTGAGACGTGGCTGGACCCGGTTGGTTGGTTTGCTGGTAGTTATGATGCAACAGCCCCATCCTGAATTCCCCAGTTTTGGCTGGTAGGTGGGTCCTGTGTTGGCTGACCCTCTGCAGTGTCCCAACAGGGTGTGTTAATTTCCCCGGGGCTGCCACAGTAACTTACCACCAGCTGGGCGGCTTAAAACAATGGGAATTTGTTTTCCCCCAGTTCTGGGGGACCAGAGGTCCTAAATCAAGGTGTCATCAAGGCTGCATTGCCTCGGAAGGCTCTCGGGCAGGACCTTCCTTGTCTATTCCAGTGAATGGTGACTCCTGGCGTTCCTTGGCTTGTGGCAGCATCACTCTAATCTCGGTCTGCACATCATCCGTCTCCCCTGGGCCTCTCTGGGCCTTCGATCTCCTTCTGCCTCTTAGGGCCCACCCTAAACCCAAGATGACCTTATATGGAGATTCTCAACTTAATTCTATCTGTGAAGGCCCCTAATTCTAAGTAAGGTCCCATTCATAGGTTCTGGAAGTTAGGACTGGAACATATCTTTTGGGGGGACTTCGTTCAACTCACTACACGGGACTTGGACCATTGCCTCTGAGCCTGTCAGACCTCCAGTCACACTGTGCCTGCACTCTCCTGAAGAAAGGGTGGGATGCCATTTGCAGGAATCATTACAGGAACTATTATGACCCCCAAGGAATCTTCCCATCACACCCCCTAGCAGAACCCTCTCCCTGACTCACAGAGTCCTGCCTTCTCTTTACCTGGGGGGGGCAGCCTCGTGGCCTTTTTCCAGGAAGGTCCACCTTCTCTAACCCAGAGCCCCCTGTACTTTCTCAGCTCAGGGCACCCTCAGTGTCTCAGGAATTTCTCACACACCTCTCAACCAAAAGAAACACCTCACACTTCTGTTCATTAAGTATTAGGACCAGACGACCTAATGCATATTTATGTCCTAACGTCTTAGTAGCCATCTGAAAGAAATAATACATACAAATTGAAAAAATGTATTCTGATTTTATTCTTAAATAACCGCAATTGATTGCTAATGGGATGTGTGCTTCCTTTAGGCCCTGCACAACTTCTGGAACCCATGGGCATCAAATTTGCATCTCCCAGTTATTTGCAAGGTAGAACAGCTTTGTATATGTTTGTGGTCTCCTGGTGTCTCTTCCTCTGTGAAAAGCCTGTTCACAGTCTTTTCTTTGGATTGTTTCTGTTGTTTTGTTTTTTCCTGTTTTTGACTGATTTGTAGACCTTCTTTGTATATCATTCCCTGCCTTGGCTGGTTATGTGCATGCAGATATCTGTGGTCTGTCTTTTCACATTTTTTTTTTTGTTTTTTTTGCGGTACGTGGGCCTCTCACTGTTGTGGCCTCTCCCATTGCGGAGCACAGGCTCCGGGCATGCAGGCCCAGCAGCCATGGCTCACGGGCCCAGCCGCTCTGCGGCATGTGGGATCCTCCCGGACCGGGGCACGAACCCGTGTCCCCTGCATCAGCAGGCGGACTCTCAACCACTGCGCCACCAGGGAAGCCCTGTCTTTTCACATTTTTGATGACTGGAAATTTTAAGTTTCGAATGCCGTTTGGGTTCCCTCCACCCACACTTGCTCCGATGGCCAGGTTGTCCCTGGGCTAACCCCCCTGCACAGGCTCCCCACTGCCATCAGAGCGCAATCCCACCCTGGCCCCTCCCTACCTCTCCAGCCTCTTGGGCTCCTCTCCTGGCTCACTCTGCCTCAGGCACTCTGGGTTGTTCCAGTTTCTGGAACATTCCAGCTCATTTTCATCTCCGACCTGTGTATACCCTCCCTTCCCTCTGCCCTCAGGTCATCTGCTCCCAGAAGCAGCCCTCTGCTCACACCACCTGACCCGGCTCTGGCCCATCCCCTCCACTGCCTCCTCTTGAGCGACTCCAGGGTTCAGTGAATTATGGTTTGTCATTATTCTCTTCGTCAGTCTTGCTTGTTTGCTTGTTTTCTGTGGTGTGTCTCCTCTTCCAGCCCCATGACAAGGGAGGATTTTGTCCTGTTCACTGCCCTTTTCCCAGTGCCCAGCACGCAGTCAGTATTTGCCTCCCCTAGCTGGGACCCCTGCAGTCACACAGGCCAAGGAGACGCATCCCACACCTGGTCACACCATGGAAATACGGGAACTCATTTGTTGCCTGTGGGGAGGGTGGCAGCCTGGGGCCGCCATGCTTTTCATGGCAGGGGAGACCTCCTCCAGGGGACGCTCCTGGCAGGGAGGGGAGATTGAGCATGGGGTTGGGGGGTGGCTGGCAGGAGGAGAGGGGCTGGCAGGGGGTGCGTCTGCATCAGAACTAGACTTAAGGGAGAAATGAGTAAGGGGAGCAGTTGCCCAATGGGAGGTCTGGGATTTGTCTTCAGCAAATTTTCTCTGATTTCCCCAAACACTTGAAATTAATTTGGTGGACCAGAGTCTTCGAGAGCCTCTCTCTCGGTGGGAGTCTCACCCCTGCCAAGGCTGGGTTTGGCAAGCCTACAGCAAGAGTCCCAAGGTTTCTCCTGCTGCCCTGGTCTGTCACGTGCGTCTGCCCGCTCCTTGCTGCACTTCCTCTGAGTCGGAGAGAGCCTCCTAGGTAAGTCTTTGTACATTTGCACACCTGCCAGACACACAGCTGTTGGATGGTTTCAGGGCTCCTGGCCTACTGGGACCAGGGGGCAAGGCCACCAGAGGGAGTGGCTAAACCCATGGTCAGTTACTCCGTGGAGAGGCCCACCTTGGGGAGGAAGTGAGGGCTGGAGAGGTGGACTTCCCACCGAGGAGTTCCCTCTCTGGGCTTCCTCGGTGGCCAGGCCTGGACTTGGTGGTGCAATGGTGCAGGATGCACCCCCACGGTATGGGCTGAGCGGCTCCTGTGGTGTGGAGGTGGGAGCAGCACTTTGGCAGCGTCTGTGGTCCCCGAGGCCCCCCAAACCTAGAAGCAGATGCTCAGTTCTCTCTGTTATGCCCAAGGCTTCCCGACATCTTGAAACAGCCGAAAGCCTGGCATCAGCTGTGTCAGATGGAATTCAAGGCAGCAGCTCCACCCCAAGGCCAGAGGGCAGGGCACGTGAGCAGTGACCGCGTGGGGAAGAGGCTCAGAGGAAAGCGACCTCCTTAGGGGGGCTACTGGCAGCTGCGACGTGGTGGCTTCACATGCGACCCACAGAGGCATGAGATGGCAGCCTGGAGCTTCTCACAGAGCCGGGCTGTGCTCATGGGGTGTGTGTGCCCAAGTTCTTGCAGGAGTAGGGGATGCTGGAAGTCAGTTTCAATGAAGGTCTTTACAAAATGATTTAGGAATTTTGCGAGTAGGTCATGCATTTACATGGCTCAGCATTCAAAAGCTAGGGAAGGGGAGCTGGGAGAATTGTCCTGCCTGCCTGCTTCTCAGCCATTCATTCTCTTCCTAAACACAGCCAGTGTTACCAGCTTCCTGGGTCAGAGACATTTTATCCACGTGCAGGTAGCTGTATATCTCCCCCTTCTACCTAATGGCACAATTCCATACATTCTGTTCTGCATTTTAATTCCTTTACCTCAAAATATATTTGAGATTATTTCCTATTGGTACACAGTGCTTATCTTTTTTTTTCTAATTAAAATATATTCTACTGATGGGTGTAAGATCCATTTAATCAGTTTCCTACTGAAGGACACTTTGGCTGTCTCACATCTTTTGCCATGACACAGTGGGCATTTAATGGAAGAGTGACCTTATTCTGTCATCACAGGTAGGATATAGCAGAGATGGTGAAGCCTCTGATATTCCATTTCTCTTTTCCATGTGTCCCAGCCCCCGTGTGGGTAGGCACAGTCATGTGACTTGTTTCTGTCCCAAGGACTGTGAACAGAGGCAGTGCGTGTGACTTCCAGCCAGGGAAAGCCCACGTGGGACCCTCTCCTCTCTTCCCTTCACCATGTGACTGAAGAGGCAGAATGTTCCAGATGGTGAAACTCCTGTCAGCCTGGGTCCCTGAGCAGAATCTCCTGCAAGATCCATGATGGACTTGGTGATATTTTTGCAGGAGCAAAAAGTAAACTTGGTTGCATTCAGTCACGAGGCATTTAGGTTGTTTACTTTGGCCTATCTGATTCACAGTGAGAATCAATGCATAGATATTTGGATACTGAATTTCATAAGTGACTTTTTAAATGAATAGTTGATCAAGAAATTTCCTGGTGAGGCTCCATGGAACTTGTGAACTGCAGATGCAGACAGGAATTCTTAGGAGACCCTCCCTGGTATCTGCATCTTTCCCCTCACTCCAGATGGTGTGTGATCCCCAAATCACCTCTCACCACCAGACCCCTTGTCCCCAGGCACCCTCACCAGGCTTTCTGCATCCAGCCTTTCTGCATTTCTCCACGCCTCTCTTGTCTCCTTTTATCACAGTGGAACTCTGGGGAGCTCTTGCAAAGAAGATCAGTATATTAGAGTCAAAATTGACAGGAGGTCGTCTATAATCATGAAAACACAGAAAAAACCTAAATGCCCAACATGAGGGGCTATATTCAGTTATTTATGACATAAGTTGAAATAGCCATTACCAATGAGAGCAAAGAAAAAGGATAAAGGAAAATGTCTGATGCTTTTGTTGAGAAAAATAAAGCAGATTACAAAGTATGATCCCACTTAAAAAATGTAGATCTGTATGTAGAGAGTGTGTACTATAGAAATGTGCAAATGTTGCCCCTTGGGTCCTTTCCAATTTTGCAGAAATACAGTCTTTGATTACAGTTATGTCTTCTACTCTTGCAGCTTCAATTCCCACCAATGTGCTGAGGGCTCCCACATCCAGTTGCGTTTTTTTTTTTGCTATGATGTCAACATTTACCAAACGGTCAGTTTATTCCTTCCTTCTAAAACTTGCTCTTTCTCTGTGCTGCTGTCTTGGTCACTGGTTCCATCATGCTGCCAGAGACCTTGGAATCATCTAGAATTTCTATCTCCATTTTGTAAATCCAACCAGTTAACATGTTTCTGTTGATCATTTCTCTCTAACATCCCTTATATCTGTCCACTTCTTCCAATCTCTTTCAGCACTTTATCTTGGGGTTCACTATTTCATACCTGGAAGACTGCGGCAGCCTCCTCCCTGGTCACCCTGCCTCTGCTCTCATCTACCCCCATTGACTGGACACACTGAAGCCAGAGTGATCTCTCCACCACGCAGACCTGGCCATGTCACTCCCAACTTGAAAGCCTCCAATAATTATTCACCACCTTGGACAGTCCATGCTCTTACATGACATTTGATTCCCTCAAGGAGCTGCCCCAGTCACACCTGTGGATTCATCACTTCCTGTCTTATCTCTGTGCCCACCCATCCAACCATCCACATAACCATCCATTCACTATCCACCCATTCATCAATCTACCCATCCATCCATCCCCCATCCATCCATCCAACCATCCATCCATCCATCCATCCATTCCCCCATCCATCCATCCATCCTTCCATCCATCCATCCTCCAACTATCCATCCATTCCTCCATCCATCTACCCAATAAAATCCCAAAGCACTTCTTTATGCATCCTTGTGACTTGGGTATAAAAACATCACTGTGCATAAGGACAAACAATTCCAGAGATGCCATATGGGAAATTAAAGACAACAAAAAGAAACAAAATGATAGGGGATTCTATCTTCCTTTCTTAATGCCTCCTATTTTTGTGGCCTCTTGATCTAATTTTTCATAATGATACCTCTTACCTGCTTGCTTGCTCTCTCTCCCTCTCACAGTTTGCATTTTGCTTGAGGTCAGAAGACAGTCATTTGCACTGGAGACCAATAAGAAATCTCCTCTTTCTGTACTTCTGTGAAACGTCTGTGTGACGGCCTCTGCTTGGGAAATCGGGCTGTCTCTCAACGTGCTCACAGAAATATCTGTACCAACACACAGAGGTAGAAGCATTTCATTCCGGAGTGTGGGTTTCCTTGATCTTGGTGAAGTTAAAGGAAGAAATAAAGAAACCAATCATTAATGTGGAAGAAGGGGTCACCAGAGAAAGGTCTTATTTTATTTTCAACCCTCAAAAAAATTACAAACATTTGGATCTCCTTTAAAAAAAAAAACCCATACAAACAGAAAAGAGCTTTGTCCATGTGTTGTTCATTTAGGATCTTATTTATTATTTATTTATTGTAATGATGGAAACCCCCATCCAAGGAGGCGCGGAGCCCTAATGAGAACGCGGCATCAGGAGCGCTCCCAGCGTTCTGTCCTCAGCCCCCACGCGTCCCGAGGCGTCCCTGGCATGCATATGCCTCATTACGGACACATGCCCTGTCATGTGTTATTCCTCACTTAGTGACAATTTGTCACTGTCACCCTTGACATGTCACTCCTCGGCAGACGGATTTGACTCCGGTGCCAAGTCTGACACCCGGATGAGAGGCAGTCGTAATCTGAACTGAAATAACGGGTCGAGGGTGGCTAATTTCACTCTGACATAATTCTAATACCACGTAAAAAGAGAGAAGTGCTGTATTTAAAGGGGAGGTGCTTTTTTTTTTTTTTTTTTTTAAAGCTTTTCCCTCCCTGTTCTCTCTGGCTCTGCATCTGAGTATTCAATTATTCTTTAGGATCATGCTTTTATTTTTGAAGGATTAAGTCTTGCATTTTAATAACATGCATTTTCAATTAAGTGCACTAAGATCCATGGATATAACTATTACTTAAACTATAAGTAATGGTTGCATGTAAAAATTAGGAAACATTGTGCTTTAGATAAATGACATTCAAATTAGTTCTTATTATAAATGGGATAGAAAATGGATTTTTCAGCTCTGGCTGGCCAAAGAGCTAACATTTGTATCTACTTCATTTGTTTAAATATATTTCAAGCCAGATTGAAATCCATACGGCCTGACATTAATTGAATGCTGCCACATCAACGTACTCAAGTTCCCTAAATCACTGAGGAGTGAGTTTTTACTGGCTTGAATTAGAAATATTCTAACCCTCTTACACTAAAATAGTATTGTTTATGTAGCGATTCTTTAAGTCATCATTAAATGGTATAAATCTTAACAAAATGCATCTAAACAGACCATATGTGGGGTATGGCTGGGTTTTTAAGGGCCCGTATTGTTTTTTTTTCCCCTGAAGAGACGATTACCTTTTTTTTTTCCTGTGGGAAGAGATTCTTTTGTGCGGTATTTTCCAGTAAACCCTGCCTTCCTTTTACAAAGAGATGAGAACGAGACGCAAGGTTAGTGCAGATTTTCTCTCCTTTCCACCTTGCCTGCCTTTCTGGGGGATGGGAGGAGACAAAGGAAGAACCATTTCAGTATTGGTCCTGGGAGACAGGATGGTAGCAGGCAAACATATAGCTTTTCTGCAAGGGAGTCACTCAGTACTTGGTTCAGTTTTTATGAGGCCAGAATCCGAGTTGCTAGTTTGCAGTGAGGATTATAAATGTGTGGATCGGAATTCTTGAATGATGACCGAGGTTTTCTCTCTCCATGGGCAGAGCTCGCCAGAGCTGCGGGGTCATCATCAGACGGTCGGTCGCTTGGTGCTCATGGAAACAAGTGAGGGATTTACAGAAAATCAGTGTCCAGTAGCATCAGGCCACCGCAGCCCAATGTGTGCACCTGTGCAAAATGCACTAGTTCAACTATCATAACCACCTCTTTACCGAGCACCTGTGTCGTGTGGGGCGCTGGGGATGCTGCAGGGAAAGGGCTGAGAAGCGAGAGGAGCTGATGGCCATGAGAAGTGGTGCAGATGAAGGAGACTGATGCCAGGGAAATGCAAGGCACGACGGGAACCTGGTCACAGCAGAAGGGAAGGATGGCCTTTCTGGGAAGCTGCATCAAGGAAGAGGCTGCGGGCACCGGGAGGAGCACACAGGTGTGTGAAAACGCCTCGCAGTGTTTGGGAGAAGCCGGAACAGCAGGAAGCAAGGCTTGGGGCTCAGAGTACACGGGGTAGTGGAGGAGCTGGGGGAAGTCAGAGGCACCAGGCATCCAGGGGATGCCCCTCTACACCCACTGACTTGATGAGCTCTAGGGTGACCATTGGCAGGCCTCTGGCTGGGCCTTGACATCTGCTTAACTATGTATCAAGGGACTTCAGCCATGCTTCTAAAAACCGCAGGCTCTGACATCACCTGTATATGACTGTCCCCACTGTATGTAGTATTTGTTATAAAGAGACTGTGTCTTTAGAAGTTGGAGACACCTGTACACAAAGACCATTCAAGAGCTGAGGGGTCTCTCCCTGGCCTGCTGGCCACCGTGTTCCTGGTTGGAGTTCAGTGCTGTCAACTCACCTTTCTTATCCATTGTGTGTTATTCATTTATTCAACATACAGCCAGTGCCACTGCTCTGCCAGGCACTGGACAAAGTGGTGGTTGCTCGGTCACTGACTCACCTGGATTTACAGCTTAGTGGGGATGTGTGATAGTGTCTTAATGAGAATACATGTGCTGTGGGTCCAAACTCCCGGAGGAATCGCCATGAAACTGAGGCCTGAGGATGGAAGGGGTTGATGGGAGTTGGGCAGGTAAAGGCGGGGCGGTGAGGAAAGAAATGCCATCAATCTTGGAGCCAGAAGATGGGGTTCCAATCCCAGCTCCAACATGTAACTTCATAGATCTTGGGTGAGTCAGCTGATGCTGGGACCTCAGTTGCCTTATCTGTAGAATGGTGATGATAATGGTGAGAATCGAGTGGGATGAAGCCTGGCAGGGCTCAGTGATGGTTAGGTGACTCTGAATCGAACACAGAATTTTCTATGAATTTAAAGGATGGCAGACAGTCAAATGGCAGAGCAATAGGTATTGACTGTCAGTATCAACCATTGCTGTAAATCTCAGCAGCTGTGCATACAAGCTATGCGCCATTATCCCATTTCACAGGTGGGAAAACTGAGGCTCAGGAGAGGAAGCAGCTTGCTTGGGGTTACACTCAGCTGGTGAGGGTGGCAGCGAGGGTCTTACCCACACGTGTCTACCCTTGCTCGGTGGTGCTCAGCCGAGGGCCGTTCTGCCATTGGGGGACATCTGGCAATGTACGGGGACATTTTGGTTGTCATAATGCACATGAAGTCCCCTCACAACAAATAAATAAGTGGACCAAAATGTCAATAGTGCTGAGGCTGAGAAACTCTGCTCTCATTGGAGAGAGACACCAAAACAAATGATGTCAGGTCTCTGCAATGAATGAGTTTTCTTGGTCAATAAAAGCTATTATGGGAACAGAGCAAAGGAAACTTCAACCCCAGCCTGACACTGGGTTTGGGGGAGCTGAGGGCTTGATGGGAGAAGTTTTCCTGAAGGGGCTGAATCTGCAGTGACACCTGGAGGATGGAAAGGAGTGAGCATAAGGGCATCCAGAGAGGGTGCAGCTGAGCTAAGGTCCAGGGCAAGAAAGGGCAAGGGCGTGTGAAGAGCACAGCCATTGGTATTTCCTGAGATAGAGATGGAGGATGCCTGTGGCCGGAGCTGCAGACTGAGGCCTTATGTTATACCCTAAGGAACTTGGATTTTAGGCAAAGGGCCTTAGGGGGCCATCGAGGGATTGTGAACAGGGAAGGACTGTGACCAGATATGCATTTTCATTAGACTGAGAGGTTTTGGGAATCTTAGTGACTGTACTCAGGGTCAAACAGGAGGTTCTGGAGCAGAAATCCTTATCCCAACCCAGCTGGGAGGAGCTCATTTATTTGCATTTCCCCTTGGGCATCCCTAGGGATGGCTCCACATTTATCTGGACCCATTTTCCAGGTAGCCAAGGAACTGTTTGAAGACTCTGGTTCTGTGAGCCTCGCCCTCCGGGGTCACCGTCAGGACCCAAATGATCGGAATGGACAGGTGGCATCTTGAGGATGGAAATTGATTCCTGGCCACCGAGGGGCCTGGTGTCCACTGCTCAGACGGTGGCCGTGCTGGTCTTTTCCAGGGAGGGAGAGCAATTACATCATAGCAATTTAGCCCTCCTTCCAAGAGCTGGCCTCAGAGTCGCTTTGCCACTCTGTTTTTTTAAACCTGGGGTTAATTGGGGACTGCTGTATATTTAATAAGGAGCTTCTGAGACAAAGCTGTGTGGGTTCTCCGTCGTTCAATAGTCCATTAGGCAGGGCCTTTAGAGTCGGAATGGTCATATGAATCTCTGGAGAGAGAACTCATTAATGGGACAGTAAGTTCCAATTAGTGGCAGGGCCCAAAAGGACCACGGTGCAAAAAACACAGTCCTCAGCCCCTCTCCCAAAGGGATCCCATTATCCAGCTGCCTGCCTCCTGCTGGGCAGACATGGTCACAAACAACACAAATACTTGCTCCAAAAATCCATCTTTGTCATCTGAGTTGTCAACCGGAAGGCAAAAAAAAACCCAACCCTTCCAAACACTGAGAGGAAATAAGAAAGGCCACTCGTTTTCATGAGGGAATTTCTTCTCTCAACAAGGAAAGAGAAAGCCCGTGGGCGTGGCTCAGCACTGGGTGTCTTTTTGTCTGGCGTGGGAAGCTTGGGGATCCCAGCTTTGGAATGAGGCGTGTCATCTGCACGTCGGCGGCTGTCTTCCTTCTGCCCAAACACCCCAAGGAAGCCCTGCTGGCACCTGGGGCAGGCCTGTGACTCCTCCCGCCAGCTCTGGCAGGGATGGCCTGGGGAATACTTGCCTGGCTGAGAAGGGGATATTTCTCCCAAGGGAGGTAGAACCTGGGTTTTGACTTTGCAAAGACACGATTTTAGCTTTCTCTGTAGCTCAGACAAGTCAGTGAACCATTCTGAGTCTCCACTTGCCCATCTTCAGAATGGGGATGTTTATAGTGCCTGGGACATTGCAGGCACTTGGCACGTGTGCGCGCACACACACACACACACACACACACACACAAGAGCATGCTGTGGCCAAGGCAATGGGTACGCTGACATTTTTAGTACACTTTCCCATCCATTCCTCTGTCCCGAGAACCCATGGTGTGGGCGGGGTGAGTTATTCTTCCCATTTCAGAGGTGAAGGAAGTGAGGCTCAGCCAGGGCCACTGGTTTACTGAAGCCTTGACTCTCCATCCTGGACCCTCTCATCACGAGGCCGTGATGCTGGCTTTTGCCAGGTCCTGAAGCACATGTTGGTTCTGACGATCCACGCAGGCTCGGGAGAGAATCCTGCCACATGGCATTTTAGGAAGCCTTTATTCTGGAAAGTCGAGAGTTGGGAGGAAAGCACAGGCCCAAGAGATGTGAACTTATCAGCAAAACTGGCTGAACAAGGCAGGGCTAAGGACAGAGGCTTTGGGGCCAAGCAGACTGGGTTTGGACCCTGGACCCACGTGGACTGTAGACAGTTCCTCTCTGAGAACAGTGGGGACAGCAGGACCCACCCCTTTGGGTTGTGTAAGCTCTAAACAAGCTCATGTTTAGTAAATGGAACTCAGGAAATGGTGGCTCTTCTTTCTCCGTTGATTTGGAAAGAATGGCTCAGTGGACCAGACACCAGGAGATGCTACTTCAGGGCGGTCCTCCACCCTCCTCCACTGCCTCTGCTCTCATCACCTTGTTTATTTCTGTTTGGCTTCTCCATCCTGGGCTGTGGGCTCTGTGAGGGCAGGGCTTTGTGTGTTTGATTCTCTGCTGGGTCCCAGGACGGACAATGGCGTTTGCTAATGGTGACCGCTCAGCGATGACTTGTCCAGCGGCTGCATGAGTGAATGGACCGCTGCCCTTTCTGCATGTTCCTGACTGACCGTGCCTCTCTGTTTTCTCTCCATCAAACAGTGGCCTCCCCCTCAAGGCCTGTGTCTGCTGCTGCTCTAAGGCCCTTCTCCCATCTCCCACCCCCCAGGCCCCATCTGGGTCCACTGGCTATGGCTGACTCCAGAGCTGGAAGGCTCTGGGTTCCAGTCTTCGCTTGGCTGTGTGGCATCCTCGGCAAGCCTTTCTCTCCCTGTTTTTCGAACAAGGAAGCTGGACTTTGTGATCTTTATGGTTTCCTCCGAGGCCTGCCCATCTGTTCTGTCAGAGAACACTGGGTTTAGGTTAAAACTGGGCAACGTGTTAAAATCCATTTTCTCACGCTCAGGGGGCAGAGGTCTTTTGGCTGCAAATGTGACAAATTCTAAGATTCTGGGGGCTGTGTGTCCACTGGAACAAATGCCTGGTTCTGCGGGAGCGTGTGCCTCCGTGCATCAGATGCTATGATAGAGCCGTTTCTTTCCATATTTTAAATTCACTGTCTCTCCGACGCACGGCCATGATAATGGACGGTGAATATTACCATGACATTCTGAAATTATGTTTAGTGATGCAGCAGAAAAAGAAAATTAATTTCATTCATTGACAAGCTTGTCAATTTACTCATATTGACTTTTTGATGCCTGCACCACAGATGGCAAAGTTCATATACTATGAAATACATCATTATTAATATTGTCTTGAGCCATTGTAAGTCTTTGGGAGCTGAGAGATAGGGGGCTGTTTCTTCAAATCAGATAAGTATCCAAGAATATAAGATAGTGCATATTTGTATTTATATTTTATATTAAAAGCACCAAAGGCATCTTGAATAAGTCATCTTTGCCTCCCTCCTCCACCCATCCAATCAGTTGTCAGGTCCTGTCAATTCCACTCTGTATTTCTTAATTCCATTCCCTTCTCTCCATCACTGCTGTCTTTGTCCTGGTTTAAGCTGTCATTACTTGATGCCTGGACTGCTACAGCACCCCAGGAGGACTTATGCTTCCAGTTTCTCCCTTCCCCAAATCCATCTTTTCCCTGTGTTCACAGCACTAATGGCACCACCCCTCCCTCTAAAGCCTTCTGTGGCTCCCTCATGACTTCGGATTATAGTCCAGTGACCAAGGGCCACTGTGGTCTGTCTTTAGCCTATCACCCCCTCTCCCATCCCCTTATGAACTTGTGAGTCCCTCCGCATAGATCCTGATGCTGAAGGGGCCTGGGAAACTGCGTGTTAAGAAGAACCGGGGCGGGCTTCCCTGGTGGCGCAGTGGTTGAGAGTCCGCCTGCCGATGCAGGGGACGCGGGTTCGTGCCCTGGTCCAGGAAGATCCCACATGCCGCGGAGTGGCTGGGCCCGTGAGCCATGGCCGCTGAGCCTGCGCGTCCGGAGCCTGTGCTCTGCAACGGGAGAGGCCACAGCGGTGAGAGGCCCGCGTACCGCAAAAAAAAAAAAATAAATAAATAAAAAAAGAAGAACCGGGGTGGTGTTATGTGGTGGAGCCATAGTCCTGCCAATCTGCTCAAACCCAGCCAGCGCTTGTCCCCCATCTGTTCCCTCGGTCCTCCCTGTGCCATGAGCCCTGAGCTCATCTCCCCACCTCCAAGCTGAAATGCCCTCCCTCCCGTGAGGGGCTCCCTGCCCCCCCCAGCTGAAAAGAACCTCTTCCTTTTCCCACACCCCACAGCCCTTTAAAGTCTCATCAGCTTAGACTTTTCATCGTTGTCCTTTCACTCTGTTAACTGAACCATATGCGGGTCCTTCATCGTTCCTTTCGGTGATCTCTTCTGGTTTTCACACCTCTGGCTGAATGGCTAGGACATTTAGAGTTGTTTCTGTTGTTGATCTCAATTTACGTTCTTATAGTACTTTAGAGTATTTCCAAGATAATTTTAATTGTCTTCACTCATTTAACTAAGATGGAGCGCCTACTATGTGTTAGCCATGGTGCCATGCCCTGGAGTTAGAACACTGAACGGCCGCCGTCTATTGGGTGAGTCAGATGGGTCACTAGATACTTATGATAAAATACGGACATTTGATGGATGACCGTATGGGTTTCCCATGTCCACCATTATAGCCTCAGCGTTCAGCACAGTGCCTGCCACTTGGCAGGTGCTGTAACTGAAATACTATTTACTGGAAGGTATTCAATGTGTCCGAATTAAAGACAGGTGGGTGTGTGAGGAATGTCTTGAGGGGCTGATGGGCTGCTTTGTCCAGAGAGACAAAAGCGATCAGGAAAATCGACTGTAGGGTCAGTAAGTCTTCACGATCCGCCCCACCGTCTTGTGATTCAGGCAGGTGTCATAAGCGTAAGTCCTCAAGGTAGCTTCTGGAGTGACAGTGGTTACCAGAAAAGTGGCCCCAACGGCATGGGCACCAGGGCCTCTGACTCCTTGGCCAGCAGCTGCTCCATAAGGCCATAGCCTTGGTGTCTGGGAGGACTCAGCTGAGCGACCCTGGGCCCCCTTTCCCTAGCTCAGCCCTGGCAGCACTAGACTTCCAGGGGTTCCCGCAGCAGGAGATTCTGTGGCTTTTCTGACTGTCTTCTGGCCTGGTGACTCCTGAAGGAAGCCCTGATTGCAAGCAGGAGCTCAAGGTTCCCAAAGAAACCTTGGCTTCAGTGTAGAGCTCCACTATTTCCTGTCGGCTTATCCTAAGAGGAACTTGTGACCCAGGTGTCTGACTCAGGTGAGACAGATTTGGTGTGTCAGGGTGTCACCTCCTGCCCTCACTTCCTCAGACTGACCTTGAGTTTTCAGCAGTGAACTTGAATTCTTCCATGGAATTAACCTCAAGCACGGCCCTTGCTCAGGACTGTCTTGGCAGCCACCTCGGCTCTCCTGTGGGAGAGGCAGCTCTCCAGGGAGAGAGGGCAGTCAGAGCCCACTGGAGCAAGGACCCTTGGGCTTCTGTCCTATAATGGGGGGATTACGTGCAGCATCAGCCTGGGACTCGTGGCCCAGCGAAGCCCTGAGATCCTTGCCTTCGATTAAACATCTGTCCTCTTCCTCCCCTGGCCCCAGAATCAGAGTCCCGGTGGGCTCCATCTTCCACTCCCACACTCCCAGAGGATGTCACAGGACCCTTTCATCTGTGGAACTTCTTCCAGTTTGGATCAAAGTGGCACCTGGAAAAATTCTCCAAGTGCAGTCTTGCAAATCTGAACGGATTCCAGCAAAATTTGGCAACTGGTTTGCTAATAGTGTTGCAAAATGTCATAAGAGAAGAAAGTGGCTCTGAACATCCTTTATCCATGGATAAGGAAGACAGTTTACAGAAGCCCAAGTGGGCATCCAGGACAAAGTTGCATTTGTGGGTTACCCCTCTGGGCACGGAAGGGAAGCCACGTCTCTGCCCATGGTCCTGACCAGCCTCGGGTTCCATTACTTCTCTCTTGGTGCTGGTGACTCCTGACCTCACCTTTCCAGGAAATTGTAGCCTGGCGGAGAGGCAGTGAAGGGGGGGTGAGGACAGGAAGACAGCTGGGCAGAGGTTGGTGGAGTGGCTCAGCCATAGAGAATCGTGAGGGACAGAAAATTGTCTTTCATATAACTGCAGTTACCAAGACAGTGTTGTTTTGTTTGTTTTTTTCTCTCTCTCTCTCTGTCCAGGAATGAAGGGGAAATGTGCTTCCTGGGAGCAGCCACCACCCTCATCCTCTACAGAGTAGACTAGAGTGTTTATCTTGACCCCCAGGCTGAACTGGGGTCCTCATGCTCCAGCCACACTGATTCCTCCTTCAAGGCCCAGCCTGAATCTTCCCAGGAAGCTCTCCCTGCAGCTAGGCAGAGCCCATCATTCTGTCCTGTGCTCCTTGCAAGTTTCACTTAAATTGCCTATCACTTTATATTGGGACAATGTGCCTGGCAGGGGCTGGATGTCATTTATCTCTGTGCCCCAAGCATGAGCACGGGGCCCTGAACAGACCAAAGGCTCAGAAGAAGTGTGTTGGGTGGGTAAACCTCTCCCCAATACTTTCCACCTACCCGGGCCCCGGGGTCGTTTTCTCTCCGTCTACCCTGCCACCTGCCTTGTAGATAGTAGCCCAGGGGGCCTCACCAGCAGCCACCACATTGTCTGACCACCCTGCTCCATTCATCTTGTCTCTAGATCCCTGTGCCTAGTCTGACCTTGCAGACCCTGGTTCCCATGTGGCGTCAGGTGGGGTGAAGCTACTCTTTGCCCAGGAAACCGCACAGCAGGCTCATGGGAGGGTCGGGAGGTTTCCCAAGGCCCCATCGCTTCGCCGTGGTGGAAGGGTGAGTTGAATTGTGTCAGCTTCAATTAAACCGGTGGTTTTTTTCTTTTCTTTTCTTTTTTCTCTTGGTGAGAAGTTCTAAGCAGCTCCTCTTGTCTGGACCTTTGAAGAAGCTCATTCTACTTTGCTGGTTGGAAAGGACTCACTGCCCATGTCTGGTCTCTGTCGTGTTCTGGCTTCTAGATACTTCCACACTGAACTTCCCCTCTCCCAAGGCCCCCGCCAGAATCTTTCTTGCACATGTACTGTGTGCCAGGAACTCACAGCCCTGTGCAGCCAGCATGATTACCCCCATTTCACAGATGGAGATCTGAGTGCAGCTGGGCTAAGTGACTTGCTCCAGGTCAGAGCCAATAAAAGCTGCAGAACGGATTTAAACCTGGAGCAAGCTGTCTCCTGTGATGCTGCATTCCCTTTGGTCTGAAATCCCTCATTACCGATGTCTGGGGAACATCTGGTCGGGTATCCAGATGAACAAACCTGTGGGCAGGAGCCCACCCTGTGATTTATTTTTCTCTGAAGTTCCCAGGATATTTTTTTTCCCCTTCTTTCAAAATGCAGCCCTGCCGTATTCCCCGCTGGGGTCATTAGCCTCAGCCCAGGTTAAAAACAAAGTGTTTGTGTCCATCCGTCTAATTGCACAGAAACCGTCAAACCCTCATTACCATCAGCCTAATTATTTTGAAATCCAGCATATTATCCTGTTGAACAATAAGGCGGATGACAAGCCCTTGCCCCACCTGCCCAGGGACAGGAGGTAAACCGGGCAGGAGGGAGGTGGAGAGGAGAGGCCCACGGGCTGCGTTGGGAGAAAGGGAACCGTCTACACTCGCAGGTCTGAGACAAGGGAGCGAGCAGGCACCCACCCACCTGCTTCTGATTATTTTCTGTCCCCAACTTGCGAAGCCACCGACGCGAGAGTCACCTTAACGAGCGGTGAGGATGGGACTTGACCGGTCGGAGGGGACGTCGTTACAGAGCTGGCTCCAAATTGTCACCGCTAAGCTTTCTAGGCATAAATCAAGTGCTTGCCTGGGGGTGGTAAACAGACCTGGCTGGAAGATTTTCTAAGAGTTTTAAATCTGAGTACAAAGTTTTCCTCCCTGTGGCCTCCCTGCCTCTCCATGCTGGTGGGTTCCGTTCCCAATGCTGAGAGTGACTCAGGGGACAGTCCTGTGTGCGGGGAAAGGACTTTGTCTACTTGGCAGTCTGAGATGCACCGCAGAATTGAAGAATTTAGAGCGGACGAGAGCTTGGTGGACAGTTCATCGAATCCCCTTGTTTTATAAATGAGAGGGATCGTCCAGAGAGGTAAAATCCTCGGCCTGAGGGTCATGCACCAGGCGTTCAGAGCTGGGGAGTCACAAGGAGCGGTGGGTTAAGGGCGGCAGGGGCAGCTGCCGTGGTCTGAGCAGCCGCCACGCCTCTGACCTTGTTCCCAGCGGTTTCTGTGGGTTTCAGCCGCGTGACGCCCCTGTGACTCACTTATTCTTATTCTCTCCATTTTACAGATGAGGGAACGGAAGCACAGAGACTCTAAGCAACAGACCCAAGTTCTGAACCCTACTAAGTAGCAGAACCAAGATTTGAACCCAGGCAGCCTGGCCCCACGGCCAGCAGCCCCAATTATTCTGCAGCCTTCCTGCGCACTGCCATTGCTACCCAAGCACCAGGCGACTAGTGATGAGGTTCAGGCCACCAGGCAGGCAAAGTCCTCCCCCAGCCCCTGAGACTGTTCCTAGGGTCACTTCCAACACACCTGCAAAAGGAAGCAACTCGCTGTGCCCTCCACCTAACAGCTTTCATTCTGTTGGGAGAACAGCACCAAGATGTTTATGACCCAGAGGGGTAGATGGGCAGAGGATGCAAGGCCTCTGTGGACATGTAGGCCGGCCGTACCTGTGGCCAGGGACCTGGAAGGTTTGGGTAGGGCGGTGGTGTTGTCTGAGCTAAATCCTGAAGGAGGTTTGTTGTTGATCCAGGGCCAGGAGCACAGCTCAGGAGTGGCCTGCAGGTGTGAGAATGAGGCTTTCCCCACTCAGCCCATGCTTGTTTCCTCCCACGCAGGGTCTCCTTCCTTCTCACCGGGTCACAACTCCCTTCTGGATGCGCTTGTGACTTGGCGCAGTGGGGAGCCGCCAGAGGCTGAGATGCTGCCTCACCAGGATGAGTCAGAAAAGCAGGGGAGACGGTGTGCCGAGCGGGTGTGTGTGTGGGGCAGCGGGGGGAGTACTTTCACGTCGGTGATGTTGGTGCACGATTCAGATGCAACCAAGGGCGGGGCTGGGGCCCAAAGATGACGTCCCGCTCCTTGGAGCTGGTTCTCCATCCCTCCCTGTGTCTTGGAGGAGGGTCACTAAGTGAGCCTCACCCAGGGTTGCACAAACACATGCAAGGACCTCCCCACACCAGGTCCTGCTACCATCACTCCTGCCTGTGTAACTTCAGAGGGCAGCCCTTTGGGGACTGGTTCTTAGAAGATGCAGAAAGGATCCCACAAAGACCTGAACTTCCCACGTTTAGGTTTGTGTTTTCCATGGGAATCGGCTAGGAGCAGATCTAATGAGAGGAGGAATCACAAGATGGGCCTTAACTTTCCTGGGGGGCAGAAAACCCTGAGAAAGGCGCAGGTTCTCTCGGAGGCTAACCACCAGCTCATTACACAGGCCAGCAGCTTCCAGGCCTCGGTCCCCCTAACCAGGGCTCCACTGGAGGGAGTCTCTGTGCCTCTAAGGCCCTTTGTTCAATCATTGTCCAGGAAATCACAAAAAAATCACCAGGTTCCCACCAGCTCAGGTCGCTGGGGGCCTAGGGTAAGCCGTCCATCTCTGCCTCCTACCAGCCCCAAGCCCTGGGCAACCCTCTTCACCTGAGCCTCTATTCCTCAACTGTAAAATGGAGACAGGTAACATTATCTACTGCATGAATTTCCTGGGGCCACAAGCTGGGTGGCTGAAGACAGCAGAGATTTCTTGTCTCAAACTTCTGTAGGCTGGGAGTCTGTGGTCAAGGCGTCTGAAGGGTCACATTCCCTCTGAAGGTGCTGGGGAAGGATGCATTCCAAGCCTCCCTCCCTGTGTGCCTCTCTGTCTCTGATCCAAATTTTTCCTTTTCATAAGGACACCAAACATATTGGACCAGGGCCCCACCCTATTCCAGTGTGACTTACTTCATCCTAACCTGACTAATTACATCTGCAATGACCCTCTTTCCAAATAAAGTCACATTCTGAGGTTTTGCGGGTTAGGCCTTCAGCACATGAATTTGGTTGGGGAGGGGAAGACAATTCAACCCACAGAACCCACTTCTTTCCAGGGATTCTACAACTGCTAACTTCTTTAAAGAGTCATTGAATTGAAATCACTTCTTTAAAGAGTCATTCAAACCTGATTTATGATTTGTGTTTCCTTCTCAAATAAGCTTTGAGAAGTGATCGTTCACCTTCTTCAAAACTTAGTGAACACATCTTGGGAATGGGGTTCTGTGGAGATGACAGATGCGATGGAGGTCTGGGTAGCGCCTACCTCCCCTGGTTTCTAGAAAACTGAGAAGTGAGATGGGCCAAAGAGACAAGCCAGGGTAGACCCTAATCCTCGGGGAACTCCAGAGTGGGGGGGGCAGCTGGGAGGTGGCAGAGAGGGGTGCGACCCATCAAGCAAAGGGGATGTCAAAGAAAACAGTCCCCTAAGACCACCTGAGGATGGAGGAATCATTCAATCATCGCGTGACCAGAGGAGGCTCAGCTCACCTTGACCTTGAAGGATAACCCAGGTGAGTGGGGATAGGAGAGCCAGCACCCTGGCAAGGAACTGGGGCACGGGTGCCTCAGCCATGCATATATTCATTTACATCACCAGCATTTTTGGGGCAATTGCTGTATATCAAGTGCTGGGCTGGACCCTGAATAGGAAATTGTATTTTTTCCCTGGGCTACAGGAACAAAGTACCTCAGATTGGGCAGTTGAAACGACAGAAATTTATTGCCTCACGGTTCTGGAGGTCAGAAATTATGATCAAGGTGTCAGCCGGCTGAACTGACCTCAGTTCCTTCTGAGGGTGGTTTGGGAGGCTCCGATGCAGGCCTCTTTCCTGACTCCTGGTGTTGCTGGCAATTCTCAGTGTTCCTTGGTCCCTTGGCTTGTGGAAGCATCACCCCGATCTCTGCATTCATCTTCGCATGGCATTTTCTCTGTGTGCTTCTCTGAGAAGAAATATCCCCCTTCGATAAGGATGTAGTCCTATTGGATCAGGGCCCATGCTAACGACCTCATCTTAACCTGATCATCTGCAAAGATCCTATCTCCAAATAAGGTCACAGCTACAGGCACGAAGGATTAGGATTTAAATATCTTTTTTTTTTTTTGCGGGGGTGGGGGTGGGGGTGGGGTGGGGGTGGGGGTGGCGGTAGTAGTCCAATTCAACCCATAACAGAAAGTAAAAGGATATGACCCCTGCCCTAAAGGAGTTCTCAGCTATTGCTAGAAGCAGAAAATACTCATGGGGAGAATGAAAAGAAAGTTCAGAAAGGTGAATACAGGCCGTACAATTGATAGAAAATGGAATTGATTCGCAAGGTAAGCCCAGGAGGCTGCAGCTCTTGCCCTGAGATCCAGGACACAGAATGATGGTAGAGTCTTTTCCACATTTCACTCTTGTTTTGACTTCAGGTGGGCCTCTGCGAGGGGCAGTTTCCAGAGATGGGTTTCTCCCTTACTGCCTTGCATGCCACTTCCCAGCCCTGTGAGTTCTGCGGGGGATGGAGAGTGACCACTGGTGGATCACCTCATCCCTGGGCAACTTGTCACGTCCAGCAGGGCTCGGGGTCCTCCGTCTGCCCTTCCCTCCGTGCTCCTGGAATCTGTCGTCAAAACACAGGGTCCAAGTGTAAAGGATTGAGGCTGAGTTACTGGCTCAGAGCCTTAAACACCTCCCTCTGAAAAGAAAAATCTCCATGCAAGTTGGTAAAAGAAAAAGATAAGAAAAAAATATTCGTTTCAAAATAATCTTCATTACACAAGGATTATAAGAATTGTCACTTCAATTATGCTGAAGCCTAGTCTTAAAAGGGGGTAGGTGGCTTTCCCCTTCTCACTAGAAACGGCTGTCATTCGGCTGGCGGTGTATTTCATCACCGAGCTGCCCGCCACTAGGAGTGTTTAGCGGAGACGCTGGCTGATTTTTCTTTTCCTTTCCCTCCCCTCCTCTTCTCGCCCTCCTGTTCTTTCAGGACAAAAGCACAAGAAGCAGCAGAGAACGTGGGCTTTTGAGGCCCTGAGCCCTGGGTTCAAATGGCAGTTTTCAGCTCGACAGCCGCGGGACCTTTGGGGGTTTTGGTAACTGTAGCGAGTGTGTGTGTGTGAGGGGCAGTATGACACGATGAGATGGAGGAGGAAGAAAACAGTGTGAAAATTTCCCAGGACTGTGTCCAGCCCATCCCGAGGGCTCCTACACAGTGGCCGCTATGTTTCCCCTGACCATCCCATTTAATGAGGCCCATCCCATTTTCTCCTATCGCTTATTGAAACATAAGAGTTATCAACATTTAAAAATTATGTATTATCTATTGGTTTGCTTGTTTATCCCCTGTTATTCCTCAGTAGCTCGTAAGCTCCATGAGGAAAAGGACCATGTTTTCCTTTCACATAGAACCTGGCAAAGAGCAGGCCCTCAGCTGAATAAACGAAAGCCCCTATACTCAGGCTCTCTGTGTCTCAGTGTCTGCATCTGTAAAATGGGGATTAAACACTTACCCACTCAGTAGAGTTGTGATGAGAATGAAATGTGCTGAGTTGCCCAGAACAGGGTCTGGCCCAGAGTGAGTGTGGATGTTAAGTGTGCTGTGAACTCTAGGTACTGCAGAATGATCGATGCCACACTTCCTTTTTTCTTTATTTTTGGCCGCGTCACGTGGCTTTCTGGATCTTAGTTCCCTGACCAGGATCAAACCCATGCCCTTGGCAGTGAAAGCGTGGAGCCCACTGGAATGCCAGGGAATACCCCACACTTCCTTTTTCTGTTGTTTTTTGTGTGTGTGTGTGTGGTACGCCGGGCCTCTCACTGTGTGGCCTCTCCCGCTGCGGAACACAGCTCTGGACGCGCAGGCTCAGTGGCCATGGCTCACGGGCCCAGCCGCTCCGTGGCATGGGGGATCCTCCTGGACCGGGGCACGAACCTGTGTCCCCTGCATCGGCAGGCGGACTTTTAACCACTGCGCCACCAGGGAAGCCCCCACACTTCCTTTTTAATTCCTAATTTAGAGACTTTCGTGCCTGCGGACTCGGTCAAGTGGAGAGCTGGTCAAAACTAACAGGGGAAGGAGTGTCGGGCTTGGGTTGGGACAGTGGCCTGTGACATTCATCAGACAAAGCTCTTCACTCAGTTGAGGGCCTGCCTCTTTGCCAGGTTCTTTGTGAAAGGAAAACGCGGTCCTTTTCCTCATGGAGCTTACGGTCTATTGAGGAATAACAGGCAATAAACAAGCAAAGCAATACATAATACATAATTTTAAAATGTTGATAGCTGGTGTGTTTCTATAAATGATAGGAAAAAATGGGATAGGCCTCATTAAATGGCGTGGTCAGGGAAGGTCAGACCTACCTGTAAATTAAAGTTGGGGGAGGCAGAGCCAGCTGGTGGGAGGATGGGGAGGGCGCTCAGGGCAGAGGGGTGAGGCCAGCAAAGCCCCTGAGATGCGAGGAGCCCTGGCAGGGCGGGGGTCTGTCGGGGACAGGGGCACGAGTGCAGCTGGGGAGGGGGCAGGGCTGCCTCCCGCCTGGTCTGGTTTTATCCTCTGTCTCTGGTTAGGGCGCCATGCATCTTCTTTCCAGGAGGATCTGTAAGGATTGAGAAAGACATAAAGGTCTTTATCATCGCGGTCAGATTTCAGAATCCCAGGCAGCTTGGCTGTCCTGTTCTCCCGATGAGAAAGTGGAGATCCCAGGCTTGAAGAAACTTGGTAAAGTGGAGCAGAGAGAATTTGATTTTGTTTTTTATTTCTTATGCTATTCTTTGTTTTTTTTTAAATAGACCTTTACTGGAGTATAATTGCTTCCAATACTGTGTTAGTTTCTGTTGTACAACAAAGTGAATCAGCCATACGCATACATAGATCCCCATATCCCCTTAACCCCTCCCCCTTGCGTCTCCCTCCCACCCTCCCTAACCCACCTCTATAGGTCATCACAAAGCACAGAGCTGATCTCCCTGTGCTATGCGGCTGCTTCCCACCAGCTAACTATTTTACATTTGGTATTGTATATATGTCGATGCTGCTCTCACTTCACCCCAGCTTACCCCTCCCAACCTGTTTCCTCAAGTCCATTCTCTATGTCTATGTTTTATTCCTGTCCTGCCACTAGGCTCATCAGTACCACTGTTTTTTTTTTTAGAGTCCATATATATGTGTTAGCATACGGTATTTGTTTTTCTCTTTCTGACTTACTTCACTCTGTATGACAGTCTCTAGGTCCATCCACCTCACTACAAATCACTCAGTTTTCTTTCCTTTTTTATGCCTGAGTAATATTCCATTGTATATACGTACCATCTCTTCTTTATCCATTTGTCTGTCGATGGACATCTAGGTTGCTTCCACATCCTGGCTATTGTAAATAGTGCTGCAATGAACATTGTGGTACTTGTCTCTTTTTGAATTACAGTTTTCTCAGGGTATATGCCCAGTAGTGGGATTGCTGGGTCATATGGTAGTTCTATTCTTAGCTTTTTAAGGAACCTCCATACTGTTCTCCATAGTGGTTGTATCAATTTACATTCCCACCAACAGTGCAGGAGGGTTCCCTTTCACCACACCCTTTCCAGCATTTATTGTTTGTAGATTTTTTGATAATGGCTGTTCTGACTGGTGTGAGGTGATACCTCATTGTAGTTTTGATTTGCATTTCTCTAATTATTAGTGATGTTGAGCATCTTTTCATGTGCCTCTTGGCCATCTTTATGTCTCTTTGGTGAAATGTCTGTTTAGGTCTTCTGCCCATTTTTTAATTGAATTGTTTGTTTTTTTGATATTGAGCTCCATGAGCTGTTTGTATATTTTGGAGATTAATCCTTTGTCCGTTGTTTCATTTGCAAATATTTTCTCCCACTCTGAGGGTTGTCTTTTTGTCTTGTTTATGGTTTCCTTTGCTGTGCAAAAGTTTTGAAGTTTAATTAGGTCCCACTTGTTTATTTTGTTTTTATTTCCATTTCTCTAGGAGATGGGTCAAAAGGATCTTGCTGTGATTTATGTCAAAGAGTGTTTTTCCTATGTTTTCCTCTAAGAGTTTTATAGTGTCTGGTCTTACATTTAGATCTTTAATCCATTTGGAGTTTTTACTTTTGTGTATGGTGTTAAGGTGTGTTCTAATTTCATTCTTTTAAGTGTAGCTGTCCAGTTTTCCCAGCACCACTTATTGAAGAGGCTGTCTTTTCTCCATTGTGTGCTCTTGCCTCCTTTGTCATAAATTAGGGGACCATATGTGTGTGGGTTTATCTCTGGGCTTTCTATCCTGTACCATTGATCTATATTTCTGTTTTTGTTCCAGTACCATACTATCTTGATTACTGTAGTTTTGTAGTATAGTCTGAAGTTGGGGAGCCTGATTCCTCCAGCTCAGTTTTTCTTTCTCAAGATTGCTTTGGCTCTTTGGGGTCTTTTGTGTTTCCATACGAATTGTAAAATTTTTTGTTCTGATTCTGTGAAGAATGCCATTGGTAGTTTGATAGGGATTGCATTGAATCTGTAGATTGCTTTGGGTAGTATAGTTATTTTCACAATATTGATTCTTCCATTCCAAGAACATGGTATATTTCTCCATCTGTTTATGTCATCTTTGATTTCTTTCTTCAGTGTTTTATAGTTTTCTGAGTACAAGTCTTTCATCTCCTTAGGTAGGTTTATTCCCAGGTATTTTATTCTTTTTGTTGTGATGGTAAGTGGGATTGTTTCCTTAATTTCTCTTTCTGATTTTTCATTGTTAGTGTATAGGAATGCCAGAGATTTCTGTGCATTAATTTTGTATCCTGCAGCCTTACCAAATTCACTGATTAATTCTAGTAGTTTTCTGGTGGCATCTTTAGGACTTTCTATGTATAGTGTCATGTCATCTGCAAACAGTGACAGTTTTACTTCTTCTTTTCCAATTTGTATTCCTTTTATTTCTTTTTCTTCTCTGATTGCTGTGGCTAGGACTTCCAAAATTATGTTGAATAATAGTGGTGAGAGTGGACATCCTTGTCTTTTTCCTGTTCTTAGTGGAAATGTTTTCAGTTTTTCACTACTGAGTATGATATTTGCTGTGGGTTTGTCGTATATGGCCTTTATTATGTTGAGGTAGGTTCCCTCTATGCCCATTTTCTGGAGAGTTTTTATCATAAATCGGTGTTGAATTTTGTCAAAAGCCTTTTCTGCATCTACTGAGATGATCATATGGTTTTTATTCCTTAATTTGTTAATATGGTGTATCACATCGATTGATTTGCGTATATTGAAGAATCCTTGCATCTCTGGGATAAATCCCACTTGATCATGGTGTATTATCCTTTTAATACATTGTTGGATTCTGTTTGCTAGTACATTGTTCAGGATTTTTGCATCTATGTTCATCAGTGATATTGGTCTATAATTTTCTTTTTTTGTGATATCTTTTTCTAGTTTTGGTATCAGGGTGATGGTGGCTTCGTAGAATGAATTTGGGAGTGTTCCTCCCTCTGCAATTTTTTGGAAGAGTTTGAGAAGGATCAGTGTTAGCTCTTCTCTAAATGTTTGATAGAATTCACCTGTGAAGCCATCAGTTCCTGGACTTTTGTTTGTTGGGAGATTTTAAAGTACAGTTTCAATTTCATTACTGGTGATAGGTCTGTTTATATTTTCTAATTCTTTCTGTTTCAGTCTTGGGAAATTGTACCTTTCCAAGAATTTGTCCATTTCTTCGTGGTTGTCCATTTTTTTGGCATATAGTTGTTTGTAGTAGTCTCTTATAATCCTTTGTATTTCTGTGGTGTCAGTTGTGATCTCTCCTTTTTCATTTCTAATTTTTTTGATTTGAGTACTCTCCCTTTTTTTCTTGATGAGTCTGGCTAAGGGTTTATCAATTTTGCTTATCTTCTCAGAGAACCAACTTTTAGTTTTATTGATCTTTGCTATTGTTTTCTTTGTTTCTATTTCATTTATTTCTGCTCTGATCTTTATGATTTTTTTCCTTCTACTGACTTTGGGTTTTCTTCTTTCTCTAGTTGCTTTAGGTGTAGGGTTAGGTTGTTTATTTGAGATTTTTCTTGTTTTGTGAGGTAAGATTGAATTGCTATAAACTTCCCCCTTAGAACTGCTTTTACTGCGTCCCACAGGTTTTGGGTCATTGTGTTTTCATTGTCATTTGTTTCTATGTATTTTAAAATTTCTTCTTTGATTTCTTCAGTGATCTCTTGGTTATTTAGTGGCACACTGTTTAGCCTCCATCTATTTGTGGTTTTTACAGTTGTTTTTCCTGTAATGGATTTCCAGTCTCATAGCATTGTGGTCTGAAAAGATGCTTGATATGATTTCAATTTTCTTAAGCTTTCTTAGGCTTGATTTGTGACCCAAGATGTGATTTATCCTTGAGAATGTTCCATGTGCACACTTGAGAAGAAAGTGTATTCTGCCACCTTTGGCTGGAATGTTCTATAAATATTAATTAAATCTCTCTGGTCTATTGTGTCATTTAAAGCTTGTGTTTCCTTATTTATTTTCTGTTTGGATGATCTGTCCATTGGTGTGAGTGTTGTTGTGTTAAAGTCCCCTACTATTATTGTGTTAATGTCGATCTCCCCTTTCATGGCTGTTAGCATTTGCCTTACGTATTGAGGTGCTCCTATGTTGGGTGCATAAATATTTATAATTGTTATATCTTCTTTTTGGATTGACCCCTTGATCAATATGTAGTGTCCTTCCTTATCTCTTGTAACAGTCTTTATTTTAAAGTCTATTTTATCTGATATGAGTATTGCTACCCCAGCTTTCTTTTGATTTCCACTTACGTGGAATATCTTTTTCCATCCTTTCACTTTCAGTTTGTATGTGTCCCTAGGTCTGAAGTGGGTGTCTTGTAGCCAGCATACATATGGGTCTTGTTTTAGTATCCATTCAGCCAGTCTATGTCTTTTGGTTGGGGCATTTAATCCATTTACATTCAAGGTTATTATTGATATGTATGTTCCTATTACCATTTTCTTAATTGTTTTGGGTTTGTCTTTGTGGGTCTTTTTTCTCTTGTGTTTCTCTCCTAGAGAAGTTTCTTTAGCATTTGTTGTAAATCTGGTTTAGTGGTGCTGGATTCTCTTAGTGTTTGCTTGTCTGAAAAGTTTTTGATTTCTCCATTGAATCTGAATGAGATCCTTGCTGGGTAATCTTGGTTGTAGGTTTTTCTCTTTCTTCACTTTAAGTATATCCTGCCACTCCCTTCTGGCCTGCAGAGTTTCTGCTGAAAAATCAGCTGATAACCTTATGGGGATTCCTTTGTATTTTATCTTTTGTTTTTCCCTTGCTGCTTTTAATATTTTTTCTTTGAAATTAATTTTTGTCAGTTTGATTAATATGTGTCTTGGTGTGTTTCGCCTAGGCTTTACCCTGTATGGGACTCTCTGTGCTTCCTGGACTTGGGTGACTATTTCCTTTCCCATGTTGGAGAAGTTTTCCACTATAATCTCTTCACATATTTTCTCAGACACTTTCTTTTTCTCTTCTTCTTCTGGGACACGTATAATATGAATGTTGGTGTCCCAGAGGTCTCTGAGATTGTCTTCAATTCTTTTCATTCTTTTTTCTTTATTCTGCTCCTCAGCAGTTATTTCCACCCTTTTGTCTTCCAACTCACTTATTCATTCTTCTGCCTCAGTTATTCTGTTATTGATTCCTTCTAGTGTAATTTTCATTTCAGTTATTGTGTTGTTCATCTCTGCTTGTTCTTCAGTTCTTCTAGATCTTTGTTAAACATTTCTTGTATTTTCTCAATCCGTGCCTCCATTCTGTTTCTGAGATTCTGGATCATCTTTACTATCATTATTCTGCATTCTTTTTCAGGTAGATTGCCTATTTCCTCTTCATTTATTTGGTCTTGTAGGTTTTTACCTTGCTCCATTATCTGTGACATATTTTTTTTAACATATTTATTGGAGTATAATTGTTTTACAATGGTGTGTTAGTTTCTGCTTTATAACAAAGTTAATCAGCTACACATATACATATATCCCAATATCTCCTCCCTCTTGCATCTCCCTCCCACCCTCCCTGTCCCACCCCTCTAGGTGGTCACAAAGCTCTGAGCTGATCTCCCTGTGCCATGCGGCTGCTTCCCACTAGCTATCTATTTTACATTTGGTAGTGTATATATGTCCATGCCACTCTCTCACTTTGTCCCAGCTTACCCTTCCCCCTCCCCATGTCCTCAAGTCCATTCTCTACGTGTGACCTATTTTTTTGCCATCTTATTTTTTTTTCCTTTTTTTTTTTATGAGTGATATTATGTTCCTGTCTTACTGGTTGTTTGGCCTGAGGCTTCCAACACTGGAGTTTGTAAGCTATTGGGTAGAGCTGGGTCTTGGTGCTGAGATGAGAACGTCTGGGAGACATCACTCTGATGAATATTCTCTGGGGTCTGAGGTTCTCTGTTAGTCCAATGGTTTGGACTCAGAGCTCCCACCACAGGAGCTTTGTCCTGACCCCTGGCTTGTGAACCAAGATCCTGTTTGCTTGGGGGTTCTTCCCATCTCCTTGGGCATCGGGGTCTCCCACCAGCATCTGGCAGGTGCCCTAGTTGTGGGGAGACGTGAACTCTGTGTCTTCCCACACCACCATCTTGACTCCGCCCTGAGAATTTGAAGTAAGACTTATAGAATATAAACTGGTGATAGTTCATCTTGCTGGAACTTTCTTGTTTATACTCTAGTTTTTATTCTGGTCATACATGTATGAATTCTAGAATCAAATCATTCTACACAGGTTGTAGTGAGAAACAATAGCCCTGGTCTCACCTTCCCACGCTTGATCCCTACTCCCCAGAGGCAACCACTTTCAACTGTTTTAACAGTTTCTTCTGATATTTACCTCTCTGGTTGTAAACACATGCTACATATATGTGTGTCTGTGTGTTTGTATACTTGACCCTTGAACAACACGGGTTTGACTGCGTGGGTCCACTTATACGTGGATTATTTTTAATAGTAAATATTACACAATCTGCAGTTGGTTGAATTTGCAGATGCAGAACTGTTTATATGAAGGGCCGACTGTAAAGTTATCTGTGGATTTTTGACTGCGTGGAGAGTTGGCACCCCTAATTCCCCTCATTGTTCAAGGGTCAACTGTATATATGTGTGTATATATATGTATATATATATATATATATATACACACACACACACATATATCTTAATATATTTTTAATAACCTCTCTTTTTCTGGAATGGGGCCACATAGACACCTTGTGTCCATCTATCACCTATCTTAGTTTGAGCTGCTATAAGAAAACACTATAAACTGGGTAGCTTATAAACAACAGAAATGTATTTCTCCCAGTTCTGGAGGCTGGAAGTCCAAGATCAGGGTGCCAGCATGGCTGTGTTCTGGTGGGAGCTGTCTTCTGGGCTGAAGACTGCCACCTTCTTGTATTCTCACATGGCAGAGAGAGTAGCTAGCTCTTTGGCTTTTTCTTATAGGGACACTAATCCCATTCACGAGATGCCAGCCTCATGACCTGATCATCTCCAAAGGCCCACTTCCTAGTACCGTTACATTGGGTGTTAGGTCTCAACATATGAATTTTAGGGGGGAACACAAACATTCAGTCCATAACTATATCTACTGTCTATCTATGTATCTATCTATCGTCTATCTATCATCTTACTGGTTCAGTTCCTCTGGGGAACCCTGACAGATACATTATGTATGTGACTTCGGGCAGGCTACTTGATCATTTCGTGCTTTAGTTCCTTCATTGGTGAAGTGGCTCTAGTAGAATTTATCTCACATAATGGATTTAAGAATTAAATTAGATCATACCCATTAAAGACTCAGCACAGTGCCTGGCACATAAAAAATACTAAATAAAACATTAAAAAAATTATAACCATATTTCCTCATATCTAAGGTATCACTCCTTCGTTAGACACAGTGTTTATTTTATGAACCACTAAGTCAGAAAAAAGTGCTGCTACTTAATTGTATGAACACATCCACTGTAAGAGGTATTCTGATTTCCAAAGATGCTCAAATAAACAAGCAACTCAGAATGCAATATATCTCATTCTTATCCTTACTGACCGCACTGCACAACCTCTTTGCCCTCTGCTGAATCATATGTAGAGTCGTATTAATGCAAGTTTGACTGGAATGAAGTGAGAGGGTTCGTGCGGGTGGTTTATAGCTGTTAGTCCTTCGTTATTGCTCTGTCTATAACCATGGTCCTTCATACAAAGTGTGAGAAGGAACAGAACTGACACTCACCAAGACCTTCTTGGTGGGACTAATATAATCCCATTTCACAGATGGGGAAACAGAGGCTCACTGAGCTTAAATAACTTGCCCCAGATCATATATTCCTAAATGTTTAGCTATTATTTGAACCCAAGCCCATCAGCGTTCAAATCAGTCTTCAGGCAGTTGACTTGGTGACTTTGCCTCCTTTTCCTACCTGAGATGTGTGTCTGTAAACCAGAATTCTGAGTTTTCCCTTCCCCACTGACCTGCTTCTCTGTCAAGGCCCCTTTGGGCTCATCCCCATGTTGGAGGACCCCAGGCTCAGGACAGTTGGTTCTGCCACTGACTCTTTGCATGACCCCATCAAGCCCTGGACCTCCATCCCACAGACCCAGCTATGGTCCTTGGCACTTCAGGTTGCTGTGAAGTTTTAATCATACCCAAGACAGGATTTCCAAACAGGCAGCTGAGCTTGCTCTGCTGTGGGACTTTGGGCAAGTCACAAACTCTTAGATGCCATAGCATCCTCCTTCACAGTTCCCAGCATGCTCTCTAGTGAAGTAGTTGGTCCTCTGGCCAGTTAAACAGCTACCAGGAACCACTGCTATTCTGGGGGCTCTGGAGACCTCAGAGTTGGGACTGCCTCTGCCTTGTTTAATCATTTGTGAGCCTCCTTACTGCAGTGCTTGAGAGGGTCCACTTGGGAAGGAAAGAACTTACAAGAGCAGTGAAACTCTCCTCTTGGCACTGGGCTGGCACTGCCTTTTACCTAAAGGAGACACCTAGGCGTCCAGGCAGAGAGATTCTCCTAGAATATAGAACACAGCCTCCTTGAGCTTCCTCAAAGTCATTTTGGTCAATGTCTGTCTATGGTCAGTGCCCAGGTCAGTCATAAAGATGATCACAAAAATCATGGTCATAATAATGATGGTCATGCATGCTCGCTAAGTGCCAAGTACTCTGCTCAGTGCTTCGAACACACTGACCCCCACACTTTCTTCTCACACCAGCCCCATGAGGTAGGTGCTCACGTTGCTCCCATTTGACAGATGAGCAAAGTGAGGTGCCGTGAGGTTAGGTAACTCTTCATAAAGCCGTTCAGTGACTCTTTGACACACCTGGTATTTCAATGCAGTTGTGCCTAGGTTTCTGACCACGAGACGATTTTGCCTTTTACTGCGAATCTTTCTTAAAAAATTCGTTCATTTTTTGATGTCAGAATGGACCATGAATTCTAATTATTTTATTTGATGGTTTATAACCCATTACTATCACTATTTATTTAATTGCTCAACTATCCCAGAGTTGGCCAGTGAGAGCCCTTTCCAATGGCCTCCTGTGTCTTTCTGACATCTTTTCATCTTTATTTGATTACTTTCTTACGTTTTGGCACACTAAAATATTCCAGGCTCATCTTAGATATTTCCTGCCCAAGCCCTGAGATCAGCCTTTTTTCTATGGAGCCTTGGCTCCCTTCAGTGGATAAGGGTACTTAGAAGCCAAGATCTGAGCATACGTGTGCTTATTGCTTCTAGGGCATCACTGCTTCCAGGCCCTGTCAGCCCATTTCTAAAAACTCCATGGAAAAGCACAGACCACAGTCCTCTCTGGTGTTGACATTCAACGGAGAATTATTTTAATTTTACCATCAGAAAAATATCTCCTGAAGTGGCCATGGAATCCAAAGACCCTTTTAATCCCTTTGATACTTATTTCTTTGTGTTCAAGACTCACCAGAGGGTGTGAGCAAATGCTTGTCATTCTCTGCTTTGAGCTGCTTTGTGAGACCTTGGACATTATAGAAGGGACTAAGCAGGGAGAGAAGATTTCTAAAGATTGTCTGGGCTTGATGTGAGCCAGGAGCCTCCTCTGTCTTGGATGTTTTGCTGTCAGCTCCCTCCCTCACTCCCCTCCTCTCTCTCATGGGCCCTAAGTTTCTGGACTGTCTCTGGGACACAGCAATAAACAAGGAAGACAAAGTCTTTGTCCTGAAGTAGCTGACATTCCATTTGGGGGACAGACAATCCAGAGTAATTAGTAAACAAACATTCCAAATAGAGGTGTGTGCTAGGAGGGGAAAGGACGGGGCCCCACGACGCAGGAAATATGGAGGAGGAGGTGGTGGTGGAGATGCAGCTTAATTTAGAAAATGGTCCAAGAAGACCTCTCTGAGGCAGAGACCTGGAAGCTGAGAGGGAGCCACAGGGAAAGTGAGGGAAGAGCATTGCACGCAGAGGGAAAGGCATGTGAGGACGCTCAGAGGCAGGAGAGAGCTCCGTGCATTCTCCGAGCATTCCAGCAACTGACGGGAAGCCGGCATGGCCTGTGCGGTGAGTGAGGGGGAGGGGGACATGGGATGGGGACAGATCACCCAGGTGGTCACTGCAGCCGTTTGGATTTGGACAGTGCAGAAACCCCCGGATTGGGGGAGCACATCTGGTAATTGAAAAGATGAAAAAATTAATAATAAAGCGCTCATTCACAGACAGCCACAAGGAAGATAATGGATGGTGGCCAGGCAGACCATATGCACTTGGCTAACAGAATTAATCATGTTCGGTACGGCACAAAACAGGGACGACAAGCACAATAAAACATTTAAAGACGAGAGTGGATTTTAATTTTCAGAGTAGTCTAAAACAATATGATAATGATGATAGCCAAGTTGGCCCTGTGAATGTAAAATCCAAATAAGACACAAATTAAAGTCATAAATAATATTTAATTTGCTATTCCAATGCATTCTCAAAAGTCATATTGATGAAAAAAGTTATTAGAATGAATCAAATGAAGACTCTCGTATGTCTGGAATATTTAGTGGACTGGCGAATGCTAGCAGAAAAAGAAATCTATACCACGATGTATGAGTTGGAAACTGGGTGAAAACATTATGATTTTCAACTTGCGTTTATCGAGCCAACCGCAGACTATATTTCCAGGGCCATTTAGCTAGTTAGAACAAATAAGAGAAGACTGATTTTTAAGAACTTGTGATTAATGACATGCAATTCCTTTAGTTTGTAAATACTCTATCCCAAAGATATTTTGTGCTCTCATCTGTTACTGAGCCTTGAGCAACGGGGCTTGAGGGACCTTGTTTTGCTGTCACCAATGGTTTCTCCCGTGTATCGTAGTTTAATGAACTTGGATCTTAAATTCAGGGAGTGTACCTCTTATGTTGCAGGCAAAGAACTGGGAGAGGCAATGAGAGATGCCACAAAAGAGAGACAAATCATGAAAGAACAGCTATTAATTTTCAAAGTATTAAGTATGATTATAGGGAATGTTAAGAAGAATGGCTAAACGCAAAGGGCGAGGAAAGAACGAACAAGGCAAAAGGAGAGGGTAATTACGGATGTGAATGAAAAACAACGAAAAACGTCAGTGCAGGGGGATGGGCTGTCAGTCTGGATCAACATGTCCACCTGACAAGTGACGTTGATCATGACTTTATAAAAGAACCAGAAATGAACACGAGTGTTTCCCTAAGAACATATTGTGTTCTCTTTCTATGAATGGAACACTGGTGTTCTGTAAATAATGCTGGGACATGACTGTTCCAAAGGGTGTTTTGAATGAGCTTTCCCCAACCCCAAGCTAAAAGGACTCCAAATGCTTTGTGGAAACCTAAAATATGCATTCGGTGTTGCCAATCCTAGGAGATATTATGACTGACTTTGCAGAGTCAATCAGTCAAAAATTAACCAATGGTGGACCTTGTTGTTTATCTATTTTACATATAGTAGTGTATATCTGTTATTCCCAGACTCCTAATTTATCCCCCCTCTTTCCCCTTTGGTAACTGTAGTTTGTTTTTTACGTCTGTGAGTCTGCTTCTGTTTTGTAAACAAGTTCATTTGTATCATCTTTGTTAGAATCCATGTGTAAGTGATACCATATATTTGTTTCTGTCTGGCTTACTTGACTTGGTATGATCATATCTAGGTCCATCCATGTTGCTGCAAATGGCATTATTGAACTGTAGTCATAATCTTGTAATAACCTATAATGGAAAAGAATGTAAAAAAGTGTATATATACACTTTGCTGTACACTAGAAACTAGCACAAAACTGTAAATCAATTAAAATACTTCACTTAAAAAAAAAAAAGCGGTGGTGAGAGGCATCCACTTCGTCTCCAAAGAGGATGCCTTAGGGAACGCGACCATGGTCACTCTGACTCCTGGATGGTCACAGCCTTCTCAGAGGTCATAAGCCGCCACCAGACTCTCCTTGAGGGGGCTGGCTTTGGGCGGCCCCAGCCCTCCTGCTTGCTTCATTGTTCACTTGAATACGGGTGCTGGTCTGGCTTTCTCCACTGAATTCCAAACGAGTCTTTCTCGTGCTTACCTCCATCCTCACCTGAGACCCATCCGTCAGCCAGCCCTGCTGAGTCCCCTGCCTGAGCTGCCTCCATCTGGGCACCTCTTCCCCAGCCTCCCAACACCTGACTCCATCCTCTCTCACCTGCTTGGCTGAAATCACCTCCTGGCTGGTCTGACTCCCCGCCTCTCATCCATCTTCCATGAGGCAGCCCGAGTGATCTTTCTAAATTGCAAATCAGATCCCATCAGGGTCCTTCTTAAAACCCTTTTAATAGCTCCCTAGGGCGGTGTTTCTCAAGCTTAAAAAAAAAATTCCCTATGTACTGGCTTGATAAATAATGATAATATCTACTATTTATCAATAGCGATGATTCCTATTTATCAAGCACTTCCTGTGTGCCAGGCCCTGTGCTTGCATCAATGCGCGTAACCGTCACCATAACCCTTACATGCCTACCACGTCACAGGTGAGGATGTGTCTTGCCGGAGGCGATGTCCTGCAGCTGGCCCCAGACCCAGGTCTGACTGGGGCTGTTCAGCTTCTCTAATGCTCTCGCCTGCCCTGACACCCGTCCAGGGCACTGGGTCTCCCTCCATGTGGGGGCCCGCCCCCCTGCCTGCACATAGATTGCATTCCTTTGGGGATCATTGCCCTGGATCTGTAGGGTAGCCTCCAGCATCCTTCTTGTGGCTCACAAGGCCACTGATGGTCAGCCCAAGCTTCCACCTCTAAGCATTCACTCTACTGGTCCTATTCCCTGCGTTTCTGCTCTGGATTTCCTTCCCTCACCTCTTCTGACTCTTGTTCCTCCTTGAGACTCGGGTAATTACCATTACCTCTTCCAGGAAGCCCTCCTTCACACCCCAGGTTGGATCAGGGGACCCACCTGAGCTACACCAATTACCTCTACCCTCCATCAGGGTGCTCTCCGACCAGCTGTGTTCCTCGTCTTTCTCCTCTTCTAAACTGTGAGTTCCCAGAGGGAGTAGATCATGTCCTATTTATTTATTCATTATTCACTCAACAGATACTTACTGAGCACCTTCTGTGTGACAGGCAGTGCGCTGGGCACTGCAGATACAGTAGTGACAAGAACAGGCAAGACCATATTCTCATGGAAATTACACTTGTAAAAGATGTTGAAATGGAAATTTGGGGCAAGATCCCAAGATGAAATAGGTACTCCATCCCAAAGGGGCTCCCGGGGCTGGAGCATGTATCACTTTGGAATGGACATGCATGGCCTTGGGGTCGGGTGGCCTGGCATCCAGAATCAGCTCTGATGCTTAGCTTGCTGTGTGCCCTCAGGCAGGTAGCATAGCTTCTCTGAGACATAAAGCAGGGTCAATAATTTGGACTCCACAGGGTTGCAGGGGGACGAAAAGGTCAGTGGTCACCTGGCACTGGCGTGTGCTCAGCTGATGGAAGACCCTTCACTGCCTCCCCTCCCCCTTTTGAGCTTGGTTTTCATCGAGTCCTGTATCTCCAGTTTGTTTTGGGGGCAGCAGGTGCTCGAGTGGCATTCCTGAGCCCCAGCCCCCTGGGTCTGTGTCTTCTGCACCTCTCCCTCACACCCCCCGCCCCCAGGGGGAGATCTGAGTCACACCCTTGACGACAGTGCAGCAGTTTGCACACCTGCCATCCACGTACTAGGTTGCCTGGTTCCTCTCACTATGTCCAAAACTGTGCTTTTAGTCTGCTAAACTAGTAATAGGGTGAGAACAGAAGAATCTAGTTTTTTGAAATCCATTAAGAAAACACCCATGGTTTTTTGGGGGAGTTTGGGGTAGTAGATGAAAACAAGGATCTCCTGTATAGCACAGGGAAATATATTCAATATCCTGAGATAAACCATAATTGAGAAGAATATAAAAAACAATATATATATATATTTATATATAAGTGAATCACTTTGCTGTACAGCAGAAATTAACACAACATTGTAAATCAACTACACTTCAATTTAAAAAAAACCACCCCAAACTAGAAGCCACCAAGGTGTTTTTTATAGGTGAATGGCTAAACAAACTGGTTCATCATACAATGGAATACTCTACAGTGATAAAAAGAAAAGGGCTGTCAAGCCACAGAGACATAGAGAAGCTTTAAATGCATATTGCTAAGTGAAAGAAGCCAGTCTGAAATGGCCACATACTGTAGGATTCCAACCATATGACATTCTGGAAAAGGCAAAATTATGGAGACAGAAAAAAGATCAGTGGTTGCTAGAGCTGGGGGAAGGGTGGGATGAGTTGACAGAGCACAGGAGATTTTTAGGAGAATAAACCTCTTCTGTATCATGTTATAATTGTGGACATATGTCATTACACATTTATCCAAACCCATAGAATGTATAACACCAAGCATGAACCGTAATGTCCACTGTGGACTTCAGTTAATAATAATGTATCAATAATGGTTCATCAGTTGTAACAGGTGTATTTGTAACATTAATGCACAATGTTAATTAAAGGGGAAATTCAGAGTGGGAGAGGGAGAGAGATTCATGGGAACCCTCTGCCCGCAATTTTTACTCTAGAAAATAAAGTCTATTAATACAATTTTTAAAAGAAAAAGAGAGATTCCCTTGGAAGAACATAAATCTCATGAGATGAGACCACAAGGGCCCTCTTTGGGGATTTTGGGTTGGAATTCTTGAGCTGTAGAGGAAGGGGTCCAGTGGAGGATGGGGACATACCCTTCTCAGTACATCTGTGGCCAGAGATGCCAACTCTGGATCCAGTCCCAGCCCTGGCCAGAGTCCTCTGCAGGGTGTTTAGAGCAGTGTGGTCCAGTAGAAGCATGGATCAAGCCACATAAGGAGCCGTCAATTCCTAGTAGCCACATAAAAAAAGAGAAATAAATCTTAGCAATATGTTTTATTTAATCCAATTGTCCAAAATATTATCATTTCAATATATGTAATTGATGTAAAAATTATTAATGAGATATTTCACACATTTTGGGGGGGGTACTAAGTCCTCAAAATCTGATGAGTGTTTAACACTTGTATCTTGGTTTGGACTGGCCATATTTCAAGGGCTCAAGCATCCAGGAGCCCGTCGCTACTGCAGAGCACAGCACAGCTTAGACGGTCTCAGAACAGAACCCAGGTTGGGTTCTGAGCAGAAAGAGAGGCTTCTCCCCACCAGCTCCTTCCCTTCTTTGTTCCTTCCCCCTGTGAGGGCGTGCCAATTAAAAATTAATTTTGAGAGCTGCTCCCATCTCATAGACTCCTTGGGGGCAAGTGTCTGTGCCCAGGGATCTGTCTGCATAAGGTAGAGGCAGGCCCATCTCAGTGAAACTGCTGCAGCTTCATTCTGCTGAAGTTGGTGGATTTTTTCTCCTCTTCCCACTTTCCTTCACTTTGCTTATCTGGGAGGGAATTAAATGCAAGGGAGACTGGGGGTGCATACAGCTGTGGCCTCTCTCTGCCCCACACAAACCTCATGTGAGGAAAATTCTCTGGGGAGCCCCACTGGAATGAAATGGGACTTCTTAGGTCGCTGCCCCTTCTAAGGCAAGGAGAACACCTGTTACCTGGTGCCTCTGCGGCTCCCTCTCTTCCTGTGACCCGGCAGGCATCAATAATCGATTTCCACTCTCTTTCGGATGCATCTTCTCTGTGTCTTTCTCTGCATTCCACATCCTACTCTAGGCAGACGATCCAGGGGCACTGGAGGCAGCCCCAGCCTTACCCGGTTTGCTCTCCCTGCTCTAGGAGATGGCTCCAGCTGATCTTTCCAACTCCACTCATCATTGTTCCCTTCTCCTCTCGGGCTTCACATTCCAGCAGCATCAAACAATTCTTCATTCTCTTGAACACCCAGGGGTGCCGCGTATGGTTGCACAGGTTGCTCACTGCACAAGGGCTCCCAGCCAGGGGGCGAGTAGAGCACAACATCCAGCCCAGTGCTCACTCACCAAGCCGTACCCCTTAGACTGAGGACGCACGCACCTGGGTGAAGGGTGCCTTTGTCTAGTTTGCATAAAGGCATGCTATGTGTTAATAGCGACCTTCAAACCTCCTTCCCCCCGGGCCTTTACCCGTGCTGTTCCTTCTGCGTGGGATGCTCTTTCCCTACCATTTTGTCCTCTTTGAAGCTCTAATTCCTTAAACCCATCCAGGTCTTGTGGTAAGTACTCTAACTTCGTGGGGCTCAGTTCAATCATTCTCACAGAAACACTAAGTAAGGGCAGTTGCTGTCCACGCAATGGTGAACTCGAGCCTGGTGGCTGTGTCTCATTGCCCACCCTGGTGCCCAAGCTGGGGCCTGGCAAAAGTGCACAGACGACCTGACAAGGCACCTCTGTTGAAGCTGTGAGGCAGAACAGGCCCCAGCAGCTAATGAGACTACCAGGGCGGGAGCTGCTCTCAACACTTCATGTGTTCTATCTCATTTAATGTTTGCAGAAGCACCCAGAGCTGGGAGCTGTTACTGCCACCCCTGCTTCATGGGTGGGTGTGCAGGAGGGGACAAGCCACAGAGAGGCTGAGACCCCACCCGAGACACCTGCTCACCGCTTTCTCTGTGGGCCCACACCCCTCCTAGCACACACATGCTTCCGTTTTTCCATGGTCACGATGGATGTGGTGGCGTGGGCCGTCTTCATCAACGATGACACTGACAAGGCACCAGCCTCCAGAGCTGAGGGCCATTCCCTCTACGCCAGGCACTAAGCGCTTTCTGAGGTCACCCCAGCTGTGTGTGCAGCTCTGTGCCAGATGTTCTGTAGACATCTCAGGTAGGTGTCTTTATGTTAACCACCCCTCCACACCACCTTAGTAAGCTAAGGCCCAAGGCTCTTAGAGCCAGCAAGTGCTAGAGCCAGGAGTCACCGGGGGTTGGGTGGGGGGGTCTGGCTTCAGTGCCCGGCCTCTGGCTCCAAATGCTTCTGCCTCTCAAAGGTCCCAGGGGGCCGGGATGTTTCCGCTTTCTAAGACCCAAGCCAAAGCCCTGGGGAAGGTGATGTAGCCCACTGGGTGGGCCCATGAGCCCTGGAGGCAGCCAGCTTTGTTGTAATCCCAGCTCTGCCGCTCACCTGCTGAGAGCCTTGGGTGAGTTGCCTAACCTCTCTGTGCCTCAGTCTCCTCAGCTGTAAAGTAGGTTCAGTGCTAGAACCTGCTGCCACGGTCGTTATAGGGATGGAACGAGACAAAGCATCCACGTGATTGGGTGCCTAAGTGCTCAAGACATGCTAACCTCTCAGGCTGATAGGATGGGGCCGTGCTTTGGGGTCAGACCTGCCATTGCACAATTGCTCACCCTCTCCGAGCCTCAGTTTTCTCATCTGCAAAATGGGCATCAGACTCTATCTGGAGTTCACTCCCGATATCGTTCCACAGACAGGTGGAATTCCAGCGACGTGACAAGCCTGTGCTGGGTGTTGCGGATTTGGCCTTGAACTAGGGCCTGCCTGCCCCTAGCAGGTCTGGTGTCAAGCCCAGGGGAGCTTAACCTGTGGTCTGTGCACCCGGATGCTTCCCACACGGCTTTAGGGGGGTTTACAAACCCCGATGTCCTGTAAGTAAGTACATTTTCCTGAGCAGAGGGTCTGGAACTTTCACTTAATTTTCAGGCAGACCCTCATCTAAAAAGCCAGAGAGGTCCCGAGGCAGAGAGGGGAGCTGGCTGGGTCATGGTGGGCCCCGAGCACTGCGGGAGCCTGGCCTTGTGGGCTGGCCAGTCTCTCATTGCTGTTACCTGCCCGGCCACAGAGCAGGGGTCACGGCCCGACCCATGCGGTGGTCCACCCCCAGGACCCCTGTGACCCCAGGCTCTGTGCAGGGTGAGTGCAGAATGTCCCAGATCCCCCCACGCTGCCTGCCCACCCTGCTGCAGCCACAGAAAGAGCTTAGGGGGAAAACACATTCCTAAATAAATAATAAATACAGGCAGGAAACATAATAGAGAAAGTGCTTGCCTCGTTCAGGACTTTTGACAGGCCTGCCCTGCCAGCTCTGGGCTCGCGCCATCTCTCCCAATTACCGCCTCTGCCTCCACGTGTTGCCATAGAAACCCTAAGTCAACTCACGGGCTGCAACTGTTGCTGGAAAGTTCTCAGCATCCACCTCTCAGCTCCTCTGCAGCTCCCCACTGACAAGCAGCTGCAGGAAAGGTTCTTCCTTGGGAAATCTGCCCTGCTCCGCCCCGCACCCAGTCACAGGGCAGAGGGAGGGGTGGAAAGGAGGGGCTTGGGTGTCAGCCCTCCAGGTTCAAATCCTGGCCCTGCTTCCTCTACTAGCTTGACAGGTCGTTCAAGCTCCCTAAGCCTCCGTTTCCTCCTTTGCAAAGTGGGAACAGTGATGGAGCCGACCTTGGGCAGCTGCATTCGGCCCGTAAAGTGCTTGGTCTGTTGTGAGTGCTCAGGCAAAGCTGGTGACTATTGTTATCACAGGGAGGGCCTGGGAAGGAGAGGGCGGCTATTCTCTCTGTACTGGGGTTGGCTTGTAGGAGAGGGGCCGGGGCCAGGGTATCAGGAGGCTGAGCTCTCAGTGGGTTTTGCTGACCCACTGCCCCTCGGTAGACCTCAATCTGCTCATCTGCTCCGCGGGCAGCTTACTTCATTGGAAGGTTTCCCAGGTCGACTCCTTGGATGCCTAGGGAGGTGGTGGTCTGCAGCACACTGAGGGGTTTGCGGTCAGAGGACACTTCCTCCAGCGATCGGGACAGGCTGCTGAGAGAACAGAATCCAGCGTCTGCAAGCCCTGTCAGCCCTGCCCCATCTCACCCCTCCCGGCCCCTCCTCTCTGCATGCCCGGTCTTGCCTCATGGCCCCCTGTCCAGCTGCCTGCATCTCGACACCCCTCCACGGACCTCCGCCTCCAATGCCTTGGGCAGATTGCACCGCCCCCAGGAAGCCTGTATCGGCCAGGGTCCAACCAGGACACGGAACCACACGAGTTGTTCCAGCAGAGCAAAGTTAAAGAAGTGTTCCACTCCACACCTATTAGCATGGCTATGATCAGAAGAACAGAGAACAAGTGTTGGCAAAGGTGTAGAGAAATCAGAACCCTTGTGTGTTGCAGGTGGGGATGTAAACAGTGTAGCCGCTACAGAAGATGCTATGATGCTCCTCAAAAAATTAAACAAAGAATTACTGTATGGTCCAGCAAGTTCCCTTCTGGGTGTATCCTCCAAAGAAAGCAGAGACTAGAACAGATATCTGCGCACCTACGTTCATAGCAGCACTATTTAAGATAGGCAAAAGTTGGAAGCCACCCAAGTGTCCATCAACAGATCAATGGATAAACACAATGCAGTATATACATACAATGGAATATTATTCAGCCTTAGAAAGGAAGGACATTCTGACACATGCTCCAGCACAGATGAACCTTGAGGACCTTATGCTAAGTAAAAATAAGCCCATCACCAAAGGACAAATACTGTATGATTCCACTTCTGGCAGGTACCCGGAGCAGTCAAATTCATAGAGACAGAAAGTATAACGGTGGTTGCCAGGGGCTGGGGAAAGGGAGGGTGGGGAATTATTGTTTAAGGGTGACAGAGTTTCATTTTGCAAGATGAAAAAAGTTCTGGAGATGGATGGTGGTGGATGGTTGCACAACCCAGTGTGGATATACCAGAAGGCCTTTGAACTGTACGCTTAAAATGGTTAAAATGGTAAATTCCATGTTCTGTATATTTCAGCATAATTAAAAATGAAGAAGCGTTAACTGGCTATGAGACTGTTTCTCGGGTCATTGAAGGAGCACATTAAGATATCCTGGGATCGGGAAGCAGGCCCCCAGGGCTGGGGGATGAGGGAAGAGGCTGGAATTACCAGCACTTAGCGGACGCTTCTTGTAGTGCTGGGGTCGCTGAAGTGGGGCGGGTGACCAGGCATCCTGGTTTGCCCAGAATATAGGGTGTTCCTGGGACTTTCAGGGCTGACGCTGGGTTTCCCCAGATTGGGGCATGGGAGAGCTGGTGTGAGAAGTGTTGAAGAAAGGGCAAACGGGATTCAGCTGCTGCCAAAGGAAAGGACCTCTGCTGTGGAGTTGGTGGTGGGAGAAGCAAGCCCAGATGATGCTCGGAGGACCAGGGAGTAGACAGGGGGCAGCAATCTCTCCTTCCTCCTCTGCGCCTGGCGGGGAGCTGTCCCTGCCCTTCGCAGGGCTCAGGCCCCAAGTCCTGGAGCAGAGAGGAGGGGTTGCAGCTGGAGTGAGGGATGTCTGTCAACCCTCCCCAACTACTCCAGTCCCCAGGAACCCTTGCCGAGGCCAGGCTGCCCAGCTTGTCTCATCATCACTGGCTAATTTTGGGGTACTGGCCCCTATCACACCCCGCTTGGACTCTACCCTTCCTGAGGGTAAGCTGGGACTGGGCCTAATTCATTTTTTTTTTAGCCCAATAACAAAATACGAATTATCTGTCACGTGCCTGTGACTGCGATGAGGTTTTTCTATTCTTGCCACAACTCTGCTCCCACCTTGCCGTTGATGATATAGCGCTCAGAGACAGCAAGCGATTTGCTCGAGGTCACACAGCTTTGGAAGTGGAAGAGTTTGAAAAGAAGCTCAGGTCTATCTCTCTGGTGTCTCATATCCCACTGTGTCCCGCCAGTGCCGGGCTCTTAGTAGCAACTCCATCTCACCTGTTGGTTACATGTCCAACAGAGGAAGGATGAAGGTGTAGAGGATGAAGGGTTCCCGTCTGCCTTCCACTTGGGAGGGAGGGTGATGATTCCAGGCCTTCCCCTCAGGAGTCGGCCTGAGCGGTGAAGGTGGAGCTTTCCTGTCTTCTCACCCCTACAACCCCGTCACAGGTCCCTGGTGGGAATTCATCTCAGGGAAGGTGAGGGACCACGAGAGGAGCTGCTCCAAGTTCCGCATAAAAATAACGATGTCAGAGATACACCGTTCCTATCTGAGTTGCAGAGGTGTTTTCTTTTTCTATTAAGTTGAATGCAGGAGATATACAAGCCTGTCCTGGATACGGTGCTGTGTTCCCAAGGAGTTTGCACAGAAACTTGACGGAGGGTGGGAGAAAGAGAGAGAGGGAGGGAGGGAGGGAGGGAGGGAGGGAGGTGAGCGGCATTGAGTGTAAGAATGACAGATGCCCTGGTGTAAAGGGTGACAATTTGCCTACACAGTGAAGTGGCTCGGTCAAGACTTCAGGGTATTTGGGGACTTGAATTCAGAGAGGAGGTATTTGAAAATGCAGGCAGCTGGGAGCCTCTCGGTCGCCGCAGAGCTCCAGAAGTGATGTTTTGTAATTTTGCCTTATGATCTGTGAGGGTTTATTATGGCGCTAATCGGCCTAATTATGACGGGAACTCAGTCATTCCCACTTAGATGCCAGGTTTTAAGTAATAATAGGCGCTCAGCAGGCCCCTCGGCTGTGCGCTGGGAGGACCTGGGGGCGATGGGCCCTCTGTGAGCTTCTGGTAAGTGAGCTCAGCTCCTGCTGTCCCCGCAGCTCTTCTGGGCTGCAAACAGCCCTCACAGGCCCCTTCCCGCTGCCTCTGCCTCCTGGTCCCCAATCAGCAGAAAGGACGGCATCCCTGGCCCACCCATCCTCGGGTGAGGACCCCGGTCCTTGCCGAAGGTGAGGGCTGCATGGCCGCTGCCCAGTCTTGTCCCTGGGAGTTGCCACCCTTAATGGGAAAATTTAAAACCCGTGTTTATGATAATGCCCTTGTTCCCATGGACACCAGCGAACTGCACAACCAAGATTAATGGAGAACCACAGAGACCGGTCCTAAAAGATGGGGCCTCTTGTGGATTCCGGTCTGTTGCGCGGCATCCATTAGCGCCCGAGCGCGGGGCCCTCATCATGTTGGTATCATCGGGACCCGCGCAGCCACTGCAAGATGGCATTTCCACCGCACATCAACAGATCATTTCACCACTGCTCAAGGCGTCGTAAATTGGACTTATAGCTCAGCTGCTGGCATAAATAAGTCCCTATGATAGTTAGTGGAAGACGTTATGACACTCCAGGGTACAGGAGGGGACATTGGCACTGTCATTTTTTTTCTCCAGCCCTGGCACCCTGGTGCCTGTGATCTTTCTGAAGATTCAGGGCACGCGCTCTTCATTACGGCTTGGGCACCAGGGACTTGTTTTTTTTGCAAGATTAATGAGCGCCACGGAAATTCTCCAGCGCATCTCGATAATTAAGTCTTTGTTTATCAAAAAACAAGTTATATTAGGAGCAGAAAATTCGCAGTAATTATTCATAATTCTAACAATTCAAGTATAGCTACCTCATTTGCCTGGGTAATTCTGCTTTTTAATTTCTTGCATACATTTGCATATTAATTTTGCCCGTCGGCTGCAGCAGGCTTGACAGTTTGCTACTATGTGATGGTTTTCACAGGGGTGCGACTCAGTTGGGTGGCATTTCGACTGGGTGCAATGATAAATTATGAATTTTCTAATTTGCTGCATAATGAAGTAACCCCTTCCAACCCAATTAAAGAGAATCACCAGGATCCGCACTTTTTTTTGGTAAATATATATTTTCCAGGTATTTTGTCTCTTTTTCTTAGCTGTTTACAAACAAGGCATATGTATTTTTTTCCCCTAAAAGAAAAAAAAAATCCGCCAATGGTTGCCTTTGAAGCCTTGCTGGATGATGGCAACTTTCTATGCCTCAAAGGTGACACAGGACTGGCTTTCCCAAGAGGTATTCAAGCCTGTGGTTGGTCACTCCTCTGCTTGCCTAGCCGGCACAGGCGTCCGGTCCGATGGACAAGTTTCTGTTGCATTTGGGTGGCACCTTGCTGGTATCCACGGTCAGGTTAGAGAGACGTGCATGTTCTAGGGATGGACCGCCATTGCTGGTGAGGGCGTTTCATCGTCCACGCCAGGCCTGCTGAGCTGAGCAGAGGGTCAGGCAGCAGGCGAGTGTCTTCTTGCCTTTCCAGATGGTTCTGGTGTAACACAGATAATATTTTCTAATCGCACACACACACACACACACACACACACACAATTTTTTTGGTACAATCTTGTTGCAGTTTTGATGTAAAACCAGTCCTGTGAGTGGCCAGATTTTCACCCAGCTTAGCTTTGCCAGGAGCACACCTTAGCGTGCGGCTGTATAGCTGGAGCAGGGTCAGGGGTGACCTATGGCCTTCCTACTGGCAGGAACGTCCCCCTCACAGAGCAGGTGCAGGACTCGCAGCTCCTATGTGTTCAGGCCCAGCACTTACTGTCAAGTACATTATCAGATGCAGGCCTGGTCCTTGGGCAAATTGGACCACTCCAAACTGGAAGATGCAAATTTAGTTCCATCAAGTCCCAGAGAGGCACAGACTCTTGGAATCTCTGCATTAGTAGGAACCACAAAGACCAACTTGTCCAGCTTCTGTTGGATTCCTTTGTGCAATATTCCTGTGAAGGAATGTCCAGACTTCCCTTGCATACCTCCAGTGATGGGGGAATTACTGCTTTCCTGTGCTATCCTCTCTGTTCTGCTTGTTAAAAATCACTTTCAAATATGCCTCCTTATAACTCCTCCCCACTGGCCCTATTTTCCTCCCCAGGGCCCACGTAGCACACGCCAACGTTTCCCTTCTCATCCAACGATATGCTTCATCTCTTGTTTCCTGGCAGTTTATATACTTTTCTTTTTAACCAGACCATGCAGCCCTTGAGGTCACATAATGGCTTATACTTTTCTGAAGGACCCCATGCCTTGTGCAGGGCTGATTTCACAGTAGGTGCTAAAATTTTCTGGTTATGAGTTAAAGACTTACATAAATTCGTTGCGAAAGTCAATCCAGAGAATTCAATAAGACAGTGGGGACAGGCAGTGTTAGGACAGGGCCTCACAGAATGGGGCCAGGATTAGCCATGTACAGACAGCCCCATTCTTGGAGGCTCCAGAAGGACAACATAAATCGGGGAACTCTTATATGTTGTCCTCCCTTGTTTTCTGGAAGTTTGCAGTATTTACCTTTTTAACCAGACTATGAGCTCATTAAGATCTGAACACCATCCTCAATACATAGTTATTGGCAAATTCAAGCATCAGGCCGGCCACGAGCTACACAGTCTTCACCTATTTCAGTCTGTTTTTTTATATACAAGATGGTCTCTTAGTGTTTACTCAATAAATATTAACTGAGCTTGAATTGTGTGTAGATCCCATGCCTTTGTGGGTGCGGAGGACAGGCCTGGCCCCTGCCCTCAGGGAACTTCCTGGTTTTGCTCAAAATAGAAGTTGAGTTGAGGTAAGTCGTTTCCCATACTGTGTGCCACAGAGCCCTGGGGTTCCACGGAGGTGTCTCAGGGACAGAATTGTAATGGCCACCTCATGAGTGTATTCAAAAGATAGTAATAAAACAGTTATCAAGCGTTAACTATGTTCCAGGCACTGTTCTAAATACTAAATTAATTTACTGTGGAAGTGCTATTATCCCCATATTACAGAGGAGGAAGCTGTGGAATACAGGACACCCAGTTAAACCCAAATCTCAGATCAATAACACTTTTCAAGGTCTAAGTATGACCGAAATATTGAATGGGACATACTTAGACTAAAATTTTTTTCCCATTGTTTATCTGAAGTTTAAATAGAGCTGGGCATCTAGTATTTTTAATTTGCTAAATCTGGTAACAAGAGAGGCTTGGTCACTTACCCAAAGTCCCACAGCTAGAGAGTGTTTTCAGAATCTGCACTTTCAAATCTCTGCTATGTAAATTCACTAGGTGTAATTGATTGACCAAAACAAGGTATTAAAAATGCCTCACTCAATGCCTAGGTGCGTAGCAGGCATTCCGTAAGTGCTAGTTCCCTTCTCTCTTGCCCATCTGCCTTACCCTCATGGGGCTCTGTTTGTTTAATCCATTCTCTAGACTGTCATCATCTCTGTACCAAAGTTATCACCATTCTTTGCCATAGTGAGGTGTCATCTGTACTTTTATTTCTTCAAGTATTTAGTTTTACAAAGTGAATTTTTTCTTTAATTTTACACTTAAATGTATTTACTTAAAAAGGAACTTTTATTATACTATCCTAAATGGAAAAATCAGAATGATTCCATGCCATAAATTAAAGGTAACTGTAAAATATACAATGAAAATACAACATTACATATTTTTACCTACTGTAGGAGTTGGGCTTAGAGCAGGCCCTTTGTTAAATAGAGAGATTTACAAACATCACAAAGGTGTTAAAGTCACACTAGCACTTACCAGAGTCTTTCTGTGGGATGTGTCAGGATAACAGGTAATCAGCATGTGAGTTAATGTTTTTATGCTGTACTATATAAACCACCTAAATCATCTCATCCTCCATCCCCAGAAAGACACGTCCTCTGCTTTTGGTGAAATACTGAATTAATGACCAGGGCTGTGATCTTTCAATAAGCAATTACACAAACAATGTGTTTGGGGCCACTTCCTCGTTCAGAAAGCTGGTGACCCAACAAGGTAGGGTCATTGCACTCTGAGGGTGGGCATCACCTCCAGATCGGACACAATCCAGTTGGCAAACTCCACCAGGACCTGGAGGAGTTGATACATCCAGTGAGTGGCTGGGCTTCACCTTTCGGCAATTGTGGTTCCCTCTGACTCTGAGATTCTACGACCAGGTGATCGTCCCACCCATACAGCCAGCCTGACTGGCAGGCCTACAGCTGTCCTCAAATTCCAATTACAGTTATGAGGCTGAGGATGGCAATTCCACATCAACTCCGTCTCTTGGTCCCAATTCCCTGGCTTCAACAGTAGGTCATGATTCAACAGTGACCCTCAAATCCTCCCCTGGTCTATCTCCAAGCCCTTAACTTCTCCTATCCCGACCTGCACCCTGAAATGACTTGTGAGGATTTCCAGCAGGTCTTTCCATAGCACATTCTGCTTGGGGACACATTAGTTAACGTTGAACCCCTCCTCCTGCCCTCTGCCCTAGCTTCCAAGGGTCTAGGGACAAGAAAATGAATGTTCACAAAACATTAAGGACGACTGCAGCCTTGACAAAAGCTAAGCTTTTGCCTAGGTAGGTTGCTGAAAATCTCACACAGCAATATTCTTGTTGTTAGTTTCCTTAATTCTTATGGGTAAGTCATGATGGGGATCACTGCATATTTGTTTCAAATAAGGAAATTAAGGAATAGAGAAATTAAATGGTCTTCCAAGCCAGCACAGCAAATTAACAGCAGAGGTGATCTTCACACTAGGTTTTTTGGCTTCAAAGGTGCTGTTCTTTTGGGTACACTGAGCTCTCTTGTATCATTAGTTGGATTAAAGCCACATGATCTGGTCCTCAGCCTCAACACCACAGTCATTGAAACTGATCGATTTTACGCTTAGGTGAATGACTGCATGTTCACGATAAAGCCTCCTCCCACCTCGTCCTTATAATTCTATCAATACCAAATCAGATCACGGAGCCAGTGGTCTCACTTCTTGGCTCCAAATAAGAGTAGTTTTAGTTTCATTTGGAAGGTGTAAGCCATCTGACCCCAGATGGTGTTAGGGGATTATCAGCATTGGCTACAATTTGTCTTGTCCTCTAAACAGACTTTATATCCCCTCCCTTTCTAGAGGAGAAGACAATGTCTGGCTTTCATTTTGTTCCCTTCAACTTTAATCCTTGCAGGAAACTTGGTATTTGCATATAGGTCTGATTTGACCTTAAATATACCAACCAATCATGAAATTTAAAATAACAGCAATGACAATAGCACCCTCAGAAAAGTACGATTTTGCTTATAGTTGCCCAGATTTTACATTTTGTTAATATCCTGATGTGGATGGGTTCGTTTCGTTGTTCAATTTCCCATGTATTGAGATTGTATCAAAAGTTCTGCATTAAGGAAATATATTCTGAAGAGAAGAACACATGTTTTTTCTCTTGCTCATCTTTGTAGCCATCTATGCATCCAACAGACTGTTATTGAATGAAGGAAGGAATTTACGTATTGTCTAATTTGTCCTCTCTACAATCTCAGTTTCTCTCCGATGAGGGAACTGAGGTCCAGACTTGTAAGAAACTTGCTTGAGCCCCATAGGCTAGTAAGTAGTGGAGCCAGGACTATATCACCAAAGCCCCAAATCTTAATCATGATTTTATACCGACTCTTAGGGAAGCCATTCTTTTACAGGCTCTTTGGTGACCTTGAATTTCCTCTTGCCAACTTATTTTCTTTCTTCTTTCCTTATCACTTTCCTTTCTTTTCTTTTCCTTTTTTTTCTCTTCTTCCCTCCTTTCCTCCCTCCGTCCCTCCCTCCCCTTCCCTTTCCTTCTTTCCTTCTTTCTTTCTCTCTTTCTCTCTTCCTCTCTCTTTCTTTCTTTCTTCCTTCCTTCCTTTCTTTCTTTCTTTCTTCTTTCTTTTTCTTTCTTTCTTTCTTTCTTTCTTTCTTTCTTTCTTTCTTTCTTTCTTTCTTTCTTTCTTTCTTTTTCTTTCTTTCCTTCTTCATTCATTTAGTGATTATTCAACAATCACCTATTGGGTGCATCCAACTTATTGTTGGATGTTAGGAATATAGAAATGATTAAGACAAAAATCAGGCCTTTAAGGACCATTCCATCTTCTTTTATTTAACCTTTAATCATGTGCAGATCTCCCTAGTCTGAGAAAAGTTCTCTGTTGACCTTGTTTTCCAGTTTTGTTTTTAGCCCATATCAGTTTGTTTATTTATTTATTTTGGTGGCTGAGTTTCCTGAACTGGTGACCATTTTACTTGTTACTTTCCATTCATTACTTTCCTCAATCCCCTGCAAGCTGGTGCTGGTTTGCATCCTTGAGATACTTGTGAGAGAGGGCGTGTGGATAAGAGACAGGACGTTAGGATGTGGAATCAGAAGAATTGAGCCTAAAATTCATTTCCACAGGACTGCATGTTGCTGAGGTATAGCAATGGCATCTAGAATTTGAAGAACCCTATACCCCCAATGTGAGACCTGTTTTAAGGTTGGGCAATTGGAAGTCTGGGCTGAAACAGACCCAGTGAAACCAATTGACAGAGAGAGCCTCATGGAAAAAAATTCCATGCAAGTTGAGCTCTTAAACAAAAATTTAAAAGCACATGAAAAAATTCAATGCAATAAAAAGACAGTCAGTATACCCCTCACATGGGACAATTCAATCTGAGGAAATAGAAATAATAATAATAGGAAATAGAAATAATAATAATAGCTATCATATTGAAGGCTGAGCATGTGCTAGGCACTGCTTCAAATGATTTGCATGTATCAACTCATTTAATCTCCATAAAAACTCTATGCAGTTTGCATTGTAGTCATAATCATTATTAAACAGAAGGTAAATAGAGGTACAGTCAGGTTAACACAAGATTGCATAACTATAAGTGGCAGAGCTGGAGTTGATATAAACAGTCTGGCCCTGAATTCCTTATTCTTAACTGCTATGCTATGTTACCTATACTGCTGTAGATAAATCTGAAAGAATTTGAAAATTTTCAACTAGAGTAAGGTCATAATATCATCCTTAAAGTGAAGAAAATGTTGTTAAATATGAGGAATAACCTACAGGAAATATTGGAAATAAAAGACAGTTATTTGAAAAAAGATTGAATGGAGAAAAGAAGAGATTAGAGACAGTTGGAAAGAGAATTAGTGAATTGGAAGCTTCAAGTGAGTAGCATTCTCTCTCACCCCTGAAAGCAGCATAGAGAATAGTTTTTCCATCTTAATGATGGGGAAACTGAATCTCAGAGAATTCAAGTAATGTGCTAAGGGCTCAATAAATCTTTGCTGAGTGAAGGCATTGCCTTACAGCTAACCAGTTAAGGGGTCATGTGTGGTCATTTATCTTCTTTGAGCTTGTTTTATATTTTTCCTCAGGTATTAAATGAGAATGATAAAAACAATCCTTCTTACATCATAAGACTGTTTATATTGGTGTCTTTGAAGTAAGAAAGAAAATGAAAAAGGAAATATTTACCTTGGTCACTTTCACTCCCTTTCATTCTTTGAATTGATGACCATTCATGTAGCTTTAGAGTTCCATGACTTCTGCATGTTTTATTATCTTTTTTAAATTAAAATTTATTATATTTTGGTAAAATATCAGGTAATATCCATGTATATGCCAGTGAAAGGTTTAAACAATACAAAAATATATTTAAAAAATAAAATCTTTGTTTACTTCTTATAGTTCTGCAAGCTCATACTGGCTCAGAGGCAATCACTGACAATAAAGTCTCTTTTAGACCTGTCTGTATTCATTTTCAGGCTGATATTTACATTGTTCTTTACATAAATTATAACAATTTACAATTGTAATAATTGTAATAATTTAAATTATAACAACACTTTCCAAATATTCTCACTTAATAATATGTGCATGGAGTCTTTCTATAACAAGCTCCATATATCTGTCTTATTCTTTATAACTACTGCATAATATTTCATAGCACAAATATGACTCAGTTCATTTAATTATTTCTACATTAAAAGATATTTAGGGAGGTCCTTAGATTCCCTATTATAGATAATGCTAACACATATGATCTTATAAATGTTCCTAGGAATGTATATTCTAATATTTTTGCAGGATATTGTTCAAGAGGGGGAATTTTGAAGTCAAAAATATCTTTTGGATATGACTGAATTTCCTTCCTCTTGGAAGGTATACTTAGAGTTTCATTAACACTCTGAGTTCTAATTTTCACTCCTCTCATGAACAATGGAGCTCATTTACCTTTGAAATGTTTGTTCTTATCACTCTCTGGGAGAATGAATGTATTAGGTTAAGGAAGCAGAAGAAAGATAGACTCTGAGGGGCAATAACAAAAGGGAAAATCAGGGCTTCCCTGGTGGCACAGTGGTTGAGAGTCCGCCTGCCGATGCAGGGGACACGGGTTCGTGCCCCGGTCCGGGAAGATCCCACATGCCGCAGAACGGCTGGGCCCATGAGCCATGGCCGCTGAGCCTGTGCGTCCAGAGCCTGTGCTCTGCAAGAGGCCACACCAGTGAGGAGAGGCCACAACAGTGAGAGGCCCGTGTACCGCAAAAAAAAAAAAAAAAAGGGAAAATCAGCATAAATGAGGAAGGAACATGTGTATTTCAATCACTCATCCACTCATGATGCAGGACATGCAGTGGGAATAGCATAGGTTCCATCCTGTCCTCAGAGACAGGGTCTAGAAAGGGAGTCAGGTGATCAGGAAGTGATCACAGGGGGAACACAGGAGTGGCTAGAATGGGGAAGTGCCAGGTGCTTTGGGCGCTCACAGCATGGCACTCCATGGGCTTGGGGGTAAGTGAGGTCTTTGGGAAGGGGTCATGTGGAAGTTGAAACCTTCAAAGTGGGGAAGAGTTAGTCAGGAAATGGGGTAAAGGGTGGCAGGGAGGAAAGGAGAAGTGGCCCAGGGAGGGAGAGAAGGAACCCTGGAAGAACTGCCATAGAGTTTGTTATGGCTGGAGTGAAATGGAGGGTCCAGGTCATGAGGGATGAGACTGAACAGGGGTGGAGTCTCAAAAGCCCTGCTGGACAATATGGAACTACTGGAAGTCTGTAACCAGGAGCATAATCTGATTGGTTAGTTTCTTCCCCATGAAGGAGCACTCTGACTGCTTTGGGGAGAATTAACTGGGAACTGGTATGGGAGACAGTTTGAAAGCAAGGCTATTGCTTGGTCCAGGCAAGAGATGACGAGTGGCTGAGATTGGGGAGTGGCAGCAAGGATGGACATGAGGATGGAGACGTTTCAGAGGAAGAATTGAACGAACATGGATGGCACCTGGATTTCTGGCTTGTGCACCTGAGTGGATGCTGATGTTACTCAATGATATAACACTGGAATAGTAGGTGAACTAAATTTACTTGTGAAAAAAATTGTATTTTTTTATTATATGAGATATCAAATATTGAAATTATAGATTGCATATAGCTCATTATAAATGCAGTAATCCTTGTATTAGATCATGGTTTATAATTTAAAATCCTGTGGGAACCTAAATAAAATATGCATAAAAATCATAGTTGTATGTGTTCTCATTAAAATAATAATTAATACTTATATAGCCCTTGTAGATAGCAGATTTTACATTTAGTAGATCATTTAATCCTCATCATATATCTATGAGGTAAGTACTATATTATATCCCCATTTTCCAGTGTGAAAACTGAGGCACAGAGGGTTAAGTAACTTGCTCAAGGTTACCCAGCTGATAAATATCAGAGGTGGGATTTGAACCTAGGAAGCTGGGTCCAGATCCTCTATTTTTTTTTTGTAATCATCTGAGATATTATATGTTGCTTGGAGAGTATAAAGTATAAAGGAATGAACATTCAATTTAGAAAAGTGGTTTCTTTGGGGTAAGAGGAAAAGAGGATTTGATGAGAAGATGCACACAGGAGGCTTCAGCTGTATTGGTAATGTTTTGTTTCTTAAACTGTTTGGTGGGTCTGAAGATGACTGTTTTACTATCTCTAACTTTGCATATATGTAAATATTTCATAGCCAAAGTTCATGTTTCACACAAAATTTTTATATACTCTAAGCTCCCTTTCAGAGTGTTTGGCTGAAATTAAGTGAATCTGAGACTAAGAAGAAGCACACATTAAAAATCCACAGTTAGATACTTATTGATCTTTGCTTTGTGATTTTCTGGATTAATCTTATTTGGAAATCCATAGTCTCTGATTTAAAAGGCAAGCTAAGGACCTGTGTCAATTAGTAATTCCAAACCACAGACAATTGTGGTTTAAATGAATAAGTTTTCGTTTTTTCATTTAAGAAGAAATTTTAGAAGGAGGAAGCTGCTAACATGGGCTCAGCAGCTTAAGGAAGTCAGGGTCATTATGTTTACAATTTTTTTGGTCTTTTCCTCATGGTGCCAAAATAGCTGCTGCATCTCCAGCTATGAGGTCCATGTCACATGGGGCAAAGTTTAAAGGATATTCTCTCAGCTGAGTCAGCTCCTTTTAAGGAAGTTTCCAGAAAACCTCACTCAACATTTTCTACCTACATATCATGGGCCACAATATTGCAAGGGAAAATGGGAAATGTGCTTTTTTTTTAAGTCGGCAAATTGCCTACCTGCCAAAATATAGGGGTCTTGTTAGTGAGGAGGAAAAGAAAAACAGACTTTGAATATTTATTAGCAGTTTCTTCCACAAACCTTCACAACCCTTCTTTTCTCTTTTTTCCAGTGATGCGAATAAAATGGCAAATTGAGCCCCACTTTTGTTTCTTGTTAATTGTTCTTATTAAATGGCCTTTTCACTCTGAGCCCAAGGCAGCCCATTTTAGAATGTTCAGACAAATTAAAAAAAAAAAAAAAGAAACCCAGAAAATTTTGAGTCACAGAATATTTCCTAAATCATGGCAGAAAAAAATGGACTTTTAAAAAATAATGGTACTGGGAAGATCTTGTCCCTTTCCCAATTTGCTATACTTTTGAGTTGGTAAAAGTCACTTTTAATCCTTAAAACACTAGGAGGCTTTCAATCAAGCCATCTTAAGTAAACTCATTCATGAGAGAGTTTATTTCTATTCTGTACTGTCTTTTCTTTTTGTAAATACCACAGAACTTGAGTGTTTGCTTTTTCATTTGTTAGTTTATTTATTTATTCGAGGGTTTCATTCAACAGCCAGACAGCTGGGTTATAGAAATGCCAATTATAAATTCCCTACAGATCTGAGTACTGAATTTTCCACAAAACTGGTTTGATTTTTTTTTTTTTTTTTTTTTTATGATTTTTTTTTTTTTTGTGTGTGTGTGTGGTACGCGGGCCTCTCACTGCTGCGGCCTCTCCCGCCACGGAGCACAGGCTCCGGACGCGCAGGCCCAGCGGCCATGGGTCACGGGCCCAGCCGCTCCGCGGCATGTGGGATCCTCCCGGACCAGGGCACGAACCCGCGTCCCCTGCATCGGCAGGCGGACTCTCAACCACTGCGCCACCAGGGAAGCCCTGATTTTTTTTTTTTTTTTTTTTTTTTAAAGTAAGGCAAACTAAGTAAATTTTAAGCAAACTTTAGATGAAGAACTCAGTACTATCTTTTGCCAAGACGTGTTGTGGCAATCAGGAGGGAAATTTGAGTCCATAAAAAAATTGGTTTTTTTGAATCAAAAATTATAAGGTACAAGAGGCAATAGAAGTTTTATCTATCTGCTTAGATGATGTAACCCGTCTCAACTAAGCCTTGGAAAGCACTGTATAGTTTATAAAGAACATTCATATGCATTATCTCATGTTTTAATATCATTACAGAAGTCATTAGAGAGAGTGATAATATGCAGACTGTTTTAGTCAATGACAGTGTGTCTGAGACTTATTTCTGCCCTCTCTCATGACTCTCCCACACCCAGCCTAGGCATAAGAATTTGATAAAATTACCGACCATTTCAGCATCATCTAGAGAGAGTGAGTTTCCTTGATAAGGGAGCCCGAGATATCCTTTATGGTTAGCAGACATTGGTCCTGTCCAAAATGTCCATAAGACATTTGATCCATGTCCAGAGGTCCTTGATATTTGGTCCTGTCTAAAACGCCCATCAAACTTTTGGTCCATAAGACACATGGTCTATAAAACCTTTGGTCCATGCTAAAAAGTCCTTGATATTTGCAGAACCATTGGTCCTGTCCAAAACATCCATAAGACACTTTGCCCGTGCCCAAAGGCCCTTGATATTTGGTCATATTTTGTCCTGTCCAAAATGTCCATAAGCATATTTGGTCCACGCCAAACAGTTTTAGACAGGACCAAAATATCAAGGACCTTTTGGCGTGGACCAAATGTCTTATGGACATTTGGACAGGACCAAATTTCAAGGACATTTTGGTATGGATCAAAAGCCTTATGGATGTTTTGGATAGAACCAAATGTCCTGCAAGGTCCTTTACAAGCTCCTTCCAGACAGGATTTACTTGAACACATTTATTTATTCATCCCAAAAATACTTACACAGTGCTTACTAGGTGCCAAACATTGGACTTAATACTATAAATGCATACTCTCATTTGTCAGTCAACAACCCAGTGCTTAGTCTCATCTGGCTGAATAACCCTGTAAGGTAGAGACTATTGCTATCTCAGTTTTACAGCTGGGGAAACTGAGGACCAGAGAGACAAAGGGTAGCAGGATGACAAGCACTTAACCCTTACTTCTGGCTGCAAAGTTTTGGGGCTAAAAACTTCCCTCTGCTTCAATTCAGAATCACGTGTGTTGTGATCATGTCCTGTCTTGGACTGTGAACCCCAGGAGGACACGATGAGGTGTGTTCTCTTACATGCCCCATGTAGGGCTAAGCCCTGAGGTTTATGCATAAGAGATGCTAAAAGCACTATGGTTTAGTTGATAGTAAAACCAATGGGTGTGTCTGAGCATCAATCAATTGCGGTGGAGGTGACAGAAAGCGTGAATGGTTGGGGAGGAAGATTCAGAAAAGGCCTCGAATGTTGTGTAGCAAATTCAGAGAAGAGAAGCCACACGTGTGTAATGGAGAGGGATGTATGTTTGTGTTGGCAATTGCTCCAATTTCATTTGACATCAGATATTCTAAGTAAAGGAAAATTCAGAGATGGAGTTGCTGGGAATTGAGTTGAATGAAAAAATGATGATGATGTTTTATGACTATTGACTTTGTTCAGCTAAAAAGGAGCAGAGTGCATATTTATGAATAATGATACCTTGCATGAATGGCAAGATGCTTAAGGTGATTACTGTAATTCTAAAATCGTTGCAGGCCAGTACAGAACTATTTAATGACCACACACACAAAAAAAAAAAAAAACAAAAAACAAAAAACCAAAAAACAGAAATGGGAAAAAATAAACTTTAATGGCTAACAATATTAATAAGTCAAAACAAATTAATCCCTTGCTTTAATTTGGTAATATTTTTAACTCTATTGGATGTGAAAAGCCACAGATGTTGAGTTTCATTAATATGGAATTAGTCGTGCAATTGCATATTTTTAAAAATCATTATTTTGTGTGCTCCAAATTAAAAATTTTCAAGAAATTAGTTTTAAGGCGCAAAGCACATTATGGGCACGGTTTTCTCCATTTGATTATAAACAGGCCTATTTTCTTCTTAGTAAGAGATCTCTGCGTTCTCTTTTTGTTTGAAGAAGATTAATCAAATTGATTTTTTATTTTGTTATTGACTGAGGTTGGAAATACGGCTGGGAGTTGGGGGAATGTGAATATCACTCACATTTCAGGTGAATCCTATCGAATATGAGATTCTATGGGTTGGGATACTTGCATCTCACTACAGGACTGTTCTCTGCCCAGGTCTAAAATCATGAAACAGAGCCAGAAAAAGGGGAACCTGAAAACGGGAGAAGTCACGTTGTCATGCACTATTCTTTTACAAACAAGGAAGGAAACTTGGAGAAATCATGTACCCAACTGTTAATGGAAGAGCCCAGAAACAAATACTTCTATGCATCTCTATTACTCTAAAAGCAAGACCCAAATCCTTAAGATGTCCTCCAAGGCTTTGAAGTTCTGGCACCAGTCAGGTGTTCAGCCTCTACTTACACTGCTGTTTCTCTGTTGTCTGAACACTAGCCATTGGCCTTTCTTAAATCTCTGAAAACATCATGCTCCCTTCCACCACAGGGCCTTTGCACAAGCAGTGGTATCCTATTTCTTTTTCTCTTTGTTAGATCTGATGCCTGCAGATCTTGGCCTCAATGGTGCCTACCCTGACGCTTGGGCTAGGTCAGGTCTTCCTGTTTTACTCCTTAGTGGTACTGTGGATCTTTCTTCTCAGAGCCCCTGTCACTTCGCTCACATTCCATTGGCCAAAGCAAGTCATATGGCCAATTCTGCCACTGGAGGTGGGAAGACTGATGGCAATGAATGGCTTTAAATCATCCTCCTAAGGGAAAGTGGGTAAAAAAAACACAATCTACCAATAGGGCCCTTTATCTTGCAAACCACAGAGAACCTTACAGATGTTCTTTGGCACATCTGGGTTTTACACCAACTTGTTTCCTCTCTTGGCAAAGCATGTGGCTCCACATCTCCCAAATACTCCAAATCAAAGGCATGTTCTTAAGAAGATGCAGCAGACCCCAAACTTTAAATATGCCTTGCTGTCAAAGTGGGCCTTCTCAGTGGAGGTCCTTAACCCAGGGATTAAACCCTGATGCAGTCAAGGCCACCATTCACAGCATTATCATTTCATGATACCATCTCCCTCTTGTAGGCTATATGGTCAAATTTGGAAGTCTCATTTCCCAGGAACCAATAATATATTTCCAGGGACTCTAGAATCCAGAGCCACTTTCTTTATCTTCCCACCGTGGCTTGGTTCAGCCTAAAGATGCAAACCAGTGCTACACATCTGTCAGCCTAAAATTCATGGAGCTATTTGAAAGCAAAACCAAGAAAAACAAAACTGATTAGGGAAAGATCTGCTTTCAGAAAAACCTATTTCTGTCACAGGGGGATGAATAAATAAAATAATGTTTCAATAATTTATGCAGCCTGCATGCGAGAAAACATTGGAAATGTGAAATGAGGACGACATATAAAGAACAACAGAAGTTGATGGCTGCTTTAATCAGTTCAGTTGATAATTCTAAAATAAATTGGAAAAATCAGTCTTGCTCTCAGCGTTTGAATGATGATGGGATGGTAAGAGGATGTGTGTTCCTTCTCCCAGAAAATGTTTGTTCTTTTGGGTCCCTTCAAGGACACACTATTCAACCCCAAATGGGTCCCATCCCTGGTCAGCTTTTCTCCTGTCTTCACCACTCTGTGCATTGTTTGCATGTCTAGCTCCCAGCCATGCCTCATTGAGCTTGAATTTCATAGAGCTACTCGGGCCTCCTCTGTGGATGAGGACAACTGGCTATGGGGAGCGTGGGTTTGGAAGTCTCTATTTTTCAGATTGCCCTCACCTCCCAAGTCAGCACTGAGGTGGTCCTGAAGCAACAGTGGGAAAGACATAGAATCATATTTCAATTCGTTCAGCAAACACTTATCTAGCAAGTCAACTACCCAAGTATTACAAGAGACCTTAGGGAGATAGAAAAATAATGAGGTGGTGGATGTGATTTGCAGTCCCTTTAGTAAGGAGGGAGACCTCAAAAGTGACTTTGTTCAACACACGTATTCTCCAAACTCGATCCTGAAGGTTCCCTGATATCTTAGTCTGGGCGCTTCTTTTTCCAGCCTCCTTCTCACCCCCCAACTCTTCATATACTGGGCCCCTGGCTGAGCAAACATTCCTTCCAATCAAGCTACAGAGTTCATGGAAAGGTAGAAGCACAAGAAAACTCTTCTGAATCTACTGTTGGTGGGAGATGACCAGGGTGTCCCTACATGTAACCACAAGGTAATTCAATTTGTCTTGATGAGCCATTCCGGGAGACACAATTGGGAAGTGGCCTGTTGGATACTCTTTGCATTTCTGGAGTCAAAGGAGAAATAGTTGAAGTTTCCAGAATCAGGAAAAGAGAAATACAAAGTACAGCCAGAGTCATAGAATCTACAGTAGAAAGCCACCTCCAACTCCCCAACTTCCTGTGGTGACAGAGAGAAGACAGAAACCTATATGGCATCTGCAAGCTCAGAACGTGGAATTGATGGTCTAACACATAGGAGTAGCAGTGTGACTTCCCAAGCCTGGCTCAAAACACACATGTGGGCAATGCCTTTCATGGGGTTAGACCTTATTGACCTACTGCCATTTCGGTCCCTGGCTACTTCATTCTGCCACCCTTCTTCCCTTCACTGGAACAAACAGCATCCCCTAACAAGAGAGGTGGAGGGAAGCCCTGGAGGTGTGACTTCTGCCTTCCGTTTAGTGAAGCTTGTCTTTGGCTGTGCTCTAGGTATCATGCGCCATATAATATCCCTCAGGAGTGCTGATGAAGTTTCCAGGTGGAGGGGAGTATGCCTGCCATCTTGACCTCATGGCTAACACTTGGGTTCATGCACGACCATCCCTATGTCCAGTAGCAACAGATCAGGCACCCACCAGGGATTGCCAGTGTTTTGTGCACCTTTGTATCTTTAGAGCCTAGAGGAAATGCTTGCCATTTAGGTACCCAGTTCTTGTTGAATCAGAGAATGAATGTGCTTGCCAACTAGGGGAACATGACGCAGAAGCAGTCTAAGACAAAAGACATGAGGGTTTCATTGTGTGGCCCCGTTTAACAGATGTATATGATGGGAGAGATTGCAACCTGGATAACAAATGTAAGAGACATGGGAGGCAGGTTATGACTTCAGACTCTCTCTCTTTTTCTCTAAACCTAATAGTGACCCAGATTCTAACAAGTTGTCTCCCCTTGTATGCCTCTCTCATCATCCTGTCAATACCCCTCCTCTTCCAATGCAGAAATGCTCACTACAATGTTCTAAACAAGTGTTTGTCCAGCCTTCTGTCATACTTAGAATGACAGGGAACTCCCTACCTTACAAAGCAGCTCAGTTTCATGTTGGGGCGTCCCTCTGTTACGATGCACAGACATCTGTTCTGGCCATTTCTATCCATTGGTCCTGAGTCTGACATTCAAAACACTCTAGGAGGTTACTTTACCCTCTCCCAATTAGCAGTCCTTCAAGTTTTTGATAATAGACTTTATATACCAGACTTCACTTCTCAAGACAAACAGTCTCCATTCTTTCCAGAGTTTCTTGGGTGATGCAATCTTGAGACCCTTTATCTCCCACGTGCTATGATGTCTCACTAGGGGCAGCCTCACGGCAGATTGTGGCTCTCTTATCCCTTCCTGTGTACTTTACACTGTCTTTCCCTTGACCCACATGGCTGTAGGAAGGGTCGGTGGGCTGACTGTGATTTTTCTCTCTCAGAAAGACTTTTGTCTGTGTGTCCACCTGCAGGAAAACCTCGGGTACCTGGGGAGTGTCTCTGTTTGGACTTCTCCTATTTCCATCCCAGCAGGAAATCCTACAGGACTGATCTGAGCTGCCTGAGGTCAATTCTATTTGACTCCTATTGCTTGGCATTTACTGTCCCAAGTGGGTGCTTAGTATACGTTTGGGGAATGAATAAGTGCATTTAGCTGATAAACCTTGGCACACTCAAGACTGGCCCAAGAGTGAAGCTGAAACAATCCCTGGGCTCCAGGAGCTCCGTGAAGGTCTGACAATGATGCTACCCTTATCTCTTGCTCTTTCTGTCTGTCTGTCTCTTACTCTCTGTCGGAGTTCGCTCTCTTTTCCTCTCTGAGCCCTCCCTCCCCTGGCCCCTTTGTCGACACTTGATCATTTACATCAAGTTGACATTCGCAGAGTTTACTCAGGGGTCTGTAATTGTATTCTTTCCCTGGTTCTGCATTACCAACCATGAAAATGGAATCTTATCATCCCTGACCAATTTTTAATGTACAAAATGATTTGGCTGAGGTTCAAAGGGAAGCACAATTGAAATCAGGTGAATGATACATGTAGTTTTTTTCAGTTCCTCCGTGCTTAGATTTGATTTTTTTTTTTCCGGTATAGCATAGAAGAAGAAGTAGATTATTTTGCAAGTTATATAAGTGCATTGGTGTGCTGTGTGGGTAGGAATCTCTATACACCCCAAAGCACGAATATGTATATACATGTGTGTTTGCTTATATTAATATCCTCACATTTCACATGTGGACATCTATTTAGACAGAAGCAAACAAATATAATTATATTGTTTGCAATTTTATTGATGGCAATCAAATTTGCAATGATCCTTAAAATGTATTCAAAACACCCAAAGGGCTGGAACAGCCCTGCAGCTTGAGCCCAGGATTAATGGTTGGAATATTCAAATGAAGCCCTTATACCCCTTTGTTCATTCAGAAAGGAACCCCTAGAGAGAAAGTGGGGACTCTGGCCTTGGCCAGAATCATCCCGGGTCTCGGCTGTACTAATGGGTAATATCCTGATGTCCTTTGGCAAATGTCATCCTAAAGAGAGTAGGCAAGAAGCTGGAATGTCTTGCCAAAAAGTGGAGGCGATTTAGTAAGCGAAATGTTGAGAAGTCTTTAGGATAAGTGCCATTGTGCTTGCCTTCCTAGATGCGCTGGAGCAGACAAGCCAGTGTAGTTGGTTTAGAAGGGTGAAGGCGGTACCTGCCTTACAAGTTCTTGGCCAGAGACTCTCAGGCATGAAACAAAGGGGTCTCCTGTTTGACAAGGGCGAGGCCTGGGGTTACCTGAGAGCCATACTCTAGTTTGTTTAATCACCTCTCAAGCCCATGAGTTGGGCTTGTTTCCATTTCTTTGAAGAAGAAACTGGGGGCTCAGAAAACTTCTGGAACGTTCCTAAGCTTGTACCATGTGGTAAATGGTGGACTCAAGATTTAAATCACCATCAAGCTGGTTCCAAGTGTGTGGTCTGTAACTATAACACTGCATGGGCCCCTGGTGAGCAAAACCTCATCTTTTACTATTGGGCCTCCATGGCCTGGTTCACTGGGGAATGTCACAGTCACGTCCGATGTGGGAGTCCTCAAGGAACTGAACAAATCTCTCAGAATATCCTGGCAGACAAGATGAGGATATGGGGGCAAAATTCCAGTGAGTGTTAGGGGTTGTTAACAATTGTACCTGGAGAGAATCAGTGATTAGACTGATGTCACCGCACCAGGGGTTTTCTGCTTTTGCTCAGGGCTCTGTCTCAATTTTTCTGTCCTGTTGATCATTTTCTTGACAACTCAGATGAAGACATAGAAAGTTTCTTATCAGATTTGCAGCTGGTACAATGCGGGGAGGAAATGCTGATGTATTAGTTGCCAATTCTGAATTTGAAATGATCCTGTTGCTTAGTCTTGGGTCCAGATTCTCAAGACAGATCACACACTGCCCAGAAGCTCCTGGCTTCCTGAAACACCTGCCCAAAGTCCCACATATCTCAGCAACACCATGAAAACACAACATTTTCACTAAGGAAAGGAACCATGGCTGATAATAGCCGCTGTTTACCAAGTTCCTTTTATGTGCTCAGTACTTAAAAATGATCCCTCACACTTTACTTCTCCTACATTTTCTAGTGTTTGAAGAAAGTAAATCACCGGTTCAAAGTCTAGGGAGCTTTGGAGCAGCCAAACCAGGATTTGAACCCAGGCATCTGGGTCCAAAGCTTGTCCTTCTTTTGCTGGGTCATAAGCCTTCATGAGTCCACCTCCAACCCCTTCTCCCTGCTTGGTGGCTGGACTTGAGTGGAGGAGCTGGGAGAGGAGAGGAGGGTGGAGAGACTGGGTCAAAGGACTTTGTAGGGGTCTTGAAGATGCTGGGCTAATAACCCCCCGTATTGCCTCTGCAGGACCCAAAGCAGGGTCTGCCACAGCCATGATCACTCCTTATTGTAACTGTCTACAGGTTTGCCTACTCCTCCTCCTGACTCCCTTAGGTGGGGGATGGTGGGTGGTCATCTCCCCATCCGTGTGTCCATGGAACTGGACAGAACTCAGCCAGCAGCAGCTGTCCGACACTCTCCGTCAGTGTTTCTCTCAGTTCCTAGTCTCGCTGCTTCTCAGACCTTGAAATTGCGGGATGCTCTTGTGGTCATGGGTGGGCTCACAGGTCTTCTGTTTATGAAAAGGAAACCTTCTCCATGTCTGGAGAGATGACAGGGACTTGAAATGCAAAGGAGATGATTGCTGGTCACGTGACATGGAAAAGAGCTCCACAGCATTGCCGGAGGCCTTGCTGCCACCATCCATCCTGTGTGCGCTGGTGGCAGTGCTGGCTAGAGAAAAAGTATCTTTCTTCTGCAGGCTGTGCCTGTGTTTCTATCCATGCCACACATGCAGACTCATGTGCACGCACACATGTTGCAGGTGAGGCTCTGCTACCAACAAATTCCGGGACAACACAACTATCAATGAATGAAACAAATTCTTCAGTGTACTTTAAAAAAGGGCTCCATTCGTTCTTATTGAAATCACTGCTGGTGAATCTCTCCACCTATAAGGAAGAACACTAGGTGTTATTATTTTCACCAGTATAAGCAGCAGAAGACAGTATTTGTGTTTTTACATAAGATTGTACAAAATTAGGCTTCAGATGTACAGCTATGATTATATAACTCTACTCAAAGACCTTTCATTTTGAAAGTACAAATTCGCTCACTTGTCATTATTTTTTGGCATCCAAGATCCGCTATGATTTTTTTTTTTTTTTTTTTTTTTTTTATGCGTTACGCGGGCCTCTCACTGTTGTGGCCTCTCCCGTTGCGGAGGACAGGCTCCGGACGCGCAGGCTCAGCGGCCATGGCTCACGGGCCCAGCCGCTCCGCGGCATGTGGGATCTTCCCAGACCGGGGCACGAACCCGTGTCCCCTGCATCGGCAGGCGGATTCTCAACCACTGCGCCACCAGGGAAGCCCCGCTATGATTTTTAAACCCACTAGCCTTGCACCTCTTTATCTCCTATTGCATCCCATGAGCTAGAGAAACTGGGCTCCATCTCCCTCCTCCATCTGGGTCCTATGCTTTTCAAACTCCATCCATGCACCCAGGGTGTTTCCTCTGATGGAAATGCATCATTTGCTTTAATTAGTTTCAATTCTGTCCATCCTTCAAAGACCATCTCAAAGGCTCCCTACTCCTGGAGCATTTACTGATCCTCCAGATCAAATGTGAGTTGTTTTTACTTTGATGTCCCAAAGCACCTTTTCTTTGTCTCTTACTTGGCACACACTGCATTCTTTTTAGAGATCCCATTGGCTTTGGAGTCAGACAGTCCTGCCTCCCATCCTGCCTCCATTTATTAGTCATAGGAGGGCAGGCTATTTAACCACCCAGTACCCCAATTTTCTAAACTATAAGATGAAAGTACAAAACCTGCATTACAGGGTTGATCAGATGACTGCATGAGATAACATACATGAGGTGTCTTAGCGAAGTGGTCACTATAGATTATTTATCTTCCTACTGTAGTATTTCAGGGCCCAATAGTAGCTACAACAGATAATCTCTAAAATCTTCGTGGCTCAACACAGTAGAAGTCTATTTCTGACTCAAGGAAAGTTCTAGGGCATGTGCGCTGGGCAGCCTTTCATGCAGTAAGTCAGAGATTTAGGCTCTTCCCATCTCAGCTCTGCTTCCTCTTGGGGCTCAGCATCCTCTCTATTCAGCCAAGGATGGGGAAAGAGTGAGTGGAGGATGACCTGGGACTATAGGCCTTATATTGGTTTAAGACTGGAAGGAGAGAGGAAGGGAGAATCCAGAGCACTTTTACATCTCTCTCCCTGGTTTCGATGGCTTTTCTGCTGAGCGCTCTGATGCCATGGGCTGTGATTCCAAAGCACTTCCAAGCACTCCATGGAGGTGTGACTGGGAAGTGAATGACCAGCTCAGGGTCATCTTTAGCAGATTCCTCATGGAAAAAAGTGTTTGCTTGTAAATCACACTTCTTCTATCTGGCATCTGGAAAGAGGGGAGGGACACTCAGTGGGTGGATGCCCTAAGAGGGCAGGTCATAGAGAGACTGATGAATGACCATGACCGTAATAAAGAGCCACCCTGAGATTGATTGACTGAGTGAGTGAGGGACCCATTCACTCATCAAATGTTCCCGAATGCTTCCTTTGTGTCAAGCACTATCCTAGGCTCTTGGCATACATTCAACTCACAAGATACCTTCAAATCTCTCTCTTCATGGGGCTTATATTCCAGGGAGAGAGACAGACATAAACAATAAAGATATCAATTTAGTAAATTATATACTTAGTTAGAAGGTAATAAATGCTATGGAGAAAAATTAGAGCAGGGAAATGGAGGTGGGGTGGGACAGGGAATGGTCAATAAATGCTGCTGTTAATTCTATTTCCTCTGCTACTTGTCCACTCTGGGCAGGGGTTTAATATGCAATGAATTATCCTAATGATCCATTGAAGTCAGTCTTATGACCTCCATTTTCCAGATTAGGAAACTGAGATTCAGAGAAAACTAGGGATTTGTCCAACTTGGCTCAGCTGGTAGGTTGTAGAGTCGGGATTTGAACTTATGTTTGTCTGTCTGCAAAGGCTTACATTTTTTTGTTGTTTGTTTTACCGTATTGCCTCCTACGGGTGTAGATTGTACCATGTGGATGAGCCGTGACTGGGAAGTCAGTAGACCTGGATGCTGGCAAGCTGTGCGACCTGGGGATGATCACCTCACCTCTCTGGACCTCAAAGTTCTCAATGATGGAGTGGCAGAGAGTGCTACGTGTTCACCAGCCCCATTTTCTTTTCTTCTTGGGTACCCAGATTACAATTCCCAGCTTCCCATGCACTTTGGTGGAGCTGTGGAATTGATCTCTTGCTCGTGCAATGCGTGTGGGAGCAGTATAGACCTCCTGTGCAACCCTCCACAATCACTCTCTCTGTGCTGGAGGGATGGAGGGGAATTGGTGGAGCCAAATGATGGGATAATCCTGGGTTCCTGAGTGATTCTGTGGAGCAGAGCCCCCACTGCATTGGACAGTAGTGTCATGACAAATAAACTTTCAATGTGGGCATGGCTTGTCCTGGTGGCTAACATTCCCTGGGCAACACAGATGGGGTAGATGCGATCACGGGTTTCCCAACTGTGCCCTTGGAGCCCACTCGGAGACCCTACTCAGGGATGAAGGTGGAGGTGCTGGACAAGGTCTGGATGCTTTTGCCCCTGCTTCCAAATTGTACTTCCTCAAATTTTGCTTGAGAGAAGAGGGTCCATGGTCAAGGTAAGAGTGAGCAACTGGACAAGCTCATCTCTGGAAATGTTTTCAGCTCAGACTCTCAGTGGCTGAATGATACTGAGAACTGGGCAATAGCCACATCTCTGCTAAGCTTCCTTCTACCATGTCTGGTGGCCTCATGTGTTTGGATGGGCTCCACTGGGCAGAGTCTAGAGGAACAGATGGTAAGACAATGCTGACTTTGGACCAGACCATGATCTTGTCCCTGCCTCCAAGGAACTTACATTTTAGTGGCCAAAAAAAAAGGAGCCATGTATTTGGAGAAAATTTCCTTTATGTGGGTAGTAGGAAATGCACTGAACTAGCAGGCAGGGGGCTGAGTTCTGGTCTGGAGCCTTGACTCATTTGCTAGCTGTCTTTGGTTCTCAATGGTCGGACACTCATTCCGACCGTCTCTTCTGGGTCTTTCATCCTATCTGACCTCATCATCCTCAAAGCCGCTGTGTCCGGATTGGTGTCCACAGTAATGATGGGCACCTGTGAGCTCAGCTGCATGAGGGCAAGTGGGCAAGGTCAAAACACTCTGTGGTTACAGAAGCCACCTCTGTCCCAAATTGTCCCTGTAGAAGGCCCTTTTCCATCCCAAGGGGTACTGAGATAAAGGTGGCTTACTGAGTACTTTGTCTAAAGCTGGTGGGGGACAGCATGGTCCTGTGCCTCAGAGCTACCTCGGCAATGAGATTCCACACCCGCTGCAACTCTGGGCAATGAAATAGTGTGATGGCAAAGGGTATGGCTTTGCTGTTGTTAGACAAATCTGGGTTTGAATTCCTCCTCAGACCCCAGCTCCACCACTCACCAGCTGTGTGATGTTAGAAAAGATGCTTAACCTCTCTGAGCCACAATGTCCTCATCTGTATAGTGGAGATAAAATTTGAGGTAAAAAAGGATTGTTGTAAGTATTAAATGGAGATAATATGATGATGATGGTAATAAAAATGATGGTGATAAACACAAGAGATAAACAGTATTAGGCATCTATCATGTGTCATGCTTCAGGCTCTGCATTTTACTTGCTTTATCTCATTTCATTCTCCACAGCCCTCTGAAGTATGTACCATGTGTGTAACTTGCTTGGCACAGGGCTTGACACATGGGCGAGGTTCAACGAGTGTTTCATTCATTCATTCACTCATTCATTCATTCACCCATTCTTTACATCTTTTTTGAGTGCCCACTACATGCCAGACATTGTGCTAGATCCCTGGCTTCCTGGAATGTGCATTCACAGAAGAGGAACAATCACTAAACAACTAATTATACAACAAATGAATGAATTACGATTAGGCAGCTTGGAGAATATGGAAGAAGTGAGACCTGATTTTTGGCCAGGGGAAGCTAGGCAGGCTTCTTGGAGGAGGTGGCATGATCTGGTCCAGGAAGGACGAATGGAGCTTGGTATAGAGACCCTGAAAAAGGTGTTCCAAGGAGACGGACCAGTGCAAACAGAGCCATGGGGCTGGAGAAAAAGGGCATGTTTGATATCTGTCGAGGAAACTTGTGGATGGGAGCAGGGGATATATCAGGGTGGGCAGAGGAACGGAGGACTGGAATGGCTGGTCAGCCAAGTGGTGGAGGGTCTTCCGTGTGGGGGCTGAGTGTGGGCTTTATTTTGTAAGCTAATGGATTCCACCCCCAATCCTGGGACAGCATCAAGGTAACATTTTCTCTCCTCGGGAGCTGGCAGCTTTGGTTGAAATTCTGAGTCTGCTGCTCACCAGCTGTGTAACCTCAGGTGGGTCACCTCACTTTGGGAGCCTCAGTTTCCTCAACACTAAACTGGGGACGAGATACCCAACTCACGAGGTTATCTGAAGATTTAAATGAACGCGTAAGGGTACAGGTGCTTACAAGGACCACGCCTGGTTCCTGTGGTGGAGACTTGAACCGGGTGACCCCCGAGGTCCCTGCTGTCCCTGAAACCTCGTGTTCGGAGGGCTGGGCAGGGCCTGCCCAGGCTCTGAGTGATGCTGAGTGTGAGAGGAAGAGCTTGGCTCCTATGCAGATCCGGACATCGGGGTCGTATATTGTTTCTGACACCATAAAGTATTTTGCAGAAAATGAGAGAATGTCTCAGTGTTTGCGGGAGTGGGGGGTGGGGGAAGGCTGAGAAGTTTCCATTAACTTCATTTTGCTTTATTTATTCATTTAACTTTTCTTCTCATCTTTGATAATGCCGTTCCCTCCGTCAAACCTGGGAAGAGAAACCCAGACCTCGGGGGCTTGGCAGAGAACAGGAAAAAATCCCCCCTTGTGAGGTTCCTGGAGCCTCATTTCCTGTAGAACATGTCTGCATCAAGGAGGGTGTTTTTGCCTACCCCAGAAGAAGCAGGGTGATTGGGGGCCTGGTTACTCTCTTGGTGAAGTAAGTGAAACTTAGTGAAACCCTAAACACATTCCTTAAAAAAATCTCTGAGCCACACCAAGCTGCCCATTTAATCATCCTGATTTATTGAGTCTTTGGAATGAGAGACCTCTTAGATCGTCTCTGGATGGAGAGTGTAAATCTAGTTGACTCTTCCAATCTGTGTCTATTTTATTCATTTTTTGGATTTAGGTTTGTTCTTGCTTGCAACGGACAGAGGCCCTAACACCCTGAATACTGACGAGAAAGGATTTGGTGATGTTTTTTAAACCTCCGGGGTTATTCCCCTCCATGAAAGCCCAGAGATGGAGTTTGTTCACTTCCCAACGCTTCCCATTAGCACCCACTGATGACATCCAGCCCTTGAACCATGTTTAACTGAAAATGGCAAATAAACATTGCCCAGCCGGAGCTCCCGTGCTTGGCAGCTATAGGACTCATTAAAAGGAAAAACGACCGGCCTCCCGACCGTCCACGCGGACCTTTCTGTGTGCAATGTGGGATGCTGCGTTTAGAGCTGCATTAATTTTTTATCATTCCTTAGTAATTAACATTGTATTTCTGCTGATAAACCGCATCAATACGGTGATTTGATTAGCAAAACATAAAACTACTCATTAAGCTCCAATTATGTTGCTCAGGTATAATTTGATTTTGATTGGTTGGAAGAATGCTGTTGTGTTGCCTCTTTTTTTCTTACTCCCCCTTTTAAAATAGCCAGTTAAGTGCTACATTTACAATGCTGATGGTGATGCGGCTTATTTAGCAAAAACCGTTCCCTCTCATGTTTACTGAGAACTCAATGGCATTTAGGTGCCAACTGTGGGGATGACATTTATGGAATCTAATAGTCAGAAACCTCTGCATAATCCCCCCTTCTCCTTCCTGGTGGGAGGCCTTCTGGCGGGGACGTTCTTCTTTAAGGGGTCCTCACAGCATAAACAATGCTGATTTTTCTGTGCTAAATAAGTGGAAGTGAGTTTTTGAGGATGGCCAAACAGGCTGGTTGTGCCAGAGCTGCATCCTAAAACTTGATTTTGCATTTCTCTCCTGTACACACTCTCTCCCCCGACTTCTGCCTGAAAAAATCTGATCTGGTAAAAATAAGCAACAGAGTCCCTCTCTACGCTGCTCCAGACCTGTGAAGACACTGGCTTCTTGGATGGCAGCTGAGTTGGCTGCAAGAAAAGAAGGATTCCGTCTGACAGATCAAAAGGTAATTTGAATGTTCAAATTGTAATGTCAACTTTCAACGAGTATGAGTTTGCAGGGGAGGGGAGGGATGTTGTAGTAATGAATTGATTCCTTCCACAGAGATTTGTGTGGCGTTTACTATGGGCCAGACACCATGTTGGAGCGGGGGTGCGGGGCGGACGAGTCTGATGACCCTGCATCTCATGGAACATGCATCCAGTGGAGAAGACGTCCCTGATGGAACCCTGGTGAGCTTCCAATCACACCTGGAATTCAATCCAAAATCCACCCCACCTAGCTCCTTCCATTTTCCCTCTCACCTGTCAAACCCTCCTGGTACTTGCTGTTCTTTGGACTTGCCTGCCTCAGGGCCTTTGCACTGGCTGTGCCCTTTGCCTGGAATGCTCTTCCCAGGCACTTGCTTGGCTTGCTTCCTCAGCTCATCCACATCTCTGCCATAAAGACATTTTCTCTGATTGATCTAAATAAAACAGCAGCCTCCAATCAGCCCTCATCTCCTTACTCTGAATTACTCTTTATAGCACTCAGCACTGCTAGGTATTATGTTATTTGTGTTTCTCTATGCTCACCAGTGGAATGAAAGCTCTCTGAGGGCAGTGATTTGTCGGGCTATGCTCATACCCACCGCACCAGAATAGCACCTGGCACTTTGCTAATGATGCTCAGTTAACATTGTCACATGAATTGATGACATGAACTAATAATTTCAGGCAACGAGATAAATCAGGACCATGTGAAAGTGACTGTGGGTGGAGGATCCCTTTATGTGGGGTTGACAAGGAAAGCCTCTTTGGAAAATGGCAGTTGGAGCAAGATCTAAATGATGGGAGAGAGAGCCAGGCAAAGGTTTGGGGAGGGAACACGTGGGGCACAGGACCTGCAAATGCAGAAGCCTTGAGGCCGGAACCAGCGTGGTGTTTCCAGGAGCAGAAAGTAGGCTAATGCAGTTGGAGCCAGGGGGCCAGATCATGGGCCTTGCAGGGCTTCACCTCTCCAACCCGTGTCTGTGGCCCAGCCGTGGGCTGGAGGGGTGCGGGCTGAGATCCGTCAGCAGGGGGAGCTCTAGGATGGCCAGTGTCTAGCTTGCCACCTTCTCCCAGTCCTGGGCGTTTGCCCGCCCATCAAAGCCTAACTTCTCCCGCATTGCACTCCCCACCCCCGCCCCGCCTCCCGTGCCTCTGGGCCCCTCAGCCAGTGACTCACGGCTCCTTGTGAGGTCATGAAGGCCTTTTCTTGGAAAGGCACCCATGGATGTTCATCATTCCCAGCATCTCTGAGCCTCTCCTGTTACACTTGATAGTAACAGACAACTAGCTCCTTCCCAATGGTGATAAACAGCTACCCTCTAGTCTTTGAATATTTGCTCGAGGCCTTCTTTCTGTCTGAAACTTCCTTCTCTTCTTCCTAGAAAATGTCTGCTTCAACAGTAGGTCCGGCTCAAATTCTCTCTTTTCTGGGAAGTCTTTGAAAGGATCTCGACACTTCCTCCCAAGCCAAACCAAGTCCTCCATCCTCGGTGACAGCAGTGCTATCACTGTCTCCCTTCCAAGAAGCATGAGCTCTCTGAGGGCAGAAGCCACATCTTCAGGGCCCATCACAGAGTCAACATGCAAAAAATGACCAATGACCGGATAGATGGACCATTACACAGCACATGCAGTCTCTGTAGAGAATTGAAGAACAATCTAGAAAACCAAGTCAAAACCATCCCTGTACCCTTGCATTTCTGAACACTGTTGATGGTAAAATACTTCTCCCTTCCGAGATGGACTTCTCACCTCCCCACTTACAACTGGTTGTCACTGGTAGAGTGGTTACTGTATAGCTGCATTTTTTTGGTTTGCTTTTGTATTTTTGGTCAGCCCAGTATATTCTCGCATCCTCCTTCCTTTCTGGAGAATTATATCCTAACTCTGTGTGGATTTCCTGGGCCTGACAATCCCAGCTCCCACCCTTTTCTCTCTATGATTACGGAACCTGATCCTTGTGGAACTACTCAAGAGGTCCTGTCCACGTAGATAAAGTGACTGGTTTAGGGATCTTCCTGGAAAACTAGAGACCTTCACAGGCCTTTTCTGCTGGATCTAATGGGAAAACCTTCCTTCTTCCCATGGAGCATGGTTTTTAATGCTGTTGGGACAGCCAGCAGCTGTCCTTCCAGGAAGAAGGAGCAGGACAGGCCTGTGGGGAGCAGAGAAGAAATCAAGAACAAGAAAGAAAGACCCGAGGACATTCTTTGAGCCTTTGGGATCCAATCAGGCCTGGGAGTCTCCATCATGTGAATCAACTGACTCCTTTTTCCTTAATCTAATTTGAGTTGAGATTCTGTCTGTCACTTGCAAGTGAAACAGCTTGGAATAACACAAGTGGAAGAGATGTTTTGAAGTTTTAGAGCTCTTCCAATGATCTCTCACCTAGAAGAGTAAATGAGGCCCAATCTCTCAATGAAGCGCAGTGGCAGAACTCTGATGCCCCCATGGCAAGGCTTCATTGGCTTGATTTTGTTCTCCGCCACCCCGTGGAGAGGGGACAAGCTCCACTTAGAGCGGGGTCTGCAGTGGAAAGTTGGCCAACAGGGGTCTGGCTGGGGAGGAGCCATGAGGATGAGCTCTCTTTGGAAAAACAAAACAATAGGGAAATTGAAACTTTCTCTAGAAATACATTTGGTTGACAAAATAATGTTTTAAAACATAGTTCAGAACTGGAAGATTCAGTTGCCAAGTTCTCTTTTCTACCCCTGCCCAGTTGGTGCTCCTTCAGGGCTCCATCCCATGTTCCAACTCTCAGCCACGGCCTCCCCCAGAAGTATGTGGTTGGGTCTCACCTTCACAGACCGTGGGGAACCCAGACACAGCTCATTCTTTGGCTGCTTGAAGGCTTTGGAGACTGGAGGTGCCTTCGAGGTCACGCATAACAAACCTGCAGATTTCATGGGTGAAGAATGTTGAGGGGCTGGCTTGGTGGAGCTTTTAGACCCTCCCTTGGAAAGATTTGAACATGATTTAAGGGAATGGTCTCTTAAGGCTGCACTGCTAGCTTTGTTAGCCTTGATAAGCTAAGTTTTCTCATACATTTACTTATCATTTATCATCCATCCATCCTTCGTGCATCCGTACCCTAGGTGCCATGGTGACAACTGGTGTCAACAATTTCAGGGGCCCAATTTTCTGAAAGCTATTATTTGGGTGGGCTGAGGACATCCCTCTCCCAGTCTGAATTCTTCCTTGGCTTGAAGTATTCCTAAAATACGAGATCTGCAAAATAATGTGCCCACAAAATGTCTGAAATAACAACATACTATCATAACTCATCTCCAGCTGATGAATGAGGAATGAAAATACGAAACTGAATGTGATCTAGAACGTGATTTGGGATGCCATTTTCACCTATCAGGTTGACAAAATTGTATAGTATTGGTGAGGTTGTAGGTTAACAGTCCCTTTGCTTACGCTGTTGGTAGGAATATCATTTGCTGCAAACTTTTCAGAGGATTTTTTTTTTTTTTTGCGGTACACGGGCCTCTCACTGTTGTGGCCTCTCCGTTGTGGAGCACACGCTCCGGACGCGCAGGCTCAGCGGCCATGGCTCACGGGCCCAGCCGCTCCAAGGCATGTGGGATCTTCCCGGACCGGGGCACGAACCTGTGTCCCCTGCATCGGCAGGCAGACTCTCAACCACTGCGCCACCAGGGAAGCCCTCAGAGGCTATTTTTGTTAGATCTACCAGAATTTTAAATGTACGTGTTCCTCGAAGGAGCTCCTCTATGCTTAGAAAATTTCCCTGAAGATGTAATCTCAGAAGTACACCAAGAAATGGATACAAAGTTATTCCTGGGGGCATTGTCTATAAGAACACAGTCCTTAAAACAACCTCAGTGACCATCAGTAGGGGACTGGTTAAATAAATTATGGTATATCTGCTCAGTGTGTTTCCCCAGATGATCAAAAAGATGCAGATGATAATATGGAGAGAGTTCTAACAATTATTACTTGGTCTGTGATTGCAGAAAAACAAAAGCCAGAGCAAAGTGGGAAGCATCCGAATTGTCTGTCAGCATCAGTGGAGGAATGGACGAACCATGGTTTAGTCATAGGGTGGAAGGTCGTGAAGCAGTTGAGAGGAATGTCCTGCATTATCTGCATCAACACTGATGACTGATTATAGACATGTTGACTGAGAAAAGCAAATTGTGGGAAGATACATTCAGTATAATTCTATTCATGCAATATTAAATACATATACATAAAACCACAATGTATCAATATTTTTTGCGGATATCAAACTATGTCTTAAAATTACAAAACCGTGCATGAGAATCATACACGCCAAAATTCAGGATAGTGGCTACTCATGCAGAGGGGGTCAGGATGGTGCAAGGAACGGCACCAAGAAACGGAGGAGAGCTTAAACAAGCTTTATTTGGGAGCGGTCTCGGGCGAGGTTCACTGGTCCGAGAGAAAGGGGCCAGAGAAGTCGCGCCCGGGCGAGGGTTTCGGCAGAATTTATAGGGGAAGAAGGGAAAGGGGTGTGGCGAATCCGGGAGGGCGCAGGGTATTCCTTATTTGGTGGTCTCTTCGGGTATCGTGGCAATATCTGGTGCCGGTGGCATCAGTCTTGGGACCGTTAGTCCCGCCCCTCGTAAGGCGGGAAGACTAGGACGGGTGGAAAGTCCCCAGGTCGGTTTCCGGAACTGGGTGGTCCGGAAAGTGTCGGTCTGATGCAACCTGTGAGTCTGATTGCGTTCCCCTGCCTCGGGCCAGTTGGTCTTACAGATGGGACTTAGGGCTGTGACCTGTATCTCTGATGTTCATTTTCCCTTCCCTTCCCTCCCCTCCCCCATTTCTTTCCTACCCCCCGTTTTTCCTTCCTTCCTTCCTCCCTCCCTCCCTCTTCCTTCCTTCCTTCCTTCCTTCCATCCTTCCTTGGATCCGAAGCAGATAAAATAAGGCAAACATATCTTAAATCTGGATGGTACATACATGGATGTCTGTTATATTATTTTCTGTATGTTTGAAAAATTTTGCAGAAAGCCAAATATGTTTCCCTCTTGAGTTAGCATATGTTAGTATAGATGCTGATAACAGTGTAAAAATTTTTGTTTTCTTGGTGAGATACACACGGAACTGTTAGCAAAGTGTAACTTTAGGGGAAGATGAAGAGTCAGGTTGGGGGAGGGATAGAGAGAGAGTTTTGCATTCATTTAATTCCTTTCTGTACTATTTGACCACGTAAAGATAGATACATGTACCTTACTTACCATCCATCTTCCTATCCATCCATCCATCCACCCATCCACTGCCATATCTGTATCTAATAGGATTTATCTGGTTGTTGGATTATAAACCATTTTTGTTCTCTTCTTTAACTTTCTCTAATCAGAAGCCTAGTCAATGTTATTTAAACACAATAGTCACTTAGGATTGCTGTTTTAACAGAAATTTAGAATTCTTCTCTGACAACTTGGCACTCTTGACTTTTGGCAAAGCGTAGTCCTGATGATAGAGGAGATTTTGTTTGTGAGTTTGCTTTGTGCTTTAAGGGCCTGGAAGACCCCTCAGGGTGGCCAATTCAGTCCCTCATTTTAGGTGAGGAGACAGAGGCTGGCAGAGGTTAGATACCAGCTAGGCGATGCTTGGCCCTGGTGAGGCCAGAGGGATGTGAGGAGAGCACGTGGGCATGTCGAGGACACTTGGGAAGGTGGCAAGCTCTGTGTCATCTCCAGCCCACATGGAATCAGCAGCAGTACCCCATTCGACTGTGTGTGTTCATGCGTCCCTTGTACAGGGGAGCCCACGTGGAAAGACAGGGAGCAGATAGCTACCGCTCTTGTCACTTATGCTCCAGAGAACAATTCTGGGAATTAATGGCTTCTAATCCTGCAAATAAGGTAGATACAGCGTGGTGTTAGATTCCAAGCTGCCAAGCCCAAGTCACTGGTCTTATTTCATAAATACGCTTATAAGGATGCTCTCTAATCACTCAGCAGGGGGATGGGCCCCACCATCCCCTCTTCTGCCTGTGGCACATGGCCTCATGCACCTTCCCAGCCCAGGGAACAAATACGGTCAATAAGATCTTTAAAACAGCCCCTCAGGAGACCCATGTCAATGGATAATCAGAAAAACTTAGGAGTCCTGATACCAATTGCTTTGGATAGCTTAAAAAGACAGAAGTAACGAGGATGGGGTACTTACTGTAACAATCTTTCATTTTAATAACAGCCTTTATGTACTGCGGTGAGAAGTATCCAAGCCCATTGAGTATAATGGGCTGATCCTTCCCGGGACAGGGAGGCGAATCCTTTGGGGGGTAACTGAGCCTGCACAGGCTTTTAACTTGTCACTGGAGCTCTTTGGGAGTGGAGCTGACACACAGGGTGGGGCTAGTTTGTCTGGCTTTTTGTTCAGGGGCCTGGGGTCAGCCTGGTGGGTGGAGGCTCCTGGGTTAGACTGCGTGGTTTGGGCTTGAAGATGAGATCTGCCAGGGAGAGAGGTCAAGGTCACGGCTGGAAATGCAGTTCTCGCTGCTGAACACTGAAGGGGAGGGAGGGGGTGAGACTGGAAATGGGAGAAGCGGCTGCCAGATGGGCGAGCGGAAGGCGGGTCAGAGGAGTAGGGAGAAGAGGGGGAAGTGATCAGGGGGTGGTGAGCGCCCAGGGTGGGGCCGCTCCGCCCCCTGCTGTGCTGAGGGAGCCTGGGGAGAACTGGAGAACAGCCCAGGACTGGAGCTTATGTGTAAGCAGTAGCTCCTCTCTGGGTCATGGTCGCCCTTCCTGACTCCAGGACATCCTTCCTGAGATTGCATAATCCCGCTCAAATACCTGCCTTAGGATTTAGAAGCCCTGCTCAGCAGTGCCCCACCCCAACAAGGACATCCGTCCCCTTTCAATGGAGAGTTTCCCATACGTAGGGGATACCACCCCAAGCCTGGACTCCATAGATCACTCATTCTAAATTAGGGTCACATTTCCCCAAATTCTTCCATTTCACCTGCCCTTAGGGCCGTTCTCCCTCAGATTCCCTGTGGACCTTGGGGATGTTCTCCCAGGCCAGCTCCTTTGTGTCTCCCTTACGACTCACTGCCATGGCAGCCCCGAGACCCACGGCAGCCCCAGGAGAAGCTGTCCCCTCTCCTCTCATCAGCACCTGGGTCCTCGCTCCTGCGGAGCTGTGGCCGGGGTCCCTGGGCCCTGGCACACGGCCTCTGTTTCCTTCTGAGCGTTTACCATGCCGCTTTGAGCTTTCCCTCGCCTCTTGGATGTAGAGCCCCTGGTGGGATCTTGACGGTCTGTTCTTCCCGCTGAATGGCACGGAGCTCCAGGAGGGGACAGGAACATGTGTCAGGGTGGGTGGTGGGGTCCCAGCAGGACAAGACGCTGCAATCCCACAGGGTCCTCGGGGGGACTGTAAAGGGACAATTTATAGAGGAGAAGGGAACCAGCATGGGATGGGGAAGTACACTGGGGCCAGCAGCACCTGGGAGCATTTACCTTTACCTGAAAGGGCAAACAAGAACCGGGAGGGATGGCTGGTCCTCCAGGCCACTGGGAGAAGACAGAGTCACTGCCGGCCGCAGCCTACCGGTGCCTCCCGTTGGCCAGGCCCCACCTGAAGCCGTTGGGCAAGGGGTGGTCATATGGGCGAGGCTCCAAGGCACAGAGCAGGGGGAGTGGGCGTGGGTCAGCAGAGGGAGAACAGCCAGCACAGAGGGGACAGTGACCGACTGGGTTCCCCCTCACCAAGGCCATGGTGGACCCTGAATAGCTCCCCAAGTCAAGAGTGCACCCCTCCAGCAAGATCACGGCCAGGTCCTGGGTGGCTCCAATGTCGGCTCAGACACCCCAGGCAGGAACTGGAGTTGTTCAGGGCCCCCTTCCTTCCTCTTCCCACATCCAAGCAGCCTGCCTATGTGTCAGGCACTGTTTTTCACCTGCATTTACTCATCCCAACAGCTTTATGAGGTGGGGAGAGGAAGGTGCGACATGCTGGTGGTCACCCATCTAGCCAGCGATGGAGCTGGGCTTTGAAGCTGGGGTCCACATGCTTAACTGCTGGGTTACACTGCCTCCTGGGCTGGCCTGCCTGCACCCCTCCAGTTGCCCCCTTCTCTTCTCTGTGCTCATTTTGCAGCTCCCACACCAGCCCGGACACCCAGAATCTTTCAAATGCTTCTTTGCCTCCTCTTTGAGACACGGCAGTGGGAAGATTGAAGAAAAATCTTAGAGGTCTTCAGAAAGCTTAGGATGGCTCCTCCCCACACTCCCAGATCTCATGACAAACAAACAAAAAAATACGTAAAAGAAGGGTAAGGCATGTCAGGAAGTCCTGATTTATTCTCGGAGCTTTATTCTGATGATTTTGGAGGCTGATATCAAGTATAAACTTCTTAAACAATTCTCCCTCATTTTGGGGGGTGCTCCTGTTTACTTGATACCTCAGTGCCTACACTAGTTACCTGTTGGGGAATACAGTTGTAGAAAGAGGGAGCTTATATTTTCCCCCTGAGAAATCATGGTATGGCACAGTCATGGGAAATATTCCCATTTCCATGGGGTGGAGCCTGCTTCGGCTGATGGAGACAGCTCCCTATGTGGGTCTATGTTAGGTGGGTCATAAATTTGGGGGCAAATACCCAGAAATGGAAGAGACGTGTTTTTCTGTACTGAGAACTTCTAGAAAACTTTTGGGATCCATATAAGATGTCTAGCATTCTGCTGCATTTACCCAGGAGTTATTAAGAGTTTGAAGTCATCGAGTGTGGGATGCTTGGCAGTGAAGTGGTGAAAGGATGTCTGGAACTTTCTGTTCACTCCAGGTCAATCTTATTTTGCAGATGGGAAACAATGGCCAAGATCACTGTCTTCTCATGCAAATGGGTGAGAAGCGAGGATGGACAGGGCTGCCCTGGGTCTTCCAGATGGGCTGTGCACAGCACCAGGGGTCCACAGGGGAAACCAGTAAGCTTCGCTGTTGTCAGGCTGAGAGGTGCTTGCAAGGCGCCCAGGTACTTTGCAAATCTGCTGCACGCTGGGATGTCGGGGCCACTGTGGTGCCTTTGTCTCCTCCCGGGCAGAGCGAATCCCTCTCTCCCTGCAGGCATTGTGCTGTCCGGTGCACAAAGGGAGGTGATTATTAGTCTGACTCGGGCAAGGACAGGGATGAAGCATGACCCACTCCCCCCTCAGCGTCTCTCCCCACGATGGTCTGGCAGGAGAAGCTCAGGAGAGCTGCTAAGGAATTACAGGATAGAGAGTGCTTTGACCCTGGAACCAAGAAGTACAAGGTTCCACATGTAAGAATATCCCACTCCAGCTGCTGAGTCCTAATTCCTGGGAGGAGAGACCATCGTGGTCTGAAAGCATTTTGGGAGGACACCCTTCTGCTCTTGCCTGTGGCAGTGCCCACACATTTGGAGAATTCAAGACGGAAAGACTTAAATTGGCCCCGACTTGGCCATCACGTGAAGAACTGAAGCCTCGAGAGAACAAATTCAAACCCACGAGGCTGATTTCCCTTCATTAGAGGAATGTCTTAAGCAAAAAGCATTCCCTTGTGCACACGTGTGCACGCGTGCATGTGTGCCTGTGTGTACCTGGGGAGGGGAGGGGAGTGTGCATTCCCTTGTGCACACGTGTGCACATGTGCGTGTGTGCCTGTGTGTCTGTGTGTACCTGGGGAAGGGAGGGGGGTGTGCACGGGAGGGAATGAATGGTTGAATTGTCTGCTTAATTGTTCTTGTTCTCAAAGTAACGCTTACAAAAATGAATGGACCTTATTGTTGGAGCAGTTGTAGGTTTACAAACTGAGCAGGAAGTACAGACTTCCCACCCGCGCCCTCTGTCCCCACCCCACGTTTCCCCACTGAAGATGGAAACAAAGCCAACTGTTCTTGTAGGACTTTTGATGCAAATGGACCACGACCAGCACCCATGATTTCTGGCTCTTCACTGAGGTACAGTAGCAAACCCCCCAGCCCGGTCATTTCTTCATGTGTTGGACGAGTGTGTGTTCACTTGAGCTTCGTCCCCCCCCAGGTTTGGTTGGTGGGCACTGGGGGTGAACCCCAGTCCCTGCCCTCACCTGGCTCCCAGGTAAGTCCAGGATACACCCACGTAGGAGCAGGGAGAGAAACTTCGTGGAGAAGGCAGTGTCTAAGATGAGACATTCAAGAGAAATAAAAGAGGTAGGATTTGCAGGGCTCTGTGACCGTTGGGATGTGTGGGACATGGAGAGCATCCCAAAAAAACAAGACCTTGGACAACTAGGTAGGTGGTGCCATTCATGAGGTCAGGTGGCAGGGAGCAGGCCTGAGGGAAGGGATGCACTTCAGCTGCCTCTTAGGGCTGTGGGTACCAGAGGCATTTGGCACCTGTGTTTGAGGTCAGCAGCGGGTCTTTATTCAGGTTTCAGTTTGGAAGATGTTATGGGATAAATGGCCAGTAGAAACAGGTAGGCCCCAGGAAGCGTGTGTCGAGAAGAATGAGAGCAGAGTGGGTGAGGCTGGATTATGAGGGTCACCAACATATAAGGGGTGGGAGATGATGGGGATAAGTGTGTGCACCTTGGGGTCTGCAGTGTTGGGGGTGAAGTGATGGTGCAGAGGCCACATGGGAGGTTCCAGTAGTTCCAGAAGAGCCCCAGGAAGGGTGAAGGGGAACTAAGGCAGAAGAGTGGGGACACCAGGTTCTGACCCAGCCAGGAAAGACCACGATCCATCAGCTTCAGCTGTGGGCAGTGATGGCCAGCAAAATGCCCAGGGACAGAACCACATGGAATGTCCTCAGGGGATGCACCTGCCAAGGACTAGCCTGAGCCCCTCTTCATTTTCCCAGATGTGATTTGGAGGAGAGGAATGAGGAGAGGAGGCCCGGAATAGGAAGGGAGGCCAAATCACACCTATAAGAACTGATTCATAGCTGTGCAGTGCCCACCTTGTGCTTCTGAGCCGTGTGGCTCAGAATTAAATAAATAAGTAAATAAATAAATAAGTAAATGCTGTTTACGCACCTGAGTGTGAAGCCTTTGGCAACACTTGTCCATTTGTTGATAGGTGGACTGCCTCCCTCACCGGCACATAAGCCTTATTGAAATGGGTATATCTCCTGCTGCTTTATCACGAGCACCCACCACAGTGCTGGGCATGTGGGGTGCACAGCGATTGCGGAATGAGTGCATCTGTGGTAGAGAGCTAGCCAGGTTCTGCTTGCAGATTTCTTTCCTTTCCTGGAGAATTCCGTCCCCCAGGATAATAGCCCTTTTCTTTTGCAAGTGGTTCTGAATGTGACAGAGTTCACCTTTTTTGAGCTCTGATTGGACGTATGATGACTCTCCTCTGGTTTGGTTCACTGGAGCAATCATGGAAAATTCTGGTCTTCCTCCTGGGGTCTCTCCAGCTCTCAGATTCATCCCTTAAATCTTTCCTCAGCGTGACTCACTCATCAGAGTCAGGACAAAGCCCCCGAAGACGAAATTCCCAGATGTGGTTCTGAAAGGGGTGTTTGCCTTCCTTCCCGGGCTCACCCAGCCCTGAGTCTCCCAAATGCTGAACTGGGGGACGGGGAAGCATGAGACAACATTCCATGGAAAGCAATGTGAGGAGTGAGCTAAGGGTTTGGAGGCTAACCAGGCTGACGACACGGAGCAGAATGATTCTCCAATGGAAGAACCACTGTCTCTTAATGGAGGAGTTTTGTGTTTGAAGGTGGACTGGCCTGGCCACAAAGCAAAGCTTGCATTCACTGCCTCCTCTCAAAAAGCCAGGATGGGTTTGCGAGAAGTCTGATGGATGCCAGCACCAACCTCACTGCTCAGTGGACCTCTGCAATTTTTACTGAACACCTACTTTCTGCCCAGCATGTGCTTCACACTAAGAGGGATGGACAGACAGCCACGGGTCCTGCCCCCAGAGAATCTACAAATCTGCTTGGCGTGAGTCTAAATAACTGTTGACTTTGGCTAAAACACTGTGGGAAGAGCTGTGTGACACCAGAACCCGCTCCTGACTCATTCCACCACCTTGTTTTCATCCATCCCCTCTGTAATCATCGGATGCCCTTGGCATACCCGACTTCCTCTTTCCTAGAAGGCCTACTCAGCCCTCTGTTCACACCCACATCATGCCTTCCTCACCTTTGTGTCTCCAGTACCCAGTACACTTAGCATCCCTACCAGGTGCTCAGGAAATGTCTGGGGAAGGAACCAGTGTGAGGAAGAGAGAGCCAGGGCTGGGGGCCCATGGCAAAGAGGAAAGATACAGAGGCACTGTCTTCTCATCTTTAAACCTATCAGGAGGCTTGAGAACACATTAGGTCTCAATATATACTTTCTGGAAAATCACAGGAATTATGGGAAACTCCAGCACAGCCAGCAACTCATTTTCATCACGGCACGTTCCCTCCTCCAAAACATAGGGGATTTTGATTCCAAGTTGTCATCTTCCTTCTCCAAGCCTGGGTTTGAAGCAGCTCCTTGGGAATTGTGTTGGAGGAGGCCTTGTGTTGCCGAGAATCTCGCCGGGCAGGTTGGAAGCCATCCTTTCTCAGCTGCCTGCTCATGGAATATGGCTGGGGCTTCCCCAGCCTTTGTGTCTGCTATGGAATCTGACAGTTGAACTTGCTTTTTGGCTGAGTTCACCATGGCTGTCACCCAGGCAGGCCCATCCCGTGACCAGGGGTGACAGAGAGCAGAGGGACATTAAGGCTGGGGGGCGCTGTCTTCTGTACATAGAACACGGCCATGCCTCCACTTGCTGTGCCCAGACTTGAGACAATGCAGGTGGACCCCAGTGGCTTGAAATCTACACTGGCTCGTCACTCAATTGACAATAGAAGGAATTGATGAATTGGCACCCCCCAAAATTGTCACTGCTTAAAATAAGCGCAAACCATTCGACATACCTTGAATTGAAAGTGTTGTTGTTTACACACTAACAGCATCCTTAGCGGGCACCAGACATGTGTGTGTGTGTGTGTGTGTGTGTGTGGGTGGTTGTGGTGGTGAATGTGTGTGCACTCATCTGACTCCCGTTCTTTGTGTAGCGTCGGACCCAATCAGGCACCTCTTTTACTTTTTTTCCTTTAATTTTCTGGCCAGTTACTCTTCATAACTCTCTCAGAAAAATATGGATGTATTCACTGAAACCCTAAATTACCCAAGAAGGGAAGGTATGAGGTTAGGTTATGGTGGGAGTGGGCATTGCCCATGGGGGCAGGCACTCCCTGGGTGACCAGTTGTCTGTGGTGTGTGGCATGCGGAGGGCTTTGAATACCAGCCTGTTGAATGAATGAATGACAACGGAGGACAAAATACATACTCAAAATTCTACACCCTCTACTGACTATTCTCAGTCTGGAATGCAGTCTTCTCGTCTGTTGTGTTGAATTTTGCATTCTGTTTTCCTTTCGACATTATATCATAAAACTTTTTTCCCAAATTTACATTCTAGAAGTCTTTACGTAGACCTTGGTAACATGATAATTATTCTTATCGGTGACAATATAATATTCTGTGATGGGGGAAGTGACGTATTTAGGCAAGTGTTTCTGAATTTGGCAGGATTTAGAATCTTTCCAGTTCTCAGTGGTAGCCAAATCTGAAATGAACAGCCTTGTGCCTCTAGCTTTTTCTTGTAGTAGAACTTATCACTTTGAAAGGTTTTCATTTTTTCAGGGGTGGAATTAAGCTTTGCCACATTTTGCCAAACTCCCTTCAAAAGGGCGTTTCCAACTGACCTTGACACCAGTCACCTCCACCATATCTTACCCACATGGAGCATCATTAAATGTTCTACTATTAGATTGTGATGGTGGTGGCACAAATTTGTAAATAAATTAAAAACTGTTGAATTATAGACTTACAACAGGTGAATTTGATGCTTTGGAAATGATACCTCAATCAAGCTATGGGTAAAAATAGTTATAGAAAAAAAAATTTTGTCTGTCTTACGTGCCTACACCTGCGGAAACATTTTAGACTTGTCTGTCTCCACCATCCAACTTGACTTTTGGTTGGAATGTCCCTGCAGAGGGTGGGTACAGGAGTGCAGCCGGGCCCCAGAGACAGCGGAGCCAGGAGGGCTGGGCCTTCATTCAGTGGTTCCACTGATGAACATTGGGCATTTGCTACGTGTCAGGCAGAGTTCTAGGCACTTGAGATACATAAGTGAACAAAAGAGACCATGATCTCTGCCTTTGAAGTGTTTATAATCCAGTGAACAAATAACCAATTGTCCTCAACAATGTCCATTCTTCCCAACTAGATGTGTAAGCCCCTTCGAAGCAGGGGTAGAGATCCAAGCCTCTCCTTCTGGCCTCCATGGATTCACGTATAAGGCCCTCCTTTCCGGGTGTCTATGGCTGCCTCATAAAATACCCCACAACCATAATGGAAAAGAACATTAAAAAAAAAGCATGTACATGTATAACTGAATCACTTTGCAGTAGAGCAGAAATTAACACAACATTATAAGTTAACTGTATTTCAATAAAAAACCCAACAACAACTAAACAACTGCTTGATTTTATCTCACGATTCTGTGGGTCAGAAATGTGGTCAGGGCTCAGCTGGGCAATTGGTCTGCTCCATGAGGTGTTGGTGGGATCCCCTGGTGGTACTCAGCTGGTGGACAGGCTGGTTTGGAGGGTTTAAGGTATCTGCTACTTCGATGAGAGGGCCTGGAGGACTGAGCTCAGCTAGACCCTTGGTCCTCTCCACGTGGTCTTTACGTGTCACTCGGTAGCTCTGGGTCCAGGAGGAAAAGTGGAAGCCGCTAGGCTGGTAAGGCCTGGGCTCAGCATCACTTCTGCCATATTCGATTGGTCCAAACCATCAAAAGCCTTCTCTGATTCAAGGGGAGTGGACATAAACCCACCTGTCCACAGCAGGAATGACCGAGACATTGCCGCCATCTTCAATCCACCACTGACTGGGTCTGGTATTTTAATTTTCTTGGCTTTTCCTCAGTATCAGGAACGATGATCTGGAATTTGATTTGGGGACTTTTCATCTCTGTGAAGACCCTCCCTGTCTCAGCTTAAGCCACAGTTCCAAAGTATATAAAGTAAAAATTAAACATCTTCCTTGAACCCTTTCTCTGTACCTTTCTACACTTTTCCCACCACGAATCCCTGTGAACTCTGCGAATCCTTCCAGGTAGTTCAGGGCTCACGCAGCACTCACCAGGGAATATATACGTTTATACTTTAAAACAAATATCATGGTGCTATGCATACCATTCTGTAACTTGCATTTTTCCACTTAATGATGTATCAAGGTCGAAAATGAACTTCAAAAAGTATATTGTTTGCGAAGACTTACAAAATGAACACAGTGCCTGGATTAACCCTGACATCGGGGTACTTCGGAGCAGGGTGGGTTTGGTGGAGGTCATTTGCACATCTGGACTGGTGAGACTTTCCAATCAGACTAGCCACGGGGCTCGCGAGTCTCGCTGAAACTTCCGATGACTCAAGATGTGTGCTTTTCATTAGGTGTGGAATTCATGGCTTCTTAGGCAAACTCACCCAGCATGTCAACGGGGAGTCATAAAATCCATGCTCAGATCCTGACCATTTATTAGCCATGTGTCCTCGGTCATGTTCGTTTCTCTCTTTTTGCTTCTCAGTGCTCTCATCTGCAAAGTGAGGCTAAGAGCCCTTCCCCTGCATTCCTCTGAGGGTTTTGAGGGAGAATCATAGAAGACAAATGCAGGTGAAGTCGGTCTATGAATTGTAACTGCTGGGTTCATGTTTGCTGAGTCTCTCTTGCTCAAGGCACTGTGTGAGCTGGTGACAGACACTGGGGTGTCTACAAAGGATGTGCAAAAGGTCCTTCTGATGCAAACAGGTCAGAACAAATGAAACATTCAAAAAAGTCATAAAAGTGTGTGTGTCCAAAGACAGAATTGAAAAAAAAGAAAAACACGTGAAATGCTATCCATTGTTTTAGGCGACTATAGGGTAGTGATAATAATATATCCACAACAGCTACGATTTATGGATGTCTTATCCAGGGCTGGCCCTATAGGTTACTGCTAAACCTCACAGCAGTCCTACTAGGCAAAAGGCTTCTATGCCCACTTTCCTGATGAGAACACTGAGCCTCCGAGAAGTGGACTGTCATGCTGAGGGCCACTGAGCGTGGTCCTTCGGATTTCCCAGAACTTGAGTGTTTCACTGTATCTGCTGTCAGAGGCTCAAAGACTTCCAAGTTATCTGTCTCCACTGCCTATTTATACTCCATGAGAGCAACAGGGAGAAAGAGAGAGCATTTCTCAAGAAAGAGCAGCTTGAATAGACACTACCAAGCATTTGTGCCTCATGTTGGAAGAGAACATCTCTACACCTCACTCTGCTTTGCAAAAGCCATAGTGAGCTTGATGCTGGGTTTACAGGCCTGTAGCTGGTCTCTATTCTCACTCCTGCATTCCCTGAGAAGTCAGATGGGGCTGCAGAAGGCTGGCAGGTGTTGGCACCTGTCTGTCTAAGCCTTAGCTTTTTCCTCAGGTGCTGCCTTTGGCATCTTCAAGGAGCCTGCAGGTTCCTTCAGGCCTGGGGACATGGCTGGGGTTTCTGCCACATGGGTCCCTCCCCATCCCCTCCCTCCTCCGGAGCTGATGTGATAACTTCTACACGGTGGGTGTCCTGAACCCCTGCCCTGACAGGCCTTGCATTTGGGCAGAGGGCCTGGAAGCCGGGGCTGAGTTCAGGTGAGATGGGATTCGCCCAGACACCAGCCACCAGAAATGAGCCCAGGCAGGGTCCTGTCTCCCATGGGGATAGAGAATGGAACTCTGAAGCCAGACAGACCTGTTTCAGGTTTACTCGCTTGGTGACCTTGAACAGGTACTGACCCTTCCTAAGCCTCAATGCAAACTGCTACTGGGGGGATTAAAGATCGCGCCAGTAAAAGGAAGAAAGAAATGTCTCTGTGTCTGGCCCCAAGGTGTGTGATAAGCCAGAGAGGGAGCGCCCAGAGCATCAATTTGAGGGAGCCGGGCAGAGGCTCAGAGAGTGGGAACCAAGTGCGGGGTCAGGGATTATGGTGCCAGACCAGAACTCTCTCCAATCCCTTTCCCACAGAGTAGTAGCGGAAGTAATCTTAAAAACCTCCAGGTAATAACAGCAGTGTGATATCGTGATTTACAGGAAAAAATACATATTTGGTCATTGAGATAAGCAAACGTATATGAGAAATATATATTTAATCTTCATCCACGGTTTCTGACTCACAGATTCTAAAAACCTTGGAATTTCCTGAGCGATGGATTATTTGCTCTTTTGTCCTCCATTCCTGAACTCTTTAGGGAAGGTAGCTTTCGGATCCCACCCGAGGGTGGGAGTTGGTTGCCAGGAGAACCAACCAGGTGATTTGAGGGATGGAATTTCAGTTTCCACCCCCTATCCCTGACCTCCAGGGAGGAGAAGAGGGGCTGGAGGTGGAATCAATCACCAAAGGCCAATGATTTAATGAATCGTGATTATGTAAAGAAAACTCCATGAAAACCCAAAAGGATGGACTCAGAGAGCTTCTGAGTTGGTGAACATGTGGAGATTGGGGACTGGGGTCTGGGAGAGAGAGCGTGGGAGTTCCGTGTCCTTTTCCCATACCTTGCCCTGTGCATCTCTTCATCTGGCTGTGGATTTGTATCCTTTAACATCCCGTATAATAAGTCCGTAACCTAGCGAGTAAATGGGTTTTCCTGAGTTCTGGGAGCCTTTCCAGTGAACTAATTGAACCCAAGGAGAGGTAATTGCGGAACCTCTGATTTGCAGCCAGTCGATCAGAAGTACAGGTACAGTCTGTGTTTTCAGCTGGTGTCTGAAGCGGAGGGCAGACCTGTAGGACTGAGCCCTATACCTGTGGAATCTGATCCTATCTGATTCTATTTCCAGGTAGGTAGCGTCAGAGTTGAGGTGAATTCTCATACACCCTGCTGGGGTCCAAGAATTGCTTGTTGGTGGGGACACACACACACACACACACACGCACACACACATTAGAATCGGGGCCAGGAACCCTTTTTACCAATAGATAACACATACTGAGTACATTGACTAGAAGGCAGGCTCTGTCTTAAGTCCTTCACATGGGTTAAAACTGTGAGGCACCTATAACTCAGAAACACCACGCATAGCTCTTTGTTTTGTTTTGCACGGGGAAGAGGTGCTCCGAGGAGGTCTCTCTGGAGACGTTCATTTGAGTGGGGTCTTGAATAAACTTGAGGGAGGAAAGGGGTTCAATATCTGGAGAAAGCCCTTTATTGACAAAGTGGCCGTGCAAAGGCCCTGAGGTGGCAGCATGCTCAGAAGGGAAGAGACCTTGGAGATATTAAGTGATGCGCTGTGGGAGGCTGAATAACGACCCCAAAGATGTCACATCCTGATCTCTGGAAACTGGAAATGTTGCTTAATATGTTAAAAGGGACATCGCAGATATGATTATGTTAAGGCTCTCTAGATGGGGAGATGACCTTGGATTATCACTTGTGCCTTAAATGTAATCATGTGTCCTTATAGAGAGAGACGGAATGAGATTTTTTTAAAAATTGAAGTATAGTTGATGTATAATATTGTAAAAACTTCAGGGGTACAGTATAGTGATTCACAATTATTAAAGGTTATTTGTAGTTATTATAAAATATGTGTGATATTCCCCACATTGTACAATATATCTTTGTAGCTTATTTTAAACCTAATAGTTTGTAACTCCCACTCCCCCATCCCCTATGTTGCCCCTCCCCCTTCCCGCTCCCCACTGGTAATCACTAGCTTGTTCTCTATATCCGTGAGTCAGCTTCTTTTTTGTTATATTTACTAGTTTGTTGTATTTTTTAGATTCCACATATAAGAGATATCATTTGTCTTTCCCTGTCTGACTGATTTCACTTAGCATAATACCCTCCATGTCCATCCATGTCGCTGCAAATGGCATTATTTCATTCTTTATTATGGCTGAGTAATATTCCATTGTATATCTATATACCACATCTTCTTTATCCATTCATCTGTTGATGAACACTTAGGTTGCTTCCATATTTCGGCAATTGCAAATAATACTACTATGAATATTGGGATGCATGTATCTCTTTGAATTAGTGTTTTTGTTTTTGTGCTTGGAATTGCTGGGTCGTACGGTAGTTCTATTTTCAGTTTTTTGAGAAACCTCCATACTGTTCTCCATAGTGGCTACACCAATGCACATTCCCACCAACAGTGTACGAGGGTTCCCTTTTCTCCGACAGAATGAGATTTGACACACAGGGGAGAAGGGGATGTGAGGACAGAAATAAGAGGTTGGAATAATGGGAAAGGGGTCATGATCAGAGAAATTTAGGCAGCTTCTAGAAACTAGGCAAGGAGACATATCTCCCCCAAGAGCCTTCAGAAGGAACCAGCCACCTTGACATTAGCTCCCAGGAACTGATTTTGGACTTATCTCCAGAACTTTAAGAGAATCAATTTGTGTTCCTCGAAGCCACCAGATCTGTGGGAATTTGTTACAGTAGCCACAAGAAACTCATACATGTGCCCAAGACCACAGGGATGTTCAGAGTTTTTAATAGACTATTCTGAGTTCTCATCTCCCTGTCCCAGCTTTGGTGACTTCCTTGAGGAGAAGGCAGGCTCCCATTAGCTGGGAGGCCCTGGTGTGACTTACAGGTGTTTACCTGCTGAAATACTTCTCCATTGTTTGCAAAATCGCTACTGTAGTGACTATCCCCGCTGCTCTGGCTGCCCCCAAACCTCCCTTAGGACTGCCCTTAATTCATCCGTTAAAGGGTTAATGCCTGAGCGAGTGGGGAGGGTATTGGGTCGGGGGTGAGTGGGGGCTTGGAGACCAGCTGTAGCAGGTGGCAATGGTTCATTGTGATGGTTCTGTGTCCTGCTCTACTGGTTGCAAAATATTTTGGAGTTTTGGATATCACCCCTGGGTTGAGGCATTTTCGGCTTCTTACTTTTCCCACCAAGCCCAGAGCGGAGGCAGAGTCAGTTTCCACCAGATCCCTCAGGGCTGGGCTGCACTGTGCCCTGCCCTGAGCCAACGGACAAACGCCTGCTGACCCTAGAGATGGTTCCTGAGTCCTGAGTTGATCCGATGGTGTTAGTTTCAGCTCCCTTGAAAACAGGACCCAGAATAATCCAACGCTTGCCAAGTAGGAGAAGGTCATGAAATAGGAAACAATGAAAAGTTTTGTGATCTTTTAGTTTTGAATGTTATAAACAGATTTTTTTTAAAGTCTATAAAAAGGCCCTCATCAGGAGGGTTTGCTACAAATCACAGGAAAACAAAACAAGAAATACTTTTAAATAAGCAAACAAATCCTTGCTTTTTTGGTTTTGGGGGGTTTTGCTGCTTCCAGCGGCATTGAATGGGTTTTGGCTGAATTCATTGCTCGAATGTGGACTGGGCTCTGACTGGTCCTGGGAACAGCGTCTTCAGTTTCTCCTTCCAGAAGTTTCCCATTTCTTCCTGGAGTCTGATCACGAGGAGAAGAATTGTGAGGGCTGAGCACCCAGCACCTGACACACAGTGGGGACTCCACATGGGTTTGCTGAATGAATTAGTGAACTCCCACAACCATTCATCCACTCATTTATCCAACAAGTATTGACTGAGGGTCCACTTTGCTCTAGGCTACATGTCAGGTATGTCTGACACCCCCATTTTATAGCTAAGAAGCCCATGGAAGCATCTGGGCTGTGCTTGATTTGGAGAAGAGAATCTTTAATTAGTTTATTCCAGTTGTGCTCCATTTCCCCCAAATGTCCAAACACTGATTGTTTTCCTGGGGCTAGGAAGTGCAAATGACACCGGCACAGAGGGATGGCCCAAGGGTGGACAAACACACAGTCTCTGTTGGAGGAACTTGTGGCAAATTGTATCCTTATTCTTTTCTTTTTTTTTTTTTAATAGATCTTTATTGGAGTGTAATTGCGTCACAATACTGTGTTAGGTTCTGTTGTGCACCAGAGTGAATCAGCCATATGCATACACACGTCCCCATATCCCCTCCCTCTTGAGCCTCCCTCCCACCCTCCCTATCTCACCCCTCTAGGTCATTGCAAAGCACTGAGCCGATCTCCCTCTGCTATGCATCTGCTTCCCACTAGCTCTCTGTTTTACATTCGGTAGTGTGTATATGTCGATGCTACTCTCACTTTGCCTCAGCTTCCCCCTCCCACTCCACGTCCTCAAGTCCATTCTCTACGTCTATGTCTTTATTCCTGCCACCCTGCCACTGGGCTCATCAGTACCACTTTTTTTTTTTTTTGGATTCCATATATATGCGTTAGCATACAGTATTTGTTTTTCTCTTTCTGACTTACTTTATTCTGTGTGACAGACTCTAGGTCCACCCGCTTCACTACAAATAACTCAAGTTTGTTTCTTTTTAAGGCTGAGTAAAATTCCATTGTATACATGTGCCACATCTTCTTTATCCATTCATCTCTCGGTGGACACTTAGGTTGGTTCCATGTCCTGGCTATTGTAAATAGTGCTGCAATCCCACTACTGGGCATATACCCTGAGAAAACCATAATTCAAAAAGAGACGTGTACCACAAGGCAAATTGTATCCTTATTCTTGAGACATGATTACACTTCCTGTTGACGTCAAGCGTGGCCACGTGGCCCGCGCTGGCCACTGACGTGGAGAATGGGAGTGTCCTGTGCCACTGCTAGGAAGGGGCCATAGGAGCCAAGCTGTGCTCTTTCCCCTCTGCCACAGCCCCACCTATCCCGGCTAGTGGCTGTTGCTTCAGCTCAGGCTGCAATGAATCTCTGTTGTTGTAAACCACCAGGATTTAGGTTTCTTTGTTACTGCATATACTTACCTTAAGCTGACCAATACAGATGAGGTAGCATCTGAACCAGGCACTGAGGGATAGATGATGGTTTTCCAGGCACTGGGAATGGGACAAGGAAGGACATGGAGGCCAGACAAGGAGAACACACATCTTAGTTAGGGTGTAAGCTCGCTGTCTGTTAGTGGAGACCCAATGTAGAGATTTATCTCTTTCCCAGGCTGGGCAACATCATTCCAGGGCTGGCAAGGTGGCTGTGTGGTGCAGGGACCTCTGGACCTTCTGTTTTGTTGCTCTGCCCTCTGTTGGCCTGCTCACATCTCTACACTCCAGCCAGTAGGAAAGGGCAGAGGACAAACTCCCTTCTTCTCAAGGCAGGACCTAGGGTTGCATGTATCACTTCCATTCCTATTTGTCCTGGATGTAGTCACATGGCCACTCTTTGCTGCAAGGGAAGCTGGGAAGTGTGGTCTTTATACTGAGAGCATGTACTTCTCCATGAAGACAAGAGTCGTCACATTGAGGGATAAATCTGCCACAGTGTAGCTGAGGACTGGGAAATAGTTCCCTGTTAAGTTACAGGACCCATGATATGGTCAGAGAGTGCTACAGCTTAAATACTATGTTCACTGGAATGGACAAATATTTTTTGATCAACAAATATTTAATGGGTATTTCTATGTGCCAGAAACTCAGAACCCATATTCGCCAGTGGCCGATGGCCCCTTTTCAAGTTGGGCTAGATTTTGTTTCCTCTCCCCTTCTTTCCGATTGGAACATACACATTTTTCTCTATAGCTCATCTCCTCAATTTTCAACTCACAGTCCTGTAATAGAAGTGTTTTTTACCTCAGTGCCAAAGTGATTTTTCTAAATGGACAAATGCACCTCTAAGTGTAAGTTCCCTGTCTTCCCTTTGCCTCTTCAGACCCCCCGTCACCCCTTATCCCCTGCTCAGAGCCTTGGGAGCCAACCCGTGTGAACTGCATTGAGAATTTCATCAAGGGCTTCCATTCCCTCTGGCCTTGGTTGGGTCTGGCCAGTGGGAGCCCCTCTGGCTCCCCCCCGGGTGTGGTGGGCTTGCTGTGCCCTCTGAAGGTCACAGCTTACGGGTGGCCTTGCTCGTGTTCTCTCTGCCTCAAGTTCCAGAAGTGCACCCTCCACCAGCCTTCAAAAATCGCTCCCCGTGTCCAAGCCCAGAGGCTGCCACGTACTTATTGGCCTTTCTGCCCACACTTTTCTAAGGAGCCTCTTGATCAGATTCTTTTCAGATAAATCCATCTAAGTGTCCGCCTGTTTCCTGCCATGACCAGGATGATACCAAACCCTTCCAGTGGCTCAGGACAGAGTGTTAGTTCCTTTCTAAAGCCTCCAAGGCTCATAGGGGTTTAATCCCTGTCTGTTCCTCTAGCATCATCCCTTGTCATCCTGCCCCCATAACTTCATTCATTCATTCACCCTGCAAATATTTAGTGAACCCCAACTGTGTGCCTGGCGCTGTTCTAGGACCGAGGATCCGACAGTGACAGTGTCAGGCAAGGTCTCCTCATTCTGGGGTGCCGCATCCCAGCCCCCGACCACTCAGATCTATGTTTCCAGGTGCTGCGCTGTCTTGCCTCCCCCTCCCCTCCCCTGTCTCACCTTTGGCTGGATACGCTCTGATTCTCCAATGGTAACCCCTCTCCCCCTCCACGAAGCCACCCAGCTCTCTGCGGGAAGGACCCCTTTCTCTCCCTGGAGCTCCACTGAGCCCTGTGCTGATGCTTCAGGGCCCTTGCTCTCTCTTGCATGCTAATTGGCTTATGGATCTCTTTGACCCCAAACTGTGAGCTCCTGATGGGCAAGAGGCATCTGGGGCTTCTCTGAGACCCTGTGCCTGCAGGACCCGGCGTCTAGCAAATGCTCTGTGGAGATTCGAGGAATCAGTTGAACGTAATGTTACTTCTCTGAATGTATCAAGGGCATTTGCTGAGCCTCACTGTGGCCGCTTGAGGAGGGCAGGGCAAGGCTTCCACCCTTGTTTCTAGGAGGGAACACAGCGGTCGAGGGCAGGGGTATTACTCCCCTGGTTCACCTGCCTGGTAAGAGGCAGATCAGAGGCACAAATTCAGGGACCTGAGACAACAAATGCTGAGCGTCTGGCTCCAGCAGAGGCCTCCCGACTTGGGTGCAATACACACGAAGGCAGGTTTGTAATCTACGGGGATTAAAATAAATGTATTTACTTCTTTAAAGATTTCAAGAGCAATCCTGGGAAGCCTAAACTATAGGAAAATATAGGAACGGGTAGTGTATCAGCTTCCTAGGGCTGCCGTAACAAATTGCCCCAAACTGAGTGGCTTAGACAACAGCAGTGTATCGTCCCACAGGTCTGGAGGCCAGAAGCCTGAGATCAAGTCCCTCTGACAGCTCTAGGGGAGGACATGCTCCAGGCTTCCCCCCTTCACCCAGCTTCTGGTAGTTTCCTGGCTTGTGTCAGTTTACCTTGGATCTTCACGTGGTGTTCTCCCTGTGTCCCTGTCTGTGTCCAAATTGCTCCCTTTTGTAAGGACACCAGTCACGTCGGATGAGGGCCCACCGTACTCCAGAATGGCTCAACCAAACCTAACTAACTAAATTTGCAGCCACCCTATTTCCAAATGTCACTTCTGAGGTTCTGGGGCTTAGGACTTCAATGCGTGAATTTGTAGGGGACACAATTTTACCCATAACATAGAGTCAGAGGCATAATAGAAGAAGCTTCCTTTGCTCCCTTGTGACCTTTGTCCTCTTCTAGCCAACCCCTGTATGAAACAATTGCTATCAACGCCAGATTTTTCTATGCTTCTCCAAACCTTGACGATATACCCACACATACTCATATATTATGAGAAACAAAATTAAAAAAAAAGATACATCTAAAAACATGGGGGAAAAGAGAGACACCCTTTAAAACACAAAGCCTCCTTGTCAATGTTTAAATTTTTATTTTGTTTCTTTGTGGATTTCTTTCCTGGTCCGTGAGACAAGGGTACCTCTGCTCTGGAGGGACTCAGAAGCAAGGGGCTAGACTGTGAGACACACTGTGTGCAGAGCTCTGGACCCACTGGCCCTGTCCAGCCCCTCCGACGCTCATTAAAATCTGTTAATTCTCATCCACGCAGAGAGGGGAGGCTGCCAGCCTCACGTCTCCGATTTTGCAAAGCCTTGAGTTCTACGGCACGGCCAGTCCTGGCTTCTGCTGCCACGAGGTGGGCTTTGGGAGGGAGTGGAAGGTGGAGGTTACTGTCCTGATCTGGTCCTACCATGGAGATGGGAGAGGGCCGGACTCTGAGAGGATAGAGGAGTGAAAATGATCACCCGTCGCTGGGCTATCTCCTAGACGTTACTTTCGAGAGGCAAACAACAGCAGAGCGAAGCCGTACATATGTTAAATTCACATCAGTAATAAAGATTAAGTAGAAGTTAATAGCATCCCAGTCATGCTTGTGGAGGTAATCTCCTTTCTGAAAATTCAAAATTAGATTTGGAGGATCGAAGCAAACAGGGGGTGAGACTTTGGCGTAATATTTTAATCAAATTGTCATGAGTGAGTGGATACAATTAAGAATTCTGTCAGTCACAGTGCTGAGGCCCTTTTGTTCGTCAGTGGTGGGAGGGGCAGGCAGGGCCAATGTGGGGAGAGATTAAACTTGACCTTTCCCAGGCTCTTCACTTTTGACCCCCTGGATGGGCTTTGCCTGTCAGATAGATGGCCGGTTTTTTTAAAAAGGTATGTGTGTGCACATGGGTACACGTGTGCCCGTGTGTGTATGCATGCACTTGTATTTGTGTGTGCACCTCTGTGAGCATGGGAGTGCACGTGTGTATGTGTGGGGTGTGCAAGGGTGCACACAGACGTGTGATACACGTGTGTATGTGGGTGTGTGCGTACACACGTGTGCATATGCATATGTGTGCATGTGAGAGACGGAGAGTGTGTGTGTGTGTGTGTGTGTGTGTGTGTGTGTGTGTGTCCGTGCCAGGCAGTGAGAAGGCAGGGACTGGGGGCAAACAAAGGATTTGTGCTGTCCCACCAGTGACGAAACCTGGCCACAAGTATGCCTTTCAATCTTCTTTCCCCCCCCCACTCTTTTTTTGCGGCCAAATACAAGCATCTTGCATGTGAGTATCCATGTGTACAGGATACGTCCACATGAGTACCTGGGGATAGCTCAATGCCTATATACACATGCATATTAACATGGGCCAAGTCCGCTGCGAAGGATAAGGCAATGGATGTGAATGCATGAGTGAATGACTGCCTGCACTGCTGTCTTTGACATTAATGCCGTTCTGTACAGCCAGTTTAACTCCTGAATCAAGGTGCACCGTCCACGCTCTCTTCTCTCAAGGGTTTGCCGTTTTCAAAACCTGCTTTGCAGAGCCCCATGAATGATGCTGGAGACGCTGGGAGAAACTGACTCTTCCTACTTCTCTCCCATCACCTTCCTGTCCCCCGCATAACACTGATTTATTTTTAATTTTGATCCCTGGGTGGCGGAGGGGTGGTTGGGAAAGACGCCGGCAAAAATAGCTTTCTTTTTCCTTCTGCCACGACCGCCTGCCATGTAGGTGTATCTTATTTATCAGTGATTATAAATCAATAAGGAGAAGGCAGAAAAGCCAGCCAGCCAGCCTTCCCAAGCGGCTAGAGTTACAGACGTCAACATGTATGAATGCAATGTGTCTGATGCAGAATTTATTATTTTAAGCAGAGTCAAGTAGATTCGAGGTTTAAAAAAAATTTTTTAAAAAGGTTTCCTTCAAGGTTGCAGCGGCTGCTCTATCTCCCATCTTTAAACCCCCGGGTTTGGGAAATAGACAAACGCCTTCGACCTAGGAGGACAATGTGTAATCAGCATCCTGGTGGTTTATTTCACCTTTTGTTGTAGAAGAGAATAAAGTAGGGTGTAACTTAAGCTACTCCCTCCACTTGGGTGAGCATTTGGAGGCCAAAGGACCTAATTATTTTTAACACCGCCTTTTGCTGTATTTGCCTGGGGAATTATTTCAAATCAACTGACAGACCTATTGTGCTTGTGACATCACAGCAACGGGCTTTTTTACACCGAAAACAAGCCTTCTGTTAATTCAGCAGTAACACACCCCGCACGCAAAAATTGCATTAGCAACGTCTAACCCGAGTGTCGAACACATTCGGAAATAAACACTATTGCACTACAGGGGTTGAGAGGGAATATGCATCAAAATGCCTGGCATTTAATTTATTCCCCCCTTCTTCGGGAATTTAGCCAGTGAAATATAGCTGCCAGTGTCCCGGGCCTGCGCGCGCGCGCGCTCCTGCAATATGCTCTCGATCAATCAGATTTGCATAACTAAACTGTCTGCGCGCCCGCTCGGCTGCCCAGGTGCAAGGCCATTTGCATATAGAACAGTGAGGAGGTCCCAGGAGTCACTTCAGACCGAGCGACTGCTGAGCCCGCAGTCCACACAGCCCAGGAAATGAAATTGGAATGACAAAAAAATGGGAGTGCTCGCCAGGAAGGGTGAAATATATGCCGGCATGTTGCAAAGGTTATGTAGAGATTACAAGGCGGAGGCTTCCAGATGCAGAAAGACCCCCCAGAGTCCGGGGGCTGCACCCACGGGGGTGAGGCCATGGGGGTCCCATTATCTACGGGTGTCCCCTTGAACCTGTGGAGCTATTGAAGGTCTTCCTGGGTCTTTCCCTACATGTAAGGACTTCCCAGCCCTGATCCCTTTGTAAGACAGGATTTCCAAATGGATAAGAGGTGTCCAACACAGAGCAGGGGCTTGTCACACTTCTTGGGCACCCAGAATTAACTGCTTTATAAGTACCAGGTCCCCGCTGAGTCCGGGCGGGTCATCCTCACCCAGCCTTACCCCAGCCCTATAAGGTGGGGCTGTCATCATCCACGTTTGCCCAGACCTCCAATCACACGTCAAGGTTCGCCAGGACACTGCTCGAGACTCTCAGAAGTCCAGAGAGGGCAAGCCAGTTGTTTCAAGTCATCCAGCATGTCAGAGATGAACCAGCACCTTGGTTTCCGGAGTCCCAGCTGAGGATGAGATCTGCTGGGCCAGGTGCCTGCAGATTTTTCTGTAAAGATCCAAAGAGTAGAAACATGAAGCAGGGCCTCATTAAGACTTCCACAGACCCTGAGCACCTTTGCCTTCTTGGGTCTCCTCCTCCATAAGGAAATATTAAACCTTACACTTTACAACTGCATGGATATGGACAAGAATATGGCCCAGGCTGGATTCATTATTTTTTTTTTTTTTTTTTTTTTTTTTTTTTTTTTTTTTTTTTGAGGTACGCGGGCCTCTCGCTGCTGTGGCCTCTCCCGTTGCGGAGCACAGGCTCCGGACGCGCAGGCTCAGCGGCCGTGGCTCACGGGCCCAGCCGCTCCGCGGCATGCGGGATCCTCCCGGACCGGGGCACGAACCCGTGTCCCCTGCGTCGGCAGGCAAACTCTAAACCACTGCGCCACCAGGGAAGCCCTGGATTCATTATTTTTATATTTATGTTTTTCTTCTGATTTTAAAATAGGTTAAAATTGAACGATTTCCGTGGGCACCTGAGAGTCATGCGGGTCCCGGGCACTGGGCCTGCTGTGCTTCGTGGAGTGGTGGCCCTGCTCTGCCACAGTGCAGAAACAGTTGTGGGCCATGCATAGTCGTGGGCGCGCTGTGTCCAATGAAACCTTATTGATGGACACGGAAATAGACAGTTCCTATCATTCTCAGGTGTCACAAAATCTTCTTTGGGTTTCTTTTTCGCCCCTGTAAAAACCAGTCTCAGATCAAGGGCCCTAGGAAACAGTACAGCCCCCCTGCCCAAGCCATGTAGGTTTCCTGGGCAAAAGACCTGTGAGGTTGGACAGGATAACAAGAGAAAAATCTCTCGAGAAATAACAATGTGGCTTTTCCTTTATTGATTAGGGACAGCCTGATTTTGAGGGAGCTGTTCCTTTGCCTGCCCTGCCCAGGGCTAATGATAAGGATGACTGCACTCCCGCACCTGCCCGGGATCCAAGGAGGCTTAGAACAATGACACCCTCCACCAACTCTGATTTCCCCATCCCACCTCATAGAAAATTGTAATGGAAGTTACGTCTTTGTCATTCTCATTTAATGAACATGAATAGGTCAGTGATTTAGGTAAAGGAAAGGACATTCTTTTGTACCTTTCCCCCTGGCGACTGTGTGTGTGTGTGTGTGTGTGTGTGTGTGTGTGTGTGTGTGTGTGTGTGCGTGTAGTGGGGATCAGGTCAATGTCCCTCTTGGTTTGAATGTCACTTGTTGTCAAGTTGGCATCCTATGTGGTTTCCATGGCAACAGCTTTTTGTGCAGGGGAGGGTCACGCACCTGTAATCTCCATGAAAAGGACAGCGAGAGGGTGTCCATTGGTTAGTGCTTTTGTCTCTCTTGATGGATTTGAGTTTAACCTTGAAACTGGGTGAATAAAGGGCAAAAAACATTTAACACAAACATGGTGTGGGCGACATCCAGAGCTAGGGAGTGCTTGCTCGCTGGGTGGGGGTGATCTGACCCATTGCCAATATTCTGGGTGTCCGAGTGACAGCTAGCACTTTGAACCTGACACCTGACTGCCTGCTGACCACCTGGGCTGGGTGGGGCATGAAGGGCAAGAAGCGCCACCTGGAAATGGAGCCAGGAAAGCCATTTCTTCCTCCAGTCATGATTCTTACCTGGCTGTGCAGGAGCTCCCTGCCCTTGAGGGTCTCTGCTTGTTCCTTTACTTTGGGGACCTCCAATTTCTATAGTGGCTGAAGGCAGCTATTGGGTCAGACAGCAGATATGGCCTGTGTTCCAGCTTTGCACCCCAATCTCCACGGAGCCACGCGTCCATCCATTCAACAACTGTTGGCTGGGGGCCTGGTGGGGGAATGCTGGAAGCGCCAGGTGCGGAAAACAGAGCTGGTCCTTGTGCATGAGGGATTTACAGGCTGGTGACAGAGATTAGTGTGAAACAAACACCCAATGAATATATAATGATCAATCATGGTAAGTGCTAGTCAAGTTCAGCCGAAGACTTAGTGAGTGTGTGTCTGTGGCCAGACAGGGTGCAAGTTGCTGGGATCTCAGAGATAACAAAGGCAGCGAGCCACAGCAAAGGGGGATGTGTGTGCAGTGGAGACTGTCCAGCCTTGGAGTAAAGGAAAGCACATCCACTCTTCCTCCAGGAGCCCCGTTTCTAAGGGGGTCCAGGACGACTGTTTGCTCTGAGCCTCGTTTCCTTGACCCTGAAAGGGGATAATAACACCCACCTCTAGGTAAATGTCTTAGTCAACTCTGGTTGCTATAAAAGATTACCAGAGACTGAGGGGCTTATAAACAACAGATATTTCTTTCTCACAGTTCTGGAGGCTGGAAGTTCAAGGTCAAGGCACCAGCAGATTCAGCACCCACTTCCTTGGTCACAGGTGGCTGTCTTCTCGCTGTGTCCTCACATGAGAAGGGGCGAGGGAGCTCTCCCTCCAGGGTCCCTTGTATAAGGGCGGTAATCCCATTCATGAGGGCTCCACCATCAAGCCTGATCACCTTCCAAAGGCCCCACCTCCTAATAACAACAAAGGGGCGTTAGGATTTTGACTATGACTTTGGGAGGGGACACAAACATTCAGTCTACAGCAGGGAGGATTAAATGGGATTAGTGCATGAAAAGCTCTTACGAGCACAATGCTTGGCATAGAAGAAGCTCGGAAATGGTAGCAGTTGCTGTCGTAACAGAAGAAGTGAAGGCACATGGCCCACTTTGCGGCGGGCACCCTGGAAAGAACATTGACCTGGAATCAGGAGATCTTAACACGGCTGCTCCTTGCCAGCAAGGGACTTAACCTCTCTGACCATAGTGGCTTCCTCCCTCCCTCCCTCCCTCCTTCCCTTCCTTCCTTCCTCCATCCTTCCCTCCCTTCATGGAGATTTATTGAGCATCCATCATGGACTTTTCACTTTTTTACACGCTGGGACTCCTGCACCTATGCTTGACTCAGCCTATAGCATATGCTCAATAAATATTTGACAAACAGTACAATGAATGCCTCATTGAAGCAATGCTTGCTCTGAAGCTGGGCTTCTCAACTCTGGCTGCGTGTCAGAATCACCCAGAGAGCTTCTCTCAATATCTGTGCCCGGGGCCTACCCAGGCTAAGCAAACTGGCCTCTCTGGGTGAAAGGCTGAGAACCACCCTTCTAACGGAAGCAGCAGAAGGCAAAGCACCTGTTGGAAGGGCGGCCAGCCTCCAGGGCAGAGACCTGGGAGGCTGTAGCCCCTGCAGCTCTTGGTACCCTTTTCCCTCTCCTAGGGTCATGGCACTTGCCTTGGTGTCCAGGATAACCGGATCATGTAGGGTCAGGTGCTGAGGCCCTTGCTTTCTCTTGCAAGCCAGTTTTATCAAGAAGTCAGGTCAAAGTGGCAAGGGAGGTGATGGGAGGCTGAGAATAAATTCTAACATCTGTTTAGGGCTTCACTCTTACTGAATATTAATATACAAACCCACCTGGATGGCAGGGCACTCTGGGAGAATTATTGTGCCCATTTAGCAGATAGGGAACCGAAGTCCAAGTCATCATGTGATTGCACTGAGGTCACCCGAGTAGGAAGGGGCAGAACCAAGATTCAAACCCAGAGCTTCTGCTTTCCAGTCCAGGGCTCTTTGTACCTGAATGCGGATGTACAAGTTTCTTAAGGTGAGAGGGAAGGAGGCCAGATTCAAACTCAATCCTTAGGACTCCTCCAAAGCCTGTTCAAATGAGAGACAAATCAATTCCTGGCCCTCTCAGAGTTTAAAACCAGTTGCTTAGCCACCACCTTAAGGCACAAACCAAGACAGTCTGGGAGCGAGTTTTGAACAAGGGACTATGCCACTGGGTGCTGCAGGAGTTTAGAAAAGTGCAGTGTGGTCTGGGGAAGTCAAGGAAGGCTACCTGGAGGAGGAGGACTAAGCGGAATGTTGATCAATAAACAGGATTCAGGGGAGACGGAAGATGGGGAGGAGGCCTTAAAAGTGAGGGGACGTATGAACACAGGGATACACTTTAAGAAAGATTTCTGTGTACATTATCTACTGTGTAACAGGTCACTCCTAAACATAATGACTGAAAATAACTCGCATTTATTAGGACTCAGGAGTTCATGGGGCATCTTGGTGGTTCTGCTGTCCTGGGTCAGTCTCTGCTGACCTCACATGCTGGGTTCCTTTGTGGTCAGCTGGTGTGTCAGCAGTGGGGGGCGGTGACTGGTGGTCCAGGATGGCCTCACTCATGTCTGGCCACTGGCCAGGGTGATGGAGGTGAACGGACCACATAACTCCATCCACCAGGCTGGCCCTGGCCTGTCCGCTTTGCAACTGGCTAGGGGGACAGGACAGAAGCACCTAGGCTCTTGAAGCCAAAGCTTAGAATGGGTACACTGTCACCCCAGCTCATTCTAGTGGTCAAACCGAGTCACAAGGCAAGCCCAATTCAAGTGATCTTGATAGGGAGAGATTCCACCTCTTGGTAGGAAGAGATGCAAAGTCAGACGCAAGGTGGAGTGGATAGAGAGGGAAGGGAATAATTGTGGCTATTTTTGCAGACAATCCTCCCTCCCTCCTTCCGTTTCTATTCCTTCCCTATCTCCATGCGTATTTATTGGCACCCATCCTGAGCCCACTGCGTGAGATGCTAGAAGGGCAGAAATCAAGGAGGCTTAGACGGTCCCTGCCCACTGGAGCTTGCACCCTACTGGGGCGAGACAGCTATTGTTCACACTCAAATGTGTGTTACACACGACGGCAAGTGCTATTTAAAAAATAAGTTCTCAGCCACCGTGGAACAGCTTGGTAGTTCTTCCATAAGTTAAACATAGAGTTTCTGCGTGACCCAGTGATTCTGCCAGGAGGATCCACCCCAAAGAACTGAGAACAGGTGCTCAGATGAAGGCTTGCACTCAAATGTTCCTTGCAGCTCTAGACACATCAACCAAAATGTGGAAACAGCCCAAATGTCCATCACTGATGGATGGATGAACAAAAAGGTATATATCCACACAATGGAATGCTATTCAGCCAAAAGGGGGGAATGAACACTGATACAGGATCCAACATGGGTGAACCCTGACCACGTTGAGCTGAGGGAGAGAAGCAAGAGTCACACATCTTGTGATTCCATAGAAATGTCCAGGTTAGTTGAACCCCTAGAGATGGATAGCAGATTCGTGGTTGCACGGGCTGGGGAAGGTGGGAACAGGGAGAGACTGCTCGTGGGCATGGGCTTTCTTCTTGGGGTGATGAACGTTCTGGAACTGGATGGTGGGGGTGGTGCCCGACAATGTGGATGTATTAAAAACCACTGGACTGGACGCTGTGAAATGGTTCAAATGGTGGATTTTATGTTACGTGAATGTTACCTCATACACACGTAAGTTCAATGAGCTGGTGAGCTCAGTGCTAGCGATCTGATCCGGCTGGGGCGTCAGGAGTCTCCCTGAAAATGTGCTGTTGGGATTGAGACTCTGAGAGCATGGAGATGGGGCTCCGAGGACCACTGTTGTCACTTGCGCCCAGCGGGAGCCCAGCCTCAGCAGATGCCAACTCACGACCGCTCAGCAAGCCAGAAACGGGTCCCTTTTGTCTCAGAAGGGCCACGTTTAGCCACGCGACTGTCAGGCCACTGTCACTCCCTGCCTCTCAGGCCACTGTGTGTTTTCGGGTGCTCAGATGCTGCCCCAAATGTCTGAATGCAGGCCTCTCTTCCCTGGGTGCCTTCCTCTGAGCACAGCAAGGCCCCTGACAACCTCCGGAGCCTGGAGTCCCAGCTACTGGGTGTCGAGGGGCTGGTGCCCGCCTTCCCCTCCGCTCTCCACGGCCAGCGCCCCTTCCCTTTCAGAGGAAGGATGAGGAGGTTTGGGGCCACCTCGTGCTGGCCCCCCCATCGGGTGGACTCTCACCCCCGCCAAAGTCGCCAGCTCTTGGTGGGCCCTGGGCATCGTCTCCCCTTCCATCCAGGTTTCCTGTCTCCCTGTAGCTTGGCACAGTAGCTGGTGATGCAGGCTGCCTGCCAGGTGGGCATCTGTGTGGCCTCCTTGGTCCCCAGGGTGTGGCCCAAGCCCTGCTGCTTTGGAATCACACCATCGAGTCATGAGAGCCGGGCAGGAAGAGCTGCCAGCCCTTCCCTGGGCATCCGCCTGCTCTCCAGCTCTGTCCTGGGCCCGCGGCTCTGTATCTGTGGCTCTTGCCACATTCAAGAGGCTGAGACTCGTGCTGAGTTCTTCCTGGCCCCTACCTTCCAGACACACAGAGCCCTAAAGGCTACCTGCTGCATCCCTGACCTGGCCAAGGGGGCTCACCCTGGGCCCAGAGAAGGAGAGGCCCCTGGTGGTCTTTAAGTCGCCTCTTCGGCACAGATGCCCCTCTGCCTAGGAGTGCTTGGAGCAGCAGCCTACTATCATTTCCACTGAGGACCGCTGACCTGGGTTAATGGGGAAGGGTCCATCCAAGATGCTGATTTGCATACGGATACGTGTTAATGCCGAGATGCATGATGGCTGCCGTGGTGTCCCTAGGTCCAGCCCCCGCTGGGCTGCCCCCTGATACAAACGGAGACAGAAACTGTTTCCATCTCAGCCCCCAGGGAAAGGGCTGCATTTCCCAGAGAGTGGCCTGCAAGAGTGATGCCTCTTCTCTCAGGGCTCCCCTCCCCACCCACCTCCTTCCCCTCTTTCCTCCCAGCAGCCTGGAGACCCTCACCCTTTTGAAGAGTTCTCTCTCCAGAAAGTTCTTTTGTATTCCAGAGAGCACTGTCAAAATTGAGACTCTGAGTAGTGCCATCAAATGTGCCTAGGGCAGAGTGGCCCTGGTGGCCTCCAGTGCACCGGAGGGGGACTGTGGCATCGGGGTGGGTGTCAGGGGGCTTCAGGCTCTGCCTCTTCCTTCGGTGTTTCCTAAACCTGCCTTTTGTGTTTTATGACAAAAGCAGTCTTAAGGACCCCAAGAAGCAATGAGAAACTGTAAGAAGTTATGGTCATATTCTCTGAAAATATTTTAAAATTACACATCGTTACTGTGAAAGAGACTTTGACTCTCTACATGGTAATATCTTGCATGATTATTCCAATGAGAAGACGAAACAAGAAAATCCATTCATGGACCACTTCTTGGCCGTGTGCACCAAGGCGTCTGCAGATCCAGGTGTGAACAGCATCTCCCTCCCTTGCTGGGTCCTCATGGCACGGATGTGAAATGGCATAACTATCCCTTTGCAGGGTCCAGTAAACTGAGGTCCAGAGAGGTCATGGGATTTGGCTGCAGGAAGCGATGCAGATGCAAAGGCAGGGAGATCTCAGCCTGTTCACCTGCCCAGAAGGTGTGCAAGGCTGTCCCTTGGAGTCATACTTCCACATGTGAGTCTTGCAGGGTTTGAAGTTGATTTTCAGCAAATTCCATCTCTCTTTTATAGGCCTTTCACTTCTTTTCTGATGGTTTTACTCTCCCTCTCTCCCTCCCCAGAACCATCCTCTGGTACCTGAAGGAAGGGGAGTAAGAAGGAAATTAGCATTCGTTTCACCCTGAAAGGCATTTCACATTCATTATTTCATTGGTTCCTCACTAGAGCCTTCTGAGGCTGGTGTTATTCCCACTTAGAGTGGAGGAAATGGATACTCAAGGGGTGAAATAACTGGTCCAAGGTCATTCAAAGTATAATGGGCGGAGCCAGAATTCATATCCGGGGCTGCTGACTCCAAAGTCCTCTTCTCTGTAACATCGAGTTGGAGGTTCTAAGGATCTGCCAGGGACTCCCTGGGGCAGAAAGGTGGAGAAACTACTTTATCCAAGACACCCCTCCATTGACTTTTTCTTCCCCTTTGTGTTGTGTGAAAAATTCATGTTTGCCCTCATGAGGCAAAGTAAGGAGGACTTTGAGAAACCAGGTAAATGTCACTCAAGAAACAGAGTTGGCCTCCTAGATTCACAAAGCATGGAGGAAAGGAAATCTAACTTAGGGCCTCAAAGAGAATCATTTGTGGTCACGCACAAAGGAGAGAGATGTGAAGTCGTAGTCTAGCCCAGAGATACAGGGGCCAGGGGCGTTCAGAGGAAAGAAATCAGCCAGAAGCCAAGGAGGAAAAAAGGATGAAGTCTCTCTGTCCTGCAGCCCGTCCTCCAGATGTGACTGTGTTTTCATCGTGTCCATTCTCAGGGGAGCATTTATCTTTGTCCCTACGCCGTGCTTCAAACCAGGCATCCCTGTCATGTGGTCATTGTAGAATGCACCAAATACATCTTTGAGTAATGTTATTAAATAATATTGACACAACCATAATGTATTCACATGGCATTTGTTTTTAATGTTTTTTCACATACAAAATGTCACTTAGTCTTGACAGCAGACTATGGAGATACTGAGGACAAGAATGACCAACTCCATCTTGTCCTTGAAGAACCAGAGTCTAGTGGGGCTGCAGAAATGACATGGAATAAAAGGACATTCACAGGCCTACTGGGTTCTTGAGGCCATGTTTTTGCCACCCACCAGGTTGCCTTTTGATCTCGTGTTTCATGATGCCTTCACGTGTATCCTGTCACTTTACTCTCCCCATAGTCCTGTGTGTCAGATATGTTTTATGTCTGTTCATTTTACGAATACAGAAAACCGACACATAAAAGAAGGAGATGACTTGCTCAAAGTTCCGTGGTAGAACCGAGGCCCAAATTCGTGTCTACTGACATGCAACCTCTTGCTTTTTCTACTACTACATCGCTGACTTCCTACTTGCAGTTGAGGTTGATGGGGTGGGTGTGTCTTGATGAGGGGGTGAGAAGGAATGGTAGAGAAGATGACCTTTTAGATGATGCTGCAAACAGCCCAGGTGTACTTGGTCCAGGCCTTTATCGTGGTGGGTATGAGAACTCTTCAAATCACTTGAGTCAACTTTCCAAAAACGCTCCTGCACCTCAAAGGGTAGCTCATTCGGGAGGCGCTGAAGGGAGGGAGGGTTTGGCTGTGGAGCAAAACGAAGGGAAGAGCTTCTGGGTTGTTCATTGTGCCAGCCTTGATGGTTAGGCTGAGATTATGGCTCGGGGGATAAGAGTCCATTTATCTGGTGCGTTCCCACAATCTAATTGGAAAAGTGGAATTACCACTTAAGACCAATGGTAACAGAACGTCTTTAAGCTATGAAGCTAAAATGAACTGTGAAGTTACATGCAGGAGCGTCTCGTTTTGACTGCGGCAAGAGGTTTTATTTGAAATTAGAAAATGAAAATGACCAATCAATGCAGTAAGAATAGAATGAATGGCATTTCAATTGCACTATGGGAAAATATAACTCAGAATCAAGATGCCCTATTTACCTTCTTTCTAACTCCAGCTCCTTCCACTTAATGGCAACGTGTATAAATAGATAATGCATTGGTTGGCAGCTGAGATGCAACCCCCAGCCTCAGGTAAACCCTGCGATTCTAAAGTGGGCTTTGGGGCAGTTTGACAGAAAGCGGAGATCTCTGTGAGCTTGTCTTCCTAAGAGAGGCAAACAAATGAAGCCAAAGCCTTGGCCTGTGGTCCTTCTGTAAACCTAGAATGCTGTGGGGTTCTGCTTCTTTAACTAGAAAAGTCAGGTCGTGGTTTTAATTAACAAGCGTAGGCCACCAAGAAAGATCTGTTCTTTCAAAGGAAGTTGTTGAAAGAGCAGTTGTTGTGATCAAAGAAATGGTTCCAACCAGAAAACTGGAATGATGGGGGGACTTATATGATACATTTAAAAATTAGTGTTATTGGTGTTGTCAAAAGACTCATAGCTTTTATTTCTTGAGCAATGGGTATGGGGGACATGATTTTTGAACATGATTTATTTATTCATTCCACAACTATGTTTTGAATGCCTACCGTACGCCATCTGCTGTGGACGTGGTGAACAAATCAGGCAAACGTGCCCACGTTCATGGAGCTTTTATTTTGGTGGAGGATATACAAATAAGTCGATTTTGTTGAATGTGATGACTGTTGCAGAAAAATAAGTGAGGGAAAAGGGGGTTAGGATAACCTGGTGAGGCATAGTTTGCCTTTTTACGAAGGACCATCAGAGGAGGTGGGAGATGAGCATTTGAGGAGGTGAGACTCATGGCTGTAGGGGGAAGAGCAGACAGAACTGTATGTGCAAAGGGCCAGAGGCGAGCATGTCCTTGTGTCAGGAGAACAGAAAGGAGGTCATCATATTTATTCCTCAGAGGTAATGTTGTTAGTATGTTACCGACGAGGGTTCTTGGCCTCCTTAATCAATAGAAATTGATAAGAGGCCAGACAAGAAATTCAGGCAAGACTTTATTTGAGCTCCTGCTGCAGCAGGGGGGGAGTGAGAACAAGTAACAGGCTCCCTTGCTCACTGAGGGGGGTTGGTTCCTTATACTATGGGGTCCAGGGGTCGGGCCAGAGGGGTGGCTCAGGTGTTTTGCCCAGCCCTTTCGTGGTGTGAGTGCAGCGGGCACGTGAGATACCCTGCTTTTGCTTCCGGCTCTTCAGAAGAGGCAGCTGGGTTTTTGGTCTTTTCGTATATTGTTTTCTGTCATTTGCACCTATCGTGCATGCACACAGTTATTTTCACTCCCTTATAGTTTCTTCATATTTTATTGCTTGAGGAAACGTTTGTCCTGGGGCAGGCACTGCAGCAAAGGGTCCCAGGTCCCAGGTCCCAGCCTGTATCAGTGTCACAGAGACGGTTGAGGCTTGGGGAGAGGTTGAGGATCTTGACCATGACTTTAGCTCTTAATCACTGAACACCTGCTTCCACCATCCTAGGGATCCCTTGAGTGCCATGGAAACCCTCTGAGTCAATGTGAGGTTATAAGAGAGGTTGAAAATGTGAAGTCCAAGCCTGTTTTTCTGCTTCCTGAAAACCTCTTGCATCCATCCATTTGTCTCCAGCTCTAGCCCCTCCACCCTGATTCAGGCTGCCTTGTCTCTCTCTTGGATTACTGAAAGAACCTTCTATTTGTTCTCCTTGCTTCAACTCCTGCTCTCCTCCAACCCCTTCCCCTTGTAGTGATAAGAAAAGTCTTACAGAAATACAAATCTGATTATAGCACTGTCCCCCAACTTAAAATCTTTCAGTCCCCATGGCTTAGATTTGAGTCCTAACATCACCGCTTTCTGCCTTCACACCCTGGGCTCCAGCCCCTCTGGCCCCTTCTGCTCCCCAGACACATCATGCATCTTCCTGTTTGCGTCCTTCTTGAGTGCACTTGACCCTGTCTGGAACAGTCCCTTATATTCTACCTGGTTAATCCCCTCTGTATTTCTCAAAGCTCAGACCAAACATCACTTCTTGCTTTCTCTAAGGCCTGATCAGGTCACTGATTCCATGTCACAGTGGGGGCAGGGATCTCTTGTCTTGTTCACCATAATTCCCCTGTGCCTAGCCCAGTGCTTGGCATCTAGGATATATTCCATAATGACTTCTTAAAGGAATTCACACAGTTTGCAAAAGATCATTCCCTGGTGTTTTTGTCTGGTCCTGTCTGGGGGAGGCTCCTTATACATAAACAATAATAGATGGACCCCGTTCACAGTTTTCATTCTGTTTGACTTGTGAACTGGTCCAGCTGTGTCCCCAACCTGCTGCCTAGAGGGGCCTGTTGTTTTTCTTTGTTTGCCTTGGCTCCTGGAGTCTTAAAAGCGATTTCTTGGGCTCAATTCTAAAAATTCTGCGAGTCTATTCTACGCAGACCCCAAGCTTTATGATCTCACTTCTCTATCCTCTCTCTGCTTGACCTCCTCAAGAGCATATTGTCTTCTTTAGTGTCGAATATATTTTTATACGTTGCCACGAATGTATTGTGAAATAGTAAAGGAAATGAATAAATAAAAAATTGGGTTTCCAGCCATGCTAAGAATCAGATAGAGTAGGTGTATATGTTGGGTTCCAGAAAGGATCCGAGTCACATCCCAGCTCACTCCACCATGGCTCAGTTACCCTGACCTGGGGACCCTCTTCAGATTCCCACTCTATTGTCTGCCCAGTTACCTCACCTTGTCTTTCTTTTTTTTTTTTTTTTTAATCATTTTTATTGGAGTATAATTGCTTTACAATGGTGTGTTAGTTTCTGCTTTATAACAAAGTGAATCAGTTATACATATACATATATCCCCATATCTCTTCCCTCTTGCATCTCCCTCCCTCCCACTCTCCCTATCCCACCCCTCTAGGTGGTCACAAACCACCGAGCTGATCTCCCTGTGCTGTGTGGCTGCTTCCCACTAGCTATCTAGTTTACATTTGGTAGTGTATATCTGTCCATGCCACTCTCTCACTTTGTCCCAGCTTACCCTTCCCCCTCCCAGTGTCCTCAAGTCCATTCTCTAGTAGGTCTGCATTTTTATTCCCGTCTTGCCCCAGGTTCTTCATGATGATTTTTTTTTTAGATTCCATATATATGTGTTAGCATACGGTATTTGTTTTTCTCTTTCTGACTTACTTCACTCTGTGTGACAGATTCTAGGTCTATCCACCTCACTACAAATAACTCAATTTTGTTTCTTTTTATGGCTGAGTGATATTCCATTGTATATACATGCCACATCTTCTTTATCCATTCATTGGATGATGGACACTTAGGTTGCTTCCATGTCCTGGCTATTGTAAATAGAGCTGCAGTGAACATTGTGGTGCATGAGTCTTTTTGAATTATGGTTTTCTCAGGGTATATGCCCAGTAGTGGGATTGCTGGGTCATATGGTAATTCTATTTTTAGTTTTTTAAGGAACTTCCATACTGTTCTCCATAGTGGCTGTAACAATTTACATTCCCACCAACAGTGTATGAGGGTTCCCTTTTCTCCACACCCTCTCCAGCATTTATTGTTTCTAGATTTTTTGATGATGGCCATTCTGACTGCTCACCTTGTCTTTCTGACCAGTCTCTTTCTGGTTTGGGGAACTATCATGAATCCAGCTAGCTCACATTTTATTGCAATGCCAAAGTCTTGCCAAAACTTTTTTCCCCAGAGCTTGAGCCCAGCTCACTCTAACCTCTGTTCTCCCCACCTCCAACATTTGCTGAGATCTTGCAGAGAATCAGCTGGCCTTGAGAGTTGTGTCTCAGTTTCCCAGGTCTCTGCATTAGGTTTTCATGTTTTGGGGTGGCTGTGTTTAGATGGTTCTCTGCATTTCCTGAGGCACCCAGAAACTCCATGCTTAGGACATATTCTTTTCTATTTAAAGTGCCTCTCTTGTGAAAAGCATACAAGTGGGTCTTAATGTTTCTTAACTCCATCTGAAAAATCTCTGCCTTTTAGTTGGAATACATAGTCAATTTATATTTAATGTAATTTTTGTTGTGGTTGGGTTTAAATCTTATCTTGCTGTTCATTTTCTGCTTGTTCCATCTGTTTTCTATTTTTTTGTTTGTTTGTTTGTTTGAGTAGTAATTTTTTTAGTATTTGATTTTCTCTCCTACTTTGGCTCTTCATCTATAGCTCTTTGCGTTATTTTAAAAAATGGTTGCTCTAAGACTTGCAATATTCATCTTTAACTTATAAAAATCTGTCATGAATTAATATTATGCCACTTAAAATATACTGTTAGAACCTTATAACAGTAAAGTGTCATTTACCCTTTTAATACTTTGCATTATTATTGTCTTGCATTGTACTTCCTCATATGCTGCAAATTACCAATACAGTGTTGTTAATTTTGCTTTAGACAATTATCTTTTAAGGAAATTAAGGAACAAGAAAACTTAAAAAAAAAGGTTAAAATGTTTACCATTTCTGGGGCTCTTCTCTCCTTTACGTAGATTCAAGCTTCCATCTAGTGTAATTTTTCTTTAACATGAAGAAGTCTTGTTAACATTTCTTAGAGACTCAGGTCTGCTAGTGATGAATTCTCTTGGATTTTGTTTATCTGAATATGTTTTTATTTTGCCTTCATTTTGAAGGCTATTTTAGCTGGATTCAGAATTCCAAATAGATCAATTCCATCCACTCCCCCAGCATTTTAAAGATGTTCAATTATATTCTGGTTAGCATTATTTTGGGTGAGGACAGTAGTCACTCTTTGTGGTTCCTCTCTATGTAATAAGTTTTTCCTTTGGCTGTTTTTAAAATTTTCTCTTTATCTTACGTTTTCAGCAATTTGATTATGATGTGCCGGGAAGTGTGATTTATTTTTGTTTCTGTTGTCATTGTTTTGGTTTAGTCTGCTTGGAGTTCATTGAACTTCTTAAATTATGGATTGATAGTTTTAATCAAATTTGGAAACTCTGGGCCATTATACTTTCAAATATTTTCTTCTACTCCAATCTCTCTTCTCTTTTGGGGACTCTAGCTATACTTGTGTTAGATCAGTTGATACTGTTCACAGGTCACTTAGGCTCTTATCATTTTTTCCCACCCCCATTTTCTCTTATCAGTTTGAATAGTTTGTATTGCCATTTCTTCAATTTTACTAGCTTTTTTCCTGCATTGTCCAATTTGCTATAAAAGCATCCAGTAAATTTTTCAATTCAGATATTTTATATTTCAGTTCAAGAATTTCCATTTACTTCTTTTTTTTAAAATAGTTTGTTTCTCTACAGAGTTTTCCCATTTATTTCCTCATTATGTCTATTATTTTGTTTAAATCCTTAAATATAGTTTATGTTTCTTATTTTCTGCTAATTCCAAGATCTCTGTCATATTTGGATCTGTGTCAAATGACTTTTTCTCTTGGTTATTGGTTATATTTTTCTGCTTCTTCTCATGTCTAGTGAATTTTGATTTTATGCTGGATATTGCAGCTGTTACATTGGTAAGAGTCTGGATTTTGTTTTTTCCCTTTAAAGATTGTTGGGTTTTGTTTCAGCTGCCAGTGAATTTATTGATGGATCAGCTTCATCCCTTTGAGCCTTGTTTTTAAACTGTTATTGTGCGTCTTGTGTAGACTTTACTTACGGGCTAGTGTAGCCCAATATCTAGGGTGTGGCCTTTCTGGAGATTCAGCTGAATGCCTGGAGGGTTTATTGAGCTCTTTCTACCTTGGCTGTTCAGAGTGTTAATATTTACCAGCACTGTGCAATCTTTAAAATCTCTATTCAGCTTCCAGCTTCCAGTAGTTGTTACCTGCCAGGCCACAGTGGAGTTTTTTCCTGCACATGTACAGCTTAATATCTGGCCAAAAACTTAGAAGGACCTTTATACAGATTCCTGAATTTCCTTTTTGCATGACACTCCCTCCTCTTTGGTATTCTGCCCCCAAAATTCCAGTGCCCACAACAGCCCTAAACTCTGATCTCTGCTTCCTCCATTCAGCAACATGATCATATTTCCTTGGGCTGCATCTTCGGTGCTGTGGACCATAAAGTGCCTTCAGGCAGAAAGCCAAAGAAATTGTGGCATTTACCTCAAGTATTTCCTTTCTTTCAGGGATCACAATCTTCTGAAGACTCTTGTGCAATATCTGAAGATAGTTGCTTCATATATATTACCCAGTTTTACAGGTGTTTTCAACAAGAGAAATAACCTAATACCAGTTATTCCATCATGGCCAGAAGTGGAAGTTTTGTCACATCCTCTCTTAACTGTGCCCAAATGTTGTAAACCACCTTAAAACACAGTCTTCTTTTTTCATAAGTGAATAGTGATTATTTGCAAATAATAAATAATTTGGCCAATATCCTTCTCCTGGTCATGCTTAGGCAGAGGATGGAGAGATGGGATGAGGCAAGATGAATTTGTAGGAAGGTCTATAATATGTACTATGAAAGATTTCATGATAGAGATTGTTAGCTGGAATGGGTTATAAGTGTTATATGGGTTAGAAGCGTTAGCACTTATTCTCCACTCTTGATGTTTCCTTCACAGTGGACAGATACCTATTAGAGTAATAACCTTTTTTTAAAAAAAATAAATTTACTTATTTATTTATTTATTTATTTGGCTGCGTTGGGTCTTTGTTGCTGTGCATGGGCTTTCTCTACTTTCAGCGAGCAGGGGCTACTCTTCGTTGCAGTGCATGGGCTTCTTATTGCGGTGGCTTCTCTTGTTGTGGAGCACAGGCTCTAGGTGCGTGGTCTTCAGTAGTTGTGGCTTGCGGGCTTAGTTGCTCTGTGGCACGTGGGATCTTCCGGGACCAGGGCTTGAACCCGTGTCCCCTGCATTGACAGGTGGATTCTTTATCACTGTGCAACCAGGGAAGTTCCCTAGAGTGATACTCTTGACCTTTCGTCTTATCCCAACTCTTCTTAAGTGGGCAGAATGTGTACCTGATTGGTGAATTTGGGATCAGGAATGGGGAAGTTCAGCTTGATCCTGTCCTCCTGCCCTTCTCTTGGGGATCTGGACCTGGTTTACTCCTCCATGGCTTAATTTATATAGTAACATGCAGGAAGAGAGTAGGAGCTCAATCAATGTTAGAATTAGAAGTTATTATCATTGGTATTATTTTTTACTTTGTTTTATTTTCACTTGCATTTTCTTTCTCCATTCTGAGGGTCCTCTAGAAAACAAAACTTGAGAAATTACCTTAGGTCTGTCTTTCCTTGTTTGTGTATATAATAAGGGGGTGGTCTCCCATGTAAGGAAACTGAAATAGGAAAAGGACGACACTGACGGAATCCTTTGGCCCACCCAGAAATCCCTGAGATTAAATCTGGTCCATTTTTATGTGGCATCTGTTTGGAGACACTCAGAGTCGTTGGGATCATCCATTCACATAGTATCCAAAGTGGCAGATATCACTACAACTGCCAATTGATGGCATGAATGCTAATGGAGTAACTGAGGACAGAAATAGGGTTTGAAGTATGGTGGGAGGTGAGGGGAGCCAGGCTAAGGTGACAAAAACAGCCTCAGAAACTCCACGCTCTGTAGATCAATGACTAAGATCTAGGTTGGAATGATCTTAGAACCCAGCCCTCTACATGGATAATTCTTACCCTTTTGTTTGTCTCCCATATATTCGTAGTTATGGCAAAGAATGAAAAGACACGTAGTGTGAGCTTGAGAGCATGGCTTCTGGAGACAGATTATCTGGTTTGGTTCCAAGTTTAATCACTTATTGACTGCCTGGCCTTGGAAAAATCTTTTAACCTCACTGTGCCTCAGTTTTATCATCTGTGAAATCCTGTTCATAAGGTTGTTGGGAAAATTAAATGAGCTCTAGGATACGAGACAAAATGAGATAATATGTCATAGCTTTAATATTAAGTTACACTAGCTAACATTTAATAAGTGTTCCTTATGTGCCAGACTTTATTCTAAGAGCTTTGCACATAATGACTTGCTAACCTTAGCACATAGAATCCTATGACATAGTTCACTATTATTATCTCCATTTTACAGATGAGGAAATAGTTTCCTGGCTAGTGCTGTGGCTGGGACCACAGGTTTGTCTGCTGAAGACCTTTTTCTATTCTCTGGACCATCTCCCAGACCCCACCAGATGTGTTGTCATATAAAAGGTTGAGAACGACTATCTAGGATAAAACTTCATGCAACAGAAAGGAAAAAAAACAGAGGTCCTGGTGGGGGTAATGGGTTTGTTTTGTATTCTGTTAAGTGGTAGTCAATCAGGTATGGTCAAGAGAAGCTCAGAAAAAAAAAAAAAGCCAAAGTTTATGATACTCATAGATCCTAGAGACAGGAGGCACACAGAACCATCCAGAAACACCAGGGATGTCAGGAAGCAGAAGATGGGAGGAAGGGGTACACTTAGATGAGGCCTTCATTGGCATTTCTGTAAGAAAGGCAAGGCGGGGCGGGGTGACCAGTTTACGATTAGCTGGTGTGAATAATTTCAGTGGGCTCAGCCATAGGGGTGGTCTCTAGTTGGAACCAGGCCCTGGGAAAATTAGGCGACGGCTATTGCCTCCTGGGGTGTGCAGACCAGATAGAGAAGGCAGGGCTCCAGATTCGTCAGTTTGCACATCAAAGGCATCTTCTAGGCTGCATTCTTTGCTACCCCTAAGAATTGGCTAGCCCGGTGAGGGACAGTCTTTCTCCAGCCAGAAAGGGTTTTTTTTTTTTTTTTTTCCGGTACACGGGCCTCTCACTGTTGTGGCCTCTCCCGTTGCGGAGCACAGGCTCCGGACGCGCAGGCTCAGCGGCCATGGCTCACGGGCCCAGCCACTCCGCGGCATGTGGGATCTTCCCGGACCGGGGCACAAACCCATGTCCCCTGCATCAGCAGGCGGACTCTCAACCACTGCGCCACCAGGGAAGCCCCAGAAAGGTTTATTAAGATGCCAAAACATTATAATATACAGAAAGTCAAGCAATCAGTCAACCAAACAACATACAATACAGGCTTCTAGACCATGTGCCACTGGCGTTGGAGACAGCAGACGGGGTTTCCAGCCTCCTAGCCCATGACCCCTTAGGACCCCCGTCATGCTTGGTAATGGCTGGGTGAGAATTTTTCCTGGCAGCCTCCGGGCAGGGCAGGCAGCGGCAGACTAGGGGAGACAGAACCACGCTGATGTCCCTGAGGGCCTCCTGTCTCAGTTGCTAGAGGTGACAGGACAGCTGCCTAGATCACTGGCAGCAGCTGGGAAGAAGGAACAGAAGAAGGAAGAAGAGAGTTTGCGGAAGGGTCACTGAGGGAGAGAACAGCCACCGTTACCCGGGATGAAACTGGTCTGAATTGGTCTCAGAGACTCAATCCAATTACAAGCTGTTCATAGAATCATAGCTGACACTTGTTTGAACAGTGCCTGGCTTGCATTTATTTAGCCTTCACTCTCATCATCTAACTTTTTTCCTTTGTTATTTTTATTTGAAATTTAATTCTCATATCCCACGATCATTTATTTAAAATATACAATTCAATGGCTTTTAGGACATTCACAGAGTCACTAATTAGTCACAGAATGCAGCCATCATCACTGTCAATTTTGAAACATTTTCATCAACCCAAAAAGAAACCCCCAACCCTTTAGCAGTCGTCTCCCCGCCATTCCTTCCCAGCCCTCCAGCTCCAGGCAATCACGAATCTACTTTTAATCTTCTCTCTGTCTCTAAATAGTTGCCTATTCTTGACCTTTCATATAAATGGAATCCTACAATATATGGTCTTTTCTGTCTGGCTCCTTTCACTTAGTAGAATGTCTTCAAGGTTCAGACATGTTGTAGCATCACATCATCTAATTTTGATTCTTCAATAAATTTTGGAAATAGGTACAGTAAATACCGTTGTAACTGTTTCCACTTAAAGATGTGAAAAAAGAGCCACTAACTCCAAGTCAGCTTCTGTGCTGAGCTCTCTATAGGGACCATCTCATCCTCACTATGATGCCAGACATAGGTACCATCTTTTTTCCCATTTAACAGATAAGAAGCTGAGGATCAGAGAGTTGGAGCAATTCGCCTGAAATCACACAGCCAGCAAGTGGTTGGGCTGGCATTGGAGCCAGGCAGGTTGGCTCCAGAACTTCAAATGTTAACCACCAGCACCCACTGCTTTCTGGGCTGAATGCCTTGCCCTGGGGGCATGGCTCATCATTGGCCAGGATGGAACTCTGATCCAGATCTCCTGCTTCTAAATCCTATTTTCCTCTCCCTACTCTGTGGACTTTCCACAATCAAGTTGGAATGACCACTCTTGGTTATGTTATTTAATGCATTTTGGGGAGATACAAGTCCTAATTTGAAGAAGTCTCAGGAAAAATGTCAAGATCTCATTTCATATAACATCCATTTTTGAGGTATCACCAAGTTCAGAAGACACAGGGAAATATGAGGGAGGATTACATCCTTCAGCCCAGGAAGGAAAAAAAAAGAAATGAGCATCAATACTGTTTGCCTTTTTCCTTCTTTTCTATTATTTCTTTCCATGGGTTTCCTATATTAGTATGAGGTGTTTAAATCATCACATTTAACTTCTCTTGCAAATTTATCACACAATGCATTTGTATTTTATGCAAATATTTATGGATATCTGTATTGCCTGTATTCTAGAGGTGCCCTTAACATAGGGACTTAGTTCCCAGGAAGATTTGGATACCCAGGCCCAAAGTGACCATCACTCCCTACGTCTGAGATATCAGCTCTTTCCTTCCTTTTCCTTACTTAGACCCAAAGAAAGCACACATACATAAAAATGGAGGAAGATGTTCAGGTGACGATGATGGTCCTGCATCTGCCCGAGTTCCTTGCATTCGATGTTGGTTCCTCACTCCCTGGCCCAGCCAGATGTCTGCCAGGGTGACAGAACCTGAGGGTCTCCACTATGTTCCATGAGATGCTTCTCAACTTCAAAACACTATTTAAAAATTTTATATTAGAATATAGTTAATTTACACTGTTGCTTTAGTTTCAGGTGTACAGAAAAGTGATTCAGTTATACATATACATATATCTAGTCTTTTTCAGATTCTTTTCCCATTTAGGTTATTACAGAATATTGAGTAGAGTTCCCTGTGCTGTTGTCCTTGTTGGTTATCTATTTTACATGTATTTTATATATAGTAGTGTGTATCTGTTAATCCCAAACTGCTAATTTATCACCCCCCCTTTTCCCCTTTGGTAACCATAAGTTTGTCAAAACGCTATTTTAAGACCCTCATACAGTGTGACAGGGATGTGAGACTTCAGAGAGACTGTGGCTGTAAAACTGCTTTAAAATTGCAAAGTGTTATGCAAATGTGAGAGGTCATTCCTAGTGGTATGACTTGTTATCAAGAAATATAATGATTGATATAACATTATATTCGTTGTCCTATCCAGTGATCGTCAGTGGTGGTCTCCTGGTCTCTCTTCCACTGGCACTAGACGCTCCATCTCCAACGCCCCGCGTCAAGCATGGTGCTTGGTTCAAGGAAGGGTTCAAGCCCACTCTGCCCGGTCGAGCCTCAGAACAGGTGCCCTCCCATATCTCAGATGTGCATCCAGGTCCACCTCCCGTTTCCTTCCGGCTGAACAGACCCTTTCCCTGAGCTCTACCTAATTTAATTTCCGCAAGCAAGGTGTGCTGGGGAGTTTTATGTGTCAACTTGGTTTGGTGGGTTATTTAATCAAACACGAATGGAGGTGCTGCTGTGAAGGCATTTTGTAGATGCACTCGACATCTATAATCAGTGAACTTTAAGTAAAGAGATTACCCTCCATCATGTGGGAGGGCCTCATCCAAGCAGTGGGAAGGCTTTAAGAGCCCAAACTGAGGTTTCCAGAAGAAGAAATTCTGCTTCAAGGCTGCAGGCTGAGTTTCCAGCCTGCTGGCCTGCCCTATAGATTTCAAACTCAGCTCCTCAAGGTCAACTTCTGATGCATTTCCAGCCTGCCTTGTGGATTTTGGACTTGCCAGTGCCCACAATTCCATGAGTCAATCCCTTAAAATAAATCTCTTTATGTAAATATAAAGGTCCTGCTTCTCTGGAGAACTCTGACTGATGCACAAGGCCCTGAGAGACGTTACACCCTCCCTTTACTCCATCTACCTATTCAGGGCAGCTGGTTTGTTCTCTAGAAGCTGAATTTTTTAAAAAAAATTTATTGGAGTATAGTTGATTTACAACATCGTGTTTGTTTCAGGTGTACAGCAAAATGATTCAGTTATACATAAACATATATTCATTCTTTTTCAGATACTTTTCCCATATAGGTTATTACAAAATACTAAGTAGAGTTGCCTGTGCTCTACAGTAGGTCCTTGTCAGTTACAGAGGCTAATTCTTGGGTTTCCTCTTCCACCGAGAGAAAAGAATGACCATTCTTTGGTGTTTCTGCCTCTCCCTCTGTATCCTCCAGTCTTGGAGCTCCACCCGAGAACGGACCTCTCCCACCTGCCCCTGGGGAAACTTACTAGGCAGAAACCACGGGAGTTGGCGTATGTGCAGTGAGATTTGGCCATCAGAGAGACCCCGGTGAATTTTATCATCGCTTTGAACATTGAAGGAGATACTTTAATGTTCCCAGGCCATTCCACCACCACCCCCGCCCCCCACCGGCATCACTATTTTTCTGGTTAATTTACAAACAGAACCGCGCGCACGTGGTCTCCCGTGCGTCTACATTTAATGAAGACTAGTAGTCTAAGCCTTGCGTTTGTTTGTTTTCCATTTCCTGGGAACCCGAAAGAAGGAAGTGTTATCCCCACACTGATAGGTATTTCACCTCCGTAGGATCCCGGGGGGGTGGAGTCTGAAGAGTCATATCTCATTCAACATTCTTTCCCCAAGTTCAGCAATCAGACAGATAGACATATGGGTGATGCTAAACTTAGGTACCGCAGATAGGAGGAATATTCGCATGGCACCCGCTCTCTTCAGCCCTCACTCAGCGCAGAATACCATCCTGTTAAAAACGGTCTATTTTTGTGGAACTCTTTTGCTTATATTGAGATATAAAATTATTAGTCTGAGGTTGGCTCACATCATCAGAGCCTCAGATTCTTGGCAGAGCTGCCTGCAGTCTGTTCCAGTCATTCACTGCCAGGGACAGAGCCCGCGCAGGAGCAAAAATAGGTCTTCCTGCCGAAACCTGCTGAGATACCGGGAAGGCGATGTGCGAGAAGAATTTAATACCCTGGCCTTAAGAAAGTTTCTGTCTTCTCCTCAGACAGACTTGCCCTTGGTAGGTGACTGATCATATGAAATTAGAGAGTTTCAGCGGGGATCGAGGAAGTAGCAAAAGGAGACTTGGCAGCCAGCGGCCCTGTTATAGGAGAGTTTTGCATATAAATTACATATGCATATGACATTTTAGCTCCAACTTTACATGTGTTTTGGAGGCTGGATGCAGTCTTGTCCCTGCCTGTCTGTTTGCTTTTTCTCATCGCTGCATCAATATTAATCCTGCTGTTTTTAGTTCGCTTTGAAGAAAGCATGGGTTTTCTTTTTCTTTATTTGAAACGGCAAGTGGGACACTGTGTTTTTTTCGTGCGCTCTCGATAGCCTTTATTTTGATTTTTTCGGTGAACCCTTGCATTTTCCATGCAGAACTGCGTCCCATCTTCCGTTCTGTCAGAATGTTTCCAGGGTGATCCCTCTCCCACTCTGACCTCCCGTGGAATAGGCAGTGAAGCTCTAGGTCAATGTTTTTCATGATAAAGTTCTGTTACCAGTGATTTCTCCCTTCTTAGATCTGAGAGCCTTCTGAGGGGGGCAGGTGATATGAGACCAAGGTGTTGCAACCCTTCACTTACTGATGGAGGAAGGAGGTTCCTGGGTTGAAGTGGTTTGCTCTGGGCCTCCAGCGAGTTGGAGATTGAACTGGGGATAGAACCCAGCTCATGTCACTCTTCTCCAAGATTGGCTTTGCAGATCCAGTGGGGATGCCAAGGGGATCCTCAAATTACAGCCCCTGGCGTAAATCTGACCTGCCACCTGTTTTCGTATGGCCTGCAAGTTTAGATTTTACATTTTTAAATAGTAAAAGAAATCAGAAAGACACATGAAAATTATATGGAATTCAAATTTTGTTGCCCATAAAAATGGTTGTAAGGGCACACGGCCACGCCTTTTTGTTTCCGCCATATCTGGGGCTGATTTTGTGCTACAACAGCAGAGCAGAGTGATTGTGATGGCAACTCTACAGCCTGCAAAGCCTGAGACACTCATTTTCGGAAAAAGTGTGCTGACCCCTGCTCGACCTCACTCCAGTGTCTCCATTCTCCGGACAGATCGACATATTAGCATTTTTTTCTAATTCAGTCAGATCTACCCATTCATGGCTAGGTATGGTTTTCTCCATTTATAGTAAGGGTCAACATCTTTATAGTCAAATTCAGGTTAAATATCTTATTGGGCATTTCAGGTACCAATTAATGCATAGGAAGGAGATCTTTGAATTGATCTTTGGGATTCCCATTTCTAGTTGGACTAGTTGTGTCTAAAATGGCTTTAATAGTATATCAGCCAGAACAAGAGGAGGGGGGGGTTGTTTCATTCTCCACTCTGTGGATTGGCCCACACTGGGATTCCTGGTGGTCACTACACTTCTTAAAAGGGACGTTGACAAAGCATATCTAGGCTGGTGTGAGCAGGTGATAAAGAAAGTGGGATGGAGGCGGCAAGAGCGTTAGTGTCAAAGACCTGAACCGCTGTGGAGCAGAAGGGTGATTAAGCTTGTGTTGTAGGTTATGGGGGCCAAAGATGGAAGATACAAACAGGCACGTTTTGGTTCACTAGGACCAAGATGTTATCAGTTGAAGGTAGTCAACCATGGAATGAGCACCAAGGCTCGGAAGTGCTCTTCCCTGGAGACAGCTGACGGCCTTTAATGTAGGCTGTTCTAGAAGAGGTTCAAACATTTCTTGTTTGGATCCCAAAATGGCTGACATATCTCATCCAAAGTTGAGCTGATTTGAGTTCCTTTCTCACCCATTTAAGTCCAGCTAGAATCAGCGTCACCAGCTTGAGTTCTAGGGTGAGGGTTTAATTCTGAGGTCAGAATTTCTATTTGAAGAAAGTAGCCTATAAAGCTTTTCTTTTTAAAAATGAAGTTAATTCAATTGATTACTTTAGCGTAGAGGGATTTAGGAAGATTTCACAAGACACACAACTAACACACATTAAGATGTAGAATATTTAAAGCATTGTCCAAGAACAATTTTCCAAACACAAGCCGGGCCTTAGTTCTCCAGAGTGGTGAGTTTTTAGTGCTCTGTTTTGTCTTATGTAGGAATAATGTAATGAAAAAAACAGAGACTCGTTGGTCTTGCTGTAGAATCAGAAAGAACTAGCAGTTGGCCGGGCAGGCTGATTCTCTGTGATTTGCATGTTATCAAGAAGACTCTGGCTTGCTAAAATTCTTCATAAAAACTCCAATGGCAATAAATTTCAGATGTCATAGTTTTCACTAATAAAGAGATGGAGGAAATGCTCTCTGAGTAGCTCACTCATTCACACAACAAATATTTACTAAGAACCGTTACGACAAGGCACTGGCAAAAGCTACAATTCTTTATATCTTTTCGGAACTTGGGATGTTTTTTATGTTGAGCATTTCTTTTACTGACAAACATTTGTGAGGTATCAAGTCTGTGTAAGACACTAAGCAAGATGGAATGTAGTGGGGGCAGCAGGGTGGTGGGACAGCTGAGAATACAGACCCTGGAGCTAGGCTGCCTGGGTGTTAGTCTCACCTTCACTTTTGCTATGTTCCTCGGGAATGTTCCAGAATGTCCAGAGACCTCAGTCTGTTTACCTCTAAAATGGGGATCATGGTACCCCCAATAGAAGCCTCTTGTGAGGATTAAGTGAGTCAATGTGTGTGAAGTTCTTAGACCAGAAACTGGCACATCACAGTGTAATCTGAGTGTCTGCTACTATTATTTTGCTGAAGCTATGAAGATACTGTGTTATCCCTTTAGTTTTCATTTGTATGGCACTCTATACATTACCTTTACAGGCATCCTTTTGATCCTTACAACAACTGTTTGATTTGTAGCAAGAGGTCAAGTCTACTCTCTTCATTTTATCGTCGAAGAAATGAGAGGCAGATGCGTCAATGGCATGTCCAAGGCCACCTAGAACCAAGACCTTGGCCTTGAGTACCATCCCCTTCCCACTGGGCTTGCACCTCTGACAACAGTGGCTACATGATACTTCAGTTCAGGCTGAATGGGTATTGGCTGTGAGCCAAGGGAATTAGATTCAGCGCCTCTCTTTGATCATGGAGCTAAGAATCCACGTGCTCCCTTGGCTTTAAGAAACAGTTTGTCCTAACTGTTTGAAGGAAAGATGCTTCACTTTGTCGGGTCAAGAGACTTGGAGCTGGGGGGTCTGCTTGGCAGTCCTGTTTCTTAGAACAATTCTTCTATTGACCCGGGGACCTTTGAGCAAAGTAAGAGAATCCAGTAGAAACAGGGCAGATACTGAGCAGAACGGATGTCACCACACTCACCACTTTGTACCTCTGTGTGGACCATTCGGCAACATCTCTTGGTGAGAATTACTTTAAATGTAACCAGGCGACAACCCCGGGCTCTGCTGCTGGGACGTTAGAAGATTCCAGGGATCCACCGAGAGGTCGTGAGAACAGCTGAGGAGCTTCTGGAGAGACATAGGAAAGTGAAAGAGGGAATCTGAAAATAAGACAGCACCTTAACTCTCAAAGGTAGGAGATGGTTCCTGCAGCTCCCTTTCTCCTGGGCCCTGTGAGTAGACAGCAGGTTAGATGGGGGCAACTGAAGATGACGGGGGTCTCTGGGTGCAGGAGGAATGAGCCCAGAGCTGGATGTAACTGGAGGACAGAACTGACTTTGGTGGAGAGATGATAGTCATTGACCAGCTCGGTCACCCAGACCTGAGAGGCAATGCCTTCAAGACTCCATGTGTTTGGCAAGGTTCTAGAAGACGGTGGGTGGGAGGCAGAACACAAATCAGATGCTTCAGTACCTCACACAGCATCACAGGATGCCACAGGAATGGCGGGTTTTCATGTCCAGGGCTTAATATCTGATGGAGATTTCCAGAGTACTTTCTGTTGAATCCTTTAACCTAACTATGTATGATGGTTCATTTTCTGTGTCAACTCAACTGGGACCCAGTTGCTTGATCAAAAACCAGTCTATGTGTTTCTGTGAAGGTATTTGTTCAATGAGATGAACACTTACATCTGTAGACTGAGTAAAGCAGATTACTCACTGTCCATAATTTGGAGAGGCCTCACTCAATCAGTTGAAGGCCTTCAGAGCAAAAAATGTTCCCTGGAAATCTTGCATGGTCATAGAAATATTCTATATCCTTATTAGGGTGATGTTCACATGAGTGTGTATATTTACCAAAACTTATCAATTCCATACTTAAGATCTGTGCATTTTACTATATGTAAATTTTACCTTAATAAGTGAAAATGATTACACCTTAATCCTTCTGTAAAAAATGCCTTAAAAATCAATGAAAATACCAAAGAAAATTGCATAACCAGAAGAAAAATTAATTAAAATAAAAAAATCTTCCTTTGGAAAGAAAAAAAATTGTTTTCCTGGAAAAGAAGAAATTCTTAAGAGTGCAACATAGAAAACCTGCTTGAGTTTCTTGCCTGCTGGCCTGCCCTGCCTAGTTCAGACTCAACCCTGTAACATCAACTCTTATCTGAGTTTCCAGCCTGCAGATTCTTGCTATGTCCACACAATCATGTGAGTCAGATCCTTAAAATAAATCTCTATCTCTCATCTCTCACATATATATGTATGTGTATACACGCACACACACACACACACACACACACACACACACATACATGTACTGGGAAAGAGAGAGGAAAGTTGCCACCCTGCCAGAGTCCCTTCCCTGGAGGGAATCCCTGAAAGTTTTCCTTGTTACAGGATTTCCCCCAAAACAAGAGCATCTCCAGCTCTGGGAGCAGAGGTTAGGGTCAGTGAATTCACATGTCCCTCTGTGTAATGTCACCATGTTTTCTCATTTCTAAAGTGCCAGCCACCATGAGACAAAGCAACAGCTTTTCCAGAAGAGAGAAACATTCCAACGTTAAATATTCACATTGTTGAAAAGATGCATCTGAATTTCAAAAACCTTAAAATGTAAAGCCATGTGTAGTTTTGAACTTTAGAAAGACTGTAGTTACCAATAGTTAACTTTTATTTTATTTTAGCAAATGTCAGGCCCCATATGGATCAGTGAAAGCATAATTGCTCTAAGCCTTAATCTCCTCACCTGTGAAATGGAGACACAACAGCAAGGACCCCATGTTGGGTTGTGTGGTTTAAATGATATGATGCTCAGAGTGTTTAGCGCAGGGCCTGGCTGCAGGAATCACTCAGACTCTCTTCCTCTTATGATTCTTAGCATGTGTGGGCCACCAAGCCTGGTGGATGGATCTATAGACAAGAGACAAAGTCCCTAAGCTCAAGTTCACAGGCCACTGGGGAAAATCCTGTGTCACCCCATTATGATACCAGGTTGTAAGTGCTGAGAATAGGGAAAATCAAGGGAGCACCCATCACCCTAGCCAAAGTGGAGTTTCCACATGATGCCTGCAACTTGGCACCCAAAGGCTGCAGCCATTGGGCTGGTCCTGCTGCTGCTCATCCTGGCTGCTCTGTCTACGGGGATGTGCTTGTCCAGGCCCAGCCACTCAGAGAGGGAGGCCCAGCTAAACTTTCCTGACTGCCTACCACTCCCCAAGCTCTGTGTCAGGCAGGCTCAGATTCCATTCAAACAGGATGGTCTTCTGTTCACTTGTCCACTCATTCAACAAATGGTGGTATTTATATAATACCTGCTTTGTACCAGGCACTCGGTCCAAGAGAACAATATTCTGTGGAGGATAAGATAGGCAAGAATCCTGTTCTCATGGGGCTTGTTTTCTAGTGGGGAAGATAGACAGTAATTCTGAAGATAAGTGCCGTCAGGAAAATAAAGCACAGTGACTCAAAAGCACTCTGCTGTGCAATCTCCAGGAAGTTGGCCAGGGAAGGTCTCTAGTGAGGTACATGGGAGCTGAAAACTAAATGAGGAGACAGCTATGTGAAGACTAATGGGAAGAGCATTCCAGAAGGAGAAAACAGCAAGTGCAAAGGTCCTCGGTGGGAATGTTACTGAACTCAGGTTTGGCTGCCCGTGACTCAAGAATCCAATACTGAGAGACGTGTTGGGTAAAAGGAAAGATGCTTTATTAAGGAAGCCAGCTATGCTGGGGAGAAGGTGGACTCATGTCCCAAAGAACCAACTCCCCATTGCCAATCAGGCAGCAGGAGTTTCTAAAGGGAAGTTTCAGGAATGCACGATGCAGGGACTAGGGGTTGCCACACACAGAGCAGCACAGTCATCTCCAACAGTCATCTTGAAATTGGTCCTGCAGTGGTCTGATCAGGGGCATCTTGATTATTTTCAGTACAGTGAATCTTTAGTTACAGGATTGTTTTTTTCCCGTTTCTTTGAGGCCAGTTCTTGGAACTGTGGCAGCTTATGTCATGGCGACAGTCTGGTCATCATGTAGTTAACTTCTTCCACCTGGTGGAGGTTTCAGTATCTACAAGACAGCTCAAAGGATATGGCTCAGAATATGATCTGTAGCCCTCGAGGAGGAACTAAAGGTCCTCGACTTTGTTAAATGGCCAAACTATAATTATTTTGTCCTGTTTGACTGTTTTCCTTTGTTTCTGCATTATTTCATTTCTCTGATTAAATTTATTCTTTGACTAGAGTTTTTCTACAGACAAGAGGCAGTTGGAGGACATGGGGGTACCATCTGTCCTGGGAAGGCTCTGTGGGGTCTTGCTCGGTTCCAGGAATGGGCTTGGAGTGTTGGAAGTACAGAAGGGAGGCATGAGGCAGTGGTAACAGAGAGCTCCCAGAGGTGAGCCGACCATAGGTGCTAAGAACTCTGAGTGCCCTTCTCCATGCAGTGCAATCATGATGGCAATAATGTTAGTTACCCGCACACCAGGCAGGATGCTAGCTGCTCCCTGCATCTTCTGCCTTATCCCTTACATTAATGAGGATGTCATTATCCTCATTTTATGGATGAGGATATTGAGGGATAGAGAGGGGAATTACCTTGTCAGGGTGAATCAGGGCTAATCAGTGATGGATCCAAGGTAGAAATGCAATTCTGTGGTCTTTATACCCCAAGTTTTATTGAGATATTCTCAGTCGCCATAAGGAGCAATTGGACTCAGGCCACCATTTTAGGGCTTTGTGAACAAGAGTGATTTTCCAGGACCTGCAAGGTCACACTTTCTGTAGATCGTGAGGCCCAGGGTGACTCAGGACCCTGGTGGGGGAGCACATTTGCCTCGTGAAACCTCAGCCCCTGGAGTCTCAGCTTGCCCTTCGCGTCTGACATAGAACAAGGATGAAGCGGCGAGCCTTCCTTTTCCTGAGTTGAATTTGAACTTGCATGGGGAGGATGCAGGTTTAGTGGGAAGAGAACGGGAGGGGTTGGTCTGTAAGGCGAGCATGTAGGGGAAGGGGCAGGAAAGAAAGAAAAAAGAGCAAAGCCCAGTAGTCAGGTTGTGGTCTCAGCCTTCTAAACCCTTTTGCTTCCCTGATTGATACTTTTCAATTATTCCTTCCCATTTCACTGACATTTGAAATGCTATTTTTTTTCTGAGCGATAACTTCAAATGCTCAAGTTCCCACAGTCCTGGTAGCCCTGTTTAGCTGTAGTGGTAAATTGCTTCCTTGTACAACATAATGGCATTGACAGCCTTTTGCTATAGGGAAATGAGTTCTCCAGTGGGACATGCCGATGATAAGACGTCCGGTTTTGAAATTGTATTTCTCTGTATCAGAATTAAATCTGGACTTTATATTTCTGGGCTGCCATGCTCAGGAGCTGGCCCCTATACAGTACACCCCGAGACTGACAAGCAAAGCTTACATAGGGACTCTTTCGCTTAAATTGGATCTGTGCTTTTATGCTCTCTCCTATTATTAGCTATTAAAATCTCTCAAACCACAACCCCCCTCAATACCCCTTTTTCTCCTTCTTCTTCTTCTTCATCGTCGTTTTTTTCCCTTTTTAAACAGTGATAGGGTTTTTCAGACCTAGTTATCTGAAACCCAGACAACTGTGGAATGGGGGAAAAGAGGCTTTCTCATCTTTGCAGGCAATAATTCCCCTCCGGAGGCTGAAAGGTGTAAAATTAACGCAAACTTAGTAAAATGCAGTATTGATTTTCTGTGATTCATAGGGGAATCTGCTTTTCATTACAATAGGGGGTCAGAGCTGAGCATATAATACGGGGAGGCTGAAAGGCTTTTGTGCAGATGACTCTTCCTGGATGGAAAAGGGGAGTCCTTTTCAGATGCTGTCTGTAAACCCATCTTATGCTTTCCCTTCCTCTTGGGCTGTCACCTGTGTGTCGGTCTGCTTCCTCCCCAAATCCCCCGCCCAACCCCAGCCCTCCTGATTCCCCCCAGAACGGGAATACTTCAAAACCAAAGTTCTCCCTGGCACCCCCCCCAATAATTTTCATCTGCACCCGTTTTTGACCATGTTCTAGTGTGTTCACTTGGGTAACGCTCTTATTAACATACCATCACCCAGCTGAATATAGGAGGTGGCCTGGAGGGTACCAGCATATGTAATTTATTTCAGCCTGAGCGTTCATTTATCTTAAAATAATTTTTAAAAAAGCATAAAATAATCAGCTGTGTCCGGGTAAGGATTTTTCCTCAGCTTGTGTTCTCTTAAGATCCAAGGGCTTTCTCTTGATCCTTTGGTTCCTTGTTTCAAAGTTATTTAGGTTCCTGGCCACCAATTCTTTCTGGAAGATTTCATTATCAGCATTTGAATGGGAGGGGGTCCTGAGAAATCCAGATATCTTCCGTGAACTTGGTTTCATATCGCCAAGGTCCCATCTCCCGACAGCACTGCCCGGTTCTCATGGAAATGCCGGCCAAGGTTACCATGTGTGGAAAAGCAACGAAGGGAGCTGGGAAGGCTGAGGCAGTTGCTCAGCACTGACCTTGAACTGGCTCCTGGCTGAGAGGGTGGGAGGAGGGGAGCAGCACAGGGTGGGGACGCCTCCTTTGCCTTGGACCAGCATGCTGGTTCCTTCCCAAGTGGGCTTCCCCCCATTCAGAGGTGCGGGTTCCCTTCTGCAGGGCACAGAGGAGAGGCTGCAATTCAACCAGAATGTAACTTTAGAGCTTGTGTTTCCTAAATGTCATTAATAATCAGGAACGTTGGATACAGAAGGGCAAGTTAAATCCTGTCATTGAAACAGCAAACAGCTTTAGTCAAATGTATTGGCAAAGGATTAAAAATGCATCAAGCATGTATTTGTCTTCTCTATGGGAAGCCCTTATTAATAGTCTGAAGAGTGGAAAGCTTTGCCCTTATACAATCAGCACTGTAGTTGTTTCTTTAAAAATATGTTTTAATGTGTGAAATTGCAGGATGCCAACGTTGCCATTAAAACTCCTCTCCAGTTCCAATAATTTCTCCACTTATATTTCTTCCCTTTCCCCCTCCCTCTTTTTAAAAAAAAAAATTCGACTTCTTTTTCTAAATCATATTTCAAAGTGGTTGGAGCAGGAACGCGGGGTTATCAGGAAGGCAAACGCACAGCCCTGACCTCCATTTCTGCCAGCTGCAGCCACAGCGTGGCGTGGTCCCGTGGCACCTCGTGGGCTCCATTCGCAGGTCAAGGCCGAGGAAACCTTTCCTTCGGAGGAATTTAGGCTCCTCTATTTGTGGCGGAAAGAGCGTGATCTAGTCCCAGCTTTGTTTTGTCATTACTTGGGCACCCAATGCAGACCAGAAAGTGGACTGTGATGATTCTGTTGATTTCTTCTGACTCTGGCACTGATGTGGTTGGGAGAGGCAAGGCAGCATAGTCAAGGTCAAGTGCGAACAGGGATCAGAGGTCTATTTGATGTCTCATCTCGTTAATTCAACAGACATCTTCCGAATACCTATTGTGTGCCAGGGTCCAGGATGAGAGATGCAGCCTCTGCCTTCAGAGACCCACTTCTTTCCACGTGCACAGCCCAGGAGCCCCATGGCTGGCTGTGGTCCCCACTTCCCTACCTGTACAAACATGGATATCAGCTCTGGGTCACCTCCAAAGGCCTTTCCAGACCTGCATTCTCCAAGACTACGGCCTGTGGAGAAATAGGAAGTGTGTGAAAAAAACCACATCTCTCTCCTGTCTTTATGGAATTTCTCCCAATTCCCAGGGCAGTGGGTAACAGCCACCGGAGTTCAGTGACCCTCCTCTTGGCTCCTTCTGCCTTGTGTTTTAGATGCAATGCTTATGTGCCATATTGTCAATGCTCCGGCTCATGGGCTATTATTGTCACACACACACACACACACACACACACACACACACACACACACACACTCATGAAAAAAAATCAATGCAATTTGAATTTCTCTTCCCCAGCCAGTCTTTGGTAAATTGTTGTAGAGAGCTATTGATCTCTTATTGTGATGTGATTTTTAAACAGCATTAAGGTAAACACAGTCTTATTGTGTTCATTTTACTGGATAACACTTATCTAGACAAAAGGAGACATGAAGCTGCCGGAGCTACTCAGCTTACCTTTAGGAAAGATGCAGTGAATCACCTCCAATAAAAACAAAGCAAAACAAAAAGCTCTCCACGCTGAACGGAACGGGAAAATTGCTCTCTTGTCACTAATTTTGATTGAATTGAGTCGGCAATCTCTGAACTGGTTCACTGATACAACAATAGGAAACATTTAACTATTTCTTGCACTTTTGCATGTAGAAAGTGGGTTTTCCGACAGTCGGTAGGGTGTGCGTGTTTAAGGCTCAGACACACACAGACAGTGGATGGCCACCTTGGATCCTGGGACTTGATGAAGTAAGATGCTGCCCAGAGAGCTCCCAACCGTGGCTGGAGATGCAGAGACCTGGCCTTTGCCCTGGGCAGGACCTTGGGAGAGAAGGGACCCCAGAGTTGATGATGCTAATGGCCATGGGAGCTGACATATATATATATTTTGTGCTACACGGGCCTCTCACTGTTGTGGCCTCTCCCGTTGCGGATCACAGGCTCCAGATGCGCAGGCTCAGTGGCCATGGCTCACGGGCCCAGCCGCTCCACGGCATGTGGGATCTTCCCAGACTGGGGCACGAACCTACGTCCCCTGCATTGGCAGGCGGACTCTCAACCACTGCGCCACCAGGGAAGCCCATGGAGCTGACATATATTGAGGATTCTCTGTGCACCAGGCTCCACTCTAAGTGCTGTGTGTGTATCATCTCATGAAACCCTCACGACATCACCGTGGTGGTGCTGCTTTTACGACACTCGTGTTTTACACATGGTAGAACTCAGAAGTTGCCGGACCTGGTTAAGAACCAGTCTTGGCTCAGAATTGCAATGGACCAGGAGGCAGGAAACTCCTATTCCAGCTGTGACTCTGCTGATAGACTTGCCTCCAAACAGAACAAATAGGATATATATATATATGTATTATATATGTATATGATTATAATGTGTATATATATTCATATATACATGAATGTAGAGAAGAGGTGAGGGAAGGAGGGATTTGTTTAAAGCAATTGGCTGATATATGTGGACGCTGACAAGTTTAAAATCTGCAGGGCAGGCCAGGAGGCTGGAGACCCAAGAAAGAGTTAAGTTTGCCCCTCAAGTCTGAAGGCTGTCTGCTGGCAGAATTCCTTCTTGCTCGTTCTTGCTCTTAAGGCCTTAAGAGAAAAAAGAGGTCAGTCTTTTTTCTCTTAAGGCCTTCAACTGATGGAATGAGGCCCACTCCCATTATGGAGGGTAATCTGCTTCACTCAGTGACTCCTAATTTAAATGTGAGTCTCATCTGAAAAACACCCTCACAGCAACATCTAGACTAGCGTTTTACCCAATCTCTGCATACTGTGGCCCAGTCAAGCTGACACATAAAATTAATCTTCACAAGTTCACCCCTCACCAACATGGCCCCCACATGCATCCCCTTGAACCACAGGTAATCTCTGAATAAAGACAATCACAAGGTCATGCTTACATCTAACACGATACACCATGCTCCATACAACCAGAAACACTCCAACCTCTTCCCCAGAAAAGGATGGGATACTTTGGTGATGTTCCTTCTTTTCCTTGATAGCCTATAACTTAAACACTGTGATGTGAAATTAACAGATACACTACTAGAAGTTTGGGCATGTTGCTGATTTTTCTGTGCATTGGTCCCCTCCTTCATAAAGTGGGGAAAGTAACCCTAACTTTGCCTCTTGCTGGTGATGATTAAAGGACCCCATGCCTATAAGATGCCCTGCCCTCAGCAAACACAGGCCACCTTCTATGTCCCTTTCTCAATCACAGACGAGGTGCTGGCAAGCTTTTTCTGTAAAGGGCTGGAGAGTAAATGTTTTAGGCTTTGCGAGCCATTACGACTTCTGTCCTCACTCTTCAACTCTGCCCTGGTGGTGTGAAAGTCCCTGTAGATGACACCTAAACAAATGGGTGTGGCTGTGTGCCAATAAAACTTTATTGTCATCATGGTAATGTGAACTGCTAATCATTTTCCTGAGTCATGGAGTCTTGCTCTTCTTTCGAATTTTTCAACCATTTAGGCATGTAAAACCATTCTCAGACTGCGGGCCCTACAAAAGCAGGTGGCAGGCTGGACATGACCCATGGGCCGTGGTTTGTGAAGGCTGGCACTGGACTCTAAGCCCCCAAGGGCAGGAGCTGTGGATGTTTTCCTCTGCCCAGTGTCCCCAGCATGTTTCCCACGCAGAGCAGGTATGCAACAAATACCTCTGGAATCAACAAAACACGCACTGTGTGATGGAGTTTAGAATCCTTGACCTGTCTACACCTTAGGGTTGAGGGGGATGGCTAAATGAAGATATATTTGTAAACAGGGTTGACACCTCGAAGGGCTGTGTCTTTACAGAGCCTTATTTACCACTTGGCTCTCAAAGGGGAAACTATAAAATTCACAGCAGTGACTAGGAGGAAGTGGCCAATAAAAAGGGAAGGAAAGAAGGCTCTAAAATCAATTTGGTTGAGTTATTCCTTTATATGCTTATTAATCTAGCAACAACAATTTCATCCTACCCCCTTTGCTTCTCCCGGATCCCCAGGGAGCCTTCCTTTCGGAGGTGGCCTAAGGAGAGGTCAGGGAAACTATGCGGTGCAGTCTATTAAAGCACGGCTCTTCATCAGTTAGGACGGAGAAAATTGTCCTGCTGTTTTAGAGCGGCGTGATGCGTCTCGCGTTATCAGGGCAGGCGCCGTGAGACGGGATTGGCACCCGTTTCCCTTCATCCATCTACCCCAGACACTTGTCTGGAGGGCACCCAGGTACCCACATTCCTGCTTCTCCACTGCCCACAGTCCTGCTCCATCCAGCCTGGACCACAGCCAGAGGGCACCGGCCATCCCGTGTTAGTCCAAAAGCTGATCTACGCCCCAGAGGGTGGTGGGAGACCGGCGGCCCCATAGGTTCCTGTGGATGCATTTCAAATAGCATAGGGCCTCAGTTTCACCTGAATGAGACATACACTGAGTTCCCTCCTGTTCTGAGTAGGGCTCCCTGCAAAGGGGAAGTTGGCTGTGGATTCAGAGAGCCTGTTTTAACTATCATTTATATCCCCAAATGCTATTTAATCTACTCTCACTTCCTACAGTGAAAGGGAGGATCAAAGAGAATATTGAACATCATCAAGTAACCAGCTCTCACTCTTCATCGTGGTGCGCGGGCCTCTCACTATCGTGGCCTCTGTTGTTGCAGAGCACAGTCTCCAGATGCGCAGGCTCAGTAATTGTGGCTCATGGGCCCAGCTGCTCCGTGGCATGTGGGATCTTCCCAGACCAGGGCTCGAACCCGCGTCCCCTGCATTGGCAGGCCGACTCTCAACCACTGTGCCACCAGGGAAGCCCATAATATTTATTTTTTTAAAAAATTTATTTTATATTGGAGTATAGTTGATTTACTATGTTGTGCTGGTTTCAGGTGTACAGCAAAGTGATTCAGTTATAAATACACATATATCTATTCTTTTTCAGATTCTTTTCTTACATAGGTTATCACAGAGTATTGAGAAAAGTTCCCTGTGCTATACATTAGGTCCTTGTTGATTATCTATTTTATATATAGTAGTGTGTATATGTTAATCTCAACCTCCTAAGCTATCCCTCCCACCCATCTTTCCTCTCTGGTAATCAGAAAGGCAAATATCATATGATATCACTTACATGTGGAATCTAAACAAGTGATACAAATGAACTTATTTACAGAACAGAAACAGACTCACAGACTTCTATATACTTAGAATCATACTTTCCAAGGTCATGTGTGGGTTGGCCCCCACCTACCCCTCCAATATCAGCTCCTGTCAGAATACCTCAGGACCTTTGCACTGTCTCTTTTGCCTCCTCTACTCTTCACTTAAATGTCATCTCCTCAGGTCGTGTTATCTGAAGTCACTCCTCTCTCATCACTTTATCACATCATCCTCTCTATTTCCACGATTTGTAGTTCTTTGGTTTGCTCCCTTCTCCGCATCCTGCTTTCATCATCTCCATAAAAGCTTGGCACAAAGTAGGAGCTCAATACAGCCTTGTTGATGGGATGATTGCAATGTGAGGCTGAAGAAAGAGTATCCCAGATGGGGGGCTGCTCCAGAGTAGGGAGCAGAGCTCTGGGGTTCAAGACTCAGCCTCCACACGTGGCCGCTGTGGTCTGGGGCCAACCATTCAGTCCTTGAGTGTCAGTCTCTGCGGCCGGAAAACAAGGACAATGTTACAACCCTCCCCTCAGGAGCACTGGAAAAATTAAATGCTGCGATGGTTGTGAAAAGTGACTTGTGGACTGTAAATCACACTACACGTCTTAGTCACTGGGGACACTGCCAGCTCTGGAGGGCAGGGACAGACAGTGGCTCAGCTTTGTCACTGGACCATCTGGCAGGCATCCTTGTTCACATTCTGTAGCGATTGTTTAAGGAAAAGGATGGTGTGGGCTGGTCTAAGCCAACACTAAGGAATTGAGAATAAAGAAATCGTGAGCTGAAAGAGAGATTGTCTAGCTTTCCCCTTGTTATTATGGGCTGGATGGACTCCATAAAATTCATATGTTGGAGTTCTAACCCCCAGTATCTTAGAGTGTGACTGTGTTTGGAGAGAGCTCCTTTAAGGGGGTGACTACGGTTAAGTGACGTCTTACGGGTGGACCCTGATTCAATCTGACTGGTGTCCTTACAGAAGAAAAGATTAGGACACAGGTACAGAGGGAAGACCATGTGAAGACACAGGGAGAAGGCGGCCGTCTATAAGCCAAGGAAGGAGGCCTCACAAGGAACCAACCCTGCTGATACCTCGATCTTGGACTCCCAGCTTCTAGAATTGTGAGAATAAATTTCTGTTGTGTAAGCTGTCCTGTCTGTCATACTTTGTGATTTCTGGCAGCCCTGACAGTTGGATATACTCAGACAGCCCCATAATAGCAGTAAACACAGCTCCTCATTATGGAAAACTGACCTGGTTCAAGGCCCCGTGAGAAGTGAGTCTCCCAGCAACTGGCGAGGTGGTCCTCAGCATCTCCAGCTGTAAGATGAGGAAACTGAGACAGAGATGGGGTAAAGTGGCCTGTGCCTGGGCTCACAGTCAGGATGAGGCAGGCTGCCCCTGGTGATGAAGGCTTTGGGCAGGGATGAACCACAGGCCCTGCTGCCTGATGCACAGACAACTGAAGGGGAGCTGGCCTCCTGCAGCAAATCTGGTGGTTTGAACCCCTCTCTGAGCCCCTGAGACCACCACGTGGGCCTTTTAAGGACCTTCTCCTGTATCTCCTGCTACCGTAAAACAAACAAGAAGCCTCCTATGGTAGCCCGTCACTTCTGTAATTAAGCAATGTAAATGTCAAAAAGGGTGTGAAAGCAAGACACCTCGTGGATGATCTAGCTTAGCAGATTGAGAACAAATCCTAGGTTGCAATGTAAATCCTTTTTTTTTTCTTTTTTTGGACCATGATGAAATTATTGAGCTCCCTGGGAAATGGGACGAAGTTAAAGCAGTAGTTCATGATGGTTCCTAACCACATTTACCAAAGGCGTAATAGTCCATGAAAGGTTTCCAAATCGAGTCACTCCCTGGTCTGGCCACATCCTAGCTGCGTGGCTTTAGAGGAACTTCCTTAACCTCTCTGTGCCTTGGTTTCCACATCTGTATAATGGGATTCATAATAGTACTTATCTTGTAGGTAGTTGGAAAGATCAAGAGATATAATACACAGAAAGCATTTAGCAGAGTGTCTGCTCAAGAAATGATAGCTGTGGTCTGAGTTCTCACTGTTATCCTCATTCTTTTTTTTTTTTTTGCGGTACGCGGGCCTCTCACTGTCGTGGCTTCTCCCGTTGCGGAGCACAGGCTCCGGACGCACAGGCCCAGTGGCCATGGCTCACGGGGCCCAGCCGCTTCGGGCATGTGGGATCTTCCCGGACCGGGGCACGAACCCGTGTCCCTTGCATCGGCAGGTGGACTCTCAACCACTGCGCCACCAGGGAAGCCCTAACCTCATTCTTTTAATTCCCCTCCTCCTCCCTGGTCCACTGTTCTTGGACCCTCCCAGCCCACCACCTGCTCCGTCCACATGTGTCTCTAATACTCTGTTCTTGCACTACCATTGCTTTTCCTGCAATGCACTGCTCTCAGCTCTGCATGAGAGACTAGTTAGTAGTCATCCTCCGAGGTCCAGCTGTTGTTACCTCCTCTTTGAAGCTGCTGAGTATTTCCAGGTTCTGTGGTTTGTCTGCCGTAGTTCTCCTAAAATCTTGCCAGGTTAATCCACTTTTCCTCATTTTACACATGGAGAAACTGAGGCTCATGGAGATTGATTTGTCCAAGGCCATCAAGCTTTCAAGGTCACAAGGTTTCAAACCTAGAGCTCTGTGGTCCCCAGGCCACCCTGATTTACCCCTATCTCTCTTCCCACATACTGTATTCAAATTATTTGTGGCCCTCGACCCAGTCATGATGTGAATTCTCTGATGGTGGGCATACTTCTATTCCTCTTTGTATCCCTGGCATCTAGCAGGATACCCGGTACAGGCAGATGCTTGATAAATACTGGGTGAATGAGTGAAGGGAAGAATAAATTCCACATCCATGTAATAAAGAAGTTCGATTTGAAGGGATCTTTAAGCTCGCCACAGCCCTCAAAAAGCTAAGTCACATAATTCATGGAAATTTCTTCCTGTCAAAATCGTGTTAGGAAAATACAGCAGCGAGTGGTATGGCAGGATTTTTAACGTAATTTGCAATTTCCAAAGCTTCTTATTGAGACATGTACTGAAACAGGCATGGTGGTTGGTCGAATATGTGTATCCAGAGAATTATGTGAGAATCTCAGAGTGGACCCATCTGAGTAGTACCTTGAACTGGGACAGATGTGGAAATAGAAGGGGTGTTAGGGCTGAGCAGATCTGTGCATGGTCCTTCTCAGCTGCTTGCTGGTCCCCCTAACCTTCACCGAGTCACTGGCTTTCAGTTTCTTCGTCTGTAAAATGGGGACAACGTGAAATGGGGTTGTGGTAGGAACCATGGCTGCTACATGGAGAACCCCAGGTGAGTCAGTTTCTTCTTCCTCCCTTTGCAATTTATGAGACAGAGTTCAAGTTCTTCACTCTGACAGTTAAGTTGTTAGTCCATCTTTTTACCTAAAATCTTTGTCTGTTCTCTGTTGCCACCCGGACAGCATCCCAGCTGCCGTGTCACATTTGCCAGGCATGGTGCCCCAGACAGCTCCTGGTCAATGTGAGAGAGTTGGAATAAATGACCAAAGCTCTAAGAGGTCACTAGATGGTGCCATCTCTTCCAACTGGAGGACTGACTTGGCTGTGAGTAGTGGGACTTCAGTGGGCAGTTACAGGGATGGGGGAATGGATGGTATTTGTGAGGGTCCAGAGGACAAAAAATTCGAGGTATGTGTAGGGGTCATCAGCAGGCAGTGCTTTTGAACCGGGAGAGTGAGAAGAGAAAGTGGAGGGGTTAGATGGAGGGAGGGGCTTCTTGCTGAGCCATTGAAGGGATTTTATTCCTTCCTCCTTTCCTATTGTCCATCCTTCCTTCCCTCTTTCCTCTCTCTCACTCCCTCTCCCCCTGCCAATTTCAGAAGGATAGAGTTTAAGGCAAGGTTAAAGTTGGAGGAGAGAGAAGACAGATCTCAGTGGGGTTCTAAGTGGGTGTGGGAAAGAGATCAAATTAGCAGAGGATTAAAATATCAGTACAGTTTCTGAAGCCTGAAACTAAGTGCGAGTCCGTGAAGGACAAAAGACAGAATACCGTCTTCTTCAACATCACCCATCTCCTGCTTTGCCTCTGTTCCTGCCTTGGAGAACTGTGGCCCAAATGCTTAGGAACAGGGACCTCCAGGGGACACCTTCCTGACCTACTCTGTAAACCAGAAATCTCAGTTGGCAAGAATTTGATTTCTCCCAGCTTTAACTCAAAGGGAACAAGAATACTCTGTCTGTCTCTGTCTGTTCATCATCCATCCACCCATCTTCCTTCCTTCCATCCTCCAATCCATCCATCCATCCATCCATCCATCCATCCATCCTTCTATCTATCCATCCATCCATCCATACTTCTATCTATCCATCCATCTTTCTTCCTTCCATCCTCCCATCCATCCATCCATCCATCCACTACTACCCAATAATGGTAGTAGAATAGGGGCAAGCAAGGGAGGAAGGGACAATTATTTATTGAGGTAGAATTATTGGGGTCATATAGACTTGGGGAGATGAACTCTGTCTTATTCTAGTTACAGTTTTCCTAGTCAATCACCTCATCACTCAGAGGTCCAGCTTTGTCACCTGTAAACTGGGGCTAATGGCGCCTGCCTTATAAGGATCTGATGCAGCATCGACGCAAGCACTGTGGATGTAACCTCCCCTAAGCACTTCCTCCGGAGACGTGGGTGGGAACCTCTTCTCGCTAACCTATGCCAGGCACTACTGCACAGCTAAGGGGTTATTTGCGTATTTTTCCAGAAGGAGAACCGGGCAGGTCTGCTCTGGCCCCACCCTTTGTGGAGAACGTTCTCCGAAGCCCGGCCTTGTGGCAGTGGTTTGGGGTGTGGGGGTGCCTCATTCCGCCAGAAGTTCTGGGGCACGGTGTGTGGCGGTTGCCCGTCAGGGGGCTTGCGCACCCGTGGGTGGGGCAGAGAGGGAGCCCCATGGGGAGGGTTCGCGGTGGGTTATTCTTCACAAGGATGGGCGCACATTATCTCCCAGCAGCCCGGTGGGGCGTCCTTGGCACTGTTTTTCCAGATAAGGAAGCTTAAAGGGGCTGGGAAGGGTAAATAACGTGCCCAAGGTCACACGCCCCTGGGTGGACAGGCAGGATGGCCGGGGGTTTAGAACGGGGACAAAAGCCTGGCGGCTCAGCTGCCCCCGCCCCACTTCCGTTTTAATTTCAGAGGGAAGAGCTCTACCTTCAGCTCAGACCTGTGAAGTGGGTACACCCTGAGCAAGAAAAAGGCCAACAAGTTCCGGAGATTCAGCCTGTTGGTGTAGTCGGTGACCCAGAGATGCGTGCCCGAGTCTCCCTAGAGACAGTCCCAGGACCAGGGCAGCCGCAACAGGAGGAACAATAAGGAGGTTGAAGTGAGGTTTTCAACAGGCCGGCTGTCTTCGTTTTAAAAAGCCATCCTTTATTCTGAGACATCTTTATGGCTGTCCTAGAATTTAGATGTGCAAAGTCCTTTCTTTTATGAAATGAGAGTGACAATAGATGGTACTTGGGTTTTGTTTTTAAAGTTTTGGCCAGATAAAAGCTGGAAACTCTACATTGATTTCCTTATCTATCTATAATCTATCTATATCTATCTATCTTTCTATCATTTCTATCCTGTCTACTTATTATCTATATATCCATCTGTCATCTGTCATCTTTCTATCTGTTATCTGTCATTTATCTATCCTATCTCTCATCTATCTATATATGCATCTATCGTCTTTCTGTTTATCTACCTACCAATCTATCTATTTATCTACTTGCCTGTCTTTAATTGTAAAATGTATTACTCTGTGATGTCCACAGGTCTGGGCATCCCTGCTCTGTATATCTCAAGGAAGTTCCATAGATTAGGAGGTTCCAGAGCCTTTCAGGGGCTTCTGAGCAGCCACATCTCAGGCAGCCCAAAGCCCGAGAGCCCTAGAGAGTAGAAAAGACTCTCACAGGGCTGGCACACAAAGGGCGTACAACCAAAAGGACTTGGCTTCATCCATTCATTCATTCACTCACCCAACAAAGCCCATGGACCTCTTACTGTGGACCAGCCCCTGCCCGGCATGCAGGGGAAATAGCAGACAGGGACAGTAACAGCCTTTAGCTTTTCAGTGTAGCAGGGGCCCCAATAAATACATGGCAGATCTGCTCGCTGTGTGGGTTGAGGAGGGAGGGCTTCTGGAGTGGGGTGGGCAGGGAGTCACAGGAACTCATGGAGCTAGAGTTGAGGGAGAAGCATCTCGCCCGGCCTGGGGCATGGGAGCTGGCTGGCAGGGGGCAGGGCCCTGTCCATAGGGAAGAGCTTCTGGCTCTCAATGGGAGATTCTCAGAGGACCAGAGGAACGGATTCCTGGGGAGCCCAGGAATTTAAAAACCAGAGAAAATGCAAATGTGTGATTTCTTGGAACAACAGATGGACCGTGGTCTTTTTTAGAGCAGAACGCCCTGCTGATTTGGACATCACACCTTCTCTGAGGGTCATGGTAACTGGCCCCTGCATTCACGAGGTCTATCTGTTTATGGAGCTCTTTCTCAGACTTGATTTCATCTGATCCACACATCAGGCCCACGAGGTGGGTATTATTATCTCCATTATGTAACAGGACATGGAGCCTCGGACAGATGAGATGACTTGCCTAAGCCCACCTGGCTTGTCAGTTGCGACGTGACCCAAGGCTTCAGGGCCACTGCACCCAAAAGCAGCCATTTCCTTCTAAACCCTCTGGACATGATATTTGCCCCATGAACTGCTGTCCTATTTTGTTTTTCTCTTTCTGACATCAGCTGGCTTTAGAAAGGTCAATCAGCTCCTTCGACCAGTGACCTCAGCATCCCGTGTCTCTGAAGGAGACGCAGAGGTGGGCAGTGGTCCTGGCGCCCCCCGTACTCCTTCCCCAGCATGTTGGGGGCCACCTCCTGAGAAGTGACTTTAGAAGGGGCCTCAGGAAAAATGGGACACTTTGACTCTCAGTGTTCAAAACGCTGGCATCTGGGGGAAATTCATTATTTATATTCTGCTGGGGGAGTCTCAGCTTATGTTTTTCTCAAGTGAAAACATTTGCTAAAAAGCTCGACAAATCAGAAAGAAGGAACTTAACTTTAAAAAAAAAAAGGAAATTTAGCATCGGAAGTTGGACTCTAATATTCTGGGTTAAATCTTTCTGAGCTAGGGAAAAGACGACCCTCACAGCCCTCCTGTGTGGACTTCTATTTCCATGAATGTTGCCCAGTGTTAGTTTTGTTGTTGGTGTACAGGGTTTGTGTGTGTATGTGTGTTTTTTAAGGATATAAATTCCAACCATGTTTTGTGTGAAGGGTCTCAGTGCATACTGACATTGTGAGTGTCAGCCCCAGATCACTTTAATCAGAGAGTGGATATGCATGATAAAACGGATAAGGGACTTTAATCAAAAAATCCACTGGCCTGGAAACGTGACGCACTCCGCCAAACACACTTCATCCCACTTTTCTTGTGTCACTGCCAAGATTCTATTTCATGAATATGCATTGGGCATGATATTACATTAAAATGTGACATTGGTATATGGTGTGGAGGATTTAGAATTCCCTCGCCCGCCCCAAGATGTATGTGTATATCTGTACACACACACACACACACACACACACACACACACACACGCTCACACGTGTGCATTTCTGCAAAGTTTTTGTCAATTACACATTAATGTCCCAAGATGATTTTTTTCTTCCCAAAACTTATTTGGGAGCTGAATATTGGATTTATAACCTGTATCATCTCTAAAAGAAACTAATAGTAATACTAGGCAGGAGTTTTATCTAAACTCTACCCAGGAGTGTCAGTCCCGTTTTCAGCAAGGGTTACATCTTTCCATATAAAATTCTCATTTGTGAGAAAAGGCACAGGCGGGCGATTTTATGGTTTGTTTCTATTTCAATGAATTAATTCCAGGCGTAGTGAACGAGGGAGTGTTTTGGCTGCATCACGTGCCTTTAGAAACAGGCTGAGAGACCCTGGTGAAATGCTTGGGGTTCACATCTGTCTGCTTTGGAAGCCTCAGACTCCAGCTAATTGGTGGCCGTCAGCCCCCGGCTCTCCTCTCTGCCTGCTGTGTTTTTTCCTCCATCTAGATGGAGGCTGCAAAATTTGAGACTTGATCGGAAATAATATCGTGCCGGGCAAAGCACACAACTTGCCGAGTAAAGGTGCACTGCACAGATTAAAGATGAGTGTATTGTCAGACCTTGTTTGATATCTTGCAGAGTCCCTCTGTGGAAAAATTCTGGGTGGTGTTTGGCAAGCACAGATTCATCTGAAGGAATCAGGGGCTGAACGGCTCCATAATACTATTTGCAAAGAAATGGGCTGGGATCTGACTCCCCAAAGGGCTGGGTGTTACTTGGATTCTCCGTGGCACTGGTGGCAAAAGGCTAGTGCTAGTCTCTGCCGTAATTCTGTCTGTAGAGACGATCCAGACATAGTGGGATTTTTCTGGGCTCTAGTTAGGGTCCTTTGAGCATTATGCCTACTTCTCTTACCCACTTAAAATCTTTTCACAAGGATGCATATGGGGTTATGTACTTGGTGGAATAGTGTCCCCTTCCCAAATTCATGCCTACCCAGAACCCCAGAATGTGACCTTATTTGGAAATAGGGTCTTTGCAGATGCAATTTGTGAAGGACCTGGAGATGAGCTCCTTCTGGATTTAGGATAGGCCCTAAGGCCAATAACTGGTGTGCTTATAAGAGTAGGAGAAAGCAAGCAGAGAGACATAGAGAAAAGGTGGCCATGTGAAGACGGGACAGAGATGGGGTGATGCTGCCACACTCCCAGGACTGCATGGGGCCACCAGAAGCTGGAGGTGGCCAGGAAGGATTCTCCCTAGAGCCTTTGGAGGGAGCGTGGCCCTTCTGACACCTTGCTCTTTGGGTTTCTAGCCTCAGGGGCAGCGCAAGAATAAATTTCTCCTGTTTTTAGTCACCCAGTTTGTTATGGCAGCCATAGGACACTACTACAGGTCATACAGAAAAGGGTTACTGAAGACCCTAAAAACAACCCTCTCTGTCAGGCCCCACTCCCTGCTCTGTAGCCGTGTGGCTAGAACTGTGTTATCTCCTCTGCAAGCTGGGGGCTGCCACTGTTTCAGTGCTGGCTCTGTGAGCTCACAGAAGGGAGAGGACACTGGCCTCTGACAAATGAAGGCTGATCAACGCGGTGGCAATGAAAAGTTGAGCACAAACCCAACCGGGGACGTTCATGTCCAAAGAGGAGGTGGTGGCTTGGCCACGCCCACACAGAGTGACAGCAGCCCCTTCTATCCCTCTAGAGCTTCCCGAGAGCTGGAGATCTGGGAGGGCAGAGGGAGGGTTGCAGGGGGAGCCCAAGGGGCTAACGTCCCGGGGTGTCTGACCACGTGACCACAGCTCCCCACCCAGCTGTGTCACTCTGCTCAGAAGCCCCTGGCACTGATTGTTCAGTGCATCCCATTTTCTTTCCAAATCAGCAATTTTTAAATGCAAAAATTGTAATACATACTAATAAATGGGGGGAATAACATGTCATCCTCAATCAACAAGGTGTGGTGTCCTGAGAGTCATGGACATGGAAGGTTCCCTTAGGGTGACCATGGCAGGGAGTCATATGAACAGCACTGGATAGGGGGGCATCTATGGCTGGGCAGCCCTTATCAGGCCCCTTCATTCCTTTGAGCTTCACTTCTGGCATTTGAAAAATGTGGGTAAAAATTATAACTGGTACGCAGGGTTGATGGGGAGACTGAATTAAGTGAAGTAACTCATGTGAACAGTCTATAAACTATGAAGCTTTATATAAAATTAAAATGATTATCTTTTAGAGGTAATTTCCCCTCCCTCCTCCCTTTGTCTTTCTTTTTTGGGACACCCAACTCTTTTCTGTTGTGTGCATTCCAATAGGGTGCTGCCTTTCTGGACAAAGGCGTACATAGCATCTGGCTGGAAAAGGGCATCATTTGAGGCTGTGAGTTAAAGTTTTCTAAGGAAAACCTTCTTTGACAATTAATAGACATGTATTGATTTTGAAGTACTTTGCCCACTGCCAAGATGTCCAAATTGCTTCTCTATAAAAATTAAAAATTCAGCAATATTGGACCTTCTGATGTCACTGACGGCTTCTGGTGATCGATACCAGAGTCCCTGACAGACCAGTGGAGCCTGTGTCCAGGGACCCCCAAAAGCAAAGCCTGGGTCCAGGGACCCCCAAAAGCAAAGCCCCCAAAAGCAAAGCCCCCAAAAGCAAACGCTGAAAGTTGCAGACTGGGATTTGGGACCTGCTGGATAGGGAAGCATTGTCCTCTGTGATGGGAACTGAATTTAGGAAGGACTCTCTGGTTCCCTTTATGGCTGTTTCTCATGAGCTTCAACATCCTGAAATCAAGCAAAAGAAATATTGGGATACTTCAAAAGCTCAGTTGCTGCTCACAAGGGCTCTGATAGCCTGATAGGGGAGGCATGGTGTCTGGGAAGTCAAAGTGGGTTAGACCGAACTAAGAGGGATAGCTGGGTGCCGTAGACTGAGCCCTGGACAACTGAGAGGACATCTGTCTGTCCCAGGCTCTGCTGCTCACAGGGGGTGAGACCTGGCCACCTCCCACTTGGGGCCTCAGTTTTCCCATCCACGAGATGGGCCTGACTCCACATCATAGGAAATTTGTAAAGATCAAAAAAGACTATGTATTTATAAGCAAAACACACTTTGAACAGCTATGGATCAGGGGCAAGTGCTATTGTGATTTCCCACCATTTACTAGACACTTACCCGTTTGCTAAAAAAATGGGGGTGTTTTTTAATTCGAAAAAGATATGTGCACCCCAGTGTTCATAGCAGCACTATTTGCAATAACCAAGGCATGAAAGCAACCTACATGTCCATCAACAGATGATTGGATTAAGAAGATGTAGTATATATACAATGGAATATTAGCCATATAAAAGAATGAAATATTGACATTTGCAGCAATGTGGATGGATCCGAAGAATATTATGCTTAGTGAAGTAAGTCAGAGAAGACAAATACTGTATATCACATAATATGTGGACTCTAAAAATAATGCAAATGAATCTACAAACAAAACAGAAACAGACTCACAGACATAGAAAGCAAACTCATGAAAAAAAAAAGAAAACAAAACTTATGGTTACCAAAGGGGAGGAGGGGGGACCTAAGATTAGGGGTATGGGATTAACAGATACAAATTACTATACATAAAATAGATATGCAACAAGGATTTACTGTATAGCGCAGGGAATTATACCCAATATCTTGTAATAAACTATAATGGAATGTAATCTGAAAAAATACTGAATCACTATGCTGTACACCTAAAACTAACACAATATTGTAAATCAAGTATACTTTACTAAAAAAAAAGTGGTGGTGTTTTCAGGGAAGTTCCTACAACCTTAAATAAATAAGTTTCTTGGAAAAATTCCATGTGTTGTAATTTTTTGCTTAAGAGGCAAACCTGATTATGGGGCTTGGGTGGTGACAGCTGGCAAACCCAGATGGCACTGTGTCTACCTGTGGTCCCTGGCAGGTAGAATGACCCTTGCGTTGAGGGCGTAACGATCTGGTTCTTAACTTTATAAACCACCCCGAGCATCACTTGAAAAGGGAGGTGCCCAGGAAAGGCAGGGTGGTTCTTCTCATTTACAGCCAGCGTTATCATCAGATCCAAATCTCCAAACTCTGTAATCCAGGGGTAGGGGCAGGAGGAAGAACATTCCATGTGCAATTCTGACATGCTTGGTGATAATGAATCCTTTTGCATTTGCTTATGTCACGTTGATGCCTCACATTGGGTTATATCATGTCATGTTTCATTATTCTAGAATTCACAAGACGTAGTAGAATACTGGCAGGAATTTGGGAATTAGGAAAAAAAAAAGAACCTACAACCCCACACCTACAGTATATTTTTCTTATCTGTTCCCTGCTGCAGTTTCAGTTAAAAAGCTCCCCCTGTGACTTTGTGTTATTAATTAGAATGGTTGGTTATCTGCAAGAAGCAGATATTTCTAAGATACAAGCACACAGTATGTGAACGAGGGTATCTGGGGACTCACTCTACTTGAGGAAATAGAACCATACTTGAAAGTTGCATTATGAGGTGAAGACAAATGCATCTAAAAACAACTCACTAGTCTGATTTTTCCCTCCCTCTTCCTATACAGTTGTTATATACTTCAGCTTCGGCTTTTCAATGTTTTGGGGTCCTCTAGACATACACATAATTTCAACTTTCTTCTTTTCTGCCTGGGCTGCTGATTAGTTTTTAAGTTTTATCTTATTGTGGTAAGCACACTTGACATGACATCTGCCGTATTAACTTAAATTTCCAAGTGCACAATACAGTGTTGTTATCTATAGGCACAATGTTGTATAGTAGGTCTCCAGAACTTATCCATCTTGCGTAACTACACCTGCTGTACCTCCTCTTCCCCGTCTCCTGTCCCTGGCATCCACCATTCTATTCTTTGCTTTTATGAGTTTGACTATTTTAGAAACTACATGTATGTGGAATCTTGCAGTATTTGTCTTTCAGTGACTGGCTTATTTCACTGAGCATAACATCCCCAAGGTTCATCCATGTTGTTACATATGGCAGGATTGACTTCATTTTTTAAGGCTGAATAATATTCCACTGTATGTCTATACCACATCTTCCTTATCCATGCATCCGTCAATGGACACTTAAGTTGTTTCTACCTCTTGGCTATTGTGAATAGTGCTGCAATGAACATGGGAGTGTGGATATCTCTTCGTGGTTCCAATTTCAATTCTTTTGTATAAATACCCACAGGCGAGATGGCTGAATGAGATGGTAGTTCCATTTTTAATTTTTTGAGGAACCTCCATACCTTTTTCCATAGGGGCTGCACCATTTATTTTACAAGGAAAAACACCAGGACACAGGTCTTTTCCTCTGCAGTGCTTAGCAGGGGTTTGTGTGGGAACTACCAATGAACATACTTAAGAGGCAAAGTGGGATTCAGGCCAGCAAGCCCAGAGGCTGCCTGAGGTCTCGGTCAGAGTCCAAGTAGCTCTGTTCATTGGTCCCTCATTGAAAATAATGACAAGGACACGTGCTCTTTAAATAAAGAAATGGTCCTATTTTTATGGGCTCATTTGTAAGAATAGCATAAAGAGGTGACCAGGCTGGTCTGGATGGGTTTCAGGAAGAGAATGAAGTAGAGTTATTCACCTGTTTGTTACATCACCAGCAGCCCCAGTGTAAATTTTGCCCCTCCCGTAAGCCCTGATTATTAACTGTGGCCACACAGTCTAGCTCTCCAGAGGAGAGTGGAGAGCCGTGAATACTGCTCCACGTCAAGCTGTTTGAATTGTGCAGCTGAGACACATGGACCCGCGTGTTGAGGTTTCTGGGTGTGGTGCTGTCCATTCTTGTGGTGCTGAAGAGCCAGGACTCAGCCATGCTCACTGCTTTATTCCTCATTCCTTCCCCATAAGGGGGGGTGTTGGTGGAGGAAGCAAGGTACACAGGAGCCATAACCAAGATGGCAGGCACTGCTACAGCTCGGTACGGGCTGTTTGATAAAGCAGTTAGACTTTTCTGGTGAGGTACACAACCTCTGCTCCCCACTTCCTTTCCTGAGTCTCAGATGGCTGCATCTGCAGAGGAGGACCTGCCTGGCTCACACACCGCGGTGCAAGCAAGGAGGGTTGGAACCGGATTAAAAAAAAAGACAGGCCCAGTTTTGGTCTACTAACTGCCTGGGGATTGGCAGCGCAAGGGGGAAACCTGTGCTTGCATACTGACCATTGTGACAGAGGAACTCCACCTGTGGGTAAAATTTGGACCGTGGGTGTCCTAGAGTCTGACTCATCAGATAAGTTCTTCCTCTTCCTTAGAGGCCTGGAGGTGCTCTGGGGAGGGGACAAGAGAAAGAAAGAGCATTAAGACAGTAGAAAATTTCTTTCTAATATTTTTGGTGTGGTTGCCAGATTTAGCAAATAAAAATACAAGATGCCTGGTTAAATTTGAATTTCAAACATATTTATTGAGGGACTATTTATACTAAAAGAATTATTTGTTGCTTATTTGAAATTCACATCTAATTGGGTGCTGTTGACTGAAGTGTGCCCCATCCCCAAAAATTCATGTACTGAAGCCAAAATCCCCAACGTGATAGTATTTGGAGGTGGAGACTTTAAGAGGTAATTAGGTTTAGGTGAGGTCTTGAGAGTGGGGCCCTCATTATGGGATTAGTGCCCTTATAAGATGAGATAACAGACAGCTTGCTGTCTCACTCTCTCTCCCCACCATGTGAGGACATAGCAAGAATGTGACCATCTCTAAGTCAAGAAGAGAGCCCTCACTAGAAACTGATTATGCCAGCATCTTGACCTTGGACTTCTAGCCTCTAGAACGATGAGAAATTAAGTGTTGGTTAAGCCACTCAGTCTATGGTATTTTGTTATGGCTGCCCAAGCTGACCTAGTTACTGGGCATACTGTATTTTGTCTGGAAACCCTAATTGTTGGTTTATTCTTTCCTGACTGTACCTAGCATTGCCAACACTATTTGGGCTGCCCGGAGGTGGTTTTGGCTGGGGAGTTTGGCTGCAGGCATAGGCAGGAGCTAAGGTGGGAAGGAGCAAGAGATGGAGAAATTGAATGATACCAAGACATTTCCTTTTCAAGTGTTACTAATTTGGGGGAAATTGCAAAACAACAAGCCACAGGTTGCTTTTGCTGCCACCCTACTGAGACAAAAACACCTTTTCAGTGACCTAAACGGTTGTCATCCAACATGGCCTGGGGTCACGGGTGGTAAATTTTCCAAAAATATATGTATGAGTATGTCTACCATTGCCCTTGTGATCCCAATTTCTACATCTGTTTGCACGAAAATGAGTGGCTACGTTGGCAATTTCTGGATGAAGAGTAAATAAAGGGAACTTAAAAGCAGTCACAATTACAGCCAGTGAGATGCTTCTGCATCAATCTTGAGGGCTTTACTTTAGTCTTTTTCTCAGTACTGGAAGCACTTGGTAGCTGTGTCAAAGTAGAAAGTCCTTGAGCGGAAGACCTAGCTCCTCACTGGCTGCTTGTCGGATATTTGACAAGTTACTTCTCCTTCCTGGGCCTCAGTATCCTCTTCTGTTAAATGGGGTTGAAAGGGACAGGACTATTGATAAGATTAGATCATCGATAGAAGGCATAGCCTGGCACTCATGGGGAATCCATTTGATTTGTGGGGTTTTATGCTAGGCAGTAACAATAGATAATCCTTGTATTTTAAAAATAAATTTATTTATTTTCGTCTGTGTTGGGTCTTCGTTTCTGTGGGAGGGCTTTCTCCAGTGGCGAACGGGGGCCACTCTTCAGCGTGGTGCATGGGCCTCTCACCGTCGCGGCCTCTCCTGTGGCGGAGCACAGGCTCCGGACGCGCAGGCTCAGCGGCCATGGCTCACGGGCCCAGCGCGGGCTCCGTGGCATGTGGGATCTTCCCGGACCGGGGCATGAACCCGTGTCCCCTGCATCGGCAGGTGGACTCTCAACCACTGCGCCACCAGGGAAGCCCCAATCCTTGTATTAATTGGCTCCCTCATCAGAGTTATGGAAATCATGTTTGTGGGAACTGTACAAAAAATTCTAGAATGATTATTTCAATAGGAGATACTCCTGCCCTGTGCATCAATACTTACAGGTGTTCCTGTCCTGTGCTTGCTGGGTGGCCTGGCATTTCTTGGTGCAGCTTTTCAGAAGTGGATGCTGGGACCCTGGTTTTGAAAATGACCCTCTTCCCAAGTCACTCTATGTGTGGTCTCATCAGCACCAACCCAAGATAAGTGCAGAGCAGTATAGAACCATTGGGAGCCTGGAGACACTTTGACATCATCTTCTCCTGGAGAGATTGAGGCCAGAGTTGGGCAGCGGCTTGCCCAAGGTCATAATGGAGAGTAATGCGAATCTCTGAAACCGTCCTATAATCATTATACTTTGACTTTCAAAATCGCTCACTAATGTCTTCTCTCTGTCTCCCTGGCCGTGGGTGACCTTGGACATCACCCCTTTCCGCCATATGGAAATCACCCCTTTCCGCCATATGAAAATCACACAACTCAAGTTATGTATTCATTTTTACGGTTGACTCCCAACTTCTATTCCACCCCAGATGGCTAGTGTGAGCCACCTGGATTAGTCAGGGTAATCATTGCTAGCTGCAGTAACAGATAACTTCCAGATCTCAGTGGTTTAACACAATACAACATCAATGATGTCTCGTGGGTGGCCTTTAACCAAGTGGTTCAGGAATCCAGATTTCTACATCCTGTGGTGGTGTCATCTTTTAGGGCTTGAGTTGCTGACGACAGAGATCATGGAGGACTACATAGGACATTTTAAGGACAGGCCTGGAAGTGACATAACTTTTCCCACATTCTATTGGTAGAAGCCAGTCAAATGGCCCAATCTGTACTGTAAGAGAGGCTGGGAAATGCAGTCTTCATGAATGTCCAGGACAAATGGGATTAGAAAATATCTACCAGGTTTCTTCTACAGCATCCATGGTCATCCCTTCCCCCTTGCCAGTGGGTGGCTTAAGAATGGGTATGGAACCCAGGGTATGTGTGTGGAACCCAGTCCTGGCCAATGAGTGTGAAGATGATGACAGCTGGGTCTTTTAGGAAAGGTTCTCTCATACCTAAGGAGATGGGCCCATTTCTTCCTTTGGAGAAATCCCCAGAACTGCTGCATCCTGGTTCCTACCTACCTGAGGAGAATGTACACACATGGAAAAGGGCCAAGCAGAGGGAATGTTGGAGCAGCAAAGCAACCGCCTAACATATGGTGCCTGGAACTTTCCCTGCCTCTAGGCCTCTACTGCTGGGGGGTGGGGGGTAATCCACCATCTCATTGTTGAAGCTGGTTGGAATTTGGCCTTGTCGTTGCTTGTGGCTGAGATCATCCTAACTGAGAGCAGCTATGGTGAAAATTCTTTGATGCAGTGTCCAAAAGTGAGCAAAAGATGTCAACATTATTTAATAAACTGGATCATCACAGACAGCCAGTGCCAGACATGTAGGTTGGGCTCAAAAGCCCAGAGGAAACTTGGAAAAGGGAATAAGCATGGGCTCCAGAGTCAGAAAGACCTGGATTCAATATCCTAGCTTGACTGTTTGACCTGCTCTGCGACCCTGGGCAAGTTACTTACCCTCTCTGAGCCTCTGTCTTTTCCACAGAGTCCAGTACTTATCTTGCCAAGTTGTTGAAATTCTGATTGTTAAGTGCTGGCCCATAGATGACACTTAATGGCTGGTGACTACTTTTTTGCTTAATCGACTTGCTCAGGGAAGAAAGTACCTGTTTCTTCAGTGAGTAAAGTTTTTGACCTCAGTTAACTAGTAGATCTCCTTCCCTCCCTGTACAGACAAAACCCTCCTTGGGGTGGGGGGGTTTGTGTCTGAGATCCTACTTTAACATGGCAACCAGGTCGGACCCTCCATTATTCATTTTCTGCAGTAATGGGCTCATTACGCCTTTTCCTGAGACTCCGCGGATTCTGGAACAAAACCAGACACCATTCCTCCAGTGGTTATTTTCTTCCTCGAGATGCTTATACTTTTTGGAGGTAATGCCAAGACATCCAGCGAGGCACTCAGATCCTTTTTGGAAGGAGACAGGATATAAATCATTAATAAGTAAATAAATAAGTAACCATGTGATTCTGTCAATTCGGGAGGGAAAAAATCAGTCAAGCCAGAGTTTGCTGACATGTAGACCTTTGGATTGACTGAATTATGAACGTTTTTGGGGAGGGGAGAAAGGGGAAGGAGTATCGACACTGTGCTACTCTCTGACAAGAGAGTTTGGGAACAAAACTTAGAAAACAAGGAGAGGAAAGTTGGTCCAAGTGACTGCCTCGTTTTCCCTCCTGCAATTAACAAAGGCACAGGGATAAAGTCCTGTGCGGGCACAGAGTGTGTGCCAATCGAATATTTCAACCTCCCTTTTTCCCTTATAAAAAATTAAAATTCTACATCTTGTGTTTCTTGCCTCAATACAAATTATTGTTTTTCTGCAATATTAATTCTAATATTAAAAATAAAAGTCCATAATAGTCAAAGAATTGCTCAATTCCTTTTTATAAAGGGGTGGAGGCTCTTTCATTGAAGAAATGATTTTACATCTTCCTATGGATTTTTAAAAAATTAATAATGAATTTATTATCCCCCCTTTTTAACATTACAGTATAATTACATAAGTAGAAATAAGTAGAATCTCCTTCATTTTGGGGTAAAGTTCTGTGAGTTTTGACACATGTAGACAGTCATGTCTCATCACCACAAGGATGTGGAGGTCAATTTCTATCACATGAGAAATTTTCATGTCTGTTTGCTGTCAACCCTCCTCTCCTTCCCCAGCCCCTGGTAACCTCTGATCTGTTACTGCCCCTATATTTTTGTCTTTGTAAGAATGCCATATAAATGAAATCATAAAGAATTTTGCCTTTTGAGTCTAGCTTACTTCACTTGGCATAGTGCCTTGGAGATTTACCTTTGCTGTTTTATGTACAAGTGTTGGTTTGTTCCTTTTTCATGGATAAATAGTATTTCAAGTGCCGTGTTACCCCCTGGAGTCTTGGTGAGATGCCTACACACTCTCCAGCTCTCTGTCTCCAGCCCACCCACAAACACTGACCAAGGGTCCACCAGACCTAGTTGTTTTAGGGAAGACATTATTTGCCCAGTTCTTCCCACCTCTCTGTATCCATGCTGTCTGTTACATCCTTTGAGGTTACCCCCAATAAAGGCAGAGAATACCTCCTCCTCTTTATTTTTGGCTCGGCCATTTGATTTTTTTTTTTGTCCACTAGAATGAGGTGGACGTGGCCGAGTAGCACTTCTGAGCCTAAGCCTTCACAGGTCTTGAGGTTTCTACTTGCTGTTGTGGTTCCGCCATCCTCATGGGATGTACACGCTAAGCAAACCTCTGGTCTCAGGCCGAGGAGGAGAGACACAGGGAGCAGAGCTGCCTCTGTCAAGATCAAGCGAGAGCAGTCGCCTGCAGGTGTCAGAGCAATAGTCGATTGTGGTTTGTTACACAGCTGTCGTTGACTGATACACCCACTGCCTTTGCATCACAGTGACCTGCTTAAGAAGAAAGAAACTGCTGCTTCTCACATGGACAAAGGGGACCAAAGAGTCATCTCGCTCCTTCTTTAAGGCTCGGCTCAAAGTCTGCCTGTTCCCTGAAGCCTTCCCTGTTGGTTTTGGTTCAGATAGATTTCTCCTTCCTCTCATCTCCATACTTCCAACACAAGAATTTATTTGGGCTCTTCTTTATGAGCTTGTTAGGATCTTTGTACTTCTGTTCCTCTGTCTAGAATGCTCTTACTCTGAGTCTTGGCATGACGGGCTCATTACTGTCAAGTCAGCTCAGATGTTACCTCCTGAGAGGGACCTTTTCTGACCATCCTGTCCTCCAGTCCAAGGCAGCCTCTCTACTCACTCTCCACTGTATCTTTTTGTTTAAGACACCCGTCACTTTCTGGAATGATCTCATGCATTTTTACATGGGTGTGTTTGTTAAATGCACTGGGTGGACTCCAGGTGGGCCTGGACTCCTCTGAATTGGTTCCCACTATATCCCCAGCACTTAGAACAACTGAGTACATTAGCAGGCCCACTTTAAATACTGAATGACTTTGTGGCTGAAGTTTTGCGTCTGTCTGCTGCCCTCCCACTTTTTTTCTTTAAAAGACTGATTGATGTTTTAAAATGAAAAAGGACCAGGCTCATGGTGTTAGATGCTTAGGGCTTGACCACTGATCGCTGTGTCCGTCCTCCCGACATGCCACTTCCTGGCCTCTTCCTTGCATACAAGACTTAGCTTCTCCCATCTTCACCCTGACTCCACCTCTCCTCCTTCTCTCCCTTTACTGAGAAATAATTCACACACCCCAAATTCACCCATTTAAAGCATACGGTTCAATGGTCTTAGTGTATTTAGAGAGTTGTCCAACTATCACCACAAGCGAAGTTAAGAACATTTTCATCACCTCAGAAATAACCCCCTACCCGTTAGCAGTCACATACTCTTAACCTTAGGCAACCACCAATCTACTTTCTGTCTCTACAGGTTGGCCTACTCCGGACATTTCCTATAAATGGAATCATGCAGCACGTGGCTTCTGTGACGGGCTTCTTTTACTAAGCATCGTGTTTGCAAGGTCCATCCTCGCTGTAACATGTCATGCTTCATTCCTTTTTATTGCTGGAAAGTGTTCCATTGCAAGGATAGACTACATTCTGTTTCTCCAGCCACCAGCGGATAGCCATTTGGGTTGTTTCCACTTTTTGGCCACAATGAAAATGCCTGTATGAGGGTTTTCATGGATGAATGTTTTTATTTCTTTGGGTCTATAGCTGCACATCCTATCTTGACTTTTGCCTTCACCTCTTCCCCTATCATTTACTCATGAAACCATTATAGTGATGATAACAATAATGATGACCATGATAATGATAAGATTAATCTGCTCTTTCTGAGCATTTAAGATGTGCAAGACGCTCTTTAAAGCACCTTGCATGTAATCAATTCATCAGAACAACTCAGTGCTGAGAGTGGGGTTGTTATCCCCATTTCACAGATGACGAAACTGAGGCACAGAGATGTTAAGTGACCAGCCCAAGGTCACAGTCCCAGGATGTGTCAGACTCTGGTTGACTCTGGCTCAACTCCAAAATTCGTCTACCTCAGAGGTAATACTCCTTGTTTGATCTGGCCCTCAGAACCTTGACCTATTCTGCCCCTGCCCCTGCCCCTGTGGACAGCCCTCCGTGCATTCTGTCCCAGCCTCATGTGATATCTCCCTGCTCTAAAAGTGAGCTCTTGTGGGCAGGAACTTGGTCTCTTTCATTTCTGTGTTCCTGTACATTTTTCACACTACCTGGCACGTAGTAGAGATTTGAAAAAATACTCATTTAATTGAAAATAATTAAATTAAACACAAAAAACATTCCTCAGTGTAGGCTATGTATTTGCTGACTCAGGAGAGACAGGTACAATTGACAGGGATGAGATATTTCCAGATAGGGGAGGAGGGATCCTGGGCGTGAATGCTGTGGGTTGCTAAGGATGGAAATTGTTTCCTCCTTTTTCTTTTTTCTGGTTTTCAACAACTCTGAGTTCTGCTATAGTTACTTCCAATAACCCCCCAATATTAGTCACATATAAAAATGAAACATCTGATTTCACCCACAAATGAATGCATAAATGAATAAGGTAACCCCCATCAGTCTTACACACAGTAAGATATGAATTAAGTAAGAGCACTTGGAAAAAGAAATATTAAGATCCTCTGTTAGTGACATCGGCAAATTCTAGCTCCATCTCCTAGTTTGATCCCTGCCCCCCTATCTGTCCAGAATGGTAATAATATCAGATAATAACTGACATTGTGCAGAGCCTTATAGCCCCAGAGTTTGCAAAATCCTCTTATTGAAATAATCATCTCGTGGATCCTCTAAGGCTCATCTTTATCACCTTTCCATTTCTGATGCTGAATTCCTCCAGCAGGACTGAACTGCTCACAGGACCCTGCACAGGCTTCATTTTCTCTGGTCCCCAGACTGCTGTGCATGCTGAGACCTCTGGCCTCACAGCCTTATTCCCCTTCATGCCTATCCATCCTTCCCATTTTAGCTTAGACATCACTTCCTCCAGGAAATCTTCCTCGACTCCTCCGTATGGGTCCTGTGTCCCTCTGTGCTCACTGAGAGTCTTGCAGCCTCTATCCCACCATCAACACTGTTCTGTGTCCCTTTCCTCCAATAGACTGTGCACTTCCGTATTCAGAGACCATCTTGCATATGGAGGAGAACAGATGTCCAAAAAAAGGGCATTCAATGAACGACTGATGGCAAACACCCGTGAAGTGAATATGATACACCTCACTGGGTGGGTGAAGAAAGGGAGGCTCAGAAAGGGCAGTCTTGAGAGCGGTTTTGCACAGACTCTCTGGGATAACTTTGGCTCAAGAATTAGGAGTCTTTCCTTTGCCATCTCTTTGGGCAGCTGTGCTGACCCCGTCCAAGGACACGGCTGTCTCTCAGAGGCTCATTTAAGATGCTGAGAAGATGGGATCCACCCAAAGCATCTTTGATTCCTTTAAGCTTCTGCAGGTGTGAAGACCATGTACCAAATTGAAACATGCATTAAAAGAATTTTATGGGTTGAGCCAATCATGGAAAAAACTACTGTACAAATACTGTCAAATGGGGCATGTATTTAAAAGGTTAGACAAAATATCTCCTTGCTGCTTTTTCTTTGGTTCTCTTTTTATAGCCCACTGCAAAACAACAATGGATAAAGGGTGCAGAGAATGCATGTATATTTTCTTTTCTTTCTTTTTTTTTCTTTTTTTTTTACCTTTCCCTAAGGAGCTTCTGTGCTACCCACACTAATTGTAGGTTTTTCTGAAAATGCAGTATGAATCATTTATAAATAAAGAGACTTTAAAATCCCTAAAAGACTCCCCAAGGCATTCAGTATTTCAGCATAAAATAACTGTTAAATGGAGTTATTCTGAATTAGCTTTTACTGGAATGTGGTGAAAATAAAGTTCTCTTTTCACTGTGATTGTTGCAGTAATTCTTTTACACAGCCACCTGGGGTAATTGACAACCCATTTCCATAATTCAGGTTTCAGCAAAGCCGTTCCCTGAAATGGCTAGTGTTGGAGAAATGGGGGTCTCCAAGAGGGACACCTCTCACACTGGCCAAGAGAGAAGCCAGCCCAGGGTCCCTGGGGGGAGTCCTGAGATGGCTGTTAAAGCTCCAAAACAAGTGCAGACATTGACTCTTGAGGGTAGGAGAGAGCAGCGCCTTTGGATTCAGATCACCCAGAGTCCTAAGCTCAGCTCTGCCTCTTATAGGCTTTGTGACCTTGGGGGAGTTGCCTAACCTCTCTGACCCTCAGGGATAATAATAATCCTTACTCTGTCGAGTTGTTATGAAAATTTGAAGTAAAATTTATAAATGCCTAGAACAAAATGAAGATGAAAATGGCAGCTATAATTAGTTAATAACAGTGATGCCTCTGCCTGTACATCAAATGTGCCTTGAACGCATGTGCTGAAGGGCCATCTCGATGTCTTGCCTTCTCTCTGTCTTGCTGGTCACCTGAATGCCCTCGCTCCTCCGTCCTTCCGTCTTTCCACTCTCACATCTATTGGTTGACTGGTTCGTTTAGTCTGCAGATACTTTCAGAGTTTTTCAGAGTGTATGATCATATGCCATGTGCTCTGTGCAAGGGACTGGGGGTCTGAAGGTGAATTAGACTGCAGGGCAGGGCTTTAGTCTAAGGAGGAAAGGAAGATAGATGGTGGAGATGACACAGGTGTGACAATGACAATTATTTACTGGGCACAGTGAAGGTGCAAAGGAAGCAGTGGCTGTTCCACCTGGGGGTGGGGAGGCAGGTCAGGGATGGTTTCACAGGTGGAGGGTAGGCCCTAGAGCTGACCCTTGAGTGTTGAGGGTTTTCCAGATGAGAAACAGGTGGGGGAGGGCAGCCATCATCCCACAGGATGGATGTTCTCTGAGGTCAGGGACAATGTCTGTCTTATTGTCCCCCAATCCCTGTACTTGTCACATGTCTGATTCAGAGCAGGCTTCCCATATGTGTTTTGTTGAAGGGATGAATGAGCTCCAGGCACGGGCCCAGAGGAAGCCAGGACTTGGAGAAGGAAAAACTGGTGTGGCGGCCAGTGTGTCTGGGGATGGCCAGTAGCTGAGTCAGGCAGGGAGAGGCACAAGGGCAGGAGTGATGGAGGTGGGCCGGCTCCAGTTGAGAAAGGACCTTTGCCACCTGGCTAAGAGCAGAGAGGAGGTGCTGAAGGGTTTGACCGAGTGAGGCCATATGCAAGAACTCTCCTGCCTTTTGGCAAAGCCTCTTCAGGAGGCTGGGAGAGCAAATTGGCAGGAGGACGGCCTGGAGGCTGGAAATAGACAAGAATTTGACAGGTGCCGTTGGGGTCATCTTTTGCTGTCCCAGCGCGGCATCCAGTCAGAAGTCACTTTTGATCCCAGGTGTAAAATTATGCAGAGGAGGTTCCCCTTCTACTCTGCAATTGATTGACAAATTGTCCTGTCACTCAAATGCTTCTTCCACTTATCATAAAGAGGAAAAGAAAATTATCTGTTCAGTGCACATGGGAAAGAAAGCACGTTCATTAACCTCTGGCTGCTGAGATTGGAAACTTATGCAGCTTCAAGGGATAGAGACGCTTCAAGGAAGACACGAGGAGAAAGCCAGGGAGAAGTTACGTGCATGCTGTTGTGTACACATCACTCTTTCTATTTACACACACGCGCGGTCCACACATCTGGTCTCCACCATCCACTGCAGAAACACACAAACCCAAACACACATACACACACCCCTACACTCACCAGCGCACATGTATCTTGCAAAGGGTGTAGCTACTGCATAAGTTTACGCCTCCAATGGGTGTATACACATAGAGACAGATGCTTGCATACCAGTGTTTTACAATGGGAACTGGCTGCCAGTGGTTGGAACTTGGGACCCGTCTGAAAACATTGCACTTTTTGGAGAGTTTTGTAAAGGACCCATCTATTTTCTGATTTCTCTGGAAGACAGCTCTGACTTTTCTAGGAGGAGGCATTGGTTAGGAAGGAAACCTCAAGATGGCAATGTCCCAGATGGACAGTTGTCCTCCTGTCCAGCTATCATAATATCCTTACCCATTAGTCAAGGTTCTCCATAGAAACAGAACCAATAGGACATGTGTATATCTCTCTCTAGAAAGAGATTTATTATAAAGTATTGACTAAGGTGATTATGAAGCTGAGAAGTCCCACCATCTGCCATCTGAAAGCTGGGGACCCAGGAAAGCCCGTGGTAAAGTTTGAAGGCCTGAGGGCTGGAGAGCCACTGCTGGAGATTCCAGGGCAGGTCTGAAAGTCTGCTGAGACCCAGGAACGCCAAGGACAGGAGAGCCACGTCTCAGCCCAGCAGTCAGGCAGAGAGCAAATTCCACCTCTGCCTCTTTTTCGTTCTATTCAGGCCCCAGTGGATGAGGCCCACCCACACGGAATGGGGGGTTATCTGCTTGCCACTGACCACCCATTCAAATGCTCATCTCATCTAGAAACACCCTGTCTCGTCTAGACATACCTGCATTCTCGGCGTCCCACGGCCCAGTCAAGTTGACACATAAAATTAACCATCACACCCATGAAGTCACAACACCTATTTCCTTCTTGACTACGAACCCTGTACCCATCACCAGCCTTGGTCCTTTACATGCTTCCTCTAAAACCCTCACAATAACTTCCTGAAATATATATGATCCCATTTTACAGGTGAGAGACTGAGGCTCAGAAAGACAACCCTGTCACTTCAGACAAGGTCACAGGGGGAGAAAGTTCCTGGGGTCTAACACAGGCTCCTTCCACCCTAAAATCTATCTATAGTGCCCTTTTTCCCTTTTTTTTTTTTTTTTTGATTGTTAAGCACTTATACTTCTATTAGCACATATCCTCACCCAAGTAATGGGAGGTGGGCCTTAGTAATTCTTTTATTCAAATATTTACTGAGCCAGCCACTGTGCTGGGTTTTGGGGAAACAGCCAGTACGCAGAGCAGACTGAATAAGGGCCTCTGTCTAATAGGAGAGGGCAGAGCATAAACAGGTTAGCAAGGAATCCTGCGGGCAATAATATGTGGATTGAAGAAGAAGAAAGACGAGTAAGAAGGCAGAAAGTGCTGGGGGATTTCTTTTAGATGGAGGTGGGTCAGAGAAAAGCCTTGCTGATGAAGGGACAGCTAAGTAGAAAACTCAGAGGAAGGGAATCACCAATGAAGAAAAGAACATTCGAGGAGGTGAAGTCAGGCTCAGACAAAAGCCCTAACTCTCACCACCACAGCTGCCTCCTCCAAGCTTCCGTGCACAGAGCCGATAGAATTTTCTGCTTGCCCTTTGCTGCTGGGGCAGACAGAAGGACGGCCGTCTTTCCTAAGATGGGCCATGTGCCCTCAGTTCCCAATGACGGGCTCAGAGAGTGTTTCTTGGGGTGCCACACCCTCATCTTGTCTTCCCATCTGCTCTTGGTCTGCCACACATCACCTCTGGCGGCAAAAAAACTTAGCAAAGTTAAGGCCACCCTACAGGTCTGAACAGGAACGAACGAATCCCTCCACCGTAGCTTCTGTTCCCAAAGCCCAGCTTCTGCTCCGCTATTTAAAATATGTCTTTCTGCCAGTGGCTGAGTAGGTTGAAGTCTTTGAAACCCTGAGTGTTCTATAAAATCCAAATAATTCCCTGTAAATCAAAGTACTTGGCATGCTGGCTGCAAAGCCTGCAGCTTTTTTTTTTTTTTTTCCTAAGGTAATCTCTAGAAAGTAGTTTGTACTCATGTTTCCACAGTGATTAAATATGCAAAGTAATTTCCACGATTTTCACCATGTTCTGAACCAAATCAGATTCCGTTCTGCTCCTCTTTGTACAAAGCCACTTATTGGATCAGATTCCAAAACAAATCCCCTGAATTTGGCGGATCATCATTTTAAAAGGGGGCTTGTTAAGGTAATCATTAAATTAAACCACCCCTTTAAGAATATTTAGATCTGGTCCGCCAAGCGGAACGGTCTAATGGTTTTTAAATTAGAAGCCGCAGAATGCTGGTGAATTTTCTTTTGTGGGTCAAGTGGGTATTAACAAATGCTAAGACTGTTCTCTCTTTTGTCATCACCTTGAAATCTGCAAAGAAATGCAAAGAGTGGGAAGGACCCAAGGAGACAAGTAGGGTGGCTTGGTGGTACCCATGGTTGGTTGCAGAACAAAGCAGGAGCAAGCATGAGATACTGCTACTCACCATCTTTTTACACCCAGTCTTGAGAGAGACGGAAGCCTGAATCTGCCGGGAAGGGCAGATACCCGGGGTGCCCTGACTCCTGCAGGCTTAAGCCGCTCATGGGGTCAGCTCTTCCCACCACAGAGCCTGGGCTGATACCTGTGGCCAGGAGACTTTTTAAAAATTCTTATTGTCTGTCTTTCAGGGAAGCTCAAAGAAAGCCTGAAGCAGGAACTTTTTGTCAGCACATCTGTAAAATACTCAAGGAACTGTGACTCTCATCAATGCATTTCACTTCCTCTTACGGGGGCTTTTAGCTTCCTGGCAGCCCTGGATCTCAAGCTAACGTTGCCCAGGCCTGGGGCCCAGTAGCACTGCTCTGGGTTTATCTATGGTTAATTCAAGTGCACTCCGAGCTAGGCTTCGGGGTCACCTGGAGAGACTTTCATGCCATGCATGTGCCCACCTCCAAAAGACTTATTGAATTCATCTGGGGTGGGACCCAGCGCTGGCTTTTTTATAAAACTTTCCAGGTAATTATAATGTGCAGCCAGGGTTGAAAACTATTCGATTTAGAAAAAAAAAAAGCAACTCTCACAGAGAAGTCTAAATGGATAAATGTCCTGTGTGAATGGGGCCTTCAGTTAAGCCAGAGGGTTGGCAAACTAAGGCCCCTGGGCCAAATATGCCCTGTGTTGGTCCCAGTTTTGTATGACTCTGAGCTAAAAAATAGTTTGCACATTATTAAGTGGATGGAAAAAATTCAAAAGAAGAATATATTTCTTGATATGGGTAAGTTCTATGAAATTGAAGTCTCGGGGTCCATAAATAAAATTTCACGGGCCCTGCTCAGTTATGTACGTGTTATCAATGGGCTGCTTTTGCACTGCAATGGCTGAGTTGAGTATAGTTGTAGCAGAGATTATATGGACTGCAGAATTCAAAATACGTACCATCTGGCCCTTACAGAAAAAATTTGCCGACCCTTGAATTAAATCGTAGGAGAAAAGAACCTTTGCAAAGAAGTGTCTCTTTGAATTGAAACCATGTAAAGTGGGACCTATTTAAAATCAATAAGCCCAAAGAAACAAAGATAAAGAAAAAAAAGAGATGAAATTCAGTATTACTATGGATATAGGGGGAAGAACACTTCCACACACAGCCCAGGGGAGTGCTGGTGTATTCTTTCTGGAAGGCATTTTGTTAGTACATCTCAAGGGTCTTAACAGTGTTCCTAGGCTTTGCCCAGTCCATTCTATTTCCAGAAATAGGTTTTATGGAAACTCCCAGTTATACGTGCAGTTTTATCTATCAGGATTTTATTGCAAAGTTATAATACGAAAACAACGGCAATCTCCCACCCCCAAATCTGTGTCCAATAATAGGAGGTGTTTTATCGACAGAAGAATGGATAAAGAAGATGTGGTATATATATCAATGGAATTGACTCAGCCATAAAAAGGAATGAAATAATGTTATTTGCAGCAACATGGATGGACCTAGAGATTATCATACCAAGTGAAGTAAGCCAAAGACAAATACCATATGATATCACTTATATGTGGATCTAAAAAATGATACAGATGAACTTATTTACTAGACTCACAGACATAGAAAACAAATTTATGTTTACCAAAGGCGAAAGGGGAAGGAGGGACAAATTAGGAGTTTAGGATTAACATATATGCAGTACTATCTATAAAATAGATAAACAACAATGACCTACTATATAGCACAGTGAACTATATTCAGTATCTTGTAATAACCTATAATCGAAAAAAATCTAAAAAAGAATCTATCTCTCCTTCTCTCTCTATATATATAGAATCACTTTGCTGTACCCCTGAAACTAACACAACATTGTAAATCAACTATAGGTCAATTAAAAATATAATAATAGGATGTGTTTTAATAAATTGTGTTACATCCATATACAAGTATAAGAATGAGGTGGTTGAAGAACAGATAATAACACAGGAAAATGTCTGTGGTCCATAAAATGAAAAATAAGCCATAAATAAAACATTCTTAACAGAAAAAATTCGATGTATCAAAACACGTACATATATATATAGAAAATTGGAGAGATATACCCAAAATGGTAATCATGTCTAATTCTGGGTGATTATGCTATGAGTAATTTTAATTTTTTTCTTTCTGCTTTCCTATATTTTTCAAATTTTCTACATTGAACTTGAATTAATATGGTAGCGTTATTTACAAGTGGCCCCCTAGGGAGAGGGCAATACAGGACAGCCTTTGCTTGGAAAGTGAGAAACCTGAATTTATGTCCCTGGACCCCCTCTCCAGCCCCACCTGCTGAATGAGCTTCAAGATGCCAAATAAGAGCCCTGACGTTCTCCCACCCTGGCCGTGAGGTATGTTGTGAAAAGGAAAGACTTCTGGGCCATGGGACCTTGATTTGATTCCAGTTCCTGTCACTTCCATGCTCAGTAATTTTAACCATTTCAAGGGCCACTTTGGTCTTCAGAAATGCAGGGATGATAAACCTTTCTTATGAGGTTCCTTTGTCGGTTGACAGGAGAGCTTATGCAAAGCACCGGATGCTGTACCTGGGACAGGTGAGCATCCCAAAACCTTCAGAGCCCTTTTTCCTCCCCTCACCGTGATCTTTAAAGTCCCTTCTACTCTCATCAACAGCTTGTATTTTTCTAATTTCTCCTGTTTGTATAAGGAGAAGAGATTGTGACCGTAGTTTCATGTGCTCAGGGAACATCTGTCCTGAAAGCCAGCCCCAATGCACCTGTACAGATGCAGCTGGGCCCATCCATGCTCCCACCCACGGCGGGATCAGTGGCTTTGAATTCCCGATGATGCTCTCCAAGGCACAGGGGCGCTCCGTTCTTTCAGGGCTGTTGTATGGATGACAAGAACTAAATGTGCCTAAGCTCTATGTTAGGCATGATAAACTCCCTGGGAGCGACAGACAGAGCTGGGCCCATCCATCATTGCATTCCCCACCCTGGGCATGCATGCTGGAGGGGACCGGACAACTACCGAAAACCTGGAGGGCTATTTCGTTTCAGTGCTATGAATCACACAACACAAGCACCTTGCATGGAGCATAGCTGTGGAAGGCAGAATAACGACTTCCGTAGATGTCCACCTCCTAATCCCCAGAACCTTTGAGTGTATTACCTTACACGGCAAAGGGGTAATTATGGTACAGATGGAATTAAGGTTGTTAATCAGCTGTCCTTCAAATAGATGATCCTGGATTACCTGGTAGGCTCAATATAATCACAAGGGTCCTGAAATGTGGAAGAGGGGGGCAGAGAAGAGAGTTAGAAAAAGATGTGACAATGGAAGAATAGTCAGAGAGATGCATGCAACGTGGCTGACTTTGAAGATAGAGGAAGGGGCCATGGGCATAGGAAAGTGGGCATCTTCTAGAAGCTGGAAAAAGCAAGGAAACAGATTCTTCCCCAAGGCCTCTGGAAGAAATGCAGCCCTGATGACACTCATGTCGGACTTTTAACGTACAGAGCTATAAGATAATATATTTGTGTTGTTTTAAACCACTAAGTTTGTGGTAATTTGTTACAGCAGTAATAGGGAACTAATACACTTGCCATGCAACCATGTGACATAACTAATCTCACTGAATTCTCACAACCTTGTCAAGTAGGTAGTATTATCTCCTTCTTACAAATACAGAAACAAGTTCAGAGAAGGCAAGTATCATTCCCAAAGGCACACAGCTAATAAGTGGTAAAGCTAGGATCCATATCCATAGCTCACTTTCTTCTAAGACCCATGCTCTGTGCTCTACCCAAGATCAAGGCCTCAGTGTAAACATTTCTGGACCAGCACCTGTGAGGGGTGTAATCCAGATGTTCAAGGCTGGATGGGGACTCAGATGGCTCCTCAAGCTCTGTCTGGTGCTTGGACTCTTGAATGATGTGTCATGGGAGATGGATATTCAGCCTGTGTTTGAATGCCTCCTCTGATGAGGAACTCACTATCACTCATGGACCTCATCTAGGTCTTGGATAGCTCTGCCTATTGAAAAGTTCACTCTGATTCGGCATATCAAGCATTGTCTACTGCCCCATAATTCTACTTTTTCGCCCAGTTTTTCTTTCAGAGACCCTTGGAATATTGGCCCCCCATACTTGGTGGGTTAGCCCTCTGAACACGGATCTAAGATGGAAGCAGACCCCTGGAAGTTGCCATTTTGCAGAATTGGTTGGCTTGCAGGCCAGTCCTTCCTAGACAGCCCCTCCCAAGCCCAGACAGCTGTTGCTGGAGAAGCGACCCATCCAGGACCCCTGTGGAAAGTTTGGGTGCTCCCATCTCTGCTGATGTATTTTGTTATTGATATTTTCAATAAATGTGGACCTGATTCTTCACTGGCTAAAAATTCAGTCATTCTGAATTCTGGATCACTTGGAAAGGGATTGGGTTGGATTTCACTTTTCTTCTTTTCTGTAGTATAAAAGATTGCTGGGGCATGAGTCACTCCTGTGAGACAGTGATCGAGATGGGCACAGTGCACTAAGTGGGGTCTGTAATCGGCACATGGACCATTTATCCTTGGAGGCAGAATTCTCCTGGATGTCTACCCATCAACACTTTAGTAGTCTTCTAGAAGTTACTCTAATTACAATTATAGTTATTTCTGGGTGTTTCCAAAGTGGCAGGAACTGTGCTCAGTAAGAGTTTTACATGCATTTCTCCTTTCCTTCTTAAAAATAGAGCAAATGAAGAATCAGAGAGGTTAAGAAACATGCTTAAGGTCACACAGCTACTTAGTGACAGTTCCTGCAACTCCTCATCCCCAGCAGGTGAAGCTCCATTCACAGGTGAAAAGAAGTTGAGATTTGGGGTCAGATAGACCTGGGCTTATATCCTCCCTCATCCCATGTTCACAGTGTCATTTTGGAAACCATGAAAGTCAATAAAGTATTGTTCCTTCATAACATTGATTATTGTTTGTTTCTTGTCTCTTTGCTTATTGTCCCTTTTCCCCACTAGAATATGAAATCCACAATACAGAGTCTATGTCATTCTGTTCCCTGCTGAATCCTCAGAACCCAGCACAATTCCCAGCATGCAGTTGACACTCAAAAAATATTTGCTAAGTGATTGAATAAATAATATCACAACTGAAAATGAGTCTCGGATATCCTGAGGCTTATTTCCCTTCCTCCTCTGAACCTGAGTCCCAATAGCTAGGTGGGACTTTCGGAGTCTTTCAAAATAGGGTAAAGGGAGGAAAGGGTGAGCAAAGCATTATGTGCCCTGTTCCCACAAGGGTCATTGGTTTTCAAAAATGACCTAGGAAGAAGAGACAATTCGAGAATGTTCACTAGGTATTGGATTTTGCATTCCATGAAGTCCCCATAAAAACCCCCAAATATATGGCATGGTTTCTCCAGGTGTCACTTCCAAACTAACTTTTGTATCTCATTATATTGAACAAAGTTTACTGATAGGACTGGAAAATTCATAAAATAATAGTAAGTTAATAGTAACAGCTTCCCTTTATCGAGGGCTTGCTGTGTACCAGGGGTTATAATAAACATTTTATAGGATTTACTTAATCATTAGAAAATGCGAAGAGGAAAGTACAATCATCCCCATTTTACATAAGGAAACTGACTCAACTTGCCTCAAATCATACCGTTCATAGGGGGTGGAACTGATTTGCCCGCAGGTTTTCCTTCTTTTCATTTATAGCACAGCTACATGCTTCTTACCTGCAAGACAGACTGCTCAGACTGCTGACAATCTAGTTCTCCAAATCATTCTCATGAAGCCAAGCATAAAGGCCTTTCCGGAGTGGAAAAAGTAATCACAAAGACTGGCTCTAAAGCCCATGCAAATTTCCTCATTGCTTATGTTTTCTGGTCTTTACTTAGAGCCTTCTGTTTTATTTTATTTTTTTTTTAAAAATTTATTTTATTGAAGTATAGTTGATTCACAATGTTGTGTTAATTTCTGCTGTACAGCAAGGTGATTCAGTTATACACATACATACGTTCTTCTTCATATTCTTTTCCACTGTGGTTTACCACAGGATATTGAATATAGTTCCCGGTGCTCTACAGGAGGATCTTATTGTTTATCCATTCTATATATAATAGTTTGCATCTGCTAATCCTAAACTCCCGCTCCAACTCTCCCCCACCCTCTTCCCCCTTGGCAACCACAAGTCTGATCTCTATGTCTTTGAGTCTGTTTCTGCTTCGTAGATAAGTTCACTTGTATCATTTTTTAGATTCCACATATAAGTTATATCATATGGTATTTGTCTTTCTCTGTCTGACTTACTTCACTTAGTGTGATAATCTCTAGGTCCACCCATGTTGTTGAAAATGGCTTTCTTTCTTTCTTTCTCTTTCTTTCCTTTCTTTCTTTCTTTCTTCCTTCCTTCCTTCTTTTTCCTTTCTTTCTTTCTCTCTCTCTCTTCCTTCCTTCCTTCCTTCCTTCCTCCCTCCCTCCCTCCCTCTCTCTCTCTTTCCTTCTCCCTTTCTTTCTTTCTCTCTTTCTTTCTCTCTTTCTTTCTTTCTTTCTCTCTTTCTTTCTTTCTTTCTTTTTTAGGGCTTTCTGTTTTAATCCTGTGTGGTGAGGTGAATCATGTCCTCTTGAAAGATATATTCAAGTCCTAACCTCTGGTACCTTGGAATGGGATCGTACTTGGAAATATGGTCTTTGCAGAAGTAATTAGTTAATTTAAGATAAGGTCCTACTGCCTTAGGATGAGCCCTAAATCTAACGACTCATGTCCCTATCAAAAGAGGAGAGGACACACAGACACATGGGGAAGAAGGTCATGTGACATGGAGGACGGGGTGATGTAGCTACAAGCCAAGGAATGCCTAGGATTGCCTGGAGCCACCAGAAGCTAAGAAGGGGCAAAGGATGTTTATTCCCAAGAATCTTCACAGAAAGCATGTCCTTGCCAGCACCTGGCTCCCAGAACTGTGAGAGAATGCAGTTCTGTTGTTTGAAGCCTCCAAGTTTGTGGCAATTTGTTACAACAGCCCTAGGAGAAGACCACACCCCCTTTATAGAACTCTCAGTTCTCTGTTTGCTCAGCCGGGAGTAGTAAGTGTATAGCATGGGCAGAAGGTTAAATATTGCTGGAGGGAGTCACCCCACCTTCAAGGAAGAGTGCTAGCAGCCGGTTCAATGGTAAGGCTTATTCAAAACAGCCCCATAAAACAGAGGCCTGGGAACCAGAAGCACAGCTGCCTGGAGATGTCCTGCAAACTGGGGTGTTCCTGGAGGACTCACAGTGCAGGATATCACTACAATAACTTGTTGCAGTGTGCTTTCAAGTTTACATGCAGCGCTTCAGATCGTAAGTCTCGTCTAATCCCCTGGATATTAGTATTATTTTTAGTTCCCAAGAAACCAATGATTAAAAAACTTAAGAGATTTACCCAAGGCAGGTAAGTCAGAGGAGCGAGTTTATACATCCACAACGGTGATGCCACAACACAGTTTAGGTAAGTCTGACGTGTCTTCGCCTGCATACCAGGTACCAAGGTAAGAAAGACACAGCCAGGCTCTTCCTGCCAGGAGACGACAATTTAGTGGTATAGACAGATAGAAAAACAGAGCCGCTCCATGGGGGGGATACATTCGAAGCGGAGGAGAGGTGTGGACGCCTGTTGCAGCCTCAGGGGTTCAGCCAGGAGGAGGTAGCTCCGCAGCCTGGCTTCGGAAGAGGATTAAGAATTTGGCAGGCGGAGAAGGAAGTGTGGGTGATCCTGGCCGGTGATGCTCAGACTTTTCGGTCCTAGGACCCTTTTACGCACATATAAACTATTGTGGGCCACAAAGAGCTTTTTTCATGTGCGTTAGAGTTATCAATAATTAGTATATTAGAAATTAAAACTGAGATACTGTAAACATATTTATGAATTTATTGAAAGGAAAAATACTGAACCCATTGCATGTGAACATAAAGAATACCTATTTTTAATGAAAAATAAGTTATTCCAAAACCAAAAACGTAAGCTACAGCAAAATGGCCTTGTTTTACATTTCTGCACATCTCTTTAATGCCTGGCTATCTACCTTATCGGCTGGGTCTTCCTATCTGGCTCTATGGTCAATCTGTTGTGATATGTGGTTTTGGCTGATGTCTATGGGGAAAATATCTGGCTCCACATACATAAGAAGGAGGAAAAAGGAGGACCTCGGGGACCCCTGGGAGACTCTTATGGATCCTCTGGGGTCTCCGGCCCACCCTGTGAGAACTGCTGTACCAGGGAGAAGGAACAGCCTGACCTGAGGCCAGGAGGCAGACCACAGTATGCAGTGTTTGGGGAATGAATTACACACAGCTCCGTGTGACCAGAGCATCCTGGGAAAGACCTCAGAATGGTGGGAAGGGCCCCTGAAGTGGGAGTGAGGGAGGGTCCGGACACCTGGTGGTCCATGCTTCAGCCAGCAGCGATGGAAGGGAGGCCACGCCGGGTTTTACCAGGGAGGGGTCCCGAGCCGCTGGCATTGGGAAAGAGAACTCCAGCTGCTCGGGTGGAGGGTGGGGGAGGACTTGTAGGGTAGGACAGGCTGGAGGGGGCAAGCCCAGAAACAGCTGCAATGGTCCAGGCAATGGATGACTACCCTTTGGAAGATTCTGGGAAGATCTATCACTGAGTTACATCAGAGTACAAAGCTGCTGTTCACGCTGATGGCCCTGAGCCAGTGAGACAAGGTTAATCACACTGAATAGGCTGTTTTAAGAACAGGGGAAATGTTTCCATTAAAATAATTAAAATCTTAAAACGTTTTGGGGCTCAAAGGTATATGTTTCAGTTACCTGGAAAACCTACTTGCTGAAACTTCATTTTTTCAGCATCCCAGAGAAATAAGACATTACCGTATTTTCTCTATACAGTGAGACTGGAGGGGAAAAAGGACTGTGTAGGCAGACAGACGGGGTCCCAGCCTTCCAGAGCCTCCCCACTCGGTAGCTCTGTGACCTTAGATGCAGGAATCGGGCTCCTTGTGCCTCAGTTTCTCCATCGATAATACAGTAACAATGATTCCCACTGCAGAGATGAAATGAGATCCTGATCTACTGAGCTTAGGTCAGCATCATTTCCTGTCCTTCAATTGCCCATGTCAATTTCCCACACAGCGCCCCAAAAGTGTTTGTTCTATCAGGGGTCTGACTGACATCATTTAGAGCTAAGTTCCCAACCCAGCTGCAAAATCTCTTGCTCTGTATAACTGGTCTTTTGCTTCAGAACATCTCTCTCTATGATTGCCTATAAATCTCACAGGGCATATAACTGGGGATTTCGCGTTTTGAAAACACATGTACCAAAAAGCAGCGAACATCAACTAGTTTTATATGGATTTCGGAACTCCACCCTTTCCCCCACCCTTCGCCGTTACCCCAGATGGCTTTTATGCCCGTGGACAAAGTGGAGAGCCATCGTGGACAACCAGGGGCATGGAGGATGGTGGGGAGGGGTCTTTCCTCCAGGGTCATGGAGGAGGGTGGAGTGCTGGGGGGCAGAGCTCCAGAGTCCCAGGCACCCCCATCCCACTTCAGCCATTGCAGTGTGTCTGATGTGCTTCTTTATGGGGATTCCACAGGAGTCTGATCGACAAGATGGGTCCTACAGAGCACACATGCATGTACACACACAGGTCTGCAAAGCTCAATTTCAGGACCAGTTAGATGAGCAGGGAGAAACTGGTGAATCCCACTGGAGTCTCTCTCCAGGCTACCTGCAATGAGGGGCTGCAGCGGTTTCCCATCAAGGGCTCAAAACCCCTCCGGCTCTCTCTTTGTCCAGCCTTCTGCTCCCAGATCTCCTTTGGCTTGGGAACCACTCCTGGCTCCAGGACCTCCTCCAGTGCACATGGAGTGCTTACTAACCCAACCTCGGTCTTAGTGCGACAAGCAGCTGTAGGGGAAATAGTGGGACCTGGGCTCAAATCTGCCACTATTGACTTAACACAGACCCTTCAGTTCTCCAAGCTTCCATTTTATCATCAGTGAAACAGGACTAAGATTGTTGGGAGGACAAGATGGTTGGGATTGTAAATGAGATCTGGTAAGCGGAAGCACCCAGGATATAATAGATGCTCAATAAAAGTCAGTGGAATGCTTTCAATATCCCTAAGATAAATGGAATAACATGAAGTGTGTGTTTGAGTATATGTGTGTGTGTGTGCTGGGATGGTCCAAAGTGAGGGATCTAGGGGTGCAGGATACCTACCTTTCTTCTTTTAGGGGATGGGATTCTATCCAGGGACCAGTTTCAGGAGGATCAGAAAATGTCAGACACTCAGCCTAGCTCACCCCAGCCATCTTTCTATTTTGCCCTTCTGCATTGGAGTATGGCTGGTTATTAAAATGAAAAATTCTCTATTCCTCACCCACAGCAGCTGTTTCATTATGTTTTGCATTTCTCTCCATCTAAATGTTAGCTCTTGTCCCGGGCAGTAACTTTCATAATTTCTTTAATGTATATATCTCTATTGACATTATGATGGATGATAACAGACTTCCGCTGAGGAATGAAGCAGTCTTACAGGGCCAGTCCGACCTATTGGGAAGAGAGCAAGGATTAAATAACCAATTATAAATGGATATTTACCTGATAGATTAGGATAGAGGCTTTAGAGCAGTTTTGCTCCATTAGGTAAATGATCTATGCTCGTCAAAGTTTATAAATATGTATTTCACCAAAAGACTGAAGTCCTAGCAATAATTAATATGCGTTTCATAGCATTCCATTAAAATCCGAGCCCTCCTCTTGATTTTTCCGAAGAAAATGACCTTAAAATAATGCTGCAACAAATAAGTAGCTTCTTAGTAATGCTGGGACATGTCACTGTTACACCAACTTGTCCAAAACTGTTCTGTCTCACATGTACCCCCTCCTGGGTCCCTTCTCATCACAGGTTACTGCAGCATCTTCTCAGTGATGAAGTTAGAACCATGCACCCTCACTGGATCCTCACTCCTAATGTGAAATTGATCACAAAGTCCTATCCATCCCCCACCCCCATCTCAATATTTTCTTGCTGCCAGCATTAGGTTTCCATGTTAAAAATCTACATACATTATTGCTCTTCTCAAAAACCCTCCACAGGAGTCATTATGCTGTACGCTTGAAACTAATATAAAGTTACATGCCATTTATATGTCAATGAAAAAGAAAAACAAACAAACAAAAACACTCCACATCTCTGTGCTGCTTTAGTAGCAATTCCCAATGTACTTTGGAATACCAATTCCACGAGACAACACTCTAAAAATTAAAAAAAAAAAAGGATGTTATGATTAAAACATTTAGGAAATATTGTATCTTTCGTAGTCCCTCTTGGAAGTTCCAATGTGTATGTAATTTTCTTTTTGTTGTTGTGTCTTTGGCTGGTTTTGGTATCAGGGTGATGGTGGCCTCATAGAATAAGTTTGGAAGGGTTCCTTTGCAATTTTTTGGAATAATTTCAGAAGGATAGGTGTTAACTCTTCTCTGAATGCTTGGTAGAATTCACTTTTGAAGCCATCTGGTTCTGGACGTTTGTTTGTTGGGAGTTTTTGTGCTCACAGATTCAATTTCAGTACTTGTATAATAAATGGTCAGTTCATATTTTCTATTTCTTGGAAGTCCCAATGTATATGAGAGTATTAAAGGCTCTGAGGAGTCCTGTAGTGTTTACCATGATGTTTTCCAAGCTTATTTTTGTAACACGTATTACCATCTTATGGAATTCTTGTTTCATAGAGCATACCTTGATAAGTCCCGGCTCACAAGATAAACTCACAATCACTTAGCCCAGCCAATGAAGCCCTTCACAACTCCCCTCTAGGCTACATTCCCAGATTCATTTCTGCCTGTTCCCTCTTTGTCGTCTCCCCGTTATAGGCCACTCTTCATTCTCAGAATGTGCATGATCTACTCTTTTCTTTCCATGGAAATTCCTCCTTCCTTCTCCTCCTTCATCTTGCAAACTCATATTTAAGCTTCAAAAACCAACTAAAGCATTGCTTACACCGACCACAAATTCTACACTCCCTTACCTTCTTCATCATGTTAACATTTTTATGCACCTCTACTATTTTTATTTTAGCTCTTTCTGTATGAGAGTTACTTGTTTATTTCACCATTTCACCAGAAAGACTGGTGGAGAGACGCTTCATCTTGATTCTTTCTCTACCTCTGCAGCCTAGATGGTTCCCAGCACTTAATTCGTATGCAATGAGTATTTATTTGCTGAAGGAACTTAGAGATCAAATTACCAAAGGTAAGTTCTTCTTGCTCTTTTTTATGTTTTGAGCTTTTTCTGCCTGACCATATGAATTATTTAATCAACAGAACCTGAAAGAAAAGAGGGGTGCCTGATTTTGTCCAGCCTCGTCACCATAAAAAACACTTGGAAGAAAGGGAAGACTCAATCTTTCCCCCCAATGCCCACCTCTCCCTGACCATCCGTGAGTGAAACTAGTTGATTTATGGCTCAAGAAGGATCAATTGTTTGAAAGAGTCATTTCAAACACTTGTTTGCAAGAGCCACTGGATACTATTCTAACAGCGATATAAACATTATGCTCCCATTGTAGATTTTCTGATTCCTTATGTCTGAGAAAGTGCCTTTAGCCTTGACTCAATGGCAGTGATATTGGAATGAATGCACTTCCAACGGTATCTGGACCCCCATGAATATAAGATGCTTTATCTCTGGAGACCATCCAGGCAAGCCATGCTTTAAATAAATAAAATGAATGCTCTGATCATCCAGGATGCCTATGAGCCAAGGCTTTTCAGTGTTATAATGTGGATACAAAGCCTGATTGTAGATACAGGCAAGAGGGAGGGTAATATAATAGAGGCAGGAGACCATAGCTCTGCATCAAAGTAATAGAGCATCTTAATGGGAGCCTGGACAGGGTGACGACTTGACTCTATAATCCCATCAGCTTTATTGTCCAAACGCCATTTGTACACGTATGGAGGAGCCTCTTTAACGGTAGGGAAATACTAACTGCAACATTTTAAATATGGACTAGACAGGCATCATGTCTGATTCTCTCTCTCTTTCGTGTGAGTGTGTGTGTTTCGGTGTGACGCATGTATGTGTGTAAATGTGTGTGACTGTGTGTGTCATATCTGGGGATGCCTGGTCCCCACCTGATGGCAGTGACTGATTACGCCACAGAGAGGTTGATGTCACAGACCTCTCATGATCCTGAACTAGGAGTGGGGGCTTATTCAGTTTGTCCTCTTTGGTTAAAATACTTTTGTTTTCATCAGCTGCATCTATTTCTTGGAAGAGTTCCCGTGGTCTGAATGGGACCCTGAACGAAGATCCGCTGGAGACGGGGTGAATTTCCATGGAGAGGCAACCCCTGCATCTGCCCTGTGTTGTTTAGGACTCAAAGTGTACAGTCCACCCTTACTTTAGTTTCATTTCAGTTTCACTTTAGATCAGGGGTCCACAAACTAGGGCCCGTGGGCTGCCCACTTTCTTTTGTAATTGGTGTTTTACTGGAGCACAGCTGTACCCCTTAGCTTACATCCTGTCACGCTGCTTTCACAGTACAATGGCAACACTGAGGAGTTGCAACAATGATGGTGTTGCCGATGAATTTAAGGTTCTTTTTTTTTTTTTCGGACGCGCAGGCTCAGCGGCCATGGCTCACGGGCCCAGCTGCTCTGCGGCATGTGGGATCTTCCCGGACCGGGGCACAAACCCGCGTCCCCTGCATCGGCAGACGGACTCTCAACCACTGCGCCACCAGGGAAGCCCTAAGGTTCTTTTCTTCATCGTGAAAGAATTTGGAGACAAAGTGTTAGGTAAGAATCAGATTTATTTAGAGAGAAACACACTCCACAGACAGAGTGTGGGCTGTCTCAGAAGGTGAGAGAGAGCCTCGAAACCTGGGGTGGTTAGTTTTTATGGGCTGGTAATTTCATAGGCTAATGAGTGGGGGGATTATTCCAACTATTTGGGGGAAGGGGCAGGGGTTTCCAGGAGTTGGCCACTGCCCACTTTTTGGCCTTTTATGGTTAGCCTCAGAACTGTCATGGCACTGGTGGGTATAGCATTCAGCATGCTAATGTATCACAGTGAGCGTATAAGGAGGCTCAAGGTCTACTGGAAGTCGAATCTTCTGCCATCTCGGACCCAGTTTGTTCTCACTAGTTTTCATCATGTAGTATGGCTATGCCATTCTTTTAAAAGTTGTGCCCTGCCACCTTCCCTCCTGTTTCAATGGTGGAAACCATTGAAACCCAAGACAAACCCAAGACACTTACTCCCTGGTCCAATACAGAGAAAGTTTGTGGACCCCTGTTCTAGATCATGAACCTGAGTTGGGCAGGACCTCCGAGGTGCCCTCGCTGGCTCTCGGCTGATACTGGAGACCCACCTGGTCTTTCTTCTGCAGCTGCTTGAGCAGCTCCTGTGACAGGTGATGGTACCTGGCAGGAAAGCAGAGTGATCTTCAGTGTTTCCTTCCAGAGTTCTGTCTTCTCACATCTCCCAAGGTCTTGGAATTCCAGAAGATTCCTTACAGTGGACCTTCACAGCTTCCTTCCATATAGCCATTTTACTCGATGGGAGGTACAATTTATTTTTTCCATACCCAACTCAACACCAAGAAATGCAACCTCTCGCTCCTGGAAAGTCTGCTTTTGAATGAACCCGAATGCCTCCAGAGAGCATCCCTACACAGTTTGAGTGTTGGCTGCTGTGCTTTTGGCTTCTCCTCCACTTGAGATGCCCACTGGTGAGGCAGAAAGAGCGTAGCAGTAGAGCCAGAAGACCTGGGCTTAAAGGATCAGTTGGTCACTCAACCATTATTTACTGAGACTACTTGATTACAATGACTCTGACTGAAATAGAGCTGGAGCCTACGGTCTTGTCTCCCATGTCCTCCACCTGTCTTTTGTCTGTAGAAAAACTTTAGCCAAAGGATAAGTTTAATCAGAAAAGTGAGAAAAACGCAGAAGCAAAGAAAAGCAAACAGGACAAAATAGTAATAGTTTAGTCATTAAGCAAAGTCAAGGACGTTTAGTTCCTCCTCAAGGGCTGTAGATAATATTCTGAGCCATAATGTTTCAGCTGTTTTGTAGATACTGAAACCCCCATCAAGTGGAAGAAGTTAATGACATAATGACCAGACTGTAGCCATGACATGAGCTGCCACAATTCCGAGAACTGGCCTCAAAGAAATTGGAAGAAACTGACCCTGGAACTGAAGACTAATTGTACTTAAACCAATCAAAATGACGCTGACCAGACCACCGCATGACCAATTTCAAGACGACTGTCAGAGCTGACTGTGCCATTTCTGCATGTAGCCCCCTCTTTCCGCCTATACACCCCTGAAACTCCCCTTTAAAAACTCTGGCCCATTGAATGTCAGCGGGGGAGTCGGCCTTTGGACACGAGTCTGACCTCCAACCCCTGTTTGTTGGCCTCAGAAATAAAGCACACTTTCCTTTCCACCAATCCTGGTGCTCAAGTATTGGCTTTTGAGTGGTGAGAAGGGGGACCACACTTTCGGTAACATGTTATCCCCCCGGGGACAGAGTTTTCAAAACCAATGCCTGCCCTCTGTTCCCAAACCTATGGAGAAGGTATATAAGCAAGCAGACTGTTGGGGGGACTTTAATACAATAGTTTGGAAGGTGCCTGTGGGTCCCCAATCCAATCAGCTGGGGTCTGGGAAGGCTTGAGATCCAAAGCAGTGGGAGCTTGAGATCCAAAGGAGAGAGGTGGTAGAGGGCATTTTGCACAAATAATTGCTATTATTTGGAAGGTTCCTTCCAACTCTGACTTCCCATTGCTTACCTTAACCTACCATCCCCCAATTTAAGATGGGCCTCTGTGCCTAGAGCAATGCTTCTCAAACTCTAATGTGCAGGAATCACCCGGGAGCTTGTTAAAATCCAAATTCAGGTCTTGGGTGGGACCTGAAATGCTGTTTCTCACAAGCTCCAGGTGATGAGGATGGATGCTGCTGGTGGGGTTTTTGAGTACAAAGCGCTTAGAGGATTTTATTAATTCAACAAGTATTCATTAAGCACCCACTGGGTGCCAGGCACTGCACAGGCTCTGATGGAACTGGGATATGAGAGTCAGAAATGTTCACACCCTATCATGGTCTCAACTGGTCCAGGAGAACAGACCTGGAGTAACGACCACCTCCCAGATGACCCATTACATTTATGATGAGCAACACAAGGTACCATGCAGACATAAACTCAGGTCACGTGATTAGTTGAGGGTGGAGTTGGAGTGAGGAATGGCTCTCCTGTAGGAAGAAATATTTAAGGTTAAAACCTGGTTATCAAAATCCTCCTCTCCCATCCTGGGTTCCCACAGAGAATATGCTTTCTGTATGCCCATGACCTCTATTCCATAAATATCTGGGAGGATCAGGATGGTCTCAGTTGTCACACTGACAGTGAGCTCTCCGGCCATGAGACTTACCCCAGACACCTCCTCCAGGAAGCCTGAGAGGATTGGTCCTTTCTGGCACTATTCAAGCTAATCCTCTCATGAGATCATTCTGAAAGACCCCTGTCTCTTAAGAGTTTTTCAAGTGTATCAGCTACTAGATTATAAAAATCTCTGAGGGCAGGAACCTGGCTTCCATTGCCTCTTACCCCAGTGCCCAGAGCAGTGCTACACAGGGCACACTTGTTCACATTTCAATGGAGTGACTTTGAAGTGGGACTTTGCCTTAGAGGGGGTTGGTCATGTCCTGTGCATTGTGTACCAACCATCCCCCCACCAAAAGTCCAATGCTTTCCTCACATCTTTTCCGGTGTGTCAAATGAGGAGACCCCATGACCTTCCCTTTGGCTTTCGGGTCCTAAAACTCAGGTTGACTGTCCCAGAGTCAAGTCCACGTGTGTGATATGAGGCTACCTGTGACTTCCTTTAGTGAGCACATACTACGTGCTGGCTCTCTTCTGCACACCTACTTATGAAGCGGGAGTTAGTGTGAAATTTTTCCAGGCTGGCTGAACTGTTCATAAAATAAAAGTTCTGGCCATTTTGAGTAATATTTGGCAAGAAGGGCATTAACATGGAGCTGGATTAGAAAGAGCACTTCAAAGGTTTGCCTGAGAGAAACGTGATCAAGCATCTTTGGAGAGAGGCAGGGAATAAGATTGGGTGTGATGCTCTAAGGGCAGCCAAGTCACCCTCTCCCAGTGGGTGGGAGGGGACATTAGAAGTGACAGTACCCCTATACTCAATATTTTGTAATAACCTATATGGGAAAAGAATCTGAAAAAGAATATATATATATATATATATATATATATATATATGCACACATACACATATACATGTTTATATATGATTGACTCACTGTGCTGTACACCTGACACTAACACAACATTGTAAATCAACTATATTTCAATAAAATAAATAAATTTTTTAAAAAAGAAGTGGCAGTTCCCTAGCAAGGGGATGCAGACTGAAGAGTACTCAGAAGAAGAGACATGAGAAGGAGAATAAAGAGCACCTCCTGCCAGTGGTGGGGGAAACGACCAGAATGGGCAACCGGAGGTCTGTTTGTAAGAGTCAGCTGGGGCTGCCCTAAGGACACCATTTCCAACGGGTTTGAGGGGAGTCTTTAATTTTATTTAACGCTTTAAACTTTTCATTATGTTACTTTGCAAAAAGAAAATAAAACTTTTTTTTTTAAGCATACTTGGAGTAAAACACACATATTATTTTCCTGTGGCTGTCATAACAAAGCACCGCAAACTGGGTAGCTTAGAAAAACAGAAATTTGTTCTTTCGCAATTCTGGAAGCAAGAAGTCCAAAATCAAGGGGGCAGCAGGGCTGCTCTCCTGCCAAAGGCTCTAGGGCTCTGGCCTCTTCCGGCCTTCCGGTGGTTCCAGGCAGCATCGCTCCTGTCTCTGCCTCCATCTTCAATGGTCGTCTTCCCACTGTGTCTTCACATGAACCTTCTCTTCTCTGTGAGCGTCTGCCCCAAATTTCCCTCTTCTTAGAAAGACACCAGTCATATTGGAGGAGGGCTCACCCTAATGACCTTACGCTAACTTGATTCCATCTGCAAAGACCCTATTTCCAATAAGGTCACATTCACAGGTACAAAGGGTTAGGACTTCAACACATTTTTGGGGGGACACAATTCAACCTGTATCACCAACCATCCCAATTTTCAATTTATTTTCTTTAGATGAAGTTTTATATTACTATCGATGTGCTATATTTAAAATAGCCAAAGAACTTCCTGTACACCTTCAAATTATTTTTTGTATACCTTTAAAATATAAATATTTTCCTAGGGCTTCCCTGGTGGCGCAGTGGTTGAGAGTCCGCCTGCCGATGCAGGAGACATGGGTTTGTGCCCCGGTCTGGGAAGATCCCACATGCCGCGGAGCGGCTGGGCTCGTGAGCCATGGCTGCTGAGCCAGCGCGTCTGGAGCCTGTGCTCCGCAATGGGAGAGGCCACAACAGTGAGAGGCTCGCGTACCGCAAAAAAAAAAAAAATATATATATATGTATATATATATACATATATATATATTTTTCCTAGGTAGGCTCTTTTAAAAACTTGTGGGAAAATAATTGTAGTTTTTTTGGGCACCAAAGCCTAGGTCATATGACACTCTCCAAATAGTAAAGGTAAAAGTCCTTCTTGTATTTTAACATAGATTCATTGAAGAGAATATCTTGTTTTCTTAGAAATCCATAGTGGTGTGTCTAATAATATTATATAAGAATTTAATAATACATTTGTATTAGTACATATTATTATGTATAATAATACTACTTCTTATATACTTACTTTGGAGAAAATATAGGAAAATGCCCTTAAGTAATGCTTACATTTTTGTAAGTTACCACCTTCTTTTTCCATTCTAAAATTCTGTAGTTTTTTTTATCTTATAATTTTCTATTATAATCCTAAAATTCTGTAATTATGTCCATCTCACAAGCACAGAAGTAACATATATTCCTATTATTAAACTATTATAAGTAGTTCAAATTAGTCCTTATAGTGGGGAGAATTATATTAAGTTTAAGAAATAAAAATACAGGCTGGGACAAGAAAACTGATCTCTCTAAGAATCATCCACTTGTAGAAATATTACTCTTCACTCTGATTTTTGCATCATGTTGTTAAAAGAGAACCTAGCCATAATCAAATTGTGAAATGCCAAATTAATGATTATGATCTTTGGAGAAAATGCTTTTAATAATATTTTATTTTAAAAATAATGTCTTTTTTGGTCTGTGTTTAGGGAGAGCCTAAAACCCAGGTCAGTATTTTTCACCTGGTGGGGTGTGTGTGTATGTGTTTTTGGGGGGTTACTTATTTAAAATGCAGATTATGAGGTGCACCTGAGACTATTGGAATCAGTGGTTCTGAGGGATGGGATCCAGTTCTCTGGATTATTAGCAAGTCTCCCTGGGGATCTTTATGGACATATAAGTTTGATAATCTCTTACCTGGACCCTTTGCAAGCACTGTTATTCGCCTGATGGCAGGTCCCTAAATGAGGGAGGAATATAAAGGCTCAGCCTTTTCTGAGCTGCCTCAAAACCCTGAACCTAGTACACAGCACCCATCATGTGACTCCACACAGGGGGCCCCAAGGACCCTCTGCTCCTCTTCTGCATCAAGACATTGGGGGCCTTCCTGAAGAGCTTGCCTTAGGACTGCAGACTGTGCTCTCAGAAATAGGTCCTGTCCTTGTCGCCCCCGCTCATAGTAATGCCCCTCCTGCCTGTGACCCCAGCCAGCCTGAGTCTTCTGTGCATCTTCTGGGGCCCAGCTATGGGAACCCCTGGAACAAATGCAGGGAAGACAAGGAGAGGGCTTCCAAGTAAAATACAGGGCACCCTGTAAATTTGAAATTTAGAAAAATAATAAATAATGTTTTAGTACAGGTATGTCCCAAATATTACATGGGACATACTTAGACTAAAAGAAATTCAAATTTCACCAGGTATCTTGGATTTTTTTACTTGCTGAATCTGGCAGTCCTACATCCTGACACTTCTCTGGGTTAAGTGAGTCCTCCGGGTTTAAGTCCCTACAGTCACAGCCCTGGGGAAACAAAGTCATTCCATAATTTTGCTGCAAAAGAATTAGCCAAGGCCCAGTTCATGTACATTTGGAGGCTGAGTCCAGTTTTCACGTTTTCGAAACATTTTCTAATTTTGATAGTAATGTACAAGTTGAGAGTCACCACTAGATTTCTACGATCTGTAGGTCTTTGAATGATTTTGACAGAAACCGTTTTTATAGCTTTTTTCCCCTGTTCCTTTCATGACAGTTTCAAGCTACACTCATGTAAGGCTAATTTGTGATTGATCATTTTTCCGTCTGGTGGTGATGTGGCATCCTGAGGGCTGAAGTGGGTCAGCACCACTGTTCTGAGTCCCAGCCAACTCTTCAATTAGAAGGCGGAGATAAGTGAGCTGTTACCCAGGCGTGCTCTCTCTTGCTCTGTCTCTCTCTCTCTCTTTCCTGCTCATTTATCTTCTCTCTCAAGAATATGCCATTTGGCACTGCTGAAAACAACCTCCTTGTACTTCACCGTACTATGGCTTTCTCCAGATCCATTTTGATCCACGTAACATCCCAGCCGTTCTGATAAGTTCCCCCAAGTTCATCACCATTCTCAAAACTCAGAGGGGAAGGGCTGAACGTGCGAAATGATCAGAACAGTAATCGTCATCATCATCTCAGGAAGAAGAGATAGACCAGGATAGCAGCTAAAATATTACAATCCAAGCACTGTTATGGGTAATTTTCCCCTCATGACCCAAAGACCAAAAACTGTCTGACTCTTTAAACTTCAGTATTGCACCAATTAAATTTCAGCTTAGGAATCTGAGCTTCTGGTCTATGTTCCATTAAAAAAATGTAGCCTATCTTATGTTCCCTAAAGAATCATAGGAATAACTTTTTATTCTTCCTAATCACTTTTATTTTTCTCAATTAAGAAGCGTGAGAAGAATATTAACTGCAGATGTTAAATCATGTGTTCTCGATGTGGTGACGATCACATCTTAAACAATGCTATTTTCTTACAAAAAGTAGGAATGAGGCTTTTTTTTTTCTTGTCACATTTAACTTTTCTACCTCACAGCTCAGATAGCTTTTTAATCAAAGCAGGTAATGGAAGAACAGTCTGTACCCTCAAATTCAATCATACTTAATCATATTTAATATCCTTATTTCTCAGCTGATCAAACTTTAAAATTTTGGATGCTTTGGTTTGATTTAGAGCTCTGTAGAAGTCTAACTAATAAAGAAGCACATTCCTTTGTTGTGTGGATGGGGAAGTGTGCTGGGGAGAGGCCTGGGCTGTGGGTCTGGATTCCAGGTACTAGACAGGGCTCTGAGCATGATTTGCCTCTGTGCCTCTGTTTTCCCATCTGTCAAAGGGGTGGGTTAGTGTATGTGTCCACTTAACACTTCTTCATCCTCTGAAACAGTGAATGCAGGTGGGTTGCTCTCATTGCCAGAGGGCAGGATGCAAACAATGTCTCTCTGGATTGCTTGTGCTTTGCACAATGCCTGCATACAGCAGACACTTCATAAATGTGTGTGGAGTGGGGATTGGACTGAATGCTATACAACCATTAAAAATGTTAAGTAGGGTTTGTATATATGTATAACTGAATCACTTTGCTGTACACCTGAAACTAATGCAATGTTGTAAATCAACTATAATCCAATAAAATTAAAACAAAAATGTTAAGTAGGATTTGCATGTTGAAAAATGGACACTGGGCTTCCCTGGTGGCGCAGTGGTTGAGAGTCTGCCTGCCGATGCAGGGGACACGGGTTCGTGCCCCGGTCCGGGAAGAACCCACATGCCGTGGAGCGGCTGGGCCCGTGAGCCATGGCTGCTGAGCCTGCACGTAAAAGACATTTCCCAAGAAAAGGTAGTGGGCTAGGGAGAGCTCAGAAAGTTCTGTCCTGGTAGCCAGAGGAGCAGGGGTCGTGACAGTCAGTTTTCGATGGGAAACTGAAGATCCTGGGCGTTTCCTCATCTGCCCTCTCAGGGTGGCTCCACTCTGTGCCAGGGTGAGGTTGCCCGCCTGTCCATCTCCTGCCCCTTCCAGCTCTGAGATTCCCACATCTTTTCCGCTGGTTATTCTTCCTTTCTCAGCCAGCCAGCCACCCTTCAGAACCCCTCCATCTCTGCAGCTCAGCCCCAGAAAGGCCTGTAAGAGAGATTTCTCTCCTCGCTGCCTTTGGTGACTTTAAAGTCCATTCTAATTATTTTACTCACCCCTCCCCAACACTATCATTACTTTCCAGTATCACAGTGCCTGGGTTCCAGTTGTGTTGTTACATGGGGAGTGCATACTGCCTATGTCATGGGGATTTTTTGATGTGCAGTGATAGGGTACCATTTTCTCAAAGCTGATAATAGATATCACACCAAAGTAGGGAATATTCAGGGCACTGTAGTCTCATAGGACCCACACTGTCACCTTGGAGGAGCATGCCATGAGCCTGTAGCCTGGACACAGATTCGTTTCAAGGGACCTGAGTCCTGGACTCGGGTTGCTGGACCCCGACGGCAAGTCAGAAACAAAGAGTTCTAGGTCCTTCGAAAACTATCCATTTTTAAAATTTTCCTTTTAATTATTGCATTCATACACGTGCATTAGGGAAAACTTTGAGATTATTTATTTTTATTTGTGCATATGGGTAATGTGCATATACACAAGAAGGTTTGTATAAGTTTTTTCATCTTGATGTTTGCACTGTGTTTTATGGCATGAACATTTTCTGAAGCTCTTGAGATGTCTTTGAGAACGTGATGTTTAAAACATGGCTGTAGAGGACTCCATGTGGCGGGTGTAAGTGATTGATTCACTGAACTATTTCGCTGGGGTTGGACATTTGGGTGGTTGTCTGGCATCACAGATATGGGTGACAGTAAACAGCAGCCGCCCTATTCCCACCATGTCCCAGCTCTGTCTTGAATCCTAGAACTGAGCTTCCCTCTCTGCCCCTTTGGTAGAACTTTCCTTGCTCCGATGCATTGTCACCCCGGGACTGAACTCTGAGCTGTGGCCAGAGCTGCCTCCTGCCTTGTCAGCCCCATGGGGTGAATTAGGAAAAGATGTCCCTTCCCACAAAGCCCTTGACTTCCATCTGTCAGGATATTTTCGTAGAGGATATTGTCATTATCTGGGGCGGGAATAGCACCCTTTTAGCCATGGTCATCTCGTGCAGTGCACACCCTTGAACAATCCTCAGTGATGGCCTGGGAGGGCTGGTCCCTACCATCCAGGGCTGGTTTGTTTCTGCTCTCCCTGTCTCTCTGCTTCTCCCTCCTTTGGTCATCTATTCTCTGACCCCACCAGTGGTAATCTGTCCTTTTCCTGATCAATTGCAACTATTTTCCTTTCTGGCTTGAGCCTTCACACCCACCTGCTTATTATTATGTCTGTTTTCTTTTGAAAATCGTTTTAACTCTTCCTCTAGTCAGGAAGCCCAGTGAAATGGGTTTTGGGGTCAGACAGTCCTTGATTCAAACAGAAGCCCCATCACTTATTAGTCTTATGACCTTGGACAACTGACTTTGCTGGGCTAATCCTTTTTTCTCATTGGCAAAACAGAATGACATAATCTAACACATGAAACGCTTGTGCGGATTGAAGGAAAAAATCCAGACTCACCATCCATTAGTATCTTTCCTTCCCCCTCCTTGAGGGCAGAGACTGTTTGTGTAACTTCCTCTGTCCACAGGGCCAATACATGTTGCTGTATGTCAGGGACCCCTGAAGTTTGGTTGAATAAGTAAATGGGGGCTGAGGAGGAGAAAGAGGGGACTCATGCCTTCAGCAAGTCATTCTATAATGGAATGTTTACTGAGAACCTGCTGTGTGCTAGGGAACAGAGATGTCAAGAAGAGACACTGAGCCCCTCACTGCAAAGGACTTATTGTATTACCCTGTATCCACCCCAGATTTCAGAGGAAGAGAGTAAGTCAAAGGCTTGAGAGTGAGAAAGATGCATATTCGACACCATAATCTACTCCATGCTGGAAGCTGGGAACCAGAAATTAGTCTGTCCTCGTCCTTCCTTTTAAGGCTTCCTGAAGTATGCGCTTGGCTTCTAAGTTTTGAAGGATGCATAGGAGTTCACCACTCAATCAACAAGTACCTTCTGGCACACCTGTTATTTGCCATGCCCTATTTGCTGGGTGGTGACATCCAAAGGCATAAACTCTGGCTCCTGTCCTCACAGAGGTTCCTGGGGAGATGACATAAACAGCTGGCAAAAGAAGTGCTTGCACCAGAGGATGTCACCAAGAGGCACTGAAAGATGGCACGGGCTGCAGGAGGATTGTGCTGGGCCGGAAGAAACAAGGAGGGCTTCCCAGAGGTGGTGACATATGAGAAAAGGGGAGCAAAGGGGCCCCAAAACAAGAGTGCTGTCTGGTAGCTTAGCTGGTGTGCAGACCCCAGGGGATCAGTAGCGTGTCACCATCCACACATCCCTGATTGTTCTCATCTCAGTGGATGCAGAGGGTGATGGCAAAGTCCTGCTGTCCCCATCCACTTGGGAGGTATCCCATTTCCTTGCAGCTTGGTGGGCATCCCCATAAACACCCTGCCTTTGATGTATACGCACAGGGGAGGATTTGCCTCTGAAACTCCAGGACTACCTGGGAGAAGGAGGCACTGAGCTGCTTGGAATTATATGAAGGCTTTGCCCACTAGTCGATTATTAACACAGAGCCAGGGAAACACCCAGGCCTAGGGGACAAATGGCTGTGTATGCAGAGCTAAGGCAGGTGGTGACCTGGCCCACATTTCTCTTCCGGCCTCCCCGAGAAGTTCACTCTTATGAGTTCAGCCATGAGCCTGCTGTGTGGAAAACTTACAGAAATGCAAAAGCAGAGGCTGCACTGAAAATGCTACCCCAGGTAATATTCAAGGAGTATGTTAGTGACGTTAGGAGTGCGTAATGAGTAAACGTCAGCCCAGGACTTAGCATCAGATCCCAAGAGGGCAGCACTGTGTGACCTCAGGCAAGTTCTCAACATCTCTGGGCCTCAGTTTCCCCATCTGTAAAATGGGAACCACATAACAGATTTGTAGGTTTGCTGTGATGTATTGTTGTTGCATATGGATGAATGAGTACGTAAACAATAACGGTGAAAGCCGAAGGTAATTGGCTGTTTACGCTAATCCAGGAACTGTGAAAATACCCATTTTCTCACTTAATTCTCAAAACCTCCCTCAGAGGCCTGGGCTATTGCTCCCTTTGGCCTGTTTATATCAGACTCCAGGAAATGGTTGTGGCTGTTATTTTTCCTGTTTCCTTGTGTGTTGCCCCTTCCCAGAGCACCTCTAGGGCCAATTCTTCTCTTCCTTCTTGGTAGCCTCTGTGGCTGGTGTATAGTAAGTGATCTACATGGGTGGCCAGGGACCCAATTAGATGCTGGATGTAGGTGCTGGTTCTCAGGGGAGAGCCTGAGAAGAGAATCTGCTTGGCCAAGCGGAACAGAGACGTGTGGTCTTCCCTCAGTGGAGGGGAAATCGCTGGAAGGCGCGGACCCTGGGTTCTCCCCAGTTGGGCAGTGCTGCTTTGTCATGGTGATTGTTTGAGTGTGTGTCCACAGACCCTGCCCCCCATGTTGAGTTCTGACCGTGTCACTTACTAGCCCTGTCTTTTTGGCAAGTCGCGCATCTGGGCTTGGGTTTCCCTAGAGGCAGAACCCTGGGGGGTCCAGGAACACATGCAGAGTGGTGAAGAGGGGACACAGGGAAGGAAAGGTGTGAGGCATCACCACCGTGTGTTGGGAGCATAAGATGCTTGCCTTAGAATGATCCACTATGAGAGAGGGAGCCAGTTGGGGGAGGGAGAGGAGGGTTAACTCCAGCCTGTACATCCTGGATGATCAGCTGTCTGGGCTGCGAAGGCAGCCCCTCAGCTGAGAGCCTCAATGTCGGCTGTTGGAAGTCCGCCCAGAGTCCCATCCTGAAGTAGAAGGGCCAAGGGGTGTTCAGCCACTGAGGGATTACATCTGCCAGTCATGTAACCTACCAAGCCTCCGTTTCCTCTCCTTGCAAATGGGCTGGGCGTCCTCATCTGGCCGTCTTTGCAGCAGGCATTTGTAGCAACCATGGAGTGTCAGACAGAAATGGTGAGGCAGCACCACGTCTGTTCTCCAGGAGACCTGGAAGAAGATGCACTCACAGACCAGATGAAGAGGCCTGGGGTGGGCTGTGGAGAGGGGGCACAGGACAGTGGGATGTTGGTGCATCTTTGAGAAGGGATCCACACCGGCTCTTTTCCTCAGGCCACAGCTAAGGTGGGTGGGGACTGATGGAGGCTTGGTCAATCTGCGGAGCTGAGGCTAGAAGGTGCTGGTGCCTGCTTTCCAGCTGGCATCCTGGGAGGTGGCAGCTGGCAGGCTTTCTGCTCACAGCCCTGTGGTGAGAAACAACAGGTGGGGTTTGGTCCTGCGTCTCTTCTACTGTGCAGATTTCTTTTCTGGACCGTAGTTTGTTTGCATACCTGGGCTGGGTGGCTGCAGAGAGCCCATGCTCTGGGTTCCTGGGGACGCAGATAGGTGCAGGAGGGAAACTGTTACTCGAGGGAGGGAGAAGGACACGAAAGATGCCAGAGACTACATTTCTCAGCTTCCCTTGCAGCTAGGTAGGTCATGTGACTGGGTGTATTAGCTTCCTGCTGTTGCGGTAACAAACTACTACAGACTCCATGGCTTCAAGCAACGCATTTTTATTCTCTTACATTTCTGGAGGTCAGAAGTCTGACATGGGCTTCACTGGGCTAACTTCGAGGTGTCAGCAGGGTTATGTTCCTTCTGGAGGCTCCAAGGGACTATCCATTTTCTTTCCCTTCCAGCATCCAGAGGGGGCTTGCATTCCCAGTTCCCAGGATTGTGGTCCCCCTCTTCCATCTTCAAAGCCAGCATCTCTCTGACCCTTTCTTTGCTGTGACATTTTTCTGACCGATTAGAGCCGGGAACGCTTCGCCACTCTTAAGGATTCACACGATTACTTTGAGCCCTCCTGGATAATCCAGGATACTTGCTTAACCTTAATCACATCTTAAAGTCCTTTTTGCCATGTAAGGTAGCATATTCACAGGTTTCAGAGATGACATGGACATCAATGGGGGCCATTATGATGCTCTTTGCCCATGGCTATGAGGACAAGCGTGAGCAACTTCTGTTTCTTGTATGTACTTAAGATGAAGCCACGCGCTCTCTACATTTCCCCCACACTCCAAGGTGTACAGCTTCAGACCCAAGGCTGAGAGCAATTGGGGCACCCAACCTAGACCCAGAGATGGAAGCCTCTTATTGAGGGTGGTCGGGACACCCACCAGCTCAGACCCCCCATGTGAAGACCCAGAGCACCCTTTACTGTTCTGGATGGGGGTGTGAGAGAGATGTAAACTTCTCTCTTATTCAAGGCAATACTTGGGGAACTCTATGTCAGAGCACGGAGCCTACATTTACTTTTACGGATATAGGGAGATTATTATATTAGAGATGCAGCTGAGTTATGGAAATATAAAGAAACAGACACTTTCTTGCTCCCTTGAACACATGCTGGTTTTGGGGAACGACACCTTCTCTATTGACAGCGACAGCAGTGAGGCATGAGTGCCACAGAGACAATCGGCTGGAACAGGGATACCCAGCCTGGCTTGGTGGTGACCTCGAGAAGGGCTTCCCAGGGGTGGTTGTTTCAACTAAGTGTTAGCCAGCCAAACAGGGATGGAAGGGCAGAGGTGCTGATTATCTCCACTAAGCTGTGGCTTGTAAAGGCACTCTCTCTCTCTCCTCTCTCTCACTCTCTCTCTCTCTCTCTCTCTCTCTCTCTCTCTCTCTCTCGTCTCTCTTCTCTCCTCTCTCTCCTCTCTCCTCCCTTTCTCTCTCCCTCTCTCTCTCTCCTCTCTCTCTCTCTCTCTCCTCTCTCTCTCTCTCTCCCCTCTCTCCTCCCTCTCTCCCTCTCTCTCTCCTCTCTCTCTCTCCTCTCTCCTCTCTCCTCTCTCCCTCTTTCTCTCTCCTCTGTCTCTCTCCATTCTCTCTCCTCCCTCTCTCTCTCTCTCCTCCCTCTCTCTCTTCCTCTCTCTCTCTCCCTTCTCTCTCTCTCTCTCCTCCCTCTCTCTCCTCCCTCTCTCTCCTCCCTCTCTCTCTCCCTTCTCTCTCTCTCTCTCCTCCCTCTCTCCTCTCTCTCTCTCTCCTCCCTCTCTCTGTCTCTCCTCTCTCTCTCTCTCTCCTCTCTCCTCCCTCTCTCTCTCTCTCTCCTCCCTCTCTCCTCTCTCTCTCTCTCTCCTCCCTCTCTCTCCTCCCTCTCTCTCTCCCTTCTCTCTCTCTCTCTCCTCCCTCTCTCCTCTCTCTCTCTCTCCTCCCTCTCTCTGTCTCTCCTCTCTCTCTCTCTCTCCTCTCTCCTCCCTCTCTCTCTCTCTCTCCTCCCTCTCTCCTCTCTCTCTCTCTCTCCTCCCTCTCTCTCCTCCCTCTCTCTCTCCCTTCTCTCTCTCTCTCTCTCCTCCCTCTCTCCTCCCTCTCTCTCTCTTCTCTCTCTCTCTCTCTCTCTCTCTCTCTCTCTCTCTCTCTCGCTCTCTCTCTCTCTCTCTCATAGCTTTTCCTTTGCCTTCAGGCCTATTTTCCTTATGACCACAGGCTGGGGTGACTTGGCACTGAAATTGGACTTGCCCTGGGCTGGCAGGCACAGATTAATTTCCAGGGCTGGAGTGAACTGTACACCCAGGGAACAGAGTTGGAAGGGGTCCCAAGCCAGGAGCCGGACCTCTTCAGGTACTTCTGGCTCCAGCATGGGGTAAACTCTCTAACTGGTGGACCTGCAGGACTCCCCTCCTGGGGTCCCTTGTATGACATACCTGGTGAGTGACGCTCTGGCATTTGCTTGTACACCACCAGTGATGGGGAACTTGCTTTCCATTCCCAGACCCATTTCCCGCAGCTCTAAGGTTTTAACAAAGGGAAGCAGGTGGGTGCCGGGAGCCCACAGGGGCCAAGAACCAAGGTCAAGATGAGCCCAAGGCAGGATCAGAGAGAGTTACTGACATCCTGTATCAGCAAGGCTTGGGTTGGACAAACCCAAGTGACCCTGGGTATCTCAAGCAGGAGGGGACTTACAGGGCATTGGAGGCATTGGGATGATCGGAAGAGCTGGCCTTGTAAAGATCATGGAAGCTGCTGCTGGCGCTTGGGAACTCAGAACTGCAGAGATGGTGGGCACGGCTGCCAGGAGTCTCAGCTGAAACTGTGGGCTGCCCAGGCGCCGGTCAGTGGTAAGACCTCGTGTCAGCTCTTTGTGGAAGCCGGGGTGCCCGATGTTCCTCCAAGGGCGATAGAGGCTCCTGCTTCTCTCCCACCTTCCAGATCTCCCTGGAGTGCCTCTCATTGCAGGGACCTACTGGGGCATCCTGGGGCTGAGAAAGGCAGCTTCTGGGCTTCCAGCTTCTGCCGTGTGGGAAGGGACAGAGTAGAGGGCAGGGAGGAGGGGTGGGAGGGGTGGGAGGAAGGGAAGGCAGGAGACTGTCCAGCTCACGTGGTCTGCTTCAGACACTGTGCCCACATCTTTCCTGGCGTTTCCATACGAGGAGTAGTCGACCAAACACACGCTGGCTTAGAAGCGACCACATGGGTGAGTTTTTTGTAAGTTGCACACGCTAAAGAGATGACCTCAAATATTGGGTCATTCCTTATTTTCTCAATGAAAAGATTCCCACCGAAGTGTTTTGACTACTCGGAAAATCAACTCGGGATAACCAATTTGTTAACCTACGAACCTATACTTAAGACCACATACAATATAAAATAGAGATTTTAAAAAATGTCCTTTTGCTGTCTCGCATTTAAGTTTGCCTATCGCTGACATGTGATTATTACTTGTTACTTAAGCTCGCATATGCTGCTTTGACACCAGCGGTCATGATCATCTCAGTTCTTTGAGATACAGCATCCTTGAGATTTGTGTTCCCTGGAAGTTGTATTCCAAGCCACAGGGGTTCATTCACATAACATTACAACCGTTTACACAAATTATCCTGAAAGTGTACATTTGTGATCTGGGAGGCTCTTGATGTGGTCTTTAAAGGGCTTCTTTAGAAAGACACTCAGCACTGAGGGGCGTCAGCTCATCTAGCCCAAAGAAGGATGACTAACTCCCTGTGGTACTTCTTTGCCTCCTTTATAGGTGATTTCTCTCAATATCCCAAGCTAGCCTTGACTGAGTTCATTTCAGTCTCTGCATCAGCTCCAGACACAACCTTCCCTTGTATTTGGGCTTACACAGAATAAAAGGACAGTGAAGACACAGCTCCTGTGTGTGTGTGTGTGTGTGTGTGTGTTTATATTTGCATAGTGCTCTTAGAAAATTCTTTCATGGGCCTTATTCCTTCATTCACATTCATTCATTGACTCATTCACATCATTTCCATTCTGATACCACTGAGCGGATTCCCACTGCCCTTGGGATAAAATCCAAGCTAGTTTCCCAGGCCTGTGGGTCTCAGCATCACCTGAAGCCTGTATGGGTTCCTCCTCTTCCTTCCCACTCTGTCCCAGTGGTCCCCCTGCACTAGTCCTCAGCCTGTCCAGCCTGCCTGGGGCCCTGGCGTCAGCTCTTTCCCTGCCAGGAATGCTGGTCCCCCACTTCTGTACCTGGTGGATCCCTCTCTACCCCTCAGGTCTGTGTTCAGTGAGGCTGACTCTGCTTCTCTTCCTAAAGAAGCAGCTCTCCATCACCATCACTCTTGGTTGGGTCTTCCGGCTTGGTTCTCCTCTTGGCTCTTAGCATTATCTGGCAGGGTCTGGTTCAGCCGTCCGCTCATGTACCTGTGGTCTGGGTCCTCCCCGTCACATGAGCTCTGAGGGGGTGGGAACTGAGGACAAGAAGAGCCCTCCCTGCAGCTCCTGGAAGACCTGAGCTGGCTGGCTTTGTGACACCAACCCCAGCAGGGCCTGGTGGTCACCATCGGGTGTATGCAGCCATTGGGCAAGGCTCAAGTCTTATTGGCCTAAGTTCACTCCAGGGGGAAGGGAGCTCAGAGAGGTCAAGTAACAAAACCAAGACCACACAGGGCATATGCAGGGGAACTGGGAGAGAGCCCTGGCGTACTCACAGCTTGCCCTTGAGCATGTGCAATGCTGTCCTCTCTGCCCCCTCCCACTGACCTGCACGCACTGACACACTTTACAGCTGAAAAAATGATTTACATTAGGAAAATTAAAGTTTTAAGGGTCTAACCTTTTCATATCCTCACTAAAGGCATCAGCCTGGGAAAATATCTCCCAGGCCTTGTTTAACTTGATGGAAATAGGTAATGTGACAGCCCAGGTTCCTTTGTTGAAAGAAGAGGCAAAATGACTTCCTTTGCTTGGAGTCATGGGTGTAATGATTGGGCTAGAGAATTCATTTCAGCTGGAGAAGGGTGGGTGCTGATAAAGTTACGAGTCTGCTGCACCTTTTAAGATGAAATATTTAAACAAGTGGAACCTCGAGTGGGTGATGTATTAAGCTCTCCTGAGGTGTAAATCACACGATTCCTAAGTGCCCTTTAACAAAGTCAATTATGTTACAGAAGCTTAATGGAGACCAGGGTCCCTTATCCTTAGAATCGCCCGTTTCTCCCTAGTACTTTCGCCAACACAAAGACCTCTTTACAGAAGCAGAATATTATTTAAAACCCTTCACCATCGTTTTATAAAGTGGATGAAATAAAAAAAAAATCTGAACAGAAACGTATGCCCTGTTGACGTTGCTGGTGAGGAGTTGCACTTTGACAGGTACATGGCAGGAAACATCTCTGTATTCCTGAAATCACCTCTATTAGATTATGTAGATATGATCTATGAAAATACTCCCAAACTTAATCTGTTGAGACTTTGGAGAGTGTATAAGCAAATGCTTAGATTTGCATTAGAGTCTTGACTTTGAAATCCATTACTGTAAGTTCCTTGCTGACTTTTGAGGGGCAATCTTTAGCACAGGAGGGAGGTGGGAGGGGACACGTTTGTGTTTAGAGGCTGACTGGCCCCCTGGATGTGTTTTTAAGGCCATTTAAATCTCTTCTGAAGGTCAATCCCATATTTTTCATTAGGGAATTAGTACCAGCCAAGCAAGGCGAGGCTGTGTCAAAACTGACTTCAGCCTGATGGCTTTCTGCAATCATTTTTAGAATATTTGTTTTATTATGTTTTTGTTCCATTTCATTTATTAAAAAAATTGAAATTTGTTGCATTTGCTTTTTTGTTAAATACTTCCTCTTTCTGAAACACTCTACTTGTATTCTCTGGCAGATGTATATATATTTTTAAAGTCAAGCGTAGAGTAAAAAAATAACAACAAAAAAAGAACGTCTGTTAGCTTCTTAATGATACAGGACTCTTTCTCTCTCCCTCCCTCCCTATTTATTAGGGAGTGGTGCACAAATTCTTTCTGTTCACATTTTACTTTGTTTTATTCAATTATTACATATTTTAAACAAGATGACTTTTCTGTGTCAGGAGTCAGCAAACTGTGTAAAATGACAGATAATACATGTTTTAGGCTCTGTGGGGCAGTTTGGTCTCTGTCAAAACCACTCAATTCTGCCTTCTAAGCGTGGAAGCAACTGTAGACAAAATGTAGAAGAACAGGTGTGACTGTGGGCTAATCAAATTTTCTTTATGGACACTGAAATGTGAATTTCATATAATTTTCAGTTTTCCCCAAATAGTATTATTCTTTTGATTTTTTTCCAACCATTTAAAAATGTAAAAGTCATTCTTAGCTCTCACTCATGGAGAATTAGGCTGCGGGTAGGCTGGATTTGACCCTTGGACCATAGCTTTCTGATTCTGCTCTAGATAGTAGCTGAAGATAATTGCCTTTCCTTAAAAATTTAAGGTTGATATGAAGCTCTCAAGTAATTCTGTTTCAAAATGAAAATAAGGGAGGATTGTTGCAAGTGAAGCCTGGCCATTAGGAAACTATTTGGACTCAGTTATGAATTGATTAATCCATCACCTATTTAGAGCACCTGCTCTGTGTCTGATGCTCTACTTGGGAAGGACCATGGGATTGTAGAATGACCTGGGATTGTAATCACTGTCAAAGGCAGGGAGGGGCTTGCAGAATAATTTTTGTTATTCTGAAGACATTTTGGAAGCAATGTCAAAGCGATGTAAAAGTGTCTATTTTTTTAAATTTAATCATCTGTCACTTTCCATATTCCAGTCACTGGAATGGAAAGGAGAAACTGCTCCTGAGAAATTTAAGCCTCTGTAAGTTCTGGACCTGGGCATGGACTCAGCTCTTCCTAATTCATCCCTGGCCAAAGGTCACCCGGAGGGCTTGCAAACTCATCCCTGACAAATAACTTGGTTGACCTGGCAGTGTAAATTCGTTTAGGTGGACATGTATCAGTGACCCTCTAAAAAGAAAGTGCTGGTCATTATACCAGAAATTACCATCACTTACATGAGGCTATGCATACAACTAAACCCTAGAATAAATGAAACCAAGAAGGTCCTATTACATCCAATCCCAAAGATTTGTCATCCTAACGCTCTATGTGGACCTATTTGGGCTGAATTGGGCATGCTCACCTGTGACTTGGGGACAACAATTCAGCACACAGATCTTTTTTTTTTTTTTTTTTTTTTTTTTTTTTTTTATTAAACATCTTTATTGGGGTATAATTGCTTTACAATGGTGTGTTAGTTTCTGCTTTATAACAAAGTGAATCAGCTATACATATACATATGTTCCCATATGTCTTCCCTCTTGCGTCTCCCTCCCTCCCACTCTCCCCATCCCACCCTTCCAGGCTGTCACAAAGCACCGAGCTAATATCCCTGTGCCTTGCGGCTGCTTCCCCCCAGCTATCTACCTTACTACGTTTGTTAGTGTGTATATGTCCATGACTCTCTCTCGCCCTGTCAAAACTCACCCCTCCCCCTCCCCATACCCTCAAGTCCGTTCTCCAGTAGGTCCAGCACACAGATCTTTAAGAGCCCTGGAGATGTTCCTATCCTTTGACCTTAATTAAATTTCTGGATAACTTTCCTACCTAGAGACCTGTAGTCGAAAGTTATATATAAATATATTTAATGCAGTAGTATTTGTAATATGAAAATTGTGAAAGCCACATACATTTCCAATGATAGCCAAATATGACAAATCATCATATACCCATATATTAGTGCCTACTAACATTTTTTTTCTAACAGGATGATTTAAAAAAATATTTATTGATAAAGTCAAGACTCCAGACAACCGTATTGAATTGTTGCAACCATAGAGACATAAAAGTGGGAAATCCTGGACAACATTAGCAACACCTTTCTGACAAGTGAGATCATAGGCTGTGTATTGAGTTGTGGCCCTTTGGAAAAATGAAATGTCAAAGTGAAGCTTCCTCTGTGCCTGTGTTTTCCCCCAGTGAAGTAGTTCCTGGTGAGGCCAACACAACGCCTGCCTGGAATGCAAAAGACACTATTAATAATTTTAACCAGTGAATAAATGAATAAATCCATGAACCAAATCTATTTTAATGGGCCTTGGAGAATTCCAACATGGTGGCATGGTAGTTAGATGATCCAGCCCTGGAGTTGAGATCTCATTACCTGGGTGTGTCAGGAAACTTAAGGAACTTCCCTGAGGTTCAGTCTTTAAACACATTCATAAATGGGGACAGCACCTCCTTCTCAGGTGATGTGAAGTTTAAAGGAGGTGATTGACGCCAGTGATGTACCTGACCTGGGTCTGCATATAACGGGTTCCCAATAAAGGTCAGCTTTAGTCCATACGTCATTGTGAAAGACATTGGCCCACTTAAAAAAAGTTCAAATATTTAACTGAGCAAAATAATTTCTTCACGACCATGTTGTTTAATTGTTCATATCTCACCCTTCAGCATTTCAACATTTACAACATCCTCCTTCTTTGGAGGCACTGTTCTGTATTTCTTTTTAATAAATTAAGTATAATTTTTAAGATTAATAATGCCTCCACGGTTTCTACTAACATTAAAAAATTCCATGATATACACATTGGTTTTCATTTGGTCTATTTCTGAGCTTTCAATAATGTGTGTGTGTGTGTGTGTGTGTGTGTGTGTGTGTGTGTGTGTGTGATGTGTTTCCCTGAAGGTCCAATAATTTCTTTTGTCTAACCTGGGTCAGTTTGTAAGGCAGGAAAACAGTATTTAAAATCTTATTAATGAAATTGTTGGATGCTTTCAGATATTTCCACAGCACACAGAGCACTTGCTGCATACGTTACATATTTTATCATTAATTTCTAGTGACTCATCAACACCAAGGGCTCTCAGACACCTTCCGGCTGAGTGCCTGAAGTGCTCACTGTGGTGGACGCCACCAGGTCCTGACCTTCCCGGCTGACTGCCCCCAGCCCATCATGGAAGTCCCAGGCCCCTGGGAATGGTCCAGTCATGGATGGGCTTAATATAATGAAAACCAATGGCTTCTGGCCAATGAAACCAGAGGGACATATATAGGTCTTTTGGGAATTAAACATCCTCATTCTTCAGAGAAAGCCATGGGGAGCTAGTTCCTCTTTGTCCTCTAAGTGTGAATGAGAAAAGCCCCATGGCTGTTGGCAGCTATCCTTCCTTGATGGATGTTGAAACAGGAAGACAGAGCCAGTAGAAGGTAGCAGGAAAAAGGTTGGACCCAGTGACCAAGAACACTTCTTGTTAGTTAAGCCAGATACAGGCTTATTTTTGATCCTTGCAGCCCAAAGCACCCTCCCTCATTCACTCGGCTTTGGCTAATCACCTGGGAAAATGGCTCACTGTACCTATATGATAGTCAAGTGTAAGAACTAACTGCTGGGACAGTGCAAGGCCCAGTGTGGGCCGAGAGCTTGGGGACGGCCCCTCCCACTTAACATTCTCCTTTGACCCATGAGTGAACAACAGATGGAGTGATTCCTTAGAAAATGGTCTGCAGAAGGATGTTTGGGAGCCTCGTCAAATTAAACTGTAAATATTTCCTGTGTCCTGGGTAACCTATTTCTATCTTTTTCATAAAGATTAAACATGATCGGCTGTCTCATACGATGAGAGTTTTATTCTGATTCCTTTGATCTCCACTGAACTAAACTGAAATTCAAGGGAAACAAAAAACCATACACAATTTTCAAATCCTATTTAGTTGTTTGAGGATATGATGTTAAAATGTCACTGGTATTTATTGGCACTGGTTCTGAGTGTGTGTGTATATATGAAAAATAATTTTTGCTTGGAGAAAGAGAGAGAGAGAGAGAGGGAAAAGAGGAGGAGGAGATAGAGGAGGGGAAGAAGAAGAAGAAGAGGAAGAAGGAGAAGGAGAGGAGGAAGAAGAAGAAAGGGAAGCAGGGGGAATGGAAGAGAGGAAGGGGGTGAGGCAAGGAGGGAGAGGACCAGTATCTAAGGGTATTCAAGGAAAAGCAAGTCTCCCTTCAACCTCCAGCTACAAGTCTCTCAGATTCAAACCTATGGTGGTCCAGTGGTAAAGAGTCCGCCTTCCAATGCAGGGGACGCTTGTTCGATCCCTGGTCAAGGAACTAAGATCCCACATGCCGTGAGGCAACAAAGCCTGTGTGCCGCAACTACTGAGCTCGTGTGCCGCAACTACTGAGCTCGAGTGTCTCGATGAGAGAGCCTGCGTGCTGCAAACTACAGAGCCCACGCGCCCTGGAGCCTGCACAGCACAACTAGAGAGAGAAAACCTGCATGCCACAACTAGAGAGAAGCCTGCGTGCTGCAAGGAAAGATCCCGCATGCCATAATTAAGACCCGACACAGCCAAAAATAAATAAATAAATGTTTTAAAAAATTATTAAAAAAAAATCTCAATAACTGTCCCACTTAATGAATTAGGAAGCTCTTTATAGAGAGGCACACTTTCTGAAAGTATAGGCAGGTCACTGTTATATTAAGTCATCAAGTCTGGCTTTTAAAGATATCTGATGTTATGCAGGTCAGAAGCAGACCTTTATCAGAGGACTTCTATATCGAGAAATAGTCAGGACATGAAACAGAGTTACAGCTGAATACGGCATGCCGGACCTTCTCCCTTGAGCTCTTCCTCAGCATGAACAACTAAGCGTTTTCCTCCTAGGTAGAGTCCTCGTGGAAATTTGCCTTCTCAAAGCCCTTATCTTGGCATCTGAGGTCCTACCAATCTGAACTTGATCTGTCTTTCCCACTTTATCCCCCATCTCCACTCTCCACACACTCTGTCCCTCCATCAGGGTTATATATCCCATCCCAGTGTCCATCCAGCCCAGGTCCAGCTCAGTTCTCCTGAGTACCCAGACTACCTGTTGGAAAGGCGCTCACTCTATTGAAGAGGTGCCAGGAGGACGTACAGCCTTCTCTTTTAAAGTGTCTTTTATGGGTCTATCTTTAGTCCATTGTGACATTGTCTTTTCACTTCCTTTGGTGTTGGTACATGGAGTGGTGGTCAGAAAGGACAGGCTTGTCTAAGGTCAAGAGTCAAGGTCTCAAAGAGAGTGAAACTTGGGGTTGGAGTCTATCCTGGCCATGTCTGGCTGGTGTGGCCCTGATGAGTCACTGTCATATCCACTCTGTGGATAACTCCCTAGAGGAAACGTCCCCCCTTTTCTGGACCACAGTCCCCTGTCCTGACCATGTGACAGCCAGTCTCTGTCCTGAGGGCTGTCCTTAGGTCCAGGATCCTACTCAGAAGTTCCCCCCCAGACAGACCCTGTTTGACTTTTGAACCCACATGGAAAGAATCACAATCAAAGACATCAGCCATCTAAACAGCTCAAGTAATAAAGATGACTCTCTTCTTAAACTTGCACCTCTTGAAAAATGCTGAAAATGATCCAACACACGTTCCCCCCAGTAGTTCTGAGGTTCCATTTCTTCCCATCCCTAATTCCATCATTCCCACACTGCTTCAGAGCCTGTGTTTTGTTGCTGGTACTGCAAAAGAGGCCACCTACCCTTTCCCCCCGCCCACAAGGCTTGCTTCTGCCTCCCCCTCCCCCTCTCTCTCCCCCCTTATCCCCTATCAATCAACCCATTCTTTTCTGTGAGAATTCTTCATCAGAAAGCACTCTCCTGTAGTTTATCTCATCCATCCCTCAGCATCTCTGGGACTGTCTCAGTCTATTCCCTGATTCTAAATCACGAGTCCAAAATCCATGCTCCAGAAACAGGCATGGTAGGGAGTGGAAGGGAGGGTCCATCTGCTGGGAAGAGCAGCCCCCTCCCCACTGAGCAGTGAGGGGAGCGTGGGAGCTTCACACACTGACCACCTCCCCTCTGTACAGTCCCGCAGAGTCAGCTATCACTGCTGCTAAACAGTAGACACCTGCTAACTGTTAGCATCTCCTCCATAACCCCTCCTAAATCTGGACAGTGTCCAAAATGGGAAGAGCAGAGTTCTTAAAGGGATGACAAGGGAGGAGCCCATTTATAAGGGAATGCTGACTTCTTTAGATCAGGAGCTCAGGGCAGCTGACTATCCATCATGCTGGCCTAGAAAGAACATGTGACACTCTAAGTGAGAGTTTCCACTCGTTTCAAGAGTGTTCATCTCATTTTCATTGGCTCATGTGAATTACGCTTCGACTACATGTCTCATCCTTATTCGTGGCAAACATGCCGAGAGAGAAGACCTGAGCTATCTTGGGGTTCGGATGTTGCCAAATTCAGGGACTGCTCATGTCTGGACTGTGAAAAGGCCCTAACAGGTGTGAGCTTCCAAGCAGCTTGACCTGGTCTCCATATCAGAAGAATGGTGATGTAGAAAGGACCAGAGCTTTAGCAACAGGAGTCCAGAATCCAAGTGCAGACTCCTCTCACCTGTGTGAAATCCCACACCATCTTCAAGTCTTATTTTTCTCATGTGTTAAAAGTCCAAGGGAGAAAGGCCAATGGTTTCTGGAACATCACCCACCCATCTGGGCAACAACCTCACAATTGTTCACACTCGGCCCAGCACCCAGCCCAGAGAATGCAGTTCCAACATCCCCCACCGAATGCCCGGATGGAGGCTTAACTCATTTCCTGAAAAATATACTCTGGCTTAACAGGAATTTTGAAAGCACCACCTCCATGGCTATAATTATAAGACATGATTTCCACATCAGTTAAGCCAGAGGAGGAAGCCGGGTTATCTGCAACCCAGTGGTTACCGAGGGGGTCCACCTTCCCCTCCCTCTGGATGTGACAGCAGTAATCCATTCCCTGTCAGACCAGATCACTAGGAAGCGCCATTCATAATCGTCCCCTCTATTGATCCTGGTCAGTGGGTATTGGCAGCTTAAAAAGATTATGTTTTAATTGGGGACCAGATAGATGGCGTTTTAAGGTTTTAAGTTTTGCTTTGTGCCATGCGATGGATTATTTGAGTTCACTCAACACCAGAGGACAAAGATGAATGTGTTGTCCTTTTCTTGGGGTGAACCAGGGTGCAAATGTAGCTTGGGCTAAAGTGACTGAAAATCTTTTGCTATCACAGGGCTGAAAAGGTTGACTATGAATTCATTAGTGTTACCTTTGTTTAGGGTATAAAATCTACGCATTAAACAGCTTCAGTGGAACACACATTTTCTCCAGGCTATACACACCTCAAGGGACTACAGAAAAAAATGGGGGTCTCCAGGCGGGGTTAAGGGTGTAACAATTTATGGGGCATGAACCCAGGCCTCTCAGAAGCTGTTGTTTCCATGTTTTGGCAGAGGAAGAGGATAATAATAACAGTAGTTAGCTGGGGACAAGATGCCTGGGAGGATTAGACAGAGTCTCTGCAAAGGGTTTCATAAACTGGGAACTTGAGAATAAAAACATAAGAGCTATTGATTGCAGAGTATTTACTAGGGGCCTGGCCCTGGCCTGGGACATGATGTACATTATTGCACATTAATGGTTGGGGCAAGTGACAACCCTCTGGGTTGTTATGTCATCCTTATTCTAGAGATGAGGAAACTGAAGCCCAGAGAGATTAAGTCATTTGCTCAGGGTAACACAGCAATGGTCTCTCCCTGAAGCCTTGGGTCCTGTCCGCATCTGTTTTATGCTCTAAAAGTGCAATCATCATGGTCCACATTGGTATCTCATTGGTGTATCCATCGTTCTCCTCATCACCACCGTTGAATAATTTCCAGGGCTCCCCTAACGAAATACCACAAACTGAGCAACTTAAACAACAGAAAGTTATTGTCTCAAAATTCTGGGGACTACAAGTCAGAGGTCAATGTGCCAGCAGAGTAGGTGCTTCTGAGGGCTGTGAGTTGTGGAATCTGTTCCAGGCCTCTCCCCAAGCTTCTGGTGGTTTGCTGACACTCTTCGGTGTTCCTTGGTTTGTAGATTCATCATCCTGACTTTTGCTTTTACTTCCACATGATGTTCTCCTTGTGTGTCTGTGTCCAAATTTTCCCTTTTTATAAGGACATTGGTCTTATTGGATTAGGGCCCACCCTAATGATCTCATCTTAACTTCATAATGTATAAAAGGGAGGAGAGGGATAAATTAGTAGTTTGAGATTAAAATATATACACTACTATATATAAAATACATAACCAACAAGATCCTACTGTATAAGCACAGGGAAATATACTCAACATCTTGTAATAACCTGTAATGAAAAAGAATGTAAAAAAGGAATGTATATATATATATATATATATATATATGTAATTGAATCACTTTTCTATACACCTGAAACTAACATAACATTGTAAATCAACTATATGTCAATAAAAATTTTTTAAAACTGAAAAAATATACAAAAGACCCTATTTCCAAATAAGGTCACATTCTGAGATACTGGGGGTTAGGACTCCAACATATCTTTTGTCTTTTGCAGGGGTGGGGGGCAATTCAACCCATAACAATCATCACTATTTAGTTGATAAGAAGTAAATATGGTAAGTCATTGCACCTGTCTTATTCTGCTCAGGATTCTATAAGAAATTAACCTAGACTGGGTGGTTTAAACAGTCAACATTTATTTCTCACAGTTCTGGTGGCTGGAAAGCTCAAGATCAATGTGCCAGCAGATTCTGTTCATGATGGGGGCCCTCTTCCAAGATGCAGATGTTTGCCTTCTCCCTGTATCTTTACCTGTTGGAACTCTCTTTGTCTTCTTATGAGGACACTAATCCCATCATGGGGCCTCATCCTCACCACCTCACCTATATCTAATTACTTTCCAGAGGCCCTAGTTGTAAATATCACTTTGGGGGAGATACAAACATTCAGTTTGTAACAGTCTCAAAAGATTTAACTTCACCTTCCCAGAGAACCAGTTATACCAGTGTAATAAGATCAATTAATTTGGCATGGAGTGTTCAGAAAACCAGGTAACTATTCACCTTGGTTGATCAGTTTTCAACCAATAAAACGGACACATAGCCACTGTCAGGGACTGCCCCTCTTTGGTTGGCATTTGACCTTTCTCAACTCCTAGGGGCATCTCTAGAGATGTCATATTGGGTGCTGAATAAACAGTAAATGCTCTAGGACAGGGATCCCCAACCCTTGGACTGTGGATTGGTAATGGTCCGTGGCCTGTTTGGGACCGTGCCTCAAATCAGGAAGTGAGCAGCGGGTCACATTATCGCCTTAACCATCCCCTACCCATCACTCACATCACTGCCTGAGCCATTGCTCACATTACTGCCTGAACTCCACCCCCCTCCACCCCCTGTCTGTGGAAAAATTGTCTTCGACAAAACTGGTCCCTGGTGCCAAAAAGTTGGGGACCACACTGCTCTAGGACACTCTCACACAGCCAAGGTCAAATGTGCAGACTCTGAGAATTTGTGGGTGACCTCAGCTTAAAAAACCATTTCCCTGACTCACAATCCCTGGCATCCTATTTCTTTCCCCAAAGAGTCTTGCAAGATCTAGAGAAACACCTGCCTGGTTCAGCTTCCCCAGTTCTCCAAGTTTTCTTGGCATCCACTGAGTCTTGTAAGAGCGGGAGAATTCTTTGACTTCTCAGTCAGCACAGGCCCCCATGTCCTCACAGCCTCTGATCACGCCAACTTCCTGCTTATCAGGGAACCTCACCAGCTTCAAGGTTGTCCTGGAGGCACGAAGCTCACCAGAACCTCTCTAAGGGCACCAGAAGAAGCTGACCTCGATTATATGTTGTGAATGGTCACCATCTTGTTTCTCTTTCCCACCTCCCTCTGCTGTGCCCTTGGGTCCCCTGCCTTCACCACAAACCCCTCAGTACGGTCCTGTTAACAGAGGCATGCTCCTCAGACACATTTGTGTGAACTCAAAAGACTTGGCACTTTGGCATCTTCTGAAATCTTCCCTTGCAGTGCCTGCTGCTTTGCCCCTGCAGTGGATAAGACCTACACAAAAATCAACAAAGAAGAGGGGGTTGAGATAGAAGTCATTTTCCAGAATGCAAACCTTGTGCTTCGAGAAACAGCTAAGCATAACAAGTTATCTATTCATGATTATCTGTAGTCATGGTTTGTTTCTACCCTCTCAGAGTTTATATGGCATTTATATAATGTGCATAATATAATTATATATTTACATTAATTTCTCTTGTTTGTATTCATATATTTATTGTGAGCCCTGCAATATGCATCCGATTAATTTAAAAAATAACATTCGTGGAAATCCTTTTGCAACAGGAGGCTCTGTCAGACATTCCACATTAGATTATTCCCATCCTTTTTCATAACTTCTAAGGGGCTGATAAGCTCCATCCCTTTGGAAACTGTGTGTTAGAGCTGAAAGTTCACTTACAGATTCTTCAGGGCAGACTTTTTTTTCAGAGACAGGGCAAAATGAGGCCCCAAGAAGAGAAGAAATTCTCTCATGGTGTGTTGGCAGTCAGGTCTCATGTTCTCCAGTGCAGCCCAGGTACATACATGTGCACCTCCATCTGCAGCGTTCATGGCCAAAGGCTTGTGTTAACACAAGCCCAGTCTATGAGTCTCTGTCTAGACATTCCATGGTCACTCATGTTTCTGCATCAACTTTATGTTACAGAATTCTTTCCAATCTGGTTCATCCATTGTTGCACAGTCCAACTATATCATCATCATCATCATCACCATCATCATCACCACCACCAACACCATCATCACCACCATCACCATCACCATCATCACCATCTCCATCATCACCATCTCCATCATCACCACCATCACCATCTCCATCATCACTGTCACCATCATCATCATCACCATCACCATCACCATCATCACTGTCACCATAATCATCACCATCACCATCACCATCATCAAAAGGACTTTATAAAGGGACTATGGGCACTGAGAAATGAAAAGAATATGGTCAAGAAAAGGTGCATGTGTCATGAGAATCAGGGAGTAAGGATCTCATGTGTCTCTTGGTTTGGTTTATCAGGACACATCATGGAGGCTCCCCTCTGTGGTCTAACTTGTCTACCTCTTTGTTTCCCGCCTGATGCTCCTCCACACTGAGCTGCAGGCTTTCAAGCCTGAAGGAGGAGGAGCAAGAGAGAGATGGAGTCAGAGTCTGGCTCTCTGCATATAATTGATTCCAACTTACAGACTAACTTCCTTAGCACTGTGAAATCTTTGTAACAGAGATGTCCCTGTCAAGCATTTACACAATTACACTCATGACCACCAGCACCACCAGCGCCTCTCAGGGGCCTTCCACTGGAATTCTGGGAATCTTAAGCCTTATTCATGAAAAACAGTTAAACACCTCCCCTTTTTATTGCAGTAGAGTTGATTTACAATGTTGTGTTAGTTTCAGGTGTACAGCGAAGTGGTTCATTTATACATATATGTATATATATTCTTTTTCAGATTCTTTTATATTATAGGTTATTACAAGATATTGAGTATAGTTCCCTGAGCTATACAGTAGGTCCTTGTTGTTTAACTATTTTATATATAGTATTGTGTTATCTGTTAATCCCAAACTCCTAATTTATCACTTCCCGCCCCCTTCCCCTTTGGTAACTGTAAGTTTGTTTTCTATTAAAACCTTTTATATGCTGTGCTCTGTGCTGGTTTAACCCTCTTGATTGGGGACATCTTGAGGGCAGGAACTTGGCTGACCTGGTCTCACTTGTTGTTGAAGCCACCATTGGTGTCCTAACAAGGAACCTCACAAACTGTGTCCCCCTGATGAGAGTTTATAGATTGAATTCCAGCTGAGAAAGATGAGGTTCGGAGAGGTGAAGAGGCTTGACCAAGGCCACACTGCACGTTACTGCGGAAGTGGCAACAGAGTTTGGACTGTTCCACGCCCACCCAGAATGGGTCAAAACAGCACCATGTCTGTAGCAGATAGAGAAGCCACATCTCCTACTTTTCTTTTTTTTTTTTTTGCATTTCAAACTTAATTCTTGTTTGACTACTGAATGTGTTTTTTGGTATCAGAACTAGGCTATAAACTTTCAGGAGGCAGAGCCATGACTTACACTGCCATGTTCCTACAGGAGAAGGAGAACATAGTAGGAACTCCATGCCCATCTGAAGAAGGATCTTTCTTCAGGTCTAGAATCAGACCGTCTTGACTCAGATCCTGGTTTCATCACTCATGAGTCCTGTGAGCAAGCTGCTCAGACTCTCAAAGCCTCAACTTGATCATTTGTAAAACGGGGAGAATAATACCTCCCTTGTAGGGTTTTTGTAGGGATTTAACGAAGCACCCAACACGTTATCATGTGGTCAACGTTAAGAACAATTAACTCCTATAATTTTTTTCTGGTGTTATTAATACTATGATTTCCCATTTGAAATGGGAAAATGGCTGAAAATTTTATTCTCCATGTCTCCTCTCCCCTATTTAAAGGTGATTCAAGGTTTATACCCCTTCATCTAACTAAGCTTTAAATTTGGATACAGTCAATTGTCAAAGATCTATTATCAGTCTATTATAATCTTACCTTTAGGATAAGCATATCCCAAATGAGCTTATTTAAGACCATTCTTCAGTTACTTTCAGTTATTCAATAACTAACTTCCATGGTGTGCCAGGCACTGGGTTAGGTCTGGGCTCTCAGAGATGGAGGAATGAGCTGAGGGTTTGGACCAGGGAGGTTCAAGGCCACCTGGGATGGCAAGGGTGGGGTGTACCAACTTAGCTCTCCCACTTGGGGGCTCTAATTTCTCTTAGTCCAAAATTGTTTTTTATTAGACCCAACACATGACTCACCATTCCAAATTACTCTCTCTCTTCCTTATGTTGTTTCTACACTGAAGACCCCCCTCTAGCCCCAGAGGGAAGGGAGAGAGTGAAGAGATGTGAGTAACAAAGGTGGAGGTATTTATTCCTCCTTCTCTAACCAGGACGACTGGCTAACAGTCTTGTCCTATGGGACCCTGTGACAGGAGTGAAACAGCAAAGAACCTGAAAAGACACACGGGAAAGCCAGCCTTCGTGGGGCCCTGCAAAACCTAATTTGGTCTAAGAGCTGGAGGAAGAGAAGGGGATACGATCTACACCAATACTTTCCATAATATGTAGAATAAAAATCAAAATAATGAGCATTAAGCTCCCACTATGAGCCACTAACTGTGTCCTAAGCTCTTTATACTTGATCTCAGTTAGCTCTTAAATCTTCTAAATTTTGTACTGTTACTGTGCCCATTTCACAGGTGGGGAAATCGTGGCTTCGAGAAGTTAAGTGATTTAAGCTTGCAAGTGGTAAAGCCAGGATTTGAACCCCAGCATTCTGGCTCCAGAACCTGCAATCCGCACCTCTCCCAGGACCCTGAACAATCTGCATAAAATACAAGAGGTTCTTAAAGCCCATTTGCTAAGAGGGAAGAACACAGGTGTGTACTTTATTCACCTTAGGATTGGACTACAAAGAAGAATTTTTATTTCATTGCCTTTTGGTGTTTGGTACGCAGTCATATGCTAAGGTGTCCACGGTGGGAGAAGCGGGGGTGAGGGGGAGAGTCTAAGTCTCTGGTCTGGAGATTTTCCTGCTGCCCAGGGAGTCTGGAAGAGTTCACAGGTGCAGCATTTGAATTCCCAAGTTTTTCACAACCACAGTGAACTGACAGACATCTATAGATGTGAATTTTCATACATAGGAGATAAAAATACAGACTAAGATGATAAACATAGGTTTATAGACTAAGGGCTGTGTGATTGCATCAGGTAAAAAGTATTTAATTGTTTCCGGAGATAAAAAGGGTCAGTGTGATCAGGAAATATGCCACAGGTGGCAAGGCACTTGAGTTAGAGTTTTAAGGGAAGAATGGGAGTTTGCCAAGCAGAGAATATGGCAAGAGGGTTACCCTCCAAGCTGGCAGAATGTCCCAAGCTGATGCTGCAGTGCGTTCTCTAATGTACTAAGATCCTACATTGTTTTATTCTTCTTTCTTTTTAATGAAGTACTTTCATAAAATGGCCTGTGGAAGTTAAAGTGAGTGCTCTGAAAATCCAAAACATTTCTATCCTTAAGTTCCCTACTTGGTCCTTGAAACAGAATCTCTTTTTAGGAACACAAAGAAGCCAATTCTAATCGATTTAGAATTTCCCAACTGCAGATGGGGTATGGAGATTAAAAAGTGGAAAATGAAATTTGAAGAAACTGGGTATCTTCAGCACTGCATTCTCCCAAAAGTTATGGCATGTGAGGGTTTGTTCCCAGAATTGAGGCCACATCATGTGTGAATATTCAAGGCTCCATATTTAGCATGATGGATGCAGAGGCAGCTGTGCGGAGCTGACTTGAAACACTGCAGCTTTAGAGAGTTTTGGAGGCTTTAGACCCATGATCCTGCTTATTGGAGGCCCCAGATGTGCTGGGAAGAGAGTGTTGTAAAGGGAAATGGCCTCTAAGCTCAGTAACACTGGAGGAGAGGCTCACTTCCAGACTTGCCCACAGAACTTTCCAGAACATTCCTTAGGTTCAAGTGAGAAAAAGCTCTGTTTTTGCTGTTGGCATCTGTGAGTGGCATTTCCTGCCACTACCCCTCAGCACAAGGGACATTCTGAATCTAGCTCCTGGGCTCCATCCTCCCTGCAGGTCCAGGCCTGCCCTGGATCACCTCTGCATCTAGCCTTCTTCCCAGTGCTGAGTGGAAGGCACTGGAAGGCCTGCGGAAAGAGGTTTATGGACACGTGACCAGGGGAAGGGCTGCAGATGGGAAGGAGGGCCCACGTGGATTTCCACTTCTGACTGGAAAACTACAGCTTCTGGGGATGTTCAAAACCTGAGTGCGAGGCTCTAGTTGCCCCTGGTTACCTGGCACGTCTCCAGGCCGGCCTAAAAGGTGGTTCATGTCAAATGCTCCTGGCATCGCCCAGTGTTTGCATTAGGACTGCCAAATCCCTTTGGTGCTTGGTTATCACGTCAACCCCTGGGCATCAGCTGGCCTCACTGTCTCCAGGAGATAGAGGATGAGCCTGTGGGGCCCATCTCCGTGTGGTCCTGCTCATGAGACTTGCCCCCTTGCTGCATCCCCAGGGACTCACAAAAGGGCCCTTTAACTGACCTCCCCAAAGCGGGTCCAGATGGGCTTGGGATTTCTGTGTGATTGTCCAGGAGATGTGGCTACAGAAACCTCATCGCTGGTGTTGTTTTCCTCACGGGTGACCTTGTATCAGCTCAGCCACAGCCTGGTCCCAAACTGTCTCCTCTGCCGACATTGGCTTCCTGGAGCCCTGGCTGCACTGGGCCTGGGCCTGGAGGATTATAGCCCATTCACAGAAAATAGCCTCCCAAGCTCAGACCCCTGATACCAGTAGGGGTGAGGGGGGTGGCACTGGTTCAGAAGGAAAGTGGGCGTGGACGTTGAAAACATCCAGTGTGTCCTTTAAGCCAAATTCCACCTGGTGTGTGGAAATAGGTGTGGTGGGTCCCTCTGTGAAATCGCTCTCTGAGATCTTACTGTGGCTTTCTCAACATAGCTGGGCTTCTCACCACCCTCACGTGGGCTGGTGCCTGGTCTGGAATCCTTTCTCCACCTTGTTCTCTGCCCTGGACCCTTCTAATAGCCACACGGCCCTTCCTCATATAATCCCATGTGACTTAGAGCAAGGGTCCTCCAGCTAAAAGATCAGTAAATTCCAGAACTCTTCTGTGATTTTTTTCTTTCTCATCCATGAATGGGTGTGATAATAATACATCACATTCTGTGTCAGTATTGTGAAGTTTAATCACATTCATACACTTGAAGGACCACGGATCGGACTTCTGGTTAAAGACAGTGGAGTGACCCCAGATATTGTGCTTCTTTTCCTCCTCAAATCCACTCAAAAGGCAATCAGTGGCCATCTGAATAGACATAGACCCGCAGGGGTCCATGAGATGAGGGACAGAAAGCAGCGCGTGTGCGGAAGCAGGAGAGCGGGGAGGTGCGTGATGATAGTTTGTGCAAATCTGAGGAAGCATGATGCTAGTGGCTGGTGGGAAAAGCCAAGAGCAGCCCTGTTTAGGCTGCAGAATCCCCAGAGACCTCAGGGATTAGGGGCACCACCTCTGGAAGGGAAGGATGACAAGAAACTGTAACCAGAGAGTCTGTTGGAGGATGAAGGAATGACTTCAGAGGCAGGTAGAGGCGCTTTCTGCCGTCTTTGAGAAAGATGAGCGGAGCAGCCATAGGTGGAGGACCAAGAAGACGCAGTAAAGAAAAGGGGAAGTAAGTGAGATTTTCGGTGCAAAGCGTGAGAGCCCCAGTCCCGGGACTCTGCCTGCCCTCGGAAGGGCAGTTTGGAGGACTCTTTTCTGGGGATACTGACGCTCCAGAGAGACCTGAAGATACTGACGTGGGGGATTCCCTGAGGGAATTATCCAGCCAGACGTCCAGGAGCGGAGCTTTCAATGCAATCTGGGGCACAGCTTTTCAGAGTGAGCACATAGCCAGGCCTTTGAGGAAAGAATGGGATGTGAAAGACGGCCAGCTGAGAAAGGGCCTGATGTGAAAGGCAGACACCTTCAGAATTTGTGCCTCTGTCCCTGTGGCCTTAGAGTCTGCGTGGCTCATGAACCTGGTTCCCAAGGGGCAGATGTTTGCAACAGGGATGCAGGGAGGGCTCCACGGAGCTGGCAGCCATGACGACCTGCTGGTCACTTTCAGACCTTCACCCAGGAGATCAGCGATCGGTGCTTTTCCAAACATCGACCACAACAAAATTCCCTGTTTGCTTCTAATTACAGAAAATATATACAGACAATAAAAACCTCTCAGAACCCCAACAGTGTTGCCATTTTAGTGGATTTCCTGTCAATCTGTTTTCTGTGCATGTGTCTATATTTCTTTTAACCCACATATGGATCATAATGTACTTACTATCATAGAAACACCATCAATGAGTAACACATCATTAATACTTTCCAGGGCCATTAAATATTCTTCTACAATTTGACTTTATTTTAATGGCAGCATGATATTTCATTATATGAATGGGCTCTGATACGCTTTTATAGTAGTTTTCCAGAATTGCGTAGATAATATGGGCTTAGTGCTAGACATTTGGAAAACACAATCACAGAAAGAAAAACAATTTATATTAATATTAATTTAAATAATATTAATAAATATATTATTATTAAATAATATATAGTATATATACTATTTATCCAGTGACCTTGGCTAATATTTTGGTATATTGAAAAACATGTAGCGTTTCAAAGATTGTGTGCTATTGTATATACTGTTTTATAGGCTTTAAACCAATATATCGTAGACATTTTCCCGTAAAAATAAACTGTCTTTCACAAAAAGATTTTAATGGCTGCATAGTATTCCACATTACAGATGTATATAATTTATCAGCCATTGCACATCAGGCAATGAAGTCGATTCCAAAATTTCACTATTATAAATTATTCCATTATAGACATCCTTGAATATATATCTTACATTTCTGAAGATTTCTAAAATGATAAATTACTAGAAGAGGATTTTCGTGGGGGAGGGAGAGTATTGTATTAATTGTCTACAGCTGCTGTAACAAATTACCATAAGTTTAGTGCCTTAAAACAACATAAATGTATTATGTTATAGTTGGGAAGATCAGATGTTTAAAATGGGTCTCATTGGGCTAAAATCAGGGTGTGGCAGGGCTATGTCCCTGCCGAAGGTTCTAGGGGAGAATTCATTTTTGTGGCTTTTCTAGCTTCTTCTAGAGGCTGCCTGCCTTCTTCCAAACCAGCAGTGACTGGTCCTGTCCTTCTCAGACATGGCTCCTTCTGCCTCCTGCTTCCACATTTAAGGACCCTGGGATTACATTGGACCCACCCAATAGGCTAATCCAGCATAATCTCCTTATTTTAAAGTCAACTGATTAGCAACCTTAATTCCTCTTTGCGTATACTATAACATATTCACAGGTTCTGGAGATTAGAATGTGGGCAACTTTGGATGGCTATTACTCTGTATACCATAGGCATGAACATAAAAATGAAAGTTTTAGTAAAAATTGGCCTCCAAAAATCATGTGATGATTTTATAATCTCTGTAGCAGCACATATAATTGTCTATTCTCCCCCATACACACCAATATTGAGTGTTACTATATAAAAAAAAAAAATCACTGCCAACTTGAACAGCTGAAACTTAGTTTCTCATTGCTTTAACTCTTATTTCTTTGATGATGTGATATGTATCACTAGTTTTTTCCCAAAAGGTTATTGGTCATTTCGATTTCGCCTTTCATAAATTGTCTGTTCGTGTCATTGGCTCATTTTTCTATGTGTGTGGGCAGCCGAGCATCATATATTATAAAAGCTCTTTTTCCATTAAAGCACTGAACTCTTTATTTATATCTACATCAAGTACATTTTGTCCTGGTTAGAGATTATTCTTTAATCTTATTCTTGTATTTGATATCCAGAATCTTAAAAATTTTCCACATAAATTATATCAGTACTTTCTCTTATGGCTTCTTCTTTGGTTTTATGAATTAAAAAAATAATAATAATGGATAATAAGATTGTTCTCACCTCTGGTTACATAAATATTTACCAATGTTTTTGTAATTTCCATTTATACATTTTAGAATTTATTTTGGTTATAGCAAAAAGTGAAGTATCCTCCCACTTGTCCTTTTTCCAGTGACTCTGATCACGTGCATTGAGCCCCTGGATGTTACACCCTATGTAGCACCTGATTTGGGTATGTAGCCTTGTGATTCTGTTTTCTTTTAATCACAAAGGTGAAGCTCCTGCTGCCAAGATCTTATTGCCATTTTAACACAGGTGTTGCTATCTTCCGGGCTTCTGGGGCCAAGAAGTGTAATCCATACAATAGAAATCGGGTGCAGCCATCCAGATACCGAAGGCTCTGATGCCAGCATTGTGAGGCCACGGGCTGCTGTGGGACCATTAAGCTCTTTTTGGAAGCTGCCAGTTGTTTGTTTCCAGGTCCTACCCTCGTTGGGACAGCCGGGGGAGCCAACCTTGTCTTTGTGAGCATGCGTAGGGTGTGCTCTTGGAGAGAACACACAACACAGGCATAGGGCAAGATGCCATCACTGCCTTTGGTACCCACCACATCCACACTGCTTTCATTCTGGGGGGCGGCAGAACGAAGGGAGGAATGAGAGAGACCTCTGTGGGCTCAGCTGCTGCCTGGCGCCCCCGACGCTGCACCCAGAGGTCCCTGCCTTGCCCTGGTTACCGTGCCTGGTGCCGCAACCCACGCCCAGACAAGATGCTTTCCCAGAGGCTCGGACTCCTTCCTTTCGTTCATTCACGTATCCATTCTGTGCATTTTTATAGGCAGGGGAATCATGGAGAGTAAACTGGGGAAGGCCCCTGGCTACACGGAACTTAGGAAATTGAGAAGAGAAAATAGAGATCAAAAAACAAAGAAGCCAGAAAACAAAGGTACATTGTGATGAATGCTTTGGAGAATTCAAGAATTCGTGGAGAAGCCGGGGCTTGGAGAGAACCTTCTTCCTGTGGCAGCTGCGGGAAGGCCCCTTTCCCGTGTTATCTGCTCCCGCCCAGCTGGTACCCAGTGAGTGATGGCATCCTCTGAATTCCTCAAACACAGGCGTTTCCTTTCTGGCCTCTGCCTGGAACGTTCTTCCCAGGTTCTAGACCCGGCTGCTTCCAGGTTGCAGTTCAGGCCTCGGTTCAAACGTTAATCCCTGCAGTAAACCACTGTGAAAGCGCCTACTATAGAAGGCTGCTCCCCTATCTCCCGAAGGAGACTTCCTCTCCAGCGCGTCATCAGTTTATTTCACTCGGAGAACTCATCTCACTGGAGGTATCTCCAACGGCGATTTATTTACGGGGTTATGGTCTGTCTACCCACTAGGCTCAGAAGCTCCATGTGGGCAAGGGCTGCGCCTGTCTTATTTACCACCGTGACCTCGGCAACTAGCTTAACATCTGACCATAGCCAATGCTTAGTAAATATTTGTTGAGTGAATGAAAGGACAAAGGGGCCGTGGAGGGAGTCAAATGAGTCACAAGGGGCCTAGAGGTTTAGATCCATCAGATCTAGATGTGGGTGTGTGCCCGGGCTGTGGGTATTGTCTCTTCAACCTCACCTTTCCCTGGAAGATTCCACACCCACCCAATGGCTGGGGCAGGAAGGGGCCACCTTCTCTGCACCTTCCCTAGGGCTGGCTGGTCTCGTCCGCTGGGCATTTGTGAAGAAGACATGGAAACACTGACCCCGTTAGCGATTGGAAGCCCTGCTGTGAGGGGACCAGGACGATGCTAGACCCACAGCAGGATAGAGCCCGGTGCACTGAAGTTACAGGGCAGCAGCTAAGAGGCCAGGAGGGGAAGCGACTTCCGAGAGAAGGAAGAAGACAGGAGCAGAGAGGAGCAGGGGTGAGAACCCAGCGGATGTGCAGGGCAGGAGGGAGAGAGGGAGACAGGGAGGGAGCGGGGAGGCGTGACTGCCTGACCGCACTCCCGTCTGTGGGGACAGCACGGCTCTGAAGCCACAGTTAGTTTTGAATCCTGGCTGCACCCCTTTCACTGCAGGACTTTGGGAAAATTCCTCAACCTCTCTGAGAGTCAGCTTCCTCATCTGGGAAATGAGGATCGGTGCTCTTCACAGGGCCTCGGGGAGCGTTACCACACATGGTGTGATAGACCAGCATCAGTTCCCAGCCCGGCCCCGCCTCTGCTTTGGGAGGATGCGGGGGTGTTTGTGGACCCAGGAGGTTTGCTGAGTGCAGAGCTGCTCTGAGAGCCAAGGTAGCAACCTCGGGAGAGCCCAGGGCCTTACCCGAGGGAGTCTGCACACAGCCGTGAATGGAGAACATCTACAGAACAACTCCCTCCTGCCAAGCCTGTGGGCCATGTCAGACCCGCCTGCAGCGCCACGATATTTGCCATCGGGAGCTTTGCCAAGCCCACGCCCCGGGTGGATCCCGGCCTCCAAACCGCTCACCAGGGAGCCATGAATAAGTGCCCAGCCACGCAGAAGTCTGCTGTGTGAAGCTGGACGAAACCAGGCTGACTTCCAGCTGTGGGGCTACCCGGGGCTGGTCCATCCGGCCCCTGGAGACAGCCTTACTCTGGAAAATTCTGCACGGCCATGAGTGTCCCTCTGTCCAGTGAGGGATACAGCCTCATCCAGCTTCCCCCTTGTGGAGAACTTAGCCTTTGAAAAATGGAGAGAGAGAGAGAGAGAGAAGGAGAGAGGTGGGGAGAGAGAAAGGGCAGCAGGTAGCAAAGCTGGAGCCGAAGCAGCTTGCATATTGCATATTTTAAGACATTTTAGGGACTTCCCTGGTGGTCCAGTGGTAAAGAATCCACCTTACAATGCAGGGGACACAGGTTCCATCCCTGGTCAGGGAACTAAGATCCCACGTGCCGCGGGGCAACTAAGCCCGTGTGCCACAACTACTGAGCACACGCACCCTGGAGCCTGAGCGCCACAACTAGAGAGAGAAAACCCACAGGCCACAACTAGAGAGAAGCCCGCGCGCCGCAACGAAAGATCCCACATGCTGCAGTAACCAAAAATGAATTAAATAAATAAATAAGTAATAAATCTTTTTTTTTTTTTTTTTTAAAAGGCATTCTAGGTCATTCTGTCTGGCCCAGTACAGAGTATTCATTGGATCATGTTGTCCCAGACTGAATGTAATTGGACTGAACAGCTTGGTCTCCAGGGCCCCATTCTTTGTTCACTGGAGGTCCTAGGGGCAGGTGACACTTGCCTTCCCACACAGAGTCAGACAATTATAGAATCTCAGGGTTTCAAGTGACCTCATAAGTCATCGACTGTAGGCTCTTCCCTCACCTCACCTGGTACTTAGAGACGAGTCACAATCATGACCTGATCTGCTTTTGATCTCCTCTAGGGACCGGTGCTCACTACCCCTTAAGGCAGCTCGTGCGACAAAGATTACTCGGCAATCCACTTGGAAGTTTCTTCTTTACACGGAAGCAGAATCTCTTCCCTCGAAACATCAACGATTTGGGTCCTTTCTCCTCCAGACCCAGAATTCCCCGCTCCTTTGGCTGCTGGGTTCTGACAAGGCCCAGGAATCCCCCTGCCACCCTAACTGTCTCCTTCTGCATGTCCTGGCCAACTGGCTGCTGCCTCAGTCAGGATGGGCTCAGCCGGGCTGCGCAACAGCTAACCCCAAAGCCTCCGTGTTTTACAGAAACAAAGGCTGATTTCCACTCGGGCTGCACATCCAGGAGGTGGGGGAGGGCTGCAGCTCTTTCCTGTGCCACTTTGTCTCCAGGATTCAGGCTGAGGGAGAGCCCTGGACCTGGGATTCACCAGTTCTTCTGACAGAGGGAAAAGAGGACATGGTGAGCCATGTGATGGCTCTTGGAACTTCTGTTCAGAAGCAGAATTGATGCCAATTCTGCTCACAGTTTCTTGATCAAAGCAAGTCACACGGCTACGTCTGAAATCAACAGGGTGAGAATCCTCTCAGATCTAGAGGGCAGATCCTCTCTCATCTGCCACACCTCCGTTCCTTTATCAGGAAGAGACCCAGAGCCGAGGACCTCCCTCCTGTTTCTGTTCTTGCAGCAAGTCGAGTTGAATGGTTTCTTTCCCCCTTCCAGCTCCGGTAACCCATGCGTGCATTCAAGCTGTCCGTTTATATTTTGGGGAACCTCACCACTCTGTTGTACCCACAGATGCAACTGAAGGTTCCTATGCTGGAATTATTCCCTCATTCCCACCCCTTATCGTTTACCACTCTCCCACTTTAGGGCTCGTCTGAAATGTTGCTTCCTCCATGAAGCCCTCCTGGCTTTCCATACAGTTGAGTCCTTCTGTCATTTAGTTGCATAACTCCCTATGATTCCTCCCAGCACTCATCACACATCTAACTCAGCCAATGCCCATCGTTTTGGCTAGATTGAACATTCCCTAAGAACTGGCGTAGTACTCGCCCTATTCAGTCCTAACACCCCAGATCCTATTATGAGACCTAACACACTGAAGGCACTCAGTAAATTTTGGTTGAACGATTAAATGGAAAGACGTAACTCTTTCACAGGGTATAATTTTCCTATAAATTTCTTTTTTTAGCCCAAAGTGGGTACTTCAAATTTCTGTCCCCAAACCCTGATATCCTCTGTCCCCAAACCCTGACATCCTCTGTCCCCAAACCCTGATATCCTCTGAGATTTGGTTTTCCTTCTGTGTATTTCAATCCCCTAAACTAGAAATCACGCAGACCTTACAGAATGAAAAACCTGTTACGTGTGTGCGAGCGTGCGCGCGCGCACACACACACACACACACACACACACAATGCAAAGTCTCATCTAGTTTTTTTTTTTTTTGCTTTTACAAAAGTCCCCTGCAAATTTCTTTTATGAATTGGGTCCTTCTGTTTTATAGCCAGCGCTATTTGCATTCACCGCAAAGCCGTATTATGGCCACAAATTCTTTTTTTTTTATAGTCCTGGAACATGAGCCCCCGGAGAAAGTCGCTTCACAGAACAACGGCCAGTAAACTGGGCTCATGTGTCAGCGAAACACTTCTCACAAAAGTGAATCAACTCTCTGTTCTTACCCGTTGTCATCCTTCACCTTAACAAGCACACCCCAAAAAAGTCCTCTGGTTTCTACGGCTTGTTAGGTCTATCATCTTTTTAATTAATAGTGTTTTTACAAAGCCGTCTGAACTGTGTCATTCCCATTATCAGAAACGCATTGCCACTAATGAATCATTTTCATTTCTGATCCCTGGTATCATGCTAGTTGATCTCCTGTTTCCATGCCTTCGAATGATAGCATCGTTTTCTGCCCACGATCAAATTTAATTTGGACTCTGATTATATTAGGCTGTTGCGACTGAAGTGTCAATTTTTGTCAGGCAATTAGGAGCTCTAACCTGTGAAGTTAAGTTTGATAGGCATTGTAATTGGATTGTTACAGTAATAGCCTAGAACGTTCCTTATCCTCCTGCTTCTTTGATTCTTGATTCATACTCCCGTCGTGAGAACAAAGACATTTGGGTTATTATACAACATCGGGATGTTTGTGACAACAAGGTGGCAACAGTGGAGCGTGCTTCCACCTGACTCCAAGTGTGGGACATTGAAAGTGCGTGGGATTTAGAAAAATCAGAACAAAGGGGAAGTACACAGTGCTGTGTAAAGAAAAGTTACAGACCTCAGAAGTTAGTGTGGAGATTCCTGGTAAGTTGCAAAGAAAGAAGCCCGAATAGTTTAGAACCTCCCTCCCTCCCTCTCTCCCTCCCTCCCTCCCTCCCTCCCTCCTTCCCTCCCTCCCTCCTTCCCTCCCTCCCTCCCTCCCTCTCTCCCGCCCTCCCTCCCTCCCTCCCTCTCTCCCTCCCTCCCTCCCTCCCTCCCTCTCTCCCTCCCTCCCTCCCTCTCTCCCTCCTCCTCCCTCCCTCTCTCCCTCCCTCCCTCTCTCCCTCCATCCCTCTCTCCCTCCCTCCCTCCCTCTCTCCCTCCCTCCCTCCCTCTCACCCTCCCTCCCTCCCTCTCTCCCTCCCTCCCTCTCTCCCTCCCTCCCCCTCTCCCTCCCTCCCTCCCTCCCTCCCTTTCCCCTCCCTCTCCCTTTCTTTCCTTTCCCTCATTTCTACAATCTTTCACCCAGGCACTGGGCTAAATCCTCATGAAAAAGACAAGCCTTCCGTGTGCTGGTGCAGTTCACAATGTAATAGTAAAGAAATGGAGACCCATAAGGACAGCAGGTCTTTGTAGAGAACACCTGGATGCATCAGAAGATCCTAGATCTTGCTCGAAGGATAGGACTTTGCTGCAGGAGAGAGGAGGGTGGGCCAGCTGGTGGGAAGAGCGTGCACAGACACCTGGGTGCATCACAGAATTTGGCCACGTCAGGCAGAGATGAGCATTGCCGCGTGACAGGTGCCCGTGGTGCCTGGCTGGGCCGGACTGGCAGGAACAGAAGCTGGAAGGTAGGGGGGCACATGACAAGTGAGGGGCGTCCGGATTTCATCCTGGAGCGCATGGGTGTTTAAAGGCAAGTGCAGTGATTTTGGAGGGTGGCGTGGATGACTTCAATAGCATCTTTTTTTTTTTACATCTTTACTGGAGTATTATTGCTTTACAATGGTGTGTTAGTTTCTGCTGTATAACAAAGCGAATCAGTTATACACATACAACAGCATCTTTATCAGTCCTGATTCCATGGCCCCGAAAACTCAGTTTCTTCATAGCTCTTCTCAAATGGAAATCCGGGCAAGAGCGAGCGGGCGGCTTACAGCCCTTCAGGGGCTGTGAAGGCAGGACTCACCGGCATGCCCTGCAGAAGGCAGACCAGACGAGTTATTGCCCAAACCAGGGCCCTTTGGGAGAGTGAAGGTGAGGGGTGACTTACTAAGTCCACCTCTGCGATGGCGGTATCCTTGAGGACTGTCCCGGGCAAACCAGGAGGCAGGCCACATACCTCTAAGGCCCATGTGGTGAGGTCTGGCTCCTTCGTTCTTCCTCACATCGTTCCAGCTCCCTGAGGCCCAGCTCCATTGACTTTTCTGGTTCCTCCCACTTCTCCAGCCACAGGGCCTTTGCACGTGATGTTCCCACCGTCTGAACCTTGGCCTTGTTGCCTTTCACTCCCACACAGGCTCTCATGCCAGCTGGTTCCAGTGGCATTAGTCAATAGAAGGTACTGGAAGAAGATGGATGAGCAGGAGAGGAGGTTACATATTTCTCTCCTCACTTCTGTCTCTGCATCTCTGGCAAGAGTTGCATCCTCCACAACGTGGCTCCTACCCACTGTCTCCACCCACATTGTTGCCTCCATTTTTCTGCCTCGTCCCTTCAGTCCAGGGAGTGCGAACAGCTCCCTGTGCCACTTGCCTCCGACCGAGGCACCATCCCTTGTTTGCTCTCTTTACACCCTCATCTCTGTGAGGAGTCTCTTCACTAAAGGTTCATCATCAGTGGTGAATTCTGTCTCCTGCCGGGACCTTGGCTGCTGCAAAGTGCCCCAGGGGAAGAGAGACTGGAGCAGACTCTACCCGGGTGCACCATGAGCTTGCAAAGGAGCTAATGCTGCCTCTGAAGACAGATGTCAGCAGACAGAGAATCTGGTGGGAGGGTCTTTTGGGTGGAGAAAACGGCATTTGGTATTTGCCAGTACATGGAAGAAAGAAGGAGGGTCAGTTTGTGGGCTGGTGAGCAGTCCAATTTCTTTCTTTCTTTCCTTGTTTCTTTCTCTTTCCTTCTCTTCCTTCTTTCCTTCCTTCCTTCCTTTAACAAACATTTCTAGAGCTCCCACTCTGTGCCAGGCACTGTTTTGGTCACAGCATCAATGACAGAGAAATCCCCTGCCCTCACAGATGTCCTATTCCAGTGGGAGAAGACCGGAAACTAAAAAATGGACATATTTCTAATATGGAAAGTGGCCATGAAAGCATGGAGAGAGATAAAGCCAGGTAAAGAGAACCACGAACCTGGAGTGTGGTTTTGAAGATGATATATTATTAGGGGCTTTTCTGGAAAGATGGCATTTGAATAGAGTTCAGAAGGAAATGAGGCACCATGCATGCAGCCATATGAGAGATGGGTGTTCCAGGCAGAGAACATACCAAGTGCAAAGACCCGGGGTAGAAGCTTACTTGGTGTGCTCAAGGTCAGCAAAGAAGCCAGAGTGGCTGGAGCAGGAAGGATAAAGGGCGGAGCAGAGGGGGATGATGTCGGCAAGGCTGAGGGACCAGATGGGTCCAGTCTTAGAGGCTGCTCTGAGGATTTGGCATTTTCTCTGAGATGGGAAGCTAAGGCAGGTTGACAAGAGAGGAATAACATCGCCTGGCTGCTGAATGAAAAATTAGTTTGCTTGGCAAGGGTGGAGGAGGGCGACGAGGCAGGGTCTGGCTGCAATGGTCCAGGTGGCGAGAAGCAGGGCAATAGCAGAGGAAATGGTGAGAGGGCGTCAGATTCTGGATACATGTTGCATGTAGAGCCAAGGCTTCACTGGGTAATTGGAACAGGAGCGTCGGGGGAGATGAGATGCCCGAAAGATGACACCAAGGTTTCTGTCTTTAGTGCTGCCACTTACTGGGGTGGAAAGACTGAAGTCTTAGCTTTATGTTATGTTTCTTTTGTTTGGGGGTCAGGAGTTCTGTTTTATTTATATTAGATTTGAGCTTCCTCTTATGAATCCACGGGGCGATGTTGATGAGGCAACAACATGCCTCCCTCTATGCCACTGGTTACTCTCTCTCCGGTTAGACCTACGCGAGAATGCGTGGCAGCTGGATCTAAGGATCTGAAGTCCTGGGAGATATGGATTCAGGAGTCATCCCTATAGAGATGGTACCTAAGGCCACGTAACTGGAGGGGATCACCTGTATGCAGTAGGGAGGAAGCCAGTCCTGAGACCATTGGATTCAGCTTGAGTGCAGTTTGGTTTGGGGCAGCCCATAACGATATTCCTGTCCTTTGGACTCTGATTTTTCTGATGGTTGCCTCATCAATTGTGACCCTTATTAAAAATCGCATCATTTGTTGTTATTTCCTGGTATCATCCTGCACACCAAGTACCTGGTGCAGAGCTCTGAGTGGAGGAGATGCTCAGTTATTGAATAAATCAATGAATGAATGAATCAACCAATAATTGAATGAATGAACGAAAGAATGGATGAGGCACATCTTGACTGTCCCATGTCATCGTAAGCAGCAGAAGGGCCGTGGAAAAGTCATGTTCTAGTGGCTTGCACCCCAGGGAAACATCATATGGTGAGAAGACAGATCTGATATCAAACCCCATCTTTGTACTTCAGGCTGTGTCACCTCGGGCAGGGCATGCCACCTCTCTGAGCTTCGCCTTCTTCTGTTTATAAAACGAGGACTATTGTGAAGGATCAAGGGAGGCGGCTGTCGCTGTGCTCAGCACACAGTAGGGCTGCCCATGTTTTTATTCTTTCTTCTGACCCCACCCCTGCCCTCCAGGGTCAGATGAGGTTGGGCCCAGAGTGACCAGCCAATTAATAATAATTAATTATATGTCGATAATAACGAGGTCTAGAGTTTTATCTAACAATTTATACTCTCAAAAGCTCTTTGGTATATGTTTCCCTTCTTGGTCCTTGGTGACCCAGTGATGGTATCACTCGGACAGGTGATAGTTACTGATTTTCCTGATGAAACGGGGCTCAAGGGGGTGGGGAGTAGTGGTTTGGTCAAAGTCCCCAGCTGGTGGGTGATGAAGGGAATATCAAAACTTGTCCTGAGCGGGGGGATGGTGGTGATGGGGTGATGAATTGGGAGATTGTGATTGACATATATACACTAATATGTATAAAATAGATAACTAATAAGAACCTGCTGTATAGCACAGGGAACTCCACTTCGCTGTACAGTAGAAACTAACACAACATTGTAAAACAAGTATACCCTAATTAAAAAAAAAAAACAAAAAACTTGTCCTGAGTCACAGTCTCTTGCAAGCTGCCCACTCGTTACAGTGCCCCGACCTGGTGAAACAGATCTAAAATGCAGTGCAAAGGCCTAGGCTGAGCTCTGGGGACCCAGGTTGAAGTATGCCTGCCTAAGGTGCTCACATGTTGAAGACCCTCTGGGAGAGGTTGGCAGGGGGAAGGCAGGTGGAGAACCTCAACTTTCAGATATGTAAAATGGGTTCTTTCCAGCCTACCTTGCTTGTAGTTATTCCCAAGGCCTACAATGCCTTCCACCCCTGCACCTCCCACCGCGTCACCCAAATCTTGAAGTCAACTTTCCTCTACCTTCAAGGCCTAGTTTAGATGCTGCTTCTTCCAGGAAGCCTGCCTTCATGCCCTTCTATCCTCCAATTTAAAGAGACTTCACCCCTAACCTCCACAGCAGTAGATGTCTCCCTCTATGCTACTGGTTACTCTCTCTCCAGGTTAGACCTACGTGAGAACGCGTGGCATCCATCCCTCTGCAGACGGCGAGCCCCTCGAGGACAGAGGCTCTACCTGGTCCATCCCTGCATCCTGGGCCAGCTGGGCCTGTGGGAAAGCTGCCGTGTCATGAGTGAGGGAGCCCCAGGAGGGGACTGAGGAGGCGCAGGATAGCCTGGACTTGTGCAGAAGCAGGAGGATGACCGGCAACTCAGGGGAGGATGATGGGAGATGCAGCAAGACCACCGAGGCAGCTCCTGGTCTGAACATGGACTCAGGAGCCATCAAGACACCTGCCACTGGCTCCTTTTCAATGAGGATGAAACCGAGTCTCCAAGAGACGAAGTGGCCGCCCCAAGTCACAGGGCCACTCCTGGTGCTGTGGTCCCAGCCCTGCAGTTGAGGTGGCCCCGTGCACCATACCCACCTTCCGTGAGGCGCCCGTGGCTGGAGCCGGGCTGGCCAGCTAGTTAGAGATGTCCACTTACAGCTGGTTAGCTAGCTTCATTGTGGGAGGACATCCTGATGGTCACCAATGTTTTGTCTCCTGGTGGGGCTGGACGGACCAGGTCAACTCTTCTTCACGCTGCGTGGAATGTGGTTGGTGGCCGATCACAGTTAGCAGTCATGGTGTCTGCAACTACTGTTATTCTTCCAGGCCTGCTTCTATTGTTTAGAGCTGCAGGGAGGGCCTAGGCCTTCGTTTCCCCACCTCTAGGGCTGCTTCTTCTACCTGGCTTTACCTCCTCTACCCCAGGCAAGGGACACCCAGCAGCATCAAGACAGTGCTCAGTACTTGACATGAGACTCTTGGGGGTCTGGCTTCAAGCTTTTAACATTGGAGAATTGTTTAAAAAACCTTTTTTTTTTTTTTTTTTTAAAAATGGTGGTTAGATGGTAATTTCTGGGAAGTTGAGCAGCAGAGACAGGACGGGATATCAGGCCAGGAGCAGCCTTTGAACAAGGAGTGGCTGTGGCCATTGAATGGAGGGCTGGGGGGTGAGGCGGCCAGAGGTTGGAATCCTGGCTCCATCACACACTAACTGTGGGAACTTGCATAGACAATTTGACCTCAATTTTCCTCATCTGTAAAATGGAGCAATAACAGTATCTGCCTCATATTCTGTGTGAGGATTAAATGAAGTAATACTACTTCGCCGTGAACATGGGACCACGCTATTTATTACTGTTATTGATCAGCAGAGGTGGGAGAAGGCAGGGTTCTTGCCCTGGGCTTGGTCCAGACTGAGTTCCTCCCTTCCTTCCCCAGTGACAGATGTTTAGCTCTGTAGGTGCTGGGGATTCACGCACTGAATAAGCTGAGTGAGAAAACCCAGGCCTGCGCTCCAGGGGCTCCCTGTCTCCCTGCGGGTCCACCAGGGAGACTGAGTTATGAGCAGTGGTGACATTCATTCCCCACCTACTGTGGGCAAGGCGTGATCAGGGAAGGCTTCCCAGAGGAGGTGACACAGGAGCAGAGTATGGTGGTGCAAGAAGGGAAGGCACACCGTTTGATTCTGGAACCTAAGGTGTCAGAGCATGTGGGCAGAGATGAGTAAGAGAGGGCTTGGGTGGCTGAGCTTGTCTGCTCATCTTCAACCTGGGGTGGGCAAACCACAGCCTGCGGTCAAAGCCAGCCTGCAGCTTGCAAGCTAAGAATGGTTTTCACGATGAATGTTTGCAATTGATTTGAGGATAGGAAACACTAACTTTGACAGTCAGTTAAACCAAATGTTATCTCAAAAAAAGAATTCCATTCTGCTCACATGTAGACCTCTATTACACAAATTTCTACTCAATTATTATGTTTTAATTTCATCAACAAAAATTTGAGGAAATATTTTTTCTTCTATTGTTATATAAGTACCTACATGATATCTTAGATTTTGCCACTTGGCCTGCAAAACTTAACATATCTAATATATGGCTTTTTTACAGAAAATGATTGCCAAACCCGGTCTTAAATCCCAGGAAAAGAAAGAACTTTCAAATTCACCGAGCTAAGGAATGTGTCAGAACTTTCAGACGTACTGTTAAAAATCTTGACCATGACATTGCAAATTTCACAAATGGTAAAAGGAGGCACTGAGAAATCAAAAGGCCTCCAAAGTGGTCCCAGAGCCCAGCCTCGGTCTTCCATACCCAGCCAGGTCACCATGCAGCCAGGTGACACACTGATCAGGAATGCCAGGATCCATCCTTTCACTACGCCATAGATTCTGCTATTTAAACTTAAAATAGCCATTCTGCCTAAAATCTCTAGCCTCTTATTGGGAGCCGGGTTATCACCAACTTAGACTCCAGGTCACTTCCTGAGTTCTTTCTTAGGCCCTTTTCAGAACAGGCATCTGAAAATCCCCTCTTTCTCCTTCCCTCTGCCGTGAATGTGACTGATGGTCCAGGAGGGTCAATGTCGTAGCCTTTATAAACGAAAGGGCCAGCCATCAAGACCATGCATGGTCTTGGCCATCACCCAACATCTGGCCCCATACTGGCTGCTCACCTGGCCTGGGGTGGAAGATGGCCCATCCAGCTGTGAGGGGACCTCTTTTTCACACCGGGATGCCGGTCATGCAGCTTGCCCGGAGACATGATCAAGCCAGAATAAATTTTAGAAAATTTAATGGAAAAGACGAAAACGCACACATTAAGAAAACAAATCTGAGTTCCTCGGCGTGCCTTTGGACACCAGCCAAGGTGTTGATAGTCGTCTTTATTAACTTTCCGTCCTGCTTGATGTCGAGTGACAATTACCATAGCCAGGCGATCGATACCTCATTAACGGCAAGCTCTTGAAACAGAAATCGCAAACTGGGTCTTTCTGAAATGCAGTCTCCTCTTGCCAGGTTCCCTTGTTTGTGCAAAGAGAAACACTGTAGATTTGCCTCAAACCAACAAACAAAACCCTCCCGAGTTGGGGGCTTTTACTCCGGAAGAGGCACCTGTTAGCTCTGCAAGCCAAATGCCCTCATTCTCCTCTGACGTCTGTCCTGATGATCAGAGATGTTGAAAAGTTTCCCATTTTTCTCTGATGTCAGAGATGTTTTAACCAGCTGGGGGCAGAATTACATTCTGGAAATTGTAGGGGATGAGGGAAAAAAAAAGTGAATATTACGAATACAGTAGTCTTTTGGAGTCTGAGATTCGCTGTTAATGCATTATAAAACAACTTAAAAAATCCTATCAGGAGAAGTGATGTTTGAAGCCACGTTATATTTTAAAAGTGTCAGGACATGGGCAAGTTTACATTTGACAAGCAATTTAAATATTTCAATATATTTTATATCTTGAAAAAAAATTGCTATGATCAAAACCTAGATGAAACTCTTTCATTTGGTACCTGGGTAGGAAAACATTGAGTTACAAATCTTTTTGACAATGTGGATTCTGGGTGTTACATAACCATTTTTAATCTTATGAAATATTTCATTGCCTGGGAAAGAAAATCAGGGACGGGGTATTGTGTGCTTTTAACTTCACTTGTCTTAACACCCTTTCACTTTCTTGTTCTGCTTTGATGGTCTGATTACTTCTCTACATAAATATAAGCCGGAATTCATTCTGAGTATAAGCCTTATCTCTTTCCTCAGTGGCAATACGGGCTGCAGAGGGTCTTTTTTCCCCTGTGCATCAAAGTGAATTTAGTAGTGAATGGTGTCTGTCGTTGCAGAAAAACCCATTTATTTATCCCTATAATCAGAGCAGTGCAGACAACGGAGCCTGGCGCTTCCTCATTTCAGGTTCAGATGTAGGGAAGGTTTATTGAGCACATACTATGTGCCAGACACCCTGCTAGGCCTGGCCCTGCTAGGAGGAAAAGGACCCCACTGGCCTGCATTAGCTCTTTGCTTTGTTTGCTCCTTGCACCAGGCAAGAAAATTAACTCACCCTCTGCCCTCAGGGAGGGAGTGGGGAGCTGGTCCAGGTTGTCTGAATCCAGTTCCTCCCTGCCCAGGACCTGTAGAATGGGGAGGGCAGTCATGTAGCGGTGATAAGTCTGGAATTGGAACCTCTGGAGGCAGGGCGGTGGCTGAATATTTCCTGTGCCTCACCTTTCTTCTTGGGCTCATTTCCTGGTTGGTGGTGGGGCAGGACTGCAGAACAGGCTGCATCAGCTTCTGGGTCATTCTCAATTGTGGTAGAAAAACTTCTACTGACATTTTATCTCTTCCAAAATTCCTTTTGCAAATTCTCCCCCCGCACCCTCTTCTTTTTCTTGGCACCGTCAATGAAACAATCCCCAAAGCAAGGAGGCTCCTTACCCAGCTCTCTGGTGCTATGAAGGGTCAGTAAAGCCCCCAGAATGACCCACACTCCATGGAAGTGTCACCTGTGAGTGGCTCCCTGGGACACCTTTGCCAGAAAGTGTCCCAAGTAGATTATGGTTGAACTGGAGATGGAGACACTCCCCGTGGACAGAAAGCCATGCCTTCTAGTGGAAGGGCGGTAGACTGGGAGGCAAAAAGGTTCCCTGGCAGGGCAAATAAAAACACTGGACAACAGTTAAATTTGAATTTCAGATAGACAACAAATAATGCAATATTGGTGACACACCCTAAAAATCACTATTTGTTGTGTAATTAAGTTAGCAATTTAAATTGAACTGGCCTCTTGCGTTTTTCTGGTAACCCCATCAGAAGGGCATGATCTGTTTCAGGGGCTTTTGTCCTAACTGGTAACTATTTAGGTGCAGAGGAGCTAGGCTATCTTTTTGGTGGTGATGGCAGAATTGATTTCGATTGGAAGGCATGACTTGGAGGGCTTTTAGGCCGTCCCTCCAAAATATCTCTCAGCACCACATCCCCAAGCCGGCCCAGAAGAACGTGTAAGAGCACACAGTGGGACTTCCCTGGTGGTTCAGTGGTTAAGAATCCGCCTGCCAATGCAGGGGACACGGGTTCGAGGCCTGGTCTGGGAAGATCCCACATGCCGTGGAGCAACTAGGCCTGTGAGCCACAACTACTGAGCCTGCGCTCTAGATCCCCCGAGCCACAACTACTGCAGCCCATGCGCCTAGAACCCATGCTCTGCAACAAGAGAAGCCACCGCAATGAGAAGCCTGCGCACCACAACGAAGAGCAGCCCCCACTCGCCGCAGCTAGAGAAAAACCGCGCACAGCAACGAAGACCCAACGCAGCCGAAATAAATAAATAAATGAACACACAGTATGCTTAGTAATACATGCTTACAATGGTGCTTCAGCTTTAAAACCAGTCACTTAGGTCCCTCTTTCAAGCAGATGGCCACCCAAAGTCCCTCCCATGGAGGAAATTTGGAGCCTCTCTGGCTTTAATCAAATGTGCTTTTAGGGTGTCTCTCAGTTCAGTTAATCCCCATTTGGTTACAACAGCCGGCAAGGCCACAGCACTGACTCCCACTCAGAACAGGTGGAATCATCTCTGGGAAAGGCCACGTGGATCACGTCATCCCGGGGCTCACAGAGCCTGGTCAGAAGGTGATGTCACAGTCATTCGGAATGCCTTGCCTGGGGAGTTCTTACTCATCCTTCCGGGCTCAGCTGAGAGGCCCTTTCTTCTAGACTTTCTTACTTTGAGCCACCCCACTCCACCTCTCTCAAAGCAGCCCAGGGGTTGGCTGCCCTCTGTGCACCTTCAGGATATCTTGGAGATTTCCCATCAGAGCTGTTGTCGTTGTAAAATGTCACAGTTGGTGTGTCTGCATCTCTCGCTTGACTTTCAGCATCCTGAGGGCGAGAGATCCACCCCCACTGCCCGTCGTTGTGTCTCGGAGCCTGGCAGAGGCTGGCCCGGTGCATGTATTCAGGATGGGTTTACCCAACGATAGACAGCTGATAGAGTGAATGAGCTAACCAATGGATGAATCAAGGAATGAGTGAGTTACTTGGTAAAACATCTGTGATACAGCATTCCATGAAAAATCCAGCAGAATGACTTTTATGCAAAATATACACGTCTTCTAAAATTTACTGAGTAAAAGGAAGAAGTTCCTATGCTGAAGCAAGGACAAGCCACACTGATCCCACGCACACGAGGCCAAGGACATAAAGGTGATGTCTTGCACAGGATGTCAGGTCTAACTGCTGAGGGTTGCAGGGTTAACCCACAGCTGGTGGTCCTGGAGGTCCTCAGTGGTGCCCGAGATTCTTTTCCTCTGGGGGCTTCTTCATTTAGCAGGGACGTCAAATGCACAAAACCCCAAATAGCCATAGGAATGTTGGAGGGGTGGAGTAGAGGAATCATTTTCACTTTCTGGCTGCCCTGCATCACCTGCCTTTCGTATTTACACTTCCCTCCTTCTGGGGAAAATTCTGGATTCTGCGTTGACTCCGCCAGAGAACAGTGCTGGGTGCCCACCTCCCTCTGCTGCTTCCCCTCCCAAGCTCAGGATAAAGGGTACAGATCCCTCTCCCACCAGCAGGATGGTGCAGCCAGAGGGGCAGGCTAAGGCCCCCCCAACACCAGAGGTAGCTTTGTGTCAGTGGTGCTTAGGGTGGGCCTTGTACGGTTCCTGATGCTGGGTTTCTGCTCCCGCAGTGCCAGCCAAGCCGGGTCCTCAGCCTCCTGTCAAATCGGTCCATCCCCAACATTCTTTCAATAAACTCTCTGCCTCTATTGGAAGAAGTAGCCAGAGTAAGTTTCTACTAATTTAAACCACAAACCCAGAGGGATACAAAGGGGAATTAGTTAAGCAGCCAATCTATTCAATCCCTCTAGGAACCTCCCATGTGCCTGGTTATGTGCTAGGAGGCTCTGTGGCTCCTGGCAGCTCCACCCTCCTGTCCCACCAGCTCAAGGCACTGTCCTTCACCCAGTGCAGGAAAATGTGAAGCTCCCCCAGCCCAGACCCCATGTTATGGACTGAATTCTTGTGTCTCTCCAAAGTTCATGTATTGAAGTCCTAATCTCCATTGTGATGGCATTAGGAGGTGGGGTCTTTGGGAGGTAATTTGGTTTAGATGAGGTCATGAAGGTGGTGTCTCCATGGTGGACTTAGTGCCTTTAGAAGAAGAGGAAGTAACACTTGAGCTTTTTCTTGCCATCCTGCGAGGACACAGTGAGAAGCTGACCTTCTACAAGCCAGAAGGTGGATTCTCACCAGGAAAGGAATCTGCTGGCACCTTGATCTTGGACTTCCAGGCTCCGGAACTGTGAGAAATGAACGTCTGTCGTGTAAGCCACCCAGTGTATGGTATTTGTGACCAGCTCAGACCCAGCTCAGACACCCCAGGTCTGACCTCCCAAGTCTGTTTGACATGGATACACCCTTGTGCTCAGTTCTGACAACCAGCCATCTATCTCCATCATGGAATCCCTTTCCACCAGACTGTCCCAGACTTTTCCTCGTGTGTGTATAACCTGCCTAGCACGCAATCCTTCAAGGACCTGCCTTGGTCTTGTAGGTGAGTGACAGGCTGGCAGTGGGGACACAGGCCCTGCCACCTGCTGTTACACCTCCCAGGTCGGGCTGCTCTTTCTAATTGACCATCTTGTACATTTCACTTTGGGCCTATCACCACTGGCCCATTTTCTAGAAGTCCCATGTCTGGTCTGGGGATGCCAGATAGGACATCCTCAGCATGAGGCATGGGGTCTGCTCCAGTCCCACACCTCTAGTGGCCATCTAACCCTAAAGAGCTATTCTAGGGCCCCCCACCCCACCCTCAGGGCCCTGTTCTGCCAGGAGCAGCGACCTCATTGCCTTCCCTGTAGAGCCTGGTAAGGGAGATGCAATGAACATGCAGGACATCCCGAGAACAATCACGTGCAAACTCTGGGTGGAGGCTGCAGGTCAGTGCGGTGTCTGGAGATGGCTGAAATGGACAATTTTAATCCCCAGGATTGCAGTTTCCCATCTGTTATTTCTTCCAAGTGTCAAAAGCATCGGGGCCTCAGAAACAAGGCCTGGATGCCACCCAGAGCCCATCGCTGGCAGCAGGGACCAAGGACACACAGTAAGTCAGCACCACTGTGGTTGGTCTGCAAAGATGAAGCAGTTGGAGCTGCAGGGCGGATTGGAAGACCCTGGACAATGGCACAAGAGGCATTTTTTTCAGAGGCTTCGTAACCTTGAAATTCTGTCAACCTCTTTTAAAAAAAAATTTAATTAAAACACAAGGAGGTTAGACCAGAGGACACACCTGAGATTTTGAATAATAATAACAATGGTAAAAGGAGAGTGTCATTCATTGAGTGCTTACTATGCATCGGGAGCTTCATATACATTCCCTCATTTAATCCCATCTCGGCATTGACCGTCTGACCAATGATGCTACGAGTGTCTTTATCTCTCATTTGCCAAAATTTCTCTGTGCAGAAAATGCACTGATGCCTTCATGACTCTATACAACCAAAGTGAAATTCCAATGGCTGTTAGAGTCTTTATTGAGTCAGGAGCTAGGGGCCCTGGTTGTGTTCATCTGACTGCACTTCCGGTCACCCAGTCCCTAAATGGACAGCTGGAAGACTACTAATTGGTAACTGATCAAATTATCTTGTTAGGAAGATAGATGGCTATGATAGCAGTGGGGAAAACAACGCTAGCATTGAACAGTGTAATTATATGTGGGTTCAATTCAATATTTAGTCACCCTGTGAGCATGCAAAATTTATATTTTTGTTCCTGGACTATTTATCTCTAAGGATTTGGTCGTTGGGTATTAAACTCTAATACAGGAAGCAAAACTCCACCGAAGCAGTTACGAGGTTTGTAACGGAGGGCTGATTGGAGCCACCCCCAGGCTTCCAAAATCAACCCCTTTGATCCTGTTCAACACTGAGTGTTCATTTATTTATTGCTGGCACAAAAAATCCTGCCTTTTGGCTTGAGGATACATACATGGAATTAACCTTTTCTTGCTGGAAGAGACAGAGATGGATCTTCTAAGGTCAGACCTCTGTCTTTTTGCAGGTGAAGAAGTTAGCAAGAGAAGTTGAGGTCCACGCAAGGTACCACAATGGGCTGGGGTCACAGCCGGGACTGGGGTCATCCTTCTGGATCTGTCCTGCAGCGATTTTCATGTGGGAAACTCCGATGCTGCCCATGTCCATGGTCGCAGCTGGGCCCTGGAAAGGTTCTGCTTCCCCTCAGCCGTATCCCCTGAATGTGTGAAGCCCTCACATTCTTCGGTGACTTTGTGCCCACTTCTGCCTCTTTCTTAAGCAGCAGCTCACATGACACTTCTCTGAAGAGGCTTTTTCCTTCTGTGGCCAGTTTCTGCATCTTTCCAGGGCCTAGAAGACAACTGGGCATTTAACAGCCGTGAAGAGCAGCTAGTGGAGGGATGCACAAATGCAGGATGAAAACTGGCATCCCAGGAAGTTCCCATATGTGGACCACACCCTCTTTTTCCTGCACGTTGCTTTAAATGTCATGTCTCTAACTTTTATGTAAGGTTCCTACAAACCATATGATGCTATTTCTGCATTTCCTGCAAACATCTATCTCGAGATATTTCATTCAGAGTTTAGAACTAGGAAAAGGTCTGTCTATCCTGGGGAGCTGGCATCATTCAGTACTTTTGGACAATCCACATTATTTAACATGGAATTTCCCTCTTTGCTTTGGCCACTAAGAAACTCAGAACCTGGATCTAAACTTAGTCACGGCCACTGTGCTGACACTTGTCTGTCAAAATAACTTTTTCTTATTTCTATTCCTATTTTATTCATCTTATTTCATGTTGGCTGTCCTCAAATCTTTTTTTTTTTAATTGAAGGATGCAGGGTATAAACACATCCAATGAGTATATTTTAAAAATAACCTTGTGGAGGAATAACACTCTGTTATTTCAGGATTCATCATCTAGGTTATAGATTATCTGAGGTTCTGGGATTTTCTAATTATAAACAATGGGGAGGCTGAGGCTTTGTATCTGAAACCATTTTACCCCCTTGTCTGTCCCCACTGTGGGGTGGGGACCCATGCCCTTGTAGGCCCTTTCATCTAGTCTGTGGGATCCTTGAAGCAGGGTCGTGCCTGCTGCCCCCTCACCGCTTAGAGGTCCACAGTGAAGGTTATCTGAATGCACCTGCCAAACCCCTACAGCTTTCCAGAGTTCTTTCTTCAATGCTTACAAGAGGTGGGTAGGAAAGGAAATGAAATAAGGTAAAAACCCAAACACTGGTTGTTATCCTTTCTTATTAAATTTGGTAGAATAATTGGTGGCTTATTTTATACAACGTTCTTCTGAGTCTGACCACAAATTACCTCTTTAACTTCTCCTTTTTTGCACATTTCCCTGCTGCTTCTGTCCCCCACACATCAGTCATATACAATATTTCTCTGGTCTTTAAGCACAGAATGTCCTTTCCTCCACTTCTTGCCCAGGCCAGCTCCTATTCATCCTTCAAAACCCCAATGAAATGACTTGTCTTTCTGAGAAAATATTCTTGATCTCCCTACACCTACATATGGTAATTTGCTCCTTTTATTGTGTGTGTACACCTGTAGAATCAATGTATATGTATATGTTACTGGAGCAATTAGCCCATTGTATTATGATGGATGACAGTTTTTACTTGAAGGAGTGGCTAAGAGTCCAAGCTTCCTGCACTTGAATCCCAGAGCTGCCATTTAGCAGTCATGTGACTTTGGACAAGGTGTTTAATCACTTTCTACCCTAGTTTCCTCACCTGGAAAATGGAGTAACAAAAGAATCCCCCTCATAGGAAGATGGCAAGGTAAATAAAATCAAGTGCTAAGACAGTACCTAGCATACAACAAGCTCTGGGTCAAGATTACCTCTGTGTTTAATCTCTTATCTTCCTCTGACTCTTTAGGATAGGATGTCCATGATATTTATGCTAGATTCTCTTACCTTTTCCAAAGAATGCTTAGAGAAGTTTTAGCAAATGATTGTGGGGTGAAAAATTGAATGAGAAGGTTGGATTATGTGAAGTGCTATTTGTTTTCCCAAGGAATTTATTTATTTTGGGGAAAGGTCTTCAATCTTCCCTTCCAATAGCAAAAGAGGTCCAGGCCCAGGAGGAGAGGCCTTCTTGGAGAGGAAGAAGTCACACATTCTTTGGATGGATATCTTTTTCCCTTCTGCATCTTCCCTCCCTTCCTTGGGGGAAGGTGGCAGAGCGGGGCGCCCACCTAGATCCAGCTGATGAGCTGGTTACAAGGGAAATGTCTCTCAAACGAGCAAATGCAGAAATCTCCCATGGAGCTCCTCCCCCAACGCAGGGGAAAAGTCGACTCCTGTGAGGCCTGTAGGGAGCACAAAGGGGGACGTGGAACTAGCCTGGGGGGCTTTAGCAGCAAGAGAGGCTGGTGGGCTTCCAATACCCCCCCCCCCCCCAATTCAGCGAGCTTGGCTGGAGTTCCTCTGGACCTGGGACCCTCAGGAACTGGGACCTGAGGAGGAGCTACACCCGTCCAGCACTTACAGAGCTGAATGTCAGACTCACCCCCACCGAGACCCTGGTCCAGAGGTGAGTGGGAAAGAAAAATATGCACTCTAGAATATTTCCAGTGAGAGCACTATGATGGGGAAGAATGCTTGGAATCCAGAGCAAACAGGTGTGATTCAGGGGTAGGATGCATGGAAGGCTTCCTGGAGGAGGTGATGTCTACACTGCTACCCAAAGGACTGAAAAGGATTTGGCTTGGTCAAGTCAGAAAGTTTTGAGCAGGTGAATAAAGTCAGTTTAAAAATCTTTTTCCAAGAGTTTCTGAGCTTCCACTGAGGCAGGCTTCTGACCTTGTCTAGATTTGGAGCAGGTCAAAACTCTCTGAGTGTTTGGAAAGCTGTTGTCCATTGATACCTGGCACAGGCCACCTGTGGCTGTTATTTTAAAACCTATATTATGTTAGTTATAACATGAGGCTCACTTAATGATTTCTGGCCCCTGAGTTGCCCCCATTCACAGCTGCAATGAAAATAACATTAATTCTTCTTAAATATTTTGCAAATCATTGAAAAAAAGTGCATTTCTTTGCACTTTGAAAGTGGCATTTTCTAGCACTCCCTGCGATCACATCATCAAAGTAGAACTTCCCTGGGCTGAAGAGTTTCTTCTGTATAATTGAGATTATAAATTGTGATTTAAAACTATTGTGGTAAGAAGCCCCATAATGGCTACAATTATGGTGTTTAGAGATATCCTAACTATGTCTGTTTCACAGCTGCAATAAATCTCTTTGGGGAGGGTCGCACCTCACTGGTGTTGGCAAAGTACAATTAAATTAGTCAAAGTGTAATAAAGTCGTGGGGAAACATCGAGATATAAGAGCCGAAAATAAAATAAGGATAATTTAATCATTAAAATTGGCGCTGGTTTTGAGGACATTCATTGCTATGGAGATGTTTGAGCAGATTCCAGCTTGCATTTTAATAGTGAACTTAAATAAATCTGAGTCCTGGAGAGAAACTGCTAAGTGTATGGAATCCGAGCTAATCAGAGAAATAGCTCCGACTTGGAGTTAAAGCTGGTAGTTGTTTGCGGGGAAGAAGCCGAATCATCCAAGCCCTGTCTGTTTTTTCAGAATTTATTTTCAAGTTCTTGGAGTTTTGGCATCAAGTCCAAACTTTCTAGCCAGGCATGAGGGGCCCTTGGCGTTCTGGAGCCCACTTCCTTCCCAAATTCCCATGGCCTGAACTTGCCCCTCAGGTCCACACGGCCCCCCTCTCCTTCAGGACCCATCGCTAAAGAGCCACATCTCTTGGTTTTTTTCTAGCACTCCCTGTTCCATGTTCTTTTTTCTAGCACTCCATGTTCCAGAACTCCCTGTTCTTTCCTGGAACCCCTGTTCCATGTACCATGCGGTACCTCTGAGTGTGGGCTCTGGACTCAGACAGCGTGGGTTCAGATCCTGGTTCTGACATTTACTGAAACTTTGTTTCTTTCTCTGTAAAATGAGGATAATAATAAAACCTGCCCCTAGGATGGGTGCTTAGGTAAGGGTCCAGCGCCTTCACGTGCCTGGGAGCTACTGCATGGTTACTAGAAATTATTGCTGTCACTGGAGCTCTTGTCCCTTCCTCTCTCACTTGGTCATGGATGTACATGGACTCTTCATTGGAGTTTAGGTGCCTTACAGAAGGAAAAGATGACTTATACATCTTTGCAAGTAATAGATGTTCAATAAAGGTGTTTAATTAATAAATAGATATCTGCTGTTAGCAGCATATTTACATATGAGGAAAGTTGATGGTTTCTTTCTACATAATAATGTATGACTCTAATTATTCTATCTCTCCGAAGAAGATAAAAACCCAGAACAACCAAGTGAAGTGCAGATAGGCAACCTAACTGAAAAAGAATTCAGAGTAATGATAGCAAAGATGATCCAAGATCTCAGAAAAAGAATGGAGGCATAGACCGAGACGGATACAAGAAATGTTTAACAAAGAGCTAGAAGATCTAAAGAACAAACAAACAGAGATGTACAATACAATAATTGAAATGAAAAATACACTAGAAGGAATCCATAGCAGAATAAAAGAGGCAAAAGAACGAATAAGTGAGCTGGAAGACAGAGTGGTGGAAATCACTGCTATGGAACAGGATAAAGAAAAAAGAATGAAAAGTAATTATTCTGTCTCTGGTGCACTTCTGATAATTGGGAGAACATTTAATGTCCACATGTGCGTGGATTGGGGCTAAGTGATGTCCACAGAATGAGGTCAACACTCTTATTATCATCCTCAAATGCTGGTTCATTAGAGTAACACTAGCTGCTGAAACTAAAAGACCGCAAGAGAATATTTCCAAATCAAGTAACAGTTCAAGGTGGGTGTTTCCATCCAGGAGCAGTTCCCTCCACACGGTGATTTGGGGATCCAGGCTTCTCCCAGCTTGCGGCTCCACCATCGCCTTTATGGTTCTCCTGCAGCGGGAGGAAAGCTAAGAGTAGGCGTGCAGGAGGCCACCCCACTTCTTAGAAGATTGCACTGAAAGCGACACAGACCAGTGAGAAATGATCAAATGACCACACTTGGATGCCAGGTGGGAGGCTGGCTGGGAAACATGGTCTGAAGGCCACTGCTGTGTTGGTGCCATCAACAACTGACTCTGTGTGTCTCTTCCCAAGTCCAAGTTCAGTGAGTGATGTCACTGGGTAGCTTGAAATCGCCAAAGTGGGAGTATTTACACCACAGCAGTTGGCAAATGCTTTGATTTGTTTGCGTCGCTAGTTTATCAGCATTGTACTGGTCCCTTCCCAGTGACAATGGTGTAAGATGGAAGGGAGAATGTGAATTTTGGAGGGCAAAGGTCATCTCTGGTAGGTATGATAATAACCCCATTAAAAAAATGAAGAAGTGGAGGTTTAGGCATTCTCGCTAACTTTGTTCTGGACTTCAGAGCTAGTGAGAATTGAGTTAAGAAGGGCTTCTAACTTCAGCTCTTACTGCCCTGCCATCTGGCCTCCCAAACCCAGAACATTCACTTGCAAGATTATTAGCAATTCTATTTTTAACGTATCCATGTGTTTACCCTCTCCAAAACTATTTTAGAGCGATCGGGAAAAGAGGATGATTTCTTTCTCTGCAAGTGGATTTAACTAGGACCGAAGCCACTTTATTTCCTCTTTTATCCTTATTAAAAATAATTTTTTCTTTCTTTGTCCGAGAATTGTTATAGGAAATGCTATTGAATAGGATCCTGCAGCTCTGAGCATTGTTCTATCACTCTGAGGGCCCAAACAGCATTTTTTTTTTCTCTCCCAGAAAATGTGGTGGCTGACTATTTTTCACTGAGTATTTTCCTAGTAAATCTCCCTGCTAAATTGGCCACTTTATTCATGATGATTCCTTCAAATATATCATTCTTGTGGCACAATATGAATAATGAAGAGGAATATTTTCAAACACATACAGGGCTCTGAATAAAACTAATGGGTGAGGCATTTAGCAAAGTCGATGGGGGCTTGATCAGTCCTCACATGCCTTGGAGAGAGAACGGGGGTTGCAGACAACCCGATCCAGGGACCCTCAGTCCCTGGAGAAGTCTTGGCATCCTTGGCCTCGGTCCCAGCCTCCAGGGATGGCCGAAGTAGCACCATCAAGTGTATCTCTCAGCATTTCCGCTGGCAGCCATCAGCACACCTGTACTCAGCTTCTATCCCAGAGGCAGGACGGCACCCAGGTCGGACACTCAGGAGGGGAGCCAACCTCCAGGGTTTGGACCAGCTGCCCTGCCTGCTGGCTGTGAGGACTCGAGAAAGCTAGCTCACTCCTCTGAGCCTCTGTCTCCTCCTCTTGAAAATGGGGATCATTATACCTATTAGAGGAGCATCCATCTAACGACTTGTAAAGTATTAGAATGCTATGGCAGGGGTTCGGTGTTCTGTGTCGCCATCATCATCGCCACTGTGATCTACCACATGTTGGGTACTCCAGTGGCAAGCTCCAGGATGCGGTTTGGCTTCTCTAGGCATCACCCTGCACGGTGCAAATGGTCGTAGTTCATGATGGTTTATTTTGGTTTTTTTTTAACATCTTTATTGGAGTATAATTGCTTTACAATGGTGTGTTAGTTTCTGCTTTATAACAAAGTGAATCAGTTATACATATGCATATGTCCCCATGTCTCTTCCCTCTTACGTCTCCCTCCCTCCCACCCTTCCTATCCCACCCCTTTAGGTGGTCACAAAGCACTGAGCTGATCTCCCTGTGCTATGCGGCTGCTTCCCAGTAGCTATCTATTTTACCTTTGGTAGTGTATATATATCCATGCCACTATCTCACTTTGTCACAGCTTACCCTTCCCCCTCCCCATATCCTCAAGTCCATTCTCTAGTAGGTCTGCATCTTTATTCCCGTCTTACCCATAGGTTCTTCATGACCTTTTTTTTTTTCTTAGATTCCATATATATGTGTTAGCATACAGTATTTGTTTTTCTCTTTCTGACTTACTTCACTCTGTATGACAGACTCTAGGTCCATCCACCTCACTACAAATATCTCAATTTCGTTTCTTTTTATGGCTGAGTAATATTCCATTATATATATGTGCCACATCTTCTTTATCCAGTCATTGGATGATGGACACTTAGGTTGCTTCCATGTCCTGGCTATTGTAAATAGAGCTGCAATGAACATTTTGGTACATGACTCTTTTTGAATTATGGTTTTCTCAGGGTATATGCCCAGTAGTGGGATTGCTGGGTCGTATGGTAGTTCTATTTTTAGTTTTTTAAGGAATCTCCATACTGTTCTCTATAGTGGTTGTATCAATTTACATTCCCACCAGCAGTGCAAGAGTGTTTCCTTTTCTCCATACCCTCTCCAGCATTTATTGTTCCTAGATTTTTTTCATGATGGCCATTCTGACCGGTGTGAGGTGATATCTCATTGTAGTTTTGATTTGCATTTCTCTAATGATTAATGATGTGCTCATGATGTTTTAAATGACCAATATTTAGAAAATCTGGGAACTCCGAACAGAAAGCCTTTTTTCTTGGGGAAAAAAATCAGTTTTCCACTGTTATCACCTCTCTCATGCCCTCTACACCTGATATGCTTCACTACATCTGTTTGTGTAGATGTGTGAGTTTGTGGTTCCCTCTCGGGCCATGGAGGGTAGACTTGGCCTGGTTTTCGGGTCAAGAACACTTCTGGGGCAGACTGGAGGACAAGAGGCGGAGGTGGGGAGAAGAGCTTGGAGGCCGTTGTGTCAGTGCAGGGCATTATTATTACTGGTGCTGTCTTTGTTGGTGTCACAAGTTCATTGCCATCGGGGCAGAAGCTCCATGAGACCAAAGATGCTGCCTCAGCCTCCATTTTTCAGGACAAGGGTCTCACTAGGTGCCCCTTTACTCCCATCCCCAGCCCACCTGGTCTGGCACTAATAAGCCATGGATGTTTCAGAGTAAGGGAATTGATTTCCTGCCCCTATGTCCATTCAGACATTCGGCAAACACTTTTAAGCACCTACTATGTTCTGGGTACCATGTGAATTTCTCTAATGCTATTTATTTAATTAAAAGTGTCCTCCATAGTCTTTATCTGTTGTTGTTTTATATTATACATTTGTTTATTTGTACAGGATGTCTCTCCTCCAGTTTCTGGGGGCAGGAACTCATTTTGTTCACTGCTGTGTTCCCTGGTGCCCAGAACGGTGTCTGGAACCAAGCTGGTACCCAACAAAAGCTCTTTAATGAGTGAATGAGTGAGTGTGTTCTCTATACTCTTTGACGTGGGCATTAGTCTCTGTATTACTAGGCAAGGAATAGAGGTCCCAAGAGGATGGGCATAGGAAGGGGTTTAAAAGCAAGGACTTTGGAGTCAGACAGAACTGGCTATCTTATTTTCTTTTATTTATTTCCTCTCTCTTGGTTCCTATATAGAAAAATAGGAATCATAATAGACCTACCTCACCTGATGGCTGTGAGGATTGAATTAAACCAGATAAAGAGCTTAGCTCAGTGCCTGATGCACAGAGACCATTCAGTGAATTGCAGCCAAAATCATGACCAAGAAGTAGGATCAGAATGGTTGTGTTCTGTGGCTCCTTTTTCTCACCAAGGCCAAGCCTGCTCTATGGAGAGGTGTTCTGGGGTGCTGCAGAGGCTGGGGTGTGGTCCTGGAGAAGGCAGATTTTATGCTGTCAGCTGGAGGATTATGGGGAGACCAGGGTGCTGGGCTCAGCTTTGCCTCTGTTCCTTGCTGGCTTCAGGGTCGTCACTTCCCCTCTGAGGGCTCTGTGTGGTCTCAGATGTGTTAACTGAACATCTACTATGTGCTGAGCACTGTGCTAGGTCTGGGGTCACAGAGATGGATGAGACACAGCCCCTGCTCTCAACTATGCTCTCTGCTTCATGGAGAAAACTGATGGGAAAGAGAAATGGACTGTATTTGTTTCTTGCTTTTTAAAAAAAATTATTGAAGTATAGTTGATTTACAATGCTGGGTTAATTTCTGCTGTATAGCAAAGTGACTCATATATATACATATGTAATAATATATACATATATATATATATATATATACACTTTTTCATATTGTTTTCCATTATGGTTTATCTCAGGATATTGAATATAGTTCCCTGTGCTATTCAGTAGGGCCTTGTTGTTTATCCATTCTCTACATACTAGTTTGTATCTTCTAATCCCAAACTCTCACTCCATCCCTCCCAGACCACTCTCCCCCTTGGCAACCACAGGTCTGTTCCCTATGTCTGTGAGTTTCTTTCTGTTTCGTAGATATGTTCATTTGTGTCTTATTTTAGATTCCATATATAAGCGATATCATACAGTATTTGTCTTTCTCTTTCTGATTTACTTCACTTAGTATGATAATTGCTAGGTCCATCCATGTTTCTGCAAATGGCATTATTTCATTCTTTTTATGGTTGAGTAATATTCCATTGCATATATGTACCACATCTTCTTTATCTATTCATCTATCGATGGACACTTAGGTTGCTTCCATGTCTTGGCTATTGTAGATAGTGCTGCTGTGAACATAGGGGTCCATGTATCTTTCGAATTATAGTTTTGTCCGGATATATGCTAAGGAGTGGGATTGCTGGATCATACGGTAATTCTATTTTAAGTTTTTTGAGGAGTCTCCATACTGTTTTCCATAATGGCTGCACCAATTTACATTGGACTGTGCTTGTTTCTTATTGCTGCTGTAACTAATCACAAACTTGGGGGCTTAAAAATAACACAGACTTATCATCTCACTGTACTGGAGGTCAGAGGTACAAACTGGGTTAGCAGGGCTCTGCTCCGTTCTGAAGACTCTAGCAGAGAATGTTCCCTGAATTTTCTTGCTTCTAGAAGCTGCCCATATTCTTTGGCTTGTGCCATCATCACTCCAACCTCTGCTTCCAACGTCACACCTCCTCTCTCTTATAAGACAACTGTAATTCCGTCAGGTCCACCAGGATAATTCGGGATCATCTCCCCATCTCCAGATCTTAACTTAGTCACTTCTACAAAGATGTGACATGTAAGATGACATATTCACAGCTTTAGGGGGTTTTATGTGGACCTCTTTGGGGGGCATTATCCTCATGACCACAGTGGCACCAGGACTGATGCACTGATGAGGGCTGTGATGGGGGCCCATACGTGGGACATCTCACCCATTTGAGAATCAGGGTTTCATCCTCTAGAAAGCCAGAGTTTGAACGAGTTGATCCCCAAGGCCCCCACCTTGACATTTCTGAGATTTACGAAAGCAAACGCATTGCCCACTCTGGTATTTTGGGTTTGCTGCAGCTAGCTCTACTTGGGAAGTCCACATCTTGGCAAATTACAAACAAGAAGAGCAAAGGGTCAACACATAAGAAGACTTAGGTTCCCTGGGTGAATGCTCTCTTGTTTCCTTCTTGCCGGCTCCAAAGTACCCTGCCCCTGGGAGACAGCTGCGTGAACCAACAGCGTTTCCTCAAATAACTTGGAGGAACTTTGACACTTTCAAGGCTGGGGGGCCTTGAAAAAGGACTTATTGAAATGATGCTGAAGAACAGCCCTCCTCACCCCCACCCGTCCCTGCTGCAGGCAGACCATCTCCTTTTAAGCCATGCCTTTCTGAAGGCCCAGCTCCCTGTGCTCAGCTGCGTGATTCAACACTAGGAGAAACATTAGTCACATCGGATTACACACGGCAGCAGCTAAAACAGGAAAGACGCTCCCTGAGTCATCCCGGAGCCATAGCAGAGGCTCTTGCTCTGAACCGTGTGTGGACCTGAAATGAGGAGGTCCTCAGGCTCCTTCCTGGAGTGGACCAGAGCTTCCAAAGGAGAATTTGCCTTTTTTTTTTCCTCCAGCCTTCCAAAGGAAGCACAAGGAAGACTCGAATGTGAAAAAGCATGATCTATACAGCCTCTGGGTCTTGATGGGTGGGATCCTGGGGGGCACCTTGTCTCCTCCAGCAGGTTCCGGTGAGTTTACAGGATGAAGTCTATGGGAGCATCACCCCCGCCCCCCTCCCTGTGCATCTGCCCATTGCATATTCACTTTGTATTTTTAGTTCCCAAACCTTGACATCTAAAGTCCCCGTGCTGTGGCTTGGGTGGCAGGCTGCCAAGCTTCCTGTGAAGTCGCCCGCTGCTGAGCATCCTTACTCTTCCTCCGGAACAGCGAGTCCTCCAGAGCGGGATCTTCTTGGAGGAAGACAGAATGTGGGCACCGAGAGGAGTGGGTGGTGACGGAGGTGACAGCAGCCACCTAGGAGCCTGACTCAACCAGACGGGACATGGAAGTCAGTGGTTCCCTCCTCTTTGGAAAGTCATAGCTTCATCTTTCCCCATTTTGCAAAACACACACACAGCTCTACCAGAGATTCTGTGTCCGTGCAAAAGATAAATTAAACGTTCATCTCTGGTGGTTTTAGGACATCCAGGACAATTTTCTTTCTTGTTTGCCAATTTTTAAAAAATGTTCAAAAATAGTTAATACCCCAAGGAAGACAAGACCTCTAGAAAAAGGGCAAAAGGCCTCAAGAAAAAAACACAACCAGCTGACATGACGACAAAGAGGCGAAAATAGAGAGGTGAAATAAGAAAAGAATGTAAGGAAATACAAATGGAGTAGGAGGAGAAAATCTACATTGATTTTAGGGTAGAAAACAGAAAATGGACATGAAAGAATTTGGACCAGAGACATGGACACTGAACTTGAGAATCCTCCTAGGATGAAGAAGTAAAAGAAAAAAAGTAAGAATGCCAAGAGAATGTATGATTAGTATGGTAACAGAGAAGAAGATCACTTGTCACACATTTTAGGGAAAAAAAACCACAACCATAGAAATAGAAGTTATCATGAAGATGTTAGGAGAAATTTTTCTTAAACTGAAGAAGGAGCTAAGCGTTCAGGTCTAAAGGAGATACAGTGACCTTATTTTAAAGACACTGATATTGGGAATTAAGGCTGAGAGAAGGCACGTGACGTGATCAAAGTTTCAACACTGGTTGGGGGGCAGCCCCTTCCATTTTCTAATCTGCCCACATGCTTGCAACACACATATGTGTATGTGTGCACGTGGGTGTGTAAATGAGAGGATGGAAACCGACAGAGGAGAAAAAAATACAGGGAAAATGTATTTTCAGTGGTGGCAAATCGAGCCCCATGGTTAAGAATTAGATTCTAGGTCTGGCTTGGTTCCACCAGGCTCCACTATGAAAAGTATTAGGACCTTCAACATAATGTTCTTGTAAAAATTCAGTGAGATGAGGCCGGTGAAGCTCTCAGCAGAGCAGCAGACAGGGAGTTAGCACTCCAAAGGGGTGAGCTGCCCTTATTAATATTTAAAAAGTGAGTGAGAGAGAGATGCAGAGGCTGGACATGAATGGCTGTCTTAGGGAAGAAGATACAGGCAAGCAAGACATCAGACCTGGAGGAAAGTCATGCACAGGGTTCTATTTTGCAGGGAGGAGAAGTTCATGGGACAAGGGCATTGACTAATCATTTCTAAGGTTGGACATAAATTCGCTATCTGGGCATCATTGGCCCTTTGTCAGGGGCCATCATCTCTTTAGCCTGACACAGACATTGGCAAGGCGAAAGATCATTAGAACATGTGTAGGGTCGATTGCTTGCCTTACATGTCCCATCAGAAGTTTCAGGTGGTACAGAGATGCAGCGGACAAGGGGAACACCCCTATGACAAGTCTTCAATAAACTAGTCAAGTGGACCAATGTCTTGAATCACACCTCTTGAAATATACGGTGAAAAGTCACTGTAGAGAGTCACCAATGTTTTGAGTGGGAAAGAATATTTGTATTAGGGTATTACACCCCTCTGCCCCTTTCATATCCCAGAAGAGGGAAAGGGGGTACAGAGTGGAAATGACTTTTATAAGCTCATACGTCTTCCCAGTGGCTGGAGGCCAGAACCCAGACGATAGCAATAATATCATGTAATTGACCAGGGTTTTGACCAAGCAAATGACTGGCGGCTCCCTCAGTTCATTTAGTCCTTCTGACAGCCTTCTGGAGTAAGTAGAGCGGAGATGATGATTCCAGCTTGAAGGAGAGGAACCCGGGGCAGAGGGACTAGTTACTACAGCTAGTTAAGTTGCAGTGTTGGCACTTGAATCCAAATCTCAGGACACTCAGACAAACACATTTTCTACTTAGAATCTCACCTCTTTGAAATTTCAGAGAGAAAAGTCAATCTGCTTTTCATTATGTTTCTGTAACATGACTCTCCTATAAGTTAATGAGTCTTTAAAGAATACCTCCAAGAATGAATGAGTTGATTGATAAAGGAGCAAATGGATGCATAAAGGAGTGAATGGGTGAATTCTTGAAGAGATAAAAGAAGTATTCACATTAAAATTTCAATCCAGCTATTAAATGTAGGATCCCCAGGGTCCTCTCTTTCCCACTGACCTAAAAGCAACAAGAAAATGTTATTGTCAAAATTCCAAATGGTATCTCCGTTCTCCACATATGCTTGCCATTTATTCTCATCTCTGTAAGAGAGAGATTGTCAATGATGAGTCACACGGGAACCTCCCCATACCCTCACAATTATTATAGGGTACATTTCTGGAATTGGAGAATTTCTTTTTGGAAGAAATCAAATGGAGCATTCCTTCTGAAGAGGGAGCAAGAAAGGCAGTTGGTACAGACCAAAGAGCTAGAACTTGGGAGTCTCTAGCTGTGTGATTCTAGGCAGAGTTGAGAGGATTTAAGAAAAGAATTTGCATTTTGTATGATACCTCATACTAAGAATGTGTTCAGGAGACACTGACTGGTGGATTTATGTCCCTCTAATAATTAAAGCCAGAGCCCTTAACCTCACAGCTTTGCTCTGTATTTGGTAAAGGAGTTTGAAGTACATCTTTTGCGCTCCTATCTTTCCTTTAATAGTCCTTTGAACATCACCTCCTCTGTGAAGCCTTCTCTGATAGCTTCCTCCCCCCTTATCTAGACAAAATTGATCACTCCCTACTCTGCTCTCTCCTTGAACCCTGTACCTTCCTTAATAATCACAGTGTTTTCCAGAGGTATCCATAAGGATATCGTAGAGGCAAATGACCAAAACTGACTCTAGATGACTTTCATGGAAGAGAGTTGATTGGAAGGGCATGGAATGGGGGCCACTCCAGGGGACGCTGCCGCAGGAGCTGCCAATGTTGGGATACGTTGGTTTTGACCCTTTTCTCTCTTTCATCATTCTATTCCACAGGTTATCTGAACTTGCGTGGGGCAGCTGCCCTTTCCTTGCCCAGAAGATGGCAGAGCTCCTCAACTGACCTGCCCATCCAAAACCTACCCCTACCCTCTGGGAGACGGATTTGCTCTTTCCAGAAGATGGAAGGGCAGACCGAGAGAAGCGGTCCACCGCACCACTCCAGAGTGCGATGGTTGATGTGCCTGTTGGTCTCCCTCCTCTCCCGCCTCCCTCCAGCAAGACTATGAACATCTTGGAAGGAGAAATTGTGTCTTACTCAGATGCTCAGTAAATGTATTTCAGTGTCTGAATGCAGTCATGGGGATGTGAAGGGTATGGCCAAGAACACCGATGAGGTCACTGCTCAACTGGAAGCACATGCACTTTTCAGTTGCCTTTGAGAGATTCCTTATTAACACAGATCTGATGCCCCCCCCAATATATCTTACCTCCCTTAAGGTCCTTTATTGGTGGTGATGTGAGGTTGTGATAACTTAATTAGACACCTTTTTGTTTCTAGAACTCCTACGAACAAGGAGTGCCTGCTAGGGTTTTCAGAACTACCTGGTTTAGGGTTTTTTTTCCCCTGCTGCAGAAAATTTATTTCCAGTCGTCATTAAAATTCTGCTCCTACCATTTGTAACAAATGAGAGAAAGCACGGAGTACAGTATGTGGAGTATATGCTTGTGAAAACGAGGCATGAGTACCTTCCAACACTTTGGGATTTTATGAATGATTTACATCTGGTGCTAAAGTTCACAAATGAAACGTCGGGGAAGCAGATGCTTCATTTCTTGACGGCATCGTGCCTGCCCATACTGATGGGGAATTGAAAACAGCGAGGTCTCATAAATCAACAAAATCTATTTTTGTGCCTCTTGATCTCCATTCTGAACAACCATATAACACCCAAACAAATGTGGAGAAAGGAGTTCCTCAAGAAACCCTTTATGTTGAGTAACAGTGTGGACATGTTAATAAAAAGAGGAGAGAAATAAAAATGGACTGAAGGGGGGTGGGAGTGCGGGTGAGGAGTGGGGAGTGATAGTGAAAAGAGCCAAATCTCAGAGTCAAGGAGCTCTTCGATGGTCGGTGATTTACAGAGAGCAGGGAAGGAAGTGTGGCACTGGTCTGGAGAGACGAAGGAAGACCTGCCCTGGCCAGCCTGGGGTTACAGTGATTTGGAAAGAGGGCTCATCCCAGTAAAGGGAGAATGCTGTGTTGCAAATTGAAAAAGAATTAGCATCTGGAAATGAACTTGAGTTGGTAATTGGAAAATCATGGAAAGATACTTGTAAAGAAGACAGGAGTCTAATGTTTTTGTATTTTTTCCCCTTCCTCTTTTCCCCTTCCTTTCTTCCTTCCTTCCTTCCTTCCTTCCTCCCTCCCTCCCTCCCTCCCTCCCTCCCTCCCTGCCTTCCATGTAAAATATCGTCTTATGTGAAACATGGTGACCATCTGACTGTTGAATAAGAAAACATAACTTTCCCAGAAATATACATGGGGCCCAGCCCTATGGAGTAATTAATATACAGGATTATTATTCTCATCTTGGAACATCACCTCTATTGAATCCAATCCCTTGAGTTTCTCAGATGATTTTAAAAAGTCTAACATGTCACCTCAAATTTGTACTTTATCATCTTATGTCTCTCTAATTGTTTTATAACTTATTTAATCGATAGAGTTTGACCTTTCTTGAGGGCAGAGGCAGTGTATTAATCACTCTGGGGTTGGGTTGCAAACCTAGCCCTGTACTGAGCAGGGGACATTTCATTGGCAATCTTCAACTGCAGGCTACCAGCATCGTTTTTAAGCGTTCAGCGTGAGAGAGGAAATGGATTAGGTGCTGTGAATATAAACATGATCACACAAGGTCCTTCCTCAGAAAGGACCCACTTAGTGGAGGAGCAGGGCTGCTTGTCATGGATCTAGAGTTTAGCCTGTCTTGAGACTCAGAGCACAGTGGGGGCCAAAATAAGGAGAGAGCAGCTGTATCCAAGGAAGCCCAATGGGCTTCACAGAGGAGGTAACGTGAGCTGGGTCTGAAAGAAGAATTATTTGGGGGAGGGCAGTAACTGAAAAGGCAGGAACAGACACTGGTCAAGAATAAATACCTATTGCCTTTGCATTTTTTCCTTCCAGCCAGAACCCCATTCATTATAATGAAGCACTGATTTTCTAAATTAATTGCCTGGGGAATTGTAAGAGTTAAGGTACACTTTACACTGTATCTAACTTATATCCTGCGAGGAGTTTATTTGTTCACAGTTTCTAGCTGGTTGACTTTTATAAATGAAGCAATAAACACAACAATATTAAATATGCATCTATAATATTTCTTCACATTTATTTCTATAGCCATCACTCTCAAGTACCCGCTGCATCCTTTGTTGAGATTTGTCCCTTTTGTATTTGAGCTTCTATATGCAAGAGACTTTTTGATTTACGTATTCCTCTATACTTGGTTAAAAAAAAAAATGGGGGAAACAGGTAAAGAAAAACCAAACAAAACCTGTTTTCATCTCTGCACTGAAGCCCATGCTTCATTTCTTAGAATACAAGTTATTAGTTTATTTTGAAAATTCCATATTGGGGAGATCACAGCCTTTTAAAAGGAGCCAGAGTAGGACACAATTTGGGCAATTTGCTGCATGTAATAGTAACTACTGGATTAAAAAAAAATAAATGTAGTTGCTGCATTAACAGATGAAATCCGATATTGTAATTTTACACCCAATTTTCCAATAATTCTCTAATACGTAGACCACGTCCAATTTTTTTAAAAGAGAATCTCAGTTTAAAAAAATATACATATATATCATTTGCATTTTACTATAATTAGGTGATGCTTTCGTGGGGGAGTTTTTCTTGATATACTGAATTCCCCCAACCTTCTTCACCAAGGAAGCTACTAAAAGCAGAAAAAAGAAGTTCAGTGGTCTCCCTTAGTTACCATTCTGTTCAAACTATGTCCTCACCTAATATAACTTGCAATGTGTCATAAAATACAAAGGAAAGTGCTTTTCATGCCAAATATCAGAGAAGTGCTCTCTTTTCTATACTGCATGACGAACAGCAATGATGTGTTCATTTTAAATTCCTCTCATGTAGGTTCTAATAAAAGCTATTATAAAATACAATTGTGGAGAGACAAAAAGACAGATAATATCACTATAGCTCAATATAAAATTTAAGTAATTAAGACATGAAAACTATTACACAATTTACTACAAATGTGGCAAGAATAATAAAATGTTTAACCCTTTCCCTCCCAGCTCCTCCGACTGTTGGTCTCTCTCTTTAATACCAAACTGAGAAACTTGAGCACCTGAAGGGATGCATAGAAATATCGCAATGCAGAGCGTTTGGGGAAAGGAAGGGAAATGGCTTGATGGTTTTTTATTTCAGGAAAGACAGGCTCTCTTTCTGGAGTGTGATGCTGCTATCTACTGTGTGGCAAATTGATTTTATTTGGAGAAAATAGAAAATTGCTTATCAGCCTAGCCATTACATGATTTCCCAATAAAAAGTCATGATGACAAAGAGAAGGTATCATGGGTCAATGGATATATCTGAATTCAAATCCTGACCCTAATGCTTGCCAGTTATGTGCCATCAGGCCACCTTATTAAGACTCACCTTCAATAAATGGTGCTGGGAAAACTGGACAGCTACATGTAAATGAATGAAATTAGAGCACTCCCTAACATCATACACAAAAATACACTCAAAATGGATTAGAGGCCTAAATGTAAGACCGGACACTGTAAAACTCTTAGAGGAAAACAGGAAGAACATTCTTTGACATAAGTCACAGCAAGATCTTTTCTGACCCACTTCCTAGAGTAATGGAAATAAAACCAAAAATGAACAAATGGGACCTGATGAATCTTAAAAGTTTTTGCACAGGAAACCGTAAACAAGACAAAAAGACAACCCTTAGAATGGGAGAAAATATTTGCAAACGAATCAATGGACAAAGGATTAATCTCCAAAATATACAAACAGCTTATGCAGCTCAATATTAAAAATATATATATATATTCAAAAGTGGGCAGAAAACCTAAATAGACATTTCACCACAGAAGACATACAGATGACCAAGAGGCACATGAAAAGATGCTCAACATCACTAATTATTAGAGAAATGCAGATCAAAACCACAATGAGGTATCACCTCACACCGGTCAGAATGGCCATCATCAAAAAAATCTACGAACTTTAACGCTGAACAGGGTGTTGGTGGGAATGTAAATTGATACAGCCACTATGGAGAACAGTATGGAGGTTCCTTAAAAAACTAAAAATAGAATTACCGTATGACCCAGCAATCATACTCCTGGGCATATACCCAGAGAAAACCATAATTCAAAAAGACACATGCACCCCAATGTTCACTGCAGCACTATTTACAATAGCCAGGTCATGGAAGCAACCTAGATGTCCATCGACAGACAAATGGATAAAGAAGAGATGGTACGTATATACAATGGAATATTACTCAGCCATAAAAGGGAACAAAACTGGTCATTTGTAAAGACGTGGATGGACCTAGAGACTGTCATACAGAGTGAAGTAAGTCAGAAAGAGAAAAACAAATATTGTATCTTAACGCATGTATGTGGAATCTAGAAAAATGGTACAGATGAATCTGTTTGCAAGGCAGAAATAGAGACACAGACATAGAGAACAAACATATGAACACCAAGGGGGGAAAAGGGGGGTGGGATGAATTGGGAGATTGGGATTAACATACATACACTAATATGTATAAAATAGATAACTAGTGAGAACCTGCTGTATAGCACAGGGAACTCCACTTTGTTGTATAGTAGAAACTAACACAACATTGTAAAATAACTATATCCCCCCACACAAAAAAGAATGCTAGAAATCTGAAGCTTGGTGACAGTTACACAGGGGCTCATTTTACTATACCTTTGCTTTGTTATGTATCTGAAAATTTTGATAAAGTATCAGAATAAAAGTCTATACAAATTGATTATAAATTCACAACAACAACAACAAAGACTAACTTTGGAACTTCGTTGGTGGTTAAGACTCCGTACTTCCACTGCAAGTGTTCAATCCCTGGTCGGGGAATTAAGATCCCGCATGTCACGGGGTGCTGCTAAAAAAATAAAAAGACTCACCTGTCGAATGGACATAATCATATTTGCTGCCTCTTAGGGTCATGCTCTAATCAGGCAATGGGGGTGTGATGGCCCTAGAATTAATGCAGCAATTGGATGTTCATTGAAACCCTAGCAAGAACTATGATTTCCTATTTTGATTTTCCCTGAAGTGTGTTCCATGTTTGACCCAGATCGTTTCAGAACATAAACACCATTTATCACAGAAGGGATGCACTATTTCTTGGTCAAATCTTTCCCCACCTCTCTGATTCGATTAAAGATAAAGGGCTTGTACGGTGCCAGTCGATCTTCAGCATTTCTCTAGCACTTGCTAAACTTCATTTTTTAACAAAGGTGGTGAGATCTTGGGCTCAGAACCTGCTTCGGGCAATGGCATCTCATGGGAATACGAAGCTTTTGTCTTTTCAATTGTGTTTGTTTTTCTGATAGCCTCTGATGAATGACAAGGATGTGGCTTTTCCTCTATGGTGGTGATATAAATTTTCCTTGTGAAATACATTTATTTCATACAAAAGTAGAAGGGGAGGAATAGAGAGTAGTAGTTTGCGGATGCCTGGCACAGAGGAGGTACTCAAGAAATATTTGGTGAATAAGAAACATAATTAATAGTACGTAGTTACAGCAAATATTGATAGGGATCGATATCGATCATTGCTTTCTATCACCTACAAAAGACTGAATGAACCATTTCTATTGAGATTGGATTCTGCATTTCCTCAGATATTTGTCCAAGTGGTCCCTTCTACCTTATGTTTCTTTAGGCATTTAAAACTTTGTTCATGCTTTCTCCCCCACCAGGAATGCCTTTACTGATTTCTCTCTTAAGTGTTCATTCTTCAAGTTCCAGCCCTAAGATCTTCTAGGTGTTTGCATCTGGAATCCCAGTGACTGAGCCACTCTCACCAGAGACAGCATCTTATACTAACTGCACGAATTCCACTGTGGGACGGGGCTGTCCTGAGCCCCTTGACTCCAAGTGGTAACCAGCAGAGCTGAGATTGTTAACACAAGTTCGTGTACCCAATGCACAGTGAGGAGAAACAAACTGAAACAGTGGAGTTTGGAGCAGAGAAATGTTTATTGCAAGGCCGTGCAAGGAGACGAGGTGACTCATGCCCTAAAGAGCCTCAGGCTCCCTCAAGGGTTTCAGCAAAGCACTTTTAAAGGCCAGGTCGGGGTGGGTGGTGTCTCAGGGTAGGTGATCAGACCGTGTACAGTCCTCTGATTGGCTGATGATGAGTGAACATGGTGGTGTCACAGGGGTTCACATTATCAATCCTTAGGCTCCAGAAGGCCTGGGACAATGCACTCATGGTCATCAAGTAGTTAACATCTTCCATTTAGTGGGGTGTTTTCACATCTGCAAAACAACTCAGGAAATGTGCATCAATTACTATTATCTAGGTACTTCAGAGAGGAGCTAAAGCAGAGGGTATGGGGGAAGGCCTGTGACAGGAAGGTCCCCATGGCGTCCTGTTCGGTTCCAAGATCCGAACCAGGCCCACCTGGTTCCACCCTCTGTACTTTCTTCTATATCTCAGGATCTCCATACAGATAAATACCATTATGTTCCAAAATTGGCATCCCAGGAACATCTCAGGAAGGGCTCACGGCAGAGTCAAAGATGTTGAAGGGCATGACTTAGTGGATAGGAAGTGACAGGAGGCTGGATCCCAAATATTAGACTTGTATGATTGTGTTTAAACTCACTCTGAAAAGTATTTTGTTCCTTAAAATAAATTCAGACGAGTTGACCCAAATTCTTTGCTCTGAGCACGGACCAAGTCTTACCTCCCCCACCTGCACTTTTCAGGTTTCTCAAAACCCCACCTGGAGGCTCCACCTCACTTCCTGCCACAGTGAATGAGCAGAACCAGGCCCCATAGGTCTTCCTTGCCCACCTCAGGTAGCCCACCTGCTCCAGGGGAGTAAGTGAAAGAATAGGGTGGAATCAGCAGTAATCCACCAAATTTCCTAAGAAAAGGACAAACTTATAATATTGTCTTGCAGTGATGTCTCACTTTATTTGTAGAGTTGATTGGATTATTTTTCAATGAAAAAGAAAAACATATTATAGATAATAGGGGAACACAGAAAAAAAAAAAGAAGAAAAAAATCTACTGATCCCACTACATAAAGACAATGAACGTTGACAGTTTTGGTGACTATGCTCCCAGCCATTTTCCCATCTATATTTGTACCAGTCAGGATAGAATGGATAACAAACAAGCAAATCCCCAAACATCAGTGGTTGAACTCAACCTAACTTTACTTCTGCCTCGTGCTCTTTTCTATCACAGACCTGTAGAGGGGCTCTGGCCCTGGCAACCACTCAGGAGGGCTGGTTGATGGAGCAAATCAACGTCAGTAGCCAATTTGATGGTTACGCCAAAGGGAAAAAGAGCTCTACAGGGTCTAACACTGGTAATTAAATGCTTAACCCGGAAGTGCCCTGCCTCACTTCCATGCACAATTCACTGGCCAGAACTATTTATATGGCTTTTCTCAGCCCCAAGCGGCCAAGGAGTGCCAACCTACCACGTGATAGAAGTGGGAGCATGGGAAATTCCTGGTGAACAACATCAACAATTATGTGGTATTAATTAGAGTTTTTTGTTTGTTTGTTTTTGTTTTTTTCTGATTCCAAAGAAACACATGTTGACAGAGCCTATTGGTGAACTCAAAAAAACATGAAGGAAATAAAATCACTTATGATCCCACCATTCACTTATCACTCCTTCATCTATTCAGGGCTATATCAACTTTTTCTGTGTTTATATAAAACTAAGAATTTTTTTAAAAGTATATGGACCATATTGTATGCCTCGCTTTGTAACCCACTATTTGTACAGAATATATTGTGTTTTGAAGTATTGATATTGTTCTGTAACATGCACAATATTTTGTCTACATCATAATCACTTATAATGAATTCCTTAATTATTTTATATTTAAGAGTTTAATTTTTCCTCTATTTTTGATTATTTATATTCATGTGTACGTATGTATATGCTTTATTTTTACCAAAAAGTTTTATTAAGTACAGTTTCACATTTAGAAGAACTTCTAAGCTTACCAAGGTGATTGGATCTTTAATTTATTCTTAAAATACACGAGTTACATACAGATGTTAGAACACACACACACACACACACACACACCCCTTGTCTTTTTCTACATATGATTGCATCTTATTTGTCTATGTCACCATAGCTCTCTCTCCATGAAGTTTCTAATCAACACTCTCGTATTTCACTGTGCAAACTTATCAAACTATACTTAACTTTTTTTTTGCTATTTTGTTTGTTTCCAATTTTCAACCGCTAGTGGACTTTATTTAAAGTATTTTTTGTACTTAGAAATTTTCAGTGGGCTAGAGTCCAAGGAGTGATAATACGAGCAAATGTTATAAATATTTTAAGACATTTGAAGATTAACATGTTTAAAGGAAAACATGTTTGTTTTGAAGGATGAATAAATTACAAACGACTTGTCAGACTTGTCAGATCCTGAGAACTGGCAGCAAATACCTCTGAGTCTCCTTCAATAATACATCCCTTGAGTTGGAGCTGGTATTTTATTTCATCCTCACAAGCATCTAATGAGAAAGATCCAAAGATGGAAATTCCAAATGCTGCTCCACGTCAGGTGCTGTGTCAGGAATTTTCTATTTTCTAATTCAGTGACCACAATTCCATAAAGTGGACTTTAAATGTTCCATTTTTAGAGTTGTCATATGATCCAGCAATCTCACTCCCGGGCATATATCTACACAAAAATATAATTCAAAAAGATACATGTACCCCTATGTTCATAGCCGCACTATTCACAGTAGCCAAGACATGGAAACAACCTAAATGTCCATCGACAGAAGAATGGATGTAGTACATATATGCAATGGAATACTACTCAGCCATAAAAAAGAATGAAATAATGCCATTTGTAGCAACATGGATAGAGCTAGATATTATCATATTAAGTGAAGGTAAGTCAGGGAGAGAAAGACAAATACCATATGATATTTCTTGTATGTGGAATCTAAAATAAGACACAAATGAACTTTTATAAAACAGAAACAGACATTGAGAACAAGACTTGTGGTTGCCAAGGGCAGGGTGGGAGAGGAATGGAGTGGGAGTTTGGGATTAACAGATACAAACTATTATATATAGAATTGATAAACAGCAAGGTCCTACTGTATAGCACAGGGGACTATGGTCCACACTCTGTGATAAACCATAATGGAAAATAACAAAATAAATAAATAAATGCTCCATTTTTCAGACCAAACATTGCAAAATCTCCTGGTCATGAAGTTGGAATTCCAACATGGTGGACTCAGATTCATGCCTTTCCTTATGGAATGGCAATAGACCCAATATTAATTTGCAAAATAGAAAGAGATAGCCCACAATTAAGAGATATTATGTGTATCTTCGTGCAGTTACACTTCAGGGAATAGGAGCCTTATGTGCTGGGATAATCAGGCAGGCATTGGGGGTTGCTGAGTTGCACCATGATGGTGGGTTAGTTCTGGGTGGGCAGAGGGGAGGAGGTCTGGAAAGTCTCTTCCCCAGAGGCTTTAATGACCGTGTGGAAACATTTTGACCACTCTTCCACTTTCTTACAGCAACCATGAGACATTTTATTCTAAACGACAACCCTAACCCCCATCCAAACCTTGCCTCCTCTTCATTTGTTCCCCCCATTTGACCTTTCACTTCCATGCCATTCTGTGCTACATCAAATCACTAGAAGTCAGAGCACTGGTTGGTGTCTCCATATCTGGTGTTAGCATTTTCTCAAGCCAGTGTCTGGGGAAACCCTGTCTATTGGCCAGGCCAAGCAGTGAGTTAGAAGACCCAGGAATACATCCCCACTGGCTCCCTTACTAGCTGGGAGACCCAGAGCAAATCATTTAGGGTCTCTGACAGTCACTTGTCTCTTTGCAAAGTGGGAGTAATATTGCTACCGTGCTTGAGTGAGAGCATATAAAGCACTTTGTAAACGTAATGTGCCATGCAAAAATTACTAGTTTGAAAGTGAATATTTCTTTGTTTAAATTTTGAATTAAAGGGTACACTTGGAATTACTGCTATAACTGGCATTTGTGGGTTTTTGCTTTGTTTTTCTGCTCCAGGCGGGTTGATTTCCCCCTTTTGACAAGCCTACATGTTCTCAGTTGTCTTGCTCCATCCTTCATCCACTCCTTGTCCTTCCATTAACCAGCCTCTCGGCTGTATCATTCTCCACCTTCCACTGTGCCATTCCTCTTTACCCCAGGTCTCTTGGCAGGCCACAGTGCTGATTACATGCCACAGAATCCAGCCATGAGTTCTCCATCCAAGTTCAAGCTCTAATTCCCCCCAGTACAATCTAAAACTATAACTGTACTGCAGTCAAAAATCCCTATCTCCCTCCCTGTAAGCTCTTGGGTAGTCTGCCTTTTTTGGTTCCTTGAAACACTCCAAGGTCATGGAAAAGGCCATGGTTGACAGCCATGGGTTAAGGTCATAGCTCTATAAAATAACAAGCCCTACGCCATTGTTGAGCTGAAAGTGACTTACATCTTAATCCGGGTCCCAAATAGACATGTTTCGTCTTTTTCTGTTTTGGATTGGGGATAAATGAAGGTGAAAATGCGTGATGAGAAAGTCATTGCCTGAAGATGAGAAACCAGCATCCCATCCAAGCTCACCCTCACCCTACTGCCTCCCCACAATCACAGCTGTCCACTAGTGAGTCTCTTTGCCTCTCTGGATCTTGCTTGTTTCATTCATAAAATGGGAGGAAAAGTAAGAGGCACAGATGATTTTTTGAGATGCTCTTAAAATACAGACTCTGCCTTTATAAGCACCTAATAGCAACAACAATGAAATCTTAGATTTATGGAGTATGTAGCACAGAGACAAAAAAGTACATTATTTTGTACATTAAGTCAACAAACCTATAAGGTATTTTATCAACTAGGAACTTTACTCAGTTGTTAGCAACCCCAAATAACAGTGGCTTAAATCATTTAGCTGTTCTTTTTCTTTTATATTACATGAACACCACAGAGCTGCTATGGTGATTTGACATTAGATCTTTCCAGTTTCTGGGTCCAGTGGTGACCCAGAATCTTTCCAACTTTCCACTCTGCCATCCTTAGCTCATTACTTCCCTCTTTAAGGCTGCTTCATGGTTGCAAGATGGCGGCTGTATCCCTAGCCATCATGCCCACATTGTAGGCAGCAGGAGGGAAACTAGAACAAAGGGAAGAGGGTGAACCTCCCAGACGAGTTGGGTCCTTTGAAAAGTTTCCCCCAGAAGTCCCATCTGATGATGTTCACCTAAATCTCTTTGGCCATCCCTGTCTGCAAGAGGGGCTAGGCGCATTGCTGTCTCCAGTAACCCCAGGGTTCAGTAAGTAAGGATAACAAGGTTGGATACTTGATAGGGAACTAGTAGTCTCTGTCATAAGAAGGTACTATTATCACACACATTTTACAGATGAATAAACAAAGGTAAGCAACTTGCCAAGCATGTAGCTAGGAAGTTCAGGAGTTGGAATACAAAATCAGGCTGACTCCAGATCCTAAACTGTATGCTCAATAAAACTGAGATGATGACAGGTCAAATGATGCAGCCGCAAGTCCTCGTCTCCCCATCTGTAGAATGGGATCAGAGTGCTTGCTTCACAGGCTGAATGGCGGGGGGCGGGGGTGGTGGTAAATGAAGTCATGCATAGGAAAAGCTTGAGAATCTGGCTGAGCATAGGAGATGCTCAGAAACAGTAGATGCAGATTTTGATAGCCTGGCACTTACTGTACTGTTGCCCAAGTGTCCCACGTGAAAACACACCTCTCAGGAGACCTGTAAACTGCTGAAGCCCTGGGAACGTTCTATCCAATATGCCCTCTGGATCTGGACTTCCTTGCTAGTATGTGAACTTCCTAAAAGTACCTGGCACATGATAGGGCCAGAGTCACAGTTGGTCGATTGACAGAACAAATACTTTGTTTCCTTTTGGATGTTAAAATTACATAATTTTCTTCTGTGGATCACTTACCATAACAAAGATGCAGGCAAAGAGAGGCTTCAAGATCAGACCTGATTGTGGATATACATATGGGTGCACGTGTGTGCGTTTGTGTATGTGTTTATGTCTGTACTGTTTGAGCATGGTGCTAGGGGGGAAAGCAGCCTCACAAGAAGGGGAGATTCCAACTAGAATTCCACTTCTCCCTGATATTCTCAAAATATACCATTCAAGTTAAAGTGTATTCAAATATTAATGAAATGAATGAGGGAGAAAACATGAATAACACATAGGTTATAAGTGCTAATTATGAAGACACACTTATTTTGAAGAAAAGAAAACCTTCCATAAGGCATTTGTAAAAGCACAAAGAAAAAGAGAAAATCGTGTAACTCTGAAATGCCCACAGGGTCTCTACAGGGAGAACTCCTGCTAAGACATCCTCAAAGGAGCTTCTGCGTGGAGGGAGGTATTGGTCAAAATCCACAGTCAGTGTTTTCAGATTTGTTTATTTAATCATTTACAATGATGGTTCCTAGAGTAAATGGAGACGAAAAGCAAGATTCCTGCTCTGGTCCAGATTTCTCCCCTTTCTTGAGACTGTTTAACAGTCAGACCAAAGATGGGCACTCATCCTTAATCTCAGATCATGGACCAAGAATCAAGAGAGGAGCCAGCCCTTGTGCCGAGGTAGCCTGCCTGGTTCTGGAAGTCAAAGGCCCCTCTTCTCACCTTCACACAGAACTAGGTGGTGGAGCCCTGCTCTTTCCATTCACACCAAACTCGTGCCCAGCTCAGGGTCCTTGCAGTGGCTATTCCTTGCCTGGAACCCTCCTCCCAGGAATTCACAGGCTCACTCCTTTCCTTCAGTCACATGTCTCTCAACTGTCCCTCCAAGTCCCTGTCACTCTGTTCTTACCCTATTTTACAGCTAGTATTAATACTTGGCACTATCTATACATACATTTGTTTATTTATTTTCTGTCTCTCCCACTACAATGTAAACCACAGGGTAGAAGTTTTGTTGCAGTTACTACCCACCTCTGGTACCAGAACAGCGCTTGACATATAATAGTTGCTCAGTAAACATTTGCAGATGAATGAATGAATACTTTAATAACCACAATTCTCAGAGAGAATTCAACTGACTACAGCCAACTGATTTTATTACATTTGCAGAACTGAAAATCCATATCCTCTCAATCTTTCAAATCTAGATTGGGGGGCTTCCCTGGTGGTGCAGTGGTTGAGGGTCTGCCTGCCGATGCAGGGGACACGGGTTCGTGCCCCGGTCCGGGAAGATCCCGCATGCCGCAGAGCGGTTGGGCCCGTGAGCCATGGCCACTGAGCCTGCGCGACCGAAGCCTGTGCGCCGCAATGGGAGGGGCCACAACAGTGAGAGGCCCACGAACCGCAAAAAAAAAAAAAAAAAATCTAGATTGGAGTCCATCTCTTTCTCAGTCAGGAGACCGCAGTCCTTCCTCTGGGCTCCCCGGAAGCTTAAGAGACACGCACAACTGTGAGTGTCACTGTTGTGTTACAAATGTACATATCTTGCCTCTTTCATTGCTTTGCCCCACAATTAGCCTCCTGGAGGGCTGGTCTCACAATTACTGATTTTTCTCAGATTATGCTCTCCTCGAGGACATGGCTGCAGCTCATTTCTATATGACCCCCATTACCAACAGCACAGCATTGTATTTATTTATTTTAAATTGAAGTATAGTTGATTTACCATGTTGTGTTAGCATCTGGTGTAAGCAAAGTGATTCAGTTATGTGTACATATATATGTAAATATATATATTCTTTTTCAGATTCTTTTCCATTATAAGTTATTATAAGATATTGAATATAGTTCCCTGTGCTATACAATAGGACCTTCTCGTTTATCTATTTTATATATAATAGTGTGCATTTGTTAATCCCAAACTCCTAATTTATCAACCCCGCTTTTCCTTTGTTGACCGTAAATTTGTTCTCTATGTCTGTGAGTCTATTTCTCTTTTGTAAATAAATTCACTTGTAGCATTTTTAATTAGATTCCACATATAAGTGATATCATATAATATTTGTCTTTGTCTGACTTACTTCACTCTGTATCACAGTCTCTAGTTCCATCCACGTCTCTGCAAATGGCACAATTTCATTCCTTCTTATGGCTGAGTAATATTCCATTGTATATATGTACCACATCTTCTTTATCCATTCATCTGTCAATGGGTATTTAGGTTGCTTCCATGTCCTGGCTATTGTAAACAGTGCTGCTATGAACATTGGGGTGCATGGATCTTCTCGAATTAGTTTCCACCTTTTCTGGATACACAGCATAGCATTTTAATGGTGACTCACATTTATTCAGCGTGTGCTATGGGCCAGGTGCCATACCAAATACATCACATGCATTCACTTAGTGGCTTCCTTGTTCTTTTTTTAAAATCACACTGCAGAAATAAACATGTTTTACATTTCAACCCAGGAAGTGATACGTGTGTGTATAGCCACAGCCGTATCTATATCTCTACTGCTGCCGAAACCAAAACTTTAAAAACTATACTCATGGGTCCTATGTGAAATGCACATTGATATTTCCATTCTGTTTAATTTTTAAAAATGCTAGCTGTCACCCACTGAATGAGGGGTCAGCAACTCATGGCCCTGGGGCAAATCCAGCCTGACTCCTGTTTTTGTTAGTAAAGTTTTATGGGGACACAGCCACACCCATTCATGCATGCGTTCTCTGTGACGGCTTTTGCACGTCACGAGCAGAGTTGCGACCGACACCATTATACCCGCCAAGCCTAAATAAGTACTACCGAGCCCTTTAAGAAAGAGTTTGCAGCCACTTGCGCTAAACTGATTTCAGATTCACATAGGAGTTGTGACCTACTGTTTTAGAAACTCCCTTTTGGCTCATACCATTCTGACAACTGCCCTTTAAGGGTGGTGCATGTTATACTCAGTTCCAAGTGAGCACACTGTATGACACTTGCTCCTAGACAGGTGATGAGTCAGCCTGCAGAGCGGGGTCTGACCTAAGTCACCCCAGAACACAGCCAGTGGCGGTTAACTAACGTGGAATTCTCCTCTGCTTTAGGGTGAGTTGAATATGGGTCTGTTGGTCAAAGGAATGATACACAAATTACATTTGTAACTTTAAAAACTTATCTTACGGGTAAACTTTGGAAGAAATGTTGGTCTTATTCTCCACCATATCCCTCAATAAATGAGTAGGGGAATGATACCAAGGAGCATTTAGTAGGAGGTACAACTTTAAAAAATGAAGTCGTTACATTTTAATTTTTCATTTCGAATATAGGCTCGGCTGCCTTGTTGGATTTGTTATTTAAACCTGACCTATAGCACTGATATCTACACACATATGGTAGACCAGCAGCTTGGCAGGACTCCCTGTGACTCACGCCCTTGTGTAATCCCCTCCCCTCCAGTGTGGGCTGGACCTCGTGATGCTCTCCTTACCAGCAGAGGACAGCAGAGGGATGGGATGTTATGTCTGAGATCAGGTTGTAGAGGACTGCGACTTCCATCTTGCTGGCATGTCCCTTGCCTCCACTGGCTGGCTAAGATGAAGCCAGTTGCCATATTGGGGGCTGCCCCGTGGAAGGGCCCACCTGGCCATGAACTGAAGGAGGCTCCCAGTTCAACACCCAGCAAGGAACTGAGAACTTGGAAGATCCTGCCCAGGTTAAGCCTTCAGACACCTTGACTGCCTTTGTAGAAAACCTGGGCTGGGAGACCCAGCTAAGCCATGTCTGGATTCCTGGCTCCATAGGAACTGTGGGATAAAAAATAAATATGTTCTGGGCTTCCCTGGTGGTGCAGTGGTTGAGAGTCTGCCTGCCGATGCAGGGGACACGGGTTCGTGCCCCGGTCCGGGAAGATCCCACATGCTGCGGAGCGGCTGGGCCCGTGAGCCATGGCCTCTGAGCCTGCGCGTCCGGAGCCTGTGCTCCGCAGCGGGAGAGGCCACAACAGTGAGAGGCCCGCGTACCGCAAAACAAACAAACAAAACAAAACAAAAAATATGTTCTGTTTTTCATCACTAAGTTTTGGAGTAATTTGTTATGTGGCAACAGATAGCTAATACACCACACTCCTTTATTATAATTTGGGTTTCTGGGATCCCCATCACTCAACAAATACATCCTCAGCAGCTATTAGGTGCCCAGTCCTATGAAAGATGGAGCAGAGGATCTGCAGAGCCTCAGGCTCCTACCCTCAGGGAGCTCGCCATCTGGTGAGAGATCAAAATATTGCAGCCACATTTCGTGTTCTTAGCCACCTTGGTAATTGTTAGTCGTTTGGCTTCCATCTAAGAAGGTGGCCAATGGACTGTTTAGTCTCTTCAGCTGAATGCTGCTTTCTTAGGTTTTCCATAGATTTTCACGGTGTAGATCCCCTCTTAGCTGTCCAGGTTGGAAACTCTTTATGAGAGTGGGCCGCAGGGAGCCCTCCCAAAATGGCCTTGGGCTTCCTTGGTCTGACACCCCGAAACTGTGAGTTAGTTCAAAAGGAACAGTGAGCGAGGCCTGATATTACCACAAATAATTTGGTTTCTGAAAGTCAAAAATGAACCAGATGGCTTTTAAGGAAAACAGGACACACACATCAGATTCCAGTTATATTAAAAGGATGACCCAATTTAGGAAAACACGAAGTGTAGTAAAAAAATGTTTAAATAAACAAAATCTGCATAGTTATGAAACTATCATGTTTGCCGGGCTCCTCACTTTGGATAATGAATTTCTAAACTAGATAGATTGCATTCCAAACTTGAATCCAGGCTTGGAGAAGCCTGCAGTACTGTTTGGAATCGCAGACGATCGGAAGAGGAAAGAAAAAAAAAAAAAATTAGCGTGTGTGTCAACAGCCAATTTCGGGAAAGGAAAGGTCAGCGCTACACAAATGTGATAGATCCTATTCTAATGCAACCGGGAATAGTCAGCGCTCGCCCTGCTTTGTTGGCTGAACGCTGTGACACCTCTCGCTGGCGGTAGTCGCTGTCACCCGGAAACCTTCAGCACCACCGGCAGACTCAGCACCGGGCTGGGTTGTCAGGGAGCGCCTCGGATTTATCTATTTATTTTTCTAGATAAATTAAAAACTCAGGGGGCACTTAAAATAAACTAGCAACTGCTCCTGAGGGTGTCTTTCTTGCGGTGTCACACATTCGCTGTTTTGGCAAGGAGTAAGTCACCTGCCTCCCCATCTTTCCCCACCAAGCACAAACGGCTAACGGAAGAGTGCGGGCGTGGGAACAGGCACAGCCGCGGTTATTAATCCAGGAGAGGGGGCGCCAGGGAGGGTCCAGGTTCAGCAAGATGCTTTCAGGGTCACCCTATCTCTGGGGCATCTGTGCGAGACTTTCTGAGGCCAGGGAAGAAGGCCAGCTATTCTCCACTGTAATGAAATGCTGAAAGGCTCTCCAAGGGAGCTTTCTTTCACCTATCCCAGGGAGGGGGTTGTCTTACGTTATAGGCACAGCATTTTTAGGGGATGATTTTTCCAGATAGGGTGATATCTATGCCATCTTTTTCTCTGCAGTGTAGGTATGTGTTGAATCACTAATTACTCAGTGAGCCACCTCTGTGGCCAGCATCTAGGAGACAGCCATGAGGAAGGGTAACAAAATCCCAGTCTTCCTGGGGGGGATGGTCCTACAATACACCACCCTCTGCAGAGTGTTATGACGTCAACGGTCTCCATGTAATACTGAGGGTAAGTGAGACCAGCACCTAAGAGCCAAAATGGCAAAGAGAAAAATCCTGTTCTGAACATCGTTCAGTACGGTTGACAAAGGGGTTTAGTCCAATTCGCCAGTCTGAAGGCCAAAATGCTAACTTCCTCCAAAAAAAGCTCTCTCCAGTGTCCAAACTAGTGTCCCCACCCATTCACTACTTCAGATGGAACAATCGCATCTGAGCTACAGGGTGCTACACAATCTCTTTTTTTTTTTGCTCTCTCAACCAAACAGGTTCTCTGAGCCTCTCAAAGCTTTTACGTAAAGTTTTCTTTCTTTCCTTCCTTCCTTCTTTCCCTCCTTCTCTGTCTCTTCTCTTTCTTGTTTTCTCTCTCTCCTCTCTTTTTTTCATTTCCTTCCTTCTTCCCTCCCTTCTTTCCCTCCTTCCTTCTTTCCCTCCTTTTTTCTCTTTCTTTTCTTTCTTTCTTGTTTTTTCTCTTTCATTCCCTTCTTCCCTCCCTCTCTTCCTTCCTTTTCTCTCTATTCTCCTTCTTGTTTTCTCTCTTTCTCTTTCTTTCTTCTCTCTTTTCTCTATGAGGAAAAAAAATAGTCACTAAATCAGGGTAACAGTAAATGAGAGGTTTCACTCCCTTTCCACGATGTGATATTTGTTTTGATCATCCCCACCTGCCCATAACATTTTTCACACTCATCATCTATGTGAACACAGAGTTAGAAAGCTAGAAGTGTAAGAATCTAAATTGGATTATAACTGCATTATATGATAGAACACTCATTCTATGATGATATTCCAGAATCGTTCCTTTTAGGTGAGTAGCTTTCATTGAGAAGGCTTTTTTTTTTTTTTTTAATAATAAATTTACTGTCAGAAGAGTCCTTCATTAGGGGAACCCATGTAAATTCCCACCTGAGTATTCATATATAATATAAATCAGATGCTCCTTAGTTTTAGGTAATTTGGTTGCAAGCATCTAATTTTATCACAATATAGCATCTTCCAGAAGATTATTTTAAAAGTGCTTATTCCTCGTGTTTTTTTCTTTTACTTTTTAAATTCTGTTTTTTTTTTTTTTGAGTCTTGGCAGGATTGAGGGAAGTACTAATTGTTTCTTAGCCAGAGCTTAAGTGCAACATTTTTCATTAGAATTTAACAAATGTTCATCTTAAAAGAGACTGACAATGGGTCAAACGGCTTCAGCTTCTCCCCTGTGAACCTGAATGCATTAGACTTGAGGCTTTTTATTCTCGGATCAAAGTTGCTTCTTATTCTCGGACTTAATTTAGTATAAGACTAATATGATGGTCTATTTCTTCTCTCTCTCTCTTTTTGGCTATAATAAAATTAGAATTAATTGAATAGAATGCAATCTCTAGCTTTTTTGTCAAGCACAGAAATTCCAAATACAACAATATGTTTGGAATATTTTTTTTTTGCCAGTAGTAAAATATTGTGCAAAATAATTATATAAATACACAAGAACATCTGGTCTTTTGAACTGTAGTCACTGCTGAATTTAAACATTGTACGCTTTTGACAAAATTAAAGGAGTTTATTCTTTGTTTTTCCTGGGCTTTAAGTAGCAAGCCACAAATAGTACTTAAGAGCTATCATTTCTAGTTCATTTTGAATATTACGTGGAGAAAGTTATTCTGCATTCTCCCAGACTCTCATATACTTAGGGTCTCTGGAATTGGGGCTCCAATAATGCATCACATTATTAAAACAATGACCCAAGTCAAATTAAAAGGGGGGAAAACCCTACTAAATGCTCTTCTCCCATTTTCCCCACAACAATTCCTAAATGCCAGTAGACAGAGCAATTTTGCTATCTTTTGTAGAGTACAGTAATTAAAATTTTTACCGCCACTTTTGCAATAAACTCGTGTGACTTTAAAAGTCTGTCCCCGCTCGCTTTCATGATGGAGACATCACACAATCTGTAATTGTGCTATTAAGGAAAAGAGAGCTAATCTTTTTGCATTTGAAGTAAGCCTTCATCATCAGTCCAACAAAGCCAGACAGATCAAAAAAGAAGCAGAGAGAGTATTTAAGGAAATTAGTACAAGTGTCAGTTAAAAGGTAAAAATTAATGCACTTATTATTGAAATATGGTTGAAACCTACGTTCTTTTCATTTCTTTGATATTGCCAAGGTCTAAAACATTCAATTAACTTTCCATTGTGTTTGGGGGAGAAAAGGCAGGGGATTGTCAGGGAAGTATGAGGGGTGTAGGTGGAGCTCAGTGAAAAATAGAATAGGATGAACAGGAGAGGGACCCAGACCTCACGGCCCAGTCCATGAAGTTGGAGCTGCTTCTGCCTTTTGGACCCCACCTGGTTTAGGATTTCAGATGGGCCCTAGACCCTGCTGCCCAGTTCCCTGACTAAGGATCGAACCCCGTGCCCCCTGCAGTGGAAGCATGGAGTCTCAACCACTGGACCGCCAGGGAAGTCCCTGGTCGGGAGATTTAAAAATCGGCATGCTGTTGGGCTTCCCTGGTGGCGCAGTGGTTGAGAGTCCGTCTGCCGATGCAGGGGACACGGGTTCGTGCCCCGGCCCGGGAGGATCCCACATGCCGCGGAGCGGCTGGGCCCGTGAGCCACGGCCACTGAGCCTGCGCGTCTGGAACCTGTTGCTCCGCAACGGGAGAGGCCACAACAGTGAGAGGCCCGCATACCGCAAAAAAAAAAAAAAAAAAAAAAAAAAAAAAAAAAAAAAAAAAAATAAGCATGTTGAATTCTTCACTGAAAAATCATAGACAATGTACATTTCTAGTTGTCCTGAGGTTTCGTGAATGGACCCATTCCTCGTCCTCCGATACAGCGTGATCACGATGATAACGAAACACAGAAGAAAGATTGGAAAGAGAATTGACTCTTTATGGGTGTTTGGTTTATGGATGAACTTTTGCCTTTTGACTAATTTTGTTTATCAATTTTTTCTGATGCTTCTGCATTTATTTTCATAACCAGAAAAATAAAATAAAGTTCATTTGGGGTAGTTTTATAGCAGCATGGGGTGTAGAGAGGAGGATAAATACGGGCTTTGGGGTCAGGCTGATTAGGGTCGTGATGAGTAACTCAGCCGCTTCCTGCCGTATGACTGCAGGTAAGTAGTTTAACATCTCTGAGTTAAAGGTTCCTTCCTCTGTATCCCTATGTAGTGATGTGAGTATCTTCTGTTTAGGTGGCTAATGGGTGTGAAAGCGTCTTAGAAGACATTCAATAAATGTTAATTTTTCAACCTGACACTATCCCTTCACAACTCCTTCACAGAAAAAAAAATCAATGAATATTATTTGGTATTTATGGAGGAGTAGCATCAGCGTTTGATGTCACTTGCACAATGAACGTGTATTAACGCTCCATCACAAGCATCACTTTTATTTTGCTTTGAAATTTTTGCAAGTTTATTCAGTGGGGTAGATTTATAAGGCTACTTTCAGAACATCAAAACTCCTTAGCTGAACAATCATTATTTGACAATAGCAATTCAAGAATTTTTTCAATTGTATAATGAATCAATCTTCCTAAATTGTATGCATGTCAAATTGTGATCAACTTGCTGTGAAAATGTTCAGCAAGAGGAGGCCTAATGTTTAAAGTGAAAATTACTGGGATCACACACATTAATTTATCTCTATCATTAATGAAACATTATTTTATTGCCCCGAGAAAAAGACTTTTGCACATATTATAAAACAAATTTCAATAGAGAAATACTCTGGGGATTATTTCATCCCATAACACATCAGATGCAGAAGCTCTGCACCCCTAAATCTTAGCCTGGTGCCGGGCACATCATAGGCACCTTATCCATATTTTAAATACAAAAGAAATAGGCATATTTCCTAAAATGTGACTTGTACTCAGGGGGTGGCTGATGACTTTTGGAGAAGAAACCCAAGCAGCCCATTCTTGGCTTCATAAAGGCTACCAGGGAAGGGGCATACAGGACCCTTTTATTAGCAGGGACAATTCTGAGTTTAGAAAAGATAAGTTCTGTTAAGCAAACTCCCTTTCTACCTAAAAACAATGCTTGTAAAGTTGTGAAATGCATCTCCGAGGAAACATTTTTTACGGTATTTGTGCTCCTTTCTAGTCAACTCTGCCCAGGCACTAAAGGAAAATAACTCAGTTATAAAATCCCACACCACTGCTGTTGTGATTATTATTCTTATTAACATGCATATGATAGAAGTTAGTGCCAAATTGACAGATTTATGCTTTTGCAAAGGTAATGCATCAAAATAAGAAGGTAAAAGCCACTATTACCCCAAAACCTGAAAGCGATAGACTATTCGGATTGTTGTTTTGTTTCTTTTCCTTCCCTGCGCAGATGACTGATAATGCTGGGTCTTTTGTTTTTGTTTTCGGGTTTTCTTTTCAGAAACACAGCAGAAATATAATCAGGACTACAAAACTAGCTCCTGAAAGAAAGCTTGTGCTCTCCTATTGTGGGGCTTCTCTGATTCTAGGTCTTTTCTGAAAGGTGCTGGGCCCTGGAGGCACTGGGGATTGGGGATGCTGAGTGGGAAAAGGTAGGGGTGGAACTCAGTTTTAAGAACGACCCACATTAACAGAGAGTGAGGATGAAGGGGCGTAAAAAAAAAAATCCACAGTCCAAACGTGGATATCTTCAAAAAGAAATCCAGAGAGAACTAAAGAAAGGACCACGGAAATGGGAAGAAATCCCAAGGGGAGTTCGAGAACAAGCACAGAACATTTGAACCTCTCAAGTAGTTCGTGTGCTCTCTGGTTTGGGGAGTCCTTTCCCATCCGCTATTCACTGGGTCCTTCATCCAATCCAGGGAGGCTAGCATGATGGGCAATTTTAGATCCACAGTAGAGATGGGGGTCCTGGGTCAAAGGGGTGAGAGGTGATGCCTCCCTGCCCAAGGTCACAGCCCAAGGATCTGTGCTGCTTCAGGAGTTGGGAGTGAGAATGGCATTTTTGGAAGCTGGGTTAGGAGCATCAGTTCCTTAACTGGTTCACTTGGGGTCTGAAGGAGAATTTCTGTTTCCCCCAAACCTTCATCCTGCTCTACTCCCTAGGGTTGGGACACAAAGCAGCCTTTTATTACATAAAAAGCTTAGAATTTCAGAGGTGAAGGGACCTCAAAGATTTCTAGTTCACAAGGCCCAGGATAGTAAATTGAGACAAACTAGGATTAACTCTTCAGATCCCACTAAAGTGTCATAAATTAATACAGCAACAAAAATGCTTAACGTGTTTTATAACTCTAACATTTGGATGCATTTTCTTCAACCTTGTCAAAGCATTTTTGCATGTGTTTTCAAAACCAACCCACAAAGAATCAAGTCTTTGGCTTTGCCCTTTACTAGCTCTGTGACTTGGGTGAGGAATCTCTCTGGGCCTCTGTTTCTTCTTCTGTGAGGTGGGGAATCACAAAAGTCCTACTCACAGGGTAATGGTGGGAATGATGTGTAAATGTGCAAAGATTGAGTTAGTGCAAAATAATCACCCAGTAGATGCTAGCAAACATCTTCTTCTTCACCATCATGCACCCTGCTGTGAATCGAGGCAGGGCAAGTGTTTCAGTCCCACTTCACAGTTGAGGAAAATGAGGGTAAGTGTCCTACTGAAGTGACTCACAGGTTGGGGCAGATCTATGTTCCTTAACTTCTAGCCCAAAGCTTGTTCTACTTATTTTGTTGGAGCAAGTGCTGACATTCAGAGTGTTGGTGGGTGAGTCCAAATAGTCTTGGATGTGGAAGTAAAGTCATGGCAAACTAATAATGATAATAAAAAGGTGTCAAGGACTTCCCTGGTGGTCCAGTGGTTAAGACAGTGCTTTCACTGCAGGGGGCGCAGGTTCGGTCCCTGGTCGAGGAAGTTCCGCAGGCCCTGCGGTGAGGTCAAAAAAAAAAAAAAAAAAAAAGGAGGGATTTTCACTCAGTCTCTCCCTGCTAATGAAGAATTAGGAATATTTCTTACTCTCTCTGAAAATTCAAGGCTGTGCATCGTCAAAGGCCAAAAGGCCCAAGTCACAGGGTCACACATATTTCTGTGTGAGGCAAAACCTGGACAGAGAGCCACTGATTGGAGTTGGTCTGTAATAATTTGTGCTGCAGGAAGGCACCGCGAACACAGAACTTCAGAAAATATACAGCTACCTGGGGACACAAAGAACTGGGAGCTGCAAAGCCCATGTGACAAACAAACCCAGTGGGGCTGCACTGTTAGCAGAGCAGGCAGATTTCTGTGGGTGCTTCTGGATGGCCCAGGACGGAGATGTGAGCATCCTTTAACTCACTAGCAAGGAAATCAGAGCACACGTGATATTTCCGTTCCCCAGTGAGGGCGCCTGTGAAATCAGAGGCCAAGAAGCTTTCGGGGGCAGGATTTCTCCCTGCTAGGCCGCTCATGATTCTAATCTAAGCAAAATCGAACTTTCCTCCACCCTTCCAACTTTCACCTGTGCTCAGAAAAATGTGCTAGCATTGACCTCAGCCCCGAGGCCATAATTCACAGTGCACATCCTGTCTTCTACACTTTCCTGCTCTGTGACCCTGGCAACTCAATGTCTCTGGGTCTCAATTTCTTCTTCTGTTAGAGAAAAAGCAGGGCAGGTGATGTAGCCACCCTGTCTGGCACTGTAAATGAGTCTGCTTCACACAGCTGTTTCCCCCTTGACTGTGCTCATGGGTGTTCATACTTGGAATAATGCAGTTGCTGGAACATCCCTGACCTGAAGGCCCTCCATCATTACCTCTGCCAGGGAAATATCAAAGTCTTGGGATTGCTGGCAGTGTCTTTATCCCTGTCTGGAGAAATGCCTGCCTGCAGACAAAACAAGACATCCAATCTTTTTGCTTTGTATTTATTTCCTTAAAAGTCATGGAGGTCACAGGCTGCTGAGGACTGAGCTTGTGTCCAGAGTCCCCTGACCAGATGGGGGACTCCATGCCTGCTGTCTGTGCCTCAGTTTCCTCATCATCCCAACGGATCAAAGGCCATCTATTGTAGCACCGAGACGGTGAGTGATTAACGGGCGTGAGGCCGTGTGTAGTCTGTACCGTCTGGCTAAGGAAAATGTCCATCGACGGATGAATGGATAAAGAAGATGTGGTACGTATATACAATGGAATATTACTCAGCCATAAAAGAAATGAAACTGGGTCTCTTGTAGAGATGTGGATGGACATCTAGAGTCTGTCATACAGAGTGAAGTAAGTCAGAAAGAGAAAAACAAATATTGTATATTAATGCATATATGTGGAATCTAGAAAAATAGTACAGATGAACCTATTTTCAGGGCACGAATAGAGATGCAGACGTAGAGAACAGATGTGTGGACACAAGGGGGGAAGGGGACGTGGGATGAATTGGGAGATTAGGTTTGACATAAATACGCTACCATGTGTAAAACAGATAGTTAATGGGAACATGCTATAGCACAGGGAGCTCAACTCGGTGCTCTGTGATGACCTAGAGGGGTGGGATGGGCGGGGGAGGTCCAAGAGGGAGGGGATATATGTATACGTATAGCTGATTCACTTTGTTGTACAGCAGAAACTAACACAACATTGTAAAGCAATTATACTCCAATAAAAAGAAAAGGAAAGGTACTTAATGGATGCTAGTGGCTGATCTGATCATTAGAAATTATGCTTAAAAGCAGGTCAAGTAAAGCACTCTCTACCTACAAAGCACTCAAAGAAGTAGCTGTGGAGTGAACATACGTAGAAGAATAAATGCAGGGGCAAACCCCAAGTATGATACTTTCCCCCCAGCCCGGCAAACCCTCTTACTCACATCGTATTCAAATTGCTACATTCATTGAAAAAGCAGGAGGCACCGTTCAAATGGAGGTGATGTTATACTTCTCACACTTCCAATTTACAAAAAGACAATAGAGTACATTCTTTCTTCTCTTCACCATTGAGCCTTCAAAGTAGGCAAGAAAACTATCATTATTATCAGCACCATATTATCTCTAATAAATTGGCATCTATTTCCACATCTACATCATTTCCACAGCTATATTTCTCTCTTTTCTGTATCTCTATGTCCATATTTCCATACTTCTTTTTCCAATATCTATACCTGAATCTATACTTATATCTATATACCTCTATCTTTGTCTTTATTCTTTTCAAATCCATATCCATGGCTATATGAGGACACCAAGTCTTCAGTGAGATTCAGCAACTAGACAAAGGTCACCCAGCTGGGACCTGAGAGCCGATGTAAGGCTTTTGGCTTTAAATACTGCTCTTTGCCGCTTATCCTATGCCATCTCTCAAATAAATGGGATTTAAAAAAAAAAAAAAAAAAAAAAAGGAAGGAAGGAAGCAAACAAGCAAGCATTATAATTACTTTACTTTCTATTCACAAAGCCCAGCATATGGCCAGACCTCTTGTCTCCTCCCTTTCCATTAACTTAAAGTTTTTGGTGTGGGGTAGACACAAGAATGGGCTTCAAAATGACCAGTTACTGTACAGTTACATGTCAGATTCTTCATCATATATATCTTCTTGCTTAAAATTCTTAGAAAAGTTTCAAAATGCCAGATTTTTTTAAAATTAGGAAATACAATAGGATTTTTCTTTGAGGAGGCGGAATTAGGTAATTTATATTGTTAACAACAATTTATATGAAGATATTCTGGAAATTTACTGTATTAATGCAGATCTAAACTGGTATTTTAGAAGACACTCCCCCTTTAATTTCTGTCCTCTTTTCTCTATTTTTTCTTCACTCAGAGCTTTTGTAATAGAACATGGTGAAACAGTCTAACTGGACTGCCAGGATGATTAAAATTTATATCATTTGTGCATCTGTTTTGAGAGGTGGAGCCTTAATTTTAAAACAAATTATCAAATATTTCAAGAAAGTAGATTGAAGATTACTCTTTATTCTCTAAAAATTTCAAGAATTGAATTGCTGTGAATAATTGGCAGGATTTTTTTGTAATGAATTTATCTGATTTAAACCGAAGGTTTCCTTCTTCTGTTCATAAAAGCTTACATATCTGCTCTGTTTTACAATAATCGTTTTTACGGTCAATTTTCCAGCCCTTCCAAATCCTCTTTTTTTCCCAAACGTGAAATCTACAGAAGGAAAAAAGCATACATATTTCATTTTTAAAACTGAGTAGTAATGTTCTAAAGAATATATTTTAAGGGTACCTTCTAGGCTAGAGGTTTGCAAAACATCATCTGTTTCTCCTTGTGCGAGGTTTTGTTTATGCCCTTCTTTTAAATCTATTTTTGGTCTCCCGAATTTAGTACAGGTTGCTTAAAAAATCAAAAGCAATTATAAAATTTACCTAGAATCTGCTTTCAAACTCTAGTTAAGCCATATTATAATTTTGTTTTCTGTTGTTGCTTTTAACTGTATGAGTGATTTATGCTGTCTGTGTTTTTAGTTTCCTATATGACCTTTCTCACACTTCTACGTACTCTCTCCTTATTTGTTCTTCACTACCTTGTCTTCACAGAATTATTCAGCTCAGACTGCCATGCAAGGGGAAAACTATGAACCCTTAGGTATTATGTTTTACCTTTTAGAAGTAAAGGTTTACTTTTTCAAAAGTCCATTTTACCCCCTTAGAAAGAAATATCAGTGTGCGTATATTATCTAAGAAGAGACTCTCCCCTGGTTTTTGTTCCATTTATTGAAAATTTCAATTTCTTTGCAGCGGCTTCTGATTTATTTTGCAATTCACACAGTGCATTGTAAACAATGTAAAATTTTCAAAGCTTAATTAACAGCTAAGGATAGTGGCAGGCCAAGTTTTCAGAGGCATTTACTTAAGCTCGGCTCCAAGAAAATGAAGAGACTTCCATGCAGGAAGCTGTGAACTTGAACCTCTTAAACAATAAAACTGAGGATTCAGAATCGTGGCTTTGCTTTTTGATGCCAGGCCAGCACACCTGTGGGCTTAACCCCTATCGGGCCCAGATGCTTCTCACAGGATCCCTTGCTCTGGAGCTGTTTTTCATTTACAGAGATGAGGTAGCAATAAGACAAAATCCCACAGCATTTCATCAAAGTTTCAGAAAATCCACTTTTAGATTCCATAGGAATGGAGGTGGGGTTCAGCAATCTGGACAGAGTCACAGCAAAATGGAAGAGGAGCCCAAGTCTAAGGATGGGAACAATTGGGGTGTGGCGTTCCTCAGACCTATACATGGGGCAGAAGAGGGTAGCATTAGCTGTAGTGTCACGGTTCTGCCATTCCTAGCAGGAGTGCTTGATGTGGTCACTTAGTCTCTCCCAGCCTCAGTTTTCTCATCTGTAGAATTGGACCAGGAATCTCACAGGTAGGGTATTGTGTTTTAGGTGCTGTGCCCATTAGCATGGAGAGCTAGGTCAAGCCTGGCTTAGTCACTACTTCACCAGCCTTGGGCAAGACCATATATCTCTCTGGACCCCAATTTACCCATTTTGTAAATAAAGAGGTTGAACTCTGACCTCACATTTTTCCCAGGGCAGGTGAAGGGGAACTGGGAGATCAGGAGGGCCAATTTTTCCAGGCTTCCTATTCACCAAAGTTCTCAATATAGACTTTTGATTGTCTCACCAAATGGGGACATACCATCACTGTCAAGATGAAAAGGCACTGCTCACCACATGGTATATTGTGCCTCAAACTGCAGTCATCTGCCTGAAATACACAACTATTTACTTATTATAACTCTTTTAATTACTTTGTCAGCTGTACACTTTTATTCCATTGTACTATTTGTGTAAGAAGATTATTTTATTATTTGAGTTACCTGTTTGGCATTTTCTCATTAAAAAAAAACAAAAAACCAAGGCCCTCAAAAAAAAAAAATTCAAGATCTTACAGTTTGATGAATCTATTTGTAAATCAAAGTGTCGTTTTTATGTCTCTTCATAAGCTGTCCCGCATCCGTCCTAGACAAAATGCTCAGGGACAGCCGGAAGCCACTGGTCTGCCCGTGTCTGCGGGGCTAGGGAACTCGCAGGAAGCGATGCGGCACGGGGCAGTGCGCACGCGAGTCATGGGAGGACGCACCACCGCCCTGCGCGAAAGGGAGGGTACGGTGACACCGGAACTGGACGGGTGGCGATCTGCTTTAGGAGCCAGTGCCTCTAGCCATCTGTTGGTGACCCTGAGGAAAGTCTCTGCCCTTGCAATCCTGAAATCCAGGGGGAAAAGGAAGACTGGGCAAAAGCGGAGGGTCTGGAGCAGGCAGCGTTTCCTGGTCTCCTGGGGAGGAGGTGGAAAGGTTGGTGACGTGACCAGAGCCCGGCTCGGTCTTTTCATTTCACTTCGTGGCTGCGAAGGACATAACAACAATGATTTAAAAAAAAAAAAAAAAAAAAAAAAAAAAAGCCAAGGGAGGCCAGGCCGCCTGGATCAGTCCTGCGGGGTCCGGATCGCCTGGCCTGCGCAGGGGTGGCACGCTCTGCCCGGAGCGTAAAAACGCGGTAGCCCGGCACCCCTCCAGGTTTCGGGGCTCCTTGTCGAGACTCTGCTGGAGGAGCAATGAGAGCAGTGACCCCCAGAGAAGCCCCCTCACCCCCGGCCGGTTTGCAAACTCGAACCTGCGCCAGGGCGCCCTGCGGTTGGGGTGATAGCAAAGGCCAGCGCGGGGCCGCCGCCGAGAGCCTGCCCACCACGCCGTGCGCTCGGGCCGGCTGCTTGGGGCCTTGGGGCGGGGAGGAAGGGCCCGTTCCGAAATCCGCCCGACTGGATAACTTTCCAACTATGACTTTTTTTTTTTCTTTTTCTTCTCTTTCTAAAGAGCAGCCTAACTTGACAAGATTGGTTCTCCCCGCCACGACAATCGTTGTCTCCAGACCCGGAGTTGAGGGGGAGTAGGGTGGGCGCGGGCGCAGGTCTGCCCTGGGATCCCTGCCACCAGAACACCCGCAGGTGGCTCCAGGAACAGCAGGCCCGCTGGGGGCGCAGCGGGGTCCAAGTGGGAATTCCATTTTTGGCCTCTGGGCGCGGTGTTTTCAGTCTCTCGTGTGTTTAACTGAATTTGCTAGACATTTTCACTCTTCTCACGTTTCCGTTTCGAATCTATCTTTCCGCCTTGTGCGCCTCTAGTCTCCCCCGAATCTCAGGCACCCGGCCGGGAGCAGGCGAGCGTGGGCGGTTGCGGGCGCGGCCGAAGCGCCGAGGGGTCTGGGTGCCGCCGAGATGCGCCGGGCATCTCTGGAGGCTGCAGGAAGCTGGGTCTCCGGCTCAAGATCTGCCAGAGCCGCCGCCTCTGCGGATCTCGGGGCAATCGGTGTCTCCTCTCCCAGTTTGCGCTAGGGTGGGTTTCATTTCAGGGTAAAGCGAACTCAGGTCTCTCTCGTTTGTCTAAATCTGGGGAGGGCGGGTGGGGTTAGGGGAGAGTTCTTGCCCCGGACCCACCTCGCCCTGTTAAACACCACTTGGAAAGAAAAGTCAGTGTCCTGGGTCCCCAGCACACCGCTCCACCATGCTTAGCCATGGCTTTGTTTCTGTTGTCTTTAATATACGTATGTTTCTATACCTGCAACCCCGTGTCAGCACAAAGCCCTCGTCTCCATATCGAGTCCTGGAATCTCTGGTAGTTTCCTTTGATTTCGGAATTAGCCTTTCCCACTTTCGGGGAGTACCTCCTACTTGCCCACAAGACCAGACATCACAGCCAAGCAGACAGTGGGCCCTTGGGATCCTTACATAAAATATGGTGCAAAGAGCTTTAAGGGACTCTACCCTAGCTCAACCTGGACCATTGCCCCCACTAATCCCTCCATAGAAGCTTCCCCAAACCCCCGGGCCCCCCATGCAGCAGGTAGAAACTCACCTTCTCCCTGGTCAAGAATTCTGGGTTGATACTCCCCCACTGCAGTGTGATTTTTTAGGCAAATTCCTTAAATTTTCTTGTCTCAGTTTCTTTTTCTGTGAAATTGGCTATGGGGTCGTTGTGAGGATGGGAAGTGATTACATATTTGTAAGCACTTTGGAAATCTCAAAATCACCTGATTTTCGGTGATATGGATGGGGACAGCTGTTAGGAATGTGGGTGCACAGTAAATGTGGGAAGATGAAGGGATCTCACTGATTAGCCTAAATCAGTGAAAAAGGAAAAGCTGAAACCCACTGGTGCCTGGCAGAGGGGATGTTTGCAGCTAACTGTTCTTGGAAGAGTTTTAACTGTTCCGTTCTTTGCAGAAGCTCCTTCTAGAAGGAAGTCTGAGGCCTCAGAGGAAGATTTCCCGAACCCTTGAACGAGTTGAAGATTTACCAAACCCTTGAACCCTTCCCCATTCCTCCATTCCCCAAGCTTCCAAGACTAAAGCTGGGAGGCGTGGAGCAGTGGGAGTGACAGGCTCACCTGCCGCTGTTGGCCACCTGAGCCCCCATAAGCAGATTACTGATCCTTTTCTGGTTTCAAAAGCAGGGCTGATGGCACCTGTGTCATGCCTTGGGAGCCCCAGAGACAAGAATCACAGGGAAGGCTTATGGAGCATCATTCTGCTGCCCTGCGAAGCATGGGAACAAAGCCATGGCCATGTGGCTGACCTCACTTTAGGTGGGTACTGTTATTATGGCCAGTGGACACAGGAGAACTGTTACCAAGCACAAGTTCAGCCAAACCAGCCAAAATGTCAGAGTTTGGAGGAGACAAAGGTTTATTGCAGGGCCAGGCAAGGAGATGGGTGGCTTGTGCCCAAAAAGCCCCAAGCTCGCTGCAGGGTTTCAGCAAAACGTTTTTAAAGGCCAGGTGACAGAGGGGCATGGTTTGTTGTTGCAAACTTCTTGGTGTCAGAATCCTTTGTTCTTGCAGCTTCCAAGCAGGTCAGGTCAGGATGTTCCTGTAAACCTCCAAGACAAATGCTGTTTTCGGTTCTGCAACTTTTTATCTCTCTATGAATGGAAAAGTGTTGTACCCTTAAAGGTCAGAGCCTTGAGAATGGGCTATCCTGTATATTTCAGGCTATAGGCAACATTCTTAACTGGAAGGAAAGCAACAGAATACAAAGGTTAAAGTAAAAGAAACAGATTTACTATGGAGTCAGATTTGTTCTTCACTACATCCCTGCAGAGAGCAGGGATGTAGTGTGCCCCCTGAGGAAGCAGTAGAGCTGGGTTTCTACCCAGGCCATCCAAGCCCAGAGCCCTCACTTGGAACCTCTTGGGCACGGTGCCTGGCACCCAGTCAGTACCCAAGCCAGGGAGGCACATCTTGCTGTTTTAAGGAAAATTGGACTTGTCCCACCTTGTCCCAGGCCCAATCACTTGCCATTTCCCTTTCTGAGTTTAATTTTGAAGTCGGTGGGGGAAGCCTAGGCATTCATCCCTGGAAGCACTCTTAGTAGAACTGAAATCTTCCAAGCTTGCCTTGGCTACTTTAAAACTCTGCGGACAGTAATGACTATGGATGGACTGTAGTTTCCTATGAATATGGAGGAGTGGGTGGGGGCATGTAGCGGATGGATTACTATTTAACATTAACTGCTGGTAACCTTTCCTCCTGTCTGACTTCCCTGCAATGTTATCCTGAGAAGGGTCAGCCCCGGATGCATTTTTGTAAAATACGATTAGTCATTTCTGACCACATGTGCTTGCCCTGGACCTTATTTGCCATCCTATATAATTATTAGAAGGAGCTTCTAATTTTATTTGAAATTCTAAGTTGACACGTGTGTCAATGTGCCATGACCCAGCATTGTGTTTAATTTCTCTTTTGTTAGCCTCATTTGGGCTGCTGAAGAATTACACTCAAAGGAATCATCTACCCTGTTCATTTCCTCATTGCCACGGTTACCCGTTGGAGCTATGAATTACAGCCTTGAGGATTTGCTCCGAAAAGGTCCTGTGCTGTGCCGTGTGTGTTCTCCTTCATGGGTACAAGTGAGGGCCTATCTAGGTGGCTTTGCCATAGCTTGAAACTACAGGTCATGGGTGTTCAGAACTCTCCTTTTGCACCTGCTGTTCCTTCTCTTGGCAATGCTTTTCCCTTCTCTTCGTCTGCTTGGCGAACTCCTGTTGATTCTTTTTTATGTATATATATTTTTATTGATTTTTAAATAATTTTTTAATTGAAGTATAGTTGATTTACAATGCTGTGTTAGTTTCAGGTATATGGCAAAGGGATCAGTTATAAATATATATAAAAATATATATATAATATATAAATATTATATATATATATTTCCTTTTCAGATTCTTTTCCCTTATAGGTTATTACAAAATATTAAGTGTAGTTCCCTGAGCTCTACAGTAGGTCCTTGTTGTTTATCTATTTTATATATACTGTTGATTCTTTGATTCAACTCAAGCCTTCCTCTTTGCAGCCATCTCTGACTTCCAAGGGTTGGCCACGTCCTCCTGTACTCCCCGTGTACCTTTCTCTGTCCAAGCATGTATTGCCCTCTGCTGCTACCATGCTTTTATGTTTCTGTTAAATTCTGGTTGTCAGGTGTGCGTGGTTATAATTGTGGACTCTCAAAGCAGACTTCCTGGGTTCACATTTTGACTCTCCCCACACTCTCTTGCCATGTGACCTCATGTGTGTCACGGGAGTAATAATATTGCCTGACTCTCGGATTGATAGGATTAAATGAGCTATGTTATTCAAACCACGTTACCTTGCAGCAGGCACTCAGTAAATATTCAGTATTATTAAGGCATTGACTTTCTTTCTTATGGGCTGTGAGCTTCTCAGGGGATGTGAGAGGCACCTTTGTATTTATTCCCATTTTCTGGATATGTAGTGGATGCTGTATTCCCAGTACTTGGCTCATAATATGTGCTCAGTTACTCTTTTCAGAAAAAAATGAGAGAGGCAGAGTTTGTTCATGGAGATACCAAATGTCCACTGTCATCATTAACCAATTACTCAGCATTACTGTAGCACTTACTCCGTGCAAGGCATTGTGCTCGGTTCTGCAGTGGATTAAAAATGGGGTATCAACACTTCCATATAGTTAACCATAGAGTCGGGGTGATAAACAAGCACTCTGCCCATCAGATGATGGCACAAGAGAGAAATAACTATATGCTTCTAGGCAGCGATGTGGTCCCCTTTCTAATCCATCCTCACTCTCGCCTGACTTTTCTTATTGCTGGGCAGAATTAAGCATGCCCAAAGGCCAAGGAAACTGAAGAAATTTAAGCCAGAGAGCCACTCACTTGCATGGACTCCTTTCATGTGTTCACAGGATCATATTTTTTAAGTTCATTTTCTTAAGGAGCCCCCCTTAAACTACTTTAAGCTTCTGGCCCCATAATGCCTGGATCTGCCCCAATTGTGCCTGGGTGCGGCTTAAATACATTTGATGACTCCCCAGTGCCTTGAACAGTGATCACCTGCTATGAGCCACTCAGTGTATGAGTTTGGAGCACGTATCATCCAGATGCTTAGCCTGGGATGTAACCCCTTCATCCCCTGACCAAATTCCACGTTGGCCCATCTGTCACTGGAGCCAGCTGGGCTGCTTGCTCTTCCCGAGGGCACTGTTTTGTCTCCACACCTTTAACAAGGCTTTTCTCTTTGCCTAGGATGAGTTCCCCCCCCCAGCACTACCCCCCACCTCTGCCTGTGAAATAGTCATAGCATCCTCCAGCTGCCTCCAAATGCCTCTTCTCCCCGAGTTTTCCCACAGACTCGTGACTCCCGGCTCTGAGTTCCTCAGCACCCTGCTCAGCCTGCTTCGATGGCCTTCCTTGTGTGGGATGCCACTTTGTCGCTGATGGTCAGTTTTCCCTCTGCCAGCAGGATTGTCAGATTCCCATTCATAGCAGTGAACTTTGAGCCTGATAGCTGTTTACACAGTCAGTAGCCTCCTTGTTTGGGGAAAGAAGGGAGGGAGGGACGGTTGAGGATGCAGTGGGGAGGGAGGAATGGATACAAGGAGTGAAGAGTTTTCATGTATTTTGTCAAAAGAGTGCTGGAAATAACAGATCTTATAGTGTCAGAAGAGGAAGAGATTATTTGGGCAGAGAAGGGTCCTCAGCTTGACGTTGAAGCCCAAGGAGGTAACTCGAGTTCAAAATGACCAGCGGAATAAGGTTTATGAAAAGACATCAGGGTGTTTTTTGGTTTTGTGCCCACCCTGATTTAAATTGCGACTGTTAAAAAAAATAAATCAGAGATGGTTGTCGCTCACAAGCAATCTTCGAGCATTTACTTTCTAAGCAAGTACTTCAAGAAACAATGGCTTTTTGTTTTCAAAAATCACATATTGCTAATCTCAAAGAGCATTTTGAAAGGAGTCTTCAGTATCATGTGAAAAATTAAAGTATTACTATAGACCAGAAACTGGAAAGGAAATCTTTTCTGTTCTCTAAGAGTCACATTATGCTGTAACCATTTGAGAACGTAGCCTATAAGTTAAATTTTCTTTGAAACTGGCATGTGACATGGCAAAAATCAAATGCATTGTTTTTTGACAAGGTTTGAGGACTGGAATTTAGAAAAGCACTTGGTATGGGAGACGGCTGAATTAATACCGTTGAGATCGTGGTTATAAAGATTGATAAAGAAGGTGCATTCACTAAAAGATATAATGGCAGATGTAATAATGACGGCATTCATCATCCGTCAAAGGCATTTATTAAGCACCCACAGGTACTTGGCAGCCTATGGCGTGCCGTGCAAGGAAGACAGACGTGGTCCCTATTCATGCAAGAGCTTGCCATTGTGCTCTTCCTTTGTCAGGAGCATAACGTCCCTACTTGTCACTGGTGCCTGAAAGACACTCCTTGTCATTATTTACGCTGTCTGAGTTTCTGATTTTCAAGGGTGGGGGGCAAGTCTTTTTTGTCGTTTCTTTTAATTATGCCACACACCGTGGTGTTCCATCCTCCAGGGAGACATTGCCGCTGTCAGTGGGTGAGCCTGCAGGTAGGAACCACCCTGATGTTCATTGACAGCATCCGCAGGAAGATGGGTGGCTTGTGGGAGGTCATTGTGCTCCTCCTAATAGAACCCACAGGGCTTTGCCTGTCTCGCTGTTGTAACCCCCGTACCCGTAGGTTCTGCCCATCCTGGTCTAGACTGTCAGCAAGCTGAGGGAATGGAGGTCCTTCTGAGCACTCAGCACCTGGCTGGCAGTGCCACCTCACCAGAGATCAGTGGTTTGTTGACTGACTGAGGCAACAAAAGAATTCCACAAAGCAATGGAAGGTCAGTGGCAGATCTTATCAAATGTTTGTTTTACTCAACTCCTGACGTATCTTATCCTGCACACGTGGACACACCGGTACCTGCTAAATTGCCTATTTTTCCCATGTGATGTGCTGTGAGCTCTAGTAGTTAAAAGTTGACTCCAGGCAAATGGAAAATGGAGGGTGGGAGACGTTCTCCAGAAGTAGTTTCCTATGGATGCATGTTACCAGCTGGCAGTCGGTGGGAGGATGGCCTGTGACCGGGACCTCCAAGTCACAATCAGTGGTAGAAACAAGAAATGTGTCCAGTTCATGATTTTTCAAAATACCATGATTGGGGGAAAAAAGTGCCTATGCTGAGCTTTCATTTCATGTTATACCCTTGAGTTTTAAAGAGATTTTGATATAAAAAAATCCCATTACAGAACTTTTTTTTTTTTTTTTGGAAACTGTTGTGGATGACATAGCTCACTGTGTTGTGAAGAGCTGAGTTAAATGCATTCTGAGACATTTTCAAGGTCACGTTTGTTCTTCCAGATTAATTTGTAGGCTTATTGGTGGGGCTACGGGGATTAGTGATACAATGGGTTTCCTTTATCACCTTGGCCAGCAGGGAGCTCACAATTACATGTTGTCACTGATGAAAGGAGCTTCCTGGCACATTACTTTTTCCTAAAGGCAGGAACTTTATACTCTCTTAATTTTTGTCCTAGTCCATGTGTATATTTTTTCTTGCAAACAGCTTCAAATCCTTTTGAAAGTTAAATACATTTTTATATCTATATACAACTGTTAAATATGTATATTAATATATGGGTCTGTGTGTATGTATACAGGCATTATATACATACATACATATATATATGAATATCTATATACATGTATATATTTATATCTATATCCATAAACACACACAAATCATTCATAAATCTACTCAACAACAATTATTGAGCATCTGCTAGTTGCTAGGTACCATTTGGTGCATTGAGGAATCTGACCACTGACAATGTAGCTTCCTTCTTTAACAAGCTCACCTTTTAAAGGAGCCAGACTATAGTGACAATGACATAATAGGCTAATATGCTTTTGGAACAGGAGGGAGGGAAGGACTCTTGAATTTGCTGTTTCTTCAGTTCTGCCCTTTCCCTCATCTTCAACATCTAATTTGTCACCCACTGTCCTTTTGGCATCCCTTTTCCCATCCATGACTATCTCCATTAACTTGCATCTCAGTTGCTCCAACAGCCTCCCATCTGGCATCTCTTCCTCGATTCTTCGTTTATACTTGTCTGATAATTTTTCCTAAAACTTCACTTTTATCTCTGGGCCTTCCTACTGTGGATCCCCCTCCGTGGTAATAATAGTAGTAGTTGATCAGAGGCAGTGCTTGCTCTGAGCTCCTTGCTCTGCATGTATTATCTCATTTAAACCCTACAAAATCGATGAGGTCACTGCAGTTATTCTTCCCATGTCACGAGGGAGGGGACTGAGGCTCAGAAAGCTGAAAGCACTTGCCTGAGACCTCACAGCTGCTCCAGAGCAGCTCTGGCTTCAGGTCTGTGGTCTCAGTTCTCCTGATGTCTGTTGTCCTGCCGCTGCTGTGCTAGCCTTGTGGGTAGAACCCTGGTGCCTAATATCAACCCTGGCTCTGAGCTCATTCCTGTGCCTCTGCTATTTTCCTCAAAGGAAATGGTATCACCTGTCTGCTCTGTTTAAGGACTCCTTCTACTGGTCCTGGGCAGATCTTCTCAGGGCTGGTGAGTGGGGCATGAGGCTGCCAGCAGGGCTGCATTCCTGGGGCACATCATGTAGCTCCAGGGTGGTGATGACCAATCTTCACCTGGAATTCTGCATTTCCAATCCGGATATATCTGACGGCTCCAGGGGCAGAGGAGTCCTGGAGTAGGTTCATAAGAGCAGATCATGTGAGCTGATCAGTATTCAGTGGTGAAGTAGGGAAGGGAATTCAAGCATTCAACAAGAGACTGGTGCTTCTGCAAGCTGCTGCGTGGCCTGAGAATCCATGGTTCATCCACGAAGGCTTGGCCGGCATTCACGTTCACCCCTCACCAAATTCTCGCAGCATTCCATGAGAACCAGCGCAGACAGTTGGGTCTTACCGGTTAGAGGCCTTTTGGTTGCAAGCAACAGAAACCATCTCGGGCTGGTCTAAGCACACTGGACACATTCCTTCATTCATTTGGCTTGTAGTTTCCTTAAACAGGGCAGCAGGAGCTTATGCTGTCTTCTTCCTCCAGCTGTGAGTTTCACATCTCCTACCAAGAAAGGGCTCACTGCCTGATGCCCACAGAAGCAACTTTTGAGAAAAGAAAGTGCTTTATTGTGAGGTCAGCTGGCAAAGAGACAGGAGGCAGGGCTCAAATCTGAATCCTCGATCCTGGGTTCTGAGCGAAATTTAAGGGGTCAGGGGAATAAACTGATTGGCTAGTCTCAGAATCCATCCATCTATGATAATCGGCTGCTGGAAGCCAGCGTCTCCTTGTTGAAGTACTTCTCACTTCCTAGAGGGCTCCTGTGGCATCACTTCTATTCTTCGCGTTCCGTAGACTGAAGATTCTTGGTGCTGGGGTCATCCTGGAGACGGGTTCCTGTCTTGCCCATGTGCAGTGCTGTCTCTGTAAAATAACTCAAGGTTTGATTCATCAACAACCCCTTTTAAGGAAGCAAAATCAGTTTCAGCTGTGCTGTTTCACACTGAGCACAAAGATGTCCAGCAAATTCCTGAGCGCTGTTGTAGACATTCGGGATCCCAGTGAATACAGTAAGCCCCGCCTTCCTAGAACTGACCTTCTTCAAGGAGGAAAAGACAATAACTGACAAACATAACAAATATGGAATTGAATATATGTCACAAAATATCAGAGCAGGGTAATGGGGGATCTGGGAGGGACAGACTGGTATTAAGGAGTGGGGTCAGGGCAGGCCTTATTGAGAAGGGAGCAAAGCTATAAAGGGCTATGGGAGGGACAACCAAGTGGTAATCCAGGGGAGGAACATTCTAGAAGGAAAAGCCAATGCATCTGCCCTGAGTTAGAAGTGTACCTGGCGTGTTGGAGGAATAGTATGGAGGCAGGTGTGGCTGGAGACTGGCATGTAATTTCTTCTTCAGCTTGGGAGGAAAATTCCTCTTTTAGTGAGGACTTCTGCTGCACATTGGCTGCTCTTGTAGTTTTGAGAGGTCAGTCCTCAAGCAGAGGCTTCCTTTTAAGCTTGAACTTTAAACTAGAGCTCTTCTATTTTTCGAAGAGGGAAGCCCATCAAGGTTCTGGCCCTGTGTGTTCTGAGGGATGCTTTTTTTTTTTTTTTTTCTGAAAAAGCCTAGCTTGGGGAGCTGCTCCTGTTTGTAGATAAATTTCAAAAAACATCGTCTTCCAGATGCTGTGTCTCCACAGCACATTTTGGATGCCTGACATTTAAAATCCTGGAAAAGAAACCTCCAGTGTCTTGTATCTCTTTGGAAATGATGAATTTCAAATGAACTCAAGTTAATGTAGTGCTTGTGAAGGGCGCCAGACAAACCGTGTTCAAAACTGTAGACTCTCGACAAAACAGGTCCATGAGGACCCCTTTCAGCAGATGGCTGTGCCCTCCCAGCCTCGCAGCAGACCCAGACGTCGGCTCTTAGCCTGAGAAGGTAATTTCTGTTTACTTCCCCTTCACTGTCGCACCTGTGGGTTACCGTGCTATTTCCAGCAAATTATCTTACTTCATGCGCCTTAGTAATTGGATAACTAATCAAATTTCTGTTTTAATTGGAAAGTTTGGTATCAGGCTGATGCAGCCTGGGACACTTAGAGGGTGTGATCTGGACTTGTAACTCATGGGTAACTACTTCTTTGGTCACATAAACATGGCCCCTTGAATAAATGTTAGCTGTAGACACTGTCTCTTGATGGTGATATTGATCAAAAGTGAGCTCCACTGTTGACATTTGAGGCTGGATTCTTCTTTGCTGGGGGAGGGGGGCGCTGTCTGTGAATTACAGGATGTTTAGTCACATCCCTGGCCTCTACCCACTAGATGTTGGTAGCATCGTTTCCATTTTGTGACAACCAAAACGTCTCCAGGTGTTACCAGAAGTCCAGTGGGCGACAGCATGGCTATGGACCATCAGATGTCAACATCTGGGTGACAGTGATCAGACCCTGTATTTACAAAGTGGTTTCACAACCACCCTGCAAGTTGAATAGGATCACGCCTTATAACAATAAAGACAGCAACATTCACCTCTTCGTTTCTTCTTATGGATCTTCTTTTTTTCTTATTATAGAAGTAATACATGTTCATCTTAGAAAACTTGTGAGCAAAACAAAACTATAAGATTGAACTACAATTCATCTGTGTTCTCACCAGCCATCAATAAACTTCTGTTAATTTATCTACTCTTTTTCATGCATACATCCATGTATCAATAGATATAATTTTGTTGCAAAAATAAGATCATGCTTTTTGTCCTGTGTCCTAATCTATTTCCTTCTCTGTGCGAAACATAAATACATTTTCTGAGAAATATTCTCATCTGTGACTATTAAATATTCTCACCAGTGATTCTAATAGCTGCATGGTATTGCAATGTGGAGGTGGACTGTAATTTACTCGTGGGTCCCCTGCTATTGGCATTTAGGTTGTTTACAGTTTTTCTCTATAAACACTGCTTTGGTGATTTCTTTTTCACATTTAGAACACTGAAACAGACTGGGTAATGGAACGCTGGATTTTGGTCAAGGGTGAGGGGATGAGTAGGAGGAAGGGGTTGAGAACGACATCAGGTGTGTGAGCTTTAGTTACTGTGGAAGAGGATGGTGGTTCCATCTACTGAGATGGGATGGAGAAAAGATGATGGGTTTTGTGGTGAGTCTGCCCACACTGACAGTGAGCTGCCAGACAACTGGAGATGTCTGATGGCCAAGCAGAAACGAGGATGCAGGTTTGAGAGAGCCGTCTGGAGTGATCTTCCTGGAAGTGAGATCGAATCCTTTGGCACAGTGCTGTCCATCAGAAGCCTACTGCAAACCACATGTGTAATTTTTAGATTTCTCGTGGCTGCAGTAAAAAAATAAGTTAAAAGAAACAGGTGAAATTATTTTAATAATACATTTTATTTAGCCCAGTATATCCAGACTGTTATTTCAATGTGTGCACACTAGCCGCATTTCAGGTGCTCAGTTGCCGTAGGTAGCTTGTGGCTACCATATTGGACAGGGCAGCTCTGAGGATGACACCACAGAACTGTTCACTTTGTCTTCCAGGGGACATCTGGTAACAACTGGAGACATTTTGGATTGGCACAGCTGGAGGAAGTGCTATTGGCATTAGTGTGTAAAGACCGGGGATGTGACCAAACATCCTCCAATGCATAGGAAAGCCCTTCAAGCAAAGAATTATCCATCCCAGGTTGTCTCTAGTGCTGAGGTTGAAAAACAGTTGTCTACAGTCAACATTTGTTCAAGGGACCATGGTGTTCCCAAGTGTCAGGCCTGTGTGCAGAGCTCTACAAGGATTGTCTCACGGAATCCTCAGAGCAGCCCTATGAACTAAGTTTTATTACAGTTTCCATATTACTGATGAATTAACCGAGGTCTAGACAAGTTAGGTGCATTTGTCCAAGGTCATGGACCTTGGGTTCAAACTCAGGCCATCTGACCCAAGAATAGAGAGAGAGAGTGGCTATATGGAAGTGAGCTTTAGCATTACCTTGAATAAGCAGAGTTATCCAAAACATCTGCTTAAGTTCAATATCTCACATTTCAGTTGGTGAATAAGCATGGCAATACTGTACTTCTATCCTCTCTTTGAATTTTTTGAAATTAGGCTTGTCCACTTGGTCACATCAGTGTGGTCAAATGGAAGACCATCTCATCTCAGATGCCCCTGATTGGCTCTGAAGTCTTGGGGGAGTTAGTTAAGCACTCTGAATTCCAAGCACTTTCATCTATAAAATTGGCACAGGTACGCTTACCTTGCAGGACTAAAGTAGGGCCTGAATGTACTAACATGTTTGAAAGCGTTTCACACCTGTTCACTAGCTGCTTAATAAATCTAAGCCAGAATTGTATCACCACATCCTTGGTTTAAACTCTCTGCCACCCATCAAGGAGAGGGTCTGATGCCTGATTTGGAAGGACCAGAAGAATGTGCATCCCTCGTCCTCTTGAAGCTTCCAAATATGGGCACAAGATGCTGGTCAACAGAATTATGTTTCTTGAAAATGCAAAAAGAGTCATCGCCAGAACTCTTCTCTGTGTCTGGTGCCTTGAAACACTTAGGAGCCATATGATTTCTGAGGCAGAATAAAGCTGAAGAGAGGTGGCATCCAAAATAGCACTTTCAAAAAAATTCTGAGCAAGGGCATTTGCAGTATGGAAGTGGAATGTTAATTGAAATCTGACTCTGCCAACAGGAGCTTTGGAGAGAGCCCAATCAAGATTAGACTAATTAAGACATCTTTAAAATGGAACAGGTTGGACTGTCTTAAAGAAGAATTGAACCAAATGAAAACTATATGCTAAGGAATATGACTCTGGAGGGTTGAAAAAACAAAACAAACAAACATGCAAATAATTATCGTCAACTCAAAGGAAGGAAGGAGAGATGCTAGCTCTGTGGACCTCGGTGAGTCAGCCCTACCGTACCGGAAACAAAATTTTCTAACATGTCGCTGACACTGGCAGGTTGGTTGTTGGGCAGACATGTCATTCAAACCGCCCTGGAAATAAACTGTTTTCTTTTACAGGCTATCCTGGACGTTTTTTAGGGGACACTTCCTCTACACTTGCACCATGACATAAAAGACCCCAAAGACCAAAATATTCCAACAGAGCTCATTTTTAATGTACAGCATTGTGTGATTTAAAAAAAAACTGTTTTAATGCCTCTTATCTCTTGGCTTCCCTTCCTTTGTTTCCTCCCGAACCAATCAAAAAGTCTTTATTTTAATGTGTTGCAAAATAAAGTAGCAGTTCTACAAAAAGCACAGATAAGACACCTAATTTTTAAGGTTGTGCTAAGTACTGAACTAACCTGACAGCCTATATTTAGTATAATGATTTATTTGCTCTTCCAAAAAGCTAACAATTTACCATAAAATTTTGGATACAAAAGGTGAGATTTTACCAACTACACAATATAATCAATAGCGTGACTCGGTACCTTGGAAGATTCCAGTCCTCCCAAAATATATTTTGACAAGACTTAAAACAGTTAAAACATAATTGTCTTTGCTCATTATTGGAAACAGTACTTTGTGTGCCGATGGCATCACAATAAATATTTCTGTGATTAGGAAACTTGTTATAGTCCAACAGCAAGTTTGCTCAAGCCTTAAATTATTTTTCATAATCTGTAAATAATGTTGACATTACTTTGGCATTATAATAAATATTAAGGCTATTTGGAAGTGAATCTGCTAGTTTAGATGCCTGCCTACCAAAACAAACTTATTTATATTATTGGCACATAGAATCAGGAAATATCACACACACAGTCTTCTGCATTTGGCTGGCATATTTTATGTGATTATTACATTTGTTTGGAGGGTTCAAGAGTCATATAATTAATACACTAATAAACTATTTTGTAGAGCTGTTTTTCAGAAGCACACTACCAAATGCCTTTTAAATAACACAATAACTGAAGGCTTGTTCGCAAGAAGTAGCAATTGATAATAAAACAGTTAACTGAATGGTTTAACCTTTTTTATTAACAACGAGTAATGCAACTTTAGAATATGGGGAGGAATAAACAAGGGAGAAAATTGAAGTTTTCGGAGTAATTTGTGCAAGCAAACGGATTGTGATTCGTGGGAAAGATATGGAAAATGAAATCTAGATGCTGGTGGTTACAGACAGGATTTTTATACCAGCAGCCATGCTATTTTTATGCAGTAAACAAGAAGAGGAAGGAAAGAGGTCATAGTGAAACGAATAAGAAAGTTCCCTTAGAAATGTGGTTTTTAATGTTAAAGACTTCCTTTTTTCTGTTGCACCATTTTTCCTTAAACTGATAATGTTATCCACCCTTCTTTGGGAAAAACCATGTGAGTGATGACAGTCATGTGCCATATATGTTGGCAAAGAGGGTCAATTTCTGGCTCTGCTACCCAGCTGGGTCTTCAACTTCTGGGCCTCCATCTCTTTTCTGTAAAAAGTGGGCAGCAGGACCAGATGGCTTCACAGGCGAATTCTATCAAATATTTAGAGAAGAGCTAACACCCATCCTTCTCAAACTCTTCCAAAACATAGCAGAGGGAGGAAAACTCCCAAACTCATTCTATGAGGCTACCATCACCCTGATACCAAAACCAGACAAAGATGTCCCAAAGAAAGAAAACTACAGACCAGTATCACTGATAAACATAGATGCAAAAATCTTCAACAAAATACTAGCAAACAGAATCCAACAGCACACTGAAAGGACCATACACCATGAGCAAGTGAGATTTATCCCAGGGATGCAAGGATTCTTCAATATATGCAAATCAATCAATGTGGTACACCATATTAACAAATACAGCATATTAACAAATGATCATCTCAATAGATGCAGAAAAAGCTTTTGACAAAATTCAACACCTATTTCTGATAAAAACCCTCCAGAAAGTAGGCATAGAGGGAACTTACCTCAACATAATAAAGGCATATATGACAAACCCACAGCCAACATCATTCTCAATGATGAAAAACTGAAAACATTTCCTCTAAGATCAGTAATAAGACAAGGTTATCCACTCTCACCACTATTATACAACATAGTTTGGGAAGTTTTAGCCATAGCAATCAGAGAAGAAAAAGAAATAAAAGGAACCCAAATTGGAAAAGAAGAAGTAAAGCTGTCACTGTTTGCAGATCACATGGTACTATACATAGAGAATCCTAAAGATGCTACCAGAAAACTACTAGAGCTAGTCAATGAATTTAGTAAAGTAGCAGGATAAAAGATCAATGCACAGAAATCTCTTGCATTCCTACACACTAATGATGAAAAATCTGAAAGAGAAATTAAGGAAACACTCCCATTTACCCCTGCAACAGAGAGAATAAAATACCTAGGAATAAACCTACCTAAGGAGACAAAAGACCTGTATGCAGAAAACTATAAGACAATGATGAAAGAAATTAAAGATGATACAAACAGATGGAGAGATATACCATGTTGTTGGACTGGAAGAATCAACGTTGTGAAAATGACTATACTACCCAAAGCAATCTACAGATTCAATGCAATCCCTATCAAACTACCAATGGCATTTTTCACAGAACTAGAACAAAAAATTTCACAATTTGTATGGAAACACAAAAGACCCCGAATAGCCAAAGCAATCTTGAGAAAGAAAAACGGAGCTGGAGGAATCAGGCTCCCAGACTTCAGACAATACTACAAAGCTACAGTAATCAAGACAGTATGGTACTGGCACAAGAACAGAAATATAGATCAATAGAACACGATAGGAAGCCCAGAGATAAACCCACTCACATATGGTCACCTTATTTTTGATAAAGGAGGCAAGAATGTACAATGGAGGAAAGACAGCCTCTTCAATAAGAGTTGCTGGGAAAACTGGACAGCTACATGTAAAAGAATGAAATTAGAGCACTCCCTAACACCATACACAAAAATAAACTCAAAATGGATTAAAGACCTAAAAGTAAGGCCAGACACTATAAAACTCTTAGAGGAAAACATAGGCAGAACACTCTATGACATAAATCACAGCAAGATCCTTTTTGACCCACCTCCTAGAGAAATGGAAATAAAAACAAATGGGACCTAATGAAACTTAAAAGCTTCTGCACAGCAAAGGAAACCATAAACAAGAGGAAAAGACAACCCTCAGAATGGGAGAAAATATTTGCAAATGAAGCAACTGAGAAAGGATTAACCTCCAAAATTTATAAGCAGCTCATGCAGCTTAATATAAAAAATACAAAAAACCCAATCCAAAAATGGGCAGAAGACCTAAACAGACATTTCTCCAAAGAAGATATACAGATTGCCAACAAACACATGAAAGGATGCTCAACATCATTAATCATTAGAGAAATGCAAATCAAAACTACAATGAGGTATCACCTCATACCAGTCAGAATGGCCATCATTGAAAAATCTAGAAACAATAAATGCTGGAGAGGGTGTGGAGAAAAGGGAACCCTCTTGCACTGTTGGTGGGAATGTAAATTGATACAGCTACTATGGAGAACAGTATGGAGGTTGCTTAAAAAACTAAAACTAGAGCTACCATAGGACCCAGCAATCCCACTACTGGGCATATACCCTGAGAAAACCATAATTCAAAAAGAGACATGTACTACAATGTTCATTGCAGCACTATTTACAATAGCCAGGACATGGAAGCAACCTAAGTGTCCATCAACAGATGAATGGATAAAGAATTTGTGGCACATATATACAGTGGAATATTACTCAGCCATAAAAAGAACAAAATTGTGTTATTTGTAGTGAGGTGGATGGACCTAGAGTCTGTCATACAGTGAAGTAAGTCAGAAAGGGAAAAATAAATACCGTATGCTAACACATATATATGGAATCTAAAAAAAAAAAAAAAAGGTTCTGAGGAACCTAGGAACAGGACAGGAATAAAGGCACAGATGTAGAGAATGGACTTGAGGATATGGGGAATGGGAAGGGTAAGCTGGGACAAAGTGAGAGAGTGGCATGGACATATATACACTACCAAACGTAAAATAGATAGCTAGTGGGAAGCAGCCGCATAGCACAGGGAGATCAGCTCAGTGGTTTGTGACCACCTAGAGGGGTGGGATAGGGAGGGTGGGAGGGAGACGCAAGAGGGAGGAGATATGGGGATATATGTATATGTATAGCTGATTCACTTTGTTATAAAGTAGAAACTAACACACCATTGGAAAGCAATTATACTCCAAGAAAGATGTTAAAAAAAAAAGTGGGCAGGTTTCTTAGGTCTAAATTTCAGGATCATCATTTCATTTGTTTTGTCTTATCCCTCCAATAAACTGACTACAAGTCTGTGTGCTCACTCAACTAGTCAAATCAACTGAGAAGAAGGAGCAATACAAGGACTTTTAAAAAATTAAAGTATAGCTGTGCCCTCTGGGCTACCACATATATATATGTATACACACACACACACATATATACACAAACATACACAAACAAATATACAAACACATAATACACATATACACACACATGCACACACATACACATAAATACATATACACACATAAATATATACACACATGAAAACCCACGTACACACATATACACACGTAACAACACATACACACACATGCACACACATACACACAACATACACAAATGGACACATATACATACACACATACACACATACACACATACATAGAGCATATACACAGAGAGGCATACATATATACACATGCACACATAAATATATATACACACATACATATACACACAAACACATACATATACAAACACACAAACACACACATACTTGCATATACACACCCACACACACATCCATATATACCCACATACATACATATGCACACACATACATACCTACATATATGTGCAATACACACATGCACACACACATGCACGTGCATACACATATACACACATACATATACACACCGGCACAGACATACACATACAGACATACACAATATCCACACACACATATATGCACACATATTCATATACACAAACATGCACAAACGCATCCATACATATGCACATACATACATATACACACATAAATACCCCAAACACATACATACAAAATACATACATACATACACACTTATACACATATACACACCCCACACATACATATATGCAAACATTCATATACATACACACATACACATACACATAACCACATATATACACACATACATACCTATACAGACACATACACATATACACACAAACATATGTACATACATACACACATACACACATACGTACATATACACACATACATGCATACATATACACATATACAGAGATGCACACACATACACACACGTACGTACATATGCACACATACACGTACACACACATACATGCCTATACACACATATGTGCACACATATATGCACACATACACATACATACACACGTATACACACACTTATACACATATACATATATACACATGCACACTCATACATATACACACATACATACATAAACAGACATTCACACATATACACACATATACATATATGCACACACATACAGACATACATATACACATACGTGCATACACACCCACACATATATACATATATATATGTATTTATATATATTTGACATGGGTCGATCTGAAGTTCTCTGGCCAATTAGTTCACTTTTAATTCTTGATCTTCACAGTTGGAAGTGACCTTGTGGTCCAACTGAGTAATGTGGGTCTTGCTTCTGTTTGTCTATATGTTTGAGTCACTCATGATGGGTGGAGGGAAGAGTCAACAGACCCCTTGATGTGCAGTGAATGCTTTCTATTCACCCCCCACACCCCGCCTCTCCTGGAGAGCCTTGCAGACCCCTGAGCTCTGGGTTCCCCATCAGGCTGGGATTGGGCCTGTGGAGAGTTCTTGAGTAGAGGGGAAAAAAGGGAGCACGGAACAGAGGGGTCATTAGAGAAATAAAGGGCTGAAGTTAGGGGAAACAGTGCTGGGAAGTGAGGAAGGAATTAGGAGAAAGAAGACGGCAGGAACCAGAAAGGGTGCTGCCTTGGGACGCGCTCAGATGGAAGAGTCCACGGACCCTTGGGATTCTGGAAAAAATGGGGAGGTTTCGGGAGTCTGGCTTAGCTCTTTGCCTTTGACTACAAGATAATTCTTTATGCTTATATTTTTAAATAATATATATTTTTTCTTATTGGAAACTAGAAAAAATTACTGCAGACTATAAAAAATACAGTAAGTATAAGAAAAAATGTCTGTAAACTCACCACCTAGTGATAATTATTAACATTCAGATATGTTTCTTCTAAGCAGTTTCTTTTGCTATGTTCATATATAATATTATTTTTATAGGTTTTTCTTTGGCTTTGTGTCTTGGTCTGTTCATTTTGTATTAAATCATGAGTTCCCCTTCTTGGTCCCTATTCACTAAAATATAATTTTAATGATGGTTTGAGATCCCTGGGTTGGTTGTGTAGTAATTTAATAAACCATCTCCAAATATTTAGATGGCTTCCCATTTTTCATGATTATATAAATGCTGAGTGAAACGTCTTATTTGATGTATGAATTGTTCATCACATTGATGATTGTTCTTTTGGAGTAGATCCCTAGAAATGGAACTCCTGCATTGAGAGGTATGAACAGTTTAAAACTCTCGGCGCTATTTTCAGAGGGTTTTGAACCTCAGTTTCTCCCTCTGCCCTTCCAACAAGGTTGATTTGAGAATGAACATCACATCATGTGTGAGTTCTGGGTAACGGGCACACCCTGCCGTAGGCAGCTTCCGAAGCAATGTTGCTTATTACTGTTTCTATGTGCCTCGAATAAGGTCCTCTTACTAGTGAAAATCTGGAAAACTTTTCTGCCCCCTTTCTCAAGAAGATCTATGCTATCCTGGAAACCATGGCACAAGACGCAGTTTAAAAAGAATTTTCATCTGCTTTGGGAAGTAAAATCTAAACACGTATTTCAGAAACTGCTGTAAATTTCACTAAAGCTACAATGTTTTCCTTAGAAGTCGAGGACATATGGTTAGTCTTCCAATGTTACTAGTAACAAAGTCTTGAAAATATTAACTACTTCATTCTTCGGAGGAGAGTGTAAAATTATCCTTTATTTTCTTTTTTGTCTCCCACACTTTGGTTTTAACAAAACACAAGACATTCCTATTATAAGTAATTACAGCCCTTCTGTTCCAGTCCTTCAACGCCATAAAATTAGCTATTGTACTAAATAATTAGCACATGCCATTCAGAATATCCTAAAAATTATATGCAACACCAAGCAGGCACTCTACACTGACACTTGGCCACGTTCTCTCAGAAACCACTCAATGAAAATTAGGTATTGGCAACAGGTGCCTTGAAAACAACTTATTAATTGTAAAAAAAATATTAAGCATTTGAATGACGGCATGTAAAAGCATTTTCAAGTTTGGAATTGTCTGAACTCTGACTTCTTAAATATAGTCTTGACTGCTCGCACACTAATTGCACCCTTGAGGAGCATCCCACCAGCTAATTTAAAGCTCACACACAACCAGCAGAGTCTCCCCTGGGCCTAGGAGACAGCCAAATGAGGATCTGGACCCCTGAAAAGTTGCTGACCCTATGCAGAGAGGCTGCCCAGGGTCAGCTTTGCTCTTTCAATCACTGAAGATTATATTTACGTTAATTTTTTAATGCTCACTAAAATAAAACATGGTTGTTTTGAAAGGTGTTGTGGCTCTGCAGTTGATGAGGACCTTAATGATTTTACAAATTTGAGATGTTGTGTCAAACTTGTTTTATTTCATAAAGTAATGATTTCCAGGTCCTCTAACTGGGGGAGCATGGCTATTGAGACCTTGTGTTTTGAATATCACATATTGAATATCACATCATAATTTTGACTATTTGGAATAACTGAGCTCAAATTAGGGAAGACTCTGACTTGTGCAATTTTTTTTTCCTTTTTTTGGCCGTGCTGCGTGGCTTGGGGAATCTTAGTTCCCTGACCAGGGATTGAACCTGGGCCCTTGGCAGTGAGATTGCGGAGTCCTAAACACTGGACCACCAGGGAATTCCCAGTGAATTATTTTTTAAAAGGCAGATTAGTTTTATTTTAGTGTACAGGCAGACAAGGATACTCAACTGACATTCAGGCTTAGTACAGGTTTGATAAGAATTAGATAGTGATATGTTTAAAATAGGCATAAGGGCACAGAAGAAGGATAGTATTAACTACCCTCCCCAACTCCACCAAAAATGAGCTGATATGCTGTGTTATATCAGACAAAATAGACTCACTGGAGTTAAAAGATGGTCATTTCATGTGAAAAAGCAAATCTCAAGAATGATGTAATAATTTTAGATATAATAGTTCTAGGTATAAAATATAATATGTATCTAGGACTTAAAATATAAAGAAAATCTTTATAGCACTAAATTGACACATCCATAGAGCCCTACCCCCTGCCCTTGAGTTATTGATTGAAGAGGCAAATAGAGGATGTGAACAACTGGCAAGTGGGATCCAGCAGATGTATTTAGAATATGGTATCACTTTGTACCCAAGTTGAAGAATACACATTGTTTTGAAGCATACATGAATAGTTTTGAAATTTGTCACATGTATACCGATTCTCAAATGTGGCTTTGTGTTGGAATCACCTGGGGTGTTTTAAAAGCCAGTAATGTCCAGCATTGTGATGTAGTCAGAATGGAGTATGCCCTGGGAACTGGGACTTGTAAAATCTACCAAGGTGGTTCTAATATGCAGTCCAGATTGTGAACTACTGCTCTAGCCTAAAATAGCCCCAGCTGATTTCAGTGCATTGTATATGATAGGCCACCATCTCTGACCAGATTGTAATTAACTGAAAAATCAGTATAAAAAAATATAACTAGAAAAAGTCATATATTTGAACTTTAAAAGTTATACTTCTGAACAATATATGGGACAAAAATAAATAAAAAGAAAATGTCCTTCAACAGAAGAATGGATGAAGAAGAGGTGGTACATATATACAATGGAATATTACTCAGCCGTAAAAAGGAGCAATATTGTGTCATTTGTAGAGACGTGGATGGACCTAGAGACTGTCATACAGAGTGAAGTGAGTCAGAAAGAGAAAAACAAATATTGTATAATATTGCTTTTATGTGAAATCTAGAAAAATGATATAGATGAACTTATTTGCAAAGCAGAAATGAGACATGGACATAGAGAACGGATGTATGGATACCAGGGGTGGAAGCTGTGGGGAGTGGGATGAATTGGAGAATGGGATTGACATACATACACTACTATGTGTAAAATAGATAACTAATGAGAACAGACTGTATAGCTCAGGGAACTCTACTCAATGCTCTGTGGTGACCTAAATGGGAAGGAAATCCAAAAAAAGAGGGGATATATGTATATGTATAGCTGATTCACTTTGCTGTACAGCAGAAACTAACACAAATTGTAAAGCAACTGTACTCCAATAAAAATTAATTAAAAATATTAAAATAAATAATAAACTATTTAGAGCTGTTTGATGACAAATGCCTATAAATCATGGTATGTGGAGTGAAGCTACAGCAGCAAAATGAGAGAAATCTACTTAGATTAGAAAAGTAAGAGACTAAAAATTAATGAGAAATTTAATTTAAGAACAGAGATAAAGAATAGCATTTAAGCCCAAGGAAACCAGCAGGTAGAAGAAAGTGGGAGTTTCAGAAATTAATGGAATAGAAAATAAACATACAATAAGAGAGGACAAACAAAGCCAACAGTTGATAGTCTGAGAAGATTAATAAAATAGACAAAACTCTTTCAAAGTTAATTAAGAAAAATCGAGAAAAAAGGCACAAATAAATGATTTGAGAAATAAAAAGATGATGCAGAGATTAAATTGATGATAATATGAATGAGACATGTATGCCAATAAATCTGAAGTCATCAATTAAATGAATAAAATACCAGGAAAAAATATAACTTACCATAACTGATTCAAGATGAAGTAGTTCTATTAACCATTAAGGAAATTGAATCAGTGGTTTAAAATCTTTTCACAAAGAAAGCAATAGAACCAGACTATTTGAAAGGGAAGTTCTATCAAATATTTAAGGAACCAATAATTTTATTTTATACAAATTCTTACAGAGAATGAAAAGGAAGGAACAATCCTCAACTCACATTGTGAAACAGTCCTCACCTCGATGGCAAAAGCAGATCAAGAACAACAAAAAAGTAAAAAAAAGCCCAAAGAATTACAGTTGTCTCACTCATGAACATGGATGCAAAGATGCTTAACAAAATTTATTAGCACAACAAACCCAGCAACATATAAAACATATAACGCATCATGAAGAAGTTGGGTTTACCTAGTAATGCAAGATTTGTCTTTCAATGGAAAAAAATCTGTCAATGGAATTCACTACATTAACCAAGTAAAAGAGAAAACCCATGTGGTAATCTCAATCGATGCAGACAATATTTTGAATAAAATTCCACATCTCTTTGTAAGAAATAGAAAATATTCTAACTAAATTGGAATAAAAGAGAACTTTCTTAATACATTATAGGACATGGTAAAAGTTCTACAGAAAACATCAGATTTAATGGCTAAATGTTGAAAGCAGTATCTTTAAATAGAGAACAAGGCAGCAAGGAAAATACAGTCACCAAAGCAGTCAACTTTGTACTGAAGCTGATATCAATAAGGGGAAAAGAAATAAAATATAAAGATTGGAAATGAAGAAATAAAATTCTCATTACTTGAAGATGGCATAATTGTCTACATTAAAAAAAAACAAATCCACAAATAAATCATGAGAATTAATTAGCAGTCAATAAGGTTGATAGAATAGAACCCAAAATGCAAAAGTCAACTGCATTTCCTTAAATCAGCAAAAGCTCTTAGGAAATGTAAGTAAAAATCTATTTATAGAAGATAATTTATAAAATTTCAAGAAATCAGTTTGATAAAATATGGATAAGCCCTTTATGGAAGAAATTATAAAAGTTTACTGAAAGAAATTGAAGCTACCCAACTCAAGACACATCTTAAAGAGGAAGACTCAATACTGTAAAGATATAATTCTCCAAGCTGATGTGTAGATTCAATGAATTTCCAACCTAAGTGCCAAGAGGATTTTTTTAAATAAATTAATTTATTTATTTATAGCTGTGTTGGGACTTTGTTGCTGCTTGTGGGCTTTCTCTAGTTGTGGCGAGCAGGGGCTACTCTTCATTGTGGTGCATGGGCTTCTCATTGCAGTGGCTTCTCTTGTTGAGGAGTACGGGCTCTAGGCGCGTAGGCTTCAGTTTGTGGCACATGGACTCAGTAGTTTAGGCTTGTGGGCTTAGTTGCTCCGTGGCATGTGAGATCTTCCCAGACCAGGGCTCGAACCCGTGTCCCCTGCATAGGCAGGCAGATTCTTAACCACTGTGCCACCAGGGAAGTCCGGATTTTTTTTTTTTTTTTAAGACAACAAACTGATTCTAAAAGGTGTATGGAAGAGGTAAGGGCCAAGAAGAGTCAACACTCCTTGGAAGAAGAAAATGAAATGGGGAACTTTGATCTCACAGACAGAAAAACTTAAAGTTATAAAAGACCCAACCAAGTATTGGTGGAATAGAATACAGAGCCCAGAAGCTCATACATATATGGGAACTTGATTTATGATAGGGCTGGTATTGAGAAACACTGTAGAAATTATTGAATTTGGTAATTTGGGACAACTGGGTAAAAATATGGGTCTCTCATTCTCACCACACACAAAAATTCAGTTCCAAGAGAATTTAGGACATAAGTGGCAAAATATAAAACTCATAGGAGACTGTCTTCGTGAACTTTGGAGAGGTTTTCTTAAACAAGGTACAAAACATAAGGCAAAAGATAAAAAGCACAAGACAGAAAGAGGATAACATGAATATACTAGGATATATATATATATAATTAGAATGACAAATACCTATCATGAAGGAGCAGAGGCCTTGGTTCTGCTGGTGAGAGTGTAGACTTGTTCTAGCATCCTGGTAGTCCTAGTGAAGCTGAATATTTGCATACCTCATGGTCAAGCACTTCCATTCCTACTGAGGTCCTGTAGACTTGAGATGTCCACTGAGTCTTTCTGTGATGATGGAAATGTTCTGTATCTGCTCTCCAATATGGTAGCCATTGAGCCACACATGGCTGCTGAGTGCTTAAAATACGGCTAGGGTAACCAAGGAAACGAACTTTAAAGTTTATCCAATTTTAATCCATTTCAATTTAAATAATCACTCTAGTGGATGGTGTAGCTGAAAAATGGTGCTTCCTGACATATTTCATCCACAGAAAATGGTAACATTTGGGAAGGGAATCTCTTTCACATGTGTACCAGGAGACATGAGCAAGAATGTCCATCAAATATAGAATAGATAAGCAATCGTGGTATATCCATACAATGGAAAACTACAAGGCAAGACAAAGACAGGGCAGTAACCCCAGCACATCATGAACCTGAACAAAGAACAGAAACTCAATTAAAAGCAGGAACTGATTTCATTTATATAAAATTTTTTTAAAGGCAAAATAAAGTCTATTGTTTGAGACCAAAAAGGCAATTGGCAAAACCGTGAAGAAAAAACAAGTATATGATTAACACAAAATTTGGGTTAGTGGGTACCTCTCTGGGGAAAAAGGAGACTGAGGTTGGCAGGGGTGGCATACTGGGGGTGCCTCCTATATTTTTGTTTTGGGAGGTGGTACATATTTATTTTATTACTAGCAGAACTAAATGAAACTGAACATATACATTAGACACTCTCTTGTATGTAGATTTCATAACTAAAAAAGAAGAGATAAGAAGAGTCATAGTTTAAAAGGGTTCATAAAAGGTAGAAGATGCCTAAAATAGCTTCTTCTTAGGTTTTTTTGTTTGTTTGTTTGTTTGTTTGTTTTTTGCGGTACGCGGGCCTCTCACTGTTGTGGCCTCTCCTGTTGCGGAGCACGGGCTCCGGATGCACAATCTTCTTAAGTTTTTAAAGCATCTTCTGCTTCTATTTAATATGTTAATTCAATAAGTATGTTAATAGATCTAAAGGCAAGTATCAGCCCAGTTGAAATCATTTGCTCACAAACAAATCCAGTAAGTATTCACTGAGCCCCTACTATAGGCAGTGCTGTTCCAAATAGTAGGGATATGTTGTGGATAAAGTCACTGCATATAATATAACTGCATATAATGTTAGATGTGAGGAGTGCTGTGGAGAGAGAGAAACCAGGGAAAGAGGCACAGGGGTGGACAAGTTTAGGTAGGGTTGGTCAGGAAGAGATTTTCTGCAAGGCTGAGCATTGAAGAAAGTCCTACGGGGGATGAGGGAGGGCAGCCTCGTGGATTCCTGGATGCCAAGCATCTCTGGCAGAGGGAGGCCCAGATACAAGGACCTGAGGTAGAAGCATGGGTGGGAATTTGAAGGGACCACAGGAGGCCAGTGTAGCTGGAGGGAAGGCAGGATTCTGGGAGATCCTGGTGAGGTCTTGGCAATGGGAAGGAATTTTACGGTTTTGAACAGGGGGCTGTATTTTCCAACGTCTCTCTCCAGCTGCTGGGGGAAGAGTGTATGTCAGGCTGAAGTTAAAAGTAGAGAGAAAAGACAGAGGCTATTCAGTGGCAGAGAGAGGGGATGGGGGCCTGGGCCAGAGGTGACATGGAGAAGGTCTGAAAGTGAAAATGAGTCCGATCCAATCAGCCATATTTTACTGTATATGCAGCATTTAATTCTTATTGTGGAAGGGAAAGGCTCCATGTAGAGTCCAGGAATGGAAAAAAAAGAGGAGATGAAGACCCAACCCTTTCAGTCCTCTAGATTCATGACCACATCATTTGTAGTCAAGAAGATCTTTCCAAATGCAAGTCTGAGCTGAGCCCATCTGCCCTTTAAACCCTTACTGACTTCTCATGACCCCTTGGACACTTTACCAAAACGCTTAGGGCCAGCGTGGTCCTACTGCCACCTTCCCAGCCCCTCCCCCTCCCCTAAGGCGGGGCCACAGTCTTCCTTCAATTGTCGGAATGTATTGCTAAGTCTTAGCCTTTGCTCTGTGTAGAGCAACTGAGTCGATTCTTTGGTGATAAAGTTCACTAAGGTTAATTATAGAACGAAAATGTTGTATAGCTATATGCTCTCAGAGTAGTGTCTGGTGCATAATAAGAACCTAATAAAACTTTAGGCTTTATTAGAAGAGATTTTACGGTTCCTTTATGAGCCTGCCTGCCGGTTCCCCATGGGTTGTCCATTTTCAAAGTGGACTCCCGCCTTCTGAGATAGAGAATTCCACTGGGAGAAAAAGCTTCCTGACATTCATCCCAAATGGGCCTCTTTGGAGGCTGCATCCTTTGCTTCCAGGTGGACCGCTGGGGTTATGCAGCATTAGTCTCCTCTAAAGGTATCAAAGCTGAGTTTCAGTTTGGAACCACCAGCTTTATCTTGCCTTCCCAATTTGGACCCAGCCAATGAGATTTTTAAAAGTGAATTTGTTGATATTCTTTATTAAAAAATTATTTTTTAATTTTTATTTTACATTGGGGTATAGTTGCTTGACAATGTTGTGTTAGTTTCAGGTGTATAGCAAAGTCATTCAGTTATACATGTACATACATCTATTCTCTTTCAGATTCCTTTCCCAATATAGGCTATTACAGAATATTGAGTAGAGTTCCCTGTGCTATACAGTAGGTCCTTGTTGATTATGTATTTTATATACAGTAATGTATATACGTAGATATTTTTAAAAACTGTAGATTTCATATCATCAGTTGGATTTCTGGCAACTGCAAATGTCCCAGAGCCAGGTCACAGTGGCCCTGTTGGGATGCCTCCTCCATTGATGGTTTTCGTTATACTTGGAGTCTTACACACCCAGCCCTGGCAAGTTTTGAGTTTGAGACCCCTAATCCACATTCTCTGTCAGCTCTTCAGTCCTTGAAAGAAAGTTGTTATATGCCCCATCGTTTCTTTCCTGGTGTAAACTTCCCTGACTTCTCAATACCTGCTCTTTCTTCCTTGCAACAGTGGCAACAAACCCACAGACCTCTTTCCTTCCCGTGGGTTTTATGGATAGTCATCTCGAGAAGGTAGGGGTAACAAAAATATTAACTCTAAGGGGGTAGCCCAGTTCATGCAATTTTGCAAACTCCTTTGAGCGTTAGCGTTTGATCTTTAGATACTAAGTTTTTTCTGGGGCAGCTGAGTTTGATTGATTGATCACTTTGATTTCTGAGGGTGAAATCCTATCCCTCCCTCCGAACACCCAGCCACAGAGAGCAGGGCTGGCTTCTCACGGCAGCAGTGTGACATAGACAGCCATCTCCAGGCTTGGAATAAAGTTCCATAAAGAAATGCACACAAGAATCAGAGACAGTCTGCAGAACGAAATAGCCGCCTCGTCCACCATTCCTTTATCTGTTCATTTACTTGCTTTTGCATGACTCGATTAAGATGTTCATACCTTCACTGGATCTCAGAGAGTTGATCCGAGAGGTTGCCCTAGTCCTGGAGACAGAGTTCCTGCCCTCGGGGCCAAAGTTGCCAGTTCTGGGCTGTTTCAAGCAGAGCCATCACCTGGGCTTCAGGACAGTGGACCGTCGGGGGTTCACTGCCAGGGTGTGCCTCGTGTCTCTAAATTGTCAGATTCTGTGCGAGGTCCTCTGCAGGAAGTCTGCTGAAGAGGACCCCACTGTGGTCACCCCAAGGTTTGGCGAGTTTTCCCTCATTGCCAGGACAAACATTTCCAAGGGATGCTTGCGCTGATCCGAGGACCCCTGGCTGGGGTGGCGGCAGGCAGCTGTCAAGGACATTCCTGGACTTCGGAATGATGCAGTTTCCTCAGGGTCAGAGAATTCTGACAGAACTCGAAGGTTCCAGGAGCCGATCACAGGAGTGCAGGGTTTGGCTCCAGAGGAAAGGAGTGTCAATCAAACGCGTGTCATTCTTGACTTGATGGTGAACTCTTCCAGTCGGGAAAATACTTGGGGTTGTTTCACTGGACTTGTGATGAGAAACGAGATGGCATGACTGCCTTTGATCACCCCTTCCGGGGAGTTTGCAGGAACAGAAATCCAAATGATGGTGTAAGTTCATTTTCAGGAATTAATTCTTTGTTCTCTCCACCTCTTGCCAGTGGAGCACCAGTGTCATCTGGTTGCAGCCCCTTAGGGGATGCTAGACCGGTGAAGATCCAGAGGGCTCTATCGATACTTCCAGAAATCTTTGACATAAAAAACAGATCTGCCGGGGTCTGTTTCTTTTCACATTTCGGTGTCAGAGGCTGTGTGTTTAAGAATGTCATTCAGCTGCTGAGGTATCGACCGGAGACCTGGCCCCTATGAGAAGTTCTGGGGAGCAGTGTCTGCAAAGCCCCTTTGCACACCTTCCAGAATTTTTAAATAAATCCGTTCAAGGTGGCTCCTTCTGGGGTCATGCAGTGACAGCTGTGAGCCGAGCTATGTAATGTGCAGAACCTAGGAGGTGTCAGAAGTAAAAACATCTCTCAGTTCTACTGAAGTTAGTAAGTCAAGTTAAATCATCCACATATGTGGAAACAGAAGATTTTCAAAGCAGCGCCTTCATTATAAAAAATGTGTTAAAATTAGTAACTATTTTATATCTTGCCTATTTTCCCCATCCAACCTAGTTTTTTTTTTTTTTTTAAATCCAAATATAGACTTTGTAGTATTAAGGTAGAGATGCACAGAGTCACTAAGAGATGAAATCAGGGTTGAATTTCTTACCCTTAGGTAATAAGTGCCCCTGGATAATTTTGACAACTGTGTTTTGGGGAATGTGGTCCAGCTGAAGTGGGAGCCCTCTCCCTCTCCACCTGAAAAGTCTCAGTAAAGGTTTACTTGTCCCTCATTTTTTGTCCTGGGGGCTGGTCTGATTTTTATTACTTCAACCTAGAGTCTTTGGGGAGCATGTTTCTGGTATCTTCTCTGAACTTGGGTTTTTGTGCTGGCATTGGAGTAGGTTCTTTATGACATTCCTAGAAGGACTGACGAATACAGTTCTTTATTGCATCACAAAGTAAACTCATTGAACGTTTTCCTCTGCTGTAATGTAATTTCATGGAAACTGACAGCCTTTGAGACATCAACTCAAAAGCCACACTTGGGACCTAAGCTCTCAAGGCGTTTTGTAGTCAGTATTGGGACTGTCAGTTACTTTTCTCTTCTCCTGGGAACAGCACCCCTATATCCTTTTGGAGAACTGCCCTTACCCATTGTCTGAGGTCTTGTTGGACTGTCACTTGCCCCTCCCTCCATGTATGAATTTGTGACCCAAGGTGAGCCAATCAGATATTTCGTCTCTCTCTCTCTCTCTCTCTCTCTCTCTCTCTCTTTCTCTCCCTCTCTCAACTTTGAATCTTGGTCTCAGTGAGCCAGGACAGGGGCAAAAGTGGCTGCAGTGGATTCCTCCAAATGACAGCATGGTCATGTAGCTCCTGCTACGGGGTCCTCAGACTCACCCTGGTTCCTTTCTTCTTTGAGTCTGTTCCTTCCCCTGTGACAGCCACACCTGGTCCCTGTAATTCCTTTTTGGGGATTAGAGCCAGTGTCCTTTTTGTGTCTGTTACCAAAGAATCCTCAGGGGTATGCCCACACAGAGGGGATGCCACTGATACAGTTTTCCATGATCCATGTTAGAGGTGAAAGATCAGAGGGCATATTTTTGTGCTGAACATTTTGTGTTGGCCCCTCCCTTCCTCCCTCCCCTTGAAATCGGAGCTCTGTGTAGAGAAGTCTGCATGTTACTGTGAGCGTAGAAGGACACAGCAACTTCAGAGATGCGGACTTTTTTTTTTTTTTTTGGCGGTACGCAGGCCTCTCACTGTTGTGGCCTCTCCCGCTGCGGAGCACAGGCTCCGGACGCGCAGGCTCAGCGGCCATGGCTCACGGGCCCAGCCGCTCCGTGGCACGTGGGATCTTCCCGGACCAGGGCACGAACCCGTGTCCCCTGCATCGGCAGGCGGACTCTCAACCACTGCGCCACCAGGGAAGCCCAGGGATGCAGACTTTTGGTGGAAGGGGATGGGACTGCAGAAAATGGCTCGGTCCCCACCTCTGTCCTCTGTTCAGAGTCACAGGTATCAGAGTATCAGTTTAACCATCTCCCGCTTTCAGACGAAAGTCAGAGAAGGATAGCAACTTTCTTAATGTAATGTCCATTCCATTCCTCACCTAAACTCTGCAGGAGAAAGACACAGATAAAACAATTTGTCAAGGGGCTATGGGGACGTGTGTCTGCATGTGGCTGATTCGCTTTGCTGTGCGACAGAAACTAACACAGTATTCTGAAGCAGTTATACGCCAGTAAAGATCTATTTAAAAAATAAATAAAATGAAAAAAATTTGTCACATAAAGCCATGACATTATTTTGCAATTTCTTACAGTTTTTTAATACTCTTGTAATTTATTATTTTATGTTTTAGAATATCTAAATCCCATAAACTGTGGTTGAAACATTTCCTTTTTTTCTGTCTGCCCCCCAGGCAAAATGGCAGAGGGCTGACATTCTCTCCTGTTGGAAAGAACAGTCTCACCTCTTCTCATCTCCTTCCTTTTGTTTGGAGAGGTTCCCTGATCCTTAAAGCTATAATCCATGTTGTTCACCCACTGGGCCTGGCCCTGGCCTCAGCGCCCATACCCCCAGCCTGGCTCCAACTCACCGTTCCAGCCTCCTGTTTCACAAGCCTTTCGTGTCTGTCTCCTGGCTTGCCAGTGGGCTGGTGGTTCCCCATGCGTGTCATGCTTGTCCTCACTGCCACCGGCCTGCCTTTGCTTTTGCTCTGCATTCACTTGGGAATCCCTTTACCTGCTTCTTGATCTGACACCAATGCTCCCAACCTGGGAAAATGTGGTCTGTGGTCATGATTCTCTTCTAACGATGCTGTTCCTCTTCTTTTTCTGACATTTCGTGGCCATGTGCCTTTCCCCACACATTGAATAGTGTGCAATGTGCCCCTGAGTGGAGAACAGGGCAAGGAATGTGCTAAAATCGAAGAGTAGTCAAAGGGCAACTGGAACATCTATGGAGACTTTATGCAAGTTAAAAGGTGCTCTTTTAAGCTGACTTGACCACAGGCTGGGGTGCAATGTTTACAAGCAGAGCAGCTGCTGAATTCCAGCCCCCACTTACCTCTTCAGCCTTTTGCAGTGCACAACCTGACCAGCTGTACATGGTGGTCCTGAGGAAAATAGGTAGCTTAAAATCTTTGTGGATATAAGTCTAATACCATCTTTTTTTTCTGTGGGTACACTGGTTTTATATGTGTGTAGGATCTTATTGTGCACCAAGCACTTTTAAATCAATCTTTGCTTTTCATTATAAAAGTAATATATACTCTTTATGTTAAATTCGTAAAACACCAAAAACTGTAAAAAGAGAAAGTAACAATGATTCATTACCGTATCTCAAAGCTTTATCTCTTGTTTATTTTAGCAGATTTTCACTCTTACCTTTTTAATATGTTTATAACATATATTAATAGCTATTATTTCATTTGATTATCACAAAAATCCTCTTAGCTAATTTAATCAGAAATGATTATGCCCATTTTGGAGAGATTAAATAAGAATATGGGAAGTAGAGAGTTGAGAGGGACACTGTGGAGAAAATGAGAAAATGGTATTAGAGAAAATGGTGTCCTGAGAAGGCAGACTTTCTTGAATGAAGGTGTCTGCACCCTTCTGCAGTCCCCAGGTTCTCACTGGAGTATTCTGTGACTGAATGACTGGGTCACCAATCCCCCTGCAAAGCCTGCTCACTGTGACCTGTGGGACTGGAAGGTTGAAGTGTAGCTTCCCGTCCGTCGCTTTGTTCACTCATTCATTGAATGAGATTAGGCAACAGAATCCTTATAAAATACTTGTGCCTGGGGCAGAGGAGTTGTTGGACAGAAGTGAGTCAGGGTCCTGATCATAAGCGGTTTTGAGTGGCCACTGTGGCCCTGGCACCGGCCTGACTGCTCTGAATTCATTCTCCCATTTGATCTTCACGACCATCCAGTGAGGAGGGCAAGTTGTGCTGTGGGTAGAATGGGCTCATCTACTTGTAAATTCTTAGGACAAGGCAATTCTAGTTGTAAAATCTTAGGACAAGGAAGCTTGGCGCTGATGAATGTTCTGTCCGGCTGTATTACCTGGACCTGATGTAAATTTTAAGAATCTATTTACAGGAATGAACTTATCTATGAAACAGAAACAGACTCACAGACACAGAGAACAGACTTGTGGTTGCCGAGGGGGGTGGGGGAGTTGGGGAGGGATGGATTGGGAGATTAGGATTAGCAGATGCAAACTACTATATATAGAATGGATAAACAACAAGGTCCTACTGTATAGCACGGGGAACTATTTCAATATCCTGTGATAAACCATAATGGAAAAGAATGTGAAAAAGAATCTATCTATCTATCTATAACTGAATCACTTTGCTGTACACCAGAAACTAACACAACATTGTAAACTGACTATATACTTCAATAAAATAAATTAAACAAACAATTAAAAGTTTGTTTCTAATGACAATGAGCCTTCCATTTTAGCCTAAATAGATCTATCTAAAGGTGTTTTTTCTTCTTCTTCTTTTTTTTTTTTTTGGAAACTTACACTGATATGTCACGTGTTCCTAAGAACTGCTTTCTAAAGAAATAAAAGGAAGTCATTTATAGGTTAAATCTGGCAAGACCCAACACATTCCTAAACCTCTCAACTTAGATATTTTAAACGTAAGAATTCCAGTGGATCCGAAATTGCCCAAGGAATCTCGAAGCACTGAAATTGGATTTAATCCCAGGTTTGCCATGAACATGTCTCTGTCCCATGATAATGACCTTATCTTTTAACGATGCTGGGTGGTTTGCCATTAATCACTGAGCTGCACACGCATGTTTAGAAGCTGGTGTTTCCTGCGCTTCACGATTCCCAGGTCTCTGCCCTCTGGAAACTAACCACAAATCACTCTCCTGACTTCATGTCCCTTTCAGCTACAGCCTTATTTTTATCTTCTTTTTTATGACCAAAGCTCTAGAAAGTGTTGTCAACATCTGTTCTTCCATTGACTCGATTGCAATCTGGCTTCCTCTGGTCTTATTTCTTTAAAGTCACCCCTTGCTAGCGGTCATGTCCAAAATGAGAAATTTAGAGAAGGGGACCAACTAAGGGGCAGTTTTGCCCCCAGCCCCCAAACAGCACCCAGGACAGCCATTGTTACGCCATGATACTTTCCTTTTTGGAATCCTTTCTGAGACCATCTCCATCAAGTGACCAGAGTGGCACAGGGAATGATGCCTGTTACCGTCCTGGGTTCAGCCAGTCCCTGCAGTGGGAAGTCACAAACCATCCTCTTAGAGAGAAGAAAGCAGAGGGGCCATGTGACAGGTGAAGGGACCACCAAGAGAGGTGGGCTCAAGGCTGTCTCTGCTGCTTATTCGAAAATGGACTTGAGCAAGTTTGCCCTGGGCCTCAGTTTTCCTTGAAAGGGAATAATAACACCTATTTTATTAGACACAACTATAGGATCTGGCAGGCAGTTAAGACCCTCACGAAGTGTTTAACTATTGTCCTGGCTTTTTTCACTTCTGTTCATGGATATACTAGGCCCTGCCAAGCTGGCCTATGCCAGTCCAGTACACAGAGGATGGGCTTGAAAGTGGGATGCCAGCTTATTAACTTCCAGTTATGATTCTAATTATCCGGTGAAATTTATTTGCGCACTTGCTATGCAAGGTGCCATCTCTTTGCCAGACACCAAATTATTGTCTACAACGGGGGGATAGACTTGGCCAGGATACGCAACGTCTCTGGTGCTCTGTAGAGGGCATTCTGTTCCAGGCCCTCACCTTGACTCAGGAATCCAAATTAGACAGCAGAAGTGAGTTTCCGAGGGACATTCTCATCTCACCGTCGGCTGAGCCCCCAGAGGTTCTGTGGCTCCTTTCCAGCTCTTTCTGCCTTGACAATGTTATGAGTCACAATGCAAATAATTTTTCTCCAGCAGTGTCTTCAAGACAACCTTACATTTGAGAAAGACAAATATCATATGATAGCATTTATATGTGGAATCTAAAAAATAGCACCGGTGAACTTAATTACAAAACAGAAACTGACTCACAGACATAGAAAACAAACTTACGGTTACCAAAGGGGAAGCGGGGGGAAGAAATGAGGAGTAGGGAATTGACAGATGCACTTTACTATATATAAAATAGATGAACAACAAAGATTTGCTGTATAGTAGGGAACTATATTCAATATCTTGTAATAACCTATAATGGAATACAATTTTTAAAAAAGACTATATACATATATGTATAACTCAATCACTTTGCTGTACACCTGAAACTAACACAGTATTGTAAATCAACTATACTTTAATTTAAAAAAGAGAAAACCTTACATTTAAAAGTGCTGAGCAATTTACCAGGTGTTTTTACATGCATGCATTATAGATAGACAGGACTGAAATTTACATATATCGTTCTTCGCTCACGAGAAAAGTAAGCGTACTCCGTTCCAGGACTTGCCCAAGTCACCAAGTATTCTGGTTATCTCTTGCTGTGTACCAAGGCAGTCATTCATTTGGCTCAAAAGTCTGCAATTAGGGTCGAACTTACTGGAGAAGATGCCTCTCTGCTCCACAGCGTTGGGTCGGTCCTCTGCTGGGAAGAATCAAACAGCTGGGTGGTAGAATCATTTCACTGAACGTGTCTTGTGCCTGGGCTGAGATGATGGAAGGCTGGGCTCCGCAACCTATACCTGGCCTCACAGTGTGGCTTGGGCTCCCTCGCATCATCGTGATCTCAAAATAGATTTCCTGTAGAGCAGCCCAGGGCTTGAAAAGTGAGTATTTCAGTGAACAAGGCAGAAGTGGAATGGCCTTTTTATGACCCAGCCTCTGAAATCACATGGTATCACTTCCGCTGTTACTCTGTTGGGTGAAGCACTCCCAGGTCCATTCAGACTCAAGCAGTGGACACAGAGACCCCGCCTCTGGAGGCGAGCAGGGTCAGCGAATTTTGGGTGTTTTAAAACAACTACAGCAAGTGTGAGAACAAGACCTAGATCTATTGAGTCTCAATTCAGATTTATCGTAACTAGGTTAGTAGGGGCTGTGGGGGGAATGCCAGAAGACTTAGTGAATTGGGTAGAATTCACTTCAGCCTCTGGATCTTTTACTTATTAGGTGTGTGACGTTAGACAAGCTGTTCTACCTCTTTGAGTTTCGGTTTCATTATCTATAAAATGAAGAAACAACCGTTCTAACTTGTCGCGATGATTAAACGAGACTTTTAAAAAAACTAAGAGAGTATTTGACACAGAATAGGTGCTCAGTAAATGGGAACTACGAACAAAAAAAAATTAGAAATACCCATTTAAAAATAAATAGTCCCTGGTGGCGCAGTGGTTGAGAGTCCACCTGCCGATGCAGGGTACACAGGTTCGTGCCCCGGTCCGGGAAGATCCCACATGCCGCGGAGAGGTTGGGCCTGTGAGCCATGGCCACTGAGCCTGCACGTCCAGAGCCCGTGCTCCACAACGGGAGAGGCCACAACAGTCAGAGGCCCGTGTACCACAAAAAAAAATAATAATAATAAATAGGACTAACTTTAAAATTCTTATTATTATTAATATCATGTTAATTGTTATGAATCACCTGCTAGGTAATAATCCTAAGAAATATGTCTTCTCTCCTTTCTTCCTCCATGGTCCTAGCTCCCAATGGGGCCATCACTCCCCCATCAGGTGGGCCTGATTCCTCCCCCACTTCCTTGTGTCCCTGTAGTCCTGGGGAGTAGAGGACATTTGCTAACCTCTGGTTTCTTTGCTTTCCATCCCCTCTGCTTGGAATATCCAGCATGGTGTCTATTTCCCTGAGTGGACCCTGACATATACAGGTCAATGTGCAAATGACACTGGGGCTCTGTCAGCAAGGATGAGGAGGGGTGGGGAGAGGATTTGGATAAGAACAAGGTGTCTCCCTCCCTCTCTCCTTCCCTCCTGCCCTCTTTTCTTTTGCTCCTACCCTCCCTTCTTTCCTTTCTTTTTTTTTTTTTTTTTTTGCGTTACGCGGGCCTCTCACTGTTGTGGCCTCTCCCGTTGTGCAACACAGGCTCTGGACGCGCAGGCTCAGCGGCCATGGCTCACACGCCCAGCCGCTCTGCAGCATGTGGGATCTTCCCGGACCGGGTCACAAACTCGTGTCCCCTGCATTGGCAGGCAGACTCTCAACCACTGTGCCACCAGGGAAGCCCCCTTCTTTCCTTTCTTTTTTGTTTTCTCTTTTTCAGAGACAGAACAATCCTATGAGTGACCCTCCAGAGCTTGCTGTTTTCACAGTAAGTGCACATAATTCTAATTCATGCTGTCCTAATTCACTTAAAAAGCTGCATGGCACTATTTACAGTAGTCAAGACATGGAAGCAACCTAGATGTCCACCAACAGATGAATGGATAAAGAAGATATGGTACATATACACAATGGAGTATTACTCAGCCATAAAAAAGAATGAAATAATGCCATCTGCAGCAACACAGATGCAACCGGAGATTATAATAATAAGTGAAGAAAGGGAAAGACAAATACTATATGATATAGTATATGTGGAATCTAAAATATGACACAAATGAACTTATCTACAAAACAGAAACAGACTCATGGACATAGAGAACAGACTTTTGGTTGCCAATGGGGAGGGAGTTGGGGAAGGGATGAAGTGGTAGGTTGGGGTTAGCAGATGTAAGCTTTTATATATGGAATGGATAGACAACAAGGTCCAGCTGTATAGCACAGGGAACTATATTCAGTATCTTATGATAAACCATAATGGAGAAGAATATTAAAAAAAAGTATGCAAGGACTTCCCTGGTGGCACAGTGGTTAAGACTCTGAGCTCCCAACGCAGGGGACCCAGGTTTGATCCCTGGTCAGGGAACTAGATCCCACATGCATGCCACAACTAAGAGTTTGCATGCACAATCAAGGAGCCTGCCTGCCACAACTAAGACCTGGTGCAACTAAATAAATTTTTTTTTAAATGCATATATATGTGTAACTGAATCACTGTGCTGTACAGCAGAAATTAACACAACACTGTAAATCAACTATACATCAATAAAAAAGTGTAAAAAATAAAAATAGCTGCATGATACTTACCTGACAGGGGAGTTACCATGATCGCAAAGGTGGTTTTCCCAGAGTGAGGCTTATCCATTGCACTCTGGATCTGCCGACCCCCGTGATTTCCCCAAATGTGGGAAACTCGACCGCATAATTTGTGGTAGTGGGGGACTGTGTTCACGTTCTCACCTACATAAAATAAGAAGCTGTGCGCTATTCCATATTATGGATGCACCCTAGCACATCTATTCATTTCACTATTGATGGATAGACTCTACTTTACAGTGTTTCAGTTTTTGCTACAACAAACAGTTCTGCATTAACCATATGTATATGCACATATATCCCTGTAGATTCACTCTCATTTCTGTAGAATACATTTCCAAAGGTGGAATTTCTGGATCAAAGAGTATGTGTATTTTTAAATTTGTCAATTAAAGAAATATTTTTAAATTAAGAAACATCACCGGATTACTTTCCCCAAAGGCTGTAGCATTTACCTTCCCTTTAACAACTTATTTCCACTAATTATTCAGCACCAAAAGACCTCCGTGCTTATATTTGGATAACTACAACCAGGCTTGGCCCTTGAAATGTCTATTTGATGAATCAAGGATTTGGAGAGTGAAGAATCAGATAATAAAAGCCATGCCCAAGTTTGCTGATTGAGATAAGTTTTTATTATTTATGGGTTTGTTCTGTTTTACCCCCTACATGCCATAAAAAGTCAACCTTTGAAAAAGGGCCTTCTCTCTACAGAAATCCCATCCTCTAATCTGTGAGTCCACGTAGGTGTCCTTGATATATTTTATAATAAGGCACTTGAGAGGCTAATTGCATTGTATTTATAGCCTGTAGAGGTGGTTCCCACTTCAAATGAGGAGTTTCCTTGGTAATGTACTGATAACCACAGGTTCCGAGAGGCTAAACTGAGACTAACGCAGGAAAATTCAAAGCGGGACTTGCAGGGGACCCCAGAAAGGCACTGAAGGGAACAGACAGACCGCTTGAGAGAGACAGGAGAGGCCTGGGGCGAGGGCGCGTTTCATTTGATTCCTGTGCCTTCTGGGTTTTCCAGTAACCTTGGGTTTAAAATCTGCGCCAGTGTTAAGCTTGATATTGACTATCCTGAATTCCTATTGTTCAAAAAATCCAAATGTCTCTGTGGAGTCTGTAAAGCTGCCCCTGATTTCTGGTCCACCCAGACCCTACTACTGCCCTTCTACTACTGCCCACTTCCAGCTGTTCCAACGTTCCCGGGAGATTTCATCTCTCCTTCAGGACGGATGAAGTAGCTAGCCTGTCTCTCCTTACTTTTATCTCTTTATCTCTCTTCCAATCCCCATTAAATTTTCCAGTTATCACTAACCAGTTCCAAATTACTGTGAATAAGTGTCATTTCAGCACTTACATAGTTGGTTTGAAATAATAATAATTATATTAGTAAATACTAATAGAAAACATTTTGGACCATTGTGTTCTAAGCACTAAGCTAGACAGACACGATAGTTCTGTAAGTAGGAATAATGATCTGTTTGACAGAGGATGGAGCTGAGGCTCAGAGAGGGTTAGTGACTTGCCTCAAGCCACACAGGCAGACGTGGACTTTAAATGCAAACCTTACTGGACTTTGATGTCCGTGCTGTCGTTAGACTGTCCCACCTCCAGCCTGCCAAATGGCACTGGCTTATCGTTATTTTGAAGTGCGTACACCGTCTCTGCCGCGTCCCTTTGCTCTGCTTCATCCTCATTCTCATCATCCCACATGGTGAAGACCCACTGTGTGCCAGGCACTGGGTGAGGTGCCTTCATAAACCTGGTTACGAACTACCTTGTATGATTCCAGGAAGGTGGGGACCTCATCTTGTGCGTTTGAGCTCGTGCAGTTCCTGGCCCAGTTCTGAGGGTCTGGTACACACTCAAGCCGTTATTTCTTCTTTTCACCATAAGTATTTTGATGGCATAGGAATGCTCACCACTTTCTTATAGATCCCTTCTCTGCTCGGTGCCTAAGGCAGAGCCACACCTCTATCCTAACCATTTCATGATCTTTTAGCAGTTAGCCTTTTATATGGTATGTTCACACACCTTTCACCCTCATCTGGAGACCAAATGAAATTATTAAATAAATTCAGTGAGCTCAAAATAAGGCAGAAAAAGAGGAAAAGGGGAACAAAGAAGGACAAATAAAAAAATAAGTAGCGGGCTTCCCTGGTGGCGCAGTGGTTGGGAGTCTGCCTGCCGATGCAGGGGACGCGGATTCGTGCCCCGGTCTGGGAGGATCCTGTGTGCCGCGGAGCGGCTGGGCCCGTGAGCCATGGCCGCTGAGCCTGCTTGTCCAGAGCCTGTGCTCTGCAGCAGGAGAGGCCACAGCAGTGAGAGGCCCGCGTACCGCAAAAAAAAAAAAAAAATAAGTAGCAATCTTATAAATTGAAACTCAACCATATCAGTAATTACACTGATGGTCTAAATGTAAATGATCTAAGCACCTCATGGCAAGACTCATTATTATTATAAGTGTGTTTATTCCAAAGTTAATCTATAGATTTAACAAAATCAAAATCATTCCTATTTCACAGGCAAGGAAACCGAGGCCATGAGACACTGACACTCATCTGAGTGAGTGAACTGCATCTGCCCAAAATGTCATATCTATAGAGCAGGGGTCCTCAACCAGGAGTGATTTGCTCCCCACCCCCAGGGATGATGTTTGGAAATATCTGGAGATATTTGGTTGTCACCACTGGGAAACTGCTACTGGCATGTAATAGGTAGAAGCCAGCCAGGTATGCTGCTGTACATCCTACAATGCCCTGGACAGCCCGCTGCAACTAAGAATTATCAGAACCAAATGTCCATAGTGCTGAGGTTGAGAACTCTGGTATAGAAGAAAGAAAGGAGGCATACCTGACCATATTTTCTGCCGTTGGTTATCTTAAGAGATGTGATTTTTATATAATATTCACAGAACATTGAATGCTTTCTTTCCCTCATAAGATGTGAGCCCACAGAACTAAAAAATAACTACTAATTATGTATGGGGTATAAGGGACACCATAGGCTATCATTCTTAAAGTAGGTTAGCCTTAATTTTCTTTTTTTTTAAATTATAGTTGATTTACAATATTGCATTAATTTCAGGTGTACAGCATAGTGATTCTTCTTTTTCTCAGATTATATTCCATTATAGATTACTAATGAGCCTTAATTTTCAAATGAATTTTTAATAAACTCAAAAAAATAATGTATATATTACCTTCTTTCCCATTTGAAGAGACCAAGGGCAACAGATGGTATTATGGGACAACATTATTAAGACATGGGCTTTGTGGCTCAAGTTAAATGTCAAAGTTTGTTTCAAATCATATGTTTCCATTCTCTAATCAGGGAAAATGTTGGACCTAGACCTCTTTCCATTAAGAGCTCCTGGTCCTATACGTATAACCAAATAAAAAGCCTGAATGAATAACTTAAGTTCTAGCTGTCAAAATGGTATGCCATTGATGGATGAAATTATATGACATCTGGGGTTTGTTTTAAAATATGCCAGCAAAAACAAAAACAAAAGGTGGTAAATGAACAAGTTCAGCAAAATGTTGTTACTTGTTAAAGCTGGATGATGGTTACATAGGAATTCCTTTCACTTTTCTTTCTACTTTCATGTAAGTTTGAAAATTTCCAGAAAAAGCATCTAAAAAATGTGTACTATGACCATCTGCAGAGTGATGAGCAATGTCATTAGATATAACTTGTTTCTTGCTCCATCTCTGCGGATTCACAAGTGATTTCTTGAAGGAAATTCCATGCATGTGTCTAGATATTGTTTAATCCAGCAGGCTGTTTATCATCTCAGTGTTTTCAGGGCACTTTGAAAATTAAAAGTGGCCACAATATGGGAAAAAGATTTAAATAGGCACTTCATAAAGGAATCTATATGAATGACCAATAAGCACATGAAAACATTCTCAACATCATGAGTTATTTGAGAAATGTGATTAAATAATGAGATAGATACCCCTACACACTGATTAGAATCTCCAAGTAAAAAGATGAACAACTACGGGCTTCCCTGGTGGTGCAGTGGTTAAGAATCCACCTGCCAATGCAGGGGACATGAGTTTGAGCCCTGGTCTGGGAAGATCCCACATGCCACAGAGCAACTAAGCCTGTGCACCACAACTACTGAACCTGCATGCCACAGTTACTGAAGTCCACGTGCTTAGAGCCCATGCTCTGCAACAACAGAAGCCACTGCAATGAGAAACCCGCACACTGCAGCGAAGAGTAGCCCCCACTTGCCACAACTAGGGAAAAGCCCGTGTGCAGCAACAAAGACCTGAGGCAGCAAAAGATAAATAAATAAATAAATTTATTTTTTAAAAAAAGATGGATAATTACCAAGTGTTATCAAGGATGAGGAACAACTATAACTCTTATATTTTTTGACAAACAAAAGTAGAAGGAAATTATCATCATGTAGTGTAGACCTACACTAAAAAAAAAGTTAAAGAAAATCCTTTAGGTAGAAGAAAATGATTCCAGATGAAAATCTGGGACTACACAAAGGAATAAAGAGCATTGGAAATTGTGGATGCTTGTATGTTTATATAGGCGAATGTACATATATCCTTATTATTAAACCCCTTTATAAAGAGAACTGAGTGTTTAAACAAAAATAATAACAATGTAGTGTGGTGCTTATAACACATATAAGAGTAAAATGTATGACAATACACAAAGGTCAGGAAGGGAGGAATGGAGGGATACTCTTGTAAGGTTCTTATGCTCCATGGCATGATATATACCACTTAATAGTAGACTGTGTTAAGTTAAAGATGTTTACTGTAAACCCTAAAGCAACCATAAAATAAAAAAGCAAAGAGTTATAGCTAATAGACCAACAAGGAGACAAAATAACATTATTAGATAAATTCAATGAACTCAAGATAAGGCAGAAAAAGAGGAAAAGGGGAAGAAAGGACAAATGAAAAAATCAGTAGCCATATTATAGATTGAAACTCAGCCATATCAGTAATTACACTAAATGTAAATGGTCTAAACACCTCTTTGGAAGACTCATTATTATTAAAGTGTATTTATTTCAAAAATTACCTATAAATTTAACAAAATCAAAATCACAACAGGCTTAGTAGAGAAATTTATGAGCTGATTTTGAAATTCATATGGAAATGGAAATGACCTAGAATAACTCAAACAGCTTTGGGAAAGAAGAATGTTTGTTGGCTAACACTACATGATTTCAAGTCTTTTTAAAAAGCTATAGCAATCAAGATAGACAACTAGAGCAATAAGACAGAATACAGAGTCCAGGAGTCCAGGAAGTTTAGTCTACCCATATGCAAAAAAAAAAAAGAAAGAAAGAAAGAAAAAGGACTTCGATCTATACCTTGCATCATAACAAAAATTAACTCAAGTTGGACCATATGACATAACATTACATTTAGTAAAACCTAAAAGTTCGTAAAACTTCTAGAAGAAAAAAAACATTTGTGACCTTGGATTAAGAAAAGATTTCTTTGATACAATAACAAAAACATGATTCATAAAAGAACAAGTTGACAAATGATTCAAAATCCTTACAATCTGCTCCTTGAAAAACACTATTAAGTAAATGAAAAGATAAGTCTCAGCCTAGGAGAAACAATTTACAAGTCATCTGATAAAGGATTTGTACTCAGAATACATAAAGGACTCTCAAAACTCAACAATAAGAACACAAACAACTGAATAAAAAATAAATAACAGATTTGAACAGACACTTCACCAAAGAAGAGATACAGATGGTAAATAAACACATGAAAAAATACAGGTAGTAAACACATGAAAAGATGCTAGACATTCGTCTTTAAGGAAATACAAATTGAAACCACAATAACATACTAAACACACCTATTAGAATAGCTAAAATTTAAAGGATTCATAATAAGTAAAATATTGTCAAGATGTGGAGCAACCAGAACTCTCATACACTTCCAATAGGTACAATGACTCTGGAAAACAGTTTGCCAGTTTCTTCAAAAGTTAATCATTCACCTACTTTATGATGTTGCCATTCTACTTCTAGGTATTTGCCCAAGAGAAAGGAAAGCACATGATCACATGATCAAATGAAAAGATGGACATGAATGAATGTTCACTGTAGCCTTAAATAACCCCAAACTGGAAGTCACCCAAATGCCCATCAACAGGTGAAAGACTGTGCTATATCTAGACAAATGAATCTCAGCAATGAAGTGAATAAACTATTGATAAACTATTTAGATGTTTCAAAATAATTATGCTGTGTTAAGAAAAAAAAAAGCCAAGAAAAACGAGAGTATATACCATATGATTCTATTTATATAAAACTTTAGAAAATAAAAACTACTCTATAGTGGCATAAAGCATATCTGTTCCTGCCTGTGGTGGGCAGGGAGGAAGAGCTTACAAAGGGCACAAGAGTCTTTTGGGGTGGTGGATATGTTCATTGCCTTGATTGTGGAAAATAGTCTCAGGAGTGTGTGTATATATCAAAACTTATCAAAATATATATTTAAATATAGTGTTTATTGTATGTCAATTAAGCTCCAATAACACTGTTTAAATTTTTTAAAGGTTTGTTCATTTCACTTTATGTCAATTTCACCTCTAAAAAGAACCAGAAGCAAAGGTTGATCTTGAGTTAATGATAGGCATGTCGCCGTTTTTAGGGATAAAGGGTACTGATCTGCAACTTATTCGGAAATGCAGCAGCAACTGCAAGGATAGAATGGACTGATGCATGGTTAGAGGAATGGATAAATGGACAGATGTGTAATAACACAGATTTTTTTCCTTTTCCTATTACAGATTCTCATATCGATTTATTTCCATATCAAGTCCACCACAGAGACTTCTGGCAGAGGCTGCCACCCTGTTTCCTTATCTGATGTCTATAAAGCTTCCAGACTGGAAGGTTTTCTAGCTCACCGCTGGTTCTCCCTCAATTATGGAGCATTCCCAGGCTTTCCCTGTGGTTCCTTCCATTAGTATTTTATCTGCAAGAATGCTAGTGAAGTTTCTCTCTATTTCATTGACAAAGAAACGGTTTCACCCTTTTAATCGGCCACTGAGGAAATCCCAGCTGTTCATCCTTGGAATGCCACAGCCACAAAGAGCGTGTGTTTCATTAATCTGTATGTGAGCTAAGGTGGAGAAAATGCTCATCACTGCTATTTACTTTATCCTCCAAATCTTACACTTATGGATTCTGTACAGATGTTCTATTAGTTTCCTTGGGTTGGCATCACATAATGGTACAGAACAGGGAGCTTAAACAACAGAAATACATTTTCTCATGGTTCTGGAGGCTGGAGGTCCAAGATCAAGGTATTGGCAGGTTTGGTTTCTCCTGAGGCCTCTCCTCAGCTTGCAGATGACCCCCTCTTGCTGCCTTTTCACATACGCTCGAATCCTTGGTATCTCTCTCTGCGTCCTAATGTCCTGATTGAATTAGGATCGACCCTTATGGCGTTATTTTAACTTAGTTATCTCTTTTAAAAACCTATGTCCAAATACAATCATATTCTGAGGTACTAAAACCAAGCAGGACCATGTAGGGCTCCTGGGTACAAATCCTTTCTGTGTCCCCCATTTCTTGCTTGTAGGAAATAGGCTTCATTCAACCTCCTTGACCTTCCTTGAGTTCCAAAGGACATATTTAAACATTTGCTAATCAGCGAAGGCAGGGGATGCTGAGACTAGGGAGAAGCAGTCAAGAAACAACAGGATGGGACAGGGTCCCAGTTCCTCCTAAAGGGATATACATAACAATATCTTTGAGTTCTTCTGCAGGAACTAAGGCCTCCACCCATGTGGAGGATGGTAACTTCAGGCTGAGCACAAGATTCCCAGAGCACAGCCCTGCTACCTTACCACCAACCAATCAGAAGAAAGTCACACATCCTGCAGCCTTCACTCCAAATTGTGTCTATAAAAACTTTTTCCCCCAAACCATTGGGGAGTTCAGGGGTTTTAAACAGGAGCCACCCATTCTCCTTGCTTGGGCCTGCAATAAAACTTTCTCTGCTCCAAACTCCAACGTTTCAGTTTATTTGGCTTCACTGTGCGTCAGGCACACGAACTTTGTTTGGTAACAGTACTGGGGGGCAAGGCTTCAATATATGAATTTTGGGGGCACACAATTCAGTGCATAACAGATGTGTGAAGTGAGACATGCACATTGTACCTGCATTCACTCTGTAACCCTTGCAGTGGCTTTTGGTTACAAGCCAAAAGCTTGTGATTAACACCCAAGTGGCCTTTTCCAGAGGCATGGATTCTTCCCAACTCTTTCCGCCTCACTCTAGCTTCAGGCCACCATCATCTCTCATCTGGAATGTTGCAGTGGCCTCCAGGCCAATGTCCACATTTTAGCTCTTGACCTCTCTGATTTGTCCTGCACATGGTGGTCAGAGCAAGCCTTGAAACACGTAGGTGTGGTCATGTCCACATTGTCAAGCCCCCTATACTTCAGCCCTTAGTGGCAATCAGGATCAAATCCAAGTTCTCACTTGGCCTTACAGTGCCCGTTTCCAAATTCATTTAGTAGCACAGTCGCCATGCTAGCTATGCCCCAGCCACCCTGGCTGCCTGTCTTCCCTTTGATGTCCCAAGGTGCTTCTTTGTCCAGGACCTTCATGCAGGCTGTATCTCTTGCCTGGACCGCCACCACTCCTACCATCTACCTGTTGTATTTAGCATGAAGGGCCCTTCCCGGAAGATGATATTTCCTGACCCCCTCTTCCCCTACCCCCATGCAGACTAGGCTAGACCCGCAGGTGTATACTTTCATTACATACTGTGTTTTTTCTTATTCTGTGTTCCAGGGCTGTTATTAATTCTACAGTTATGTGTTTTGGCCCCTGTTTCCTCTCCTATAACACAGACACCATAAAAGAAGGAAGAAGGCTCAATGTGTTCATTGCTGTAGCCCCAGTCACTGGCCAATACATCACATATAAGTGCTCAATAAAGATTAAATGAATAAATGAAGGCATGGAAACCTTTAAATCAGCTGACCCCTAGTTGTTTGCCACCATTTACAGATTATTCATTCTACTCTCCCTTTGATCATCTTATTCCCTACTGGAGGTTTCATCTGTCAGATGACAAGAGATGAGGAAAAGGACCAATGAGTCATTTTCTGAGCAGCTGTAGTTAAGGTCACGTGGGAAGGGGAGGGAGGCAGTAGGCAGAGAACAAGGTTAACCATTGAGCCGCGGTGCATTGATTAATTGTGATTGATATCCCTCATAGTTACACTGCCCCATTCATTAGCATGGGCAGGTGAAGGTTGGATGTAATTTTAAACAACAGTTTGAGGCATTTCTATTCTGGTCCTGAAACAGCTTAAATATTTTACGAGTTTTTAAGATTGGGAGAAATTAAAGCAAGTATGTAATCTTGCTCTGTGTGTGTATAAATATATACACATATGAAATTTAAATATACTCACACAAAATCTTATTGTAGAGAATCTCATAAATCTAAAAAAGATAGAGAGTCTAAAAAAAACCTACCCATATGTAAACATAATATGAAAATATATTCAGTGTTAATTTCAGAATTTATTGCGATCTGCACTACATCTTTAACAATTGCACATACACTCTCCCAAGAGCGAGAGTGAATTTTTTAAAAATGAAATATTTTGCATAAAATATTTTGATATTTAAAAAAACCAATATAACTTTTAAAAAACCATAAAAGAAATGTCTAGCGAGAGTTGTGAGGAACAGATTTAAGGGGAAAAAAGTCATTTTGCTATAGTTTTTATCCTCTGAAATTGGGACCAATGTACTAGATAATTACGTACTTTGGGATCATTAAGGGGCTTTTAGCAAATAATTTATCTAGTGTTCAAATGGGAGTGTAAATAAATGAGTAATTTTTCCTTGTTAATTATAATTCTTGTGAATTACAATGTCTAGGCACCTCTCCAGGACCACAAATCCACCCATGAGTCAGAAAATGCCACCAACAATGTTGATGTTGCATTTGATAAAGTTTTTTTTTTTCCATGAGTAATCATTATCTTCAATTTTAGACCACTGCAGAAATAAAAACTGACAATAAAGGTAACTTGGGTTTCATCCCATTTCTTGTATGCATTTTATGGGTTATAATATGTTTCTATATCTCAATGAAGCAATATATAGAAGAAGTGTTCCTTTTTATTAAGTTCATATTATGCATATTTTATTGCAACTTGCTACAGTCAAACATCTTTGAAAAGATTAACTCCCAAGTTATTCCCTATTTCTGCCAAAATGAAAAACAAAGAAAATACATTTCAGTGTGACTTAGGGTAAAAAATTCGATCAACTATAAATTTTAGAACAATTGCGATTTAGATCTGATTTAAGGTTTCAAAGCATTCTGCCACCGATTTAGTTTGATTACCATATTATCCGGTTATGTGCATTAGAAAACGCCTCTGTGATGTGACTTCTGCAAATGATCCTGTGACTTACGCACCTATTTTCCTTTAAAAACCAAATGCAATTCACAGAAGAGGCTTATGGATTTGCAATTAAAATAGGAGTGTTGCCTGAAACCAGAGAGGGTGCAGTCTGACCTTCCATTTGTATAGAGTAGCAGATCCTAATAGTATGTGTGCACGTGTGCATTTTTTTTTCAAATTCAAAGGAAAACAATTTGCAAGTGCAAACAGGGTAAGTGGTCTCGGGTTTTTGAGGCTCTGAAGGGTTTGTAAATGCTAATTTTGCAAAGGATACTCAGAGAATTCTTCACGCAGGGGAGGGGGAGAGCTAAGATTTCTCTCTCCACCCACTTAATGAGAGTTGCGGTATCAGAAATCCCAAGGATTAAAATTGTAGCATCAGCTCCTGTTTGGGGAGCATCCACTATGCGCTCAGCACCTTCTCTGTATCATCTCCCTCAGTTCCCAGCAAAAGCTTGGCAAGATCAGTGGCATCACCATTTTCACCAAGGGGAAAAGTGGCTTGCTCAAGGTCACAGCTGATAAGTGATGAGGTAGATACAGATCTGGGCCAAGCCAGCTCCCAAGCAGGTCTCTTCTACCTCCCCCCACCCCACCCCAACCACTTTCAGCCCCGGCAGTTTGCTGGTGGCATTAAAGAAGTCTCAGGCCAGTGCTATTTCCACTGCATCCCAGTAAATTGCCGGAGATGCTCTCTTAACTGCACTCAATCTGTGAATCTACTGTTGCTTCTTAGTTCTCACTTAACCCATCCCAACATCCGCATAGGGCCTGCTGACCACCTCTGGCCCGCCTGCTCTTTGCTACGCCTGCCCCACATGCATCCTACCAGGGGACCTGCTTGCCTATTAAGAGTCACTTGGTTTGTACCCAGTCCTCCTGGCCACAGGGGCTCCTTTATTGTACTGAGCTCATTTAATTAAATACTCCATATTCCATGTAAGCCAGTGAAATAGTGTGAAGAGATGTTGTTTCTATGGAATTTGAGATGAAAGTTTTCAAAAGATCTTATCAAGGGAGGTCACTACAGAAACTGTTGTCAGATTAGGTGTGGATCAGATAATGCTAGAGGCTTGGGGGGAAAAGGATGACAGTTTAGAAGGATTCTGAATGCTGGTTATGTGGTGTGTATCTTCATGTTCCAGCCACACTTGAAAGAAACCCAAACTGGAAATCACAGACATGGCATTATGGGTGTGGTTTATGGAAACCAGACTGGGGACATTCCATACCCAAAGAAAAGGCATGAGTCCTAAGGCAAACATTTGGTAAGTTAAAGTACATCGTATGTTGTAAATGAAAATGAAGATATTATGGTTCATATGATTTTCTACTTTCATGGGCTTTCCTAGGTAACTGACCAGCTAATGTTCCCCATAGAATCAGATCTTAGTGCACTGACTTTAATTTCAATAGTTATAATGATTAATCTCTACTGACAGCTTACTCTGTGCAGGTAGGGGTCCACGATGAAGAAGAATAATGCTTATATAATAAGTAACATTTATAGCCAGCTACTCTTTCCAGGTTTCATCCCCCCACTATTATAATTACCTCCGTTTTACAGGTGAATCACCCACGATATAAACAGTGTCCATCCTCTAGGCATTTAGGCCACTCCTGGTGACCATAGTGGAGAGAGAATGATAGACGTATGGAGTCAGAAGACCTGGGTTCAAATCCTAGTTACCCCACTGATCTACCTCAGACAAGTCAGTGGGCCTCTGAGAGTCCGCCTCACTGCTTTGCTAAAACAAGAACAGTAATACCTCCCTTGCAGGGTTGTTATTAGGACTGCATGAGGGTGCCCAGATGCTCAGTAAATGCTGGTTCTTTTCCTCTCCTTTAAGTGAGGGAGGTAACACACATCTGCAGAAAGGTAGACAGCCTGTAAGATAGAAACAAATAAGCTGTCGTGATGGGAGAGGAGGGAAGGATTCCTTTGGACTGACTGAACGAGGGAAGGCTTCCAAACAGAAGCTGGGCTTGGCACCCAGTTTGGCTTACAGAGTCAAGTACGCTAACAGCCAAGAAATGGAGATGAGAAAGCACAGGCTGTGGGGTGGTGGGAAAGCTTGAGGAATAGAACCAAGTGAGGGTGGAAAGGATAGCTCTGGACAGATAACAGAGGCCTTGCAGGCTGTACCAAAATGGTTGTACTTGACCCAGAAGGCATTCAGATGATTGACTTAAAGCTATGAGAGGCCAAGTAGTAAGAGCGGGAGGTGGGCTGCATGTGAAGCAACATTGCATTCATCCATCCCTCCGCCCATCCATCACCTGTCCATTCCTCCATCCATCCTTCCATACATCCACTCATTCATTTATGCATTCATTCATCCACCCATCTGTCTGTCTACCTATCATCCATTCATCCCTCCACCCACACATCTACCTACTCTTCCTTCCTTTATTCCTTCCTTCTTTCTTTCCACCCACTCATCCATCTACCCACCCATCCATCCATCCACCCACTCACCCATTCATTTGTCTACTTGTTCACCCATCAGTTCCTTCCTTCCTTATTTCTTCCCTTCTTTCTTTTTATTTATCCATCTACCCACCCATCCATCCATCCACCCACTCACCCATTCATTTGTCTTCTTGTTCACCCATCAATTCCTTCCTTCCTTCTTTCTTCCCTTCTTTCCTTTTGTTTATTTATCCATCTACCCACTCATCCACCTATCCATCCATCTACCTGTTCATCCATCCATCTTCCCATCCTTTCATCTATGTATTCTCTCTTTACAAAAACTCCAGGAAACTATAAGTGTTTTGAAGATAGACTCTTCTCCCTCCTTTTGTGGTAGTAACACAGCTCTTGTCACTACTATTGCTACTAATACAGTAGGTAGTCCAGCTCCTTATAGTATTAGTGTCTTCTGCTGTTACACACCTCACTTTTATGCACTGTTTTATTTGAGCCTCACAGTAGTCACTTCAGGTGGTCAGGACAGGTATATTCACCTCAATTACACAGCAGAACACAGTGTACCATGCTAACCAGGGCCTGGGTGGCGTAACAAGAACTTGAAATGCGGTTTTCTGATACAAGATCTTTTCTGCCTTAGCTCCTGCCTTACTTACCTCCCAAAGGTACCGACCTATCAGGCTCAGGAAGAGCGCCTCCTTGCAAGTTTGAGGCCATCAGGGTGGCCGCTGAAGGGCCATCCCCAGCTATGAGCCTCTAGTCATGAATGGGAAGATGGCTGCTTATCATGCAAATGTACACAGCATCTGAATACTGTGTGCACAGAAATGTCCCCATTCATAGAGTAGGAGACAGCTGGAAGTAATCTCAAATGCATTATGCATTGTGATTGCATTGGCAGAGGGGTAAGAAATGTTAAAGTTTTGTTACAATAATAATAACCATTGTGACAATACTATTTGTTTTACTGACGCCCATTTTTTGGCAGCTCTATCGTTATAAACACAGCATGTGACTGTACTTTAATGAGACTGTATAAATGTACGCGTGTTTACGAGGATATATTTATCAAGCCATTCTAGGTCCCCAGTTTCTGGGGTACTTCTCTCTCTACAGCTGTGGCCCATTGACCTCCAGCTGTGGGCCCACTGTGGTCCTGGTATATGAGGTCATGCCCATTTGAATGGAGAAGTTCCGGTCCAGAGGGTGGGTGGGCAGGGGGGAGGTTTGCCTCCTGGCTGTACATTAGAATCACTGCCTGTACTTTTTAAAGGCACCCACTCTTGAGCACTGCTCCAGACAGGTTAAATAAGATTCTCTAGAGATAAGGGGCCAGACCCAGGACATTTTTGAAAATTTCCCAGTTAACTCTAAAGTGCAACCAAGTCTGAGAAGTACTGCCCTAGCTCAGGGCTTCTCAGCCTATAACGTGTGCATGGGTCACCTGCAGATCTGTTTAAAATGCAGATTCTGAATCAGTTGGTCTGGGGTGGGACGAGGAGGGAAGAGGAGAGGAGGCGGATGGGCCAGGACAATGTTGCATTTCTAATAAGGTCCCAGGGATGCTAAGGCAGCCGGGTCCTAGACCACACTTTGGTCAGCAAGGCTCTGGTCAGCCATATGGACCTGCCCATTGGGTTTTCCTTGAAATTCAGCCCTGACTTAAAATGGATTAAAGTGTTCTGGTCTGATGTGCACACTGCTATATTTAAAATGGATAACCAACAAGGACCTACTGTATAGCACAGGGAACTCTGCTCAATATTATGTAACAACCTAAATGGGAAAAGAATTTGAAAAAGAATAGATACATGTATATGTATAACTGAATCACTTTGCTGTACGCCTGAAACTATCACAACATTGTTAATCAAATATACTCCAATATAAAATAAAAAGTTTTTTAAAAAAGTGCTCTGGTCTAGATCGTTTTCAGCTCAGGAACTAACTAATGGGAATTACAGCTGGGGCTGACATTGATAACATTGGAAACACCACGGAGAAAATACCGTAAGGGACAGGAGGTGGGCACATGTTCTAATTTTCAGAAAGAAGAGGTCAGACAAGTCAACTTAAGTGTCTGGCAAAATTCAGGAAGGAATTATTTAATAGATGGTTGGTGACACATGGAAAGGAAGGAGGTGGTCACCAAGAATCAGTTCAGGGCTAAGGAGTTAGGGACTTTTCTGATAGCGTTCTTGGACAGAGAAGCCATTGGAAGGCTACCGTCCTTTTATCTACCTTGAAGAAGTATCCCTGGAAGGCTTGCATTTATTGTGGTTAGCTGCAAAGAGTGACACAAGAGTCAAATATGCAGAAACAGAGACACAGATGTAGAGAACAAACGTATGGACGCCAATGGGGGTAAGTGGCGGGGTGGCGGTGGTGGGATGAACTGGGAGATTGGGATTGACATGTATACACTAATATGTATAAAATAAATAACTAGTAAGAACCTGCTGTATAAAAAAGTAAATAAAATAAAATTCGAAAACAAAGAGTCAGATATGAATGACTCACTTGAACTTGCCTGCTTGCGTGCCCCATCTCGGTAAATTGTCGGAACATCTCTCTCTCAGGTAGCAGGAAGTCAATTTCAAGAATGGGGAAACCGAGGCTCAGAGAGACATAAATACAGACACTTCCTCCAAGCTGTACAGCTGGGAGAGCTGGAATTCAAATGCAGATCTGTCTGAATCCAGGCTCTACTTGCTTTCCCAGTCTGTTCCATTGCCAGTTGGAGCCGGAACTTTGACTGACCTGGAGAAAGCAGGCATTCCACAGGAGGACTGTCTACTGCGCGTGTGAGGAGAGCGCTGTTCTTGGTTGTGGGTGAGCAGGGTGTGGCACCCCACAGCGAGGGACGCTGTGGGAACAATGGCTGCAGTGAAAAGAGCAAGGCCTTTTTTTTAAATTTTTTTTTAACTTTTAATTTTATATTGGAGTATAGCTGATTAACGATGTTGTGACAGTTTCAGGGGCACAGCAAAGCAACTCAGCCATACATGTATCCATTCTCCCCCAAACTCCCCTCCCATCCAGGCTGCCACATAACACCGAGCAGAGTTCTTGAACAAGACCTTTTTTGGTAGAACTGCTGCAAAGGATTAGGTGTGAAACTGTTTGCAAGGCACCCAGCAGGCTCTCCCCACATCACAGCGGAAGCTGTTTTTATAAGTAAGTTAGATAAACATAATGGGCATGATTCCTTCCAACTCTGATTCTACTGGAATTCTTGGCTTTGCAGACAGCGGACAGAGCACTACTGCTGCTCTTGTGGGCCCTCACCACGTGCGCCTTTGCCGATTCCACCCCAGCACCCTCTCTTCTTCTCTCTGCCTCTGTCAATCATTGGTCAGATACAAGCCGTTCATCTTTGCCTGCACCAGCCTAGTCAGTTTCTCCGATCATTAAACTTGTCAGGGTTTATTCTTGTCACAAACAGCCCACTCACTGCTCAGTTGTGTTCTTAGGAAGGTATGGTTCTGCCACTGTTTCTTGTGCGTCTGTCTCATCTTCTTGAATGGCTCATCAGTGTCTTTAGGGCAAGTGACCCAGATGATCAGAACCCTCAGCTTCCGTGGATGGATTTCTCCTTCAGGGAAGATTTACAGCTCTTGGGTGATTTCTAAAGGTCCACATTTCAATACAATACGTTTCCTTATTTCAGCATCTAATGAACGTTTCCAAAAAGGACAGAAGAAATTGATCACCACGAAGCTTCTATTACATGTTAGATCCTAGATCAGGTTATTTTAAAAACAACTCCTGGGCTTCCCTGGTGGCACAGTGGTTGAGAGTCCGCCTGCCGATGCAGGGGACACGGGTTCGTGCCCCGGTCCGGGAAGATCCCACATGCTGTGGAGCGGCTGGGCCCGTGAGCCATGGCCGCTGAGCCTGCGCGTCCGGAGCCTGTGCTCCGCAACGGGAGAGGCCACAACAGTGAGAGGCCCGCGTACCACAAAAAACAAAACAGTACCACAAAAAACAAAGCAAAATAAAAAAACAACTAAAAAAACATCTCTTTTGTGCCTCGAGATCCCCTAAGACATCCGCTAAACCACCATGTTCTAGCCTGTTGCAGTCTGTTCTTGACTGAGTTGGGGAGGAAGAGGTACTGCAGGAGCCTCTACAATCCAGATTTTTCTATTTACAGCTTCAAGACACAACACAAAACAAAACACAACCGGCAACACCATGCAGCGCTGCTATACCCGGCAAGGTGATGTTTGTTCCTCTGTGCCTGCTGTCTGGGCATCACGTCTTGAACAATTTCTACCACACATCACACCGGATGTTCTCACACTTTAGTCACTGATGCTTTTGTCAGGAATGAAAATTGCCATACGTGGCTTGAAGACGTAGACCTTCAAAACGGGCAGCAGTGAGCGGCTTCTTTGTGTATTTAAGAACACGGCCCTCACTCAGCGCTTTTGCCGGTCTATCTGGGTTCCAGGTAAATAAATATCCAGACAAGCCAGCCACAGTCACCTCTCTTTAAGGTTCACTTGGAAATCCATGCCTTGGGTGCCTTTGTTTTTGCCACAATTGTTGCAAATCCACTTAAATCGGTTGACTGTCAGATGCAGTTTTGGTGGCTTTAAAAAGCATTTTACAACAAGCTCAACCATCATCACTGTCAGGGAGAGGGCTCATCACGCTGTGGATATAAGTGTTTTCTTATTTAAAACACTCGACCGGGGCTTCTTGGTCTGCATCTTGAGATGCTGATAGAATAAACTGGAACTGACAAAATATATTAAGTTGTGCTAAATCTCGTTTCATCTGCTAAGTGATCCTAGCGGTAGTGGATACAGAAGGCTTAAGTAAAAATCATGGGGAGAGGTTGACACGTATGGGAGAATTTTGAAACGTGAGAACGACCTTCCCCCTTTCTTTTTTTTCTCTGCAAAGTGGGAAGAGAACATCGTCACCTGACCTTCGTAGGTGGACACAAATGCAGGTAGTGCTTTGTAGGCAACCAGATCTGCTGCTCTGCTACTATTCAACGTGGCTATGGGTGCCGAGGATTGAGATGCGCTTGTGGGCTTTGCTCTCAGAAGAGTGATGTGACTTGTTGTCCGTCACTGCAGTCCTGGTAGTCACCTAAGCAAGTGGCCTGTGACAGAATGCCTAGGCTGTACTGCGGTGACAAATAACCCCCAAATCTCAGTGCCCTAACAAAGGTTCATTTCTCACTGGCACTTAGGGTTGCCAGACTTAGCCAATAAAAATACTGGACACCCAGGCTTCCCTGGTGGCGCAGTGGTTGGGGGTCCGCCTGCCGATGCAGGGGACACGGGTTCGTGTCCCGGTCCGGGAAGATCCCACATGCCGCGGAGTGGCTGGGCCCGTGAGCCATGGCCGCTGAGCCTGCGTGTCTGGAGCCTGTGCTCCACAACAGGAGAGGCCACGGCAGTGAGAGGCCTGTGTACCACAAAAAAAAAAAAAAAAAAATACTGGACACCCAATTAAATTTCAATTTCAGAAAAATAACAAGCACACTTTTTTTTAGTGTAAGTATGTCCTGTGCAATATTTGAAATGGCACGTTTATGTGAAATTCATATTTAGTTGGGCATTCTGTATCTTTTTGAGCAGACTTACTCCCACTACGTATCCACCATGGTCTGCAACGGGCTCTGCTCACCTGGGTACCAGGTAAGAAGAAGAGTGTTCTGGAAAGTCTCACACTGGCAACTCAGTGCTCCATCCAGGAGGGGATGCATATTATTTTGCTTATAACTCATTGGCCAAAACTGGTCATGTGACTTAGGGGTCCAGGAAGTACAGTCCTGTGGTGTGCTGAAAAATAGAGAGAAGTGAATTCAAGGTCAGCCTGGAAGGTCAGCCAAACAGGAAGGAAAGGGAGGGCCCTCTAGTAGTATAACTGGTGTCTTAGTCCATCAGGGCTGCTGTAACAAAATACCACAGACTGAGTGGCTTATAAACAACAGAAATGTATTTCTCACAGTTCTGGAAGCTGGAAGTCTGAGATTAGGGTGCCAGTGTGGCCAGGCTCTTGTGAGGACCTTCTTCCAGTTTCCATATTGCAACTTCTCTTTGTATCCTCTCATGGCAGAGAGCAGAGAAGAGAAACAAGCTCTCTGATGACTCTCTTATTTTTTTATTTTATTTTTGGCTGCGTTGGGTCTTCATTTCTGCATGCGGGCTTTCTCTAGTTGCAGCGAGCGAGGGCTACTCTCCGTTGTAGTGCACAGGCTTCTCATTGAGGTGGCTTCTCTTGCTGCAGAGCACAGGCTCTAGGCGCACGGGCTTAGTTGCTTTGCAGCATGTGGGATCTTCCCAGACCAGGGCTCAAAACCCGTGTCCCCTGCATTGTCAGGTGGATTCTCAACCACTGCACTACCAGAGAAGTCCTCTGATGATTCTTACAAGGATACAAATCTCATCCTAAGGCCCAATCCTCATGACCTCATTAAACCCTAATCACTTCCCAGACGCCCCACCTGTTAATACCATCACAAGGGCAGGGTCAGGGTAGGGTTTCAGCAGATGAATTTTGAGGGGACTCAAACGTTCAGTCCATAACAGTTTGTATTCTCCTTTTTGACTCCGTCCATTGCAGTCCGCAGAAAGATGTCCCTTACCCCAAAGATGTCACCATCCTAACTCCTAACACCTGTGACTATGTTACCCACTTGACAAAAGGGAATTTACAGGTGTGATTAAGCTAAGGATCTTGAAATGGGAGATGATGCTGGATCATCCTGGTGGGCCCAATGTCGTCACAAGTGTCCTTAGAAGAGGGAAGCAGGAGGATCGGAGTCAGAAGATGTGACCATGGAAATAGACATTGATGCAGGCAGCCTCGGGAAGCTGGAAAAGGCAAGGACCAGATTGTTTTTGTAGAGTCCCCAGAAGGAATGCACCTCTGCCAACACCTTGATTTAAGCCTTGTAAGACTCATCATGAACTTCTGACCTCTGGAACTGTAAGAGAATAAATTTATGTTGTTTAGAGTCACTAGGTTGGTGCTTACTTGTTATAGCAGCCATAGGAAACTCATACATTCATGGAGAGAAATCGGAGACCAGCTCCTGGGGGTTGGATTTCTTGTAATGCCAAGCAGGAAGCAAACCAGGCACAGAGCCAGGAAGCAAGAAGCCAGGCAGAGTAAATATGATACGATGCCAGAACGTGGTCCTCCTCTGACAGAGTGAAGAATGGACAAAGTGTGGAAGACGGAAGCTACTGGGGTCAGAGGCTGGACCCCGCCTGCTGAATGTATGCTTCTTGTATTATCTGTATTTATTTTCCTGGCATTATCCTTTAGTGGTTAGCACACTACGTAGAAAAGTCTAACTTGTTTCAGTTTTAATAGAAACTTCCAGAAGCCTTGTATTCATGTTTTGTCTAAAGTGCTGCAAAGCAGACAAGGTGCTCAGGGGCCACTGTGATGGTGGGTGTGAATTAGCATAAGAAGTCCACTGAAGGACAAAAAGAGACTCAGATAGAATATTCGGGGCTCCTTGATCCACCACCACTGTCCTAGATTTTGAAATTTGTGTTAATAATGAGCACTGTATCATTTTTCCATAGTATTATTTTGAGAGAAAAGCCAGTTGCATAGAGTGGGAGTAACATTTGACTCCCAGAATCATGGTGAGTGATTGCTATGTGAACCACCTTCTCCTGTGGTCCCCCACCCATAGCCAGAGAGACACAAAAATGAATAAGGACCTGACAGGGAGTTATGGGGTTTGGAACAAATATTTGGCATGGCATAAATATTTCATGAGTAAGTGAATGCATGAAAACTCTTGAATGATTTTCATAAACTTTTATATCTTGGTTGAGTTTTATGTATCTAAGTTTATCCATAAATGGGAGATGGAGGAACACTGGTGTATTTTATTTTCCATTATTGTTCAGAACAAGTCACCCCTGCCTCATTATGATATAGACTCGATTGCCCATGGATGATATTCTGAAAAGTCCAGCTTTATTGTGTGGGGACCTTACTAGGTCCATGCAAATTTTAGAATTTGAATGCTATGCCTTGACCTCTGGTGCCACATAGCTTCACATTCTTGGTTTGCAATTAGTCCCGTCTTTTTTTAATTTTAGTGTTTCTTTGTCATCCCGGATCACCATTAAATTGCTCTTTCACTCGGAGCTGAATGCACAGCCAGGGCAGGGTGGAGGTTTGTTGGGACTGGGGGGAATGAAATGGCGGGTTGACCCTGTTGCTTGTCTTAGAGGCTCCATCCAAAGTGCCCTGGAGAATTTCCTCCAGAAGCAAGACTGCTGAAGGAGAGGTGGTGCTGTGCAGGAGCGGGCGACAGAGGACTGGCGGGAGAAGTGGCCAGCTGGCCAGCCAAAGATGAGTCATCAGGACCTCTGAGCTGGACAAGGTGTCCTCGGTGCTGACTCACAGAAGTCTCTGCACATCTGTGGGATTTCTCCCTGGAGGAAAATAAGCCTGTAAAGGCTCAGTGTTCAATCTCAAGGGGAGATTATCCTCTAGCCCCACTGATACATATCAAAAACAGAGATTTTTCCCAAAAAACTGTCTTCTGGCTCCTCTCTCCAGCAAGGAACATTGACCCAATGTTTAGTTATCATCTCCCTTCTCCTTTCTTCTTCATTTCTCTGTAAGTCTTATGTCTCTGTAAGTCACATCTGATTCAAATGTCTGTGCCCTGAGGTAGCTTCCTAATTCAAAGGAGTGCTCATGGGAGTCAATGGACACTCGCCCATTGATTCCAGTGCTATTGAGGGCCTCCTGAGAACCGGAGACAAACATCTCATTTCCATCATAGGACAACACTGCGGTGTTTACCGTGGTATCCCTCTCTTAGCTATACTTACTTTTTTTCAACTTATTCCTTACCCTCCTCTTTCAGGAACTCAACAGTCTGGCCAAAGCCAACTGTTACCAGTGACAAGAAAAAAAGCGATGATGTTGTCAATGGCAGCTACGTTTACTGAAGCCTCACCTTGTGCCAAGCGTGGTTTTAAGCCCTTTCCACATATTAACTCATTTAATTCTCCCACCAACCTTATGACTTTCATCAAGAAGCTAAAACCCTGGCCATTCGCCAGTTGGCCTGGGCCTTTCCTTTCATCTGGGATGTCCTTCCTCAAACCCTTTCCTAAGGGAATAACTAAATCCTACATTTCCACTGAGGTTGAATGAAGGTCATGCTCTGTGGAAAGCCATTCTGGCTGTCACTGGGTAAGAGTGGCCTGCCCTGCCACTGCACACATCCCTGTGTACCTGTGGGATCCTTCCCACGGTGGTCAATTTCCTTGGGATGTTGTAGTAAGTGCTCCTACATAGTAAGGACTGGCCTTTGGTACGTGCTCCCAGGACACATCCACACCTGTGGTCACGTCACCGTCTCATGAGTGCTTGCTGTGGGTGGGTTGTTTTTTTCTAAAAAGCAGTAACAGGACTGAGTTTAATGTCAGAGTGAAAAAGAGACAGTGCACATGAACACAGGTGCAAAGATGGTGAGGACTGGCCAGGGATTTGCAGATGTCAGAGGTGGGGATTAAACAGGTTGACTAAACCTGTGAGGGGCTGGGATGGTCTAGCTGACACATGAATCGGTGTATTCACTAGAGCACTGATAGTGCTCAAGAAAATCCTTTCTTCATTCGCATGGAGAAAAAGAGAATAAGTGGAAAACTCTGTTCTACGGGGCAGGCTGGACAGACTCCTCATTTGCTCCTTAAACAATTACTCAAAAAAAATTTTTTTTCACACTCTTGTTCATCTGAGGAAACAGATCAGAAGGGATGAGGGTGGCTCAGCTCCCTTGAGCTACAAATAGGCAGGGAAGACAGATGTCCAGCTAATGTTCAGTTGGTAGGGCCCCATCTCCTGGACTGTTGATAGATGTTAATAAGCATTGAGCCAAAAAGGGTCCCCATGGTCAGCAAAGCATGAGGAATGCTGGCTGGAACAACATTTTGTGGTCTTTCTAGATGCAGGACTTCTCAGAGCCTTTAACATCCTAATGTACCTCATGACAGTTTAAGAGGGGTTGTCCGATGTAGCGCCACCCAAATCCACTTGACGGTGCAGTTCGTTTTTCAAGGAGCGTCTCAAAGCACTAGTGTTCCCTTGAACAGAACTTGGGAACCACTCTCCTGTTGCCATTTCTCTGCTGGAAAGATCACATGCTTTTCATGGACTGCAAAAAATCCTGTGTCCATAGCAACTTATCCTGTGGGATGTTTTACTGGATTAAGGGTAGAGGGGGAGAAATATTTAGCAAATGCAGAATCTAGGCATTTTGCTGAGCACTTCTGATGTTAAAGTGAGATAATTGAAATCACACTAAAGTTCAAAAGCCTCATTTGTGTACCTGAGTCTAGTGCCAATTTATCTATCACTACACTTGAATCATATAAAATTTTATTCAGTACTAATAGTGTGGGTCTAATTATATGTTTTTCACACATGTGGAATTAAGGGCACTAAAGATAAAATAAATAATCTGGAAAATTAGTTTTTAGGAGCTTCATCTCATATTCAACACAAAAAACATTAACGCAGTTGAATATTTTTTTCTCCAACAAGCAGGACAAGTAATATTTAAGAAACACTTAAATGAAGACAAATGTCCTCACCAGCACTTTTTATACACTACATTGGTTGAAGGTGTTATTTCATAATTACATCAAATGAAAACTAAGGTAATTTTGGCCAGTGAGCACAGCCAAGTTATTAAAAAGCAAATTTTTTTATTGCATTGACTATATTCAGCAAGCATTAAATGAGTACTTACTATGTGCAAAGCATTGCAGTAAGTGGGTAGGATGATGCTACGGTCAACTGGATAGAGAGCCTGCCTTCTAGAAGCTTCTAATCTCATGGTCAGGGGGTGGGCATCTCAGTTGGATAGCTTCTATTGCAAATAACATCACTTGTTTGGCTTACTTAACTGAGAAGCTCAAGGGTAGACCTGGCGTCAGGCATGGCTGGATTCAAGCACTGAAAGCTGTCGGCAGGGTGTGTTCTTTTGCTCAGTCTTCTGCTGGTTCTTCTGCCCCAGTACGGCAAAACAGCTCCCCCAGGTCTCATCCCACACTCCCTTTCAATTTCTCCTCTGGTAGTTTTGACAGTAGTCTGGAGACTCTCTGACTGGACCAACCTGGGTCACATGTCCATCCTCGAGCCAATCAGGGAGACCAACACACTGAGCACTGATTGGTTTAGGCCTTGGAAAGCCCCACCTACAACACTTTAACCGCAGGTGGGGAGAGTGGGGTTGCCCAGATGGAAGTTGAGGCTCTTGTTTGGTGAAAGGGATTTCTGCTGGGCAGGCTGACCATATGTCTCCACTATGTACAGGGAGGCAGACCCGGAAATGAACAGTTACTGTGAAAAACAGAGGAAAGGTATAATGGGGGACAAGAGTCGTGCTGGGGGAGACAGGAAGACTGAATGTGGCATTGATGTCTGTGTGGGATGTGAATACTGAAAGATTAAAAATAATGTCAGTGACCTGAGAGAGGGAGGAAGGATCAAAGGAATGGTATCAGAAAAATCAAGAAGCATGACGTTGAAGTGTGTGCCAGAGGATCTGAGAATTTCAGTGTGACTAGAGTTCAGAAAGCCCAGAGAGATGGAGTAAGAGGAAGGCGGCAGAGATAGTGGAGGGTCAGATCATGGAAGGCCTTAAAAGCCATCGAAGGAGGCTTTTACAGGCATCTGTAAGGTCGCTGAAAAATAAACGTAAAGATGCTGAGTGTAACTTCCCAAACTGCCTTCCATTGCACTGCACTCATTAGCGTCAGGTTTCCGTGATTAAGCATGTTACTTTGAAGCCAACTTAAAAAAAAGTCTCCTACGCTTCTTCCTATTAAAGAGTAACGTTAATTGGTGAGTGTATATAAAAGAGGGTTCTACGGCCCATTGAGTTTATGTAGATTGAAATGCTGAGCAGGCCTGAGCAGAAGCCTTGGTGGGGAAGAGAAGGTTGGCACTCTTCAGCTTCATGTCCTCTTTCCTGTTTACAGCCTACCCCTTACAGTGCTGGCAGTGCTGGGGAAAAAGATAAACAGAGTTCTCCTTACAGCTTCCTAAAGAAAGAAAGAAAAAATAGCCCCAGACTCCACAACCCATTTCATTGCTGAGGAATCTTTTTGTTTGGCAAACTTTACTTCCTTCCTGAAATGTGGGACCAGGAAGAAAATGACAGCATCCCTTTCTCTCTGACCTTTATTTTTAATGTTTCATAAAATGTTAAAGGTTACTTTCCATTTCCAATTATTACAAAATATTGGTTATAGCCCCTGTGTTGTACAATACACCCTTGACCCCTTCTTACATCCAATAGTTTGTGCCTCCATGACCCCATCTCTATATCGCCCCTCCACCCCACTAGTAACCACTAGTTTGTTCTCTGTATCTGTGAGTCTGCTTCTTTTTCATTATATTCACTAGTTGGTTGTATTTTTTAGATTCCACATATAAGCGATATCATACAGTTTTTGTCTTTCTCTGACTTATTTCACTTAGCATAATGCCCTCCAAGTTCATCCTTGTTGCTGCAGATGGCAAGATTTCAATCTTTTTTATGGCTAAGTAATATTCCATTGTATATATATACCACACATTCTTTATCCATTCATCTGTGATGGACACTTAGATTGCTTCCATATCTAGGCTATTGTAAATAGTGCTGCTATGAACATTGGGGTGCATCTCTGGACCCCTATTTTGAATTACATTGATGCTGGAAGTTTCAGATCCCAGCTCCCACTACAGCTTTCATTCATTCATCAAACATTTATGAAGGGTTGCAGTGTGCCTGGCTCAGTCACAGGCATTTGGGACATGTTAACGGATCAAATAGGCAAAGTCCTTTCTCTCATGGAGCTGGTATTCCAGAAAGGGCATCAGACAATGGCCAATAGACAAATCCATGTGCTATGGGGTGTTGGGTTGTGTCATGTATGAAGGGAAAGAGCAGGGCAAGGGGTAGAGGGTAGGAGGACCTGCTCTTTCAGATGCTTGACAGGGAAGGTCACACAAAGACCTGCATAAAGTAAGGGGGTGTGTTAGTCAGAGTTCTCCAGAGAAACAGAACCAATGGGATGTGCGTGCATGTGTGTGTGTGCAGTACGATGTGCATGTGCGTGTATGGACATAATATGTATAAGGTTTATTATAAGGAATTGGTTACACAATTATGGAGGCTGACAGGTCCCAACATCTGCCGTGGGCTAGCTGGAGACACAGGAAAGCTGATGGCAGAGTCCTAACTGGAGTCTGAAGGCCTGAGGTCCAGGTGTGAGTTCCAATCCAAAAGCTGGCAGGCTCAAGACCCAGTAAGAGCTGATATTTCAGTTTAGGTTTGAAGGCTGTAAAAATAGCTCAATGTCCCAGCTCAGTCAGTCAGGCAGGAGGAGTCTCCTCTTCCCTGGTCTTTGGTTCTGTTCAGACCTTCAACTGATTGGATGAGGCCCACCCACCTTGGGGAGGGCAATCTGCTATTCTCAGTTTACTCATTCAAATGTTAATCTCATCTAGAAACACACTCACAGGCACATTCAGAATAATGTTTGATCAAATGTTTGGGCACCACGTGGCCCAGTCAACTTGACACATGAAATAAACCATTGGAGAGAGTGAGGCACACAGGTGTGAAGGAAAGAGCATCACAGGCAGAGAGAACAGCAGATGCAAAGGCTCTGAGGTGAGCCCTTGTTTGACGTGCTAGAGGACCAGGCAGGAGGACAGTGGGAAGGGGAGGAAGCAACGTGCTCAAAGGGCAGGATTGTGGGAAATGAGGTCCTAGAGGTGGCAGGGATGAGGGTGTTTGTGGGTCATGAGAAGAATTTTGGTTTTAAGGTGGACTTGACTTCTGCCCTCTTTCTACCCTGCTTGCCCTATTCAGACCTCCTCGGTCCTTCCAACGCATGAGGCCATGTGTTTATTTGATGTCTGCCTTGCCTAAAAGACTGTGACCACGGGGGAGTCAGGCTGAGAACTCCTTTATCTCTGTGTCCCCAGTACTTCATGGGACACAGAGTAGGATCTTAATATGCATTTGTTCGGTCAGTGAAGTAAGCCTGTCTTCTGACAGGAGGTATAAAAGCTGAATTTAAAAAGTATGGATTTCCTTTTATTTCTGTTTTTCTTTCCAAGGGTTTTGCAATTGGATCCAATCTCTAGTCAACCAAATTCAACAAACATTTGTTGCTTACCTTCATTATGCAAGGCATTGTGTTGGGTAGTGGGGACTCAGAAATGAGAAGTAAAAATAAACACACAATAAACAAACTACGACATGCCAGTTGCTGGACTCAGTGTTTTGCCTGCGTTAACTCTCATTTGATTCTTGCAATAACCCTCGGAGGCAGGTTGGGTTGCGATGCCTGCTATAGAAGGAGGAGACAGAAGCTCAGGATTCAGATTCAGGTTGTTCAGACTCTAAAATCTTTCCCTATACTCCACCACGGTCAGGGAACTTGCCGTGCAATAATGGTGAGCTGCCGGGTGTGGGTCATGTTTGTATAACTATCTACAAGTCCTACTATTGTAAATGCAAAACTTGAGTCTAGATGTACTGGGATCAGGTCTGGAAACAGCTTCTTAAGTCAACATGTGGATTGGGAGTTTTGGGTAGCAAAGTGATGAGGCTGTGTGGGCATGGGCAGTCTAGGACCCTGGGTACTTCCGGTACGGTGATTTCCCCTCCCCTCCCCCCACGGTCAAATTCATCTCTGCCTGCCGATTCTCACCGTCTTCTCACCTGAGACAAACAGGTCCTCTTCCCTCCTCTCTGTTTCATTTGATTTCTAATATCTTCCTAATTTCATTAAAGGACAAAAATAACTTTATTATTTCTGTAGAAATGATAAATATGCATTGAAAATGTAAGATATGTAAAATCGGAGAAGACAAATGGAAACCTATTCCAGGTTGCACGTGTGAATGAGTGAATGGGTTGATGAATGGGAAGTAAGTCGTGTCACCATGAGGGTGGCGACTCGGAACGGTTTGTTTCCCAGTGTTCTCTCTTCCGCCGATGTGACTACAGAAATGGAGGTGGCCCCCATCCCAGTATCACTTCCTTAGGGTGTTACAGCTCTCTTTTTTCCACTCATTCTTAGCCCTGCCTTGGGTTTCAGTGGCTGCAGGGAATCGCATTCAAACTTCTGAGTGAATGCATCCATTTCCTGCCCTGGAGATTGATACAGGGATGGGTTTAACCGAGATGCTCCTCACCGCGCAGGTACCACAAGACACAAGTTTTGCGGAAGTAATTTCTTTCTGCATCTCTTGCACATATCATCCAGTTGAATTTTTTGAGTTAAATACAGCTTCCGGTGGAAGGATGGCTCTGATTTGTAAAACTGTATTACAAGTGGTAAAAATTATTTTGCTAATTATACTATGCCACCAATGTATAAGATGTGATTCATATGTAATCACCATTTTAATGTGTTATTCCTTCCACAGGAAAAAATGTGATGGGAATAAAGTATCAATATTCTCCTTAAAATAGACAGTTCATACTGACATGTAATTTAAGCAAAGGATAAGATATCAATTAAAAGAGGGTGATACGACATTTTGCTCTTCTTTTCCCCCTCATTTTATGTTGAGAGGGCGTATCAGAGATGTTTGAACATTTTCTTTATTAAATTACAGAAAACCAGTTTAATACTGGTGTATGTCAAAATGAATATAAGAGCAGGAAAGACGACCTTTAAATTACCTTTATTTATCTTATGATATGTTATCTAAGACATTACAGTACCTCACGTTAAAGATTCATATCTTGAAGAATCTTATCAATTTTGTTTTTGAATGACAGCAATTTGTAAAAATAAATGACATTGTAATATGTCGGTCATTATCTATAGGGCCTTGGAAGATTTTACAATAGGTAACTAAAAAAGCCATGTGGATTAGAGAGAGTGAGTTTGGGACTTGGAAATACATAACATTTTGGAGGTCACTTCATGAAAGCATTTTCAGGACTAACACTTCCTCAACTTGATTTAGCTACAGTGTCTACAAATCACGTTAGTCTTAATTTGTTGGATCAAGCAGTGCAAAATGAAAGTGGTAACCTATGTATCAGGAGCAGGCAGTAACTTTTTGTTTCTGGAATTCATTTTGTTTAAACGGTAATTTTAGTTATACATTTCCCCTGGTGTCTAAATCCATTTCTGCTACACTGGGAACCTAATATATGTTTTAACAAATCAATGAAGGAATGAATGAGGAAGGAGATAAATGAGTGAAAAAAATGGGTGGATGGATGGATAGCTGGATGGGTAGGTAAATAAGTGTTTGATTGATTAATGGATGGAGGAACTGATGGCTTGATAGTAGATGAAAGGTGAGGCTCTTAAGCCCAAGGATTGAAAGAATAATTTTGCGGGATGGCTTTTCCAGCTCAGGCAGTGGCTGAGTTCACAAATGTCTGCGTTTGACCATGACAGTGGTCTGTAGAAAGAAGCATGGACTCAGGAGGCTTTCTCGATCCACTCACCCAGTCTCCTCCTTAGGGCCCGGGTTCTGTACTTCAGGAGCTGCTCAGAGACCTGACCTCTGCCATTGCTTCTGCTTGGGTGAATTGTAACTCTCTGTTGATGAGACTTTTTCCTCCCCCAAGCTCTGAGCCCCTGGAGAGCAGGGCTCTCCCTGCCTTAATCATTTGGTATTCCCAGCACCTTGTCCAGGTCCCGGCATGCTATTGTTTTGCTCAAAAAATAGTCCCTGAAAAGCGTCAACTGGAGTCAGACAGTTGAGGGTGCCAGTCCCCGCTCTGGGTTTTTGTCACTCGCTCTCTAACTCTGGGTGAGCGTCTTGATTTCTCTGATCTCCAGGAGCCGCATCCATTCAAAATACTTTGTGCCTAGCATCCAGGAAGCTCAATAAACATTAGCTAATTGTTTAAATAAACACCATGTGTTCTTATAGCAATGGACCACCCTCTGGGAACACACATCCCTGAAGTCTCCTCTGAACTCTGCGTTTCGAGAAGCAACTTTGTGCTTTCTTCTATGGTCCTCTGCATAGAGTTTCCTCCTCAGCAGCCTCTCTGCAAGACCCACGTTAGAGTCCAGATGAGGCCATGGCAGTGAAACAAACAAGAGGAGTGATCCTTTACTGTACTGGTGTTGCAGGAAAATGGGGCACGAGAGGACGCTCCTGTCACAGGTCTTGGGTGACTTCCTTGGCAGGGGTCGCCAAATGAGGGTCTTTGGCTTCACGCAGGAAAGAATTCAAGAGCGAGCCATAGTAAAGTGAAAGCAGGTTTACTGAGAGATACACATTCCACAGGAGGAATGTGGGCTGTTTCAGAAGGTGAGAGCAGCCTCGAAATCTGTGGTGGTTGGTTTTTATGGGCTGGGTAATTTCATAGGCTAATGAGTGGGGGGATTATTCCAACTATTTGGGGGAAGGGGCGGGAATTTCCGGGAACTGGGCCACTGCCCACTTTTTGGCCTTTTATGGTCAGTCATGCAACTGTCATGGTACCTGTGGGTCTGTCGTTTAGCTAATGTATTACAGTGAGCATATAATGGGCTCAAGGTCTCCTGGAACTCGAAGCTTCTGCCATCTTGGACCTAGTTGGTTCTAATCAGTTTTTGTCGTGTCCTCAGGGCTATGTCATTCTTTTAGAGGTTTTTCCCTGCCGCCTTCCGTCCTGTTCATCACTGCTACCCCACACCCACCACCTTGACTCTGAGTTGCTGGCAGCTTTCTCTCTTGCTCAAGGTGAGGGGAGTCCCCACGATGGCACAAGCGAGCACCCTGGAAGCAGACGGCCTGCGTCTACAACCCAATGTTGCTAATAGCTGACTCCAGTGCCCTAAGCCTCCATTTCTCATCCGTGCAATGGGGTTAATAAAACTCTCCACTTTCTATATTTGTTTCAGGATTAAATGAGCCAGGCTTGTCAGTAAACGTCCATGATGATGATGGTGCTGATGATGTCTGACATTCATGGAGCACTTGGGGGCTCACCCAAGAATGGGTTTCGATGAGATGTAACATCGTTGGAAGTCAGAACAGAATAAGGCCCTAATTTTGATTTGCACCCAGGGTTGTCTGCCATCCTAGAAGCATTCAGAAATTGCCGGTTATCATGCAGATGAGTATTTGGAGGAGAGCCTGGCTTGTAGTAGGTGCTCAATAAATGTTAACTGCTAATGTTACAGTAAAATATTAATAAGACATACAAGGTTAACAATGAACAAACCAGGGTCCTTGACATGAAGGGACTTTCTCTGTGAGGGACGGAACTACAGACCCAGGGAAGGATAACATACAATTGAAGCAGATTCTGTCTTAGAGGATTCCAGAAGAGTCTCTCTAGGGTTGGAGTGGCTTAGCCAAAGTGTCAGGGATACTTCTTGGGTGATGTGACAGCAGAGTCAGACCTTGAAGGATGGTGAGATCACAGGGATGAAGTGGGAGGAGATGGACGCTTTGGGCAGAGAGAGAAAACAGTGTGATCAAAGCTCCGGTGTTGACCTTGGCTTTTCTACAAGGATTGGAGCGATGTAGAGATTGCATGACCCCCATGCAAGGAAGAGATGCCCCTTTGTGATGCATTCCATTCTTGTAAATCACACACTCATGGGAAACATGACTTTTGCAAGGAATGTGGCAAAATATGAATATGCTTGCTATATAAAGAGCTTGGAAAAAAATCAAGAAAAAGAAGAGCGCTAATATAAAAATGGTCAAAAACATGAGACTACGACCTGCAGTCAGGGCCGGCTTCATGATTGTACGATCGAGAAGTTGCACAGGCCCTGTGCTTGGAAGGGCCCCATGCTGGGTTAAATTCTTTGCTGTCACGATCTTGAAATTCTTAGTGATCTTTGAACAAGGGGTTTCCGCACTCTTGTTTTGCACTGAGCCCCACAAATTATGCAGCCAGTTCTGTCTGCAGTGAAGAAATACAAAGCAGCAATATGTATATGTCAAGAAAACTTGTTATTGTTAATCAAGGGTATAAGAATTGAATTATAAAGACATGCTAATTTATATTTATCAAATTGGCCAAATGATAACAATGCGAGCAAGGGGACGGTGATCGCCTATGTTAGAAGCTCCTGGTGGGCTTCCAAACTGGCTCGGCATCCTCATCCACTCTCTCCCCCCACAGGCTTGGTCAAAAGCAAACACTAAATGTCCCCCGTGCCTCCAGCCTCCACCTTCCAAAACCACACCCTCCTAGGCCCTGACCCCAGCGAAGCCCTTGCACATTCTATCCACATCCTCATGTTTGCGGGCAATTCTTTTCTTCCCGAGGACTCCAGCCCTGCAGCCGGGAGGTAGCCCTGTCTTCTTCCTCAACCAGTATTTGGACCCAACCCTGGGTCAAAACTCTGGGACCCTGACATACTAAAGGCAGGTGCTGAGCTAGTAGAACCTTCCCCTAAAGCAGGTCTGCTATTTATAGTAAGAGATTACCTCTGCCCCCCTTTGAGATTTGAGACTTTGAGCAAATGTATTAGGTCAGATCTCTTTCAAGTTGTTAAGTGACAGAAAATAAACTCAGAACAGTTGAAGAAGAAAAAAATAGAAAATTTATGGGCAATAGGAAACTCTTCCAACATGCTAAGCAGACATCAGACGCATACATGCACAAACACACATGTATACACACATATATATGCAGACATGCACATATACATGACTATATACACACACACATGAAGGCATACACACCTACCCATATATACACACATGCATCTGCAGATATGCACACAGACATGTAGAGAGTCATTGCAGGATTGTTTATGGTAGCATAAAATCAGGAACAGACTGAATGTTTAACAAGGGATATCTCAAATTAATTGCTGAATATCTATATAATCAAATATTATACAATTATTAAACATCCCATTTTCAGAGAATACTAGCTAATATTAATGATGAAAGCTAACATTCTAACATTTATCATGCACCTGATACATCCCAGGCACTCTTCTAAAATAACTCCTTCACTTTAGGATTTTCAAGGATATTTAAGGATGTGACAAAATGCTCATACGGTATTGCTCACTGGAAAAAAAAAACTGGAATACAGAATTGTTTTTATACAGTGATCTCAGGTTTGTCATGTATATTGATATCTACTATGTTATATATACATACAGAAAAATGAGCCAACGTATTTATTATTTCTGAAGGATTATATCTGGGTGTTCAGATTGCAGGAAATTTTTATTTCTTCTTTATTCTTTTCTTCTGTATTTTATAAATTGTTATTGTGAACCATAGTATAATATTTTTATGATGACTAGAAAACTAAATATTGTTTAGGTGAAAGTGGGAAGAAGAGTTATTTGGTTTGATTTGAGAGACAACATGAAAGATAAAGGGAGAAATATGACAGAATACATAATTTGGGCTACCCCTTGGAAGGCCTCAAAAGTCAGGCTAAGAAAATTGTATTTTACTAGAAAAGCAACGGGGAGCCATTGAATGTTTGGGAGAGAGGAAGTGACAGATTCAGAGTTAAAATTTCTTTGGTGACAGCATGGAGAATGCCTTCAAATTGGAGGTGGGAGGCCAGAAGTCCTGGCAAGGAGGTGAAGGTCTTAGTTATAACAACATAGCAAGAGTAGAGGGGTCGGGCAGCTGCAAGTGGTATTGAGGATTTGGAATCCATAGGACCTGACCACCAGAGCTAATTAAGGAGAGAGAATTAAGAGAGCAGAGGCCGGGAGGGTTTTAGGGGTTCAAGAGGATGCAGGGAGGGATGGGGGACAGATAAAGAAGCCCTGAGAGGGAAGAGTAGTAACCTGTGAACTGATGTACTCTTTTTGCCCCTTTTTGATTTTCACTCCCCTTCTTTGTGACCATTGAGATCAAGCATGTTTTGATTCCATATATATTCCAAAGTTCCAGCTTGGTTTTCTGTGGATGCCCCCTGTGGATTCTCCAAAAATTTCTACATTAATATCAAACCTTGAAATCTGTGATGAGCCCTCCGTTGATATGGGTAGTTCAATATTAGTTCCAGCCTTGGAGGAGATAACCATGACCATCTTATTGTCCATCTGAAGGTGTGGTTCACGTCATCAGGATTTGGGGCTTGTGCATTTCGAAAAGAGAAAAAAAATCACTTTCTTTTCAGGTGAATGTTTTTGCAAACAACCAAGCAAATTTCACTTAATTATATAAATAGCGAAAATAATCCATCTTTGAAGATAGAGGACCAGTCAGTCCCTGAGAAGAAAGCCGTCACTGCTGTTCCTCGTGGCTTAGCCATTCTGAGACTCAAGTTTGTGACCTATAGAATGGGACCACAATAGTGCCTTACCTCTTAATTGTCGTGAGGATTAAATGAGTCAGCTGCTGTAAAAGACTCAAAACTGTGTCCACATATAGCAAGCACCCAACAAATGTTAGCTCTTGCTGTGTTTACTGTCATAACTACTATCGTTATTCTCAGCCTAACAGATTTTTCCCTTCGTCTACAAAGCCTTCTCTGAACATGCTAATTCAGATACCTCTCTTCCTGATGAACTAATACCGCACTCAATAAACGCCACTATTTGGATATGTCATCCACTCTTAATCAACTTTTAATTAATGCACTTGGTGTCCCCGTCCAGATAACAGAAGAAAGAGCACAGTCTTTGCAAACCCAAGTGGGACTCTGTCTTTAACCCTGACTCTCGGACTTAAGGCTGCATCATTTACCTTCTCCAAATGCCAGTGACCTCAATACGTGAACATGCGTGCCTCTCTCAGATAGCTGCATTGAGAGGATTCAATAAAGTAAGGCTTTTTCAGCCCCTGGCATGATGCCCCGACACAAAGAAAGTACTCACTAAATGTTTATTGAATTTTAAAATAATTATGATTGATGGCTACTAGCATTATCATTTTGCATATTGTCTCGGAAAGCCCTAAACTTAAATGCTTCTTGGCACTGAAGATTCAGATCATTTATCCTTTCTATTAAATCTCCTGGCTGGGGCCAGAGACAGGGATGTTGTTTCTTGGCCTCTTTGGTCAGGGGTCTGGGGTGCACATGATCCTTCCTACTGGGCTATGAATCAGTCTGCTGAAAATCCTCTTCATGGGCAGGGGAAAGGGTGCTAGAGTTGAGGTCCTTCATTGATCCCTGTCTCTGCCCCTTTCTATTCCTGAGACCTTGAGCTAATCGCATCCTCTCTCTGGGATGGGATATTTACTCTTAATTAAAAAAAAAAAAAAGTCAAAAGATATCATTGCCAATTTCAAAGGGATGTTATGAAAATTACAAAGAGATAAGTACAGGAAATTGCTTTATAAACTCTAAAGCACTGTGCCAATAGAAGCTTGTTTTTATTCATATAGAGACAGAAATATTTTACTTTCTCACTGTGGATATGAGATTAGGGGCCATAAATATATTTACACCTTTTCCATATGATTATTTTTATAAACGCACATTTTTGTTGGAACACATTAGAAAAAGGATTTATTAGCAAATTCTGACCTGATTTAGTGGATCCATTCACACATTCAGTGAACATTTAGAGAGCGGCTATATATTCAAGGCACCATCCTCACTGCCGATGAGACACATTAAAATAAGGCGGGTTCTTCCACCCTTAAGAATTACACTGTTACAGGAAAATCTTAAAAAACAGTTTTTTAAAAATATCTTTTGATGGGTTCCAGTTTCCACACATTAAATTACCTTGCTTTCTGTTTTTATTCAGATAAGGTGACCACCTCGGCTACTTCCTTACCTTGTCTGCGAATAACAAAGTCTGTCAGCTCTCTCTTGTTCAGAAGTGTCCCATAATGACATGGCTTCGCTCCACACTTTTACGTAATATCGTATTTGTGAACAGAACCTCCCCAATAGTTATTCATGTAATTCTATTAATATGATCTCAATCACCATATGGCGGTGTGATACCAATTACATTGTTGTAACCAGTTGACTTAGGAGAAATGAGACCATCTTCCCAGCTGAGGACAGCACCCTTGTTATAAAGATTCCCCAAATAATGGTTTCTCAGCTCCCTTCTCTGTGAGATTTATTTTTCCCAATTATTTAATCAAGATATTCTTGGGGATGCTCAAAAAAAGGTTGGGATATTTAGTTTCCTTTTTTCTATGTGAAATATACAGTGTATGCAGTGTTGGCCCATGTCTTGATAAATGCAAGGCTTACACGGCATTTTTTGTTGTATCTGTTGTTAATTAGGGTGGAGCGTGCACCGCTCAATCCCTGCTGAAACCAAACACAAAACTTCACTTAAACCAATGCAAAGCTCACGTCTATTTATTTTTGAGCTTCAAAGGCAAGTAGTTGGTCTCAGTTACAAAACTCCTGACAGTGCTGTAAGAAGGTGTAACATGCAGACTGTATCCCTCTCTAGGACCCTGTGTAAAAAAGAGCTTCCTTTCTCTCCCCCAAAGAATTACATGCAGCACCACATGTCAAAACACAATTGTAATTGTGTAGCACAATATTTCATAAATCTGAAAATGTTTTAAAAACCTATTGTGTTTTCGAAGCTTCCAAAGTCATTTCCTGGGTTAGCATTTTTTCTGCACTAAGCGTGCCTTATTTATTTTTTTTTTTCTTTCTGATTTCCATATTCCCCAATAATTATTAAGCATTCTTACCTCCCAGGCAGGCATCTCTGATGTAGAAGCTGGTGATAGCAGTGGCTGTAATTCTTGTGAATTACTACATTTTAAAATCTTGTGTTAAAACATGTTACCAAGCATCCTGAAGTTAGCAGATGGCCTCCAGAAAGGCTCGTTTTAATTTTTCAAGTACGTAAGTATAATAATCCACACTAATGTGTGCACATAACAATCAAATGTACTTGTTGAGCAATTATATTCACCGTTTCACATGTGTACCTGTGGGGAAGGGTTTATCAATGGATAATAGATATATGGGTGGACATAATATTTGTAGGATCAAAAGAGGTAATCAAAATGGCTAAGTAAAAAAAAAAAAGTACTCATAATTAAAAGCAGCCGTGGCAAAAAAGCTGAGGAACGGAAGAATGTCTCTATCACCAGAATGGAAAAGTTTGTGAAAGCCATTTAATAGAACTGAATATCAAAACATTTTAACTTTTTAAAGTTTTCAACATTAAACAATTAGGATGAAATGCAATTAGGCAGCACATTGTAGAGGATGGTCACTTTTTGCATGTCATGTGGCTTTAAAAACAAGTCAGATAAATGATGATGCCATTAAAACTGAACTAATTAAAGAAAGCTTCTTTTAAGAACTCATTAACTGCAACCTCATTTGCATAATGATGCATATTAATTAAGTTTTAATGAATCTGAATTTGCACCAAGCCTATTCATGTTGGCTTTGAAACAAATTGAACAAATTAGTTAAAAGCTTTTTGGAATCTACTTTTCACACCAAACAGGGTATGAATGCAATCATCTCTACAAAAAAGAAATATTTTTCCTTTAATTTAATTCAAAGGTATGCAGGCCCATCTATTAATTATTTTTAAGTGCAATAATTTTCACCTTTTCTCTGGAAAATCAGCCATATTACTTATTCTTGAATGGGAAACATTACAAATGCAGGTTGTGGGGAAAAATCATTATGGCCAATTTATTGGCAATAAATTGGAGGTATTTGACTTTAGGGTACATTTTGTTTATTTAACAGCGGGATTAAAAATTGAGGAGGTAATTTCTGGGCATTCTGAACATTGGCAGTGTGGCAAATAAAATGAGACGTATAGAGGCGGCAGGTCTCATTTTTCGGAATATAGGCAACGATGATGTTATGTTATTGGTGTCACGTTCATTTCTAAATCTGATTCCACTCCATCATAAATCTCCTAAGTAGCACCGAAAAAAAAAATTAAACATTTAAAGAACATGTGTTCTTTCCCCCGGATCTGTGCAAATCCTAATTTTTTTATCCATGAAGAGCAGAATTCAATTTTAACAAGTTTGCGTTCGGTGCACGATAAAAACAAGAATTACCGCCACTACACTATAGATTTGCTTCTAACTCCGTGGTGTCTTCATCAAGAATGGAGAGATTTATGTAATTACTGCTCCATCTTTTGTTGTTAGAAAGCACTTTTTTGGAAGTCAGCATCTACAAAGGATGGAAACGCTTTTATTATTGAGATTAGAAGATCATTTCTCGCCCCCACCCCACCCCCCTTGTTAAAATGTTTTCTCAGATGCTGTGGAGAGGCCAACAATTAAGATGATGTATACTGGAAATGCACATTTAAAAAATGTATTTACAGGTATTCTTCGGCAGTATTTTTTAACCCGTTTATCCTTTCACCTTCCTCCCTCTTTTATCCCTCCTAGGCCGTTTCAGTTCCCAGATAAGTGAGAAGCATTCGTCGGCACCAGAGCGATGCCAGAGCAAATTCTCTGCAGCAAAGTATCGTGAATGCTTTTAGATGTCGAGGGGCAAAGTAGCAACACTCTGGATTCTTCGCTCCTAATTACATTGCTCTCGTTGGAATTTATTTGTGCTTGGGTCAGTGATCACTTTTGACTCTTTTAGAGAAAAATAAAATTAAGATCAGCTCTTAGCTGCCCTACTTCACCCGTGGACTGGTCCAGCTTGCATCCTATTTAAACTGCCTGGCTCTGCAGAGGAGCTCTGCCTAAGCAAATGCTTTTCCATTTTGGAAGCCAAGTCCAGCTGCATTGTAAAATAGCCCACTGACTACTGTTCTGCGCAAGGTATTCGTAGAAGCCACCCCAAACTCTTTCTTTCCTGGAAGAAAGGATTTGCCCTGTATCAAAACAGGAAGCGGAATGAAGAATCTAACGTGCAAAACAATTTAAAAAATACCTCGATTCACAAATCATGTCGGGGATGATTTTAAAATTAACTCCTTCCCCATTCCTCGTTTTTATTAGACTAATCCTGCATCTCTTCCCCTTCCGTATAGCTCCTGTTACCATGATGGGCTATAATATGCCCTCTGATGGGAGTCTTAACGTCAGAGAAAAGTCGCGAAATGCGATCTGCAGAGAGTCAGCCCTCGGCTGGGAACCGTTTGCCGCGTGATCCATTATGCTTTGAACGAAATATTGTTTCTCTATTTTCTCCCCTCATTTCTATTCTACTTTTTGAGCCTGTTGTCCTCGGAAAGTGAGGGAAGCTGTGAAATATTTTAAATACAGTCTGCCGTTCACCGAGAACTAGGCGGCTTCCAGATCATCCCTGGAGGAAGGGGACTCTCTTGTCCTGAGTTTTAGGATTCTGGGTGTGCCAGGGAAACAAGCACCACCATGGGAACCTATAATTAAAATAATAATAAAGGCAGTTGGAATCTTCCACGAGGGTCTATATTTAGGGAGGCAGATATCATTATGGAAAAGGGAGCTGGAGTTGGTGGCACTACTGCCCCCTAGCTGGAGGACCACAGGAAGGGGCGAAGGGGATGGGGATGGGTGTGGGGACACTGGGATTGACATTCCTAGCCCTGAAAATGACTTCCATGTTTAATTTTTAAAGACTCAAAACAAAACCGAATAACGCAGGGAAAATGTGTTTTTTTCCTCCTGGCTACATCTCTCCCCCCCGCCCCCTTCTCCAAATGGCTTCTAATCAAGCCCATTTTCTTTACAGAAGTCTTTTAGCAAGGTAGCATTAAAAAAAAAAAAAAGTGCAAATTTTGCGTGGAGAATTGGCTTCTTTGGGGGAACATTTTGACAGAAAGCGCCTTCCTTGGGGGAGGTCAGGAGTCATTGGTATTAAACTAGACAAGCTGGTACTGGAGTGTTAATGGCCACAGCCAGCAGATGTTCTGTAATTAGGGAAGATGTGAATGACAAGGCGTGAGAGGTACCATACACAGGCGGGCTGGCACAAAGCAGCTGCTGAGACCGCTTCCCCTGTCACGGGTGTACACAAGTCAGACCAGCCCCCGTGAGGCTGCCGGCGCGGTGACAATTAGAAAAAAAAAACTGGTATTTGATTAAAATAAGGAACATAGCCTTCAGTGTGATTTCTTCTCTAACCCAGCCAGGAAGAGTGGCCTAGTTTTGCCTCGGCCAAAGCAAGCCAGAGGTCAACCAGATGACGGAAATGGAGAGGCTGTGCTGAAATCGAGGTTTTGAGTCATCACCCTTATTTTTTACTTTATTTTATTTTATTTTATTTTTTTTATTTGATACTGAGAGCAAGGTCTTTTGAATAGGAGAAACAGACTCTTTTCTTCCTCCCCTGTAGTCCCACATGCATGCAGTCCATCAGGCTGTCTCTTCTCTCCTAAATAGCTCTCAAATTCTTCCTTTTCTGCCACCTCCATTGGCATTGCCTTGACTATCATTTATTCTAGAATATTCCACAGCCTCCTCCTGATGATCTGGGGAGTCTTTCTTAATTTCCATCCTTCCCAAGAATGGGTGGGACCCATTCTCCAGCCATCTTCCGAGTCCCATCTTCCTTCCACCCCATCAGACCTCTTACTTAATAATTGTTAGCGTCTGTCTCAATTTAATTCTCTGGGTCCTCAGACCAAACACAGGGCCAGATGCTTCATAGGCCCTCAGTAAATGCGTTTGTGTGAGTACGTGGCAGAATCAATGCAAAATTCATCACAAGTCTTTATTGCCGGGTACCACGGTAATGAAGAATTTATATCCCTTTATACTGAAACTGAATTGCAAAATCAAAGCAATTTTCTTTTTTTTTGCTTAGATGATGCATGTTTTGGTGGCAGTTAAAAAATGAGCAAAATCAGTTTTCTAAGGGATTGTTTGATACCTGCAACATTTAACCATTTTGGAGGGGGGGGGTCACAGAGATGAGGTGAATCATGTCGACCCAGTCCCTCTGGGAAGACGTACATGGCTGGGTTGAGGGAATGCTGGGCAGAGGGCCCTGGGGTGAATCCTGGCTCGCTGCTCCTGGGGGACCACAGCTTCTCTGACCCTCAGCCTCTTTTTCTGTGAAATGGGGTTAACAACACTAAATGCTCAAGGGAAGGAAGTCATGAGTGCTTTGTTATACGATTGCTGTTATGGCTGGGTTGGTTTCATTTCATTAGATGAGATCGTAGGCTTTGCAAGCCATGTAGCATTATGCAGGGATTGTTAAATTCCTCCGTGTCCTGGAAATCCAATAGGGTCTGCTTACCTCGTATTCATAATTTGGAGAAGAGCTAGGGGGAGTGTTTCTTTTGCTTTTGGCCATTTATGGGTATTGTCTCATTTCTCCTGCTCTGTGGTGTAGGTCTCATGGTCCCATTTTACAGATGAAGAAGATGAAGCTCAGAGAGGTTAAGTGAGTCTCTCAAGGCCACCCAGCTGATCAGAGGGACTTGAATCCTAGGGTGTCTGATTCAAAACCCCCTCTGCCCTTTAGGTGTGAAGCTGAGGATGTCATTGCCTGTCCCTCAGAGGTGGGAATAAAGCATCCCTGGGAAACATTTCCAAATGACAAAGCACAAGCCAGAAGCTTGACCTCTGTTCTCTGCCGGCTTTGTCTCTTCCTCTGCCTCCGTTGGTTCCTCCAGGTCTCCCATCTCTGTCCCTCGCCTTCTCCCCACACCTCTCCTCTTGTCCCTCACTCCCTCTTTATCTGTCTCTCCATCTCCCTCCCTTGATTTCTAATTTCCAAGCCTGCGAGCTATTACAGAAAGCATAATGATGGTTACACTTGTCTATGGCAATATTACTGTCTAGCTTATTGCTTTGTAAAGTGCTTCGGGAGCCTGGAAAATGAAAGGTGTTATGTAAAATGAAAATCGATTCTAATTCTAAATAAACATCATTGCTTCAAGTTTCCCTCGGATAGTATTGTTTCATGCTCGCGAAAGACAATGAATCAGAATTGCCTCCGAATGTTTAAAAGGTATATTTGGGCATCCTGGTGTCTTGGGGCTTGCCACGACAGGGCGAGATCTGAATCATATCTCAATATATCCTTACAATTATATTTAATTGCACCTGGTAAAATGTGTCTTTGTTCATTATTTATGAAGGGAAATTATTTTCGTCCGTGGAAAAGATTGATACCACTTTTAGCTTATGTGCAGGTGATTAGTGATTAAGTGTAATTTATTTCCCTGATATATGTCTCTATCAGCAACCACCATCCAGAAATGGGGAAAGAAACTTTTCTCGGCAGAAAAACCATCTCCACTTTAGGGAGCATTTTCCTCCTCCTTGGCTGGCAGAGTAATTTATAAAGACACGCACACCACAAAAATGGAAGTTTGAATCATTTCTGTAGAGAAAGCTCATCATCCCAAATCAGAAATGTCATAAAAGTTAAAACGCCATAAGAGTGTGTTCCCCAAGAAAGAAATAATTTTCTTTTCATTGAGAACACTGGAGGATGTAATATACTTCTTGAAATTCAAATTTTCATAGCAAATGCCATTTCTCCCTCCCTTGGATCATTCATCTTTCTTTAAGAAAAGGTAACTGGATATTATATCTATTTTATATTTTTCCACAAAATTATCTTCCAGGTGCTTGTTTCCTTAAAAACACACATGCTGTCTGGGGGAAGATGAACAATTTCATCCTTGGGAAAGTGCACTGGAAACTTCCAGCATTGGGAAGTACCAATGAGGTGGCTTGCATTTGTAGTCATAAGTCCGTTTGCATCCATGAAAGATCCAGGATGCCTGTGGGACTCATGGCCTCAAATCATTTTCTTTTTTTTCCTCTTTCAATATTATGTCTGGTTAAGTAATCTCAAGGGTCTGCTGGTATAGTTTGGACCCAGCAAATGTTCCGAATAGGAAAAGCTGAGTAAGGGTGTCAGTGTTTGAATCTGAATGTATTACTAATACCTGTGACCCTCTATTAAATAGGTCTTCCTTACATGCAAATCCAGAATAGTATTATTTCCTTCTCTTGACAAAGCTCTCATCCTGTAATTCATGTTTGATCCTGTTAGCTGTGTGACAAGATGTGCTGGAGATGAATAGGCCATCAGCAGAGGAGTAGAAGGAATGTAGCCTGATGAAGACACAGCCCTGGCTTTGGAGTAGGGAGGCACGGGGAGCAACATTTGGGGACAAGTTCTCTTAGCACATAAGGCAGGCAGACAGTAACCAATAGACTCCCGGATACAGCTGAACTTGCCAGAACCTCAGTTTTCCTTTCTCATCTTCAAAATGGGAGAGGTAACCCTCCCTGGAAGGGCTGTGTGGAGATGGAGAAAATATGCAGAAAGCCTGTCATATGCAGGGTCGACATTAATGACATGGGCAGGGTCTGAGCCTCGCAGTATTCCCTGTAACTTCCCCCAAATCCTTAAGGGCACATACATGACATCTAACTATCCTCCACATGTTTGCTCGTTCCTGCATCAGGCTTTGGCCCACTTTGAGTTCCAAACTGGCATTTCACCATGTGGCAGAGTCCACTCATTGCCTCTTCTTCTTTCTGAGCAAAGGAATCTCACATTTTTGCTAGGCACCCCTAGAGTACAAAGCAACATTTTCTAGCCTTGCTTGCAACACATCAGCCATTGATATAGAAGGAGACACAGAGAAAAGCTATTTAGAGGATGCTGACTCAACTTGGAGGGGATGAGCTTTTCTTCTCTGCTAGCCTGGAACTCTGCTATGATGGCTGGCATCCCAGCAGCCATTGTAAACCATGAGGTGACATTATGGTGATGATGGCAGTATAGATACATAGAAGCTTGCATCCCTGATGATTTAATGGTTTACCTACAGATGGACTTATCTTACATGAAATAATATACCTTTAATTTGTTTTTAGTAGCTGACTATGATCCTAATCTGTATTTACTATATATGCAAATTGTATGCATCCTCCAAAGCTCATTTTGATTTCTTTCTTCTTCCCAGGTGACTCCAGACGCTCCTGTGCCCTCCATTACTGAGTTCTTACTATGCCAGGATACAGTCTATCACTTTCCTCCTTTCTTATAGCTTAGGTTTCCTATTCTTGGCCCCATAAGGAAACTTCAAGATCTTCAAGGATAGAGATTCTCTCTTAAAATTCATCTTATCACTCTCAGCACCCAGGAATATTGAGAAACAAGTAATTTCTCTATGATGAGACACTTATTGAGCACCTGTTATATGCTTATATATATCTCATGTTGTTCCCCAATCCCCACCTCCTGCCCTGATATCTAGGCTTAGAGAGGTTTATGATTTGGCTAAAAATCAGACATGTCATAACTGGCAAGTCCAAGCATATAGAGTCTCCCAAATACTCACACAGTGAATGCTTATGTACAGAATTATTTTTTTAAAAACTCACCCTCGTTTTTCTGTTTCCTGATTGCAATTGTTACATGCTTATTGCAGAAATTTTTGAAAAATACATGGTACAAAAAAACCAAATAAAATTATCTAATATTTCACAATCTAAAGTTCATCACTGTTAACATATTATTTTTTTCTCTTCCAGTATATGTAACATGGATCATGTAGTAAGTATTCCTTCAAGAGCAGTTATTGTTGCAATCATATTATATATAATAATAGCCATTCATAATTTACTCTAGGCCAGATCCTATTCTTTGTGCTTCATGAAAATTATTTTACATAATTCTCATGAGAACTCTGTGAGATAGATTCTATTATTGCCCCCATTTTCCGATGAGGACATTTAAGCACAGAGAGGGTAAGTAATTTGCTCGAGTTCACAACAGCGAATAAATGACAGAGTCAGTACTCGGATGCAGGCATTTAACTTAAGAATCCATAGTGCAGGTATGAGGCTATATTAATTCTCAATGCTGCCTGTTGCATTTCTTTTTTAAAACCTAAATCTTAAGGTCGGCCTAATACTCCATTACAAGTGTGTGCCATAATTTCCCGGCGATTCCTAATTGTTGGCCATCTGGGTTATTTCCATTTTGTCACTATTATTAACAATGCTGGGAAGACCACCTTTGTATATATGTATCGTTGTCTATATGATGGATTATCTCCTTGGGAGAGATTCCAAGGAATACAAGATGAATCAAGTAGTATGCATATTTTTTTCAGTACCCTGAAGCTGAAATATCCTGAATCATGGAATCCTGGAAACCTAGATCTTAAAAAAAAATCTTCCAGGCCTCATCTGTTTTTTAACAGTTGTGGAAACTGAGACTCAGAGTGAGAGAGTGACTTGCCCAAGGTCACACATGAATTCTGTTTCACCCAGGTGATTTGTTTCCTGTTTGATCTTTCCAACCATATCTTTTGCTCGTATATCACGTGATCTCACTATCCACCCTCCGTCTCTTTCTGTGAAAGGATCAACACTTTCTTTCATGAAAAACATACGTTGACTGAACCCGTGCTATATTCCTGTCATTGCTCTGAGCACAAATTCACACTGAATTCCACTCTTCTGCCTCTTCCACAAGGAGTCAGGAGAGCTAATGTGTCAATATGTCAAGAGTAGTCGTCAAGGCTGTCCCCCCTCGCCCTGCCCTGGTTGCCATGGCAGCACCTGGAAGTGTAGCTGGGGTGGAGGGATGGGTCCAGTGATTTCAACTGAGTCTGATTTTGCTCATGTTTTACAGAAGTGCCATCCGGTCCTTGGTCCAAAGGGTGTGGCTTCTTAACAGAATCCTGGCCTCATTGGGTCCTCCTCTTCTTCCTTCTTTTCTTTTATTTATTTTTGGCCGCGTTGGGTCTCCGTTGCTGCACGTGGGCTCTCTCTAGTTGTGGTGAGCAGGGGCTACTCTTCGTTGCAGTGTGCGGGTTTCTCATTGTGGTGACTTCTCTTGTTGTGGAGCACGGGCTCTAGGCGCGCGGGCTTCAGCAGTTGCAGCACGGGGGCTCAGTAGTTGTGGCACGTGGGCTCAGTAGTGGTGGCTCGCGGGCTCTAGAGCACAGGCTCAGTAGTTGTGGCACACGTGCTTAGTTGCTTCGCGGCATGTGGGATCTTCCCGGACCAGAGCTCGAACCCGTGTCCCCTGCGTTGGCAGGCAGATTCTTAACTACTGCGCCACCAGGGAAGTCCCTTCCTTCTTTTCTTTATTGCGGGTGTTGACTGAAAAAAATACACAATCTAAAAGCTGAGAGTTATGTTTCATTTGGCAGACAAAACTGAGGACTTAAGCCCAGAACACAGCCTTTCATATAACTCTGGGAGACGGCTCCGAAGAGGTCAGGGGGGAGCCAGGATATAGTGGAGTTTTTGCAATGAAGACCAGGTAGTCGGCACATCAAAAGATTACTGATAATTAAAGAAAACCAGACATCTCAAGTTAAGAAATTTAGCACTTTGCTTTTCTATGTATGGGAATCTGGGTGCACTGAAATTGTTCCTTTGATATGTACCTCGGCTCTCTGGGGTCAGTACCCTGTGCTCTCTCATCCTGAGTCTCTTCGGGAGGCATCGTTGAGGGGTGGCTGCAGCAGTTGACTGCTAGATGGCGGGCATCCTGTTTCCATCCTGAGTTTCCTCAGGGCTCACCCTTGGGGCAGCTTTAATGATGTCTTGATGGCTGTGACATCCTTTGTTTACTGATATGACAGGCAATATTTTTCATTTACAGGGGCAAAGAGGCTATTTTCTGGAGTAATCAAACATTTTCAATTAATATCCATGAACCAGGACAATGGAAGAGGACCTCCCATCCCCACCTCTAACCTCCCATGCATCTGGTCCTACTTTGAGAAGAAGTAGTTTCTTCTTTTCCCCTCAGCTCCCTCTGCCCTTTCTTTCCACCACATGGACTGGCCTGCCCTTTCCTGGAGGCCCTGCTTTGACACCCGCCCCTGCCCATTCCCTCCACTCCAGACCCCCAACCTCAGGGCTTCTTGCTTGTTACAGTTACATACAACTTAATTTGTTTCCCTTCTGGAACAGTAAAGCAATGCGCGTTCATGTGATAAAGAAACACCATTTGCTGGCTCCTTACTGGAGGGCTGGGGACTGCTGAGTCCTGGAACTAGAAAGAGAAAGAAGACACAGCTGCTGCATTCAAGGAGCTACAATGAATGGGAAAGATGCAAGTAAAGATGTTTACCATAAGATGTCACAAGTTGTATTGGACGTCTACATAGGATGCTAAGGAGGCAAAGAGGCATCTAACTCAGAGGGAGAGTCAGGAAGCCTTCTTTCATTGTTCATTTATTTATTTGTCAATCTATCCACTCACCCATCCAATAATTATTTACCGAGCACCTACTAAATACTAGGCAATATCCTAGAAATACTGACACAAAGCTGGGGCTCAAACCCATGTTTTCTGACTCTTGTTCCTATACTATCTTTTTTTTTTTTTTTTTTTATGTACGATGCCATTAACAATCCTTTAAAACAAATAAGAAAAGTGAGTGGTTTTAGGGATTGCATCCATCCAGGTGGAGTAAAGGCTGTTACTCAGCCTGATGGAAGTACATGCCGGGCTCATTAATCAAACACTCTGGTTAATAGAGAGTTCTCATATATGCCATGCATGAATTATCAGTTTTCAAAGAATTATAATACAACAAAGTATACTGGAACTATACAGCTCATAATTTAATCTGCTTTAGATGTGACAGAAGTCACCTGAAGGGCTGTATTTAAGAGCCATCAACTTTAGAATGTCACACCTGCAGAAGGCAAGTCACTGCAAAATTAACACCTCTTGGCTTTCACTGAGCTGCTGTTTTTGCAAATAGAAAGCTCAATCCTTCTAAAAAACAAAAATAGCTATACCTTAACCAAATTTGCTATGTAAAGAGGTGAAAATCGTCCTTCAAAATGGCAAGCACGCCTATGATCAAGATCTTAACGTATTTGCAAATAACTAAAGCCTTTATGTGTGTGTTTAGGTGCTGATTTAGAGGATTTTTTTTGGAGGGGGTGGCCACTGGTGCTCCTTTTACAAACCAGAAGGCCCAGTTTTTCTTTTTCTTTTTTTTTTTTAAGAGAAAAATATCTTTCAAGTTCATTGCAAGTGGCCTTTGGCTATAACTTTTTCTGGGTGGCTCTTTTACAGAATTTGCAGTTGAACTCAATCAAAATGCTGGTTAACGGGGTTCTGATTGTTGGAACTCTGGACCTTTAAGATAGGAAGCCCTCTGGTGGTGCTGAGAGGTGTGAGATGGGCACAGGCTGGCGTGGATGCTGTAAGTCAGGAGTTCCCGGGGCACTGGTCCTGTGATCTCCTTCTCAAACAACAGGCTTCCCAGGTCAGGTGAGTCTGGAAACTTCCCCATAGAATCCCCCTTTGGGGGGCTCCAGTGCGTGTTAGTCTAATAAAGCTCTGTCCTACAATAAAGTCCTGTAGCACTTAACTTCTCTCAATCAGTGTCTCTCAAGGAACTTGTTTTCTTACCTTGCAGAGCAAGGATTCTGACAAACACATCTTGGGTTGCTGGCCCAGATACTTCCTTTGCAAAGATATCAGGCTTGGTGTCTTCCCAATGGATGATTCATAAACTGTCAATCATTTTTTCTTTCATTTCTTCAGTAGGTACCTTCTGAGCACCTGGTCTGCATCTTGGGAGTGTTTAGATCACAATGTGAATAATGTGGGCAGCCCAGAAGCCCCGGGGGTTGGAATAGCAATGGTGTGGGTTTACATGTGTTAGATAAAAGTACTTTAAAGTTGTAAGTAATGTTTAATCACTCTTATTTGAAACAACAACAAATAAAATCCTTGATTTTAATGTGGATTGCATGTTTTATTTTGTGAAATAAACTCAGCCGTTTTTTCTTCTTCTGGTGCTAGCTGAGTCATCCGTTTATATAAAATAGCTTGAAATTATTTTGAACCTAGATTGGTTTGTTCTCCAAGGTTTAGAGAAGTTGACCAGAGCTCAGTATTGACTTTTCATTTTGTAAAATAAATGAGGTTCCAGTGTTTCTTAATTGTAATTGCTGAGTCTCTTCCACTCCTGTTTGAAGGACCTACTCCCTTCCTTCTGCCCAGGAGAGATGAAAGCTTATTTTTTCCATCAACTGAGTCATCTGAGATGGGAAAGTTAAGGCATTCAGGAGGACGGGTGTCAGAGCACTTGAAAGACAGGCTAATGCCACATGCAAACTCTGCTTCCTTCATGTCGGTACTCTGTACCCATTTTCTGTTCATATTTATTAAAAACTCACTTCACCAGACCCTCTTGCAGCTAAGAGTGACCACGTGACTACTCTCGCCAGTGTAGTCAGAGTCTGTGGCAGGATGTCCTTCTTTTAACCTTCACCATTCTTCTTTCTGCCTGGAATGCAGATGAGATATCTGGAGGTCAGCCAGTCCTCTTGTAACTAAGAGACAATAGGCTAGAGAACAGAAATCCACACACTGAGAATGGCCTGGTAGGTGGAAGGGAGACAGTTAGATTCTTTACAGCCGTACCAAGTCACTGTCTTAGTCCTGGACAGCCCATGGACAGACTGTGTTCATGTTTTTTACAAAGTGCAACTGACGGCATCCCTGATGGATATAAATGTTTGTCCACATGTTTGTGATCACTGTTAATCCTAAATTGTCAATATCTATTCATACCTCAGTAGGGGTAGGAGTGCAAGATCTATGCCTCATTCATCTCTATCTTTGGCACAGAATGGACGTTAAGTAAATGTTGTTTGTCAAGAGAATTGGATTTTTAGATATCAAGGTCCATACAGATGTAAAAGTCCTGTGTTTCTACCTAGTGGTTTATTTTCTCTTTTTTCTTTCCCTGTCTCTCCCATTTCTTTTCTTTCCTCTTTTATTTTCTTCTCTCTATTGTATTTCTCTTTCTTCTTAGAAATGAATTCTTTTTTTTTTTCTACTTACATGAAATGTTCTAGAAAGGATCCTGGTGCAAGGATATATATATATATATATATATATATATGTATATTATCCAGCTTGATCATGTATATATATGATCAAGCACAGCAAATGAGGGGCATTTCTAGCACATTAGTTGCATAACAAGCTTTAGAAATGGTTTTGGATTTCTTTTAACTACCTCTATTGCCACCCTGATTTGGCCTTTATTGGAGTAAAGTATTCTCTCTATGCTTGTGGTCTCACTGCAGATTTTTCTATCCAGTGGGAACCAGAAATAAAAACCAATGCATTTAAAATGTGAAATGTGGAAAGGAAATACAGAGAACAGTTTTGGAGCTGGCTTCCATTGCCTTATAAATATAGCATAGTTACTTGAATTCCATAAGAATTAAACTCTGATCTTTTAAAATGCATGCAAATTCTTGCAGAATATATATGAAGAAGTCACTATAACTGTTGAGGCACTTCGACTCCCTTGATAAATGGGACTTCCAGACCACACTTTATTGAGTCTCTGATTTTTAATAATTTGAATCCTGCAAGATTTAATTCTGCATAATTCTGGCTGAAATCAGCTTTTGATTGAGTTGTAATGGCTCTGTCATTGTAAATATCTCCGCATGCTAATGTTGCGCTGGAATTCAATAATATTTAGATGAAATTTTTCGCCTCGAGCATTATGGAAGCAAGATTTAGAAAGTCGGGAAGTTTGTGTCAAAGTGACATCTATTTTGGGTAACCTGCAACATTTCTAAATGCAATAAACGGTCATCCCAAGACATGATTTAAATCATTATGAATCCTAAATATATATGTGTGGATCGATTATAATATGTGTATAATATGAATAAGATATATGAAAATTCTTAAAATATATTTCACCTTGCAATATTTTCAGATACAGTCATCAGTGACTCAGCTGAGGATGATGGGATGAGAGCTGGGACCCCAAAGATGGAGAGGCAGTGTGGAGCTGTAGACATGGTTTGAGCTGAGTCTTGGCACTACCATTGACCCCAGTGGTGAATAAACTTTAAGGTTTCAAGAAATTCACTTACATTCTCTGAGACTCAGCTTCACCTGCTATAAAATCAAATAACCAAACCAATAACAGTTACTTCTTCATTATCTATCTCTTCATTAGACCAGGAGCATCTTGAAGAAAGATCCATTTCTTAGTACCTGTCACACATGGGTGCTCTACGAGTATCTGTTGAGTTAAATTGAAGGTTCAAGTGTGAAACGATTCGTTCAGTCCTATGAAGTAGGAACTATTATCATGCCCATTTTACAGAAGAAGGAATTAAGGAACACATAAGCTGTCAAAGTTTAGACCAGCTATTAAGTGGAGGAATTGGGATTTGAACCCAAGCAGTCAGGTTCCAGAACCTGTGCTCCTAACCCTTGTGATGTGTTACAGATGGACACAACTTATTTGGCCCTTCTTCCTTCAAGAGGTCGAGTGTAATTCTGCTCTTCCAGCAGGGGCTGGAAGGACCTTTTGAGGAGATGGTGGATGAGGGTTTGCTGGATGGTGAGGAGAGTGTTATTGGAGGCTGGAGGAGAAGGTACCCAAGTTAGATGTTGGTAGACAGGTGAGTGAAATTATTGTTGGCAGAAACAAGGAAAACAGAAAGGACACCTAAAAAGCCTGTGCATCTGGCTAAAGACATCTCCAGGCAGAATGTTGACAGTGCCACCTGGCTTCTAGTGAGCTTTGATAAAATGCAAGAGAGAGATGAACTAAAGAAAAATCATGCAGGTTTTGAGCAACATTTAGAAGAAACAGGACAATCTTTTTATTCCACAAAAAGTTTTCAAAGTAAGAAATTGCTTCAGGGCAAAGATCAAATCCAGGGCTTTCTCAATAAAGCCTTGTCTCAAGGTATAGATCTTAAGGGTGTGGACTCTAAGACACCCCCCACCCCCTTTTGAAAAGTAAGGTTTAAGAGTGTGACGGGTAAAATTTCTAAGGCTGTGCCTTATAGAACCTTTCAACTGTAGAAAAAAAGCTTCTAGGAAACTGAAAGCCACTGTCTCAGAATACTCTGATTCTCAGCCCAAGGTAGAGGAGAAAGAAATGTGAATGTGGTTTTAATCTAATGATGCAAACCCTAATAAGATTCATAGAAAATCCACAAGGTTTTTAGGAGAATTGTATTGGTGGAAGCACCGCTGGCTTGGACAAACTGGGACAGAGACACTATAAAATGAAAAGACGTCTTGGGACAGTCTGCGTTCAACCCACCTACGATGGGCAGAAGGCTGACTGAGGAGGCTACTTGTCTGCAAATATGAGCCATTTGCTATGGAAATTGAAAAATGGTCCAGAGGGAAAAGCCAAGAACCTTGGAGAATCATTTCCAGGGAGCATTACTAGGCTCTACTCAAGGAACTGGCCACACGTACCAGACTGGATTTTGGAATTGCTATAGATCAGGAGCTGCCAGGGACTCCTGCTTTCCCCATTTTTGAGCAGGCATGCCTTTTGCAGTTATACTCTTTTTGTCTTAACGTAGTAAATCAGGTGTGGGGAGAGCAGATAACTTTTCCCTTTAGTTCACAGATCATCATAATGAAAAGAACCAATTTGGGGAACTGCACCCAAGGAACCCCACCTGTAGGTGGATTTGATTTAGATAATGAAATATTGGACTTAAGGCAATGCCACATTGGAATGAGACCTCAGGGATCTCAGGGAAGGAGAATGTGCTTTTCTTGTGTGAGGGAAATAAACGATTTGTGACCAGGTAGCAGAGCAGGATAGATTAAGATGGCTTTATTAAATTATTCGACAATTCTCCCATGGAGAGGGGGGTTCTATTTTATCTCCCTTGAATCTGGGATGAACCATGAGTGTTTTGACCATTACATAATGTAGATATGATGCTCTGCCTGTTCCAGACCTACACCTTAATAGGACTGGAGGCTTTCGTCTAGAATGCTTGGTGCCCTGCGCTTCCATGGAGGAAGTCTGTCCTGTAGAACGTGTAGAGGTTCTAAGACCACGTGGAGAAGAAGAGGGGCCTGCTAAGCCCAGGATTCCAGCTGTCCTCATCAATGTGCCAGGCTGGAGTCCAGCTATATTGATACCCCCCAGACCAGACCAGTCTCTAGCTGAACATCACCAAGTGACCCAAGTCAACATCCTGTGCAGGCAAAGAATCATCAGTCAAGCTCTGTCTGGATTCCTGATCCACAAAACAGTGAGATATAATAGAATGGTTATTGTCTTAAGGCACTGAGTTTCGCTGTGCGGCCATAGATAACTAGAACTACCACTATGTCTCCCAAGTCCTTGTAAATTACTGTGGCCATCATGATGATGCTGCTGGTACTAATACTACTGGTAATGGTATCTCCTGACCCCAAGTTGCCCCCTTGATGAATGTATATAGCATCTACACCAAATGCAGTTACAGTTTAATCTTTAGCCACTGACGCTGGAGATGGTGACATCATACAGCGTTGACTACAGTTCAGTATGGTACCAGAAGGAAAGTATTACTTTCCACTTGCCAAAACTCAGTGGTTCAAAACTCAGGTCTTGGGCTTCCCCAGTGGTACAGTGGTTAAGAATCCGCCTACCATTGAAGGGGACAAGGGTTCTGGCCCTGGTCCGGGAAGATCCCACATGTTGCAGAGCAGCTAAGCCCATGTGCCACAACTACTGGAGCCTGCACGCCTAGAGCCTGTGCTCCACAACAAGAAAAGCCACAGCAATGAGAAGCCCGTGCACCGCAATGATGAGTAGCCCCTGCTCGCCGCAACTAGTGAAAGCCCGTGCACAGCAATGAAGACCCTACACAGCCAAAAATAAATAAATTAAACAAATAAATTTATTAAACAAAACAAAACTCAGGTATTGCTTCCAAGCGAGGATAAGCCCCCTCTTGCTTGCCAGGCTTCACCCTGTAGGTTTTCGCATGCCGCAGTCGTTGCGAACTTCCCTGCCTCTTCCATTACACAGAGAGCTGCTTGAGGTCGGCTGTGTCTTTGCCTGAGTAACTTCCCCCTCCTCTCCCTCCACCACCCAAAACTAACACTGAGCAGGGCACGTAGTAGCTGCTCGCTGCGTTGTTGGTGGAATGCACAAATGAGTGATAGGCATTTGGGAAATCTTTCCGTTCTTCTGCATTTCAGGTCTCCCTACAATTTCAAGGGCATGGCTGAGCAGATTAGCACGTTATGGAAAGTTATTTTTACAGGTCTCAGGTTGATCACTTTCTTAGAGAACAAATCTGGCCTTCTATAGTGACGATAACAGAAAGGCATGATTCATAACAGCAGCATTAAACCCAAAAGCTAATTGCTTCGACCGTCAAATAGCGCGAGGCCTTGCAGGACATTTGGTCCCGTCCAAAATGTGTATAAGACATTTGGTCCATGACAAAAGGTCCTTGATATTTGGTCCTGTCCAAAACCATTCGGCACGGACCAAATATGTGTATGGGCATCTTGGACAGGACCAGATGTCTGCTAACCGTGTGAGGCGGTGTATGATAGCAAGGCAGGGCTTTGGGTGAGGACACAAGTTCTCTGTGAGCTGAAATTCTAGGTGACCCTCAGCTGTTTGGGTTTGATCTCTTCTCTGAGCCAGTTTTCTTATTTGTCAGTTGCAGGCAATGCCTCAGAAGGTTCTAAGGACCAAAGAAAATAACGAAAGCATTTTGTAAAGCTACTTTCCATTCAAGAGATCAGAGAAACCCAAGTTTCCCAGAAACCTTGATCTTGCCACTATCTTCATCCCAAGAATGTCTACGATTATGAAAATTGCCTAAATTTGGCTTCATTTTTGTCCCCCCACTCCCAGTCTCCAGTCTAGTCACCAGTGGAATTACCAATGTGGGTTGTCTGACATGAGCTCTGTATCAGACAAAGAACATAGTATACATGAGAGGAGGGTAGTGTAGAGTGAATAAACACAGGAGGTTAAATTTGGTGGGGGCTTGGAGAATACTCCTGCCAAGCCGGACACGATGCACATGGAGAAACTGAGCCCTGGGATGCAGAGGAGCTTAGCCTAAGGCCATACACGTGATCAAAGATGAGTCGCGCCAGGATCCCACCCTGCAGCCTCATGGCACATACAGGTCAGCAAACTCTTTCTGTAAAGAGCCAGTTAGTAAATATCTTAGGCCTTGAGGGCCTCACGGTCTCTGTTGCAATTACTTAGCTCTGCTGCTGTAGCACGAAAACGGCCACAGACAGTATGTAAATGAATGCACACAGCTGTGTTCCAATAAATTGCTCTTTATGGACACTCTGCTAAATCCCATTCCCGCCCAGTTCCTACTCCCCTACCTGCCACGTCTCCATTTATTGCATGAGCACCCCTTTGTCCGTTCCCCCCCTTTTCAGGTAGTCACAGCTATCTCTTCTTAGTGAAGAGGACTCCAAGGACCTATGTTTTAAGTCCTGCCTTGTGTCTTATGACTTTGGGTGAGTTTCTGTACTTTCCACGCCTCTGTTTAATCCTGTGTGAGTCAAGGAGGCTGAACTAGTACTTCAAAGGAACCTGTGGTGCTTTGCTTCGTGCGTCTCTCTTTTAGGAATCCGTGGAGTCAAACAGCTCTGAACCCCCTCCTGGGTCTACACACAATGCTATGTCTTGGACCTGCGACTTAACTTCACTCAGATTCAATCTCCCCATCTGTAAGTGGGGATAAGAAGAACATGGGCTCATGAGACTGTTACAAAAATGATGTCTGGGAGAGGGATAAATTAGGAGTTTGGGATTAACAGATACGCACTACTGTTTCTAAAATAAACAACAAGGACCTACTGTATAGCAGAGGGAACTATATTCAATATCTTGTAATAACCTATAATGGAAAAGAATCTGAAAAAGAATATATGTATAACTGAATCACTTTGCTGTACACCTGAAACTAACACCACATTGCAAATCAACTATATTTCAATAAAAAAAATTGTGAGAGATGCTGTTTGCATGTAAATGCTCTTTATGACAGAGCGAAACACTATGGAAATGCGAGGTTTTGTAAAGCATATTAGTATATATACTAGAGCTACCTTTTGGAGATCTCCTGGGGTTTTCCAAAATGATATGTATGCTAACATTGACAGCTGAGGAAATATTCAGACTTTTGTTCAGTGTGAGCCTGGTCCACGTGTGAGATAAGACCGCAGTGCAGCTAGCAAAACATTTGAGAGCATGTTCACATCACCCATCAGCTAAAGAGCACAGTTTGTTCCCTGGGCATTTTGTTTTGTATTTTCTTTTTAATTTATGTGTTGTTATTAAACAATTGCGTTTGGAGATTGTTGATCAGAGTGTGTTTGCATTTCTAATTGAACCTTCTAATAATGATGTTTTTACTTGGTTTTTAAAGGTTATTATAATTTCTATAACGTTTCATAAAACGTGGCAGCCAGAAAAGCTTTCATGGAAAAACAAAATGCATTTACTGAGACGCTGATGCCTTCTTGCAAGGCTGTTGGAAACAGTATTTTGCAAAATTATAGCACAACTTACATCTTTGTAGCTGAAGGGAACTTAGGTTTCTTCTCAATTGGCAATTCAGGTTAGGAAGTAGAGGTGACATGAGGGCTTTCTGAGGCTATGTTTGGGCTCAGTGGAGAAGGACTCTGCGATGGATTTGTAACGTCTGCCATGGTACATCCTGGAGGGGTATGTTGGTGCGTGTGCATGTGTGTCAGTTGTGTGCGTGCATGTGCGTATAAGTGTGCATGATGTGGTGCAACCTCTACTCACTCCCTCACCCTCCTTTTGACAAGTAGGGAAGCACATTGATGGAAGGAGAAAGTGAGTTGCCCAGGATCATACTGGTAGTAATTGACAGTCGGATCTTGAACACTGAATACCTGTTGCTGGGTCAAATGCTCATTAAACTCACTGCCATGCCCTTTATATGACTGAAGAAGAATCTCTCTCCATGGTACCCTCCTTAACCCATCTCCTGTGCTCATCTGTGTGTAAGAAACTGATTCAGCTCATTACCTTTTTCCTCCCCAGTGATGGACTTGGTGAAACACGCCCTTGCCAGGACCTTTGAACGGGAACGTTGGTAACTGAGATGATGAGAGCTGCGGGTAGCCTATAACGTAAAAACACCTGGGGAAAGCAACAACTGGAAATGCTCCAGAGGATTCTTTCTTCTATTTTTCTCTTGATTTTCCAAATCCCCTACTGGCATGACTTTTATTATCAAACAATTAGCTTAAATTTTTTAAACGTACCCCAAAGCCCAATAGAAATTGCGTGGTCTAGTTAATAAATATAATATTCTGTTTTCGGATGGACTAGTCCGTGGGGATAGTTAGAAATTAAAGGCCTGTTTTGGGCATGCAACCTTTGAGTGGCACATTCCCTATCAGCCAAAAGTCCCGAGATCTACAGCGTGTCAGACCTAGTTCCATGCATTCTAGGGGACACAGTGACAGCAAAGAGGAATATAATTGGATCAGAAAGAAGCAGTAATGTATGAATCTTGGAAAACTGAAAAAGTGAGGACTAAAGAGGTGTTCATACACCTACTTTTAATAAAACTCAACCAAACCCCAAAAGACATGCCATAGAGTGCAAGAATGCACCTTAGGGCTCATGGGTGTCAGCTATAATTTGAATCTCTAACTCGAGCATGCACAGGGGTCTGGGGCTGCTCTCTCTAATAGGTTATCACAGGATAGAGTTTAAAATACCACTTAAGTCATAACCTCATCTACTTAGAGATCCAGAAAGGGTTCCCAGGGCTGATCAGAGACCTGATTTGCAAATTACTATAAATTAATGTAGTTATAGCTGAGACATGAATATATGCTTGGAAATGCTCATATAGTGCATAATATATGCGTGTCTTAAGATGATAATAGTGGTAATTTCTAAGACGACTTTTCCTCTAGCTGGCACCTTTCACCTTGTGATCTTGAAGTCCTTTACAAACACTAATTAATTACATTAATTTTATCATAAAGCCTGCTCATTACTGTACTTTTATTATAAGCTCTTGCCAGCTCAGATTTAATGCAACACCCTTATTGAAATTCTGCTCTTTGATATTGCTAAGGATCCGTTCAGATATTATATGTGCCTTTATAGGTTTTTTAATTGTACCAGTAATAGCTAGAATAAAGGTTCTAACTTTCCCTTCCACATGGGAAGGTACAAAGGGAGATTTAAGTGGAGCCCAGATCAAGTACTATGACTGTCCCTAGGTCACAGCGTGTATAGGGTCAGAGTGGTGCTGTGCAGGGATAGATTTCAGCGTGAATACCAAACTGATGGATTGAGAGTGGCTGTCTGGTGCTTTGGGTTAAGAAGGATTCTGAGCCACATCCAAGACTGGCAAGAACAACTGCTCTGACCAACTTGCCATGGACACAGGTATGGAAATTGGAGTTTGTTGGCTCACGATCGCCCTCTCCCCGCTGTCCTTGGTATTGCACCCAACATTCAACTAAGGCAAGAGATCAGGGTCCAGTTTCATTTCTCCTTCTTATGAGGTTTGTAGTATTATTCAAGAAACTTGCAGAACCTTTTTCTTTCTCTCTAAAATGGGTATACTCACGCTTGCCTCACTGAAACTTCAGGACTTTAAGGTGATAAACGGATGTAATAATGTACAGGCAGACTTTTTCCTCGGCTGAAGAGTATTTATGGTAGCTGGCTATCTAGTGGCAAGCAGATCAGCTTCGGAGGCAGGATACTTGGATTATGAAATCAAGCCAGTTGTCTCACTGGTGACTAGGTGATGTGGGCAGAGCATTTATTCTCAATGACCTTCCATCTTTTCTTGTATAAAATAGGGATAATGATATCTTTGCCTCTGGCTCGTAAATCTGTTTAGAGATTTAAGTGAAATAGAAACATAATAAATGATTGTGATAATTGTCACGTAGTATGTACTCAAAAGTTTGCTAAAAACTGAAAAAGAAAACTCAGAAATATGCAAACAAAGAGCTATGAAAGGAAATTCATTCAGATGATAAAAATGGGTTTGCACTCGGAGGTGGACAGGAGTGATTTATTTTTTTTTATAAATTTATATATTGTATTTATTTTTTTACTTTTAAAATTTTTGGCTGTGTTGGGTCTTCATTGCTGTGCATGGGCTTCTCAGTATGGTAGCTTCTCTTGTTGCAGAGCACAGGGTCTAGGTGTGCGGGCTTCAGTAGTTGTGGCACGTGGACTCAGTAGTTGTGGCACACGGGCTTAGTTGCTCTGCGGCATGTGGGATCTTCCCAGACCAGGGATCGAACCCATGTCCCCTGCACTGGCAGGCGGATTCTTAACCACTGCGCCGCCAGGGAAGCCCCTGGAGTAATTGTTGTTGCTGTATTTACTTCTACGTTTTAACATTTTCCCTGATGAACATGCATAGATTTTATAATGGAATAAGAACCAAAAGTACTCTTTTGGTGGCTCCACAAATCTATATATGTGATAAAATTGCATAGAAACACACAGGCTTGCACGCACACACACGAGAATGAATATGTATAAAAACTGGCAAAGTAAGACCTGAATAAGGTGTGCAAATTGTACCAATATCAGTTTACTGAGCTTGATATGTCTGATAATTATGAGAGATGTTACCACTGAGGGAAGCAGGAGGACGAGTACAGAGGACTCCACTTACTATTCTTGCAACTTCCTGTGAATGTATGCTTATTTCAAAATAAAAATTTTTTTAAAGTTATCAAGCTAACCGAAATAGAATTAAATATTAGCTGCTCAGATGTTCAATCAATAGATGGATGGGTGGATGGATACATTCTCAATATTCCTATTTCTTTATTCATCAGTAAACTCTGTTATGCTGTGCTCATGGTTTATAAGACTTTTCTCTAAACATTAACTTTTGGCTTCAGAATGAGATCTCTTTGTCAGGGAGCATCGTAGACACATGTTTGTAAATGCTGACGGTCTCACCTTTGAGAACAGATATTTTGCCCGTGGTGATTCCAGACTACAGCCATGATGGGTGTCCTAGAAGTATTCTTGTAGGCTTAAAAAAATCATCCCCTTTCTCTGATTCTAAGCATGGGGCCAGAAGGGAGTGGAGTGCCATCTGCTAATTCATTGGATCTTGGTACAGCATGGGAACAGAAAACCAACCCAGCCATTGCTTTGGATATAGCAGACCCTGAATGTAATAAAAGCTGTGTTCATTAGATAAATAAAGCTGACTTGGATAGGTTGCTTCAAACCCAAAGTGAATTGAAACCGAGTTGGCTACACTTGGTATCAAAAATTAAAACTAATAGTGGCTGCCAATTTTGAATTATCCAGGAACTCTGCATACATTACATCTTCTAATGTGACCATGACCCTATGGGACATAGGATATCATATGACCATGATGCTATGGGACACACACATTCTAATCTGACTACAGCCTTGTGGCATCTATATTCTTCATTCCATTTTGCAGAGAAAGAAAAGGCGACTCAGAGGTTAAGTAACAACATAAGTGCCTTAGTATTCGGTAATGCTGCTGTAACAAATAAACCTTAGCGCATCAATGGCTTGGCACACACACACAAGTTTATTTCTTCTTCACATAACAGTTCAGTGTGAATGCCAGGGACTGGCTCCACGTTTTCCATTCAGGGCTTTCAAGGTGAGCAAAGAGGAGGAGAGGCAACATGGAGAAGGCACACCTACTTCTCAACCAACTTACCCAAGATGTGCCGCCCATCGCTTCTGCTTTACCCGTATGAGCTAGTCACAGTGTCCTTCCTGGAAAAAGACTGGACAGGTGAGGATCAGCTCTGCAGTTTCATCTCTACAGGAAGGAAGGTGGGTGTGCACATCTTCGGCTGCCTCTGCCGTGGTCATTCCACAGGGCATGGAATGGGAATCAGACTCAGGTTCAGCCATGCTCTTCCTGGAACCATAGTACAGAGTGTGGGTTAGAGTCTGGGCTCTGCACTCAGCCTACCTGGATTTTGATCCTGGTTGTAACGCTTTGTAGATTTTTGACCTTGGGAGAAAGTTGCTTAACCATTCGAAGGCTTGACCTCCCCTTCGGGAAAACATGAGAAAAATAAAAATTGCCACCCCCTAGAGCTGTTGTAAGGATTACAAGAAGAATGCATGCAAAGCATTTAGAGTGAGGCTTGGTATACAGTAAACATGCACATATATCTATGATTATTTTCATTATTATAATGATGATGACTTTTACTCCATGCTCCCTTCTCATCCCATTCACTCCCACTTTGTTTAGCTCTTTTGTCTTGTAGTTTTGCAGTCTGTCCAGATTGCTCCAGCTCTACCAAACTCTTTGCAGTAACTATAGTCTAGGAAAACATAAAAGTCCTCTCCCTTCTGCTGAGGTATTTCATAATGTAAAAGTCTTGCCTAGGAGTGTCAGCGTTGCCACGGGGACATTTCCAGTCTCCCAAAGCAAACACATTTGACACTGTTGATTTGGTGGCTAAATGTATGCGGCTTTATTAAATATGCATTAAAGTACTCCCCTCATAAATTGTATGTACTCGGCCCACTCCGAGTACAATGCACACGACTGAATTTTTCTAACCACACAGATGGAGCAATCAGGCCAACTTCAAAGTTGGTGAGAATAGAGTGAGTCAAGCTCCCCCCTCCCTCCTCCCCCTGTAGCTCTTCGGTGGCGCCTCCCACTTTGGCAGTTTGGCAGGTTTCAGCTGTACTCTCCCTGCACATAGTAGTTTGCATTTCTAGGCTTGTTAAACTAGAGTTCACATCCTGCCCTCTGTGAGGTCCATTCACTTGCACCTAAGGGCATTGGGAGGGGGATGTATTTGATTCATTAGTGTGAGTTCCATCTGGATCTGCTGGTAGCATCAACCTTCCTGTGCTGTCAAATAATGTATTCATGCAATTAGTCATGATCTGTCTTTTCATCTGTCTATCATCCATCCATCCAACCATCTATCCATCCACCCATCTTTCCATCCATCCATCCATCCATCCATCCATCCATCCATCCATCTGCCACTCTTTTCTGGGCCAGGTGCAAGGCACTGAGACTACAAAAGTGGAGCCTGACTTAATGTTCCAATGGGAAAAACAGACAGAAATAAGTACACAAGCACATAAAATAATTACAGAAGGATCAGTGCGGGGGAATGAAAGATGACCCTGAATGTGTGCACATGTTTGTGCTGGAGGAACGATTACTTTATATTGAGTGGTCAGAGTAGGTCTCCTTGAGGAGCAGAAGTGTAAGCTGAGGCCAGAAGGAAGAGAAAGAGGCAGTCCTATGAGGAGCAGAGAAAGAGACTTTCAAGTAAAGAGAGTGACATTTGCAAAATGCTCTGCTCAACAAAGGGCCGGTAAGCACATCTGTTACCACTCTCATATACAATAGGGGCACACGTGTACGATTATATCATGTCTGGTTTTGCTTTGGCTCTTACTTGAAACAATTAAAACATCTTATATTGCTCCTGTTTCCTTAAATGTGTTGATCTTGCCTATTTTTAAAGTGTGAATGAAGGACCAGAAATGTAAACCATAAACCACAGAGCCTGATGCCAAAGGTCAGAATCTCTGGACCACCTTGGAAACAAGGACTATGCTAGATTCACCCTGTAGCCCAGCATCTGGCTTGTAGCTGAAAACAGAAAATGATAGTTGCATGAACGTACCCCCAAAATTTAGGCCAAGATTCCAGCTTGGTTCTCCTGACCCTGAGCATGTGTTGTTTTGGAAGCACCTGATTGGTGATCCATTAGTGGGGATTTTCATTCATCTGCATCAGTGACACAGTCAGGAAGAGGGTGGGTACCTGTCCCTTAGGTCACCTGGCTCAGCCCATTAGAGCTCAGGTTTATCACCAACACTGAGGAAAGGGCTGTAGGATTGAATGGAGGCCCCCGAAAGATTTTGTCCATGTTCTAATCCCCAGAACTGTGAATGTGACCTCATTTGAGAAAAGACTCTTTGTAGACATAATTAAGTTAATGATTTTAAAATGAGGAGATCATGCTAGATTATTTGCTTGGGCCCCAAATCCAATGATAAGTGCCCTTATAAGAGACACACAGAGGAGAACGCAGATGACAGAAGAGAAGGTGTTGTGGAGATGAAGGCAGAGATCAGGGTGATGCAGCCTCCGCAAGCCCAGGACTGCTGGCAGACACCAGAAATTGGAGGAAGCAAGGAGCAGATTATCCCTAAGATCCCCCATAGGGAGCGTAACTCTGCTGAAGTTTGGACTTCTAGTCTCCAGAGTTGTGAAAAAATATATTTTTGTCGTTTTAAGGCACCAAGTGAGTGCTAATTTGTTACAGCAATCCTAGAAAACCCTAGAAAAAGACATCTTGGGGCTGCTGTGGCTTCCTCCAGCACTATACTTCTCAGTAAAAATATGAGATACCCACATAATTTAAGTTTTTTTAGTATTCATGTTGAAAAGAGTGAAAAGGAAGAGGTGAATTAATTTTAATTGTATATTTTATTTAACCCACTATATCTGAATGTTATATCAACATGTCATCAATATAAAAAATCATTCATGAGATATCTTACCTTCTTTTTAGGTACTATCTCTTCAAAATTTGGTATGAATTGTATGCTTCTAGCACATACCCATACCGAATAGCCACATTTCAAGTGCTCAATAACATTTGTGGCCAGTGGTGATTGTATTAGACAACACAGCTGGAGCATTTCTCCTGGGTCTTTTGCTTTGGGTCTGGAACAAAAGTTCGTCAAGGAAGAGAGAGATGAGAGAAACTTCTAGACCACAGAGACTGCGGGATCTGCCTTGCTGTATGTAGTTTCTGGGGATCCAGAGAGGGGACCTGGGTTTGGCTCAGTCAGGCATCAAAGAACCAGATGGAGTTCTTGGGAGTGTGGGAGTCCTTGTGACCAGCTGGGTCTATTCATCTTTGGTACAAGGCTGTAGGATAAGGACCAAGAATCAGGCTTCCATGGAAAAAGGGTAGGGGAAAGCTGAACGGGAACCAGAAGAAATTAATAGAAATAAATTTGAGTTACTGAAAAACAGCTATTTTCTAAACTCTTCCCACTTCAAGTAATCTTCTTCACAAACCTATGTGAGAGGCATGATTACTGTCTCATTTTGCTGATAAGGAAATCGAGGATCAATATTGTAAGAGACTCGTCCAAGTTCCCCCAGCTCATATGTGAGTGGCAAGAGCCAGGATTTGAACCCAGGTCCCTCTGACTCCAAAGTCACTATGCTGTGTTAAAGGTCTTGACATCTGGTTGGATTTGCCTCTTTGTATACTTACTGTGAGGATGGGCTCAGGGCTGGGCAAGGGCTGAATGTCCAAGGTGGACAGCAGGCTTCAGAGAATCAGGCTGGAGGGGCTGGGGGAGTCTAGGGCTGCCTCAAGAGTGGACAAGGTCTTAGAATGCTCAAGGCCATCCATCATGATTGAGCATCCAAAGAAGAGCTCTCACTTTTGCATTCAGGATTCTCCTGCTCTTCTGCTGCCTATTCTGGTTGACCAGTTGGCTCTGGGATATACCACTTGCTATGTCTTATGTTGGCAAAATTGACCTACAGAAGCTAGAACTGCCCAATTGGCTAAGGAAGCAAGTTTGTCTTTTAAAAGCAAGACATCAGGACATTCATCTTCTGACAAGAATCTGTAATTTGTGTTTATTTTATTTCCCATTGATTGATTGCCATATGTCTTTTGGCACCCCTCCAAATATCTCTTGCCAACAAAGTAGGCCAAATTAATTTTCTACAGGAAGAGATATTCTGAAGGACTCTAAAATCTGTCTCCATCATTTTGCAAATGATCTCCTGTGCATGTAGCGACAGTGACTTTATTTTTCCTGTTGAGGAGAGAAAAGAGGAAAAGTCTCAGGTTCATCTTCCTCTGAGGGAATAGCAATGGGTGTGTGTGACCTCTTTGTCTTGTGGTTAGTGGATACTTTATATAGTGGACCTCGTGGAACTGGGGATCCTCGATTTCCACTTCTTTGGTTGGCTGGAATCAATTTAGAGGTTGGGAGGCAAGGTACAGGTCAAAGTGGAGGCTGTTCGGTGTAATATTTATTGAGTTGAATTGAATGTGCACTGGGTTGAGAATCAAGAGACTGGTGTTCGTGTCCTGCTTCTACTAACTTGCCAGTGACCTTGAGGGTCACTTCAATCAGCATCATCTTCCTCACCCAAAAAGAGAGGGGACTAGCTGAGGTCAGTGTGCTGCGTGCAAACTTGCTCTATGCATCAGAACGCTGTCTTCAAAAAACATTCTCCTTGTAAGCTGAAAACAGAACAGATATGCTTTACTGCTAGTAAAAGCAAACCTGCCTAATGATGTTTTAACATATATATTTATCTCTCGTGGGAAGAAAACTAGACATAGGCAATTCCAAAAATCATTCGGCAGCTTAGTAATGCGATGATCGGGGACCCAGACTCCTTCAATCTGTCCACTCTGCAGTCCCTCCCTTCCCATCTTCATGTATGTTCTCTTATACTTGCAAATTGGCTGCAGAAATTCTGAGAATCACATCCATATTTATGGTAGGGAGAGGGATGAGCAGTTCTTTGCATCTATCCCTGTGATTGGAAAGTAAAGTATCTTTCTCAGAACCCTCCTCCCAATAGGTTTCTCCTTGAATTTCATTGGCCAGAACTGTGTCACATGACCAAGCCTTGCTGCAAGGGAAGCTGGGAAAGTGAGTAGCTGGTGGGGAGGAGTGTGGTGTCCCTGGCTGCCTTAGACCAATTTTCATTCTTCACATTGCCACCCCAAGTAAAAATGGGGTTCTGCTTGAAAGGAAGAACTAGAGAGATGACTGTTGTTGGGTAGTCTACAGAGCATGTCTGCCAAAGGATAAAGATGTGATTATGATATCAGCGTACAAAAATGTCTTATTGCCTTATTTTTCTAAATGAATGCTTAGCTGTTCTCAGTGACCTAAAACACAAAATGTACTTACACCCCTCTGAGATGGAGATGTGAGGAGTCCACAGCCAATTCTGACCTTTAATTCCTGGGGTAGAGTGGGCACGGGGGGGCAAGAGGATTCCCTTTAGTCTTGCCTGTCAAGTCCACAATAGGCTAAATAAATGTACAAATAAAATGAACACATCAGCTAGTGTTTTCTGTCTGCTTGTTTCCCTAGTAACTCACCCTACTTCATAGATGCAAGCAGAACTGTGGTGAGTGAAGCAGGCTGGGAAGAGTGGGACCAAGAGTGGGAAGTATGTATATATATCACCACACACATTCTTACCCAAGGTGTTCTCCCCTACCTGTCCTCTGATGCACCTCTGGGGAACCCCGAGGTCTTCAAGGAACCCAGTTTGGAAAACACTGGACTCTAAAGCCCTCCCCCCCATCCAACTCTATGATTTATGGTTCTTTCTGTCACATTTCCTCATCATGGGTTCTCCTTTGCAATAGAAGTCTGCAAGAGGTAACACATCCTTCTCAAGACCTCCTTTATCCTCTAGGTCTAACTTAGCTTTGGGCTTGTCCAGCTCTGCATTGTAGCCACTCGAGTGGCCATTAGTCACAAGTTACTCTTTAAATGTAAATTACTTAATATAAAATAAAATTAGAAATTCTGTTTTCAGTCACACTAACCACACTTTAAGTGCTTGATAGCCACACGTGACTAGTGGCTCCATATTAAGCAGTGTAGATACAGAACATCATTGAAGAAAGTTCTGTTGGACAGAGTTAGCTAGTCCTGTTGGCATTGGGGTGTGGGGCAGTGATCACAGGATGCTCTTGTGTTCCCTTGATGGCTAGGAGTTGATGAGGGATACCAGAGTTATTTTTTGGTGGAGTTTTTGCTTCATGGAATTTTCCATTAAATGGAGCAGCTGTGGGTGAGTGAAATGAGAACCAACCTAGAAGTCTAAAGCCTTGGCTCTTCTAAGTAGAAGAACATTCTTAAAAATACCTGACCATTATTTCTCAGAACTAAGTTATGAGAAAACAAGGGAAGACAGAATCTGTCACAGACCTGAGGCAAAAGGAGGCATGAGGACTAAGTACAGTGTGGTTGGTACCCTGAACTGGAACTGGATGCTGGAGTAGAAAGAGGACATTAGTGGGAGAACAGGCAAAATCTGAAAACAAGTTTAGTTAACAGTAGTGTGGCAATGGTGGTTTCTAAGATTTTTGAAATAAATTTATTTATTTGTGGCTGCGTTGGGTCTTCTTTGCTGTGCATGGGCTTTCTCTAGTTGTGGTGAGCAGGGGCTACTCTTCGTTGCGGGGCACGGGATTCTCATTGTGGTGGCTTCTCTTGTTGCGGAGCACGGGCTCTAGGCGCACATGGGCTCAGCAGTTATGGGTTGCGGGCTCTAGAGTGCAGGCTCAGTAGTTGTGGAGCACAGGCTTAGTTCCTCTGCGGCATGTGGGATCTTCCTGGACCAGGGCTCAAACCCGTGTCCCTTACATTGACAGGCGGATTCGTAACCACTGTGCCACCAGGGAAGCCCCTGGTTTCTAAGTTTTGACAAATGTACCACATCATGTAAGTTAACAGAAGGGAAATTGGGCAAGAAAACTCTCTGTACAATCTTTGTAATTTTTCTATGTATCTAAAATGTTTCCAAAGTAATAGTTTGTTTAAAAATAGACTTGGATTTTCATTTCTGACCCTATCAGTTACCACTGGTGGTACCCTAAGCAAATCTCTTCTCATCCCTCTGTGTCTTTCTCCCATCAGTAGACTATGAAGAAGGCATGTGCTTCATAACACTGCCAGAGCTGATGAAAACACTTTGATGACATGGGGGCACCATAAGCTTTAGGAGATTGCTGACATCATAGCAGATGGCATGATATTACTTTGATGCTAAGACCATGTTGGGCTCTGCAAGGTTATTTAGCATGATCCTTGACCTTATGGAGATTTACGTATTATTAGTAGACAGTATGAAGCTACAGAAGGCATGAGGGGAAGACAATTGATGTCTGCTGAGCTCCTACCTTGTGTCTGATACCGTGCTTGACCCTCTTCCTTGTAGGACCACATTAGAACCTCAGGAGAACCTTCTAGACTCTCTATGTGGTCGGTGCTTTCCCATTTCCAGAGGAAGCTCCAAAGCTCTGAGAAGGAAGTGGCTACATCCACTTTCCATGCTGACAGCATGCTCCCTGACCTCCCCCCCCCACCCCCCCGCCAAACACACACTCCCTTCATGGCCATCCTTTATGGACAGCTTCTCATGATGGCTTTGTCACTTCCTCTCCTGGAGGATACGTGGGGGGCACCTTCTCTAAGGGGAGAAGCCCTGAAGCTGGAACAGGCATTTGTGTCTGATGGTTATATTAAGCGACCTTGGGGAGTCCCATTTTTACTGACCTCCATTTCCTAACTTGCCAGTAAGCCTGTCTCTCTCCTCCCCACACAAGCTTGCCATCAGGATACTTTTTCTCAGAGAACTCCTAGAAAGGGTGCTGCTTTCTTTTCTTTTTTTTTTTTTTTTTTAATTTATTTTTGGCTGTGTTGGGTCTTTGTTGCTGCATGCAGGCTTTCTCTGGTTGCAGCAAGCAGGAGGCCACTCTTCGTTGTGGTGCGCAGGCCTCTCACTCTGGTGGCCTCTCCCGTTGCGGAGCACGGTCTCTAGGCACGCAGCTTTCAGTAGTTGTGGCGCATGGGTCTAGTTTAGTTGCTCCGTGGTACGTGGGATCCCCCTGGACCAGGGCTCGAACCCGTGTCCCCTGCACTGGCAGGCGGATTCCCAACCACTGTGCCACCTGGGAAGCCCAGTGTGCTGCTTTCTGTAAAGAAATACCCCCAGGCACAGTGAAACCTCTCGGACGAAGCTATTGGGGTCAGCAGGAGCCTTCCTGCTGACCTGCAAATCCCTTGCCTGTGAAGCCATCTCAGGATGTGTCGTGTCAGCCTCTTCTGCACAAAATGAGGATTCAGACTTCCCTTACTCTAGAAAAGGAATTCCTTCCCGTTTAATCCTGTAATCTATACCTAAGGAACTCCAAATCCCTGTAAACAGGTTCAAGAGTGTCTTTGATCCCTCAGCATCACTGGGTCAAATTCTACCCCAGAGGCTGGGTATATGTAGGTCAGGTGCGGTGGTGATACACATGTGTGTATGTGCATGCGTATGTGTGTGTGTGTTTGCATATGGGCTTTGTAAGAAATGGCCCCTTGCTGAGGCATTTGAAGAGTAGCAGCGTCGTAATGCTGGAGAGAATGTGGGTTCAAGTGTGTTACAGCTCTGTGACCTTGAGTGAATCACTTCCCCTTTCTTGACCTTGGTTTTCTCTTCCATCACACTGGTGGGACTGTAAGGCTGATCTCATGAGATGCTCTATGGTGGAGAGGCTGGCCCAGCCCTATGAGGGGTTGATTAGAGTTGGTTCCCTCATCTCCACCCCCCAATTTTCTCCAGGCCAGCCTGACCATGGGAGACCAATGAAGGGCAAAACTCTTTCCTTCAGTATGTGGTATTTCATTTGACCAGCTGCTGGGTGAATGTGTAGAAGGTGGCCTGAAGGAGGGGCCAGTCTTCACTGGATGGAGCTGAGGACAGCCCTGGACAGTTGTAGGAAGGGCCAGCCCCACCCTTCACCATTGACTTTCGCAGGATTTGAATCTCAAACCTCACTTTCTTGTATCTCAGGAATGAATCACACACGGGACCACATACAAGGAGGTCACGCTACAGTGAGAAAGCAGGGATGGGCACAGTTTTAGGACATAAGGTGATCATGCTGTGACATGACCCTACAGAGGCCCAGCGAAAGGGGAGATTGATTTGTCCTAGAGGCATTTGAACTTGTACTTCAACAAGGAGGAATTCGCAGAATGAGGAAGAGATGAGAGAGGGTATGGGTGTTCCAGACTGAGGAGGCAGCATGAGACAGAAGAGTATCAGGGACTAATATTCCTAATTATGTCAGATGCTGTTTTATGGATTGACCACATTTAAGCCCCAAACAACCCTATGACGTAGCTACTGCTATTTTCACTTTACAGCTGAACACAGAAGTTTAAGTGATTTGTTCAAGAAAGCAGCAGACGCAGAACCAGAACTCGGCTCTGCTCTCAGGCTGTATTGGGGTTTCTAACCCCTTGACAACATTTCCAGCCGGGAAACAATTCTGAGAAAATATCGGAGGATAGATTGCCAAGTGTTCCCAGCTACATTAGGATCTTTGGACTTTATTCTTGGGGCCAGTGGGGAGGATTCTGGTGTTTTATAACCCAGAAGTCATCTTAATAGAACTGTGCTTGAGAAAGTTTAACCCTGACTTTCATGTGGAAGGTAGATTGGTAGTTGTTCAAATATAACCTTATAATAAACCCTTGGTTTTGTTTAATAACTACAATTGTGCCTGCACCCGCCTCCCCACAAGATGGCAGATGTAAAAATGCGTTGTGAAGTGAAGCTGGAGATACAAATGCAAGGTTATTATTAATATGGTATTAGGTTATTGCTTTATTTGGGGATAATTTCCTTTGTTCTCGGAAGACTTTGAAGAGAGAAAGGGTTCCTCCATTGTTCAGCATTTGCTATTCGGGACAATATTGAACTGGTTGAAATTCAAGTTTTTGTTCCCATTTTAATGTCTTATGTAATCCTGGGAATTTTTGTTTACAATTTATTCCTGTTTCTGCAGGTGCTTCACGGGGTAGGCTCCTGTACCTGGGAATGCTGGCATTAATTTTGACAAAAAGTGTATAAAAATATAAATGTCAGTGTCTCCAGCATTGTGAAGGTGGCAATGGATGACAGAAGGGCATTCTAGGATGGTGTTCCAAAATAGAATTCCAGATGCTTCCTGCATGTTCCCAGAGAGTACAGGCAGTCGCGCTGGCCTGATTTGCTCAGCCAAAGTATTCTGTTATTTAGAAACTTTCTCTGAGGCTGGTGTGGTGCAGAGCCAGGCAGACTGATGTCTATTTTTGCTGCCTTTCTAGTTGGGTGGCCTTGGACAAGCCTCCTAAATGCCCTGAGCCTCAGTTTCCCCCACTGTAAAATGGGAAGATGGGAATAAGTTAATGAGTTGATATTTTGTAAGAAGACAAGTTCTATCAGGGCAGGGCCTATATCACTTTTGTTGTCCTTTTATTCCTAAGCCCTTTCTGTGAAAAGTTTACAACCTTGGGGATTTGACTGCTAGTTGCACCTCTGCTGGCCTCCAGGGCAAACTCCATCCCATGGAATACAGACCCTGAAATTTCTTGGTCACTCAAGTCCAGATGAACAGAGATTGTAATCACTGCACCAGTGTATCTCCCCAGCTCACATGAGTCAAGCTATCTGACCACGAGTCCGCTATTTCTGCCTTTCTCCCCCGAGCCCTCCCCGACCTCATCTTGTCTATGTGGATGAGGTTGGCAACTCTCAGGGTGGCCTTGAAAGGCAGGTATTAAAAATGGCAAAGCTGCCAATCAGCCTAGGTCCCTGAATGAAAAGGGGGAGCAAAGCTGCCCCCTACCAGGGACACCTTACTTGGGTTTTTATTGGAGGGAGAAACAAAGAGTTGGGTTTGAATCATTATACATTCAGGGTCTATGCATTACCACAGTGTCACCACCATCAATCCCATTCTTATGTTCAACGGACATCGCACCAAATCAAAGTCCCCCATCTATTGCATCCCTACATATCCAAGCTGCTCTGTGCTTTCTTCTCTTTGAGCAGCTGTCTATAAATCTTCATCTCCCATCCCCATTCCTGTGGTCTCTGAGCTTTCCCTTCACCGTGACCATTTCCCATCCATCCTCACCTCTCCTCGGGAAGCTCCCTCCTCACTTCCCAGAATTGGCTGAAATGGCACCCCAGCCATGATTTCTTCTTAACCCTCCCCTACTTTTTCGGCTCTCTGTTTAGTCTCTCAGACCTAAAGTACTTCAGGATGGAAAGATGTGCTTCTGCTCCCAGACTATCACCACCTCATCCTTTTCTTTAAAAGAGAAAATCTACCATTTTGCTGTTATCGCAGAAAAATGCCCTTCATTCATTGAAGTCTTGGGTTCCTGCTTCTCCATCTGGCTCTCAGCTCATGCTCTGTGTTCATCCTGAGTCACTGCTACATCTTCCTCAAATTTATCCTCTCTTACTATTTCCCAGTGCACTGAATCACACAAGAGATATTCATCCACGTGGACAAGCAAGACACTTAGGCACCACTCTCAGACACACCCCTTTCCTTCTGCACCCACATCCACTGAGTCAGCGATGCCTGAACACCCATGGACAGATCCACTGCTCTCCATTTCCCGTCCTGGACCGTGGCGATAGCGTCCTGGTTCATCTGTCTTGGCTCCCTGCAGTCTTATACATATGTATGCATGTGTGTGTATTCCACTCTCTCTGCATTTACTATTTCACTCAGGAATATAATATGAAGCATATGTAAGGCCTAAGGACCAATGGACTCATGGTATAAGTGCTAGAACATCGCCCCTCCCTGATCTCAACTCCTCTTTCCCAGTGGTAACGATTGTGCTAAATCCGTGTTTATCAACCCTTCAAGTTGGGTAATTATAGTGCATATATTCTTCCAAAAGTTACACAGTTACATTTTTCCCCTCATAGTTACATCTAGAAACACACACACACACACACACACAGAAATATTATACAGCAATAAAAATGAATGACAATGCACCTATCTTCTCACATGGATGACTCTCCAAATACAATATTGAGACAAAGGTAACTTTCAGAAGAATATAGCAATACATAAGTAGAATATATGTGTGTGTGTGTGTGTGTATATATATATATATATATATATATATATACATATAGATATACACATATCACAATGTGTTTATCACAATATATTTGTCCATTTTCTTTGTTGATGGATGGTTTTTAGTTTTGGTTTTACAAAATAGTGCTGTCTGAGGATTCTTCTAAATTCCCAATATGCCTGTGTTTCTCTATAATCTACAGGAATGAAATTTCTTGGTCAAAAGGTATACACAGCTTCAAGTTTATTGTATGAGAGTCCCAGTTCTCCAAATCATCACTCCCATTTTTTGTATTCATGAGCATGGGATAAGCTGTGGTAACGCATAGACCCTGGATGTGTAATGATTCAAACCCAACTGTTTCCTTCTCCATCTAATAACAATCCAAAGAAGGTGTCCCTGGTTGGGGGCAACTTTGCTCCCCCTTGTCATTCAGGGGCCTAGGCTGATTGGCAGCTGTGTCATGTTGAATACATTTCAAGGCCACCCTGGGAGTCGCCAACCTGATCCACATGGAGAAGATGAGGATGAAGCTGGCCCCGTGGCTGCACTCACACGTCCCTGGTTGGAATCAGGCATGTGGCTCCCCTTGCCTATACCAGTCACTGACAGATGTCATTACACTCTATGCCCAGGAAGAAGACCAAATGGGTTTTGGTGAACAGCTCTTGGTCACAGATTGACTTCACCCTGATTTTAAATTTTGCTCTCTGATGGGTACAAAATGACCTCTTACGGAAAAGTCGACTTAAGATCCCTGAGTACTAAAGAAGCTGAGAATTTGGACCCCACTCACCATTCATAGGTCCCCTCCTGTGACTTGCCTATTCATGACAATTGTCCATTTTTAAAAAATCGGCACACTCATTTTTACATATTAATTTGTAAGCTTGTTTTGTTTTGATTTTTGTGTTCTGGATACTGAGAGTTCTTTGATTATGTGTTTCCCAGGATCTTCTGAATTGAGATTTGCTTTTTATGCTTTGCCCAGGATGCCTTTTTCTTGAATAGAGATTCTTAACATTAATGTCATCAATTTGATCAATATTTTTCTTTATGACATACTCTTTAATGTTTTGTTTTTCTGCCTCCCAGCTACCTTAGCATATACTGTCACAGTCAGTGCCGCTTTTTCTATGCATGTCTTAGGCACGACATTGTATTAGGGCAATGCATGCTAGATGCTGTAACAAGCAAGTTCCAAATTGTGGCTTAACAAGACAAAAGTGCCTTAACACACACACACGTTAATTTCCCATTCATTTCATAGTCTTATGTCAGGCGACTTTCCCATCCTTTCCTTTCTCAGGAATCTGGCTGCTCTCCATCACATAGTTCTGCCATGTAGAAGGAAGAAAGAGTTATTTAAGGCTCTAGAGGGAGAGTCTAAAAGTGCACACATGCCTTCCGTCCACATTCATTAGTCGGAACTAGTCATGTGACCCCAGTGCAACTACAAGAGAAGCTGGGAAATGTTGTCATCTTGCAGAAAGAGGACAAAGGATTGGTGAGCACTGGCCAGACTTTGCCACACAAACTAAAATCTTAGCTCTTAGAGGCAGAACTGTTTTTTCTCTACATCTCCCTTTGGCCTCTGGGGTAGTAGGGCCTGGTGAATAAGCTGAGGGCTTTGGGGTTAGAGAATGGAGTTTGAATCTCATCCACTCCCTAATAATTTTGTAACCTTGTTAACTTGTTTAACCTTGTTTAATCTTTAATAAGTACCACCCAGGTAGAGGCTGGGAAGGACTCAGGTTCAGTGTTTGGTTTATTCCAGTCCACTTCCTGTTCCTGGGGTCAGCTGAGCCTGCTGCCCTAGGCTTCATGCAGTTGCTGGCCTGCCCTACACGCTCCCACTGTACCATTTTAAACCAGCTGTGTTGAGAGAAACTCATCTGACAATGCACATGAATTATCCTTGCTTCTTTGCTGCTACCATAAAATGCCTGGAACCCAGACATTTCCCAAATTCCAGCTTCATGACAGGCCCCATTCATTTCCTGTTTGTTGACATCACGTGGCTTGTTTCCTACCAGTGCAGCCATTGTGCCCGGCTCCCCTGGGGTCGGATGTTTTATTTTCCTTTGGCAAAGCTTGCTCCATTCTTTTCCCCACCGTAAGAGCCTGGCAAAAAAACAGGCTTCGGTGAAATGGCCATCAGATCGCTGTGTGGTTTGGCCCTGCTTGGCTATTTGTCTCTGGGGCACCAGTCAATTCAATTAAACAAGGTCAAAGCTGTGTTGGCTAAGTTTATTGTCACTACTTTTCTACATTTTCACCTTATTGGAAGAAGTTAAACAGCAATGAGAAGGGCATTCGTTGTAATTTGATCTCAATTAGGTACAAAAACATAGAAACAAATACCTATAGAAATATACACACATCTGTCCCACCACAGCACACACACAAAAAAAAAAAGACTGGAAGGAAATACGTCAAAATATTTATAGTGGGTATCTCCGAGTAGTGGGGATTTTGACTATTTTATTTGCTTACGTATACTTTTCTTCAAAATTCCCCAGAGGGGCCGCTAACACTTAGACTCACAGCAGGAAACAGATGTCAAGTTCCAAGAGACCTGAAGAGCATTCAATGAAGCCACTGTTGGCAGAGGTTCAGAGTTAAGGTCACTGTACCAGTCCTGGGAGGTGAGACGACCCTGCAGTAACAAATGACTGCTGAAATCTCAGCTTATCTCTTGCCCATGTCGCATGTCTAGAAAGGTTCCTATGCTCTGCTTCACGTTCCTGTGTCTTCTCTCTGGGGTGTGGACTAATGGAACTGTCTCTCTCTGAAATGTTGCTGGTTATTGCAACGAAAGAAAAGAAAACTCTGGTGATTATTCACTGCCTGTCCACGTGGCAGGAAAATTCACGTGGTCCTCCTCAATGAGGAAGCCAGGAAGCACACGCCCGACTCATATCAATAGAAAGAACCCCAGGGTTTGGCAAACAACCCTAATAACTACCAAGGCACCACTAAGAGACGGGAACACATTTAGTGAACAGCAGCAGTGGGGGGCTGGTAGCAGCCTTCAGTCTGTACTTTGGGAGTGAAATCAAGGCTGGCAGGGAGGAAGGGAAGAGTCCTGCTTCTCTTTCCTTCCACCACCTGATGGAATGCATCGGATGGTGCACCCTTGACAGAACCCAACCAGAATCCAGGGGTCACGGAAGCCTAGGCAATGTAATCAACATGGGCAGCCTCCTTGGACACCAGACACAGCAGGAAAAAAAAAGAATGTATCCGGAAATATAGCTGGTATTATTTTTGTAACCAAATAATAAAGTGTTATTTACATTAAAATACAGCTAAGAGGACTAGCAATGAAGAAGCATCATTCCACACACCTTCACATGGCTGTGACTCTGGACCAGCCCTGCCAGGCTCGGACTCAGCTCTAGGAATGTAGTGGTTTACCAGACACAAGCTGTGCTTTTGAGGAGTCACAGGCTACCTGGGGGAGAGAGACACCTAACCAACAACTAAAACACAGGGTGATGCAACGGAATATGACTCAGCCTCAAATAAAGAAGGAAATCCTCTCATTTGCAGTAACATGGATGAACTTGGAGGGCATTATGCTAAGGTGAAATAAGCCAGACAGAGAAAGACAAATACTGCATAGTACCACTTAGATGTGGAATCTTAGAAAGAGAAAAAATGTCAAATTCATAGAAACAGAGAGTAGAATGGTAGTTGCCAGGGCTGGGGGGTCGGGGAAATGGAGAGAGGTTGGTAAAAGGGTATAAACTTTCCATTTTCAGATGAATAACTTTCCATTATCTGAGGATCTGATGTAAAACGTGGTGACTACAGTTGTATTATACAATTGATATTTGCTGAGCATGGAACTTACACGTTTTAACCAAAGATGTTTTTAAAAGGTAACTATGTGAGGGGAGGGATGTGTTAATTGCCTGGGTAAGGGGAATCCTTTCACAACATATATGTATATCAAGTCATCATGCTGTACACTTCAAACATGCTACAATTTTATTAGTCAGTTATACCTCCGTAAAGCTGGGGAAAACCAAATGCTGGTCTCCGGGTGGTATGTTGGAAATGAGGACAGGGTGCTCACCGCTGACAAGTCTTCTGAATGGCCCAGTGAACCCAGTCCCCTCTCTATTTCTGTTCAGCTTTCCCACCCGCAGAGTGAAACTTCTCAATTCCTAGCTCAGAGCCACGAAGTCCCCAAGACAACAGATGACTGTGCTAGGGAAGCCAAGGCTCACGTCCGCTCTTCACTTGCACTTTTACTAAGATGAATGTAGAGGATGTACCCTCACCAGATTCTGATTTATTTCAGTCCGTGCTGGCTTGGAGAGGGCGTCGGGGTCAGAGGCACGTGCTGATTTACAGGGTTCGTCCACACGTGCACGTGTATGTAGATATGCGCGCACCCCTTCCTCTCTGCACTGCTCGTCCTTCACTTAGCAGACCCAAAACTCACCTTTCTCGCCCGGTGGAGAAAAGACTAGTGCCACTGTGTTCCTCCGTTAGCTGAAGATGCGCTTGTGATGAATTATGAATGACCCAACACATCTGAAATCATAAAGAAATCCAATTTAAGTTTCTACACACAGTTCAAAGTCTGCTTTGCCTCTGTCCTTTGCCCACATCTATTGTACATCTTAGTAAGTTTTGCAGAGGAATGATCAGCAAACGTTGGGGTTTTTGCATCAGGTAGATATTGACTAATACTCTTTGTTGCTTTTTGCAGAGAAAGGCATATTTTAGTCTTTCATTCTCCCTTTTCTGTGTGTGATGGTGTGTATGCGTGTGTGTTTAATATCCAGAAACATTAAATAGCGCATCAGCCCAAGAGAAGCCAATTGCTCTCTTTTATGCTTTTCTGCTGACGGGATGGATCCAGAGGACTCTTCTAAGGCTGAACAAAGATTTCAGTGCCTTTCTAAAGGCCTGTGATCCATCTAAGTGGCGAGCCACACTTACATTTCAACTTTGTCTCTTAAAGACGCCCTTTTGGGGATTGGTGTGGGGAACTCTTTGTAGTAGTTAGAATTTGGTCAGAAAAATGACAGTCATTTATAGATTCCCTGTATGAAGGATTTTTTTTTATAGCTACACTTTTCATTTTGACATTATTGCAGATTCATACATAATACACACAATACAGAGAGACACCATGTACGTGTTACCCAGTTTCCTACAATGATAACATCTTGCAAAACTGTAGTGTACTATCTGGATATAGTCCAGAGATCTTAGATTTCCCGCTTCATTTGTACTCATTTGAGTGTCTGTATGTGTGTGTATTTAGTTCTGTGCAATTTTAAAAGCATGTATGTGTCCACCACCACCACAAAGATACAGAGCAGTTCCTTCACGGCAAGGACCCCTGTGTTGCCCTTCTTGCCATACCCGCTTTCCTCCTGCCCTTCACCCACCCAACCCTCCCTAACACCTGGAATTACTCCTCTGTTCTCCATTTCTATAATTCTTTCATTTCAAGAATGTTATATACATGGAATGATGCAGTATGGAACATTTTGGGATGGCCTTTTATCACTCAGCATCAGTCCCTAAAGATTCATACAAGCTGATGCAGGTATCAAGAGTCTGTTTCATTTTGTTGCTAAATAGTATTCCATGGTATGGATGACACATCATAGTTTATTCAACTCTCATCCACTGAGGGACATCTGGGTTGTTTTGGGCTATTAGGAATAAAGCTTCTATAAACATACATGTACAGGTTTTTGTGTAAACACAAGTTTTCATTTCTGTAACACAAATGCCCAAAAGTATGATTGCTGGATTACGTGGTAATTACATGTTTAGTTTTATGAGAATCTGCCAACTGTTTTCCAGAGTTGGCTGTACTGCTTTATACTCCCACCAGCAGTGTTTGTGAGTGAGCAGGGAGTGAGCCAGTTTCTCCTAATTCTTGCCATCATTTGGGGTTGTCACAAGTTTTTATTCCGTTCATTCTAAAGGGTGTGTAGTAATAGCTCATTGTGGTTTTAATTTGCATTTCCCTAATGGCTAATGATGTTGAACACCTTTTCATGTGCTTAGTTGGCATCTGGATGTCTTCTTTGGTGAAATGTCTGTTCATGTCTTTTGCCCATTTTCTAACTGGATTATTTTTTTTTTTCACTGTTGAATTTTGAGAGTTCTTTATATATTCTAGATATATTGAGTTTTTTGTGGAATATGAGATTTGCAAATATTTTCTGCCACCTACACCTTGTCATTTCATCCACAGAATGAAAGTTTATAATTTTGCTGAGGTATAATTTAAAATTTTTTCTTTTTATGGATCACGTTTTTGGGGGTCAAATCTAAGAATTCTCTGCTTGACCCCAAGTCCTGAAAATACTCTTTTTATTACCTAAAAGCATTATAGTTTCACATTTTACAATTAAGTCCATGATCCACTCTGAGTTAACTTTTGTATAAGGTGTGAGGTTTAGATTAAGGTTCATTTCTTTTGCCTGTGGATGTCCAATCAGGACCACCTGCTGAAAAGGCTATATCCTTCTGCCATTGAATTGTCTTCCCAGACCGGGACACGAACCCGTGTCCCCTGCATCGGCAGGCGGACTCTCAACCACTGCGCCACCAGGGAAGCCCTGTGTTTGCACTTTTTTTCAAAGGTCATTTGGGCATATTTGTGTGTGCCTATTTCTGTATCTCTGTTCTGTTCCATTGATCTCCGTGTCATCCCTCAGACAGTACCACACTGTCTTGATTATTCTAGGTATCTAGTAAGGTTTAATATTGAGTAGAATGATTCCTCCTACTTTATTTTTCTTTTCAAGATTGTTTTGGCTATTCTAGGGCCTCTGCCTTTGTATATAAATTGAGAATTAGCTTGCTTACGTCTTTTTAAAAAACTGTATGAGGTGTTTTAGTGTAAAGAATTAGAAGCTTATACAGCCATTTGGAGGGCTGCAGGCGTGAAGGCAGCAAAGCCTTGTCTGAGCATCTCAGCAGCAGTGTTGAAGCAGGGGCTCTGAAGGGCTCACCCAGAAGCCATGATAAATCTCAAGAATCTCAGGAAAGCTCTTACCAACTTTCTCCATTGGCTGCACCAAAACAAGTGACTCTTTAAGTCAACGTGGAGCAGCCTTGACCTCCAGGCTGCTTCCGTATTTACCTGCCACTCTCCCTGGGTGCCATGGCCTCCCCTTCTCAGAGGCTGACTCAAATGCAGGAACAGGATGGAGAGGCAACCTCTCTAGCTGCGAAGGGGACCCTCGAAGTGGTAGGAGGGTCAGGGGTTGACCACGGATAGTTTCGCACTGTCTGGGTTTGTGAATTTGTTGTCAGGTTTCTGTGACGTTGATGAGGAAGATATTTCGGAAGAGAGGTCTTCCTTTAACTGTTCTCCTTTCCATCTTCTCGTGGAGCAGCTTTCAGAGGCTCAGAGCCATCTGGGAGAAGATCCCTGAAACCCAGAGAGGGTGCTTTTCACGTGTTCATTCATTCAGTGCCTCAGGGGAAAGGCGTGTCCATCAGCTAAGGAGACAGTGGGGTGGACGTCCCAGTGGAGGTGCCGGAGCAGGCAGGCGAGTCGACCATTGTGGTGGCATCGGGAATGCTGTGGGGAAGGGATGCTGGGCCATGGGTTGTGCATGGAGGTGGGGCTACCTTTGTGCACTGGGGAGGATGCTGCAGAGAAAGTAAAGTCTCTGCTGAGAACTAAAGGTGCCCTGGAGGGGGCCAAGAGGAGAGGACACGTGAGTGATTTTACTGGAAGCAAGGAGGAAGGCTGGGGTGTGGACACACTGCAGGCTGGAAATGCAGACCCCAGCTTATTGCCTCATTTCTTACTTGGCCCTGGGGAGCCATGTGACAACTCCAGTCTCCCAAAGGAAAGCTGGAAAGTAGATTGGACATGATTTCTGTGCTTCCTTCCCACACCCCAATTCTGGGAACCAAGTACTTTGTGTTTTAAAAACAGTTGGTAGGGGGCTTCCCTGGTGGCACAGCGGTTGAGAGTCCGCCTGCCGATGCAGGGGACACGGGTTCGTGCCCCGGTCCGGGAAGATCCCACATGCCGCGGAGCAGCTGGGCCTGTGAGCCATGGCCACTGAGCCTGCGCGTCCGGAGCCTGTGCTCTGCAACAGGAGAGGCCGCAACAGTGAGAGGCCCGCGTACCACAAAACAAACAAACAAACAAAAGAAACAGCTGGTAGGTTATGTAATTTGGTGCTTCTCCCGCCCTTCCCCCATCACCCTGAACCCACCAACACCCTTTAGAGCCAGAGTGAAGACTGCCAGGGCTCCTTTGGAGAAAAACAGGATTGTAGATCACACTTGTTCTACCCAAATGAAACACTTCTCTACCACGTAGGGCTCTCACATGAATGACACGTCAGTTCTAATTTGTGACAGGGAGCTAAGTTAATCCGGCTCCAGCCCTCGCAAGGCCACACGCAGCACGTCCCAGAGAATAATAACGCAGTTGTTTAAGTGTCACTGCGGCAGGACTGAGAGTTGGGCTGTCTGTGGCTCTGTACCCCTGTGTGGCAAGAATGTCCATGTTGTGCGAACTGCTGGGCAGTGGGACAGCTTTGTGGGGTGATTATAACTCTGCCCTGGAGGGAGACAAGTCCTTCAAGAAGCATCTGGGCTGCATGCCTTCAGTTCCACAATCCCAGGCTCTTCTTCAGTAGTCAAGCCAAGGTCATGGTCTGAGGCTGTTCCTCAGGGGTCAGCCCAAGGTCATGGTCTCAGGCTGTCCCTCAGTGGTCAACTCAAGGTCATGGTCTCAGGCTGTCCCTCAGTGGTCAACTCAAGGTCAGCTAGTTGAGAGCAACAGTGGAGCTGGTGACTTAGTACTCAGTGGAAATATCCAGTATAGTCGTTCGAGTGAGAAGAGGGACCATGTAAGGGTTAATGTTTAGATGGGCAGGTAGTGTAGTTACTTCCAGGACTGAGCAGCCTAATGTAGGGGCTGGTCGTCTTCCAGAATCTTCAGTGCATAGCACTGAAGAGAGGCTTTGAGTAGATGATCTAATTCCCACTCCAAGAGGATTATACTCTGTATTTGTTTCTTGGGGCTGCCCTAACAAATTTCTAAACTGGGAGGCTTAAAACAACAGAAAATTATTCTTTGACAGTTCTGGAAGCCAAAAGTCTGAAATCAAGGTGTCAGCAGGGTTGGTATCTTCTGGAGGCTCTGAGGGAGAATCCATTTCATGTCTCTCTCCTAGTTTCGGGTGGCTGATTGCAATCCGTGACATTCCTTAGCTTATAGCTGCATCGTTCCTATTTCTGTTTCCATCTTCATGTTGCTTTTCCCTCCTTCTGCATGTCTTGTCCCCTTTTCTTCTTTTATAAAGACACTTGTCCCTGGATTTAGGGTTCACCCTAATCCAGGATGATCTCGTCTCAAGATCCTTAACTTAATTACATCTGTGAAGACCAAAGAAGGTCACATCCGCTGTTTCTAGGTGGACATATCGTTTAAGGCAATCATTCAACATTTCAACCCACCATGGCTCCCAAGATGCTCAGGTGTGATTGGCCATCTGACTTGCTTTGGTCAATGTAACATGAGCAAGAATGAAGTATATTTCTTCTGAGCAGAAGCTTTAAGCAACATTGCACGATGCTGCCATGCTCTCTTCCCACTCCCCTCTAGAAGTGTGTGTTCCGAGGGGAATGCTTTCATCGGTCCAGCATGAAAACGATACAGACCCTTGGCTAATATGTAACAGGAGAAATCTACCTTTGTGCTGTGTTTACCACAACATCACCTAGAAAAACCAACTCAAATATGCACACTGAGTTTAGGAGGTACCTTTTAGACAATCACACAGCATCTTGTCGAGTCCCAAGGCATCATCTCAGGTTTAGAAATGGTCTAACTCTCCTTCCTGCTATCATCTACCTTTGTTGTTCTTCCATTTTTGAGACATGCTTCCTGCAACGTCCTTTTTACTGGTTCCCAACTGCAGTAAAGAAAATGCTGTTAGCTTTTGTGATGACTGATGAACAAAAGAGCTTCAAAACCAAAGTGAGACAAAAATACAAGTTCTGGAATGTGAACAAGTCAAGAACGGTCATGGCCCCTTCCCTGGGGCTTCTGACTCCTGAGATTGTCACCTGTGGCCCCTCGGTGCTCTAGGGTGGCCTTTCATTGTCTCACTCACGCCTTTCGGTAAGCAGTGTTTACCTGTTCCTACTCTGCATGAGCTGGGCTCCTTTGACCCCTCTGTCTCTACCCCACATTTATTCCAAATCCCGCATCACCCTTTTCTATCTCCTGCACGGCACCTGCCTTGGCCAAAGCCACAATTCTTTCCTACCTGACCTACATCCACAGCCTCCTAACAAGTCTTCTGTCTCAACTCTTACTCCTACTAGCTGCGCAGGAACTATTTATGAATGAATGCGTGGGTCAGGCTTTGTGCCAAGCTACAGCACTATGTTCTTGTGGACGATACAGACCCCAAACATATAATACACAAGATGTGTATGTGGGATTCTCCCGGACCGGGGCACGAAGCTTTGAATTACAAAGGAAACAAATGAGGGATTGAGATGGAAAGGGGGACACTATATTGGCTACGGGTGGGGGGCTTGTCCAAAGGGGTCACATTTAAGTACTGATGACAATGCAGAGAAGGGTGGGTGGAGCCTGACCCGGAAACAGGATAGGAGGCTCAGAGCTGAGTGGGCTGGATCCCTCATTGAGAAATGCTCCCTTCAGTGACCTGACAGATGCGAAGTATATTTTGCTATACAATGTCTGGTGGCTCCTTGCCACGTGATCCCTCTCCAGAAGTTTGGTCTCTGGAGCGGCAGCTTTGTATTTTGGGTCACTGTTGAGAACATCGGTCATTTTGGTTGCTTGTCTGGAGTAACCAAATGGTGACCCCCAGAGCTGTGAGCTGATACAGGGGTGTTGTTTTAAGCCCCTAGATTTGTGGTGATTTCTTACACAGCCTAGAAAAACTAATACCCTCAGATGAACCATGAAATCCAAATGTTCCCATTTTACAGATGAGGAAACCAAAGCTCAGCATGGTTGGCCATCTTGCCCAAGATCAGCCTGTTGGTGGTAGGGAAGGGGCTTGAACTGAATTCTGGTAAGCTCCCGGTCTATTGCCTGCTACAAGGCCACATGTACTTAAATCAAAGAGCCCTGGGTACCTATTTCTTATTCAAATTACTCAACCATTTGATCCATTTAGTTATTTAAATGTGCAGAAATTGCTCAAAATAATGGCAAAAGGACCATGCACTGTTATCACCTTCGCTGGCAATAATAGACAAGTTGAGATCAAGCTTGTGTGTTAATAACATGGTGGCCAGTTGGAGAGGCCCCGTGTCTTTGGTTCTTTTTACAGTTGCAAAGGTGACAGGATCTACAGCTTATGGATCCCATACAATGGGTTTGGCCTAACTTGCATGATGGTAACAGACCCTCATAAATTGGAAGGAAATGGCAAAAGCTAAATGATGATCACAGGTACACTTTAATGTAATTGTGTTCTTAAAGCTGCCTTCCTTAAATGACTGGAGCATTGACTTCAGACTGAATTGGAGTCATTAGTCCAAAAATAATTCATCCCCAACATCTCGACCTCCGTCTGAGTCAACAGTGCGTGACACACATGGAGCTTTTGCCTTTATTGTTGAAATTCCATAATCTATGAGGCACTCTTGGTCAGAAGTAGCTCGTTATTAAAATATAGTATTACGTTCATGGGTGATGATGGTTTTAATTCAGGACTCTGTTGGCTTACCCGAGGAGGCCCCAATTCTTTCAGGCGCCACTCTCCTTTCTCCCACAGTAAAGTTAATTTACCACTATGATAAAAAATGTGATTTATTTTACAACAGATCAGTAATTGTGCTCTACAAATAAGTTCGTAATGATAATCAACAGCATTTTCAACATAATTTAATTTGTCTTCTCCCGAGAGGTAGTTAAATGCAATAATAATAACACCAGTGTTATGGACTCCGCAGCAGTTAATCATAGTCTGAATATGCAGACAGCCCCAATATTGTATTGACAGAAATTAAATTAACCATCAGCTTGGGCAATCAGTGGCTATACAACTATTAAAAGCAATAAAGGCAACAAACCCCGACCATTGCCAATTACGTTTTGACATATACAAGGGAAAGGACAGAGGCTTTTGATGTAAGATTTTTATTTCAGTGAAAATAAGACAGGAGAGTACAACTTTGTACTTATCTGAGGGCCTCTTCTCCAAGGTTTGCTGAGCACAGGATGTACTCTCATGTGTGGTCCCTACCATTTGTTTTCTTTTTGCTAAAAGATGAAATCGAGTGGCCAGGATTCATTGTTCAATTTCAAGACATCTCTGCAATCCAGCTTGTGTTTTGTTGCTCCTATCACAGTTTCCTACTTTTTTTTTTTTTTTTTTTTTTTGCAGTACGTGGACTTCTCACTGTTGTGGCCTCTCCCATCGTGGAGCACAGGCTCCAGACGCGCAGGCTCAGTGGCCATGGCTCACGGGCCCAGCCACTCCACGGCATGTGGGATCTTCCCGGACCGGGGCATGAACCCATGTCCCCTGCATTGGCAGGCTGACTCCCAACCACTGAGCCACCAGGGAAGCCCACAGTTTCCTACTTTTTTGTCCTAATGCTGTGACATCAAACACAGGCACATTATGAGGACTCAATTTTTTTTTTTTTGCAGTAAGTGGGTCTCTTACTGTTTTGGCCTCTCCCGTTGAAGAGCACAGGCTCCGGACGCGCAGGCTCAGCGGCCATGGCTCACGGGCCCAGCCGCTCCGCGGCATGTGGGATCCTCCCGGACCGGGGCACGAACCCGTGTCCCCTGCATCGGCAGGTGGACTCTCAACCACTGCGCCACCAGGGAAGCCCCCCAAAAATTATTTTTTAATTAAGATATGTACATTGTTTTTTTAAAAAACATAATGCTGTTGAACATTTACTAGACTTACAGTACAGTGTGAACATAATTTCTATATGCATTGGGAAATCAAAAAAATTGGTGTGACTTGTTTTATTGCAATATCCACTTTATTAAAGTCGTCTGGAACAGAACCCACAATATCTCCGAGGTCTGCCTGTGTGTTGCATAGATTGAGTCCTTCATGCCTTGGACTTTTTAAACCCCAAAGCCCAGGTGCTTGCAAATACAAAGCATCAGCTTTTGAAAGAGGCCAGTGTTTTCTCTGATTTCTTGCCATATTATCCTTCTCCGGAGCTGATGGACGTTACTGATGGGACGGCAGACAGGACAAAGAAAACAGGGAACAGAAAATTCCGTCCACTTTTCAAAATGCCATTCTGGCACGATGCCATGGCATAGCTCTGAGTAAAAGATTCCTTGATGTCTGGGTGTCCTCTGCTCCTGAAAGCACTGAGTCCCACTCTGCCCTACTGGTTACACAGTACAGGGCAGTGCTCTCCTCAGAGCACAGAGAAATGGTCTGGTTTGGCCACAGGCAGGGTGATCAACTCAGTTCAGTGTGCCTGTGACTTCCCTGGTTTTAGCCCTGAAAGCCCCATGTCCCCAGAACTTCCTCAATCTCTGGCAAGCTGGAGCAGAGGTCACTAAGTCACAGACCGTAAAACTCCTGGCAGAGAGGCTGCCAGAGCCAGCAGGACCGCCATCACCTGGCATCTTGGTTTCAAACTGTATCCAGAGAGCTTTAGAAGGTCCATGGACCCCTCCTCCCACTCAGGGGCTTCAGGGAACATGGGGAACGGGGTTGGGGTGGGGCACAGCTTCAGACTCCAGACTCCTGCTTTCAGAAGGGCCACCTGCTCTATTGGGCTATACTTTTTGGCCAACCACAAAACCCAAGCTAAGTTTGAGGCAAACATATGCGGCATGGGACCATTATACATATGGGGAAACAGGCCTTAGGGAGGAGCAGAGACTGGGGAAGAATAAGAACCCGAGCTCCGGTGTCCTAACTTCACATCCATGCTTGTCTCACAGCTCACGTCCTGGCCCATGTGAATGCAGCTCCCCAGTAGCCCTGCTCAAGCCCTCTGTCCCTGTCATGCTTCAGCCAGCTGTTCAGCTCTAGCGATGCTCCCAAACCTCACAGTAAATAGACAAGGACCCAGGTTCTGGCCCCCGAGCCTGCAGGAGGTGGAACGGTCACTGTAGTCTCATCAGGTAAAGAAAACTCAGGATTCTTTCCTCCCAGACAATACCACTTAGAAGCTCCATTGTAAAATGAGTGGTGTTTGGGGACATATTAAACCTATTTAATTTATGCCTTTGCCACCAGTTAACGTCATGCAAGCTGGGGCAGGCAGAAAAGGGAGAAGGAAGTGTCCTTTGGGAATATTTCACTGAAATATTTTTCAAAAGTGCACCCTGCAATGCACGGAAGGTACAGTGGTGGGTGGTATGGTCCCTGCCTCCAGGCGGTTGTCATCTAAAGGAAGGGCATGGTGATAAACAAGCATGGATAACAGGACAGTCAGTTCTAGACAGCAGAGCCGAAAGGTGGTTTCAGAGGCCAGAGCAGGGTGATCACGGTGGTCTGGGGGCTTGTGGGGAGGTCACGGAAGGCTTCTCAAAGGAAGTTGAAACTAAACACTCGGAAAAATAAGCCAGGCAAAGAGGATTGTCATCTACTTGGATTCTCACCACAGTTCCAGGAGGGGGTGACTAGTCCCTGAAAAAATGCCCCCTTTAACAGATAGGCACACTTGGGCCCAGGGAATTTCAAGGACTTGCTCCAAGTCTCAGAGCTTTCTAGGGGTGGATTCTGACCAGAACACAGATTTTTTTGTTCCAAATCCAATACTCTTTCCACTTTGGGAGAGGTGGACTCTGCTTCCTCAAGAGGACACTGGATGGGCAAAAGGAAAGATGGTGCCATTGGGTCACTTGAGGACCAAGTAGACAGCTCTTGAATGGCAGTGACTTTATGTCTCAAACTACTTTTCCCTGCCCTGAAGATGTGCCCAGGGCCCTGGTTAGAGAATTCTCACCCATATTTCCCGGCCCAATTCAAGATTACTTGGAGGGTCCTATCACCAGTGGAGGAGGCGTCTCTGACACTGTCTGGATTTTGCTACAGGAATATATCAAAATAAGCCCAATGCTCAATCTCTATAAACTAATCCCACTTGTATTTTTTTTATTATGTACATTTATGTGACTATAGAAATTGACTACACGTTATGATTTGGGCTGAGTTTCTTCAGAGTTCTTGACTTTAAAAAATGGTTATGATTTCAATTCTAAGCATTGCTCATCTACGGAGGTTAAGGCCCTATTTGAAAAATGACCTTAACATGGAAATTTTATTTAGAAAATGGAATTCAAGTGATTTATGACCTCTGGATTTATGAGCACTAAAAAACACACCCAGCAGAAGCTAGACGGTTTCGAGTTGATATCGGACTTGAAATTTAACTTGTGAATCAGCTTGGAGTTCTGAGTTGAAGAACATAATCTTCTATCTTCCTTTTGCAAAGCCATGGGGACTTGACATTAAATCATTTCATCTTCTTATGATTTGTAAAAGAACAATCAACTAAAACCTTAAAGAAAATAAAAACGTTTGTGACATTTATATAATTATTGGTCAAACTCAGTTTGATCTTTAATTCAAGGTATGGCTTGGATTCATATATTATAGAAACATGACAATAGTGCAAGTATTTGTCAGTAATAAAATGCATTTTAAGACAATATATTGGACCCTTAAGAATATCAAGAGGGCCTGATGTGAGGGGCCGGCACTGAGGGTGGCAGTTTTATGTGGTCCCTTGGCTAACATGATGAAGGGGTCAATGTATCAAGGTAATGCCATGAATTGATCCAGGAAGATATTTTCTAGATTATGGAGACCTTCAGAATCGAGGAGCATAACTCTTTCTTTCAGCAGGTAAAGCAAATGAAACTCAAAATGGGTAGGTGGAATGTCTGGGACTGCACAGATGATTCCAGAAAACGATGTCAAGAGCAGTTTGTCAGACAGCTCATTGTGGTACCCCGTTTAGGAAGATCTAATGCAATTATCTCAGTTTATTTTTCCAGACAATACTGAGCACCTACCATGTGCCTAAATGTGCCAGCCTCAGAGGATGCAGAGATAAATTAACACAGCCACACCTGATGTCAGGAAGGCTGCAATCTGGTTTATTTATGTCCCATACAAAACTTCAAAACAGAAAATATCATTGTGCGTCTGGCTGGTTGGGAGTGCAGTTTGATGGATGAGAGAGTATCTATACTTTTGGAGATAATAGGTTTGGGTAAATACAAATTCAGTGCATGTAAACTGGTTTTGAGATGACTCCGAAGGCCAGTGAGGGTTTTGAAAGGAGACACAGGAGTTGATGTTCCTGGGAAAGGACCAGAGAGACCAAAGCACAGAATTTTCAAATTAAAGACATGAGTTTAAGATGAACCCGTCATGCTACTTGGGCAAGTGGAGGAGATGCAGAAGCAGCTGGGAAGTGTGGGAATTAATCCTTGATTAAATGGTCCTTGATTGTCACGGTGAAGAGTTTGGATTCATGTATTAATTAGATCAGGGCTGGAAGATTATGGCTTGTGGCCCAAACCTGGCCCACCACTTGCTTTTATCAATAAAGTTTTATTGGAACACAGACAATCTTGTGAATTTTGGTATTGCCTGTGGCTCTGTTCATGATACAATGGCAGAGTTAAATAGTTGTGATGGAGACCTTGTACACAACCAAGCCTGAAATGTTTGCTCTCTGGCTTTTTAAGAAAAAGTTTGCTGCCTCCTTTACCAGCCACTGGGGAGCCAGGTGGAATTTTTGAGTGGAAAGAAGAATCTGCGGTTATTTATGGGGTACACTGGATGGTGAGGGCTCAGGAAACTGTTTTCCTATAACTCTCTTTCCCTTTCTTCTCTCTGGCATCAGTGGTGTGTGTTAAATGTTCAACAATCTGCTCTGTGTTGGGGGGAACCCTAATCTGATTTATAGAGTTTGCTGATTTCTATGGTGTAAATACTCCCACCGCAGCTGATTTTATACTACTAGGATGAGGTCACTGAATGCACATCTGGAAGAGATGTGTGCAGTCAGCCTGGGAGCCACTGTACAGAGGCCCAGTAATTCAGCCAGCAAGCCTGAAAACCCTCACAGAGAAAAGCCACAGAAAACTCTCACTTCCTTGGTGTCCCTAATACAAGCACCAGCACTTTTCTGGTCAGAGAGCCTTTTGCCAGCAACAGACACTGACGCTGATTCATGCAGCAGAAGAAAAGTGTGTTGGAAGCATAGGGAAGGGTCTACAGGGAGGAAGGAAAGGACTAATGACTGATTTTCTGGAAAGATCAGAAATGGGGTCACACTGGGACCCAATAGACGATCTCTTTGTTTTGTCTTGTTTTAATTTTATTATAGTATAGTTGATTTACAATGTTGTGTTAGTTTCAGGTGTACAACATAGTGATTCAGTTGTATGTATACATGTATCTGCTCTTTTTCAGATCGTTTTCCCATATAGGTTATCACAGAATATTGAGTATAGTTCCCTGGGCAATACGGTAGTTCCTTGTTGATTATCTACGTTATATATAGTAGTGTGTGTATGTTAATCCCGAGCTTCTGATTTATTCCTCCCCACCATGTTTCCTCTTTGGTAACCATAAATTTGTTTTTGATATCTGTAAGCCTGTTTCTGTTTTGCAAATAAGTTCATTTGTATCATTAAAAAAAATAGATTCCACATATGAGTGATATCATATGATATTTGTTTTTCTCTGTCTGACTTACTTCACTTAGTCTGATCATCCCTGGGTCAGACGGTCTCTTTGTATGAAGGGTCACCAGGTGATGCTGAAGACAGCTGCCAGGTTAGAACCTTTGTGCGGGGCTTCATTTGGGCAGTACCCTGGCTAAGTAACCTGCCAATCTGAGTGCTATGAATGGATTAAGTTAAATCCTCTATCCAAAATTTCTTACAGAAATGCCTACTGTGTGCTGGGCACTGGGATACAAATATAAGTAAAAAAACAAATGGTACCATTAAGACCTTGAAATCTGAGGAAGCAGAGGGGCAAATACACAGGCAACTGTAGTTCAGTGTGCTGGTAGATGGGGTTGTATGCTGTATGGTCCTGGCAGTGCAGAGCCCAATGTCCTGTGACCTACCCTGCTCACAGACATGCCTTCTGAGAGCTACATTTTCATCAAGACTTCTAATAAAGGATCACATAAAGCATGGATGAAAAATTATATTTCTGCATCTTTTGTTGAAGAAAATATTCATCGAATGGCCTACTGCATAGAAAGTCCCACAATCCATTCCCCTAAGACTTTAGGAAAATTTTTCTCTCTTATTGAATGCTGTGCTGAAACTGTTGTCAGACCATGAGACTTTAGTGACTTATCCTGTTTCCCTTTTTGCCTTGACTGCTAGGAAACTCCCACTTAATTAAATGTAGTGCATCACCACCATCACCATATCTGTCCTGGATTTTTAGTGCAATACTCTGTCCTCTATGACTGGATTCTTTTCTGGTTCTCTTATAACTGCATCTTTTAAAACAAACTGGCTGAAATTCTTTCTAGAAACAAATTATATATAATCATTACAGGAATTAAGTTGAGAATTTAGCTCTCATGGCATCATTTTATTCTCGATCTGATGTGATTCTCACATTTTTAGAGCTGAATTTTCCTCACTGGTGAACAGTCTTAAGTGGACAGCCTATACAATGAAATGAAGAAAGTATACAAGCGCTTATGCCACAGTCATTGCTGCCCTTCCCCCATCTCTGTAATTAATCCAGCTGTTCTCCAGTTCGCTTGCTTTGATTGTTCTTCCTAACTCCCTCCTCCCATCTGAGTCCCTTTGGAATATATACCTCAGCACCCAATATTCACCCCAGGCTTCACCTGCCTAATCTATGGTGAACTTGCTGTCCTGACTCTCAGGGGTCTCTCCAGGACCCTGTACTGGTACTCACCACTCAGTTCCTATAGCTGATACTACTGCTTCCTCCTAGGCCTCACACAGAACAGGTGGGCTGGCACTGCTTCCTGTCTGTTTTCCCAGCAAGGTTCAGGCAGGAATAGCTCAAGAAATGCTTTGAATTTATAGGAATTCACATTGGAGAGGTAAAACTTGAACTGGTGAATACCTGGCACCAGTCCCATCTTCAGGGCCAGGGGGAGAGTTATCTCCCTGGATAAACATCAGTTCCAGACACCGTGGAAACCTCACAGCAGGCCACAGGAGGAGGACTGACAGTTTGAAGAGCTTCTTAGGGGCCTAAAGGGGACGTCACCTGAAGCCATCAGAAGCCAACCGAGACATGGGGCCTGTCATTTTCCTCTTTCCTTCCTCCTTAGCCACATTTAATACTTCCTCCTTCAAGGTCACTGTCTCAGCTTTCCTTTGCAAGGTATTTCCCAATGAAGGACAAAGAAGGGCTGATGCATGGTATGGAAAGTTATGTATCTGGTAATTGGACTGGCTGTAGATTTTCTTCCTGTCACACTGGTGCCCACCATCTCCTACCATCAAGGTGATTTTTTGGGCATGGGTCCTCTATGGGTGAAGGAGAAATAGGCAGAAACTGTTGTCATCAAACTGCAGGTCACTGTGGCTTCTCTGGTTACCTCACCTGGCAATGAAAAACAGGATTGTTATCTAGCAGTGGTATGGCCCCATGCCCTGGGCTCTAAAATATTAAACATATATGCACACACATACATAGACATAAATAAAAGGCAACCTTCACTTGCCTAAGCCAGAGACACTGCCAATATATAATCAATCAGGAGATTTTTTCCAGGTGATGTTCCCTTCCTTACAAACATCCACCCATATATTACTGCACTGACAGCAGAATTCATATTACAAGCACTTTTATTTTCCGTAACAGTTATCCAAAGAAGTTTCTGCCTTGCTGAGTGGCAGGTTTGCATGCACGGACGTAAGGCCACGGCTGATTCTCTGTTATGACATCCTTCTACCCTGATGAGGAAAGACAGAATATTTCTCTGGTTTCTCTGTCACCGGTGAGTTTTCCTCCCTCCTTTCTCCATGAAGATATATGTCATAACAGAGATCAACAGCCAGGTGATTTCTCTTTCTCTCTGCAAAAGATAAAAACATTGCCAATTGCTGACACAAAGTTGGTACAGAGAGGGCAGAAGATTCCACTTTCCACCTGTCAGTTGGAAAATGGAGAGCTTGGAGAAGTGTGTGGTCCGCTCAAGCAGCCTTGGCTCCCTTGAGCGCCTTCCTCATTCCCGCAGGTGGCCGCTGTCCCGAGCTATCCCGTACTCCTCAAGTCCTCTTTCAAATTCCCCCCCTTCTAACAGAGCTTTCATCTCTGATCTGTCACCCCATCCACCTGACTTCTTGTTGGTTGTCTATGCTCTCCTTCTTCAGCTCTCCCATCTTTTCCTTCCTTTCATGCCAAGTCTTGCCCTTGTGTTATTTTTTTTTATTATATTTTAAAAATATTATTGACGTATAGTTGATTTACAATGTTGTGTTAATTTCTGCTATATAGCAGAGCGACTCAGTTATACATATATATTATATATAGAATTATTATTAATAATATATATTATTTATATATATATATACTTTTTCATATTCTTTTCCATTATGGTTTATCACAGGGTATTGAATATAGTTCCCTGTGCTATACAGTAAGACCTTGTTGTTTATCCATCCTATATATACTAGTTTGCATCTGCTAATCCCAAGCTCCCAATCCTTCTCTCCCCCACCCCCTGCCCCTTGGCAATCATTGAGTCTGTTCTCTATGTCTATGGGTCTGTTTCTGTTTTGTAGACATGTTTATTTGTGCTGTATTTTAGATTCCACATGTAAGTGATATCATATGGTATTTGTCTTTTTCTGTCTTACTTCACTTAGTATGATAACATCTAGGTCCATCCAGGGTGCTGCAAATGGCACTATTCCATGCTTTTTTATGGCTGAGTAATATTCCATTGCATATATGTACCGCGTCTTCTTGATCCATTCTTCTGTTGATGGACATTCAGGTTATTTCTACGTCTCAGCTACTGTAAATAGTGCTGCTATGGACATAGGGGTACATGTATCTTTCTGAATTATAGTTTTGTCTGGATATATGCCCAGGAGTGGGATTGCTGGGTCACATCTGCCCTTGTGTTCCTGATCTAGTCTCTTCATTCATTTTAGCAACTTGCTTCGTTCTGTGAAGCCCATTCTTTCCAGCTTACGTAACCTCTCCCAGTTGGTCATCAGTAGGTTCTAGCTGGCAATTCCAATGCGCCTTGTCTCACTAAGGCATCACCACTCCCCCTTTCCCAATAATCAATCTGTACTCACTTATCTTTTTTAGTCATCATCTTACTTTACCTCCCAATTCATATGCATTTGATATATTTTTTCACATCCTCCCTTTCTTTGGCTTCTGGGATGTTACCTTCTCCTGTTTCTTGGGGTTTGTTCAGCCGTGGTAAGAATAAAATCAGTTAATATGAAATGCTTAGTACAATACTATGGGCTGCTCTCAGGAAAAGATAAATAAAGGTTATCAGTTATGGTGATGTTAAAAAAAATTAAAAAATAAAGAGTCAGCCATGGGTCACCAAGATGCCATTGGGACAATACCTTATGTATAGTGTTTTAGCAACTATCAAATCTTTGGATGTTAAATGTTGTTAGTGATTCACATTTGAGGCAAAGATTCCTCACTTCTATTCTTTGAAGCTTCAGAGTCCGTTGAGTTGAAAAGAATCCTAAGTGTGCAAAGCAGGTTGCAGAAACATCTAACAACCTGTTACGATTTACAACTACTTAACGTGAATCGGAATTTTTCTCGATTACGTGGGGCGGGGGAGGAGGTAAGACAATGATTGATTCATAATCCCTACTTTCACATTTTTTGTGTGTGTTAAAATAACCTGACTGTTTACATTGGCTGCCTTCCTGTTATAGGACATATACCATAAATATTAACGGATGACAATCCCACTTCATCAGCTGGGTAATTGGGGTCGGTTCTAAGCTTTCGCGTGAAGAAGGCCAGTTGGCTGTTTACAGAGGATGACACCATTGCCTGTAAGAGGAAGACTTTCAAACTTTGAAACCTCATTTCCCTGCAATTTCTCATATACCCAGAGCGGGGACCATGTGGATAATATTGCCTTTTCCTTTCAAATCTGTGTTTTTCATGCCTGTGCCCTTGCTGTTCCACGGGCCTGGAATGGCCCCACCCTCCTCAGCCCTCCTTAGACTGCAGAGCTCAAAGCCTGTGTTCATCTCTAGTGTAGCTTTATCACTTTGTTACTACTTGTATAGTCGCTTCTACCTGTTAAGTTCACCCCCTTAAGGTAAAGGCCATGTTAATTTATTCACATTTATCATTTATTTATGCATTCATCATTTACAAATACAGATGGAGCCCTTACTATGACAAAATAATAATAATAATGTGCAGGAACTCACAGTTCTGTGGGAGATAAAAACATATTTAAGGGCTTCCCTGGTGGCACAGTGGTTGAGAGTCCGCCTGCCGATGCAGAAGACGCGGGTTCGTGCCCCGGTCCGGGAGGATCCCACGTGCTGCGGAGAGGCTGGGCCCGTGAGCCATGGCCGCTGAGCCTGCGCATCCGGAGCCTGTGCTCCACAGCGGGAGAGGCCACAACAGTGAGAGGCCCACCTACCGCAAAAAAAAAAAAAAAAAAAAAAACATATTTAAGCAAATACAATATTGCGTTATTATGTTAACAGAGAGTATGGGAAATGGGGTCCTTGCAGTGATGGTAAGGAGAGCAGGAGTGGGGAGGGACCAGGAGATCTAACATTGTCTTGGGAGTGAAAGAGGCTTCCTGCAGGGAAGGAGATTTGAAGGACAACAAGAGTTAGCCAGTGAAAAGCCATGAGTGATTCCTCTCTACATGCCCTAGCATCTATCACTTGCTTGATATATGCTAGGAAATTACTAAATGCTTAGTAAATGCATAGATATGTGGCTGGATGGTTGAGTTGACCAACTGACAGATGGATGGATGGGTGGATGAGTAAAGTAAATGAAAGGATAAGCAGACGGATGGTTAAATGGAAGGATGGGTGGATATATGGATGATGGATAGATGACTAGCCTTGACAATTTCCGGTGGAGGAGAGAGCTGTTTGGAAAATATTTTTTCAGCTGTTATGCTATACAAATCCTCATTCCTCTACATATTGAATATTCTCCATATTAATTTGGACAATGCTTTAATAAAGGAAAGAAAGAGAAAGGTTCTATTTATCCCAGAAGCATATTTTGGGCCCTGAACCCTGGGCAGGTTGCTCACCTCCTCAAGAAGCTCACCTAAGAGCAGAATGATGTCAGCACAGGGACAAAGGCCGTGGATTCAGGGAGTCATGGGAGGAGAGAAGCAGGGTCTCCAGCTCCTCCCGCCAGATCTACTCCCCTGATCTAGGGTCGCTTGGCACAATTTCTCCTCTTTCAGGGGTCTTATCCACAGCTGTCACTGTTCTGTTCTGTTGAGCAACTGTCTCCCCTGTGGATGTTAAGTTCCATGAGGGCAGGCACCATGTTTGGCTTTGCTCAGCATTTTATCCCCAGCACTAATCACAGTGTCTGACAGATCGTAGGTTTTCAACAAATAAACCATGATGGACTGGATGAATAAAGTGAACAGAAACTTCGCAGAGATGAGCTGTGTTCTTGCAGATGAAGCGAGGTTATGTGGGTTGGAAAGGTCAGAAATGATTCCCTGGTAGAAGGAGAAGCAGATGCAAAGGTTCAGAGGGATGGTGCAGGCAGCTCGGACGGCCGGGGCACAGGGGGAGAAGGGGGTGATGGGGGGAACAGGGAGGCAGGGCCGGCCCCTAGAGGCCTGACTAAGAACATGGTGTAACCGAAGGCTTTTAAACAGTGGAGTGACAGCCTCTGCTAGTCCTTTTCCGTGGGTCCTTCTGGGCACAGAGAGGAGGAGAGATAGGGCAGGTCCTCCCTGGTTATCACAGAGGAACAAACTCTCTATCAGGGTAGAAAAAGAGGTGGTCCTTGCTGTGAACTTCTTGAGCAAAGTCCTAAACCAATCTGGGCCTCCGCTGTCCCATATGCAAGTTGAGAGTTTGACTAGACCCCTCTGAGGTCCCAGCAGCTTCGAGCATGCTATGACCTGAGCGTGAAAGCCAGCTCTCTGTGTGGTGGACCCACTAACGTCCCCCTCAAACACCGCCCTCATGGATAATGGTTCTTTTAACACCACTCAGTGCTGCATTGACAGAAATTAAATTAGCCATCTGTGCGAGCAATCAGTGGCTATGGGGCTGTTAAAGGTAATAAAAGGCGATGCTCTCGAACCCCAGTCAATTATGGCCGACACAGTGAGGGGAGGGGACAGCAGCTTCTGATTGGAAAGGCAGCGTGGAGGCCTGACCCCAAGGCACAGGTTCAAACCCCACACCCAGGCTGTCCTTTGTAATAGGGACAGACACTGGGAGTTGACGTGCCCTTGGGGACACTGCCCTTTGGAGGGTTGCTAATGGCCTAGTGACTTTAGGGGTACTGGGGTGGAATCAGGAGTCCTTGGCAGTGGTGGGAGCCAGACAGAATCACAGTCTCCCTCAGAAGAGGCAGCTGAGGCATGGCGGGGAAATCCACAGGAGTAGAAACTTCTACTCTGCTCCTGGCTGGCCGTGCAACTTAAGGCAAGGGCGGTCACAACTCTGACCTTCAGACCCCTTATCCCCCCAGGAAGCATAATTGAAACTGGGTCACTAGAGCCTTTTGACCATTTTGAGATAATTTATGTTGGGTGCCTAGTTCAGTAAGTGTTATTTGGCTTTCCATAATGAGGGGCAGAGGTGGGTGAGGACTTTGGCTCTGACAATGACTTAGTTCTATCCCCTTGCACTGCTTCTAGACCAGAGGCCTGGGCCCCCTTCCCCATAGTTCTAGGGATCATCCACCTATTCTAGGGTGGATGAGCAAGAAAACTTCTCTGACCCTCTGTTTCCTCCTCTATAAAAAGGCTTGCAGTGAGGATTAAATAAGACGCATACACTCAGTCGTACTTTAAATCTTGTTTTGAAGACACCAACTTGCCCCAATGCAATTGAGCTAGTAGGGAACAGTGGAGGCCAGCTTGGATTTCATGTCTGCATATACTCAATTTCAGCCCCGAGAAACACTCCCTGAGCATTAGGTGAAGCAGAAAACATTCAGGACCCAGTCTGGTGGAGCCACATCGGAGCACACAGTGCACACGCTCACCCCTTGAGCATCCCCCAGCTCCCTCAGCTCTCCATGTGTTTACAGTCACATCCATTCACATCTAACTTTCCCACCAACTCCAGATAACCACACCCACTACTCCCAGTTACTCAGAAGCCACACCCCTTCTGATGCCCATCTCCACAGGCAAACTTCAGGCCATTTTTCAGAAAAAAACCCATATTTATTGCAGTATTGGTGAATTTCTGAAGGATTGAACATATATAAAGCTGTGCTATGGTTTTTAAGAATTCTTATCTATAAAAAAAAAGACGAGACAAATATTATAAGAGATCGCTTATATGTGGAATCTAAAAACAAAAGATGCAAGTGAACTTATATACAAAACAGAAATAGACCCACAGACATGAAAAACAAACTTACGGTTACCAAAGGGGTAAAGGGGGGAGAGAGATGAATTAGGAGTTTGGGATTAACATATACACACTACTATATATAAACTAGATAACCAACAATGACCTACTGTACAGCACAGGGAACTATACTCAATATCTTGTAATAAGCTATAAGGGGAAAGAATCTGAAAAAGAATATATATATATAATATATATATGGTGTATACCTGAAACTAACACAACATTGTAAATCAACTGTACTTCAATAAAAAAATTAAATTAAAAAAAATAAAGGCAAGATTCACATAACATGCAGTTCACCATTTTTAAATGTATAATTCCACGGCATTTATTACATTCATGATGTTGTGCAACCATTACCTGTATTAAGTTCCAAAACATTTTCATCACCCCCCAAATTTCACCTTATCTTTTTATTATGTGTTATTGACAAAATTTGGGGGCATGCAGCTTTAACCCCCTTTTCTCTGCAAGCCCTGTTGTTTTTATCGTGTGATTTTGTGGAGTATCAATAGATGGTTTTGTAGCAAAACTGATTCTACATAAGGCTATATCTACATATTTGGTGACACTGACTCTATTAGTCTCTTAGTCTACATTCTCTAGAGTAACAGAACCAATAGGAGATAGAAATAGATATATTAAATATTGATAGATTATACATAGTAAATACAATTAATCAAGATTATATATACAATGGTATATTAGCCATGAAAAAGAATGAAATCTTTCCATTTGCAGCAACATGGATGGACCTAGAGATTATCATAACGAGTGAAGTAAGTCAGACAGAGAACGACAAGCATCCTATACTATCACTTATATGTGGGATCTGAAACATAATACAAATGAATTTATTTACAAAACAGACTCACAGACAAAGAAAACAAACCTATGTTTGTCAAAGGGGAAAGTGGTAGAGGTGGGGTATAAATTAGGAGTATGGGATGAACAGATGCATACTACTTTATCTGAAACATATAAACAATAAGAATTCACTGTATAGCACAGGGAACGATATTCAACACCATGTAATAACCTATAATGGAAAAGATTTTGAAACAAACAAACAAAATATATATACATATACATAACTGAATCACTTTGCTGTACACCCAAAATTAACAAAATATTGTAAATCAACTATACTTTAATAAGAGATTATATTATAATTTTTTATTATATTAATTGTGTAAATTATTATATACATATATTAAATATTCCTCTATCTATCTATCTATCTACTGTAAGGAATTGACTCATGTAATTATGGAGGCTGAGACGTCCAAGCTCTGCCATCAGCAGGCTGAAGACCCAGAGGAGCCGACGATGTAGTTTCTTCCAGTCTGAGTCCAGTCTGACGTCCCAGCTTGAAGACAGCCAGAGCGAGAGAATTCCTTCTTAATCAGCCTTTTGTTCTACTCAGACATTCAGTGGGTTGGATGAGGCCCACCCGCAATCTGCTTTACTCAGCACAGGTATCTCATCCAAAACTACCCACCCAGACACACAGAATCACGTATGACCAAAAGTCTGGGCACCTCGTGGCCCAGTCGAGTTGCCACAAAAAGTTAACCATCACACTGGCTAGTAACATTTCAACACCAAGGAAAGCACTGCTGTAGATGCCCCTATGAGTGCCCTAAACCCTCAGGCAAAAAAAGGGGAGCAGGCCCTGACTTAATTTCTTGGTGTCTCCCTCGTGCTGCCCTCCCCTGGATGCTGACCTTGAACTCAGGTGCTACCTCTGGTCATCCCTTCCCCTTTCTCTTCAACCCACCCCAATATGACACCTGCTTCCTCCACCCCTTTGGTATCTGATGACCTCCATGTTGTCACAATAAATGAGCACTTTTCTATCTTTCCATTGACAAGCACTCTTAGAGTCTGAGGCACCTCAAACCTTGGTGTCCAAAACTGAGCTCATTTTCTCCTTCACCAAACCTGTTATGCTCCATAACAATAATGGTTGTAGACGCACCACAGTGGGAGCACGGCACTAATCAGGTATTTGGATGTGCTCTGGAAACTCTAAATAACTATTAACAATATGTTTCATGACAAACACTTAAAGAATTATGCAGCCCCATGGTGACCTGTCTTGTGGTTACTTTGTGTGGTCCTTCATCCTTTTACATTCCAGCAGCCAACCCTGCAGCCACGGTGTTAAAAAAAATATATTCTTAGCTTTTATCTCCTGGAATAATTTATGCTTTTCAAAGCCACAAAACTCATTTCAAAGTGATCTGGGGGCTTCCCTGGTGGCGCAGTGGTTGAGAGTCCGCCTGCCGATGCAGGGGACACGGGTTCGTGCCCCGGTCTGGGAGGATCCCACATGCCGCGGAGCGGCTGGGCCCGTGAGCCATGGCCGCTGAGCCTGCGCGTCCGGAGCCTGTCCTCCGCAACGGGAGAGGCCACAACAGTGAGAGGCCCGCGTAACGCATAAAAAAAAAAAAAAAAAAAAAAAAAAAAAAAAAAAAAAAAAAGTGATCTGGCCCCAAGCTGAGTGTGACCATGGTATTTCCAAAAGAATTAGAGTGGGAAGGAAAGTTCGATTGTTTGGTTCAATTCATTTCCTAATTTGGGCAGAATATTATCATTGCTTGTCTTCCACCACTTGGAGGTAATAGCTTAGATCATAATAATGGTAAAAACTTTAACATTAATAATGATTACTATAGGTCAGGCACTATTCTGAGTTCTTTACCTATACTAACTTATTTGATTCTTGTGACAGAGTGATAACTATTATTATGTGCACTTTACAGGACACGAAAGTTGCCTAAAATCACACAAGTGATAGGCGACAGAGCCAGGCTCTGAGCTAGGTGGAGTGAGTGTTCTGAAGTACCATGCTTTACTGTCTCATTGAAGACCTTATATTACACACACACACACACACGTTATACACTTGCCTCAGATGCCCCCTTCGATTCCCTGGAAGTTTCCTGGTTGCATCTGCCTCATTCTGTAGCACAAGGCAGAAAGGCAGCATGGTGGCCGTTACCAATCTCTGGGTTTGGGTTTTGACTCAGCCACACCTCACGCATGTGACTTTGGGTGAGTTATTTACCATTTGAGTCTTAGTTTCCTCATGTGTAAAATGAGGATAACAATGTTGTGGTGAGGTTATATAAAATTAAATGTGGGCACTGCACTTAGCAAGGCGTCTAGGCCACAGTCGACTCTCTATTGATGATGTGAACTATGATGATGGTATTATTTTGCAGTTTTCACGCTGTGCACTGTCAAGGTCTTATGCCAGTCTTCGCCCTAGGGACCTAGGATAAGACCTAGCATTTTGCAGGCAGTCAATTAAAGGTTTGTTGGATGGAACTGAATATATTTGGGTAAACTCAAACAATCTTTCCATGCCTCATTCAAGGCAGATGACCATCCTTTTCAAAAGACAACGTTAGGTTGGTCATTTCCTTTATAAATGAATGTTAACAACAGTTGAAAATATGTGTTCAATATATTGTTTTGGTGGTGCCAGCTCTTAGTCATCTTTTAATTAAAAGTACTTTTGATTGAATGTTACATTGTCAAGATTTTGTGTGAAGAGTGGGGAGGTTGCCATGGAGAGGTTCATGTTGCTATGTGACTCGTGTCAGAACCGGAATCAAAATGGTAATGGTCATGTCAGTTCCGATAAAAAATGGATCCCCAACAGCTTCATTAAAAAGGGGAACTTTTATTTCTTCCTTTCTTGTCATTGTGCCAAGAATAACAGAAGGGGAAGTATTGGATTTTGTAAAGAGACAGACAATGGGGCCAGCTGCCTGCACTGTCCATGGTTTGAAGGTTCATACCAATTTGCTGGACGAGTCAGGATGGCCCCCTTCTCCAGATCCGCTGCTCCATGGGAGGGCTCTTCCTTTCTTTCATCCTTTCTTTTTTTCTTTCTCCCTCTCTCTTTCCTTCTTTGCATCCTTCCTTCCTTTTGGAACCTGGTTGTTTTTGGCTTTGACCCAACTCTCAGGTGGGTTTAGAGACCATGCCCTTCAGCGCTCCATGTTGGATTCATCCTGCCAAGCAAGGTGCAAGCTATTGTTCAGGTCCTGCAGATTACAAACAAGTGCAGACTCACCTTGGGTGTTCCCAGCTAGCCACCTCTGGACAGAGCCAGAGCGTTGCCTCAGAACGTGAACTTTTATTTTGTACATGTAGATGCAGGGGCAAAGCGATCATTGTGCTCCAGAGGGTTTTGCCCAACATCTCTATTACTTCCCAGTCAGTGCACCTTGGCATATGCTCTTCCCTTCTCCTTGCCACCTAAACTTTTTCCAGATTTAGTCTTTAATTATTCCTTGCAGACTAGAATAGTGGTCAAGTGTACAGACCCTGGAGACAGAATGTTTGCACTGCCGTGTACCCGCTGAGTGACTTGGGTACATCCATGACTTCTCCGTGCCTGGAGGCTCTGAGTCCTAGAGGGGGAAGGGAAGGTTGTCATCTCCTCTCTCCATTGCCTCGTCCAGCAGGCTCTCACAAATGCACTGTAGTTTTCGGGCGCTGCCAGGCTTTATTATTACAGTTTATCAAGGGGTCAGAGGTCAGAGTTTTAGTAGCAAGGGAACAGAGACTAGGTCATCAGGTCAGTTGGCGTTCTATGTGGGAAAGTATTATTTGTCCAAATACTGGCTTTTAATAGGACCGCATCTGAAAGGTTACTCTCTTTTGAAAAGGGTTTTGCTCTTAGTTAATATCTCAGACTGCCAGTGTCTCCTGGTCCATCTGGCTGGATAGAATCATTTCTTTTTTTGAAATGGTTTGGAATTGTGTTTCAGTCTTGGCTACCTTAATGGTTAGCTAATTAAGTAAACCTTTGCTAAGGTCCTGTGACATGTCCAGCACACATGTGTTGATAGATCCTGCAAGCTACACGATGAGTATAAAAATGGAGGCTGAGTATTTTGGAGCTTGGGTCCAGCAGGGCAGATGTCATGGGTCAAATTCTGTCCACCCCAAAAATGTCAAAGTCCTAATTCCTGGTACCTGTGAATGTGACCTTATTTGGAAATGGGGTCTTTGCTGATGATTAAGTTATTATGTGGTCATTAGGGTGGGTCCTACTCCAATATGACTCTGTCCTTATAAAAGTCTGAACATAGAGGTAGACACACACAAGGGGACAATGTCACAGGAAGAGGAAGGCAGAGACAAGGTTGATGTGTCTACAAGCCAAGAAACAGCAGCGATCACCAGCAACACCAGAAGCCAGGGAAGAGGCCTAGGATAGATTCTCCCTCACATACCTCAGAAGGAACCAACCATGTTGACTCCTGGAGCTCAGCCTTCTGGACTCCACAACTGAGACAAATTTCTGTTGTTTGAATCACTTGGTTTGCACTACTTGGTTATGGCACCTAAGAAATAATAAGTAAGGCCTCATACAGACCCAGCAAACCCTTATGAAAAGTGGTAGGTGTTAATTACCATGTGGAATTAAGTGTTCCAAGAGCAAGTGAAAGGACAGGTGACACCCAGGAAGGCTTCCTGGAGGAGGTGGCACTCTGTTGGGCTTCCAAAGATGAGTACGATGGAGATCTGTAGAGATGAAGTGTGGAGTTGAGTGGAAGATATCAGGGCTAAGGGTGTGGGTGACAGGACTTTTCAGTCTGGTTTATCTGATGGAATTGCCTTCCTCTGAAGTTATTTGTTGAATTAGGTGACAGTGCCTCATCCAAAAAGAAACTGCCCCTTCCTTCCGGCCACCCCCGCCCCACACCAGTGAATTCCTTGATACGAGCTAACTCAGTCTTCCCCTGGGAGTTTTTGACTTGAGAACGCATCCAGTTCAACAGAAAGGTGAGAGTATGCGCATGTATTTCAGAGCTTGAATTCATGGAGTTGCTGGTTCATCTGGAAATTTCACCTCCGGTGGGATGGTTGGAGATTAGTGCTAATGAGGGACCAGGTTCCTCAGTGGAACACTTCACTGGCACACAGTGGCCAGCAACAACAACATCCCAGGCTGTCAATTCTAGGACAGAAGCTTCCGAAGAGATGCCTGGATGCTTGCTTGTTTGGAATGATTAAGTGTGAAATCATTGCATCCTGGGGGTGGGGGTCAAGGGATTCTCATCACAACACTAAAAACCAGAGTCAATACTGCTTCGTTGATTGTGACCAGTGGACCATATTAACGTATGAAGTTGATGGCTGGGAGGCTGGCTGGGGGGGACATGAAAACTCTGCAATGTCTCCCCTACTTCTCTCTAAATGAGTCTGTTCTGAGATCTAAAGCTCATCCAAAAAGACAAGGGGCACCTAGACTGTCTTCCCCTCCCCACCTTTCTCCCGCAGCCATGCTTTCCCCGAGCCCCGCTCCCTTGGCCTTGGGTTTGGTGATTTCTGACGCATCCTGGTAATTTTATGTGTCCTTGAAGGCTCTGTTGGTGTGAGTTCCCCACACGCCCGCCAGTACCAGCTGTGTGCACGTGTTGGTGGCCTGTCTGTAAGTTACGTTGATGTGTAACTGCGTATTTGTCTGCAACGATGTATGTGCTGGGCCCGTGTGGTTATATGCACGCAGATAGGCGTTCCCACGTGCAGGAGTGCATGGGGCGTGGGGTGTACTGTGGGGGTCTTAGTGTCATACCCCTGCTGTGTGCCGGGGTGGAGGCTAGTCTTGTGTGTGTTGGTACATGAAGCTTGTGTGTTCCCTGTGTCTATGTGCAGGGGTGTGTGTGTGTGTTATGTAGCACATCCTGCATGTGTGTTTGGATATGTCTGTGGGGCATGGGGGATTTGTGTGTGTGTGTGTATGTATGTGTGTGTGTGTATGTATATATGTGTTTGTCTGTGTGCACTCGCGTGTGATCACGTTAGGAGGTGTCAGTCCATCTTCACCTTAGATCATGGTCTTTGAAGCACCACATTTTCCAGATTGTTCCAACCTTCACCCAAACTGAAAATTGCAACTTCATCTTTCTCCCTCTTGTCCGCCTTTTGAGCTGCTGCGTTCCTTTTTCCCCCTTTCCTGTCCATGACATTATCCAAACCCTCAATGAGGGAAAGAGGAAATTAAGAAAAAAAAAAAAAAGACCTCTCTGGCAACCAAAATACCTTTAAGTGTAGCATAATTACCACTGCTCTGCCCCTTTTCCCTCCCCTGCTGGGACAATTCCACAAACCCTACAACATACACTTAAATCTTCAACTTCTCAGAGACACTCCACGCAGATGGGAAAGATTTGATTAAAATTACAGAGCTTTAGGTTCAATTTCACCTATTAAGAAAAAAAAACGCAGATGGGGTGCTGGACTTTTTTTTCCCTTCCCAGAGAAACAAGTAGGCCACAGTAATTACTCAGGGCCCTGCTGTGCGCCCTCAGAAGCCCCCCTGGTGGTATTTTCCTGCTACCTGTCTTTGTAGAGATGTTGACATCAACACGAACGATAACTATGCCAGTGCGGAGAAGGCTGAGCTCTTTCTTCCTCTCTCTCTTCTTTCTCCTTTCCTCCCTTCCTTCTTTCCTTTTTTTTTAAAAAAATTTATTTATTTATTTTGTGGTACGCGGGCCTCTCACCACTGTGGCCTCTCCCGTTGCGGAGCACAGGCTCTGGACGCGCAGGCTCAGCGGCCATGGCTCACGGGCCCAGCCTCTCCGTGGCATGTGGGATCTTCCCGGACCGGAGCACGAACCCGCATCCCCTGCATCGGCAGGCGGACTCTCAACCACTGCGCCACCAGGGAACGCCCTCTTCCTTCCTTTTTAAAAAAGTTCTTTTCTTGTTAGTTTTTTGAAAGTCTTCCCAAAGCAAAGGGGAGGAGGAGGGAAAAGCCAGTGCCTCCCCCGTCTGCATGTGACGTGCATGTCTGTGAGCTGGTGATGCGCTCATGCATCCCAGTACCTTCCTCTCCATCTGGGGCTGCTCCCTGAATGGGGATGGCTGGGGAGCCTCCCCCAACCTCAGGACTGCAGTGCCCACTTCCTACAGGAAGCCCTCCTGAGAGCCCCTCACTCCCTCCTGGGAAGCCCTCAGAGCTTTCCCTGTTCCTGGGGGATGGCGGGGTAGCGCTCTCTGTTATTTGCTGTTGCCGTTATGTCAGAGCACATCTTCCCTCTGCTCTGGCCTGAGAGCTTTGGGACTCTGAGAGCTTTTTGGGACAAGACTGTGACTTGTTCACTTTGGAAGCCCTGCATCCTTTGCACACGGCGGGGCTCAGCGGGGTGACTTTAATTAGGTGCAATCGTCACATTGTCTGGGGCAATTTTAGGGGCCCACAGAAATATTTTAATATTTATTTATTTTAAAATGAAAAGAAAAAATAATGACTAATACAATTAATAACATAACATTATACCAACATGGACAAAATATATCTTAAAATATGTTTTTATGGAGGAAGGGGCTCAAGGAGGCCCAAGTGCCCACAGCCCACGAATGTTGCATGTGGCCCTGGTGCTCAGTGGTCCTGTGGCCTGGCTGTGTAAACCACACCTCCCCTACCCGCTTCTAGGGTCATCTTCCAGAGCAGGCATTGCTGCCAGTCAGGGACCTCTGTCCAGGCCTCAGAACCTTTCTGTACACAGACCCAGCCCAGCAGGGTTGGTGGATCAGGGTTAGGGTGAGTTCACAACTTTGGGCCTCTCAGGACTCATTGTTCCATTACTTCATCTATTCACTCAGGCCACCTCTGTTTGGTATCGCACTTGAAGGTCAGTATGAGGTGGGGTGTCCCCAGGTGTGGAGTCAGAGTATGCTTATTCCAGGCCTGGGGCTGTGATTCGTTGGCTGGTGATCCTGGGGCTGGCACTCAGTTTCCTCATTTGTCAAATGGGCAGCATCGGTTCTGCCAGTGTTTCACTCCGGGTTACTCTGTAGACCAGTGGGTTAAGTCTGGGGAGGCCCTGGCTCATAAGAGGCACTCACTCAGTGCCATGGCGATGGTTTAATGTTTTGTCAAAATGCAAACAGTGGAGACAATTCATGTAAAAATGGGGGAGAGGTTCAGAAAACAGGACCTAGGAGGAATGTGGTCACCCACACCTGGCCCAGGTACCACTCTAGCTGGAACCAATGGAGTCCAAACAACCTTTCAACTGATTTTGGATCTTCTTTCCAATGACCTTGCTAAGCAGCTGCCCATTCAGTGCTTGAATACTCTTACTGATGAGGAACTCACTTCTTGATTGTGTTGCCTTCCCAGTTAAAGCTCTGAAAAGATGAAAAACTTGATTTGTATCCCTGAAAGATAAGGGAAGGGGGATAAATTTGGTTGGAAGGCTTTGAGCTCTGTGTACCTCAGACAGGGCACCTGAGAGTTCTCAGGCAAACAGCAAATAGAAATGTCAATTTGAGTCACTAATGACTCTCTCCTGCGCTGGGAAAAGCAGAGCTGTCTTTGAACCACCAAGGAGCAACATGTATTAGCTATGCTTGAACCTCAATCCATTTGACTGAGCTCCCTGAACTTAGCCCTGAGCTGTAACCTCCGTACAGGGGAGCTGAGAATCACCATTCCAGGGGAATTCCTACAAACCAGAATGCATCTTTTTTCTTGATTTTTCTTTCTTTCTTTTTTTAACCCCAATGGGAAGTTTTATTTTCCCTCCCCATTTAAGTTTTCTGTAAGTTCTTTTGCCTTTTCTTTTGGACAGAATAAGAAACTACAGGGAACAAAATTGAAATGGACTTTTTTTTTTTTTGTCTTCAAGAAAACAATAACAGAGAGAGAGAAAGAAATGGAAAAAAAAAATAAAGTCCATCTGGATTTGGTTCCAGTTTCAGTAAAGTTTCAGGCCTGTGCTTATTTTAACCAAGCCATTTGTCCCATCCCTATTTATACAACAGGATGCAAAATGAGGTGTTCCTTCCTTTTGTCCTGCTACCTGTCAAAAAGAAATCTGTCTTGGAGGAAAAGCCAGCAGCTCAAACGTCTTTCATTTGGATATGTTTTACTCGCCCCAAAACCCTACTCAACATGGAACTATGGCACCTGGTTGGGGTGCAGGGCAGAGCCCATCTGGTCAGCATGGGGAGAGATAAGCTTGGAGGCAGAAGACCTGGAAGCCAAACTCTGTCTCTCTTTGGCTCTGCAATCTTAGTTCAGTCACTTTCCTCAGCCTTCTCCTCTGATAAATGGGAACAGCAGCAGTCATAACACCCACCTCTCAAGACTGCAAGTTCAGCAGAATTATATCATAATAGTAATAATAACAAAAACAACCATGACAATAATAGGAGTTACCACTTTTTATGTGGCAGGCACTGTGCTAAAAGTGATCTATGTGTAGTAGCTCATGCAAACCTCATTATAACCTGAGAAGAAGTATTATGATTGTCTCCAGTTTACAAATGAAAAGTTGAGCCACTCAACTTGGCTCTTTCTACAATGTCTAAAAGACACCTTGTAGGTCCCAGAGTTATATTGTGGAGACTTCACCATCACGCATCAAGGATAGCCTCACATGACAAGAAAAAAAAAAGATGCTCGGAAAGTCCAGCCATGTCCCTCAGGGACCAGCGCCAACATCCAAACATGAGTCTCTTCAGTTGACTTGTATTACTTAGGGTATCGCTAACTGCCCTAACAGACCCCAACCTTTCAATGGCTAGGACAACAGAAGTTTATTAGAAAAAGGAAACCTCAACAAACACCTTATTTCGTGCTCACAGAACAGACTGGTGTGGGTGTTTGTGCTTGGCAGTGGCCCTCCTCCACTAGGTGGTTCAGGGACCCAGGGTCCTTCCACCTGGTGACTTTGCTTTCCTCCACCCAGCTGGTGGATCAGAAGAGGTAATATAGAAATGCACTGGCTTCCAAATGGCCACTTACATTTCATTGGTTGAAACTGGTCACATGGACCCACCTAGATGCAAAGGAGCCTGGGAAATGTAGTCCTGAGCCAGCCCGTGACAATTCTCAAGTCTGGAAGTAAGTTGATAGACAGCTTATTATCTCCGTCACAACATCTGGACTTCTTCCTGAAGGTAAAACACTGTGGGTCACACATCAAGTTATCCGAAGACTTGGAACCAGACCCACATGGACTTCACTGCAGGAATCATGGAAAATTCCAGAACACTCCCTTAGAAGCAAGCTGAACTCCTCCCTCACAAGTGATATTCAGCCTGTGTCCTGAAAGCTCCGCCTTGTGTCTCTCTTCTGTGTCACATTTTATGTAACCTGGTTTTCCTTTTTAGAATTTTACACAAGAATGAAAATGCAGTGCATTCTTCTCACGTCTGCTCCACCTCTGCATTGCTTGGGCCCAAAGATTTTCAGGTGGGATCATTATTTTTGATAGGAGAGCTGTAACTTGGCATGAAGATGACAAATACAGAACATTTTTATTTGCAAAGAGAGGGAAAAAGGGAGAAAAAAAAATCAATCTTAGAAGCAAGATACATAAAAGGGCATCCAATTGGGATATGCTCGGGTGAAAGCACCATTTTGTTTAAAAACAGGGACTTTTTCCCCACAGTCAATATGTAGGGCTCATAGCTACTCGTTGAATAAAAGCATAAACTAGAGCAAAAAAATTTTTAACTCTCTGTCAGAGAGAAAGAGGGAGAACATTTAAGTTACTTACTGATATCTTCATGTTTTCAAATTTTAGAGCCAGTCGCAAATTTCATAGTCAACTCAACCATTCCTCTCGTTTTATAGATGAGGAGACTTGGAGTCAGAGCTGTGTCAGAACTGTTTCTAAAATGCTTTCCCCAAGCTATTTTCCACGTGGCTGCCAGATCTATTTTTCTAAAGTAAATATCCAACAAATTGCATCATTGCTTGAAACGTTTCAAATTGCCATCATCTACCAGATGACAGCTGACTGCCCTCCATCAGCTCAACCCTGTCCCCTCTGGCTTCTTCTCATGCCACTCCCCGCCTCCCGGGCTCTTGCGGGGCTGAACTCATCCACCATGCCAGTCAGCTCAGAAGTCAACTCCAGTGAACAGAAGAAATTCCCTTTCCTGGTTCACTGCAATGCTACTTAACCAACCCAAGCCCAGAAATTACTGCGTGGTACTGAAACAGGAGGGAAGGGGACAGGGCACAACCTCTAAAAGAATGGCATAGCCATAGGACATGACAAAAACTGGTTAGAACCAACTAGGTCCAAGATGGCAGAAGATTCAACTTCCAGGGGACCTTGAGCCTCATTATACACTCATTGTAATACATTAGCTACACGACACACCCACCAGCGCCATGACAGTTCCAAGGATGACCATAAAAGTCCAAAAAGTGGGCGGTGCCTCATTTCCTGGAAATCTTCACTTTTTCTCCAAAATAGTTGGAATAATGCTCCCACTCATTAGCCTGTGAAATTACCCAGCCCGTGAAAACTAACCACCCCAGATTTCGGGGCCTCTCGCCTTCTGAGATGGCCCACATTCTGTCTGTGGAGTGTGTATCTCTCTAAATAAATCCACTCTTACCTATCACTTTGTCTCTCACTGAATTCTTTCTGCAATGACACGTCAAGAACCAGAGCTTCAAGTCCTGAGACCAGGTGTGTGATCTCAATTAAAAGACAGTGGGTTTGGGCTTCCCTGATGGCGCAGTGGTTGAGTGTCCGCCTGCCGATGCAGGGGACATGGGTTTGTGCCCCATTCCGGAAGGATCCCACGTGCCGTGGAGCGGCTGGGCCTGTGAGCCATGGCCGCTGAGCCTGCGCGTCCGGAGCCTGTGTTCCGCAACGGGAGAGGCCACAACAGTGAGAGGCCCGCGTATCGCAAAAAAAAAAAAAAAGACAGTGGGCTCAAGTCCCAGTCTAAGTTGTACCGTTTCAGTACCCAAAATGAACTCTTTGTATATTGATGGTTTTTCTACTCATCCTTCTAAGACTTTCAGCCTGCCAGATGCTCTCTTTACGTGATGATCCCCTCACTAAACTGTGGGCTCCCGGAAGAAGCAGAAGCTGTGTTTTATTGTTTTATTGATTATTCTCTTTCCAGGGTCTGGTGTAACACTATGCTCTTACATAGATGTGCCAAAAACACTTGTGTGACTGTTGCCTCTGACTGGGCTACGGTGTCCTATTGGCTAAATCCAGAGCCCCTGTCGAGTTCTCTTTGCTTGCAATTTGCATGGCTGGGCTTCCTCATCATCCATCAGAATGGATTTTCCTGACCTCCTGGTCTAAAAACTGTCCATCAGTCTCTGTATCAGTCAGGGTTCTCTGGAGAAACAGAACCAATAGGAAATATAAAATAAGGAATTAGCTCATAGGATTATGGAGGCAGAGAAATCCTACAATCTGCTATCTGTAAACTGGAGCCCAAGGAAAGCCAGTGGTATAGATTTGGTCCAAGCCCAAGGCCTGAAAATCAGGACAGCTGATAACAGTCTAAGTCTCAGGCTGAGTGCAGGAGAAAACCAACCTCCCACATACATACACTGCTATGTATAAAATAGGTAACTAATGAGAATGTACTGTATAGCACAGGGAACTCTACTCGATGATCTGTGGTGACCTAATGGGAAGGAACTCTAAAAAAGAGGATATATGTATATGTATAACTGATTCAGTTTGCCATACAGCAGAAACTAACACAACATTGTAAAGCAACTATACTTCAAAAAAACAAAAAAAACAAACCAAACAAAAAAAAACACCAACGTCCCAGCTTGAAGACAGGCAGAGAGAACAAATTCTCTCTTCTTCCACTTTTTTTTCTATTCAAACTCTCAATGGATTGGATGAGGGCCACCCACATTGGGTAGGGCCCTGTGCTTTACTCAGGGTACTGATTCAAATGCTAATCTCCTTCAGAAAAGCCTCTCAGACACACCTGAAATAGTGTTTAACCAAATATTTGGGCTCCCTGGGACCCCATCAAGTTGACCCTTAAAATTAACCAACACGTTCTCTGTCTCTTTAACCTGCTTTGTTTTCTTTGTAGCATTTATCACCATCTAATCGAGTAAATCTGGATTTCTTTACTCATTTATCATCTGTCTCTCCAGCACTGGAATGTGTCATGAGAGCAGACCCTCAGTCTGTTACGTTTGCTGTTCAATTCCTGTGCCTAGAACCAGGCCTGGCACCTAGTAGGTGATCAAGAGTTATCTGCAAAGTGAATGGATGAATCATGTAACTAACAAGTATACTAATCCAGGATGGTCTCCCAGAGCAGACCTCTGTTTTTTTCTTTGAAAAAAAGAGAGAGAGAAAAAAAACCCAAAATCAAAAAAAAACATGTTATACTGAATCTTTCCCAAAAGTTTAATGTCTGGGAAATACAAAAACAAACAAAAACAAAATATAAACAGTTGAACCAAAACCTCCCCCAAGCCCCCAGGAATTCCTCACAATACAGCCAACACGAGTCCTTTGAAATCTTACTCAGGAGATATGTGCTGTGGGAAGAAATGAGGAAGAAATAGCAGATTTCTCAGTTTTATTTTTATTACCAACTTGCTAGTTAACAGTGGGAGAAATCAATAAACTTTAATAGAAGGCTATTACTTTAGGGTTGTAGTAAACTGAAGAATAAAGAATAATAGCTTTTCAACCTTTTATCAGTCTGGGGAGCTCATTTAATATGCACGGGAAAATACATTATAATAATTTTTATAACTGTGCAGTCCAGACCTCTCTAAAGATTTTCCAGGAAGTAAGTCATGTGCAAAGAATCCAACCCAAATAGATGGTACAGAAACTGTGTGGCTACCGTGGGTGAGGGCAGCCCAGCTAATTCTATCAAGAATTGGATGTTTGTATTAAAAACGCCACTGGGTTCTACACTGGCCGGAGCAGCTCACTGCTGATGTGTTAAACCAGTCTTCCTTAACAAAGTGGACGGATCAGTCCCATTTGGAATCATTCAGACTTGTAGACAAATACGCTCAAGCTTTACGTATATCATTTTTAACCTCTTAGAAAGGTTGCATGCTGTGTTATGAAACTATTACTGTGCGGAACCCAAATGCAAGGCTCCACAAAGGAGCCCCGTTAATCCTAATTTAACGTGCATCTGGTCACCATTCGGAAGAGGAAATAGGCCAGGACTGAAGAAACAACCTGGGTTCGTGCACAAAAAAAGGCTCTGAGTCCATGTCAAGGACCTTCGAGGCTCCTCCAGCCTCTCAGCTCTCTGAGCCCACAGGACTATTCCAGGTACAACCACGCACTTTGACCCACCTGTCTCTTGTCTCCTTCTTACTGACCATCCTGGCCTATTCTCCACTCTGCTGAGAAAGCGATTGCGGGGGTCTAGAATGAGCTCCCCAAATGAGTCACTTTTGTGTAAGGGTTATAAGGAGAGAAAGGCAATGGAGACCCTGCAGGTTTAAAAGAAACGATTGCCCCTCCCTAAACTAGCTAGAAAAATTTAAATTGGGGAATTGTCCCAGCAGAGAGTTATAACAGGAGATACGTTTATCTGAATGGCCCCATCTCCGTGGCAGGGCAAACATCTAATTACCAAATATTTGTTCTTCCTCTTATTATCCTGTGAATGACCCTCCTGTCCTTGGAAGCCCCAGGCCCCATCCCATTCCTTAACTCAGGTTGGCATATAAACCTCATTTTACCTTTCTGTCTCTGACTCTCTCATGTATGGGGGGGTTCCTGTACATACAAAATTAAATTTGATTTTCTTTTATTAATCTGTGTTACGTCAATTTAATTCTTAGGTCAGCCGGGAGAACCTAGAAGGATAGAGGAAAGTTTCTTCCTCTCAATATGATCATTCTACACTGACAATCTTGTCTGTGTCTACCCCGGGACTGCCAAAGGTCCACAGAAGAAAGTTCAAGTTCAAGGCCCCAGGGAACAGGGCTGGGACTAGCAAGAGGCAAGGGAGGTATTCTCCTCAGTTGCAAAATTTAAGAGGGTGCAGAAAAGCCCAGCCATCCAGACAAATAACATTTAATGCACTATGTTTGAAGTTAAACTTAATGCAAAAAAAATCCATGATGAACAAAAAGATCAACATTTTAAATAAATATGGGATCAGGCCTGCTGGGCTCTATTGGAACCTGAGGCCAAAGGTAAAAACGAGTACGACTGATCTCGTACATAAGGTCAAGTATGCTTTTGATCTTTTGTTTATCATGGATTTTGCATTCATTTTGAATCTTTAGACAATATTGCATTAAAATATTATTTATCTTAGGGACAGAGTTTCTCAAAGTCCCCTTAACAATTCTGCAGCCAGTGTGGGTGTCTGACTCATCCCTCCCCCACAATCTTAGCCCTGCTAGAATTAGACCCTTTCGCCTCTGCAGTCCCACTGTCCTTTGTTTGTTTTGTCCCCTGACACCAGGGGGGTGGATTGTGGTGTGTGTCTCCTCTGGGAGGAGGAGGCTATGATTTCAACTTGTGTTTGCATCTTACACTGGGAGGACGGGGCTATGATTTCAACTTGTGTTTGCATCTCCCAGGCCTCACCCAGTGCTCTAGGCACCGAGATATTGAACTAGAAGATGCAGGCTGCAGAGGGTGGCATTCGAAAACTTTCATGCTGCCCCATGCCTGTCAAATAGCCTCACAGCTATGCCTTCTCCACCCTTTCACACTGGACTGCTCAGTGTTTCTTGATGTCACCCTGAAGCTCGAGACCTTTGCCAATCCTGTTTTCTGTCCCTGGATTTCCCTACGTTTTCTCCCCTGCCACTGTGCCAGGAAGAGGCTGCGTGCTGGTGACCCACAGCCTGGATGCACATCTGGATTCTTACCTCTTAGCAGGTGTATAGCCTTGGCAAGTTGTTCAGCCTCCTTGCACCTGAGTTTCCTCATCTGTAAAATGAGACAAGCGTAGTGCCTACTAGAGAGGGCTTTTGAGGGTTCTATAAATTAATGACTATAAAGCCTTTAGAACCAAGCAGTGTGAAATAAACTAGAGAAACCAGCCAGGTATACTGCAAGAGCTGGGCCGAGAAATAGTGGGTGCTCCCATGTCTGGGGCAAGGAAAGACAATGCTTGGATACCCAGACCCAGGCAGCATGCTTGTAAGGAAGACACTAGCTTCACAGACAAACTGTGGCATCCTGGGGGATGAATAGGTACCCTGTCCTCCTCTCTTTCTCTTGCTATGGTTCCTCTAACTGGATGCAGGACTGAAACCAAGAAGGACACTGTGGGGCTCCTGGGCATGGAAGCCTTTCTGTCCCCCATTTCTTGTTTGTAGGGAATAGACTACAGCCTCCATGACATTTCCTGAGTTCCAAAGGACAGATTCGAACAGTCACTAATCAGGGAAGGGAGGGAATGCAGGGAAAAGGGAGGAGCCGCCAAGAAACAATGGTACAGACTTGGAGCAGGGTCCTGGTTCTGCCTCAAGGGGATACACAGTGATATCAATTAAAACCCCAAACAAATGGAAGTTGTCAGCATTCTTCATTCCAGGTGAAAGGAACCAGAGAGGCTCTGCAAGAAGACTTCCTGAGGCCTGATTAAAGGAACCACAGAAATTCATCAGATTAGCTGAGACCAGATTAAAGGAGTGCAGGTCCTGCATACACCCTAATTTTATCAGCAACCCCACCCTTGAACCATTGCTGTAAAACTCCTCACCAAATCCTCCCGAGTTGGGGACACACAGTTTTGGTGTGCAGGAACCTGCTGTGTCCCCCTTTGCCTGGCAAAGAAATAAAGCTATTCTTTTCTGCTTCACTCAAATCTCTGTCTCTGGGATTCAATTCGGCACTGGTGCACAGAAGCCGAGCTTTTGGCATCAGGACCACAGGGCCAGGGGGCCCACTGAGGCCATCCACGGAGCTCAGCCTGTGGGGCTCAGCGCAGAGAAAAGAGGGCTGGTCAGCGGACTCGGGGGCAATATTCCAGTTAGGGTGACATCTTCTTCTCCTGGGTGTGGGCACCGAATGCACCCAACTTCTTGCTGAACATCATGTACTCTATACCGCTGTGCACGTGGCAGGAACTCCATCATGCAAAGAGGCTGTGCCACCCTGCTTGCTCTGGGGGTCTCCACAGCCTTCTCAGGTTTCTCTGTTTTTCTTGAGAAAAAAAAAGAAATAAAAACCTTGCTCACTGGGGCAGGTTTCCCCAAGCTCTCATGGTTCTGATGATAATAGGTTTGTGTATGCTGGTGAATTAGTCTGCACCCGTCCAACCATCTTTAGCTCACATTAATCACACCCTTTTACTCAAAACACTACAACTCTGATCTAAACCAATTAAGCCTATGCTGTTTAGACAAAGAGATTAATACAGCTCTGAAAAGCATAACCTTTGGCCATAGAGGTGTCTTAAGATAATGAGCTCGATTCAGTGGGTTGGCTTTGTGGAGAGATATGTTTTGGAAGAAGATATCTATTTGCAGATTCTAAATCAGCAGGAAAAGAAGTGCACGCCGGCAAACCATTTCTGGTTGTACACAGGCAAGTATAAAGGAGGTGATGGGAGCCCGATTTAGAGCCGATGGCTTAGAAATGCAGATCCTCTTTCCTTTGGAACATCCAGCTGACTCTGACAAAGGAACAAAATATAAAAATCCAGCAAAAGTAATTGCAGCTGTCATATGAGTCTCAAATATATAGCAGGTATGAAGCGCTGCTCGGTGTGTAATCCTTTCTGCGCTCATGGGAATGGATGGAGGACTTCACAGTGTATGTGTGTATGTGTGTGTGTGTGTGTGTGTGTGTGTGTGTGTGTGTGTGTGTAGGAAGGAGCACTGGAGTAGGAATCCCATGTGTGGAGGTGGGTTTGGGGTTGAATCCTTGAGAGTTGGTACAGGCTACCGGTCTTGGTAGATGCTGAGGATTGACGGAGAAGTAGAGCCTGGTCCCTGCCTTCAAAGTGCATGCCATCCAGTGGGGGACAGGGACCCACGAACAAAAACATCAAGAGTGAGGCTGTGGAGAGGTGAACATGAGGTGCCTAGGAGCCCAAGTTCGGGAAACTGAGTCCACAGGTGGCCAAAACCTCTGAGATCAAGTAACTCTGCATTGAATCTTCAAAGACACAGAAGTCTCCTGGCTGGAAAGTGTCAGAAGGATTCTAGGCAGGTAGAGAGTGCTGTGGAAGCAAAGGTCTGAAACAGCAAGAAAGGCGTTTGCCATACCTCTGAGCCCCTGGAGCGTAAAGTGTGAGGTTGGGGGAGGATGAAGGTAACACTGGTGAGGCCAGAGCATCTGGGACCATGGTTCCTAAATGAGGATGCTTGGAGATTATTTTCTAAACCATGGAAATAAAAGGAATTTAAGCGTAAGACTCAGTCTGCTCTATTTCTGGAAGGTCACCTTGGTCACCCACCCCGTTGGCAGTGAAGCTCTAATCAAGTTATTTCACTTATCTGACCTCAGATTTCCCATTAGTGAAATAGGTATTTGACACTACGGTTTCTGAGGTCCTTATAAGCATGTATTAACCATGCCTTTTTCTTCTTCTTCTTCTTCTTTTTTTTTTTTGCGGTATGCGGGCCTCTCACTGTTGTGGCCTCTCCCGTTGCGGAGCACAGGCTCCGGATGCGCAGGCTCAGCGGCCATGGCTCACGGGCCCAGCCGCTCCGTGGCATGTGGGATCTTCCCGGACCGGGGCACCAACCTGTGTCCCCTGCATCGGCAGGCGGACTCTCAACTCTGTGCCACCAGGGAAGCCCTCTTCTTTATTTTTGATGCTTTCATATGTCGGGGCCTGAGGATGCTGCAGGAACTGCCCCTCCCAGGGCTGGCTAATTCCTAGAGATGGCCTTTCATATGCAAACCAACCAGTCCAGAATACCACCCCAAGCACCTCCTCTATTGGTCCTCACACTCCAAGCCACTATTCCCCTGCCCCAGTCACCCCAGGGCCGGGGACCAGCCAACTAGGGGCAGCCCCTGGGCCCCAGAGCCTACTGAAATTATTCAAACTAGCCCATCCAAAACCTGCTCACCCTGTCACCGTTCCTTCTGTGAAACCACAACGAAAGCTCACTTTCTTCACCCCACTCCCAGCCTCCTGACTTTGGTACTTCCCAGGGGGGTCCCACCATGTAGTGGGGTGCGCCCTCCTCCCGGAATCTGTGAGTATAACAAGCTCTCTTTCAATGACAATTGTTTCCTGGTCTGTTGGCCTAAAATAAATCATAAATAAATAAATAACAATAAAACCTAGATTTAAAAATGATAAATAATAAAAAAATAAAAAATAATAAAATAATTAAACCTAGATTCTAAAATACAGCAGGATTCTTTTTTTTGTTCTTTTAATTCATTCATTTATTCATTCGTTCAACAAAAGCTTACTGAGTAATAACCAAGTGGCAAAAAAACCATGCCAGGTTATAGACGATCTAGAGGAGAGTTAGACACCAGGTTTTTCCCCTAAGAATTCATTAACTAATAATAATAAACATTATGGAGTACTTCCATGAACTTTCCTATATAAAATACAACATGATTCTTTTTTTTTTTTTTTTTTTGTGGTACACGGGCCTCTCACTGCTGTGGCCTCTCCCATTGCAGAGCACAGGCTCTGGACGTGCAGGCTCAGCGGCCATGGCTCACGGGCCCAGCCGCTCCGCGGCATGTGGGATCCTCCCGGACCGGGGCACGAACCCGTGTCCCCTGCATCGGCAGGCGGACTCTCAACCACTGCGCCACCAGGGAAGCCCTACAGCAGGATTCTTGAATGGTGAGGACAAGCTGGGGTCCTGGCCAAGCCGGGTCCCAGTAGAGGGGTGTGTGCATTTCCGGTTTCCGATTTCCCCAGAGGCCCCCTGTGTACTAGCAGTAGCCTTGTGTCAAGTCATTTCCAGTTCTTTGAACCTCAGCGTTCTCATTTACAAAGGCCGCATATTGGGCTAAATGTTGGCTGAGTTTTCCAGGTTTGAGATTCTGTGACAGTAGAGTTACTCTGTGGGGGATCTGAGCCGAATCTGTGCCTCAAGTTTGCCAGGTGTCAGCCAGGCCTAAATTCCCCCACTCTGTCCCTCCTGGTCCTAACGACACAGAGTGGGAGAAACTACCTGAAGTGCTTCATAAACTGTCAAGTGCGGTTCTGCCGGTGGCCTGCTATTAGCCTTATTGTGGAGGATGAACTGGTACCCCGGCTGTAGGTGTGTGAGACATTTAGGGCAGTGGTATACGATTTAGCAAATTATCTCTTCAGTGTGCTAAAGTGTCCGCCAGGAGTTTGCTGCTGCAGGATCAGGGAACAAGAAGGCCTCGCTATATTCAATAACAGTGGCTTAATTATCATGATTATCTCGCGTTTGTATAAAGTCTTTAGTTTCAGGATCTCCAAGTACTTTATAAACATTAAGCCTCCTGGTCCCCCAGGGGAGACATTAAATGGATGCAGAGTTTGCAGGTCTCTCCTCTTCCTGGCTCGGAAGTGGTTTCCTCCCATCCAGGTGAGGAGAAGAGGGAATCTTTGCATCCGTTGTTGTGTACGTTTGACCTGAGAGGCTTAGGTTTTGTGGGTTATGGGCCAAGGTGAAAAGATTGAGCCTGGAAATAACCATGGATGGAAAGTGGACCAGACCCTGGACCTGCATTAGATTCTGTCATAGCAGTACGTACCCCCCACTTCACAGATGGAAACTGTGGCTCAGAGAGGTTGAGTTGCATACCCAAGGTCACACAGTCTGTGAGAGGTAGACACACCTAGGTGGGACCCAGATCTGTAGGTCTCGCGAAGACCAAAATTGCCATTCTTTGCACTGAACTTGCTGTTCCCCTCTCTGGCCGCCATGTGAGGACACAGCAAGAAGGCCGCTGTCTATAAGCCAGGAAGAGAGTTCTCACCAGAGCCCAGCCGCACCTGCCCTCTGATCTTGATCTTCCAGCTTCCGGAACTGTGAGAAAATAAATACCTTTCATTTAAGCCACCCAGTCTATGATATTTTGTTATGGCAGCTGGAGCTGACTAAGACAGAAGCTGTGTAGAGCCTTTTCACATGCACAGTTTCTTTTGCTTCTCAAAAGAGCCCTGTGGTGCAGGCAGATTTCCCTGAGTTAACTGAGGCTCAGACAAGGGGTGTGGCTTGGCAAAGTCACACAACCAGTGGGTGGAGAACCCTCAAGAATATCTTTCTTTTTTGAATAGCCATGTCCAGCTCAGGCCAACAGATAAACCTTGGGCATGTGAAGAGCCCTTGGTCATTCAGAAAGCGTAGCTCACCAGGATGGAGGACCCCACTGAATTATCCCAGCCCTGCAGCCTAGAGGAGGGGAGTCCTTTCATAAGTCAGTCACACTCTCTGGGCCTCAGTGTTTTCATTTGTAAAATATAGGCAATAACAGTGACTCACAGGGCAATACAGAAGCCTGGGGAGGCCAGCATCCATTCACTAGAAGGAAATTAAAAACCCGTTGAGTGAATGGGTGAATAGATGGATGAGTTAGGATGGTCTTTCTCTTCATGGGCAGCCAAGTTGTTAATAATTTGGACTCCTTTCTATACAAATAGCTATTTTTGTCATTTTCATCTTTTTTTTTTTTCAGAGGAAATGAACCTTATTGGTGATTTATATTTTGAGAGCCTTATAGGGATTTTCTGAATTGCTGGAGGGCTGGAGGGGTCCATGAACTTCAGGTGTCTTTTAGCACTAACACTATATTTTTTAAAAAATTTTGATCCTATGGTCTACTTCTGAGACTAATGATTTGCTTTTAGCTTAACCGTATTTATCGATTTGCTCTAAAGACATGATCGTTGTAAGCAGCTTCCATCTGGAGGAGCTGTGAATTCGGAACTCAAGTCTTTGGAAAATACATCCATGTGGCCTCTGTGCTGGGAGGTGTCACATGTGCGTTTGTAAATATCACATCTTCATCAACATCCATTTGGTGCCATCCTGGTTTAAGTTAGAGGAGGATTCCATCAGCAAAGTGATTAGCTCCAGGGGGCAGAATACCTTCCAGTGAATACTGTTTTTCCCATTTGATACATCTCCAAATTGATGTTTCCGTCTCATTGTTTTTGTATTTGTTTTTTAACTTTATCTAAAGATTTCTTTAAAATGAGAATTATTTAACAAAAGGAAAACTCTAACCACTCTCTTATGTAAAGCTAATATGACAATGCAAGTGTCAACAAGGGGGCAAGATCCGTCTCAGGGAAATCTTGAAACCTCTAAGTGGAATTTGCATAAAATAGTTCTGGTATTATTATTCACTATTCTTTCCATGACAGATATGTCAGGGCCTTGAAACCTGAAAGAACAATTATGCTATTGTATCTCTCGGAGGATTCAAGGGGTGTGTCTTTGGTGGAAAAAGTGCTATTAGAGCTTTGAAAGCAGTTAAAAGACAGCCCAAGGGACTCTTTAGCTAGTCATTTTATAAAGAATGCCTCAGCTTTAAGTGTCTTAAAATACGTTTATTCAACTCTTACTTTCGGCTTTAAAAAAAAAACCTACTAATAATTAATGGCTCTACTTTTTTTTAACATTTGCATTAGCTATAAATAAAAACTCTCGATGAAGTCATTGTTGATTAAGTTAAACTCTGATTCTTATGTGTTGGGACCCATATCTTTGTCAAGCTTGCAACGGATTACCTGTAAATTTGTTCGTTTGTTTTTTAATTTACCTAACATTGCAGAAGTCATTGTCTTTGCCAATTATGGACCAAACCGGAAACTAATCAGGAAATCTTTCCCTTGCACAAGCTGGCTTAATGTAACATGTCTGCACATTAAACACCGAAGCATTGATAAGGCAGGTCTTATTGCAGCTGGATGTGGGTGCGGTAGGCGGTGATCCGACTTTAATTTCCTCTGAAACTTGCTGATTACGTTATTCTCCAGTTCGGCTGGGCTTCACTGAGAAAAGGCATGCCAACTTTTGATGGGAATAGTTTTGAAATTCAAGAAAGACACAGAGAAGCACAAAAATACCTCTGTCACATTGGATGATAAGTTGGTATGGAAAATGAAGGAGCTGGGAAAATTTCAGTCAAAATGCTGCAAAGACAGTGGGGTCAGGGGAGTTTTTATTCAAATGTACAAGAACTAATATGCACAGGCGTGGATGGGTGATCTGTGTTTTTAGCAAGCTGTAACGTGGTGCTCATTTCATACACTTCCTAAAATCAAAAGACAATATACGTTTATTTTTGTTCACACATTCTTTCACTTTGTATTTATTTGGAGCTGGGAGCATCCCTTGAAACCATAATTTGACTTGTTATGTTATGGATGAGCAAAGGAAGTTTCAGAGTGGGGAAAGCTCAGTCCAATCATTCCGTCACAAAGGGAGGAAGAGAGCTGTATCTTCCAGAGTTGCAGAATTCTGGCTGGCACAAGGGCACCTTAAATAAAGATCACATTTCCCGTCATCTCATGCAGCCATGGGTGCCCTTGGGATAAGGCTCCTGACTCCATGGAGTACCATGCCCAGATTGGACTCCCTGACACTGCTCCATATGTGAGAGAGAAATAAAACTCTGTCTGTTTAGACCACTGGAGTTTTGGGTCTTATCACTTGCATCCATATTCAATCTTAAACGAATAGAGTTAGTACTACAAATGCTCACTGGGCTCCAAGCAGTGTGTGCTAAATGGATTATTTAGGCCATTATTGATAGGCCATCCCATTCCAAGCAGGATGGCATCCAATCTGGTTGTCTTGAATACCCTGCTAGACTCGGCATCCCGTGATGGATGACTGTGTCATTCACTTAAAAATCTCGAGCACCCAGCACAGAGTCTGACACACTCAGGGGGTGCTCCATAAAGTTTTATAAGCAAGCAGCGGACAAATGACACCATGAAGAGATGAGAAGGAGAAGCTGGTCAGTGCCTCTACTGTGGTGTGCCTGGGTGTACTCAGTGGAGAAAGAAAAGTCTAAGCCTGCTGTTTGGGCCTGACCCTACATTACCATGTATTGTCTGATGACAAAATGATTTCTTAAAATCTCATGGATTTGTCTTTCTCTCTCTGTCTTTTTCCTTTCTGCTACTGTATCTCAACATGATATAAACAGCATAAATCTTGGCTCTTGCCAACTGCTGTTTGGTTGAAATTGCCCGTATTGTCTTGGCATGTGCTGGCGTCCTTAAATTAGCAGAGGAAAGAATTGATTTTAAAAATGACATTTGCATTAAGGGTTATGAATGGGCAATTTGGGAAGCATGATGATATACATGGGAAGTTATGCACAGATATTATAATGAGCATAGAAGTGGGGTTTTTACTCCATGAAATACACATTCTTGTACACCCACCGTGGACATATTTTATGCTGCAGAAAGTGTCTGTGTGGCACAATTCACATATCCAAGTCCAGGTAAGGTCACTCTCAATCTGGACAAGCTACGGAATTTTGGACTCTGGGTGCATTTTAGGCATTTTTTTGTTTTGTTTCTTTGTTTTTCTTTCAGACTTTTTGAGTTGCTTAATACATTTTTTTAAAAAAAGTTCGATCAAATGGATTTAATAAACATATATAAAACACTCCATCCAACAGCAGCACAAACATTCTTCTCAAGTGCACACAGAGTATGTCCTAAGATTGATTATATGTTAGGCCACAAAACAAGTCTTAACAAATTCCAGCAGATAGCAAGTATAAAAGTAACTTTTTTTTTTTTTTTAACTTTGTCATCATTTTGGACATCATTTTTTTTTTATGTGATTCATGTCTGGCCCCTTTAAGGATCTCAACTTAAGCAAATCACACTACACCCCCAGAGAGGAAAGCACGGCTAGGTTCCCAGATTATTAAATCAAAACTGGGACTACCTTTCTCTGATTACTTGACACCTTCATTCTCTCAACCCCCTTGGCTGTTGACCTCTTGCCTCAGCCTCTAACTGTGTGTTTGTTTAAACGCACTGGTGGCTTGATGCCTCGTCTTCTGGCTCAGGAGTTCCCTGGATTCTTAGCAACAAATTTCTTCCCTCAATTATCCATCTGACTATTGTCCACCCATCTGTTTTATAGGTACTGTGCCAGGTGGGGGACAGAGAGATGAATAAGATGCAATCGTTCCCCTTAGAAGAGCTCACAGTTTGGTGAAGGGCACAGACAGGGAAAGAGGCTAATTCCAATATGGTGGAGTCAGGTTGGTCAAGGGAAGCAAAGAAAACCTTGATGACCTAGTAGTAGTTAGCCAGGGAACGCGCAGGCTCCTGCAGTTAAGGCAAGAGAAAGGGTAGGGATTTCAAGTAGGACACTTCAGAAAAAGTTTCAGGAAAACAAATACTGATTTATACATGCAGATCTCCAAATACTTAGCAAGATGTGTGTTTTTCATTATCATCATCATCAAAAACAACATCATTGGTATGTATCCAGTAAGAGAAACTCACATCTTTGAAGAAGAGCTCAAACGGCTGTTCTGGGTGCACAGAATGTTTATTCCTGGTGATGAGCTTAACATCTATGTGTGGATATGGGGCCTGGATGGGGTATGGCAAAAGTCGATGATTTATGCTCACAGGTAAGCTGGTTTATTCTCTCCTGTTTTGATCATGCAACTCTAGAAGCAAGTTTCTATTTCAAAGAAATTATTAAATTTGAATATGAATCACATGCCAATGTAGAGGCTTAATTCCCCTGATTCTTCCCGCCTCCCAAATATAAATGTTTCCATTGCATGTTTACCATGATAAGTACAAGCATTGGGAATAATAATAATGGCAACACATATAGTTTTTACCTTTTGATAAGTACCACTCCAGGGCTTTTATTGCTCAGTTAGTATTCTCTCCAGCTCTTGGAGATTGGTATCATTGTTATTCCCATTTTACAGATGAGAAAACTGAGGTAGAAGGAGCAAGATCCCCTGCCCAAGTCCACACAGTAAGTGAGGGGCCAAGATTTGAATGCGGGCTTCTGAGTTTGGGGCCGAGCCTCTGACCCCCTGTGTACTGTGGCAGAGAAGTGCTCTGATTTTGCACCTCATCTCCATGTTACTGATGAAGGAACTAAAATCAGCAACTTTGGCCAATAACCGGCCTCTGGTTGTGCATTTGGAGCCAACGTGTGGCTCCAGGTGAAGCCAGAATGATCCTCATTCTCTTTCCCAACTGCGAGCTCCTTGCAATGCCAACAGCACATTATTACATTCACGTTAATACTGCAAATCACCTGGGCAGCTTTTATGTGGGGAGATGGGGAGATGGACTCCCAAATTAGGCTGATATTTTCCACCTGAAAAGTCTGAGGATTTGTCACTGTTTGGGCGTCGTCTGCCCTCTGTCCTCCCCTCCCGTGCTCTGACTCATCTCTGTCACTCTTTCTATTCCCAGCTTCTTTACCCTCCCAGCCCCTTTCAACCACACGACTGGGGACCCATCAGCCATCAGACTCAAGTCCTTTCTCATTTCACAACGTCCCTTTGACCCTGGGACGTTCCCCCCAACTCAACTTCCGTTCATCTTTGCTTTTGAAAGCCACATCCCTTCCCCTGGCAGCAGGAGCCTACAGAATCCCACCCAAGCTGTCCAAGTTCAACTCTGAGCCAGGCCAGTCAGATGATGAAGTGTCTGCTATGATGGGAGATTGAAGCTATTGAGTGAAAGGAAAAGAACTCTTAAGTGGGCTGACTGTGAAATTGTTGGAGGAATAAAAAGTGGCAAAGGAGATGGGGAATGGGCAATCTGCTGAGTCTAAGCACCCCCAAACAAAGGGGAAACTGTTCAATAGGGTTTTAGGAAAGACATCGACAAATGAGGGATATGGAATGAAAAAGCAAGAATTTTGAGAATATTAGCAACTGTGCCACACTTGGGTCGAGCAAACCTCATTGAGTCTGGAGACCTTGCTTCTAGGACAATTTCTGCCTTTACCTGTGTTACGTGGCATCTACATCTTGGCCATGTGGATGAGGCCAAACACATCTCTTCCCCTCCATGAGCCTCTCTTTTCTTTTCTTTTTTCTTTTTGATATGAACCATTTTTAAGGTCTTTATTGAATTTGTTACAATATTGCTTCTGTTTTACGTTTTTGGTTTTTGGGCTGCGAGGCATGTGGGATCTTTAGCTCCCTGACCAGAGACCGAACCTGCACCCCCGGCACTGGAAGGTGACGTCTTAACCACTGACCCGCCAGGGACGTCCTGAGCCTCTCTTTTCTTATTTGTAAAAGTATAGGATTAGATCAGGTCACCTTCACAGATGTTACTAAATTCTGTTATTTGGAATAATAATAGAACTTGGATGGCTTTAAGAAAGCCCTCCTTATAAGAATCATTTTATGAAAATATTCATTTATTTTTCATTTCTAAAATTTATAGATACTCAAATTTGAAAGTTTAAAATACATTGGAAAGTGGAAAGACGAAGGAAAAAAACTCTACAAAGACCCACCATGCATTGGTGTATTTTATTCCAATCTTCTATATGTGGTGATCTGTTGTTTAGTAAGCTGTTTCATGCACAGGACACCTTGCGGTGTGTACTTTGCATTCTGTGTACTTCATGCTAATGTGATATCAAGTTCAAGTTATTGTGAACTCTTCCTGTGCACCGTTTGAAGACCGCAGAGCAGGTCATCTAGAAGCCGTGACATAATCACCAGCTCATTCCCGCAGAGATGAACATTTTATGCTATTTCTTTTCTGCCCTCTCCCGTGCCCCTACATTTACCTATCATGCAGCTTCTGCACTGCGTCCTCCAGCAGGATTGCGAGGGATGCTCTGGAACCTGGGGCAGGTCTGGAAGGCAACTGAGAGAGGTCAGTGGAGGGACTGTTTACCATGACGTGGGCAGAATTCAGAAATCGGCATGAGATGATGACATGCCCAGGGACCAGTAACTGAGGAGAGCTGGTACCCTGCCAGGACCGAAGGGGTAGAGGAAGCTAAAGCTACTGGAGAGAAGAGGGCACCCCTGGCAGGAGGGAGCCCCCAAATTGCAGTGTGTCCATGAATCTTCCATGAAGATAACTCCTAAGGCTTTTGTCCTGCCTCTTCTTTCCACTGTGGTTCGAAACCAGCCCCGGGATTTAAGACTTATTCTAAAAAAAAACAAGAGAAAACAAAAGGAGCTCAAGAATGAGGGCAGGGAACAGATGTGATTCTGTCCCCCCCCCCCCCCGCATTTCTCTCATGCTCCTTCCTTTCTCCTTTGTATTACAAGCTTCTGCTTCTCTCCACCCTCATTTATACGATGGGGCAAGGAATGGGGTTATCGTGGCAAGGATTAAATGTGAAAATAGCTGCTGCAGGCAAGGTGCTCCAAGAAGGTAACCTGGCGTTTCTTAAAGGATAAATTCTAAATGAAAAGTTGGAGCGGGGACAGCAATTCTCAACACTCAGCCCTGGACCACCCACCTGATCTGTGGAATTCTACTCAGGAAATGGCATCTTACCAAGCTCTCCCATTTCTCAAGCTTGTCCAGCACAGCCAGTCTGAAAGCCACTGAGATAGAAGCCCAAAGGGGAGAGAGAGATCCTCCAAGGTATATCTGGTGACCTCAAATGACAATAGCTGGTGATCAACAATCCTGGTTTACTCAGGACTGGGTCCCGAGAGTCAGGACTTTCAGTGCTAAAACCAGGAAAGTTCCAGGTAAATGAGCTTGAATTGTTCACCCTGACCCCAGGTCTGCCCAAAGTAACCAAGCTGCTATGCCATCATGTCAAGCTACTCTCTGTTTACCATATCTTTAGGGCACCTAGAGCCTCCCCAGGTCTTACCTCCTGTGACCTTCTCAAGATACACAGGGATTGAGCTCCACTCCCTGCATTTTCCAGGTGAGAAACTGACACATCAGGAGATGTAGGGACCCATCTGAGGTAGGGTCAGAATGGGGCCAGTCCTCACTCAGGTGAGCTCCATCCTGACCCCAGCAGCACTGGCCAGTCCTCATGAGATGGTATCCTACTGATCAAGTTCATCTATGCCAAGAGGGGGTTCTCTTTTAACACACACACCAGAATGTGCAGACTCCTTGAATACAGGAGGTGCTCAATGAATAATTGTTGACTCAACAAATGGACGAATAACTCAACAAAGTCTCATGGAATATGCACAAGGGTAGTTATTTTTCTCTATCTGTCTCTCCAGTAGACTGCATGCTACATGTGGGTTTGGGTCATACCTGCCTGTGTCTGACTTACTTCACTTAGTACGATAATCTCTAGGTCCATCCATGTTGCTGCAAATGGCATTATTTCATTCTTTTTTATGGCTGAGTAATATTCCATTGTCACACACACACACACACACACACACACACACACACACACACCCCACATCTTCTTTATCCATTCCTCTGTCGACAGACATTTAGGTTGCTTCCATGTCTTGGCTATTGTAAGTAGTGCTGCAATGAACATTGGGGTGCATGCATCTTCTTGAATTATGGTTTCCTCCAGATATGTGCCCAGGAGTGGGATTGCTGGATTGCCATGGCATTATAATAGTTCACCCTGATGGGTATTTCTTGGAACCCATGAAACAAAACCCTATTCCCAGACTGACTTTTCACGTGCAGTACTGGGTAGCTCTGAAGAAAATCAGACAGAGATTCCCACAAGGAAAAGGGGTGATCACCCCCTTCAACTGACAAATTTTTGTCCATCTCCTGGGCACAGCTGGGACATTGACTCTTGGGTGCTCATGGCGGTTGACAGCTTGTTGGAGATCCCTGAGAGAGAATCTGCTTTCAGATGCAAGGGAAATGCCCACCTCTGATGCTCCCCAAAGTTTTCCAAACAGATCTGGTCTGTTCATCCCCAAGAAGGGGTGCTGGGGCTATACCATCACCTCTATATCTTTAATCTCCATCTCTGGGATAGCTGCTGAGACCCAGATGTCTCAGCAGAGTTGTGAACTTGAACTAATGTGACTTCTGGTTCAAAGATGAGTTGAGAGAGGCAAGCCCAGTTTATGACAAGAGGTATAGAAGGAGAGGAGCACAATCAAAGCGTTTTCAAGGAGAAAGCCAAGGAGACGCCTTCAGCCGGGTAACATGTTCTCTGAAAAGGAAGCAACTGCTGGTGTGTTCAGAGTTAGAAGATTCCCACGGATGGGACACTTATCAGCGTGGATGGTTCTGAGCCCTTGTGATATCATGCTGCAAACACAGATGGAAGAGTGAAGATGATTTCCTTCCTCTAAGGCAGGCTGGACAATTTGTGTCTTATCGTTAAACTAAAATTGTTGTTTCCGTTTTTTAATGTTTTGTTTTGTTTTTGTTTTGTTTTTACATCTGGAGATACACAATGAAATTCCAGGGTAGAGCTTTTAGATTTACTTGTTCATATATTTATTTATACACTCATCAAACAGTTATGGTGCCCTCACGAGGCTATGACCAGGCACAGTCTCAGAGACATCTTTGCCGAAGACATCTTTCTTTTCTGTGAAGAAACCAAGGGCCTGTGAATAATCACAAAGGAGTGAGGCTTGTTCTTCCATAGAAGGGTGGCTTTCTTCCTGATACCGGCAGGTCCACTGTATGGTTGATTCCCTTGAGTTCTATAAAGGAAGATGAGGTACAGTCCCTTCTGTGAGCTTGCCAGCCATACCTTTTTCACCACTTAAAATTTCTCCTATACTTGAAATTATACGAAGCCACCCTCTCCTCGGTGTCTATATTTTTGAATTCTCTGCTCCTCTCCTGAAACGCTTTTCCTTCTGAAAAATTGCTATTCATCCTTCAACACCCAGGTCACTTCTCTGCCTTGCCTTGGTTTGGTACCCAGCTGGATGAGGGCTCACTCTGCATTATTGTTTGGCCTTTTCTCCTTGTCTCAAATGTGCTGGTATTGTACCCCAGGTCCTTAGCACCTGTCATTCCCTCTGCTCTTGGTCATGTGCTCCGTCTGAATCCTTCTGGCCTGTGTTGACGTCTCAGCTAATAGGTCACATCTGTAGGGGGCTCTCCCTGTAGCCCTCTGAGAACCGGCCTGTTCTGGCTGCTACCTGAGTCTGGATTTTCCCGGGGGGGTGTGTGAGGGGAAGCTTCTCACGTCGTTGAACTTGCTCCTGCTAAGATGAAGCTGTCTTTAGGCCTCCAGATATGGTATCGTTACGTCACAGGCAATAACTAGATGTGTTTTCACCTTTGCTGAGCCCCTTTGAAATGTAAACACAAGATCTCCCTGAAGATCAGAAGTCCTGTTCCCTACACACAGGTCTCTGCCGACAGCTCCCTGCTCTGAGCATCATTCAAGTAGTACTTCATTCTAGGATTGCACCATCTTATATATGTCTGAACACTATACATCATGTAAAAAAGCATAACATCCAGACACATAATCGGTGTCTTGAGCACCAATTATGTCAGTCTTTCTTCTAAAGAATTCCATGAATACCATCTCTGTTAGGCATCATCATAGCCCTGGGAGGGAACTATGAATTTACTGGTTACATAGATCAAGGATGGCCAAACTACAGCTCCTGAGCTGAATCTGGCCCGCCACCTGCTTTAGCAAATCACATTTTCCTGGAGCACAGACCACTCCCACTTTTGACATAATGTTTATGGATGCTTTCAAAGTACAGCCCAGAGTTGAGTAGCTGGGAAGGAGACTAAAATATTTACTCTCTGGCTTTTTAAAGAAGTGGCTTGCTAACCTCTGATATAGATGGCAAAGTTGGGCTCAGAGAGGTTATTTACAAACCGTGCTCTGACCAAGTCCACGGCTGGGGGTTATGTTATGGCGTTGTATCCTGGATGTCATAGCTATGCTTGGCTTCAATCTGCAATGGATGCAGAGTTTCCCATCTGTTCTTGGGACCTCAGTTTCCCCAGCTGGGAGATGAAGCGGTTGGACTTGATCCAGTGGCCCAGGCAGCATGGAGTAGATTCTGTGGCTAGAGGTCTCGGGGTCTGTGTGCTCGAAGGGCTGGGGATGGTTTAGGGGAATAAGAGGACCAAGCTGGGATTTAAGCCCAGGATGCCAAGTGAAGAACTTCACCCCAAAGGCAGCACCGCCCGGTACTGTTTGCATGTCTGTTCTTGCTGTCTGAAGGAGGGAAGTCTCTGGAATCAGAGCAACAACCATTTATGGGGCCAAGGGCTGGAGGGATGCAGGCCACTCTTGGTACTTTCTCACCGTTTGCCTCCCTGCAACACTCAGGGCAATAATTCTCATCTATAAAATGGGGCAGCGGGATCTGAGCTCTTGGTGAGTGAGGCGCCTGCTGGTCTAGCGAGCAGCTCTCACCTCTGGGCAGGGCCGTGAAGCCGTCCCCATGGATGCTGCCGTCAGCCTTCTCTGGGTCTAGCCTGGATTTAGATCCACTGTGTTCAGGATGACACAGGTCACGCCCCCACCTTTTATCTCCTTTCTCCCCCAGAGGTGGAAGTCCTTTTACTCGGCCTCTGCTCCTTTAAGGAGCATTTCTTCAAAAAAAAAAAAAAAGTCCAATGCACACACACGCACACAGACACACACAAATGAGAAAAACTGGGGAAATAGGGATATGATGGGTAGATTGTGTCAATTTCCTGTCTCTGGTGTGATCCATCCTCTAGTGACACAAGATATAGTCACTGGGGGAAAAACCAGATAGAGGGAACACTGGATTTCTCTGCATTTCTTCTTACAACTGCATGTGAATTTACAATGATCTCAAAATAAAAAGTTTAATTAAAAAACTAAGTTGGTACTTACTGTATATTCCCAGGAGTTGTCATTTTTATTAAGTCAGGATATCAGTGGATAAGTCTGTTTGTCAAAGGAGTCAGTGGGACTTCGGTAGCGGGATCAACATTACATATTTATTGAAGGTTTGATTTCCGTTAATTTGGAGAGAATCATAAATCTCTTTGAGAATCTGTTAAATTCCATGAGCCCTTTCCCCGTCAATTATATACATGTGTGCGTGTGTGTGTGTGTGTGTGTGTGTGTGCGTGCAGCTGTGTGCACACGTGGGCACCTGCACGCATGTTCACACGCTCAGATGTAGGTCACCCATGGAGTTCACTCAAGGACCCCACAGAACAGGGAAACACGGAGCAAGGGATACTTCTGGAGCCCTGAAAAATCTGCCCGCATTCACTTCCAAGCACGAAAGCCCTGCTTTGATCTGTTTCATATTTGGGATATTTGTTTCTGATTTCATTTGGAAAAGGATTTTCACTGCCTCAAAAACAATTTAGCATTGACTGATATCTTGGGGAGAAAGAGCAGAGGATGAGACGCGGGGAACAGAAGACCTGCCTCTGAGACCCAGGTCTGTGTAACTGTCATCACTGGGCTTTGGTTTCCTCATCTCCAGATTGGTTTGGGGTGGCAGGTTTTGGGGTACTTCAAAGGGGCACCGTGGGGATTCGGTGCCCGTCCTGCCTCCCTCACTGGGTCTGGCCTGTTGATCCTCTGGTGCTGGACAGGGCTTTGCTATTTGCCAGAGGGTGTCCAGAAGACAGGTCAGTGGGCATCTCAGAGCTGGGCCACCGGCTGCCTTTCATCTGCTCCGGAAGGAAAGCAATGATCTAGCCCAGCTCCTCTCTCTCTCTCTCTCTCTCTCTCTCTCTCTCTCTCTCTCTCTCTCTCTCTGCCACCAAGAAAGAAATGCTGACAAGTGGGGAGGGAAAAAGAGTAAAACTTGTAAAACTTTCCCTAGTCTAGGGGAATTTACTTTGAAATTTGTGCCGGATAGAGTAATTAGTAAACTTGCTCTTAATAGTGTTCTGAAGACGTAATTTTTTCACACCTTCCCTGACTTTGACACTGCGCTTTTGAAACTTCATTTTGCACTGTGCTTCATTGTTCTTTAATCTGCTACACTCTGCATTGAGTATCACGGAAATTTCGCACTTACTATGTCAATAACATCTGGCAAGATTGCCACCTATTAAGAGTAAGTGTTCTTTTTTCTCCGGTGAGAAATGTGATGGTGTATTATATTGGTTTCCCTTGAGAGGCTAAGGAGACAATTTTAAAGCAGACAAATGCATTAAAGAAATAACCTGAACTCTAAGAAAAGGTTACAGAAAGTCAGAAACTTTTTTTTTTCTTTTTCTTCTTGGGTTTATTTATTTATTTTGGGGGTGAGGGTGAAAGCAGCTGTTACATGGGTGAGGGTGGGTTTTACTGCAGGGAGACACCTCTCTGATCTCTCCTTTGGGACAGTGTTTCTCCACCCAGCTCCTACTCTAAACTGGAGACCTTTTGCACCAAGCCTTTGCAGGACAGGCCAGTTAAGGGTGCCAGGACCCTGGACCCCCGGGCTACAGTGAAAGAGCTGTGCCGAGCACCCTGACTGGGCTCCACCACCCAGTAGCTGTGTGTTGTTGGGCAACTCACTGAACTTTAGGACCCTTGGTCTCTTCTTATGGGCAATGGAGATCATCAAGGCTACCTTTTGGTGTTACCCTGAAGATGAGTGGAATTTGTCAGGGTGTCCTGGATAGAGGGGCCGGCAGATAAGTGGTACCTGTTACTGTCATGACTACTTAGCAAGGTTAAAACTCCGTAGGTGTTTATTTCTTTAAAGTCTAAACCATTGGGGGCCACAGATACCTGTGAGTCATAAATCCGTATCCCCAAATAACGCGTCAAAATGTCCCATCGCGACTGGAGCAGGCAGGGGATTGTGTGTCCTCTCTCTGCAGGCCTCCAGCTTGTCATCCCAGCAAGAGGGCCATCAAAGGCAGAGCAGCCTCATTTTCTATAAGCTGTTCACTGGGAACACAGAGTGAAGGAGACCCTGACAGAGACCCCTGGTGCCCCTGACAAGGTAACATTCTTGGGAACTGGAGTGCTATCACTCGCCTGGCTACTTTCTGTATCCAGGACTGGCTGGTGTGGCCTGGGCATGCTCTAGGGCAGAGGTAGGTCAGTGCTGACAAAATAGTGACATAATCGTGACAATGGCCATGCAGTACTGGGCGCTTGACATACAGCAGGCCCTGTTCTCACTTATCTACTTACGGGGTGGTCACGACAGCCCTGTGAAGTAGACACTCCAGCTGTCCCCAGTCCACTGCTGGGAGAAAAAAACGTCACAGAACAACTGGGAAACTGGCCTGAATTCTTGTGCGTCAATTTCAGAATAAAGTTCACTCTTTCTGGTCTGGCGTTCAAGGCTCATGGCCTGATCCCTATGTCTTTCTGATCTCAAATTCCGTCATTTCCCCATTTGCATCTATCATCTAGCAGTTTCCTGAATACCCATGCTCCCATCTACCTGGCTTTCAGGAATGCAGTTTCGTCTGCCTGGAACCCCTTCCTCGGCTCTGCTGTCTGACTCTTCATGGATTCATTTTTTCATCGAGAAGGATGTGGAAACACAGGGACATGTTTATCAACCTCTGGGCACTTCAAAGTCCCCATCTCTACAATTAACTTTTGTAGAAAATCAAGGATGAAAATGCAGACGCAACTGGTAAAGTTCCTAGGACTTAATAAATCAGAAGTTACAAACTGGCAGCCCCTGAGCCACAAATAGACCACAGATCCATACTGCTGAGCCTTCACAGGGTGTTAAAAAATGGAATCAGTTGCTGACATATACAAGTTGGGAGATTTCACAAGACAAGTGTAGACTTTTAACTTCTATTCAATAAATCGAGAGCTTTGGCCACCCTGAGCCCACACTGGCGCGTGGAAGCCACAGGCGCTGTTCTTAGGGGGTGTGTGCTCTGCAGGTTGCCACAGTCTCCACCCCTCCCTGGCACCTCATATCTGATCTCTTTACTCATTAAAGATACCATTTTGGCCTCTGGAGCCATTTGAGTTACAGCCCTTTTGCAAATAGTAACTTGAATCCTCGAGTGTTCATCTCTTCATACGTACTATATTTTGGGCACACCCGTCTGGTGCCAGGCCTGTGCGAGATGCCAGGCATAAAGAAGCAGATGAGCTCAATCGTCAAGACTCCTTTCCGATGTGATCTCTTCCAGGAAGACTTCCTTGATACATCTGACTGGATTGGAGGCCCAGGCCAGGTCCTCCTGGAGCCTTGGGTTTACCTGTCTTTATAGTCATCACTCAAATGGAAATGGTCAGTTTGTCTGTTTCTCACAGTAGATGTGCAGTCCTCAATCATAGGATCTGTGTCTTATTTGTCTTTGAATTCCCAGCCCTTCCTCAGGGCCTGGTGAAGAGGCGGGCCTCTGGGCTTGTTTATCTCATGCATGGATGGATGAACAAATAAACAAAAACAAAAACTGAACCTACCGGACCCTCTACCGCTCATCTTTGAACCAAGAAGACCGAGCAAGGTGTGTCTTAAGCTGCTTCCTGCTGGAAAACTCCAAGTCTCAGTTGAAAAACATCAATATTTAGATGGCTATATTTTCTTTCCAAATGCCCACAATATTTTACATCCTGATAATATTTACGGGTTGTCCTCAGAGATAACTAATTGGATTTGCCATCCAGCTCACAGGGAAAACGTATGGAGGATGGTCCCTCATTACTCACACAGGAAGGTGATAGCTCACTCCCCAAACTTATATCGCTGTGATTCAGAGAACACAAACGGGACGGGAAGGAATAATGTCCCTGCTGTCACCCCGGTCTTTCTCATGCATTTACCACTTGGACAGAGTTATTTGCATCTGAATTGAACCTGCATTAAAATTTCGAGTTTATGTACCGCCGGTTATAAACAAAGAAGTTCCAGAAAGGAGGTTGGGCTGCAGAAGCTGATCCTCATTTTCCGAGGGCTGCCTTTCTCGCTGACCCCACGGTTCTGAAGTCACCCATCTTTGGTGCCCTTGAGGCCAAGGGCACATTCCCTGCGAGGGGCAGGGCCCGCACTTGGTGAGATGCAAAGGTAGAATTACAGAGCTTCCATCATTCCATTTCTCTCTGCATTCACTCCCTCTCCCCATTCACTCCCTCTCCCCAGTTTTCATCCTTGTTCCTTGACCTTCCTTGTTTCTTTCTAAGCTTCTAAGTTCTTTTTTCTTTTTGGGGGAGTGGGGATAAAATCTAAAGTGCTGTGTGGAAGTAGTCCTTTGATTCTGTTTCCCCCACTGGACTTCATCTCTCTAAGGGAAGGGACTGTGCCTAATTCACTTTCATTTTCCCGGTGTGTCTAGCCGAGTATGACAATGTGATCAACGAAAGAAAGAAAGAAGGAAGGAAGGAATGATGGAAATCTGATTGATCAGTTGTCTGTCTGAGCCAAGCACCACACTAGTCTTGCTGCATCTATGATTTCTTTTAATCCTCACAACACTCTATAGCTGATCTTGTCGTTATTGCTGTTACTGTAACCATTGCTATTTTATAAATAGGGAAACTGAAGTGCAGAGAGGTTAAGTGACTTTCCCAAGGTCAATAAGAGGAGTCAGGACTCAAACCCAGAAAAAGTCATCAGTGCTCATTATAGAAATGTTAGAATCCCATTGTGTGTGTGAACGTGTGTGTGTGTGTGTGTGTGTGTGTGTGTGTGTGTGTGTGTGTGTCTAGAGCAATTGGCCATAACTTGAATGATATAAAGCCAGGATCTCTCTGACTCCAAAGCCAGTTATATCACGGAACTGCTCACTTTCTATGTGGCCATCAGAGTAGACGCACCATCGGGGCTGGTACTGGCACATCCAGAGCACTGTGGTGCAGGGACTTTGCGTGATGTGGTCCCACTGCTCCAAGAACCACATTGACTGAGACCTGTTTCTCGGGTGTCCCATGTTATCTCTACCTGTTGACCTTTTCCCCTAAACTCCTGCTAAGATCTATCATGCTCTGGGGTTTGCTGCTTGGGGAGCAGAATGACCTTTCCTTCAGGCTAGAAATGCTCCATGTCCGATTTCTGTCAAACTCTGATAGGAAAAGACAAAGGGAAAAAATCTTTTAAAAATGTAAAAAAAAAGATTTACATTTGGAGGTGCAAGTACCCTTTGGTCTCAAACATAAAACTTTCACAAAGCAACTCCTGACTAAGTGAAACGGGGTTCTACATCACTCTACATAGTGAGAATTGTGGTGGGCAGAGCTCTAAGATGTCCTCTCTCCCCCCCAGTTCCTGCCCCTGGTGTACACACATTTCATAATCTCATCCTCTTGAATATGATGGATGTCACGCCCATGGTCAGGTCACATGTAATATATTTTTTGCAGATGCAGTTAAGGTTCCCAATCAGTTGACTATGAGTTAGTCCAAAGGGAGATTATCCTGCATGGGCTTGACCTGGTCAGGTGAGCTTTTAAAAGCAGAGAGATTCTCCTGCTGATCTATTTCCATATTGTGATAGAAACTGTGGATGAGGGCATGTGACGAAGATCTGATAGAAGCCCACAAACAAGGAACTGCATTCTGCCAACAACCAGTGAGCCTGGGAAAAAGGATGTCAAGCCTGAGATGAGATTGTAGCTCCAGCCAATACCTTGATTTCCACTCGGTGAGACTGTGAAAAGGTCTAGCTGGTTGGTACCCAGATTCCTGACCCAGGGAAAGTGTGAGTAATTAATTTATATGGGTTTAAGCCTCTAGGTTTATGATAATTTGTTACATACAAGTAAAAAAGTAATTCAGGGATGCATCAGCTAGTTGTTACCACAGTAACGCTGAGAAACAAGCAACCACAAGCCCTTATGATTTACAACAATAAGTATTTACTGCTTATGCATCTGTTGGCTGGGACAGCCCTGCTCCTTTCCTCCAGGACACATATGGTCCTCTCTTTGTAGTGGCAGAAGAGTAAAAGGACAAGTGGGAACACACAAGGTCCCTGGGGCCCAGACTCAGAATGGACACTGTCACTTCTGCTCATACAATATTGGCCAAAACAAATCTGATGGCCAAGACCAAAGTCAAAGGCAGAGGAATCCATCCTACCCTTGATAAGGCCATAGATGGAGGGAGGGCAAAGAATCGCAGCCAACAGTGCAATCTAGCACAGCAAAGAAATGGCAATGGTGAGAGACATATTTATTGGTGACGATAAACGAGGCCAACGGCCCCAGGACTTGTCCACTCAAACACTAAAGATGACGGGAAACTGCATTTTGCTAGGACAGGATTTAGTTAACACCAGTGCCATTCACCCAGATGACACTTTCCTCCACCTCCTCGATAATCTAATTCTAATTTATAATCGAATGTGGGAGTTTGACTTTTAAGGAACATGACTGTCATGCCATTTCCTTGATTTACATAGAGTGTTCATCACGCTGGCGATCCAGGGAGGATGCCTCATCCAGGGACAGGACTTTGGCTGCTCTCCAACTTCCAGGAGGCTGCAGATCAAAGAACACATCTCAGCCTCTATTCTGATATCTTAGGATGAGGACAGACAGGTTCAGGGTGGCTCATCCAGATGGCATCTTTGTTGAAGCACGATTGCATTCATTCATTCATGGAAATATTTACTGAGCACATAGTATATGTCAAGCAGTGAACTGTCCCCGGGGATGGAGATGCAAACAAGACATCATCGGGGTCCTTGAGGGATCACCCTCTGGACCAGAGGGCTATGTGCCAGGTCCTGGGACCACTCAGAGAAGGAAGGGGGGTGGTTGTCAGGAACGGTTTCGTGGACAGAAATGCTTGGTCTTGGAAAATGAGGAGCATCTCTAGGGGAGGAGATGGGACTGTCTTGACCAGCAAAGGAAGCAATGTCTACAGATGCTCTTAATGTTTTGGAGATCACAGACATCGGAGCATCTGTTGAAAACTATAACTCCTCTCCCAGGACCGGGGATGCTTATAAGTCTGAGAACATAAATGCTTGTCTACGATTTCAGAGCATTTCTCAAACTGTCAGCAAGAGTGTTTTCTTTGGAGATGCTCTTAGAATTTCCATTCATTCTATATTCTTGTCAGCAGAGCCTCGTCCACCCTGGGAGCCCTGGGCAGAGCCTGGGCATAACCCAGCACCCAGGGGAGGATGCAGCTTGCTGTCTCCTGATTGGCTGGGCGTGGCCCACACCTGTCGGGATGTTGGCTTAAGTGCCAGGTATTCCCAGGGGCCTCGAGGGTGAGGCAGGGTTCCCTCCAAAGTTTCTCAGCCCGGGCGTGTCAGCCTCTGAGATGCGGGGGAGGCAGACTCCGTGTCACCTCCTGAGGGACATGAGGTTGACTCTCCAAGTACCAGCTCAGGGGCGTACACCATGCTGTCAGTCACGGTTGCCTTCATATATATCCTGCGATTACTTTTCTCTTAATTTGTCTGAATCTCTCTCTCCCTGTCTGTCTGCTGATTGCTCAGTTTCTGCCAAACCGGAGAGACGAGCCCGGAATGAACTCAGAACTTCTGCGATGGAAAGCAGGAACTTCATTTAACTGGTCTCAGAAGAATCCTGACAGCAGGCCCATTATTTAGAGGCTCCGTCAAGGGTATGGGAGCAGGTTCCTGGGTTACAATGCTGACCTGAGTCTGCCCCAGAGTCGTCCTTGTCTCCCCTCCACCAAATGGCCCAAATTTCGCCACAGGACTTCTTTTATTCTCCGTAGCACAGAAGAGATCAGGCTTATCACCAACAGCAACAAGCACAGCAAAAATTGATAAAGGCTGGGGAAGGTGACTGTGAAAAAAAGAAGAGTAATTCTACAACCTGACATCCCAAACCTTGCCTTGAAACCTGTGTACTTGCTTTAAAACCTGTGTACTTGCTGCCCCCAGCCCAGGACTCTAACCCCTGATCTCCACTTGCCAGGATCCTCCTTGGCACCTGGGTCTCCCCTCCAAAGCCACTGTTGCCCATCCCTGGGTCTAAATGCATCCCAGCTGCCCCACGGCCGACCCCAAATCACCCTGCATCACTCCCCTCCTAGCGCTTCCTGCAAACTGAAACAGTCTTGCGCTTTTATCTGTTTGAATCTTTATTTTCTCTCTTCTTCCAAAAAGAACGTAAGTCTGTCTTGTAGCATGTGTGCGAGACCATCAAGAATAATTTATTGGGAAAAAATGGTGTGTGTTCTGGGCTGCTCTCTGGGGCTCAGAGGCCCCAGACTGGCCTTAGGATTTTCTTATTTAATTTCTCAGTACTTACCTCCCTACTTTTTAACTTGACCCCTCTTTTCTACACATAGACCCCCACATACAAATGTGCATATATGTGTATCCACACATACATGCACACATAAACACACACTCTCACTCATCCAGAGGGGGGCACCTTCACCATTTTTATCAGGAATTATGTCAGAGAGTGACTGCCCCGCAAGGACCTGAACTGGGGAAAGTGGTGGACGGTGGGGTGGGGAAACTCTCTTTCTCGCAGAGCCAACGGGTCAGGGACAATTAAAGACAAAACCCAAGTCAACTTCTTGAGTTTCCCTGGCAGTAATGATAACCTAAGACCTCAGTATTTTGGCCTGGAAATGATGGTAGAAATAAAACCCTTGTCATGTGCCAACCTTCTTACTTTTCTATGAATGGAAGAGGCTGGACTGAAGCATGATGAACAAGAGTGTTTCAGATGAACTTCCAAGGTTTAGAGGCGCCATAACGATCTGTTTATCCATCTTTACCATCCTCCTAATAGGCAGCTAGAGGGCCAAGGCTTGAGCCTTTGACATCCCATTATGTGTCCTGGTCATTATTGCTTAATTACACCTTCTTTGTCTTCGAGTGACTTTATGAGGCCATAAGAGGAGCCTTTAGGAACTCCTCGGTCATGGAGGGTCCTGCCTTTGTGAAGCCTGGCACCAGTCCTTTCCTGACAGTAGCTGCAGTGAGCAGAGTTGGGGGACGTGGGGCAGCCAGGAGGAGCCAGTGGGGTTTAATCTCTTTCACAACTGGGCAGAAATTCTCTCATCCGTGTGGCTCTGGTGGTTTTCAGAATGGCTTTTTCGAGTGACTCTTTTCAGGATTTCCATCTCATATTACCTCTTTCCAAGTGTTTCCTGTGTGCGTTGTTTTCCTGTGTGGTGGGATGATGTCTGAAAGGAGGGCTGAATGGGCACCCACGTCACTGCACCTGTCTGTGCCTCAGTTTCCCCAGATATGAAAGCAGGACAGCGAACCCTACCCTGCCTTCATCGTGAGCCCTGCAGATGGCTGAATGATATCACTGGTGTGAAAATGTTTGTGGGTTACATTTTGATGAAAGTCAAAAAAAATAGCATTCACTCTTTGTAGTCGATATACACCATTGTGTTTGTACTTGTCTCCCCAGGAGGGCACAAATACTTGCCCTTTCCTACTCTCCTGACCCTTTCACACACAGACTCTCACCGCCTGCACACCTAGCTCTCTCTGATTGATGACACTAGACTGACTACTTGATCACATGCTTGGCTACTGATCCCCCACGGGACCCTGTGCTCCTGGGGGCAAGGACTGAGTCACACTCACCTCTGTATCCTCAGGGTCCAGCAGAGGGTCTGAAACTTACCATGTGCACTGTGATGTGTGGAATTGTGTGCCGCCTACATCCATATGTTGATGTCCTAACCCCCAGGATCTCAGAATGCAACTGCATTGGGAGATAGGGTCTTTACAGAGGTGATTAAGGTAACGTGAGGTCATTAGGGTGAGCCCTAATCCGATAGGACTGGTGTCCTTATAAGAGGAACTTTGGACACAGACATGTATAGAAGGAAGACCTTCCAAGGAGAAGATAAAGGGAGAAGACGGCCACCCGCAAGTCCAGGAGAGAGACCTCAGAAGGAAAGAATGAACCAACACCCCACTTGCCCTCCCTGACGCAACACCTTGTCTTGGACATCTGGCTTCCAGAATTGTGAGAAAATAAACTTTTGTTATTTAAGCCACCCAGTTTGTGGTACGTTATGGCAGGCCTCGCAGACTAATACATGCACCATTTTGCTACAAAAGAAACACCTAAAAAAAAAGGGAATTCCCTGGTTGTCCAGTGGTTAGGACTCCATTCTTCCACTTCAGGGGGCACCGGTTCAATCCCTGGTCCGGGAACTAAGATCCCACAGATGGCCAAAAAAAAAAAAAAAAAAGAACCACCTGCATGCATGGGTGCATTGGATTGTGGGGGAAGGAGGAGGGGAAGAGATAGCACCGTGTTTGGAGCACCTACTATGTGCCACTGGGCCCTATACTACAGTTTTACATCATCGCCTTCTGAGTTATTTCTTTCATTTCACAGAGGAGAAAACTGAGTGAGGAAGATTGAGTAACTTCTCCAGGTACCTATGAGTACCTACCTAGCTCTCTTCCAAACACCACCCTCCTCTAGACAGCTGCTTCTTCATGTGAATTCCTGTGGATTTCTCAAGGGAACTTTAAGATTATCATGTCCAAAAGTGAACTGTTTGTCTCTGATGCCCTTCACCTCCAGCTTCTCCTGCTACCTTAAAATGGGATCTCCATCCACCTGGCATTCTTTCATGGCAGATTCCTCACCTTCGGTGCCCAGTACCAAAGTCCACCTACTCCTCTCCACCTGAACTGCCTCACACTCACCCAGGCTGCCGGCACCACTTCCCTGGGCTCAGATATCCTGCTTCCTCCCTGGCCACCCGCCCATCCCTTACTCATACCACAGTGATGTTTTCAGAGCATAAATCAGGTTAAGTACTTTCCTTGATCACATAAAACCATTCTTCCCACAGATCATTCTTCCTGATCTTTTCCCATCTGGCATGTCCCACGTCACTCTTCACCCTGCTAATGCCACCAGCCACTCTGCTCCTTTCTCCTCCCTGCCTCATTTCTTCCTGAGCTGTTTTGCTAACTGACGCTATTCCTCACTCTTCAGTGTCATTTCCCTCTATCAGTAATTTCAGAATTAGGAAAGACTTTTTACGTAGGACACAAGATCCAGAAGCCATTAAGGTAAAGATGGATACATTTTACTTTTTATAAGTTTAAAACTCCAGTTTACATCATGTGTGATATAGCTTAGACTAATTTCCTTAATATATAAAGAGCTCCTGCAAATCATTAATATAGAAGAACTATCCAGTGAAAAAATAGAGAAAGAAAATTAGACAATTTTTAGGAAAAGGAAATACATGGGACTATTAAATATAGTTTCTCAACTTATTCATAATAAACAAAATGCAAAATGCAAATGAGAATGGGGAAAAGCACTGTGCATACATGATCCACGTGAGTGGTAAATCAGTACATCCTCTTTGTACGACAAGTTGGCCGTATGTATCAAACTTAACATGATTCATACTCTTTCAGTTGAAAGTTCCACTTTAGCCATTTGTCTTTCAGGTGCATTGACACATATTCACAAAAATATGCTCTTTGTGGCTTTGTTTGGGGTAGTGATTAGAAACAACCCAACTTAGATTTGTACATTAAATGAAATATAAAATACCTTTACAATTCAATACCACACAACCATTAAAAAGAAAGAAGCAAGTCTATATATCTGTTGATATGGAATGACCAGTATGTACTGTTCATCAATAAGAAGAATTATTTCTTTTTTGGAGGAAAAATGGTAGAGATGGGGGAAGACTTTGTTTTGGTATTGCTGATTTTTAAAAAATATATGTGATTTACTTATATAAAAAAATTAAAATTGGTACTAATTTTATAGTAATATATTCAGTGATGTAAATCTGCATTGGATTTATATGTAAGCATATTTCTTTTTTTTTTTTTGCGGTACGCGGGCCTCTCACTGCTGTGGCCTCTCCCGTTGCGGAGCACAGGCTCCGGACGCGCAGGCTCAGCGGCCATGGCTCACGGGCCCAGCCGCTCTGCGGCATGTGGGATCCTCCCGGACCGGGGCACGAACCCGTGTCCACTGCATCGGCAGGCGGACTCTCAACCACTGCGCCACCAGGGAAGCCCTGTAAGCATATTTCTGTGACCATATAAAATAATTTGTAATTCTATTGTATATTATATCTATAATGTGACATAACTATGGCTATGTTATGCTATAACCATTCATCCAGCCCCAACTAGGTACCAAGCTCCTCAAAAATCCAAAATGGTTCTTTAAGAGCACAGAATAGATATCACGCCAGTTTCTTTTTTTTTTTTTTTCTAATCTCTCACCTTGTTCCTGGGACAGTACATGTGGAGAGTCAGCCCTGGATAAAATGGAATAAAGACAAAGCAAGTTGCTAGCTTATGCGCGGTTAGTAAGCTCATTGGGTCTCCAATTCTTGTAGGTTAATGAATTAGGAAACATCGGTTTCTTGGTGCAAATATGCTCCCAGCTTAGTGAAGAGGTTCTTCAGTTTGAATTTGTTTGGATGAAAACAAGATGGTTCCAAATTTCTGTGTAAATCTGAAACCGGAGAAGTTTCACACAGTTGCACATTTCAAAAAAAAAAAAAAAAAAGTTCTGCTCCCGTTTGGTAAGTATTCTGTGTATCTGAAAGGAGGAGAAAAAAAAAATCCCCTCATATTTTCCAATTGCAAAATGATTCTTGATATCCTCTCCAAAGCCCTTTTTAGTGCAGTGAGTTTGGGAGTGTAGACTGGCTTCCTGGTATGTGTACACAATTCTGGGACGCCGAGAGTCACTTTTGTGACATGTCAGCTCCAAGAAACACCATGGAACCTGTGGGAACATTCATTCCATGTCAAGACAAAATGCTCTTTCTAACCCGTGTGACCAGAAACCTTGATATGAGGCTTAAAGCACCAGGCCTATCTGAACCTGGGTGTTCTGAGCTGTTTCTCCACACACACACATACACACTTCTTTATCTTTCTGTCATTCTCTGCATTAACTTTTTTTTTTTTTTTTTTTTTTGCTGTACGCGGGCCTCTCACTGTTGTGGCCTCTCCCGTTGCGGAGCACAAGCTCCGAACGCTCAGGCTCAGCGGCCATGGCTCACGGTCCCAGCCACTCCGTGGCATGTGGGATCTTCCCGGACCAGGGCACGAACCCGTGTCCACTGCATCGGCAGGCAGACTCTCAACCACTGCGCCACCAGGGAAGCCCAACCACATTCTTAAAACCTGGAGGAATGCCAGTTATTTTTTCTGCAAAAAGAAAAAAATGCAAAAGTTTTTCGGTCATTGAAATTCATGACAAATTACAGACAGTCGTTGTCTTCCTCTTTTTTAGAACCACTTGTTCCTAGAAAAGTAAAATGGAGACGTGTGAGAGCCAAGTGTGTCTGTGGTCCTGGGGTACTGTGATGTCGTGACTTGTGGCCGCCCTGGGCTGAAAAGAGCCAGGATCTGGCCTCTGTGTTCCAGGAAGATGAGGGCCAGATGCTAGGTGCCTTGGCTATAATAGGAAGCAGGCGGCCCTTTTGTCATGCATCTGTGTTCTTTTGCTGTCAGCAAGGTGGGCCCAGGTAGAGCCAGCGGTGTGAGCCTGGTCGAAGGGTCCTTGGTTTCAGTTGATTACTTATTCCAGCAAGAAGATGTGCTCTGTTCACAGCCCAATGTGGTGGCCTCTGCCAATTTATCCCCCAGGCAAATTTCAAGGACACCCTGCAGTCTCATATAATCTATGGTTTAATATCCAAGACAAGGTTTTGTGTATTTATTTTGCTAGAATGTTCGCTTTTGGACTGATATTACCATTGCTTTTAATAAGTTCCTTTGATACATTTTCTCCTCGCAAGAGATGTCTTTTTCTTTTCAAGGCCACTCCGAGAATATAACTTTGGCTTATTAATGGAAACCTGGTGTTTTCTGACTCCTGGTTAATTTGTTACTGCAATGCACAATTTTAAAGGCGTGACTTTTGGGTATTAATATCTTTGCCTGTATGTTTGTGTCCACGTGAGAGCATTTCTCCACCTCAGTGAAACATAGGAGAGTCCTTGTAGAATATTAGACTTTCACCTTCTTCTCATGCCCGTTAAATTCGTAAGTAAATATGTATAAATAGGGGGATAATTATACTATTTCTAGTTTTCTAATTTCTTTCCTCCAGACTGCCTTAGGAATATGGCAGAGATATTGTAAAGCCACCTGGCAGGGCTGTAACTAGAATAAGGCAAGTGAGGCAAGCACCTGGGGGGGTGGGGGGTGGGTGGAATTTAAAGGAGTGCCCAAAATTCAGCAGTCAAGAGAAATAATCATTTAATTCAATGTTTAAAAAAAGAATCAAAAATGAATGCACACAAATGCAAGATGAACAAAATCCCTAAATTTTTAATAAAGCACCTGGTCCCGCTCACTGATATTAGAAGAATGAAATTTATGTGCGGGTTTCTGATAACTCATCCACGATTTGGGGAAGCACCTTGCAGGGAAACTATATCACAGATTTTTATTTTAGTATCAAATGTGACAAGCCCAGGGGTAAGTTCTGAAAATCAAATTCCTTCCTCCTTCCTCTTGAGGTTACCAGATCAGAAGCTCTAGCATTGGTAGCTGAATCTGTTTTCCAGTCCTGGACAAATACTTTTTATTTCTTAAAGAATCTCGCAGGGGGAGCTAGGGAGTAGCACGCTGCTGAAAGGAGCTCTTTATAAAGGGACTTTTTTGTTGTTGTAGCTGAATTTTGATAGCAACTTTTGAGCAGGGCCCAGATGGGTGGATGGTTAGTAAAGGTCATTGTCAAGGATGTGGGTTCAATTAGTATGCAGATCAGAGCCAGGGAGTTCAAAGGTATTGTTCCAATTCAATCCCATTAGCCAGGGCAGAAATGAACAAACAGCTTGACCTTAATCACCAAGCCTTACCCATTCATTCCGTGTGTGTGTGTGTGAGAGAGAGAGAGAGAGAGAGAGAGAGAGAGAGAGAGACATGTAAGGTCTGGTTGACTGTGTGAGGATATGAGAAAGCCCTACCCCTTATTATTTGTGAAATATAATATGTATATTTCCTTCTGCGTATATTTCAGGGATGATTTAATTGAAGGTGAACAAACTGGATCTGTTTTTCAATGCATACCTTCACACATAC